>NC_139410.1:11445172-12741290 GCF_905368555.1 Meleagris gallopavo
TCTGGGTTCAGTTGAGAGTAGGTTAATCCTTAAGCAAAGGAGTTGATTTATATCTCACCGCGATTTGACATGGCTGTCAAGGATAATAGGGCTTGGAGGTGGTGGTAGGGAGTCTGTACCAGAAATCAACAAGTGTCATCTGCTGGGGAAAGATATTGTTTAGGTTATGTCCGTAAGCATTTTTATGCAAGTTCTATTACAGCCAGAGGCTGCTGAAATCACAGCCATAAGACCTGCATGGTCTGGCTGCTTTGAATTGCAAAATCATGTCATAACTGAGAGCTCCTTGGTGCCTTTGAGTAGGTGCCATTGAGAAGTTGACACTCAAATTGTTCTTTAATCAGAAGGGGAATTTCTTCCTGAAATGTAATTCTTAACTTTTTAATGCAAATTGACAGGGAAATGGGAGTCATTGAAATTAAAACAAAATCCTAATCCTAATTCATCTCTCTTCAGCTTTGTTAGAAAATTACTTAATCGGCTTGAAAAATGGGGAAATCTTTGTTTGCCAGATATCATTGCCTTCAGCAGCAGCAGTGGCTGGCATCGTCTCTGTGCCGATGTTGCTAGCTCTTGCAGGATTTAGTAGTACATATTGCTGCGCTGAGCAGGTTCCTGGCAGTGGGTCACAGAGCAGGAGATGGCAGAGCCATCAATTGCCACTGTTGTCCTGCTTGGAAGGAGCCTCAAAGACAGCTGGACGAAAATGGAGGGGTTGTGCTAAGAAAGGGAGCTGCTGCAGAGTGGAAGTGGCCGGAGATCTTGAGCGATGTGAAATGCTGAGGGTATGATGTGAAGACCTCATGCTGATGCACTGCTGATGACCAGGTAAAGCCTGGCTCTTTCTGGTCTACCGGGGAGGTTTGTAAAGTCTAATTACTATTTGTGGTTTTGCAAAAACACTCCATTAGCGCTGTCTTTTGTCAGCAGTAAGTAGAGGTTGCACAGTCAGGGCAGACCAATTGCCACAAGGATGGTAGAGTGCTATAGCTGCATGGTGTTGTGTAGAAGACAGTAGTGTAGCCATCTAGAAGGCAGATGTGTGGAAACAACACTTAGCACCTTCCTCTCTGAAGAGCAGGAAGCCTCAGACTACTTGGAAATAATCCCTGAAATAATTCAGCCAGTTGGAGCATCCCATGCCCCCGGAAGGCCAATCTATTTTCAGCATTAAAAGATAGGCAAGGAAAATCTCTGTGCTTGCAGAGATTTGGAGCCTGTCAAGATTTGAGGTATTAAAATTATTTAAAATCCAATACGAGTTGAATGCCCTCCACTGGGCTGGGGTCCCCAAGTGCTAAGGGCTGTCTATGCATTTAGCAAGGGACAGCCCCTTCTCCCACAGAGAAGCTTACAGCTTAAGCAAACCATGCAGTAAAGGCAGCAAGTCTGAGCAGGGACGCAGAGGGATGGGGTGAGGTGTTTTGCCTAAGATCAGACAGAAGTGTAATTTGGATCACCTCATCTCATCTGCTAGATAAGACTTCCCCTCTAACTGTTCTGTCTGATTTGGGGAGTGCTGCACTTGTGCCCTTCTGGCTCAGTCCTGGTTTCTCATTGGGCACCCTCTGAGCTGAAGGGGCCACAGGGGCTCACAGAGAGCAGCAGCAGTGCCCTGTCTGCTCCCTTGCCTGTGGGGCCTTGAGAGGGGCAAGTGCAGTGGGAGGCTACGGGAGGGGGTCATGTGAAGAAACTGACAGTGCATGAGGATTACAGTAAAAGGCACCAGCGAGTTAGGTTGGGAGGGTTATGTCCTATGGAGTTACAGCACTCCAAGCTTAATAGAGTTTTTAATCTCCTGGGGTAGTGCTGATTGCTTCCAGTGATGTTGTGATGACTTTCATAACTGAATTTTCACATTCGTTGCTATTACAGTACGTAAGACTTTTCCCTTAGTGGTGTTAGTGGTGGTCACTGCTAATGTGAACCAATGACTGTTTTCATAGCTTTGTCAGTCATTTTATACTCTTTCTTCCTTCTTTTTGAAGTAGAACTGAGTGAATTTATACAAGGATCAGCAAATGTATCTTCGTTTGATTTTCTCACTTTTTTTGCCTGCAAAAGAAGCACCTGCAGAGCCAGATGGAAAATGGACGAGAAGAAAAGATGGTGGTTTTAAGTAGGAGAGCAGTGGATATCACAGATCTTAGTCATGCCAGCTGAGGGACAGTTAGTTCCTAATCCTGCAAGCACCAAGCAAGACACTAGTCTTGTTGACTTAAGAAGGAACTCGTGTCTAATTTATTCTTGCAGCAGCAGCAGCATGAGGGTGTTCTGTCAGAGGGCTTTCCAAGAGCCTTGAGAACAGTGTGATCAAAAACATACGGCGTACAGGAGAGTGGACAGAAAACACTGTGCAGAATGGAGGTAAACAAAAAGTACAAGTAAATAACTTGGCCGACTTGACTCACAGAGTTAGTGGCAGAGCTGGGAGTAGGACCCAGAGGCATTTTCTAGCTCATATCTCTGGTTGAGAATGCCATGCCAAAACTGTACTTAAATTGGGAAATTGTTGGAGAAAAACTGTTTTTGTATTTAAAGTGATTCCACAGATTTCTGCAGCTGTACTCTCTGACCACATGTCTGGCAGTGCCGTCTCTCACAACTCGGGAGCCTGTGGGACAGCAATCCATTCTGATCTGAGAGAGCGTTTCAGGTCAGAAAGGCATCTGCTGAATTCTACATGAATTTGAGATGAGGACTATTGACAAAAGCTCTGTGATTTGTGCTTGTCTCTAAGAACCAAAGAATCCAGACAGGAATATCACCTCAAAAGGCAAGTCATTCAGAAATGAAACATTTCCAAGTTACTTGGTATTGCTGAAATCAGAAATGCTTCTGTGGTGCAGAAAAGGAAATGTTTTCTGGGACACAAGTACCGTCAGTTGTTCAGGAACATGCACCTCCTGGATATGCTGAGACAACCTTTGGGCTCCCTCTCCTATCACCAAGCATGGAAAGTGGTAGGTGTGTGCAGGGTGCCTAGCTCTCTCCCCAGAGGAGAGGAGAGATGCTGAAGAGCATATTGTCCTGTCCTTAGCTGCTGAGTTTCTCTGCTTCCTTCTGCCTCCTTCCCCCTCATCACTTGAAACTGTAACTCCAAATGGTCCAGGCACGGACCATTTACTGTTACTACTTCTTTTTAATACTTCCTCAATTTACTCTCCTTGTTTCTGTAAGGAGGAAGAGATGCAGTGGTATAGTTTCCGTTTTGAAGGTGCATGGAGAGGTGGGAACATTTGCTCTCTGAGTGGAAAGGCATTATCTGGCACACTGCACGTGGAGATATAGGAGCAGAGGGCTGTAAGGGGTGTGTGTGGATTCAGCACATCTCTGTCAGCGTCTACTGCCCTGACCTGAACAATATGATACATTTGAATGTTAATCAAGTTGGCTGCTGGTTTTGTCTCATTTAGAGAGTGGAGCTGAGCTTGAAGGAGGGAGTGGGGTAAAGAAGGGAGGCAGGGGTGCCTCTGTGAAAGGCAGAGAGGGAGAGATAGCCTTTCTGTAACTCAACAAAAGATGAGCAAACGTGTGTGCAGATGAAGGAGGGGTGGCTGGGGGAAGGTTATGAGTTGTCTTATTACAGAGAAGCTTGAACTGTCATCTGTACTTGATGGAAGCGAGAGAGATCGTAGCTGGAGCTGCAGAAGTGCTGCCTCCCTGATTGGATTAATAGACAGGGAAGATGACTCTAGAATGGATGCCCATTATCTGCACTACAAAGGGATTAGTGTGGGTTTCAGATAAATTAATGGCTTTTGAGTTAGCGCAGAAATACTAATGAATGTCAGGGCCAGAGATGGATGGTGAACGAAATTGGTTCTCTGTTAGTGTGTGTATGCACACGTGTGTATCCGTTTGGGATTATGAGAGCATGCTTTTTCTCTACCATTTTAAGTTTCAGACTGGGCTTTCAGTTTTCATGTTTAGTTTAAATATTCCGAGTAGCCTATTTGTCTGCAATATACAGTTATATTTATTAATTTTCAGCTTTTTCATACCTACTGCCAGAACAATGATTTTTCAATTGCTATGATTTTAGCCATATATGCTGGAAAATCTTTCCAGGTACACTGAAGAGTGCTTTTTTGAGCATGGTGTTAAGTGCAGTCTCCATTCTGTGTATATGGGCTACATGGGGAAGCTGAGGCCAGGTTGGCAAAGCAAAACTTAAGCATCCATTTTGTTTGTGTGGATGGGAGGTAGCATCTTTCCCTCACTTTTAACTGCCTATCTCAGTTTGCATACACACATTAAGTATCCCAAAACAATTAATTCTCATGGATATTGATTAAGGTTGACTGAAACTTGTCTACTTAATCCTATAAATGCTTTTCAACGGGCTTCACCGACAGCATACCAGCCAGCCCTCTTAGGAAGCCTGGTGGGGATGCGGGACCATACACATAGCCGCATCCTGAGTTCTTTGCTTCCAAGCTCTGTCATACCCAGGTACTTTGCTCTGCATTGAAGACATCCTAGGCATGCTCAGAGGAGCTCATGTTTTACACTTTAGCACTAGAGCGTGGGCTGTTGACCCAAGCGGTAGCTGGTTCAGTGGTGATGCTGGAAATGTTTCCTGCCTCCAGCTGCCTACCCCATCCCTCTGAAAGGCTGTGGGGCCGAGGACGGGAACTGCTGGTGAAAGAGCAACTGTGTTACTGCAGTTCCTGACTGTTGCGAGCCAAAACCCATCACAGGTCCCATCACAGGGAGGGCGGAGTCCAACAGGGCAACACTTTGCTCCTCACGGCTGCCTTGTGCCGTGCCAGATGTTAAACTCGCCATTAGAGCGTCGCAGCGAACTCCACTGGATTTACCCCGGGACCAGCAAAGGTGGGCACGTCCATCCCAGGAGGGAGGAGTGCTCGCACCTGCTGGCAGTGCCTGCGGTGGAGCACGGCTCATCTGGCGCAGGTGCGGGCTGCCCCCTGCTGGGCGCGGCCGGTTCCAACGGCTCTAACTGTCGCACAGCTGTTCTGCTCCACGAGGCGGGCGGCGCCTGGGGGGCTACTGAGGGAAGGGCGGGGGGACTGGAGATCCTTCGCTGGGGCAAGTTTGTCCCCTGGGAATGAGGCCATTAAGATGGGTACCGAGGTGCTGTTTTGTCGTCGTCGTCTTTTTTCTTTTTTTTCTGTGCAGATGTATTTTAATTCTCAATAAATTAAACTAGTTTTCACTAAGTAGTAGCTGCTGGTGGTGGTAATTGGTAAGCAATCTCCTTGTCTTTACGGCTCATGAGCTTTTTCCTTTTTTTCATCCCTCTGTCCTCTTCAGGGAGGAAGTGAGAGCGCACTTGAGTTCAACCCGGGTCTGTCACATGATATTTGGTGGGCCAAATATCAAAGCTGGTGATATATTCACTGTGAAGTATATCTAGATGACATCATCTGTGTTTAGCACCTTTGTGTTGCCATTGCCACTTGTATGTTCTCCTTACAATACTGTACTCTTCTGGACTAGGTTCTGGGAGGCTTGCACTGTTTCATTGCTCTGTCACTTCTGCTGGATTGTTGCTGAAAAAGTGCTTGTTTTCTCTGTCCCTGTTTCCCTGCCCCTCTCTGTAAAGTGCTTTGGCATCTCTGAGTAAGGTTGTGTTTTATAATCATAGCATATTGGGTAAAGACTATTTCCATGGTCTTAGCCTCTGAATACATCATGCCTGATCAGTAAAAAAGTGTAAGCCAGTATGACTGAGCGAAGTGAGATGTTATTTAAAATGAATTAATGTTCTCATTTTGTTTCTTCTAGAACATGAACCAACGTTCCCAAATATTCTGAAGAAGGGCTACTTAGAAATTAGAAGAGACAGTGACAGCTACTGGCAAACCTGTTATGCTGAGCTCTCCCCATACAAACTGTACCTGTATTGCCTGGACAGCAGTGGCAACCAGACTCTTCCCACCATGTATCCGCTTGTGCATTTTCAAAGGGTCACTGTTACTGGTAGCATTGAAGCCAAGGTGGTGGAGGCTGTCCTGTCGGACAACTCTCAGCTGCAGCTGAAGGCAGAGTCATCATGGGAGGCTTTGGACTGGGGGCGGAAGCTCTGGGAAGTGATGCGTGCTTCTGTGCCTACTTTCACAAGACAGCCAGAGCAAGTGGAGGATGTGCCAGAGACTGACAATAGCAGTGACCTTTCTCAAACTAATGGATTGGTAGAGAAGCCCATGGAACTTTTGCTGTCTATGAACTTGACTGAAAATACTAAAGAATACCAAAATATTCTCAAATCGGGGACTCTTTATAGGTTAACTGTCCAAAATAACTGGAAGGCGTTTACTTTTGTCTTAAATAAATCTTATCTAATGGCATTCCAACCTGGTAGGCTTGATGAAGACCCTCTGCTGAGCTACAATGTTGATGTTTGCCTGTCGGTTCAGACGGATACTCAAGATGGCTGTGACTCTTGCTTTCAGGTCATTTTTCCTCAAGATGTTCTTCGCCTGCGTGCAGAGACCCGTCAGAGGGCTCAGGAGTGGATGGAAGCACTGAAAACAGCAGCCAATGCCACTAGAAGTCTAGGTCAGAACCCACAGGTCACACTTCGAAACAAACCTGGAGATCGACCCTTCGGAAATGATTTCAGGAAGAGCAAGCGCCAGTCTGTGACAACCAGCTTCCTCAGCATCCTGACCACGCTGTCTCTAGAGAGAGGGCTCACAGTTCAGAGCTTCAAGTGTGCAGGTAAGCAACTAGACATCAGTTTTTGCACCCATTCCTCCTCTACAGAAACAAATGAAAAATTACCTGGAAGAGCTTACGCTTGTTTTAGCCGCATACAGCTTTCTACCTTTCACTACAGTCATAGGCACTTTGGTGTATTAATCTTTCTTTGCTCTCTAAAATGTGGAGAAAAACTTATAAGATATGCAAGGACTCTCCACCATTTGATGCACAGTTCTGAAGCATTAGATTGTGCACACATAGCATATGCTACATGGGCCAGGGCTTCCTTACTAGGCAGATGAGTTGTTCTTAAAGGACAGTGGACAGTGGTCCAGAATCAAAAGAACCTGAATTCTGGTTACAAGACTGGTTTCCAACATCAAGGACTTGTCTTTTTATTAATAACTCTCCTCAAAGTTGTTTTTGGAACTCACTTTGTATTGAGCTTTCTGAGAAGACTCCTTAAAGCCGTGTGTATACTTCACTGACGTACCATTGTTTGGTGACACGTGTTCTAGCACTGAGGTTCTAGCACTGAGGTTCTAGCACTGAGGTTCTAGCACTGAGGTTATCTGCTCTTCACTTCCCTTGAAGCAGAGATGAAAACATGACCTTCAGGTTCTGCATCTAATTGTGAATCTCGGTTCATTTGAAATGTGACTCTTGTCCTAGGCAGGAGTGTGATTTTTATCTTGATTGGGAATGAGGTAAAAATAGAGGGGACCCATATGAATGCATTTTTTTACTTTAGTAAAGGCAGCATTGTGGAGCAAACTTGGAACCTTGTGCCAAAATTGCGGTTTGTAGGCTGGCTTTAGTTATATTCATTTAAAATTGCCAGCTTCATCAATAGCAGCTTTTCAGTGGGTTTTCATCATTTGTTGTGGAAGCTACTAGGGTGCTGCATTCCCCCTGGGATGGGGAACTCTGGTTTGAGGGTCTTCTGTTGCTCTAGAATCATATGTGGCTTTCTAGGGTCTGTGCAGGGCAGCTGGCTGGCCTGAATCCCTGCCAGAGGAGACCTGAGCCCCCAGAAACACTTGTTGCCTGCAGTGCTGGGTGTAAATGAAGCTGGCTTTGTCTCTCTGTGGTGATCGCCTACAGATAGATATGCCTCCTGCTCACCTCTCCATGGTGCATGACACTTCTTTGGTTGCTGGAGTATCATAAAGGTTTGCCTCATGGCAGTTATTAGTTTGGTCATGTTGTTGAGATTTTGGCTTGAATTCAGTTCTGTTCTTGGCTATGAACTCTACCTTCATGTCTTGTTTTTCTGGGACTAATTAGGTGCCAAACTCAATTGAATGTGCCCGAGAACCACAACAGCTCTGATTAACTGCATGCCACTGGGTACCTAAGAGTGTAAGCAAACATCTGCCCCCTCTAAAACAGGGGCAACAGAGGTATCTTATCTTTAAGGAAATTGTGAGAATGACAGCTTTCGGAAGACTCTGGGCGTAGTCAAACAGGTATCCCCAAGATGGAGTCAACCTGGTGAGGTATCTAGCAGACAGACTTTGTGAAAGTCAGGAAGTCAGAAGAATTAACAGTCTCATTTTAAGATAACATCCCACACTGTATTCAAGCTCTATTCCTTCTTATTTCTTTTCATTTCAAACTTGGTGGAGGAATATCTAACAATTTTTCTTCATCCTCTGGCTGAGATCCAGGAGAATTTCAAGGTGGTGTTTCCAGCAGGAACAGGTCCTGAAATGGCAACAAAATGTGTCTGCAATGTGAGATAGCTTTTAGTGTTGCGTTATGTTGAATGGGAAGAGATTCTCGACTAGGAAGGAGTGGATTTCCTCTACCAAACATGGGACACTTAGTCTGAACTCATTTGTGTTCCCCACAAAGATGAAGTATTCTGACAGCGGCAGTCACGTTGTGTCTTTTCCTGATACATGTGAGACTTTCCCAGTGCTCCTGTGGGCTCCTTTCAGTTCTCTCTTGCTCAAAGAAGTTTGAATTGTGAAGAGGCTGTACGAAGCATGCCGCCTCCTGGATTTTGGATGATACCACTGGGACTATCTGTATCCCCCCCCCATCCTTGGGTACATAGCATTTACTGTGGGAGCATACCCTTTGCCCTGAGACTCTCCGAGCTGGTTTGTAAAAGTCAGCTGGTGCTTCTGGCTGTTAACACAGCACAAAGAAACAAATGATTTTAATTATAACTGAGAGAAACTGAGAAATCTTGTCTGGCTCGGAAAAGTTGTGCTGAGGAGACTTTGGAGACGCTAAGGCTCCCTCCTTATACCTTGCTTCCTGCAGGCAGTTTGTGCTGTTCCCTGCAGTGGGCTGCTGTTTAAAGTAAGGGGCCTGCTGTTGGTAATTACATCTTGCAGGCATTGAGAGTTTTCCCCGGGGCTACAGGGAGGGGTAAGCTTGGAAAAGGATAAGGAGGGGGAGAAAGAAAAGTTTTGCTGTGAATTCTTCAGCCATTTAGTGCAAATTCCTGTAATTACCGTCTTTGTGTCCTGTCCCAATGGCACATAATACAGCAGAAGCCTTTCCTAATTGAGACCTTACAGGAGGTACAAATCCCTCCTTTGTTCGGCCTGACAAATTAGTGCCAGAAAGTGGCAAGGTCCGAGTGGGAATCAAAGGCAAGCAATACAAAGATGGAACTTAAGGCTACAGTAATAACCCTCTCTAGTCTTGCAGGGGTGGGAGGGAAGGAAAAGTAATGACCAATGAAAAATGAAGTGTTTTTTTTTTTTTTTTTTTTTTTAATAAATTCCCTTGACATGACAGCACCTCAGGGCTGCTTTATTTATTTAGGAAAAGTGATTAAATAGTAATACAACAGGGCAGACCATTGTCTCTCAGGCTACCCCCCTTCTAACGGACCCCCGCTGCCTTGGCTAATTGATTGACAATGAACCGCTGATAAAGAAGGTTGTTGGGAGGACCTGACGGAGAGAGGTTGTGTTTTTGTGGTTTTTTTTTTTCTCCTCGTTGCAGTCTTTGTGAGGTTCCCCTCCCCGTTTTTTTTTTTTTTTCTTCCAGTTTTTTTGTTTGTTTGTTTGAATTGCCCTCTGTATCTCCCTTTTCCTTTCTCCTTTAGTAAAGGCTTTTCAAGGGACTGCTTCCAGACAAACAGCTGACGTTTACAAGCAGGTAGGGAAGAATGTCTGCACTTCTCTATTGACAGGTTTATCTTGGAGTCTGACTGGCATTTTTCAACTCGTGATATAAGCCTGGACAGTAGCATCAGATGTAGTCGTGGACAGGGGGACAAACTGTTAATACACTGGAGTCAGAAGGTGAAGAAAAAGTCTTTTTCTTGGTCAGCAGATACAAAATCTTTTCCCAGCACTTTTAGCTTTCTGTTGTGGAAGGCAGTTCATCATTTGAAATTATAAGAAATAATGCCCTATCAGGCTATTGATAATGTGGAGAGGCATGCTTTTATAAACTCTTTTTCCTTTGCTGCCGCTGGTTGTATTTCTGACTTTGAATGGCAATGCATTTAGAAAACTGAATTAGCTAGAAACTATTGGCACTAGAATGGCACCCTCCTCCGTCCTTCATATATCGACATAGCTGCTCCTGTCGTTTTGCTATTGCGTAGGGTGTACCAGTGTTCCCATGGATAGTGTCTGGGGCTCTGAGCTAGAGTCGCATTTCAGGTGAGACCTCTTGTCCTCAAGTGAGTATGAAGTGAAAGCTGGTTGCATGTGCAAGCTTGTAAACATTAGGGTTTATGACTTGATTTATTTATTTTTTTAATAAAGTAATGAGACATGTTAGGGTGATCAATCAGTTTTTACTTTTTACTTATTTATTTTACCTGAATTCAAGAGAAATTCTAAACTGTTCATATTACAAATTTGAAGTGGCTCCCATCAGAACGTGCTTGGCAGGTGCAGCATCTTGCCAGTAGTGGTAGCCAGGTGTAGGCACTCCAGTGACACTCCTTTCTCCCTGTTGGGTTGTCTATGGGCTACTGGGGAAGGGCAGCTAGCTGTCTGACTTGGAGAACCCCTTCTGGAGGTCTGTCAGGAGCAGAATTCCCCAGCAGCCCTTGCCATTTGCTATTTCCTTGTCTTGTGCCTTCACTTTTCTGTAGATGAGGAAGGCAAATAGCCTTTAGCCCTGACTCCTGTTTTTTGCATGCCTCCTGTTTTTTAAATGTTTTTCTTTCTTTTCACTTTTTAAAAATTTTTTTATCATTTTTTTCTCTCCCTATCATTTCATTAAAACAAACGTTTTTTTTTCAGTGTTCAGTCTGCCAGGAGCACTTTTTGCTTTGACAACAAGTCCTAATGGATGTAGGAGTTTCTGCTTTCTGCAAAATGTATTATACATCCTTTTGTTTCACTGTGTGGCTTTCCTCATACCTGTTGTGGAGTACCTCCTGTCTTCTCTGCTTTCTCTTTGAATTGTCACTTGCAAGAAGAAAAAAATATTGCTATTATGGCACCGCTGACTTGGCTGGCTGAACTGATTGCTGGGAGCAGAGTAGCCAGTGTTAGTAAATGGGCTATTTCCTGAGCCTGCAGCCCTGTCAAATGGAGCAACAGGTGGAAAGCTGCTGGCTTTCAAGGAGTCAGTCTGCCTCTAGTGCTGTGATCCTGTGTGTAGATGGAGAGAGCCCAGTGCAATGTGCCCAGCTCATGTAGCCTCTGCTCTTGCTCACTTCCTTGGTCTAAAACCAGCTCAAACTCTGGTAAAAGTTAACTCAGTCAAAAATAAAGTGTGTTCCTAATAGATTGTGAGGCAGCAAGTATAATTAAAAATAAAGTAGATTAGCTGTATGTCTTGTTGACTTAGTTCAACTTTCTAAAAAGCCAGGTAGTTGAAAAGCAAAGGTGATCCTTCCTTGAATTTAGCTATGGCTTAGTGAACTGTTATCACACCCAGCACCTATTTGATAGCAGCGAGTAACAGAAATACAAATAGCAGGGGACAAATCTCAGCAAACATAGCACAGAAGTGAAATACCAGAAAGTCCTTTGGAAAGGTGTCAGCCCTCTTGTCACTCTTTTAGTTCCCAAAAATAATTGGTGCGGAGAAAAGGTTTCTATCCTAGGGTAACTTAAATTTGTTGAGCAGGCAGTGCTTCATCTGCTCTGCACCTGCATGTTTCAAAACATGAGGTTGCTGGTCCACAGGCTCTTTGATCATGTGACAGATCATTGGCTCGTATTAGAAGACATTGCATGGTGTCTCTTTTGTTTGTTTGAGTTGATTAAATCTCTTTTCAGTGATCAGTTATGCTCACATAAGACTGCTTTTTCAGCAGTAAAGTAAATGAGCTTTTCAGTTTAAGAAAGCTTGACTGTGGGGAAATGGCAATGAAAGCATTAGCTTCGTGTAATCTCATAGCAGTTAAGTCCTTCACCTGCCTGCCATTTGTTTGGTGCCTTCACAGATCAAGATTTTCTCCTTTGGATTTTGAGATTGGCCTGCTATTGCTTGGAAAGGTAGTTCAGTTGAGTACATGGCCAGTTCAGTGTCTGTCCTGTACCCCTATGTGCATTTTGCAATCCTCTGCTGCTATTTTACTACTTTGCATCAGCCCTGGAGGCAGAACAGCTGTTACACAGGTCTTGGCTGAAAATCTATGTATTTCCCCTGGAAAGTTTAAAGTGAACCTTTGCTCCTTGTGCTGGGATAGGTCACCCTATAATTGTAATCTTTCCAAGAGTTTCCAAGAACTCTTCAGGTTTTTAGCAAGTTGTTGTTGCAGAGGTGTTGTTTTTTTTTTTTTTTTTTCCCCTCCAATCTAAAACGTGTTGTTGTTATTTTTGTTTTCCATGGTGTTGGGAGAATGAGCTCAGTTTTGCTGAATAAACACGTCTACTCCTTGCATAGGTTCTATTCTTCTCCTTGACAATGCCTTGTTTCCTCTAGGCTTGTGAATCCCAAGAATTAATTCTGCTGGCCCCTAGGTACTCTCGACTATTTTTTTTGGTCCATTTATCCAGTGAAGCCAGTCAGGGTGTATGTCTCAGTGAATTAATTAACAAAGTTTAAACAAAAGAATATCAAGACCAGGAAGTCTAAATGTCCAAATCTCATCTGTGTCAGGATAGACAAAGCTACACCTGGAAAATGGAAATGTTTTCAGCCCTGAAAACTCAAAATCCCCAAATTCTTCTATGGAGAATAGGTATCATGTCACAAGAACCTGTTTCATTTGCTGGGTTAGCATCTTTTAAATCAAGTAACTCAGCTCATATGTTAGTGCAGTGTATTATCGGCAGAACTGCTATGTTTGTATGAGAACAGAAGAAATGTAAGAGGTTAGAGGATGAACCATATGCTAGCTGCTGGGAGGGTTTCAGGTTCTTCACCTGTCCTTCTGCAGTGGGCTTATACATGGGTTTATACCTATGATGCGTAAATCTGAGCAATATTCCCAAGGTAGCACTGTGCCAGTGATGTGCAACCAAGAAGAAATTCAGCTAACATTGGCGAAGAATGTTTAGCCACACTTAATTCACAGTTGCTCTTCATTAGAGTTAGAAGGAGATACAAATCCAGCTGTGTATTTGAATGGAAACAGGGCTGATTATCTCAACGTATATTATTAGCCACTTTATTAAGTAAATGGAACTCGGCAAACTGGAGGGCCTTCAGTGTAAGTAAATGAGTGAATAGTGCAGAATTAAGCGGTGTTCAAACTAATTGTAGAGCAGGAATGAAAACTGAATTAAACAGAGGCTTTGTGTGTGAAGTGACCTGGCCACAGATGTGGACGTTGGCACCAGCATCTGCTCTTATCGTACAAACAGCTCACCTGCTCTTGGCTGTATTCTCATCTGCCTTCCCAGTGCATAAACTATGCACTGCATGAACTCATCCTCTGTAGGACTGGGAATACTATTACTAATTACATTAAATCCTCAGTTTACTCGTGGCTGGTGGACTTCCAAGAGCTGGCCCAGAGAATGCATCCATTCCCCTCCCCTGTCTAAAGAGCTGGTGAACTACCAAGGTCTGCCACTATGTCATTCCCTGGAAAATCCTATCCATTTCTGTCTGGGAGAGCTTTGGAATCTCAGCAAAGCACCACATATTGCAGAGAATAACCCTGTAAGGGCATGGGGAAAGAATAGCAAATTAGTTGAGGTGTGTCCTATTCTTCATCAGTGCTGTGGTCCTGCAAATGAGAAGAAAGGAATTTTTAAAAACACTGGGGAGAATGCAGACTGGCCATCTGTTAAAGGATTCACAAACCATAACTGCACGTGAAGCATGTCTTCATTGCTGTTTTTAATTCCTTTGGAGCAAGTTCTTTGGGAAATTTTGGCATCTTGGCCCTTCTCAGCATTTGACACGTAGGGTAAAATAACTTATATTCTGGTAAAATTGAAGTGGAGAAATCCAAGCAAATAAAAAGTCAGTTTCCAAAAGTAAAGCTTTATTGCAGCCGTTTGATGCGTAGCTAGTTTTTTGGGTTTTTTTTTTGCTCCTAATTTATTGATGAAGTCTGTATGTGCTGTCACCTGGCTTTTTTTCACTCATGGTTATTTTTTCGTTGTTGATCTTCTTGGAGAGGGTGATAGATCTGTGTGTTCAGTATGACTGACATAAAGGATGTTGTTTACTATACCTAGCCCTGACAGTCTAAATATTGGATGACTACATTAAACCAAGCTTTGCTGACTGGAAGAAAGCCTGGGTGCTTAGAGGATGACTCATCTCTGCTGTGTGCGCATGAGCTGTTGGCAGCAGGAAGGGGAGGGTGCTTCCTGACCCATCTGCACAGCCTAGGCTGGGGCCTGCAACCAGCAAGACTGCCTGGGGTGGGTGGCCAAGTTATCTTGGGCTGTGTGTTTCATTTTTACTGGCACTAGTCAGGATGGGAAAGCTGTTAATTTAGGGCATAGTTTAAGGCTCCAGTCAGTAGTTGAGGTTTCTGTAGATTCAGGAGAGTTGGTCCATCCTTTGGAGTCTGTTAAAAAACAAACAACTAAGTCGGGAATTGGGGACTAACAAACCCTTCCTAATTTCTGGAGTAACTGATGTAGATTATAGCTCAAGAATGAAGAGCTGGATTGTTAGTCTGTCTTCCTCGTGAGTTTGAGTTTTTCCACTGTAGAGAGCACAGAAACGTAAGGTCAGCAACTAAAGTGTAATTCTCACTTTCCCAGTTTTTGCTGAGAAGGTAGAACAGTGTTTTATGTCTGATCTAACACTGAAAATTTGTTGCTGTGCACCTTCTGCTTAGTCTGTTTTATGCCTTTATCAAGCTAAAAGCCTTTTGAAGTTTGGGGGTCATTTTTCTTCTTCATATTGTATGTTGTTTCTAAATGAATTAGCTTCTAAGCTAATCTGTCACAGATTTAATTATGGTACACAGTCACGAGGGAGTTGCTTTTCCTGATACCGAGTAAATAAGTTTATTGAATAAAGAAAACAGTTATGTGTTTATTTTGAGTTTGGTCTTCCTCTTTCCTTGTTTCCCATTGTCACTTGCTCCAGCATTTTCTTGCTAAATGGTTGAAGAACAGGAATAAAGAATAGCTGTGTGTATCAGCCATGACTGTAAGAGCTTTATGATACCCTAAACGTGGCAGAAGTGGTGTTTTCTACACTTTGCAGAATGGGAGGTTATTGTAGTGTCTTGAATTTGTCCTCCGTGCTATACCTCTCACCATCGCCTTATGTCAAGAACAGAGATTTGTGATAACTATTTTCTTTTACCTTTTTTTCTTGTAATTCTTTCTTCCTAAAGTCTTAGCATTTGGAGATGAGCTTCTTCATGTTGATACTTCTACTCTGCTCACAGAGGTATTATTAAGAGAGATTCATCTGTACCCAGCAGCACTTCCTTGCTGCTATTTTTTTCGAACCCCCTCTTTTCTCTGCTTGATTCTAGTGTAGTTTTGTCATATTTTTGGCAGTAAAAGGTTTAGCATCATTCCTTACCTCAGTGTACGATAGCCACGCTTCTCCCATTTGTAGCTTGCTCTGTAACATCTTTTAGGTAGGGGTGATTTTGGGGATAATAATAGAAGTTGGAGTATTCTTATTCTTGACTTGTGATTTGCAAGACCTTTGTACAGAAGTTTCATGGATGTTATTCTGTATGAGCATTAGGGATAGTTGAGAGGGAATTGGTGAAAGTAGTGCTGCTTTTTCCCCCAACATGTGGAAGCTGTTTTCTCTTTTTGTAGGCAAGTATTTTTTTTCTGCAAATGTAAAAGGTTCCTTCTCAGCAAACAGGTTTACCTGAGGAGTTGTGTTACCAATCTGTGGGATGGTTGGCTACGTCTGACCATCTTGTGGGGAGGAATGCTGAAGAGTGTAAGCCCAGGAATCTGTACTAGCTTTGCTTTTGGTAAACATGATTACAAGTTTATGTACCTGAATGGCTAGGTGCAGAATTTCCAAGAGCATTAAGCCCTCTCCTATTCTTTTCTCCTCCTTTTTTTTTTTTCCTCTTTCTCTTTTTTTCCCCCCTCATCTTAAAAAAACAAAGTAGCATAAATGGTCTATGCTATAGAAATATGTTTGTCACACTCTACATCGCTTTGAACTGCATAACATCAAAGAAAATCAGTGCTTTGATAACTTGATTTGAAAGGATTGTAGAAATAGCCATCATTATGAATCACAACAGATAAGAATGGTAAGAACGGTGATTTTCCAGCAGCAAGGATTGTAAGCTAAGGGAAAACGTAAGGTAGGTGTCAGTGGTGCATTCTCATAAAAAAATATCCAAATACAATTGTTGTGTAGCTTTGCAGAATATGGTTGACTTGAGGGTATGAGGAAGATAGGGAAATATTCCATGTAAAAATATGTTTCTGAGAAACAAGGGAACAAGCATGGGTGCAGAGAAATACTGGAAAAAAAGGAGAATTGGCTGCTTGGGTATAAACTTCTTTTTATAAAGCTACCCTTCCGGAAGGAAGCAAACCCTGAAGTTTCAGGGTTTGCTTACCAAGACCCTTTTTACTGCAGAGCCTTTCAGTTCTTCTGGGCTGGATGTAGTCCTCTGAGAGCAGGAGAAGAATGTACTTCTGTGCTTCATCATTCATTTCCCCAGGAAGATGTTCATAGACTGGAATAAGTTTCTGGCTCTAGGAGATGGCAGGAAAGAATGTCTAAATAGTGCCTTCTCATCTAAAGATATTTTAGCTTGGGATGGTGACAATTCAAATCTAAGAAATTAGAGTTTAGCATACTGTTACCTTTAGCCTAACTAATGGGAGCTAGATTGCTAAGACTAAGACAGCAGCTTCTGGAGTGGCCGGGAATGAAATTAGTGTGTATTGTCCCATCCTCATTCCCTAGAAAGTAAATGTTGGCTAGTGGGGACCATTTATAGAAGTTTTGATGGTACTGAGCTGGGAGACAGCAGTCTCATTCAGTTGTAGTTGTACTGCTTGTACTGCATCACCTAGTCCAAACACATTGAGCTAGAAAAACCCAGTGTCTTATTTAGCAGCTTGTTTCCCCCAGTGTGAGGGGATTGCTGTATGTAATGAATGTTACAGCTGGTGTCCATTGAGGTATCAAGATTCATGCTTCCGTGCTTTTTCATGATAAAAGAAGTATCTAGAAGCAACTTACAAGGAGAAAGATTTAGACCTTTCACCACTTTTTTACCATGCTGGTACTTAAGAGAGATACTCTACTGAAATACTGCTGACACAAACATACACTCTGAGGACTTGCTGCTATTTAACTTGGGAAGGGGAAAGAAACGCTGTCTTTTGTATAGTTCGTCATCTTGCTCTTGAGCAGAAGATGGGTGGTATTTTTGTTTCTTTTACAGAAGAGCAGGATTTACCTCTGCTCTGCTTTTAAAAACACGGGGCTCCTTAGTAACAGTGTAAGTACCTTCTGTGAGCATCTTCCAGAGTTAATAGATGAATATCTAATCAAATGGACAGGACTGGTTACTTCGTGTCTCTTCAGTTGTTTAAAACCTTCACTTTCGTGTGCTAAGGCAATTTAAAAACAAAAAGTTCTATGTGTACTACAGAGTACTGATACTAAGCTTACCACCAAGTATGCCTGCTGACTTTATCCTTAGTGACATTATAGAGCAGGGCTGCACAGGAACTCTTATGAATGGCTAGTCTGGAAACTGCATTTGTTAAAAAAGAAAAGAATAGGCAAGTGCTTGCTTCGTGCTGAGGGAAGTATGAAGTGGCAGAATGGAATAGAATAGTTGGAAGGACATTAAAAGATCATCTGTTTGAACTGCTGGACTGCTTGAGGCTAACCAAAAGATAAACTGTATTAATGAAGGCATTAGATGCGTCTTGTCCACTGTCGGACGTGGGCATCAACCAACTTTCTAGGAGGCTGTACTCTTTGCTCTCTGAACTATGTTCTACGCGTTCAAGTTAGTGAAAGTTTTTTTCAGCACTAGACAAAGGATATACTTGTATCTCCGTTTCTAAGGGAAAAGATGGTGATTGTGGAATTCCTGTTTGCTTGCTGTTATGTGGAGGTTTGTTGGTGTTGTTTATTTTTTGTTTAAATGACCTCAGAAGAAGGAATAACTACTTTCCTTACTGTGTCCTGAGTCTGCACTTCTGGCATAGTGTACAAACCCAGTCTTTTCCTCTCTCCTCCAGGCTGTCAGCGCTCCATAGGCTTGTCCAATGGCAAAGCCAAGGTGTGTAGCTACAGTGGATGGTATTACTGCTGTACCTGCCATGTGGATGACAGCTTCCTCATCCCTGCAAGACTGGTTCATAACTGGGATACTTCCAAGTACAAGGTAATCTCCCTGTAAGTTGATTTACTAGTGAGTGAACTGAATTGCTGTTTCTGTCTAAATGCAGACATTTTATTACAGATAATATCTGCTTTGACTCACTTGCCAGAATGACCCTAGCCTGGGAAGTCCATGTACTCTCAAGAAGACAGATATTTTTATCTCAGTTTCCTTAGCCAGACTTATGCTGCTTCTCCAAAGGAGCAGCTGTTCTCCTCTTCTTAATGGTGTCTTTTCCATCATTGCTCATCTAGTTGTTCAAGAGACAGGGAGAGTCAGAATAACCGATTGAGGCTACAGGTTGGTAATGCTTAGTGATGGATACTAAAACTGTTGAAATGCTTGCTGGAAACAGGCATAACCTGAAGATGGTGCTTGCAGAAGTCCAGTTTGTCCCATCTCATGGCACAAACATTTCCAGAATGCCAGGACATTGCTGTAGCACTTGTTTGGACTAGACACTTGAAAATAACACGAAGAGAAAATTCTGTTGTTGTTTACTTGCAACACAAGCTGTTTTTCTAAAACTTCAGTGATCTGTTATTGCTGCTGCCTTAGTGGTTGGTTACTGTATAGTCGGAACTGATTATGTGCCTCCAAGTATTATGCCTACAAACATATTAGCAGTGTTGTTTTGCAGTAAGAGAGGGCATGTGCTGAAACAACGATGAACTCATAAGGAAACCAGATTATACTAGAACTTCAAACCTAGCAGCCACTGTTAGGAGAGGCTGTTTGATGTTTTGTGTCTGCGAATATTATTATTATGGGCTATTTGAAAAGAAAAAAAATAACCAGTAAATGCCCTATTAGAGGAAAAGCAGCTCTCTTGAGGAAGAAAATTTGACAGAAGTGAAGATTATTAAAAGGTAGCCAGAGCCTGCCATCAGGAAAATGATAGTCTTGAACCACAAATTGCAAGATTTCTCAGAGCTACAAAGCTCTGATATGTGGAAACAAGAAAATCCAATCCCTCCCTTTCCTAGAAGCTAGGAATAAATATTTAAGAATTATTTTTTTATGCCTTTGCCAAGGACTAAACTTGCTAGGCTTAAGGCATTATAAGGAGTCTTCATATGGAACAGGTAGATGGTAAGGTAAGAAAAATTCATATCAAGGTGTCAGTGATACTGCCAAGAAGTTAAAACCGGTTTGGATTCTAAGCTTGGGAGGTGAAAACTATGTCTGTGCTCTGTTTCCTATGGTTTAAGTGTAAGCAGCTGAGGGGAGAAATGAAAATAGGACTTCCAAGCTTAAGTTTTCATTGAAAATCTAACATACTGCAACTCTTACAGTGAGAAATTGCTTTGCATTTTGTCTATACATGTGTAAGGTGGCTTGGGATCACAACCAAATTCTATGCCGGTCTGTACTTCGTCAGTTTCTGTGCCAAAACACTCAGAGATGAATTTAAGAAAGGAAAACCATTCCTTAGTTTGGAAAACATGACAGCATCTCCAACTATTGGGGGGGGAACTGAAACAGGGAGAGAAGGTCAAGGAGTCATTATGTACCACAGTAGCAGTGTCAAAACTGAGCTGAGATCACCAGCTGGATCTCCTCAGCTCGACTTCGTCCATGTATAGGATTAAGTTAACACATATCTGTTGTTACTTTTGGGAAACATCTTGAATTTTTTCCCTGTTCTGTTCAATTCTGCATAAACATGCTTTTATTTTTGTCCTTGCTCTATGTCCATGTTGACTAAACAGTGCTTTTCTGAGGTGGGCTGCATATTGCCTGCACTTTTACCTCCACATCTCCTTCTGTCATTCAGGAGCAAGGTTCGATGTTGCTTTTTTCTGTATGGTCTGAAAGGCACTTCATATTGGTAATGAAACGGCATGATTCCTTAGCAGCGTATTGATTAAATGTGCTGATTTGGCAAAGGCAGAGATATTGTCTCACTTCCTTGAGGTGATCTTGGTAGCAGTAATTTCCTTTGGGGTCAATTTTAAATAAGAACACTTAATTAGTCAGCATTTCACTTCTGATAATTGGCCACTGTGCCCATATAAAGCCATGTGGCAACATTCCAAAGTGAATCTTAGCAACAGATCTTCTCCTAAAGCCAGAGCCATGGCCCTCGCAGGTAGTGCAGTGATGTCTGAAAGTAGAGCTGCTGGAGTGGGTGCCTTGTTCCCCGAAGGACTAATAGCACACCCCACAGAGGAGGTGAGTGGATTAAGCATGCGCCACATTTGATAGTCAGACCTGAAACAGGACTTTAGTCTTCAAGGACTTAATATTGCAGACAGACTAAAGTGTGCCTAGCATTTTACTAAATGGAAGGAAACTGAATGAAGTATTTGAAAACCTACATTCTTTCTCATGCCTTTCTAGTGCCTTTTTTTCCTCTTTTTTCCCTCTCAAAGAGGTTTCTGGTATCTGTCATACCTGTCGAAGGAAAACAACCAGCAGCACATACTTTAGGACATAGACTTTTATGGTGATATAATGTAATTGGACATGTTTCTCTTCTGTGTTTCATGAAATCCTGCTCAGCTGAGTACTATCTTGCATCAATTAAGTAAGTTTTGTAAATGATTCTTGTCTCGTTTTTGGCAAGACAGGACATGAAAAAAGCAGAAGCAATAGAAATCTCTTGAATTGTTTTCTCTTAACGTGTTGAAAAACAACAATGCACTTAATGCCTGAACGCACATGGATAAGGAAAATTCCCTTGGATGCAGCAAAAGCTTTCAAAGGACTTGGTGGTTAGGCATGTATCTTCTGTCATAACCAAGCAGCAGTTCAGTTCTCAGATAAGCTTTTTTTCTTCTTATCTCCCTGCAGTTTCCCTATTTGTGTTTTTCATGCTTTTGTGAAGGGAAAAGAGGTAATCATGTGGAAATGCTTTCCTTTAATTCATGCCAACTGTTTTCCTAGCTTAGATGCTAGTAAGTTCTGCAGTTTGGTTCAGGTAGGTTCCAGCCTGTGCAAACAGGCAAGCATAGCAGGAAGAATCATAGAAGTGAACTGTCTGTGCCAGAAGGTCTCAAGGAAGGCTGGCTTCTGGTAAATTGAGTTCTAAACAGTAAATTTGCAACCTGTAGAAAAGTCTGGAAATGTTAATATCCATCCTTCTGTGATTCTTGAAATTAAAACTCTTCAATTTGCCCCATATCATTCATACTGGCTTGTTAGTGTATATTCTGTCCAGTATAACTGAGGTAATGTGAACACAGTAATACACATACTAGTATGTTGGCCAATAGCAATGTGGATTACTGACTGCCTGACCATTCCCATTATAAGGTTGCATTTTAGTGTCCTGCAACTTTGCTATACTTGGTAATGTTTTACAGATGTGCCTCTGTCAGGCATGCAGAGAGAAAACAACACATCCCTGTCAGCCGATAGTCCTGGGCAAAGCTACTTTTTCCTGTAATCAGTGCTCTGCAGGTACATTGTGTCACCAAGGAGAAAGGATTGCTTTTCTCCCCTCAAAGGCTGTGCAGCACTAGAGCTGAACAGTAGTAACATGTGGTCCTCTGGGATTGTGGTTTGTACAATAAAAAGGGCATAGGGCTACACGTTGAGCAATGGAGAGGAGCTGCTTTTTGTTCAGCTCTGTATTAATATGAAGTAGAGCTTCTGTGAGGAGAGGAAAAAGACAAAAAGGTAATTTTAAATTTTGTATCATAGTCCATATGTATTGCAGTCACACAGGTGATTGTGGATCTGGTGTTGCTTTTGTATTTGTTTTCTTAAAGTTGCAGCCTCAGGAAAGCTCCCCTTTTCCGGGTGAAGGTGTGCACAGGCATGGGTGTAGCACTGAGACAGTCATCTCTCCCTGGTTCCTGGGGCAGGAAGACAGGTGGGTGAGGAAATCCCAAAGACTAGAGAGATAATACTGAGTTGAGTCCCTTGCCCTTCGCATGGGGGGTGCTACTTGCTCTACCAAGCATTCATGTGCCTCCTAGTGTATCACTGAATACGTAGCTTAATTTTTTCATCGGTGGATGAGGAATAATATTTACGCTACGCTAGATACTATGTTTGTCAGGAGATAATTAGGTATTACGGCCAACTAGTTTAATGATTATAAAAGCAGTTTGAAAGTAGTTGTTTAACTTTGGTCTCTTTTGTACACCATAGTTAGTGCGTCTAAAAACATTAGCGATGCTAATGTTTGAAAACTTGACATAATTATAGTCTCTTGATTTGTAAAATCCAAGTTGTCTGTGCTGTTCCTTACACAGCATGTTACTTGTGCTTCCATTCAGATGGCACAATTCCTTGTGTATGCATTGTTTTGGGAAAAAAAAAAGAAAAATAAATTAGTGCTTAATAGAAATAAGTGAGCTGTTTGATATAGCTTCAGGACATGGGAAATCTGAGAGATTATAATCTGCCATATTTAAAATTACTTTATTATCTGTGTAGTTATTGGTGGTAATGTTGTCCTTGACATTATTATACATTATGCATTGTGAAAAGCTCCTCTCCTCCTGGAGAGGAGCTCTGCAGAGAGGGACCTGGGCGTCCTGGTGGACAACAGGTTGGCCATGAGCCAGCAGTGTGCCCTCGTGGCCAAAAAGGCCAATGGCATTCTGGGATGCATTAAAAAGAGCGTGTCCAGCAGGTCGAGGGAGGTGATCCTCCCCCTCTACTCTGCCCTGGTAAAGCCTCATCTGGAGTACTGTGTCCAGTTCTGGGCTCTCCAGTACAAAAAAGACAGGGATCTCTTGGAAAGAGTCCAGCAGAGGGCCACAAAGATGGTGAAGGGCCTGGAGCATCTCCCCTATGAAGAAAGGCTAAGTGAACTGGGTCTGTTTAGCCTTGAGAAAAGACGACTGAGAGGGGACCTGATCCAGGTTTATAAATATCTGAGGTGTGGCGGCCATAGTGGTGAGGCCAGTCTCTTTTCAGTGGTACGTGGAGACAGGACAAGGGGAAACGGACATAAGCTGCAGCACAGGAAGTTTCGCACGAATGTGCGTAAGAACTTCTTCACGGTGAGGGTGACGGAGCACTGGAACAGGCTGCCCAGGGAGGTTGTGGAGTCTCCTTCTCTAGAGTTATTCAAATCTCACCTGGACGCCTACCTGTGCGACCTGGTGTAGGGAACCTGCTTTGGCAGGGGGGTTGGTCTCGATGATCTCTAGAGGTCCCTTCCAACCCCTA
This sequence comes from Meleagris gallopavo, assembly GCF_905368555.1. Taxonomy (NCBI): domain Eukaryota; kingdom Metazoa; phylum Chordata; class Aves; order Galliformes; family Phasianidae; genus Meleagris; species Meleagris gallopavo. The sequence goes on from NC_139410.1 coordinate 11,468,670, forward strand.
CAATTCTGTGATTCTGTGATTCTGTTATATTTAAAACTAGTTCTCCTTAGAGTGTTGCTTTTTATAGGATATACAAGGGCTGCTCTGAAAGTAATGCCTTCTATTTTATTATGTTGGCCCACAGTGTCAGAGACAGATGGTGATATGGCTGTAGAGACTGAACCTTCCCACCAGTATCCCATTACACGTTGTTACTACGTGACAGTTGTCAGCAGAGGGGCAGTCTGACAAAATGGTATCTGACATGGAAGTGCTTCATACGAAGCAAAGGTGTGTCACTGAATTCCTTCATGTGGAAAAAATGGTACCCACTGACATTCGTCAGTGCTTGCTGAACATTTATGGAGACCAGAGAGTGGATGTGAACACAGTGAGGTGGTGGGTAGTGCATTTCAGCAGTGGCGATATGATCAGAAAGACAAGCCACATTGCGCACAGATGACTATGCACATCTGTCCCACCATGAAAAGAAGCGTCTCAAAGTCATTCCTGCAAATCAGTAAATTACAACCAAGGAACTGTGTACTGAGCTGAGTATTGGCTTCAGTGTGTTGGAAATGATGGTGGGAACATTTGAATATTGCGAAGTTTGCACCAGGTGGGTTCCACAAACGCTCACATAGGAACAGAAATAAGACTTTACGCAAGTTTTTAGGTCCTACTGAACCAATCTGAGGCTGAAAGTGACGGTCTCCTGGATCACATAATTGCTGTGAAGACATGCTGTTTTGACACGGGTGACCAGTGGTAACAGCAGTCCTTAGAGTGGTGCATGTGAATTCCATATCAAAGAAAAAGTTCAAGACACAGTTCTTAGTGTGTAAAGTGATGGACGCTGTCTTTTGGAATAGGAAAAGGGTGGTCCTTCTTCGTTTCCTGGAACTTGGAAAACCATCAACTCTGACTGATACATTGCAATACTGGCTGAGCTGATCTTGAACTTCCAGAGTCAGGGTAGATGAGAAGACAACCTTTCTCTTGCAACAGGATAGCACCAGGCCCTAAATCTTTTCAGAGATGGTGAAGCACATTGCTGGTGTTGGCTGGACTGTTCTACCTTGACCACCATATAGTTTGAATTTTTCACCTTCTGACTTCCATTTGATGAATGATGGACTGCTAGGCAACATTTTTGTAGCAGTGATGCCATTACACAGCTGTGAAGTTGTGGGTCACCTGTGCTAGTGCAGATATTTACAAGGGTAGCATACAGGCTCCTATTCATTGCTGTGAATTGAAAATAGTGATGGTTGTGATGAAAAATAATGTTTTGTAGCTGAGAATTTGCTCTGTCAAGTAGTGTTGTTGTGGTCTTTGTTTCTATTATAGTTTCCATGGAAATAAATAGGAGGCACTACTTTTGAAGTGACCTACATATATTGCTTTTACCAGCTTCCTACCTTACAACACTGGTAGAGAAATGATGTCCTAAGTCTCAAGAGGCTGTAGTGTGCCATTTCTCCTTTCATTAATTTCACAGAAGATAGCATAGTTAGCCCTCCCTCAACTTGACAGTGCAAACACTGATTTAAAGATCCACAAGGACTAATTGATTTGTGGAACACAGTATTTCTATAGCACAGTTTCAAGTGATTTGCAGCTTATTTCAGATAATCCCATCTTCTCTTTTCCAGATGTGATAAAATGCAGAAATGAGACATGAGTGTTTTTCATCTCTTACCTCAGAAACAGGAATATCTTTTCTAGTGGGAATAAAACTCTCATTAATTTATCAGGATCACAGTAGCTCTTTAGAGGTGGAGATAGAACAAAGCACACTCAAGAAAATGACATTAAAAAAATGTCTTGCAAATGAAACATTGCAAATGAGTAATACCGCTAACATTTAGATGTTTTTTTTTCCCATTATTTTAGCCACACTGGCTGAGCATGTAGCAAAGGCAGTAGAACTTTATTCTGGAGTTCTGTATCCTGTGACAGCACAGTATGATTGGATTTGCAGTGTATGTATTTCCTTTTCTGGTGTTGTGCCTTGGCACTTAACTCGCTCACTTGCTTCTTTCCAAAGGAGAGCAAGCATAAAAATATTAACAAGGAAGAAACTCGATGATCACAGTTTTAAGGCCTAAAAGTACATGTAGTGAGCTGTGTTACCCTGCAGTGAAAATGTGTGGCTGCAAATATTGCTGTACTTTGGATAAGTAAGCAATTATCTCAGGCATTCAGCTTTGATGGGCTTGATGAAGTTTGAATTGGCTATAAGCAGAGACAGTTGGCTCTCTCTCAGCTCTGTTTTCATTTGTAGTTGCTAACAATAATATTTCAGATGCAGAAAATGGCTGACAAAACACAGAAGGGAAGATCTGCTTAAAAAGAGTTACGAGGAAAGCTTGTCTAAACTGGTTGCATGTTTTTCAGGTATCAAAGCAAGCCAAAGAGTTTCTGGAATATGTGTATGAGGAGCCACTGATTGATATCCAGCAGGAAAATCCCATGTTGTACAAGCACGTCGAATCTCTGGCAACTGTTGTCCGCCTGAGACAGCAGTTAAAATCTCTGCGAGCCTATTTGTTCAGCTGCAGAGCAGCAGTGGCTGAAGATCTTCGTAGAAGGTAAGAACCACAGACAACATGTATAGTTTTCTTGTTGTGTTTTTTTTTTCCCCCCCCTCATAATCTAGTTCTGAAGATGTTACCCATTTAGAAAGGTGTTATGCTTGGATCTGACTTTGCTGGGCAGCTGGGATTTCTACTGCCAAAGAAAATGGTTCCAGTAGGTTTTATAGGGTCTGAGTATCTGAAGTTGTTCTCAACTCCTATTAGCCCAGGGGCCACACATTGTGGTGAGCATTTTTTACTCCTGCTCAGGCTTCTTGACTTTGCACGAATATCTTATTGGAAAATAGATAGTCACAGCACAGCGGAAAATGTTCCTCAGCTTAATAGTTCTGAACTTTCCTTGAAGAAAACAAGCTAAAAATGAACAGTCTTCTTAAAACCTTCAAGACACAGTGGTGACTTCAAAAAATAAATAAATAAAATAAATAAAAAAATAAAGGTTCGTTTTGTCCTAGATTTTCTAAAGAGGATTGGGAGGTAGCTGTGGCTACACTATGTTGTGAGAAGTGATTTCAGGTATATGTAGCTGACCCAGTGGTAAATAAATCACTAAGCATTTGTGAGTGAGACAAGTCCACAAATAAGAAAGCCACTGCTTTGAAACCATCAACTTATGAAGGACAAGAAAGCAGATGCCATCAGTGACTGTGTTTTGAGCGTAATTTTTAGGGATGGTGGGGATCTGAATTCTCTGAGAGGACGAGGAGACTCCTAGGTGAGTGTGAGGTGAAGTCTGCCATTCAGTGGAACAACTGTCTGTTTCTTGAGTAACCACATCAAGAACAATATAACAGCAGGTTTCTGGAGAGAGCTCTACTACTAAGTTCTTGCATCAGACCTTCTGGACTGTCAGTATGTGTTTGTATATGTATTACTGCACAATCCCCATTATTTTATAGGGCAGCTCACAGCATTTTAAGAATTAGGATGCTTTTTTTTTTCCTGTTATTTCAGACTATAGTATTATCATGCAGAGCTCTCTTACTCTTCAGCTACAATTATTTTCGTGTGCCATCCTCTTCAACTGCAATAAAACTGAAAGGAGAAGGTGGTTTATGAAGACTGCTGTTAAGAAAAAGTGGCAGAAAAGAAAATGTGTCCTCTGATTAATGGTGAATCCTAATTAAAATGGACAGGAGGAGTCAGAAGAGGCTGAAGGTACTTAAGTAAGAGAGCGAAAGAAGAGAGATCAAAGGAGATCTAAACAGAGAAGTTTATGACCTAGAGACACAGGGATGACGGAAAGCCAGGAGAAGGAGATTTGAAGAGCCAGAATTGAAGGAAGGAGATGATAAGGAAGAGAGATCTGAGGAAATGAAGAGTTAATAAAGAAATTGAGTCAAAGTTCGGGGGGGAAACTTGCCTCCAAAGAGTAGAGGTGGCAAGTGCTGGAGAAATGGAGAGAAGACAGAACAGACAAAAATTATCACAGAAATCTGTGCATGATCTTTTCTTGGGGTAGAGGCATGGGGAGAAACAGGAAAAAAAAAAGTCACAGAAGTATCATGATAAGCATCCAACTTTGAATTAAAAAAAAAAAAAAGAGAGAAGTAGCAGCAGCATGGGCAAACGTGTGACCACCTGTTTTGTGGCTGTACCTGAGTGGTTGTATTGGCTGGACATTACTGGAGGCTTGTTCCCTGTATCAGAATGAAACACCCAGGAAGGGGGAGGAGGGGAGGATGAAGCACATGCTCTGTTTTCTTATTTATGGGCTCCTTCACCTGTCTTAAATTAAAACTCTGTGATGGAGAGAGAGGGTGAGAATATTAAGACATTGATTTTATACAAAGGAAGCACCTCTGATTTGGTGGGATTTGTTAAAAGCACTGAAAAAGTCACTGAAGGAATGTTTCAAAAGCACAAAATGCACTTTAGTGTTCAGCTTCTTCTCAGATTGTGAATTCTCCATTGCAGTGAGTTTTGGTGCTCGGTTGATTCTTCAGGTCTCCTGAAAGATGTTTGCAGAAATGGAAAGGTAGAAAAGTCCTTTTCCCGGAAGCAAGAACTGCTCCCTGTGTCTTTATTTGGTATGTGTAGTATCACAGCCTGCAGACCCTCTCTATCAATGTAATGGCTTTACAGAGCACAACTGACAAGTAAATATGTCACTTTAAATTTATCTTTGGTTCATCACGTGGACCAGTTTTTAAAAAAGGAGTTTAGAAACAAAATGAAGAGACAGCATTTCTAAAAATACTACCATTTCCGAGTTAGAAATTAAAGAAGGGAGGAAAAAATCCAGTTATCTATCTGGATCTGAAAACATTATTTTTCTGCTTGGTCTTCACCTAGTATGTGAATGACTATTAATCACTAGCAAGTGAACACAGCATCTTGGAGACCTGTCAGGCCCATATAAACAGACTGAAACAAACTGTTAATATTGCTGTCTAGGGAGAACTAAAAACAGACTGATTAATTGTATTGGCACCTTGCTGCCTTTGAGACACTAATAGAGCCTGCCTTTTTAGGGAAAAGCATATCACTCTGAGGTTTCTTTTATTAATACTATTTGCATTATCATCATCTTTAAATCTATACCTTGCTCTTGAACTCAGATCACAAAACGAAGATGGCAATGAACTTGGAAACTCTTGATGTCCTCTGGGAAGACAAAACTGTTTATGGTGTTTACAAGTCATTTTTTTATGAAGAATACCAGATGGTTATAAACCAGGTTAACTTAGGATCCAGTTGCTTTAAATGTAGAAGTGTTATTTATAATGCCTTGTGTGCAAAGATAGGTACTTTGGGAACTTTGTGAATCTTGGCATCTGGTAGGGTACTTAGGACTGGGCTTTGAAGAAGCAACTGACTAAGAAAAGACTGGAAGGAAAAAAAGGAAGGAAAATAGGAAAAGAAGCTGAAGAAATCCTAGAAGTAGCTAGCAGCTTACAGTAAAACAGTGGTCATCATTATTTATAATGATTTGTTTTCACCTATGGCTCCTCCAGATTTTAACATTATATTTATATTTACAAAGGGGAAAAAAAAGTAAAGAAAACCAGAGTTGGCTGAGAGGAGAAATAAAGCCCCCCATTGGTGCATATCAGCAGTGTTCCCCAGGGATTGGCCTGCTGAGGATGCAAGCCAGTTGGTGAGCACCCTGTTTTACAAGGGATGTCGTTACGCCTGTTATGTTGTAGCCATCACTTCAACATTGCAACAGACATAATTTGCCTCAAATGTCTTTACTCAACAAGTTCTCGCTTGTTTTGGTTGCCTTGCTTGTGTGGATTCTGTTCAGAAGTGTACAAGACAAAACCTAGAACCAACATAGATTTAGTACAAGTGGAGCTATACAAATCCCACCATAGCTTCCAAGGTAGATGAATAAATGGCACAAGCAGACAAGATTACATCAATAAAGTGGATAGGTAGGAAAGAGCAAGAATCCCCAAGTCCATTGAATGATTAAATTATTCTGTGAAGCTGTATTGAATGGTGCGTTATTGTGGTTTTACTTTCTTCTTTTCTTTCTTTTTTCACACCCTGAAACAAGCTAACTGTGTTCCTATGCCATAGTTTGTCTTCCTCTGTTCTTGTCATTGTTGAAGGCTCTTGTGGGCAAAGACCTGCTAGAGTGATTTTTATTTTTATTTTTATTTTTTATTTTTTATTTTTTATTTATTTTTATTTATTTATTTTTTTTTTTTTGAGGGGGTGGCCTTCTGGCACTTCCATGTCTGCTGTAGGGTAGTGTAACCTAGATTTACTTTGGAGCTCTGAGTTCTCTTCTCTCTGAACGACACACCTGAACTTGCAGTGTTGGTAGCCCAGATGTTATAGACAGATGGCAGTGGAATGAGGTAAGATAGTCTGCAACACATTCTGCAGTACATTAGTGCTCGTTCTAATGTCCTCTGTTGTAATCAGACATTCTGTGTACGCTGGTGAGAAACTACATGGAAAAACTTCACAGAGACCTGGATATGTTGCATAGTGTGTTATAAGTAAGCCAGATTAGAGCTTGTAGTTGCAGGAGGAAGTTAAAGGTACACCTCCAGTGCTGCAGCCCCATGGTCCTGGCTGAGCCTGCTGGTTTGTCAGCACAATACGGAACAAGCCCAGATTCAGCTATTCTGAACGATAGAGTCCTGTCACTTCCTACAGTGTGGTCTTAGACATATCACTTCTGACACAAGGATAGATTATTTTCAAAATATTTGTGTGGAACTTGGAGAACCTGTCTAAACACATCATACAATTCCTGATTGATCTTATGCAATCACTATACAACCAAATACCTCACATATGTGAAGCTGGGGCTACATCAGGTTGTCTTTCAGACCAAGAACAACAGAAGGTCATTAAGTCATATTCAGACTGTCAAAAGAGAGTGTTTTTCACCATTTTATCTGCATTGGGTAAGCCATTTGGAGAGTGGAAAATTCCAAAGCAAGGGAACAAAGACACAGCTTGTGAAAGCAATTGACTGTAAAAAGAAAATTCGAGAAGGAGAGCAACAAAAGGATGTGATTTCATAGCACACGGCCATGAGTGGAGTGAAAAAAGGAAATATGTTGCACAGGTGATTAGGAGAAGGGAGGGAGAGAGAAATACATTCAAGGAAAATATCTGGATATTCTGAGAGGATCAAGTCTTAAGACCAAATGACACCTAAAAAGGAAGGAAGAATGAGAAAACGCAGAGAAGAATGCTTGTGCTACTATTTTATGTAGGTACTGTGTGTAATCACTGCACTAGCTAAAATGAAGCATGCTTGTTTGTGGAGCTCTTAGAAACAGGCCACGTCTTTGTTTCAATTCTTTTTTTTGTTTGTTTGTTTTGAAGAAGTAACTGTTTGTGGGCTTCTTTTAAGATAACACCCTAAAAATACTTTTGGCTAAAATTGTGGAGGGCTCAGTATGAAGTTAAAGTAGATTTTGAGCTTTCATTTCAACTTTCTGGAGCAACAAGACTGATGCCAGAGCAACCGCAGGCAGAAGGCAGTACTGCAATCTGTTTAAGTCAAGGGTAAACTGAAAGCACACAAGCCAGTGCTCTACCATTGTAAGCATCCAGTTGAGGTGTGTGCTGGGACAGATGAGATATATTTTTCCAGTGGATCTTCATGTTCATGTTAGCATTTTCTGGTCTAGGGGTACATCTGCACCTCCTTGTCAAGCAGATCAGTAGTACTAGATTTCTTTCAAAATTGGAGTTTTCCTTCTCTTTTTGAGACTAGATTACTTTTTAAAATAATATACTGATTTAAAAAGAAGTTCCTATTGCTTGTGGACACTGCATTAAATATTACTTGTGCCATTTTCATTGTAGTGTTTTTATATCAGAACTTACAGTAGGGAACTTCAAGGATTTTTCTCCAACTTGATTTCAAGATTATTTTCAAGCTATTTTGAATTCAAGATGAAACTTGTGTCTCTAACTATTCTCTGCATCCTGCTTTTAGTATTGATGGTAGTTGATTCCTGAGTTTGATCTGTAGTAATTTTTTCCTTTCACAATTTTACCTTAACCTTACTGAAATAACCACAGAGGAAAAGACTTACTACATTGCATTTTTGCTGGGAGTTTATTTCCTGATTTGGGATTGCTGACAAAAGATTAGCTGGTTTAGGAATGCTCATGGGGAATTTTATAACAACATGAAAAATTACTTTACCTGGACATGCTTGGTAATCAATCTAGCACTTAGTGTGGGTTGAAGTTATTTAGAGAACGGCTGCTCCCTGAAGAGTTCCCTTGTGAAATTGAAATGGTTCAGAAGTGCCTTTTTAACCAAAACCCTAGATTTGAGGGGGAAAAAAGCAACAAACAGAACAATCTAGTGTAAATACATCAAGAAGTAAATCAATAATACTTTATAAATTTTATTACTATTTTAATTTTCTTAATTTATTATTTGCTTTTGACTTCTGAATCAGCAGGTTTCCCAGGATCCTACTTCCCTGAGTAACTTTTTTGACTGGAAAGTTGGGGTTCTCTTCTCCCATTGTACTCCTAGGAGCTGGGATTGCTAAGGAAATGCAATATAGCAGAAGCCTGAATAAAATTATAAGACTTAGCAATGCAAGTAAAACATTCTACTTTTTCCTCCTCATCTTTGTTGCTGTTCTGTAACTTAAATTAACAGATCCATGTATTTGAATTCACTGTCGAGTTACTTATATCTCTCTCCACTTCTTAAAGTGATTCTGAAAAATTTGAGGTGCGGTGAAAGAGATAAGAGCATGAGCTTCTCCTACCTGCCTGCTGCATACACAATCACAGCTGTCAGAGGTGCACAATGCAAGGATTTAAGAGGTTCTGTTGCCTCTTGTGTAGGGGGTAAAAAAAGTGTTCAGTGTAGCGGGAATGGCAGAAACCAGAGTGTGCTGTCTTGCCTGCTGGTGCAGTAACTTAAAAGTAAATTGGCGGTGGTGTAAGTTGCAGGACCAGCCTACAAACAGTGCTGGCTGAGGAAATGGACTTGGTATCTGGGGTGCTGTGCCAGCTGCGGGTGTAGCAGCTTCCTGCAGAGGGGTGGAGAGAACTTCTGAATGTGGCAGCGTGCTAGACTGGTGCATCTGCATCTCCCATGAATCAGAGCTCAACCACGCAAATCTCAACCTGGCCAAACAAGACGCTCCTGGCTGGCACACGAAATCATGGTGCCAACTTCTCCTTCCCTCCCTGCCTCCATCTCCATTTTCAGCAGACTTTTTGGTAGAGAATTGATTGTGCCCACCAACCAGCTAACTTGATTTCTTTTGATTGTGGTGTAAAAAGAAGAGTTCACTTTCCTTATCACATTTGTACTTTGGTTATAGTGTCAGGCTTAAGCAGATTAATTAGTTGAAGCTTTAGCCAAGCTGTCGGGGTATTTAACCCACTGGAGAAAAATGACCCAAGCTGATGATAAACAGGCTTTAAATGCAGAGCAATTACTTAGTGCTAACAAAGCACCATGACTACACACTTTGTCCAAATGCAAAAAGCAAAGCCTTATCGGTGATTCTGTTTGCAGGAGGACACTAAAAGATAACCTTTGTTTGTGCAAATACTTACATGATAAGATCCTCTGAAAGGAAACAGTTGAAATTTCAAGTTCTATCTTGCCTGAAGGCTGATGTATATCAAACAAGAAATAATAATAATTGCAATCTGAGAATGCTTAATACTCTGTTTTAGTTAGACCCAAAGTCTCAGAATGGTAAGTTTCTTTCCTGCTCGCATTGATTGCTCTCTTTGCATTACAATAAAACAATTAAAAGACCTTTAACCAACAGGACTTTGGATTTCATTGTTCATGGGGATTGGCAAAGCTAAAGGGCTGGTTGGCATTGAACTTAGTTTGTTCACTGCAGACTTAATTCTGACTGGTAGCCAGGGTTTACAGCACTGCAATCCTGTGACTCATAACTGTTCTGTTTTGCATCAGTGATGAAACTGGGCTGGCAGTTTCCAAACCTCGTGAAAGCTTAGGAGGTGCTTTTAGTGGGACGTGCACTCGATACCATTTGCTTCTCAGGGGTCACAGGTCACATTCTGAAGCAGCAGAAGTTTGGGTTTTTATTGTGATGAGTCCTAACATCTTGCATTTGACCTCTGCCTAGCTCACTTTGAGTTTTTTCTGTGCCTTAAGATTTGACTGAAAGGACACTGTTTATGAATGCTTTTAATTGACTTTAGGAAAAAAAAAAAATCCATGTCTCATAGAGCATCAATCAAAAGATTTACAGAGTGGACGTATTTTCTTTTGCTTTCAAATGACTTGCAAGAGATTTCCCATTTGGTGTTTGTAAAGGACCTTTATGTCAAAAGAAAAACTTAAAAGTACCGAATGCAAACACGTGTTTTGGTCTTTTCAGACAGAGGACTTAAATTAACCCAAGCATGTTCAAAGTTCCTTCTCATGTGGAAAGTAGAGATGTATTTTTTAGTGAATTGTTTCTGAGTGTAGTTACTCCATTCTGTTCTGCAGTCTGTGTTACAATTTTAACCACAGATGTGATTCTAGGCTGATTTGGATGCTATGTAATACTTTGTCCAGATGCTAATGCAATGGCACAGTGATTGTGTGAGTCCCATCTCACCTGCGGTACTCTGATGTCTGGTTTCCTGTGTTCAATTTCAATTACTGTTGGCAGAAGGATGAAGATGAAAGACTTGAAGTCTGCATGAGAAGAAGTATCTTGAGAGAAGAAAGGGAGAGACATTGAATTATTAAATTATTCCTGTGTGCCCTTACTGCAAAATACGTTATAGTCATGTCCCTAGATTTAGAGAACTTTTATGGAAGACCTGTGGAAACGCTGGATGTTATTCATTTTCTTGTTCACTGGACTGCTTAGTCAGTGTGGATTTCCTGCATTTTATAGTATTTGTTAGGTTGTTGTTTTCTTTTAAATATGCATTGTCTGGTATTTAATCTTTTAAATATGCATGTCTCATATTCTAGTGCCCTTTGCTCTTGTTCTCCGCCTACTAGAGGCTGACAATGCTGGTGATAAACATATATTTTGGAGCAGAGCCTTCCCAAGTTGCAACAATTGCTCTGAAAGTAATGTCTTCTACTTTATTATTTTGGCCTACAATGTCAGAGGCAGATGTTGGTGGTATAGCAGCAAAGGTTGAACCTTCTCACCAATATTCTGTAACATTTTGTTGCTCAGCTCACAACAGGTGAGGTGAATGCATGTAATTTATATTTTAAGAGATCAGGGACTGAGCTTTTAGACAATTGAAGTGTTTTCATGTTTGTTCTCAACTTTTGCGGACCATAGGAAGATTGCAAATCTGAAACCATATCAGCCCTACTTACTGAGGGTTTTTTAATGCCTCAGTTTCCATATCACTGGAAAGTAAGTATTCCTTTAGCTGGAGTGTCATTCATATGTGTGTTTCTGTGCCTTACATTAGACTGAGAGAGTAGTGCCAACTTATTTTCCTGGAAATAGTTTTGGAAGGAAGGACGAGTGCTGGATGCTGGGTCTGCAGAGTTATTGCTGCACACATGTTTCAGGAGGGGAGGTGGATGCGAGGAGAGGTCGACTGTCACCAGGGCCTGTGCTGGCTGAGACCTCTGGCAATGGCCATCACTTGATCCTTAGTTTGCTCTTTGTCAGCATGCTTTTTAGAAGTTACAATTTGCAGGAAATAAAATGCAGTCCTTGAAGGCAGAGGAACGTGATGTTAGTCACTGATATTAGTCATTGACAGTTTCTGCCTTGTGGGCTATTCAGGCTACAGACTTTCTGTAGCCTAGAAAAGGAAATCTTTCATTAGCTAATTATTTTCCTTAGCAGTACTGTAAGGGCGTCAGCAAATAATACACTTCCTGGCAAAGCTATCATGCTGTTTAGTGCCTGTGTGTGATCAGGGGAGAATAAAGGGGAAATTTTAATGAGATAAATTGTATGAGAGCTGAAGAATACTAAAGGCTTTGAAATGCTGCTCGGAGTTAAATCTTAGCAATCAATTTTAATAATCTTCTACATGTAAATGAGGAATCCAAATATCACATGTTGTCTGATACCTGGATTTTTGACTGGTTTCTAGCTATCTTTGACACTGTGCCAAATGTATAATGAAGACACAATGCAGCAGAGCCACTGAAACACATTCACCTCTGATTGAAGCAATGGCATAGCACACAGAAATGAAAGGGGAAAATGTACTGACCTAGTGAAACAGCAGCTGAGAAACAGCTGGGTAGGGCAGATGTGCTTGGTGAGTTAAGAAGAAGCAAGGGCATAATCTTGCTCCAGAAGAGTGCCATGAAATTGGCAGTGCCCAGTTGTCAGTGCCTTGCTTGCAGCTCTCTTTCCTTCCCACTCCAACAAAGATTAGGTTTTTTTCCAAAAACACAAAAAGGGTGACGAGATTTCATACCGCTTACTTTAACAGCAGTGGAAAGTCCTAATCCTTCTAAGACAGCTTTAAAAGCATCACCTTAAAATAGTTGTTTAAGGCACCTGATAAGCAGGATGAAACAGGGTGCTTCCATTATTTGTGAGATTCAATGTTTTGTCAAAGATTGCTGTTGATGCTATTAGGCCTGCTAAATTGTGGTTGAGCTAATTATGTTGTTCCGGTTTCTAAAATCTCTTGAGTTTGTGTGTACTTTGTCATTAGTTTCATATTATCATCAAATTCATATCGATCTTTCAGTATCTTGACGGTTTCTTTTTGGTTATGTCTAATGGACTTTATGTTCATTCAGTTCTACCACTGCAAACTGATCTTCATCAGAGCTTTGTTCATGTGTTAAATAAGATCAGTAATTTGGTTTTTGTGTTACCTGAAAACTATGTGATTGTCGTGATTGTAGCATAGGAAATTCTTCTCTAAACAATATATATTGTAAAGTAGTTGCTATTCTACATATGCGTGAATCCTCTCCTCTCCTCTCCTCTCCTCTCCTCTCCTCTCCTCTCCTCTCCTCCTCTCTCCTCTCCTCTCCTCTCCTCTCCTCTCCTCTCCTCTCCTCTCCTCTCCTCTCCTCTCCTCTCCTCTCCTCTCCTCTCCTCTCCTCTCTTTTTCCCTAAGAGTGATGTGATTATCTTCTCAGTGGAATACCTAAGCATGGTGTTACATTTCTTCTAGGCAGATGGAAAATAAAGCTGGTTAGCTGGTTGTGCCTCTGTTCACACAAAGATAGACATTTTAATTAGATACTTTTTCTCTTCCCAACAGATGCATGGGTTTTCATAAACTTTTCTTGCTAGTATCCACTTGACTTTACAAAGTTGATTTTCTTTGTACACTTACTTGAACCTCGTTGTTCATTTTATAACAGGTCATTTTAAGGATATCTGTTTCAGTTTCCGTAATTTAGCTTTATTGCACATGTCTGTCAGACAATAGTCAATGGTCTTGTTTGAAACCATGTTTTATGTAAGAAAAATATAACTTTCTCAAATAAGTCTTTGTAAAGTTTATTCCAATACAGATTTTCTATATCTTACAAAAGGGAATCTGTATCAGTCAATTTTATGGTGGAAAACGTGTTGGCAAATGACACTGGTGTGGTATTCATTCTCATTGTGGAAATTGTGGAGTAGCTGTGTCCTTGAGGAATGTTGAAAAGTAGTTAATGACAAATTCTAATGCCTTTGTTCTGCAGTCTTTTGGGGAAGGGAGGAAATCTGTGAGTTTCCCAGTCAAAAAACCCTAACTTTTAGAAGCATTTCAGTGCATCAGTTCTTCTCTTTTTCAGGATCTTTCCAAGAGAGTATCTTCTTCAGCAAATCCATCTTTATTCTCTGGCAGACCTCCAGCAGGTAAGTTCATTCATTAATTCTACTTTTCTCTTACCACCTTCTTCAATGCTAATTGTATATTCCCATTTCAAGTTAACCAAAATGTAAGTTGCTTTACTTTAAAGCGATCTCCATGGTATATGGTTTGATATAAAAGTGGGCTAACAGGGCCATTGGTTAGTATTGAGAGAGAAAACCTAGAGCTGCAGTGTTGAAATAGAACTGGAAATAGGCCACAAGAGAAAACTTTGCTGGGAGAAATTTTCATCTGGAGCTCAACTGGAGACGAGTAGTGACAAGTAGTATTTACTTTTTTGCTTGAAAGAGTAGTTCTTTAGGAATTTGAGTTTGTACAGTACCTAGTGCAACCTGCCTATTAAGTAAGTCTGCTAGGTATTACAACAATACTAAAAAGGAAAAAAAAAGAAAGTTCATCAAGCACACTACAAAGCCAGGCAGTGTTACTATGACCATGGAAGAAATAATGTGCCAACAGAACGTGTCTTTGTGTTGGTGTTGATTGAGCTAAGCGAACAGCTTGCAATACATCTGCCTGAACAGCAGAATTCTGTCACATACAAGATTAAACAAGAAGAAAGAACTGAAAAGGACAGGGAGTCCAAGGTGAATGTGCTGCAGTGCTTAGATACACAATGAAGGAAGCAATGAGGTAAGATGTGCTAGCTGACCAAGGCACCATCTGCTTCTATGCTGTTGTCAATGACACGTAAAACACGTTACTTTAAGCTTCTTCCACTGATAATTCACTTGTCCAACCTTACCTTTTCTTCAGGGTATCAGGCAGCATAGTGAGTTCGAGGTGTTCGGTTGATTTCTTAAATTGATGTAGTTCAAATTGCACTCAGAGCTGGAAACTACAGAGCCACAGATTCCGCAGGTTTTTGTTGGCTGGTGAAGTCACTGAATTGAAATGATTCCATATATAAAATAAAAAGACCAGTCATCTAAAGCAAATTTCTACATCCTTTCAGCATGTTCTGCTATCATCTCTAATAATCAAGCCATGAAATAGCAAGCTACTTAACTCCAGAGCTGCAGTCTCCCTGGTGGGCCTGTCTATTAGCCCCCAGTGCTTTGTAAGCTGCTTAATCAGTTTCCAACATTGGTAGTAGATGTTTTAGAAGCAATCAGCAGCTTATCAAGCACCCTGTGGGAGGGATGGAGGGTAGAAGTCACGATTCATTCATTGATTTAGCAGTTCCCTTTAGTATGTTTCTTTGTGTTTATTTGTGTTTGCAAAACACCTTCTCTTGCCCTGAGGGCCAAAGCCCCAGATTTATCATGTTTAGAGGCAGTATAATTTGATTACCATTTCTACGGGGGTTGGTTAAATTGGATTTACCTTTTAATCTAGCCATATCCTTGATGTCAGCCTAGAAAGGGTTTTTCACATTTCAGCATCTACAGGTTTGAATTCCCATTATCTGTTTTTGCCAAAATGTAACCAGGTTGGAAAGGGGTTGGAAGGCCCTGGTTAGAGAAATAGTAA
Organism: Meleagris gallopavo; assembly: GCF_905368555.1. Taxonomy (NCBI): domain Eukaryota; kingdom Metazoa; phylum Chordata; class Aves; order Galliformes; family Phasianidae; genus Meleagris; species Meleagris gallopavo. The sequence goes on from NC_139410.1 coordinate 11,483,969, forward strand.
CACCCTTACAAGACCCTGCTATATCCCCCAATTTGTCCCTTCCTACTGCTTTCTCCTTATGGTTCATCATTTTCCACACAGCTGCAGTTGGGTTGGGGTGTTTTTTAATCCTAAAAGTTTTCTCTCCTTTTGATTCAACTACTGCCTATTTCTTCATATCCATGAGCTGCTTTTACACTGTGTCCTGCTGTCATGTATATTGTGTGTGTTTGGAGAATTAACTAAAAGTTTTATTAAAGATTAATGGAAAGATAAAGCATGGAGAGTGAATTAGAAAAGCAGAGAGGGGTAATCTGCAGATATAAGCAACCTTTACCTTGGTTAGGCACAGCTCAATTCTTATGTTTCCTAGCCAGATTCTCTTTAAAGATCCTGGAAAACAAGCAGTCATTTTCAAACAAGCAGCTGTATTTTACAAATGTGCTGAGGATCTGTTCTTAGGTACTAATAAAAAGTTGGAGGTGTCAGATGATGAAGCATCATACAATGTTATTTTAAAAGGAAGCAATTTAAATCTCTTGCCAGGCTCAACAGATCTCCATGCCTAGATGTTATGGGTGTGGCAAAGCGCTTACTGGAGGTGTCTGGTGAGAATGGTTGTAATTTGGATCCAGTTGGCCAGGCTCTACTAGGGAAGACCTCAACTAAGATTCGAAACTGAGGGAGAAAAAAAATAGACAAGATGCCATTAGTTTTGAAAACTTGCCTAACTCTCAAGTGAGGAGGTACTTTTTGTAATGGCAGGTATGAGTAGGTCCCTGACCTTTAACCACAGGCAGTAGGTGATACTCTTTATTTGTGTATGTGTGTTTATTTAAAATAGATAAAAACACACATGCACTCCAGCAATGTTGCACTGCAAACCAGCGTCCTACTGACTACAGCGAAGTTTATAGCAAGTCCATCCATCTCATGGGGAATTTATTCTTTGCTTCTTCTTATTCTTGTTGTCATTTTAGGCATTAGCAGCTGAGATAACTAACTAGATGCATATAGATTTAATGAGCAGAAACTAAGTGTGACAGATTTCCTATTCTATCCCATTGGTACACTTATTTTATTTACAGCCCTCCCTATGATTACCTCTCCAAAGAATAATTTGTTCTGTGTCACTGCTTAGCCTTCTGCTAAAACATCACTGCTTCCCTGCTGGCCAGTTTATTTCAGAGCTATTCCAATCAACTAATACCTTAAAGAAGACAACCTCCAGTTGATAGGGAGCAAAACTTCACTCTTGAAATTACTGTCTTTAGCAGACAATAGTACACTAAGAAAAACAATTCTTCTTGCTTATGTGCAGTATAGTCCCTTCATCACAAACCTACTGGATGTTGGGAACTTGTTCTCTGCTGCTGTTGCTAATGTCCACTGGGTTTCTGGACATGTGAAGGCGATACATGCAAGTTGGAATTCAAAAGTATCTGTTCATGTTCTGTGGGTTGGAACTATTTTTAGTGACACTGACAGATTTTGCACTGCTAAACACTGAATTATACAGGAACTGACTCAGGCAAGAATATTGCATTTCTTAGGAAAACTAATTATTGCTATTTAAACTGGATTCCAGATTAGTGGAGCTTTACAAGTAGACTTTAAGTGGTTATTGTGACGAGCTTGAAGTTCAGGTGCTTAATCCACACAGAACAACTAATACCATGCCTGTTCTTTATGTTAAATAGTAAGATTACATGTTTACAGTGTTTAATGCCACATTCTTTTTCACACTAGAAAACCTTTTTTTGTGGAAACGATTTCATCCCAGTTAAACTAACTTGAAAAGGTATGGTAAAATAAGGGTCGCTGTAACAACAAAATGACTGGATTTCAAGGATAGCAATGTTGAGTGAGATCTGAGATTTGAAAAGATAAAGATACATTTACATGGAAATAATTAGGAAAAAATATTTGAAGTTACAGAGCATGGGAATTTAAAATGATGAGTTGAACTATATTGAACCACTGTAAATATATTTATTCAAAATATCAGCAGTTTTCATTTTGTTTGAAGTGAATTGAGCTAAATGATATTAAAGCCATTTTCATTCTGAATTTTTTTGTCCATAAAAGGATTTAGTGTAATAACGATTTATCCATTTTTATATCATAGATAAATTAATCCATTAGCATTTAATTAAAGTATCAATTTAATTCGCATCAACTTTCCTGACTGTCTTGCTTCGGATGAACATACAGATATTGTGAAGAACTATGGGGAGGAAGAGTAGACAGTAGTTCCCATAGTAATGTAGCACAGGTTGTACAGTGAATCTGAGATGGGTGTAAAAATCCTTAATGGAAATGCTTCTTTGCAGCACACACAGTGAGCATGAGGAACTTTTTGCCACAGTAATATTACCAAGGCCCAGAAGTTTATAATCTTTAAGAGGATTAAGTATTCATAATGAGAATGTCCACTGTTGCACTTCTGAAACCTTATAATCTTTTAACCTTAAGTATAGACACATTACTTGTTGAGTGGATTAGGGCGATGTCTTCCCTATTGGCAGACATATCAGTGATTTCATCTTTCTTTGGCATACATAGTAGAGATTACAGCATCTGATAGGGTTTTGAAAAAGGTGAAAAATTGGTCTACAGAAGCATTTCCAATATAAAAATCTTAATGTTTCTGTTCAAGAATTTCAATCAATCTTACGTGAAGCTTACATTGCACCTAATTTGAGCCTAGCTTATTGTTAGAAAAGGATTAGAAGGTCTTAGAAGAAGCAAGAAGTGGTTAGGATTGGTGTACTTTTTCAAGCTTTTAATCTGCCCTGTACTTATTTCATACACCCTTTATGAGTGGAAAATTTGTGTGCTTTCTTTGTTTTCCTAGATTGAGATGGAGGAAGTTGGTGATGCTTTTTTATAGCATTTAGGAAAAAATCTGCTTGATAGTTTGTAATGAACTAGATCTGTGCTACAAAGTTTTGATAACACAGCAGTTTCTGCTGGGGAAGTGATAGGAAGTGGTACCTAACAGGCCTGTGCTAGTGAAAGCCAGTAGTGCACGTGTGGCTGCATTGATTGGCAAAACTGGATTTTGGGTAAAATACTTTGGGCTTGGTTAGAATTGTTACTGGAATAGGTGCATGTCCAAAACAAACACACACACACAATGGATATAGCAGTACTTTCGAAGTATTAGTGCAAACTCAGTTACGTAAATGAGAAAGTCTCTTGCTGGCATCATTTGTTTCATTCAGTGAATCAATATAAGATGTATCAGCTTAAACATGTATTTACCAAAAAGACTTACCCATGTAGCTGTACCAGCAGATCCTTCTAGGTTTAGACAAGCCCTTACTTTGCTTGAGGGGCAGGAGGTGGCAAATGAGAAGTGGAATTAAGGTTTTGTCACACCTGGCTATGCAATCCTGCTGAGATGGCTGAAAATTTGGCTTTCACAGTTTTCTGTGGGAGTTCACTGAGCTCAGCAAGGGCAGCAAAATGCAAAGCACCTCTCTCTCACAACTTCCATGGTTCACTATCCAGCATGGTAGTGAAAATGTTAGCTTTATGTCTCCAAGCTCCTGAACAAGACGTTTGACACAGTACGTGGAACGGATGCAAGCCCTGCTATGTGTTTCTGCCAGTACTCATCTGAACACAGGCTTAGAGACATTGCTGAGAGTAGAGCTGGCTTAAAGCAGTGGTGGGTTTTAATTGATGTGTCGGGTACAGCTCCTGCTCTTAAATATTTGGCGGGCAAGAGACAAGAGAGAAGTTTGTGTGATGAAGTGAGAAACATATGCACTGCTAAATTAATCTATGCATTTGTCTAGTTCTCATTCTGAGGAATAGGTGATATGGACTCTCTGTGCTGACAGCTTTCTCTGAGACAGGACATTTGTAGTTGGATTAAGGTAAGGTTGATCTCACTTTCCTATGTAGATGTTTAAAGTAATCATCTTGGACATGATAAAAATAAAAGGAGGGGAAACAATTTTGGAAGGGTAGTCTATCTGGCCTATTTTAAGTGTATCTTAGGATGGAAACAGCCTGCTTCCCTCTACTGCAATTGAAGAGAACTGGGGATCACTGTTCAGCTCAGATTTACATCTTAGAGTCATTTGCTGGTGTCACAGCAAGTGTATTGCGCAGTTTATATACATAAAGATTGTGAGTCACCTTGATAGTTTTGTACTTGAGCTATGTAAACACTTGCATCTTGGACCATAACAGCATAATGTTAATGGCCACATTTATGCCCTTATTTTTAGACCTGTGCCTTTATGATTGTCATAATTTCATTAGCAGAAGAATATGAAAATAATCCTAGAGTGGGAAAAATTACACAGTGTGTATTTCCATAGCTATTAAAATGCCTGCTAGCAATGTAGCAGTTATACAGTATGCTTTTCCTGTGGCTTCTTTATCACTCACTTCTGTCACTCCTTGGAGTTTGCTAGCACTGAGTCGCCTTTCAGCAGAACAGGAAACACTTCAGGTTAGCTGATAGTCCAGGTGTGTATGTAATTCCATAAGCTGCTGACAGCTTAGCTTGCAATTAGTGGTAATGGCAAGGGTTTTACTGGCATTTCCTTTTTACCTCGGTACTTCTGGGGAAAGGAGTTGTCATTGAGAATGGCTCGTGGTCAGGTGGAGAGCGTGGCAGAGTCGGCCAGGGTTATGGGGGCAGTGTTTGGGCAGGTGGCAACCAGAGGGATGAGTTCATCTGAGTTTAGTTAGGTGTGTTAAAGACTTGGAGGGGAAGCGTGGAGATATAGCAAGTTTGCTGATAGATATTTTTCATATCAGATCTAGGTTTGCAGCTGCTTGAGAGCAGAATTTTCAGCAAGCTTTATTAAACATATATGATGCTTTCCACAGGAATATGACATTTGTGTCACTTGTATTATGGGTAGCTTTCTAGTGTGGAACTGTTTAAAACAGCTCTGCAGTGGTACCAGTGGATTGCAAGAGCCTCTGAGATATCCAGAGTTCTTTTAATTTTATTAAGCCTCTAGAAGAGGAAATAATAATATACACTGTCTCTTTTCTAGTACTTGTTGATGCAGGCTGTTTTTTTTTATTATTATTTTTGCTTAGTTTTCCTCCTCACTGTGGGGAATGAAAGGCCTCAGTATTTTAGATCAGAGTCTAACCTCATTGCTGTACTTCTCATAAAATATCTGTGCAGAGAGGCAGCTGGGCATATCCCAAGAAGTAACATCCTTAGAAATAATTTCTCAGAGAAAGAAAATACTGTCTCAGGGTTATCTACTTGGATGAAAAAGGGATTAAAAAAGTCTGAATATAATTTGTACTTGCTGATTTTTTTCAGGTAGTTCTAACAATTTTCTAAGGATGTTGATTTCTTGTACTAAAATCATGAGAAGTTTCCTCCCTAAAATGCACTGATCCAGTCCTCTGAAACGCAGAAAAGTTTCTGGCTTTGTGATGTCATTCATGAAATGACGTCTTACTCAGTGGGCACATAGATTAAGTTAATGTCTCAGCATGCATGCCTGCTCAGTCTTATTTTAAAAAAAAGAAAGAAAGAAAGAAAAAGAAAAAAGAGAGAGAAGGAATACATATACCTCTGTCTGAATGCATATTTGCTTGTGTGAGTATACAGTCACATATGTTTTTTAAGCTGAGGAAAGTGCTTTCTGTTCTCTACCAGTCAAATTCCTGGTACTCTTTCAAGCTTGTTTGATTAAAACAGCCTTTAGCCTTTGCTTGAATACCTGTTTCTTAAAACAACCTATAATTCATCCCTGTGACAAGATTAGGAGAACTCAGGGTGTGACAAAATTGACATGTAGCTGCCTGGAAACCTTGGGGGAAGGAGAAAGGGAAGAGGACTAAAATGCTGTGAGTGCAAAGGCAGAAAGTCTCCTTGCAGGGCTGGCTCTGGAGCTGGCACTGCCACTTTCCAAGCATGCTATTTATACTGAGACAATGCCATCTTTTTCACTTGCCAACTTGAATTGAGAGACCTGCTGAATTTTCAGAATTTTCTTCCTTTCTTTGAGGAGTAGATGAGGGTTTGGAGGAACCTTGATTCTGCCTCCTGCTATAAATTCCCTTGAACTGAAGGACAAACCTTGTGTATACCCAAGTTTGTTCCACTCTCTCAACCCAAGTAAGACACTGTCTTTGCTTGTGCCCTTTCTCTAAATGTGCTTATTGCAGGTTAACAATATTTGTTCTTGAACTTGTTTTTGTTCTTCCTGCTCTTTCCAGTGTCTCTAAGAATTACAGTAGCTGGCTGGTGGAATATAATTTTAATGCCAAATAAAAGTGCAGTGTGTCAAGCACTCCTGCTTGGAAAAAACTGCCAACAGCAGATCTCTGCTGTCAGTGTGGACTGCCTGCGGACTGCAAGGAAGTCAAAGCTAGTCAGTGCTTTCTGTTTATTCACATTCTCACCCATTTCTGCTTCAATTTGATTTGTTTGGGTTATGTTTTATTCTTCTTTGCGCTGTTTATCGCCAGGTTTCCTTTTGGGATGCTTTCTGACCTGTGTGAGCAACAAGTTAGCACAGCATAATGTATGGCTGTGCTACGTGTCTTTCTTTGTGTCAAGGCCAGCACTGGCAAAATAGTGGTGTGTGTGTCAGAGTCAGCACTTTGCACTGGTGTCAGCAGCTGGTCAACAGAGACCTTGGCCTCACTTGCTCCCATCCACCCTGCTTTCACCCATGCTACTGGCTGAACAGGCTGTTGGGACAGCCAGGCATCTGCAAAGGCAGTGTAAAGGGAAAAGGAATGAAAGGGTGCAGTGGTGTCACCCTACTGCTGGGAGCTGGGATTGTGGCCTGTAGCATGGCTGTAGCAACCAAAGATGTGTTTTCAGCTAGCCTAGATCAAGTCAAACTGGGTCTGTACGCAACCAAAACATGGCATTTTCCCTCCCCACCCAGTTGGCTGCCTGTATGATGTTCAGTTCTAATACAGTCAGATCCCAAGCTGGAGCTGTGCTCTCCTGAGGTTACTCTTTTGTTCTGGTTTTATTTGTTTTACAGCAACACATAGAGTCTAGTGTGCATGCACACAGATATTAAGAAATCATTCTTCCCTTAAGTCACTTGCAATTTAAATAAACAAGGCAGGCAATCTGAAAGAGATGAATGGAAGTCTAAGTGGAGCAAGGAAACCTGATCAGACCTGTATATTACACAAAGATGGGGTAGAGCTGAGATCTGATATCTGCCTCCCTGGGGGTTTTATCTCATGATCATCCTTCCTCCTTTCATTTCCCTTTCCTCTAAACTAAAGATTAATTGTGCACTGAAATCATAATAAGAATTCACAGAGTTAAGAATATGGTGAACGGAAGGGAAAAAATCCTCAAGGAAATCAACAGTCCAGGAGCATTGTCTGTTCCCTATGTGGAAATGGCCAGTAATTTCCCAGCCAGGGAATGTTTTCCCTTTATCTGCTTTGCAGCTTTTGTTTATCCTTAGCTAAGCACATTCTAGCATTCTTGTCTCCAAGTCAGTGTTTTCATGGCAGAAGTACCGACTCTGCTGAAAGCTGTTAGAGAGACTCCATTTTACCCTTAGCGTTATAATGGCCAATCTCCGCGCTTAATAAGTATGTAAAATACTTGTTCTACAGTTAGCTGAGGGGGAAGGCAAGTGCTGTAGCCTTCCAGCACTCAAGCTACTCTTCCAGGCATGGAACAAAGATCATTCGTAAGAAAGAAATTAATTCATCAGAAAATGCTTTCTGAATTGCACGATACAAGAATTGGAAATAGAGCCTGAAATGAAGGCAGTTGACTGCAGCAAAAGAGCCTGAGATGGGTAGTAGGAAAAGCTTTCTGAATGTTTTGAGTGTTAGAGAATTGTGGAAACCGTGTGATGAGTTTTTAAGCAAGTCTGTCAGTTCGTTGGGCTGTAACAGAAAGAGTAAACTGGAGGTTTACATATCCAGCCCTATTTTCTTCAGTCATTAATAGTTCTTTCAAAAGCATATTTCTCATGTGCCCTGGAGGTGCTGGTGATTACTGGGTGTTTAGTCCTCCTCCACAAAATTCCCATCGATGGAATTTGGAGAGGGGTGAACACAGTGATGAATCAAAGCCAATCTGTTCTGAAGTTTTTTATTTTTTCATTCAGTGCAGGAAGTATGTTCTCTGTGATACTCGAGGCAAGGCTGAAGCTTACCTCGAGCTTGTTAGGAAATGCTCCATTAAAATCTAGCTGTCTGTAAAGGAATAAAAGGGAAACAACTAGGAACATGCAGAAATCTTGACTGTGGAAGATGGTGGAAAGCTGTGCACTGTTTGTTGACTACTCCTTCCAATAACTTCCGTCTTCCAGGCATTCTTGTGACACTAACCCCAGTAATTAAAGGACTCTGTGTTCCTTTTGTATATGGAATTGTATGAGTGAATGAACTTCATGTCTACTATCCTTTCTGTTTTTTCAGTGCCTCTTGGCCTTTTCATATCTCTTTGTATTGCATAAGTGCCTCTTGGCAAATTGTCTCTGTGTTTCAGACGGAGGCAAGTGTGCGTCTGGCCTTGAGAAATAATCATAAATTTTATTCTGTCAGGAAGAGAGGCCAGGACAATCCAGTTGAGATTTGAACCTACAGTTCAAGGTGCTCTAGCAATTTCATATCACTTAACCCATCCCCTCCAGGCAACGCTTGTGTCTGACATGTAAATCGGACTGGAGGAATAAATGGAACAGATTGCTGGTGCTCCTGAGTAAGGTTATGAGGCAAACCTGTATCTTTAAAGAGAGGGCCTTCCAATAAATGTTATCTGCAGAGAAATACATCAGCTTCTACATAAGTAGTTAATGTTACTGCTTTGGTGTTGGCTTATAAAACAGCTTTATCGCCTCCATGACGATAATGATTAACAAGCTGATTTACGAGGGTGGGGTCACAAAGCCATTTGGTGAATTTAGCTTGTCTCACAGTGGCAGTGAGATCTGAGTTTTACAATGTTTTCACCACTTTAACTGGAATACTTAACCCCAATGGTAGGGCTTTTAGACAGAGGAGTAGCAACAGATACTGCTCTATAACAAAGCTTTTCCTCCTGCGTTTCTGATACATGAGGAAAATATAGATCCAGTTCAGAGAGTTCTGTCTCTCTCTGGGGTTTATTCCCCAGTTATACTTCCACAGTGTAGTGACAGTGTTCCTGGTGCCTGTGGTTGTTGGTTGTCCCTTCTGTCTGAGCTCACAGAATGTTACAGGGGTTTGTAGTTTTCCTTCTTGCTCCCAGACTGTAGAAAGTCTGTGTAAAATATCCTTCACCTGATGATCTCCATTAACTTGCATCTTAACATAAGAATTATCTTTTTAAACAACTTCTGATTTTGCTTTCATTATTGTATGTTGGAAAAAAAGGCAAAAAAATACAAACAGTTACATTAATCCAGAAACCTTTGATGTGATACTTTCATCGTGGCACTTTTTAGAATTCAGACTTCTTGGCCTTGGCAGTGTTACATACTGAGCAGAATATTATATCTGAAAGATCAGCAAGCTGTATCCCCTCTGCCACCTGTCTTGACACAGTCTTTATGCAGATGATTGAAGATACTTAGGATCTCCATGCTATGTAAGCGTTTACTACACTTTTTTCTTTTTGAGAAGTTGATAGAAATACACGGACAGGGTTGGAAGTTTGATGATTCTCGCAGAAATGCACATCGTACGGACTCCTGCAGGGATGGAGGTCTTCCTCCTTACCTGTTACTATTTAGCGTGCATTGCTGAAAGGTGCCCTGCCCTCAAAACAAACACACACTCCCTTGAGAAATGTTTGAAAACTGTACTGCTTTTTTTTCTCTTCTCCAAAAAGTTCATCACATCTGATAGATGGGAGAATTAATTTATGTGGCCATGATGCAAGGGCTGTTTGGTCCTGGGCTAATAGGTGGGCAAGAGGTTACAGAGGCGGTACTTAAAGCGATAGCGCCTTATAGCTGACTCAGTTTTTCCTTTTTTTTTTTTCCCCCTACCTCTAATTCCACTTAAAACCCTTGGAATTCCCCTTTGGGAATAAAACAGGCTGAGTTTAGAGGGGACTTCTATCCTTATCTAATCTGCATTGATTGCTTTCCTGTGACACCCAGGCAGAAACTGCTATTACATCTTTTCTAATTTAAATAACTGTCACTTAGGATCTGGAGTAAACTCTAACAAATTATTTTGCATTAGGGCTTTTTTGAATGCTTTTTTTTTATTATTTTTTTTTTGTCTTTTTCTGTTTTCCAAACAGAGTTCTAAAAGCTCTAAGTTTAGGTCATCATCTCTGAATTAGAAGGAATTTAGAGATTAATTCTGCCTCTGTACCTTGACCATTCACTTTCTCGGTTTTTTTTGTTTTGTTTTTTTTTTTACTGTGAAAATGTTCGTATATTGCGACATTGTGCTCAGAACATTGCTCTTCTGTGGGATTAGTTTGTGCAACCCTCCTTCATGCAGGTAAGTATGTTCTCATATGAGCAATCTTTGTTGACCAAAAAGGGAAGTGACTTGATTCCACTCTGCTGCCTGTAATGGGCTGTTTTTTTTGCTCTCCTGTAGTGTATTGCAGGGTAGGAAAGTTAGGATTGAGATTAGGGTTGCAGGGGTAGGGGCTCCAGAGGTGAATTTCTGTTGGCGTTATGCTCAGCCTGGAAAGCTGGGATAAGAGAGGGAGTCAGGATAGAGCTGTGGCTTGGCATCTGCTGGGGAAAAGTGAACTGCCTCTGCTCTGGTGCAGGTCAGGCTTAGGGGCTCAGAAATATGTTGGGAAAGAAGGGGACAGAAATACCAGTGAAAAGTTCTCTGTTGGCAACAGCCCTACTGTATGTATGGTAGATACGAAGGATAGTTTCTCTCCCTGTGGAGGATGTTGTGACCCCCATTCTTATTCTCTGAAAACAATGCTTGTTGTTTCTGAAAGCATCATCTTGATGGAGCAAGGTACATTTAGTCTTTTTATAGGGGAGAATGAGGGAACCTCTAGAGGCCAGCAGCTCTCCTGGTAGGTAGTGAAACTTTGACTGATCACACATTGCCCTCATGATCATGCTAATGTGATGTGTCCAAAGGGATTTCAATTTAAACAGTAGCCCCTACTGTCTTTCATCTTCTGTCTTCTTGCTGAATCAGAAAAAACATGCCTGTGCATCGTGGCCAAGGCTCATAGCCATTGCCAATATTGTCTGGTCTGCAAGCATTAGGCAGACCCCTTGTTTTCCCTCCTACCTCGTTTATATAGACCTTAATTGTGGTTTACGCTGCTACCCTACCAACCAGTGCCACAAAGATATACACAGACGAAATCTCAAATTATTTTTATTTGTAGGTTTGTCTTGTATGGAAGGCTGCTGTTTAGAAATCATCTAAAATAATTGTCCCAGCATCCTTTTGGCATGTTTTCAGATACTATGCATCCCACTTTGATTTCTCACTCTGCTGCAGATGTGTCCCTGCCTTACTTCTTGCTTTCCAGAACCACCCAACCTTCCCCAGGACCTCAGCTTTCCTGACCTGCATGTCAGAGGCTGGGCAGCAGAGTGGGTTGCTGCTCCTGTGGGCTCTCCTGGCTTTTCCTCTCCCCTCTGTAGCAGTCCTGTCACCTGAAGGTATGCTCTCGCTGGTGGTCTGCCTCCTTCAAAACATGGAGTTTGTCCTGTTTAGGATTAGAGATTAAATATGTGGTTAGCTGGTGTAAAAAAGCAGTGCGCATTTGCTATGTCAAATTGCAAGTGCTTTGAGGGCGGGGCCCATCTTTTATGTATGTATGTGTGGGTGTGTATTTTCATACAATTCCTAACATGTGAGACATGCAGTCTGTATCTGTAATATGCAGAGCTACAGCGATAGCTCAGAAAAATGTTTTTCAGATCCTCTGAGGTAGACAGCAGTTCTCATTTGAATACTGGGGCTTTTCAGAGAGAAAACCTTAGGCTTGTGCCAAAGTATATTACAGCAGTGGTAAGCTAACTGTAGAAGCATGGCTCCGTGTTCATAATCCTTTTGGGATGGGTTCCTTGACCAGTTTAGGGAGAAGAAGCTATGTTGCACCCTTCGTTGATTGATGATCATCTTTCATGCTCAATTTAGGATAATTATAGCCTGTGCTAGAAATAATTTGGATTAGAAAACAGAGCTTGCTCTTTGTGTGTGCTGCAGCATCTGTATATAGAAGAGAATCTGAACTCAGCAACATTTCAGTTTGGTTTAAGCATGATGCTAGAGACAGGAAAGTATTTTTAAGCCTTTGCAAGCACATTTTGGGACTGCCAGTGTCAGTTATGTCAGTGAAATTTTTAGTTTCCGTTCCTATAGCCCACTATTAACTTAGTAAGTTTTGCACTAAATTTCTGCACTGCTTTTGAGATATAACAGACTGTTCTACAGTGTATAGTATGTGTAGTTTCAGAGTTTCTCTTAATGCTCTCTAGGTTGTGAAAATCCTAGGAACTTCACAGGGTTGCATGCAGTTTTGGGGAATGTCATTTGTGGGGCCAGCCATTTCCTTCTAGCTCAGATACTGAAAGGATTTGGACTCATAATTCTCATTAGATTAAATGAAATTAAGTAATTTTGGAGACCTAAATTCTTCCTGAGTGTATCTGATAAACAGGAGATGTGGTGAAGAGGTGGAGTATTGTGGTGGGATTGTGTGAATGGCAACATGTTGTGGTAGGGATAAGTAGGACGTGGAACACAAGTACTAACTCATTTCTGCTGTTCTGCTTTGGTGGGATCCAGTACAGCTGTCTTCCAGGTGCACAGGCACTTCCTAGCGATGTGAAATTTTGATTATTTAGTTGGGTTAAGTATGGTCTTATGGAGTAAACATCCTCCTATACCATTTCTTTTGATGTACTTTTCTGTTCATGGAGTGGGGTGCAAATGTTACCAAAGAGAGCTCAAAGAATGGATCATATACACTACTTTCTAGTTCCAATAGACCTACTAGCTGCAGGCTGTGAACATGACACTGCAATGTCAATGCTCTATGTATGAATAATAGCTGCAGTTTTTAGAGACCAAATTGAAAGACTTTCTCTTGCCCTACACCCTTTCATAACCAAAACATAATTTTCTCATGGTTTGCAATAACAACCATTGCAGCTAGGCTAATGGATGAGTTTTCCAGACCCACTGCATACTGCAGAAGAGACTTTCCCACTGTTGAGCTTGCCAGATGGGCCTGCCAGTGACTTGTAATAGAGTCATCAGGTTTCAGCCTCCACCTGAGAGCTGAATTGCAAGGACCACTTGTGTTTTTACTACAGTGACTCAAGTTACTTTGAATATGCATGAGAGCTGGACAGCTGCATGTCACCTTCTTCCTTCAGTGCCACAGTTCTGATTTGAGATTTGTTTGACTCTCGGCATTTAAAGCACTGCCTACTGTCTTGAAGTTAGAAGGGTTTTCTCCATGCTCCGTATGTGATCTGCTTATGGAGCAAGCAGGTTAAAAATTTCAGCTTCTTGTGAAAACTGAAATGTTCATGTTAAAGCTTAGGACTGGCTTCAGTGGAGAGAACAGACATGTGCTGGGTTAGACTGCAAGCGAACTGTAGAGTCTCTGTCCTTTAAAGTCTTTATTAACAGATGTAGCAATAAAGAATGACACTGGATCCACCAGGATGTCCTCCTGAGGATTTTTTCCATATGATTTTCTTTATATCTAGCTGGTACATTACATTTTTTTAACACACATTCTTTAATCACCTGTATTTCCTCGAGACTTAAGACCTGGTTCCAGCATCAATTTGGAGAATATCCTTGTACTCTATCATCATGGTTCTGGCATGTCTAAACTGACAGCCCTGGGCACCTGGCTGTCATGAGGGTGCTCAGTCACAGGAGAAGGTTTGACAGTGTTCCCTTTCCCAAAGCTATAAAAACGGTGGAAGTGGTACCATGAAACTTCTCCTGGGGACAAGAAATAGAAATATCCCCTTTTGCTTGCTGAGTTAAACAGAGATGAGGATTTTATTAGGTAGAAACACGAATGAGAAAGTTGTTTCCTGTACACAGCCTTGAAGTCTCTGATGAAGTAAAATGACATGGAATTTGCAGATGCTAAAAATAGTGGTAATATCAGTTTGATGTTGCATTTTGTCTTCCTCCTATAATAACAGTAAAATTGCCTGTAATTCACATTGTAAAATTGACATGCAGAGTTCTTTGAAGATAGGATCTTCATTGTGTGTCTGCAGTGGCCAGAGTTACAAACCAACCCACTACATTGCTATGCCAGGCCATACAAATAAATAAATAAGAATGAATAACACCATCTCCTTGGGGGCTGTCAATCCGTCTTGAATGTGAGCTCTTCAGCACAGGAAATCTTTGTGCTTTGTACAGACTTAAATTTGCTCCTGGTGCTTAAGATAGTAATAGATTATGTTAATTTGTACATTACATTATGTAAAATGTGAATTTAATCCAGAGATTTAACACTGAAGTCCTTGCTGACAGTGACATTAGTACAGGTTTGTAGAATTTACTTGAGGCTCTGTTTTCAGCCTAGCATTTTAACCGAGCTCTTATAGCCTGTCAGAAGTGATTGCTATAGTGTAAAACTGCTTTGGAAAATATGTATGAATTGTGGTTTACTTATTATCATTGTATGCATATTTCATCTGTCACTACTAAGTGGGTCATTGTAGCAGTGTCACCAGCTGGGTAGCTTCACTGTTTCTTTCCTCCTGTTTCCTCAATTTTGTGTCTTTCCCCTACTCCTCACTTGTTTGATTTTCTGACCCTCTGTAGCTCTCCAGGCTACAAGCAGAAAAAAATATTTCTTCAAAATGAAAAACAAAACCCATCCTGAGGGAGCTAAAATAGTGTCTGCCCATCTGTTATAAGGTTAGAAATATCACTACCTTGAACTGTGGCTCCATTTGCAGCATTGTTTATATTCTACTTGAAGGGGATCTTCCTACACCAGGATGCAATAGGAACGTCATTTTTCCTCTAGCACGAGCAGATGTCCTATCTGCAGTACTAGCAATAACAATGTTGCTTCCTGTTGTTGCAGTTGCTGTTAACAGGCTTGAGCTGAAAGCTAAGGACGCACATTTCAGCCGTTCAGAGCCATCAGCATCAATGCTGCCTATGCACCTTTTTTCCGCTCCTTAACAGTTGATGTCTTAGCTAGTGGGCAGGATACTGCCCTAGAACACAGATTTCCTTGCTGCTTAACATAGGGGAGGAATGCTTCTGAAACCTCTGCTGTTCTTCTCTGCCTTGACCTTTGCTTTCTCAAGATCGGTTTATACTAAACCCGTTTACAAGTCATACGTTACATACTGAAGGAAAAGGCACCTGAACTAAATATGACACATATTTAAGTGTAAATCTCCCTACTCTTAGTCTCCAGGGCACAGTGCTGTAAAAACCTTCAAGCAGCAATTAGTGCATTCTTTTCCATTTTTTTACAGGATGTCACTATCAAATCTCATGACACATTTCTATCACTGACCTGGCAGGCTGCCATTCAGACCACAGGAAGTCCAGGAGTAAAGAATATACACTTAGGGCCTTATTCCATCTTCATTATTTCAGACATCAGCAGAATTCTTTAAAGTCTCTGGAGACTCAATCTGAATGGAAAGTATTTTGCCTGAATAGTACCCCTTATAGAGACATTGTCACTGAATCTCAAATTTAGATGAGTGTTGTGGCTAGTGGTTTAATCTATACTACATGGTAGTTTTTTTTTTTTTTTTCACACAAACACAGGCAGTGCTAATCACTTCTAATGGCCTAACAACGTTGTCTGGCAGTGAGAGACTTCTTGATTCTGAAAGCAGAACACTGGAGGGAAAAAAAAAATACTTCCTCCTATTCCAGAGTTTATCTGAGAACGTATTCACATTGACAGTGAGGGAAATAATGTATTTTAATGACAACCTTACTAAAGCAGGTAAGCCAGGATTCTGTGCATGAAAAATATGCAAAAAAAAAAAAAAAAAAAAAAAGACTGTACATTGGAGGTAAAGGAGCAGAGACAAAACTGTGATTTGTGCATAAAAATTAACAGAAATTGAAAATCATACGTGTAAATCAGTGTCCATATGCTGTTGGTTAGATGATGTGGAACCTTAAGTTCTTTTCCTATACACTCTTCTGTGCTGCAGCGTGTGAATGCATTGTTGCGCTTCAAATGGTTGCTAATCTTGTGTGTCACTGCCATATAGGGACTTAAAGAGATGGTACCTTTTCCTCTCTTTCACATTTGAATCATTGCCAGTTCAATGGCTGCTGCTGTCACTTGTGATTTTGTGGAACTATAACAGTTGGGAAAATATTTTGTTGTTATACTATCAAGCTGTATGTATACAGCTTGTTTCTATATTAATGTTTTTTTCAGTCTTTCAGGATGTTCTGGTCATTTTTATGGACTCATACAATGCCATCTTATTTCAGGTTATTGAAGGAAAGCTGGCTCCTTTCTTGGGGAAGGTGATCAAGTTTGCCACCTCTCATGTGTATAGCTGCAGTCTCTGTAGTCAAAAGGGATTCATCTGTGAGATTTGTAACAACGGAGAAATCCTTTACCCCTTTGAAGATATTTCTACAAGCAGGTACTGCAATTAAATTAACATTTGATTCACCTAACATATCCTTGTGGTTTCTCAGCCTTATGACGTCTTTTTTAAATAACTGGGGTCTGGATTTGACTAATTCACATTCCCATGCAACTGCACAAGATTCTTGGCCCAGAGAGGCCATAGGCTTGGAAGTATATGGGAAGAACTACCTCCCAAAGCACTGTAAGTTTCAGAACAGCTGCTTGAGATGGGAAGATTTTCCAGTAGAATCACATCATGTCATTTATTTGAAGTTTTCTGAGTTTGCAAAATGTCTTAAAACACTAAATGGATTCTCCAGTGTGATCATAGGCATCTTTCCAGTACCTGATGTCACTGGCCCATAATGTACTGAGACTGTATGTTGTAAAGCAGTAGCCATCTATTCTGGAACATTTTCTCTGTGAAATGTTATGGGTAATTCTTCATTTTCACTGTGCATATTCCTCTTTGTATGTATGCAAGTTTTTTTCTTGTTGTTTTTTTGTTTTTGTTTTCCCCTTCCTTTAATGACAGCTCTTCTCAGGTAGTTACATAATATATGTAAGTGTATGCCCAGCCCTAAGTTAAATCCACAAACATTTATTTCATCTTGAATGGAGTACTGGATGCCAGATTAGGGGCAGAAGTTGCATAGATCTAAAATCAAAATGCAGGAAATTAGAGTAGACTCAGCAGTGCAGCAGTATTACTATTCTTTTTCAAACATATCTTGGATTTTAAGTAAAGGGGGATTTTTTTTCTTTTTTAACTCAGCAGAAAGACTGTATCTGACAGCACCACATTCCTCCACAGATAAATACTTTTTGGTTGTTTCAAAAATAGTCATTATAGTTTGTTCTCTAAAGAGTTCCACTGAAAAGAAAAAAAAAAAGGAAGGGCCACCTTTTGAAACAATTAGGAGCAGTCTCTTAAAAGGGTTTCCTTAGGAATCTGATTCCTCTGTGTAATGTTAAATTACAAGTAGCCAAGGATTCCTCTTTGGGGGTTTTCAGCCTGACCTGACTTTCAATGACTGTTTGCACATTCTTTCTCCAGATTCTCATTCTTCGAAATGCATTGACAAAGCTGGAAGCATAAACTAAACAAGGTGTGCAGCTGAGCTCTATAAACAGTTTTCTGTAAAGAATGTATGTGAGGGTGCTTGGTGAGATAGGCTGAGTTAAGAAGAGACTAGGATATATATAGCATCAGAGGCTTATTAAGACTGTATAAAAGGCAATTGAAGATTGATGCGAAAATGTAAGAGCATTTGAGAAGACAAGTTTACCTGAAGTATCTGTGTGATCTGCCTGGGGATTTTTGGTCACAAAAACATTGTTGGATGTATATTGTTTCCATACCCTTCAGCTGAGATCAGTCTTACTTGCAATTACAAAATTTAAAAACTTCTGGTATCAAAATAGTATTTGTCAGTAGTCCAGTGAAAGCCAAAAGAAGCTGCTTTAACTCCTATTTTTATGTGAATTAGAAACCAGAAAGGACATTTATTCATGTTTCACAAATTGGTTGATGTCATGCCAAAGACAACCTCTTCTTTAGTGATTTTAATTGAAACACAGTCGGCATGAATGGTTCTTCCATATTTCTCTTGTTTTGTCAGAGGTCATTTTACTTGCTTCTTTTTTACTCCTTATTGCTAAACCTTTTGTCCTTAGCATTTTCTGTTTCCCTTTGTTAGTTTTCTATTTGTGTTAGTACTCGTGTGGGCACATGCACATCTGTGAAGCTAACCAGATTATGACAGTCCCATATTTTCACTCTTTTCTGCCTTTAGGCTAGAGACAAGTAATAATGACAGAGGAGCTTGTGCACGTTACTGTGCAACTTCATCGTTGCAAAGCGCTGAAAGAAAGGCCCAGTAAGAGTTTTCACATTTGTAGCTATCTTCCATAGATCAGAGGAAAATCATGGAAATATTTGAAAGTGGGTACAGCTTTTCTAAACTTCACCTCTGTGTTGCATGTTTGAATAGGAAAGTCAGTTTGTTTGTGTGTCTGTGTTGAGCTGACATTTGTTTTCCTGGCTACCTCCCTTAATTTCTTTGCACTTTGGAGAAAAGAGTGGCAGCTGTCAGAGAGGCTAGTACCATTCCAAGATGGTTTTCAGATGACTGTTACCTTTCCATCTTTGTGGTGTCTTAGGTCACCTTTGAGAGTTCATTTCTCTCCAAAACCTTTCCCGCAGTTTCTAGAATAGTCTTCAGTAGGAATTTATGAAGGATGGGTCTTCTTTAGATATGTATATCTCAGAGAAAAGGGGGGGGGCCCTCTTGAGGGCTGGAGTTTCTCGTTGGTCAGGTTATTTGCTTAAAAGTAATTTTTGTCAGTCCCTGAGCAAACAGAGTGAATACCTGGGTTATGCACTCCTCAGGGTTTGAATACACATATATTACATACCCTTCTCTCACTAATCAGCATGACACATTCCTTTGTTGGCAAAGGTTCCAAAATAAACACAATCAGTTCACTTAATTAGCGTGTCTGTGGGCTGTGCTTGTCAGACTCTTTACATCCTGCTCAACAATACAGAGTAACAGTTTGCTGCCTTGAATGTAAGGGTGGGCTCACAAAGTCATAAGCTTTTTAATGATATTTCCTTTATGTGGCTTTTCTTGGGAGGTGGCCATTCTGCACAAAGCTTAATGAAAGCCTTAATTCAGTAGTTAAACAATTTTTTTTTTCTTTTGTAAATTGGCCCATCCTTTTGGATGCTTCTTCTAATCTGATTCCTCTGTCTTCCACTTTCCTCTTTTGTCTTTCTTTCAAGTATTTATATGAATTCATCTAGATTCTTCCTAAATTTCAAAAATTATGCTTCTTTCTGAAGACCTTTACGTTGTAAAGTTTATATTTAAAGCCTACTGAGTTAATTACACATTTCAAGGAGCAAATAGCCAGCTAATGTAAACTCTCAACATCTATGAATGTTGATTGCTGGAGGTCTGGCAACCTTAGCAATCTGAACATCAACCTCCTGTTTTTATGTCTTCAACTAAATTTGCTTCAGGCTAAAATTTTCCAAATAAACTTATTTTTTCCGATCGTGTTGCACATTTTATTTTTACAGATGTTGTGAAATGAGCTTAAATATTTCTGGTTATAAACATATTTATTAGAGCAGTTGAGTACTGCCCCTCAAGTTTTCCTAGTATTGCTCATTCTTCATTAATGTAGTATATCTTAAAATAAAAAGTAATGGTAGAATGGAAAAAAAAAATCTGCTTAGTGATATAGTTGTCTATGATATGTAGCCCCATTTGTTTTACCTAGAACATTCTTTAACAAGTGTTGTATCTTAAAAAATAATGAGAAAAATACCATTGGAATAAGAATGGAATTACTCATTAATATAATTTTGTCTAATTAAATAGTTGGGTAATTATGGTTAAGATTATTACATGCTACTGAGTTAATAAAGTTATGATCTTGCTTGCGTGCTGCTGTACTAGTGACTACCCTCATAGGTAACGCATTGTATTTCACTGGTAAATCTACTCACTTGGTTAAGGCCTGGCAAGTCAATTCCTTGCCTTTTATATTGTGCCTCTGGATGCACATGAACGATGGAGAGTGGTTCTTTTGTGTTTGTATTCATTTATCAAGGCTAAACTGTTTTTGCTTTGTGAAATTAATTTGTTCTGAAGATCAGTTAAGATATTTAGCCCTTTAAAGATACAAACCAGAAGACCCACGTTTAAAATAGATGTGCCACAGAACAGGCTATATGAACCAGCTTGGCTGCCTCTATGATCTTTGGCCACCATCCTGTTAAGAGCTATGAATGTACTTAAATTATATGTAGTAAAAAGTTCTACTAAGGGCTCTGGGACTGTGCTTAGCTTTATACACATGCCGCAGTTTTTGCAAGACTGCAGCTAACTGTGTTGCAGATGCTGTATTAGTGGACAAAAGCAACTCTGAGTATTTGTGAGAAAGTTAGATAGTAGGTGGAGAGGTTGACACATACAGCACAGGGCGTTTCCAGAAGATACCTTGGCAGAAGTGAAAGGCATCACTTGAAATACATCGTTTTCCCTATTGCTTTGGTGTGTATTGTGCTAGACAGCCCTTCTCTAGATCCGGTTCCCTTGAGCTGTGCTAGTATTTTAGTACTTGGTTTGTGAAGGAGCTGAATTCACTGGATGTTGATAGTGTAAAAAGCTTATTCAAAGTATCCTGAAGGGATCTGCTCAGCATAAAGAAATGTAGGCATCTAAGCAGATGCTAAATTATCTGCATGATGTAATTTCTATTGAGTCTGTCAAAATGGGCTAAAATCTGCTGGACCAAATCTGATTTTTGTCTGGGCAGATCATTGCAGTAACTTCATCTAGAATGCATTACAAGAAAGAATATACAGGCTTTTTGATAGAGCATTGTATTTTGAGTCTAGATTAGCTTTAGAAATCAGTTTTTCCTGCCTTGTATCAGATTAGTGTGAATTAGAAGGTTCTGTATAAAAGCAGGCACTTAATTTCAAGTAGGAAGGCCTCTGCACTGCTACCTGCTGCACTTTCCCCCAGGCCAGGCATGGCAGCCACCTCACTTCCTGTTTCTGCTTTATGACTTCCCTCCTGTGCCTTCTTCCTTGTTCTAGATTTCCCACTTGCTGTTCAAGACTTTCTAATTTCCTCTTCCTTCCTCATGCAGAATTCCCTTTTGAGGTAGACCTTCACCATCTTACAAGCAAGGCTCCTTGTATATCAGACACCAACTTTTCAAATATTCCTGAAAGTAAACATTACAGCTTTTAAGTGCTTGGAAATTTTAAGATTACTTTAAGAACTTAGGTTCCTTTTTTTTCCATCTAGAGTCCAGACAGATGTGTCTTCAGCATAACAGCAGAGCTATGAAATCTTAAGTGCATTTGCCTTTTTCTTAATAAAAGCAAAAATCCTAACTTATCACAAGATTTCAATACATGAGACTTAAAGAAAAATGCAGTACTGAAAAGTCATGTAATCAAACTGTGATGGTTAAGGGCAACAGTTGTTAATACAACTGTTGATTGTGTTACCTGGCTCTGCTTTTAGGTCTTCAACCAGTCTTTGGTGAATACATTAATAATAGGACAGTAGAGGAGTTTCAGGTCATGCTGTGGCAGCTGTCAGAGGCAAAAGGTATATAGGTCTAAGTTATGTCAATACTTGAATCTCTGTAGCATTTCTGCATTTTCAGTGGTTTGCAGGCAGTGCATATGTTGGGATTTTCTCCCTTCCAAAGTGGATAATCTCCAGTGACTAAAGTGTAATCACAGTATCATAAAAAATGCATTAATACTGTCCTTACTGTCTCTTTACAGATTTCTTGTGGATTGCTGTGTTTAGACCACATTACTTGGCTTGATATCTTTGGAGTTGGACAACTTGAGAGTGCAGGGCTGAGGTGGACAATCAGTCCTTAATTCTCCGGCTGGACAGAAATATGGAAATACATGTAGATACGTGCAGCATAAATCCCTGCAGCTGTAGCTGAGGGGGAGGAAAGTGCATCCCTAGCTCCTTAGTCTGGAGCACAGAGCTCTGTAGAGAGGAGTACTGCAGGATGTCTTTGCTCCTGCTTGACCCCACTGGTGTGCTTCAGTGTTGTAACTCAGCCTTTGTACACAGCTGTCAGAGGAGGATAGCAGGTGGTTAAATCAAACTATTCTGGCTCAGCCCTTGCCTGTAGCCAATTGTTCTGTGAGCATTTAAAATGAAGGCCTGATGGGCATTTTCTCTTCTCTGATTGTTCTGGGTCTGGTAAGAGAGGAATTGACACTAAGGCTTCCTCTGCTGCCAGTGAGACACAGTGGTTTTCTGTCCCTTCTTATGAGCTGTCTGCTTTTCCCCTCATTTATGAGGCTTTCATATCTCTCTCCACCTCCACTGAATGTAGTTGACCTTGGCAGAGGTTGCTGGCCTGAGGGAACAAGGGCACAGATGCAGGTGTGGATGGAGAGCACCTAGGGCACCATGGGCAGCCTAATCGGGGGAGAGGAAGAGGCTCATTCATTCACACTCCTGTCTGCTTGGGACGCTTCAGCAAGGGGATCACTCTGACCATGCTGGTTATAAGGAAGCGTTGAAGCTGGTCTTCCAGTTTTTCATGCAGAGACACTGGGTAGCATGTTATTCAATAATCTCAGTGTGGCATTTTACTGGATCAGCAGCAGTGTTGAGCATGGGCACCATGTCAGGCTGTGGTTGGGGAGGTCTGTGCAGCTGTTGCAGGGATCCAGACTATGGGTGTTCTCCTTGGTAACCCCCATCAGTGCAGGCTGGCAATCACTATAAGCCCCTTGCCGACTGCCAGCTGTAACTAGCACCAGCTCCCACAGAACATGAACTGGGCTGATGATTGGTGGCTGCATTTATTTATTGTCTTTCTGTGTGCTTCTGAGCCAGCCCAGAACCCAGCTGTTCCCTTATAAACAAGGAGCATCTTTAAGCTATGTAACCCCCTGAGAAGGAGGTATATAGAAATGAAAAATATGATTATGCTTTGGATTGCCATTTCTATTTGTGCTAGCTCCCTGAGCACTGAATTAATTGTTCAGAGTGAATTTGAATTTAAGTTGTAATTATTTCATATTTCAGGGATTGGGTAGGCTATAAGTGTGTCATAAAAGGCATCCTAACAAGATCCTTATAGGGACAAATCAATGCCATATCACTGCCAACTTTCTTCCATTCATTTACTACATCAGCGTCCTGCCTTAGGCAGGCTCGTTGCCATGGTTCCTAGGCAACTGTAATAATATTGTTGCACATGTATGTCAAGCATTGATTGTCTTTGAGGCTTTTTTTGTGTTGCAAGTGAACACAGTCTAATCCATTTTCTTTTTCCTTGTGTTCTGCTAAAAGTCTCTTAAGAGTTCTGAAGGGCACACCTGCAATACTCTCAGCTGAGCAATTCAGAAATACCTTGCAACCATGCACATGTGGATTATGGGGTGGTGTTCATGCTGGAATCTCTAGGCAAGTCTTCTTTAAGCAGTGGTTTGCTCTGCCAGTTGTCTTTTTAGTAACTGAGTTAAAGGTTGCTTAATATTTATGGTTCTTAGTGAAAGTATAACATAATTTAAGGGAAGTATAATGAACGACTCTGTTTTTTTTTCTTGTTTGTACCCTGCAAGAAGGAATTAAAACAGTAATCTGAAGAGATTTAGGCAATGAAGGGCTCCATCCTGCATCAAATCCTTACTGAAATTATTTTAAAGTAAATACTCAAAGTGAGTAAATTACTCATTTGAGTAAATGTGTATAAGGCTTGGCACAGAGGAAGTGGGTCTGCTGTGGAAAAAAAATAAGTATATAAAACTAGAAGGGAAAGGATGGCAGGTGAATATGGTGCTGCAGTGAGACAAGGGAGAGCTCTTTGCCCTTCTCTTGTAATTGCTTCTGGTTTACCTTAAGCAAGTCAGTTCACCTCATCTATTGTTTCACATTTGTGAAACAGGAATGGCGGTCTATCTGTCATCCGCTGTTTGTTCATTCCAGGGCTGAACAGCATAGCCATGATCTGCTTTGATTCCCAGCTTGGTATTTGGAAGCCAGACTGGCGCAGCCCATGTGCTGTGGTACTAAAGCGATCTTAATGAGCTCTGCCGGTCCCGGCATCTTCATCCCAACAGTCACAATGGTTATCCTCCCAACCTGTAAGATTCCTAGAAGACAAAACTCTTTCACATTATACTGTGGGTCATTAATTGATCATCTCAGTTTATTTTGCTGTTTAAGTTGGCACAATGTGGGGAGAAATAGAAGTATGATCAATTGGTAGAGCAGAATCTAGAATTACTTGATCCATAAGCCTGTGCAATGTGAGGGATTTACCAGAATTTACAGTTTACCAAAAATTGACATCCGTATGTTTCAAATGTCCAGACTCAGATAATAATGTGGGCATTTCTTCAGCACATAAGGAGTGGTTTTGTGCTTTTAATGTAGAAAGGCTTTTCTTTTGTAACTAGTGATAATAAGAAGAGCATTATAGTGCCTGTCTAGCTTGTCTGGCTATGGAGAGCTGAGGCCTTTCCCTTAACACACTTTTCAATGCAATAGAAATTATTTAGAGAAATGCATAGTTCTTTGCACTTACATTACTTCAGTTTTCAAGCAAGTAAAATATCATTAAAACATTAAACACCCTTTGTCATCTTGATAGAATTGGTCAAGTAAAAGAGAGAAGAGAGAAAAAATCAAAATAGGAAACTATTTCAGATGCTGTCTGAGGAGGATGAAAGTCATATGTGAGTAACAGTCAGTGTTCACTGATTCTTCAGATAATGTTTGAGAAATAGCAAGATACTATTAATGTGCAGTATCATTTATTACATAAGGAAACAAGAAAAGCCTGAATGGCCGTGGACTCGTCATATTATTAGCAGTGGTATATAGAAATTTCACAAAAGATGCAGAGACTTCGAGATACAGTAGTACCTGAACCATAAATTACCTATGAAAACAATGAGGTTTAAGGAAAAAATGAGTATACATAGTAACTATTACATGAGCCTTTTATAAACCACAAAATGTATTTTTTTTTTCCCCCCAGGAAAATAAAAGCATTTGGGCATACTGAGGCTTGAAAACAACAGCGAAGAAAAACTGTGAAACTCACATGTGAAGAGTTAGTTGTAGAGTGGTTTTAGGGAGTCAGAGAACAGTTCTTAGTAGTGGTCTCAGTAAGTAACAACTAGCTGGCAGTTACAGGCAGGAAGATCGACATTTTTCTTCATTCTTCATCAGGGAAGTATTAGCCACATAAAGGCATTTGTGTGTTTACTTTTGTGCAGATATTCAGTTTGCCAGCCTGAAAAAAAAAAAAAAAGCTGCTTTTTGTAATTTTTATTTTGTTCTCTACCTTCTTAAAAAGTAGCAAAGGCAATTCTTGTCTTTTTTGTTTTGTTTTGTTTGTGAACTCCACCCATGCTGGTTTTTTTCTATCAAAAACTCTACAAAAAAATATGAGGAAAGGCTTAGAAATAGCTCTGTGAGATCGGTTTTCAAAAGGCAGTATCAATTTAGAAGTGCATGTGGAACACCCTTTTTTCCTAACACAGGTGCTGCTGTTCCCTTCACAAAGTACAGCTGCTGCTAATCCAGCTCCTGGATTCTTTTCTTTGCTTTCCCCATCATTGTCCCCATAGCTTCCTGGTGGCGTTTCAGCCGAAAGGCAATTGATGGAGCAATTAAGTTGTTGCACTTGGTATTTGAGTTTTCGCACGTGTAAAAGCACAGTGTCATCAAAAAGGAGCTTACTTGGAGCTGTGCACAAAGGGAAAAATGTCAGTCTAATCGCAGAGACAGAGTTTACCAGTGCCTTTAAGTGCAAGCTCTGCAACTCCAAAGATAGTGATGCAGAACAGAATATGGCATCAACACCTAAGTGCAGCTCAGCACTAATGTGCGCTTTAATGCCTGATAAACCTTACGGAGTGCAGGTTCCTGCACTTGGAGAGATACTCTGCCAGTGTGTAACCATCTGAACTTGCAAGTCCTGCATGTTACATCAAATCATTTGAGTGAGAGAGACTCTTGCTGCTTTTCTAGGATTTGTTGCCTCTGTTTCATAACACCTGGAGAACGAAGCTTGTGCAGTTAGATACGTAAATATATTATTTGAAGAGCAGTGTCTATCTGTCCAAGTTCTTCATGACAAGGAAAAGACTTCAGAATACATGATGAAGCAGGAAAAACAGACTGTTCTTAGCACTAATGGCCCTTCCATTTTTGATGCTACAGTGGAGATAAAATTAGACTTCAGGATTAAAGAAGAAGAAATCTGCTTGCAATATTCTAAAATGGAATATAATTTGGAGGGGTTTTTTTGTTATCACTGAAAATTTTCTCCCAGTGAGATTGGGAACGGTCAACCATTTGAAATTAGCAGGATCGTTTGAAACTGACTGGATTTGGTACAATGAAAAGCAAAGGCACGGATAGCTTGGGCAAAGAGTAATCTGCCATCCATGCAAGTGCAGGTTCAATGTTAGCCTCATGTGACTGAGTTTCTTCAGCAGTGAGGAGATAGAAGTATACAGCAAGAACTCCTCAGACATCCTCTCTCCTTGAGAGAGCAAGAGAAAGAGGTAGTTTGCACTTCACCTCAGAGCTCTGTTCTTTAGGCTTTTCCAGGGCTCTTGCACAGTGAAGCAGTGGTGTGGGCTGTGAGTTTCAGGGCTAGCTGTTTGCATTGCCTCTGCTAAATGCCTCACAGTATGGGGTCCCACCCAGTCAGAGCTTTGGCTGTTTTTCCACCCCTTGTAAAAGTGCAGTCTTTTTTTCTCTTTTGGTTTTGAGCAGATTGAAAGAAGTCTGTTACTTTTTTCCACTGCTTACTTCTGAAACATGAATTAATATTAATTTAAACACCATAAATCACTGTTTTCTCTGTTGATGGCCTTTCATTGGGAGGAACAGGTGTGCTGACTCCTTTAATCCTTCTGGCAACCATTCTAGCAGCAAATTTTGATAACTTTTGTCACCTCATCAAGTGCTGTGGAGAAATACTGAATGAGCATAGGGAGTGGCAGTGCAAAAGCACAGAATTACACTGCTCATCAATCATTATTCTCTAGCAACTTCCAGAGTGCAGCAAATTGCTGACTAACGAGGGAAAATTAGCTTGATAAAATCACCATTAGTGCCAGGTCAGAATGATGTAAAGTTTTAAAGACACGTCTGTCCTCTCTGTCTTTTCTTCATCCATTATAGTGTCTGTTGGTAGAGATCCCAGTCCAGCAGAGCACGTAAGTGCATGCTTAATTTTACTCGAATCAGTAATTGCAAGGAGATCACTGTGATGCTAGTCACAAGCACGTGTTTATGTGCTTCACTGGATCAGAGCCATAACATACTTCATCATTTGTGTGCTCAGAAAGAGAAATATCTCTGTGAGCCAGTTTCTTGCTTCAAAAACAGTTTCAGACTCACGAGATGGACACATTAATTATAAGAGTACGTCAAATTCTAGCACAACAGAGCATAGTAGTTAGCATTGTACTTAAGTTCTTTAACCTTGCTAGTTGAATTCTGTTAATTTGTGCTATCTAGAAGTCTGCCTCTTCAGACCTCTGTATATCATCTCAAAGCTCATCTGTTACTAAATTTAGACTATCTTTGGACCCAGAAGTAAATCCTAAAGCCAGCTGAAGAACCACTTTTTAAAACTTATAGGTGAAATGCAGATGTGGCTATCATAGTTAACAAAGCAGGTTGTGTTAACTTACGGAGTTCTCCATAACTCTTTCCAGACTGCATGCCAAATACTGCTATTTGTTTTAAAAGTGGCTTTTATTTGCCTTATGGCTTCTCAGCATTTGAGGCTTGTTGCTTCGTATTTTCTTTTTTTTTTCTTCACAATCCCGATAACTTTATTTCAAACAATATGAAAGAAAATTTCTTCAACAAGCAAAAAAAAAACCAACAAAAACCAATAAGTATAAAAATGATGCCAAGATTCTCGTATAGACTATGGTAGCTGTGGATAAGGAGAATGAGGCATTGCAAGACTCCCCACAGAAATCACCAGCCTAACCAGCACTCCTCATTTACATTCAAGAACTGCTCTAAAGTTTGATGTTCTGTTGTTTTCTTTGTTTGATTACACAACAGTAATCTAAGACTTTGTACTTCTGATGCTGTCATCCATTTATTTATTTATTCATTTTCATTTGGTTGTGAAACTGCAGCAATACAGTGACTTACTGTCATTATACAGTTATTTGCATTGAAAAGCTGAAAAAATGTCCATCTGTTTAGCTCTAGCTTGCTCCGTGGTTGCCAGACATTTCATTGCTCCACACCTATGTAGAATTGGAGGCTTGATCTACTATGACATTACATCCATAACCATCTAGTCTGGTTCTTCTGTGGGACACAGCAGAAAATACTTCCTGCCATTCCCTGTTTTATTTTTATTGTTTGGAATGATTTCTTTTCCTGCTGCCTGCTGTTGAAGTGGACTGGACTATTTTACTCCTTCGAGAACAGCTGACCCCTGGAACTTCATTGACAAAACATCCTGACTGTTCCAAATTCTGAAATGTATCTTATTGGAAATGAATAATGTTATTCTTCATTTACGGACAAAAGTAGCAAACTTTTCATTCATAAATCAAAGATTATATATATCCTGTGATAACCTGAATGCTAATTAATAAGAAGGGGGTAAATATTAATCCTTGTAAGGTGAAGGAGAAACACTGGACAGATTCTTAGCAAGTACATATGGATGCAAGTACTCCTGCATAACTTTACACCAGCAGAGATGTGAGCAAGACACTGTCCTTTGATACTGTGCACTTTTGAAATGTAATGCGCTCTTTTGAGCTACCAGAACTATTTGAAGGAATGCCTACTGTCCACAGTCCATGTGAAGTCCATTGCATGCTCTGGTCTTATTTTGTCATTCAATTTTGACGCTAATTTGTGTTTGCAGGTGTGAAAGCTGTGGTGCTGTCTTCCACTCTGAATGCAAAGTGAAAGCTGTACCATGCCCCAGGTGTGTGCGTAAAGAATTGCAGAAGAAGCAGAAATCCTTCTGGAGGCGACTGAATATGGATGAAAACTTTGAAGAGTCTTGCAACACGTTTGAGTTGTCATATCAGAACACATGAGTTCCTCAAGGCAGTGGCAAGCCTGAAGAGAACCTCTTCCCCAGCTGCCAGCTCAAGCGACCTCTCAGCTTAGCTAGGCAGAAATCTTTTTTGCAAAATATTTGATCTTCTTCAGCTATGAATAGCAGCTGCCAAAGTCACCATAAAGCCTTGTCGGCTTTGGATTATCAGTGGCTAAACTGCATTTTACATTGAAGTTCAGCCGCTAGCTCTCATGCAAAACATGGTTTACTTGAAATGCTTTATGTCTAGCTAATTAAGCACTTATCTTTTTCTTTTCCACCTCTGGAGAAGACCTTTCCTAAGGCAGAAAGTATTTGCTGCCATTAATGCATTATTTTTGATGTTGTTCATTTAGAATTGACCGATCATCTACTTATTTATGTGTATTATTTATTATTAGCCTTGGCAGAGGTTCTGGTAAAGTCTGTCACAGAATAGGGCAGGAATGATTTTAAGCCCATCTGTTCCTTTTGATATAGACACATGGTTCCATTTCCTTGTGTTTCCAGAGAGCTATTTTTAAACGATCGGTGCATTTACATGTCACTACTCACAGAGGAAAGAAAAGTATCTCCCATCAAACCTTATTCAGGATGTTCGTTAACATAAGATGCAAAATAATTTCTTTAGCTGTGTTTACATATTTATAACTACCCCAGTGGAATATTACATAAGCAGATAAGCAGGGTACTTGCTGCTGGTTTTTGTTCATGCTAAGTATATCTGTCAAGCTGTGTCACTGAAGTCCATTCTGCTTTACGTTGCTTATTTTTGATCTATGTGGGATCGCATCCTCATCTGTAGTAACATGGCATTCCAACCTCTTGCTAGTCTTGTGTTTGAAGAACTTTTAACTGTCCACATTGGTTTTGTTTTTGTGAGGTGAAATTTACTTTACATGTTCATCTGACCTGAAACTACTAGACCAATAGCTGGGAAAGTATCCTTAACCAAGTTACCTAGAAGATACCTCCAAATTTGTGAAACATTAGTTTGCTGTGTTCATGTCCAATGCGTGTCTTGAGTTCTCTGGGAGCTCTAGGGGGTTTTATACTTCTCTAGTGATTTTTCTAGTAGAGAGCAAACTTCCTTAAGTTATGGGTTTGCCTCATACACATGGAACACAGGGAAGGACTAAACATGATAAATTAAATATATTATGACGGAGAAGTATGTGATGGATTTTATTGCAGTGATGCATATCATTGCTGATAGTGTTCAATTTGTGTGATTTCACTTTTAGTGAGGACTTAGAGATCTTCCTCATTCCAGCTCATATTCTTAACTTTTTCTCCAGACCCTGCAGTAATGTGTATTACATACATATTAATGCATTCATATATATATACACATATATATGTACAGAAAGCAAATATGGGTTCAGAAGAAAAAAGCTAGTCACATGCATGTGCATTTTTCTTCTCTCACATAGGTTTGTTAAAATGCAGAATACTGATCTTTGCTTCCTATATGATATGCAGGCTGTTGTATTCGAGGTAGAAAGCAGTACTGATCATTGAAGCAGCTCACTAATTGCTAAGTATTTTAAATAAAAGAACGGGGTACATCATGCTTACATTAGAGGCTAGAAAGCTGCAAGCAAACTGCCTTGTATTGGAGTATAAGTGGTTGCTTTTTCCAACCTCCAGTGAAAAAAAGTAGCTGAATCTGAGCTTTCTCAAATTTCAGCACAACTGCTATATATATAGAAGCATGTTTATATCTGTATACACTAGACAACCAGTGCCTTTCTTTTTCAAAAGTCTTTCTCCCACTGGGACTCTTTCGAAGGAAGTGAGGGTTTTTCCATGCTCTTGGCAGAGTAGTATAGGAATTCCTATATTTAATAAACTTGGTGAATGATGCACCTTTGTCACTAAAATTAATACTTCCTTTACACAGGGACACCTGTGTTTCACGCAGCTCACTGTTCTTCATGTGAAATGAGTTACTTTCAGCTGTCATCCTTAAGGATATAATGTTCCTTCCAAGTCCATTCCCACGTGAAGAACTCCCTGCATGTTCATATATGCAAACACTGAGCAAGTCTTGTGGAATTAGTCATGTAAACAGGAACTACAGTGGTACCGGCTGAATAAACAGTACACTCCCAAGTTTTTCAGTGTGTGTCACTACAGCCGGTCCTGTGGCAAAGCCAGTAGCTCAGACTGTTGGAATCTGGCAAGTACTGTTTTGATTTAGCTCTAGACATAATGATGGGTCATTAAAGAAAAAAAAAAACGAAAGTTATGTTTTCCATGTCATAATGCTTTAGAACTTAAGATACTTTATGGGACCAGTTCATGTTCCGATTTAGAAAAGTGTTCTTGTGTGCACTGTGGAATACCCTACAGCATCAAGGAATAGAAGTTTAGGCATTGCAAAGTATTGATTACTTTTATAGATGCCATGATGTCTAAGGTGTCAGTGATGAGGGTGGCTAGATATTCTAGTAAAATTCTGGAATAACAATGGACAGCTTTGGAGTTACTCTCAATTTGTACAGCTATTGCAGAACAGTTTTACTTTGTTATCTGAGACTTAGAGGGGGAAAAAAAGCATTTGTTGTCAGAAAATTCAGTGGAATTAGTGGTGAGTCTGGAACCTCTGCATTGCGAAGGACAAGAAGCAGAGCAAAAGCATGTTTTTCGATATGCTGGCAGCACCCAAAGCTTTTTGTGAATGGATAATGTACAATATACATTGGAAATCACTATTTTTAATCCAATGTAATTGTAAATGAGATGGTTTCTAAAATGGATGCATTTTTCTACCTTGAAGAAGTAATAGAGCTTCTTCCTGTAGCTATAGGAGCAGACTGTAAAGTGGATGCTTTTCTCTCAGGGATGCCTAACTCCCATCCAAAAGAAGTTATTCCATATGGATGAATAGGATGCAGTCTTCTATTTCTGCCTTTCAAGAGCGTAAAGGCCCAGTCCTGCCTTCAGGAATTGTTGGTGAAGTAGGAATGAGCCTTTTTTAATTTTTAGGGCTGTACCATTTATGTTGCTAACTCTTGAAAGACCTTAAAAGGATGGTTTTCCTGCTTGCTGGAGGCATTGTCCATGCTTCTGTAGGTGGTTTGGATTTTGTATAACACTGTATCTTGCATGACTGTCTCTGCTAATGTAATGTAGTGGTGCACACTGATCACCAATGTACTGTTTTCTTATTCTGCAGCCTTGTGCATGCTCTGCAGACTTCTAGGTGGGCACCAGCTGGAGAAGTACCTAGGGCCTTTCCAAGTTACGCATTTCTGTCCCCCACACATGTGCACAGAGATGGAATTTGTGTGTACATGCTTCTAGTCCCATCCTGCCCATGCAAGAAATAAATTTGAACAGTAGCATTTCACTGTGAATCAAAAATAAAATGTGCTGTTTGTCTCCTTCACAAAGAAGGTGCTCCATTTACTTAAGGAGGAGGATAAATTGATCTGTAGGTCCAGTTATTGCTCTTACTTGGTTGTACAGAGCTTATAAATCATTGTAGAGATGGAATGCTTCACCGCAAGGGACTGTAGCCTGACTTTACAACTACTTAGAAAATTATCATCTCAATTTAGTTAGTCTGAGATTATTTAATGCAAGATACTGTAGATAATCTTACGCAATTCTCCCTATTTTCCTCTTTAACCCAACCTTCTAGTTTTTTAATGTAGATAAACACGTATCTAGAGGATGCAAACTGCAGCTTTTTTCATATTACCAATCTGCAGAATTTTGGATCCCCTATGCAGAAATCTTTGTCTCTTTTAGCTAGTGAAAAATTATGGTTTTATGCTGTGATACAGTGTCAGGGCTGATAGGAACTGGCAGTTATGAGGGTTTCTGATAAGAGCAGATGCTTTTTGGTGAGGATCTTGCATTCTGCACAATATGCTCTGTCAGAAGTGAGTCGTCAGAGTACCTCTAGAGCTGCTCATATCAAGGCTCCTCTTAGTAAATAATACTAGGATACTGTGTGCATTATAATGGATTTATGATAATGTCCTGAAGGGCTTAAAAGAAAAAAACAAAAACAGAGGATGTCTGCTGATGGGGAAACTGCACAGTTGTACTTTGCTTTTTCCCTATAGCAACAGAAACCACACAGTTTCCTGGCATTTCCAAGGTCATGATCTGTACTGCAGCTGACTGTTGATCTCGCTAAAAGAAAAGTAATCGAATAATCATCATAATCTTATCTCTTGTTTCTGCTGCTCAGCTGTAAGCCAGTCCCCTCTTCCTTTCTTTCTGTCTCTGACCCTGCCTTGGCTCACAGTGCTGAGCCTCTAGCTAGGCTTCAGCTTTATGGCTGATGACTTTGCTTTTGAGCTAGTCAAGTTTGATCATTTTCTCCTTCATAATTTGCCTTCCAATTTTCCCTTCCCAGTAGGAGTGCCTTACAGTACTGTATATTAGTTTCTATCTTCCTGTTTTGGATTTCCTGATTGAATCTGCTGTTTGATTAACTTGTAGGCTTAAACTGAAACTCTCCTGTGGCTGCACACACTCTTTTGCTGGGACAGCTGAATAAACCAGTTTGCTTGTTCTGTCCTCATGAAGTAAGCTCTGCAGGCTGTATATACCAGCTCTGAAGATGCCAAGCTGCATGGAAACGCCTCACTTTTGCTTAATTTGGTGCCTTAAATTTTCAACAATGAAGAATTTTGTCAGGAATGCTCTGCCATGATGGAGTATGTTTGGTGTTAGACCTCTAAACCCTTGCTCATGGCAGTTTCCATCTTGCTAGGAGTGGTTAGCCTAAAATTTGTTTACTGTCTGTGCTTTGAGAGGGAAATGTGAGAAAACATAGCATGGGAGGGGGGGGCATTGTTTTTATTACCTTCGTTTTGGAGACTAGCTGGGCTTTTTTTCATTCACAAATGAGTTTGTACTAATGCGAGAACATCAGTGCTGTGGATATATAATAACAGCAAGCACTTGGCATTAAAGCAGGATCAGGTAACATGCAGCTTTGCTCCTCCCAGAACTACTGGCTGGCCTGTACCATGTGATGAGAGGGTTCCACGTGGTAAAGCTGGGTTCATGACTGTGGCAGTGAGGGCATTTACTCAAACTTTAGTTTTAATGCAGCCCTCTTTCCTGAAGGCTAACCCTCTGGGGTTTTTGTCTGCGTTACCTTAGGGAGAGAGTTAACCTGCTTAAATATGAGCATTATTTGCTAAAGTCTACAGCTAACCTCATCCTGTGTATGTCCATCTTGGGCATGTGTCTGTACTAACTGGGATCTTTTAAGGCCACTTTTGACCCCAAGTAGCAGGATCCCCATTTGTTTTCCCTGCACTTTAGTAGTGTTGTGAGCAGACAGTCTGGATGATAGATAGTGTGCAAAGTCCTTCTTTACTTGAAAACTCTGGTGTGCACACTGGTTTGGGTCAAGGTGGCTGTTAAGTCAACTCAGAATGCCAGTTGTGGGCATCATTGGAGAAATTCGGGCCTGGAAGGCTATTAACTGTCCAGAACCAACATCTGTTAGATCTTGTCCACATACACAACTGTAATTGGCTCAGTTACTTATTTTTGCCTAATATGTGTATTGAACCAATGTAAATCATTGAATGCATAGCACTGTTCTGGTGGAGAAAGGATTTATTTCAGTTTCGCTTATGCACTTGTTGAAGTTGATCTTGCTTCAACTAAAGTGTTCTCAGACTGATATTGGGTGGCAGCGATACCTCTGATGCTAGATAGGCTTATATCAGGCCCTTCTGTACTTGAGCTAAGCAAAAGTAAGAATTAATGAGCAAAATGCACATTTGAAGAGGTAAAGGCAGTTTCCAGATATGCACCAGTCGAATTGAAGCAGTTTGAGGCCGAGGGAAGCCAGGCGTGATAGGCAGAGCTGAGGGTTTGGTACTGGCCCCTTTGGTCTGGCCTTACTTCCCACCAGCGCTCCAGCTCACCTGCAGCACCGTAAGTTTTTTGAAAATAATTATATGTGTGTGCTACTTCATCTGTTAATTTATTGGCAACGTTGTTGTGTGTGTTTCATTGGTCTTTTGTTTGTGTTTTTTGTTGTTGTTTTACTTTTGACAAGGATTTTGTTTAAATTATCTGCAACTACTAGGCAATAGTCTTAATTTATTATTGATGTGTAATAATGTAATTTAAATCAGTGAGTTGAATTGCTTGTTGATACTTGAGCAGGGTTTATTTGAATTCACTTGTGACAGCATCAGAGCACCAGTCCCTTCTGTATAAAGGCATCTCTCAATAAACGCTACAAAAAAATTATTCCTCTCCTTTTTAATCTACCTTCTGCTGGGTACTGCACCATGTGCAGGACAAGTTTTGTAAGAGTGCTAGTTTCCTTATAAATACTTAGTTCTTGGTAAAAGTCTTCAAAATCTAAGTAAATTATGTTATTTTTATTGGGTGTGAGGCAGAAGGTCTCTGGAAATGCCATCAATGACTTAATCAGGCTTGATGTGTTTGAATTTACATTTCAGTCTCTTAAGTGTGTTTGAAAGCCCCAAATGCCCAGATTTTGAAAGGTGCTGAGTCCCAACATCTTCCAGGAAAACTTACTGGGAGTTGTTGTTTGGCACTTTTGGGTAAGCAGCTCATTGGAGCCATAGGGAGGCTGCTCTCCACTACATGGCTGCCATGTGGACCTCTTCCTGCAAGCTCCAGGTTAAAAAGCCTTGGACTGTAAGTAAGAGAGGTGCTTCCAAGCTTGCTGCTGGGCCCACTGAAAGGCTGGGAGAACAGGATGTTGCCTATGGTGTAAGCACTTTCCTGCTTAGACCGCTCTCCATCTGATGGATGGAGGAGCAGGTGTAATTGCTGTTCTTGGTGGCTGCTTCTCCCAGTGCACCAGGTAAGAAGTTTTGGCAACTTTTCAGGGCTGTGGATTTGGTGTTGAGCTGTGGTAGAACTCACAGACCTAAGTACCCTGTGTGAAAATTTGCACCCAGTCTTGTGCTCTCCTGTCTTTCAAAGAGAAGGACACATCCGCTCCCTCATTGCCCTCCTGCCACTCCTTAGAAGGACCAGAAGTCCTCCAGGAATGTCAATCCTTTCTCCTGCAGGCACCTTTGGACTACATTTCTGTGATGAATTAGCTACAGGTAACAGGTTAATGTTTGACCAGGATAACACACGGGAAAACCGTGTGCAAGACCTTCTCTTCCTCCTTATTTGCTTTACAAGGTGAGCAAATCCTGTTATTACACATTTTTCAGCTTTCACTGCCACTTTTCCTTCCCACTTCACTGTAAGAAATGCTAGAAAGGAAGCATCAACACAGAGCTGTGATTATGGAGTCTTGGGAGCCATGGGAGGAGCAAATTGGTTGTTTCTTTTTCAGTTTTTTTTTTCTTGGAGAGGGGTGGGGGAGAAGGGTGTTGTTGGTTCCCTTCATGGCTTTTCTCCTCTTTGCCTCTTCAGTTCCCTGTTTTGCTCTGCTTCAGTGTATGAACCCATCACTGAAATGAGTTACTGAAAGGACATACCCTAGTAACTGTCACAGACAACTTGGGGCTGTGGTTTCAAGCGCTGTTGCTCTTGGTTTTCATCAGGAGCTAAAGTGCTGGGATTTTTCTCCCTGTTGTATGTTGTTATTCCATGAGAGCTCTGCCCTACAGTGAAGTGCAGCTCTGCCAACAAAACCTTACATTGGCAGCCCTATTCTTAACCCCTGCACATGTATCCCACAAAAGCCATAGGTTTGGAGTAGTTCAGTTAATCTTCTATTAGTCTTTTGTATTAATTTATCAACTCAGCAGACCACAAAAAATACTAGTCAGACTGTGAATTGGAGCATGCCCTAGGGGTCCTGTGGAAAATAGAAGCAAAATTAGCATTTGCTTCTGATGCTGAGCAGTGTGGGGACAAACTCACAGAGCGTCCAACCATCTTGTTCCTGATTGACACCTCTCATGCTGATGAGATGGTGTCGTAGGGTGATCACATCAACTTAGATGTTTGGGGATGCTATATCATGGACAAATCTCGTAACCCCTTAGCTCTAACAGCCTTTTGGATTTTGTTGTTTCATTTTCTCTTTGCACTTTAAATGCTTTGCAATGGGTTGAGCCAGGAACATTGATCATCTCATACGGCCAAGTCCCATGCATGATTTTATAGTTCATATCATCTGACCATGCCAAACCAAGCTCTTCTCTTAAAGGTCAGGACAATTCTGTTTTAAAAAGTTACATTTCTAGCTCTTAGGCAAAAATTAACAGTATTTGATTCTTTGTAGGAGCTGGTTTTCTGAAAGGTGGTAGGACTAGAATATAGCCCTTCTTTGAGGAAATTAAAGACATTTAATAAGTCTTGAGTCTGAATTAAAATAGACAAGCCCCTTGTCCAGAACTGTGCTCCAGGCTCAAGGAAACACCTTCTTTTTTCATTCAGATTTTCAAGTTTCTGTGATGTGTATGATACAATCTCAATGACAGCAACAGATTAACCTCAAGGGATCTAGCTTCCTCCTTTCCTCAGAGACAGAGAAGGCCCTTCCAGGTTTGAGGGCCAATATAACTTTTCAGTGAAAGGACATGTTGAGGACAAACGAAAATATTCTGGGAGTGTTTGTACATAGCGTTGGACTGTCTTTTTGAAATAGTTCTTGTTTAACTAAATACTCTCTGAACTAGTGGTTCCATCTAGAGGTCTGAGTATTACCACTCTGAGAAAGTGGTGAAAAGCATCTCAGATAATCAGGTGTCACAAGTAAAACCAGACAAATTCTCCAAGGCAAGTAGGAATAAATTCCAACCATTTTAAGCATAGACAAATATAAACTTTGTCATTGGGACTGCAAACATGCTAAAAATCTGATAATATTTGTAGTTTATAAACTCTCTATTTTCTATATTGAGCCTGAGACATTAGCCTCAGATATTAAAAATGAAGTTATGAGGCTCATCTAGAAAGTAAGAGAAGTCAGATAATAGTTTGTGTTAAGGACTGAACTTTAGACTGACTTGAAAGTTCCCAGATCTTTATCATATAAATATACAATATGATGTGCTTCCAGGTGAATAGGAAGGAATTGCTAGTAATGCTAAACATTGTTCAAATGTAAGAAAGTGCAAGTTACTGAGTGCGTAAGAAAGTAATAGATGTAATCAGCGTGCATGGAACAGTTCTGTCTAAATTGTTTTCATAGCATGAAAGGTTATAAATTAATCTCATTTGTGACATACCAGAAGTATAGTGATGAAAGCTTGAAATGTAATCAGTGTCTCTTCACTGAATTGTGCCTTGCACTGTTAAGTAATCCTTCTGATTTCTGTGAGCCAAGGACAGCTCTGTGGGAGCAAGGTTAGGGTAGAAGAACTGAGAACCCAGCACCGTTCTGTCATCAGACATTGGCATGCAATTGCTTGCAACCCAATTGCTTGGGTAGATGTTGTTTGTTGTGTACTTATTGCAAAATGTCCTGTTCTGGCTTGGACTCTGCACTTTTGAAGAACATTCATCTCTGATTTAACAGATGGCACGATCGGTCCTTTAAGCATATACAAGTTCTGCTGACTTCAATGAAAGCTACAGTTTTGAAAGAACTAGAGCTGAGTTTTCAGTGTTTATAAAATTGGCGGATTACTTGTAAAATGAAGTGACTTCATGTTGTGTTCAGCACAGAGTTAACCCTGGGTGACAGGAAGAAAAGAAGAGTGAAATTACAATAAAAGTATGGGTCTCTACTGCAGATATTTACACAGTATTGACATTGTTAGGTGTGCTTAGAAATTTATGTCAAGTGTTACTGCACTATCATAAAACAATAAAGTACTTCTGTGAAGGGCTTAGGGCAAAGGGAAGGCAAAGAAGTCTCTATATAAGGCCCTCCTTCAGCTCCAGTGGTAGTCTGTGGGAATGTTTCCATAGCTGTCGACAGGAGCTGTATGGAGGCCTGCTAGGGGAGAGAGCAGAAATGGCACGTTTGCTATGTTCAGAGCAGGTAACCAATGGCTTTGTTTCAGGGAGAATATTTTACCACCCTCTGGTTTTAGAAACCTAATGAATCTGCCCTCCAGACAGTGGAGATGAGAGTTTCTGCTGCAAGCAGGCTTGTGTCTGAACTGAAATACCCTTTTGTGTTTCATAGAAATGCTAACAAGGACCCATAAAAGCTGAAAGATAACATTAAGAAAAATACAGTGCTTAAGTGTGGCTGTGAAGCTAAAAAGGACAGGAGTCCAGAGTCCCAGGATTTCTGCACTGCATATCCTGGACTCAGCACACTTTCAGCTCTAGGGTGTCACAGCTCCGCTTCTCACCCTAGGCTCACGCTAGGCATCCGCTTAACATTTTTGCTGCAGGACCAGACTTTACAGCTGAACTCAGTGTTTACATGCAGTGGAAACTGAAATGCTAGTCCCAATCAGTCAGAATGCAGAGGTGTTTGGATCTAGGCACAGTGCTTTGCCTGTTCATGGATCTGCAGCTTCACTTTGTAGCCCCTACCCATCTCCACCCTTCTGGAGTTGTGGCAACATTTGTTCTCCAAGCCATGGTCATACATGGGATCTGTTAGCCTTGCTGCAGAAAAGTACTGCTGCAGAGAAGTATTGCTCTTCCACTAGATGCGGTTCTCCGGTTAGATCCTACTACATGGCAATACATTTTGCTTCTACTTTCCAAATGAAGATCATTCTTTTCCACCAGATCATTTAGTAGAAGTGTTCCCCCCCCATAGCAATCTCATAGCTGTCTGCTGAGGGTTGGGAGACTGTTTCCTGACCCTGCTCTGGGTAATGCTTCTCCAAAATGAGCCAGCCATAAGAATAAAAACACTTCTGTTGAAAAGGGAGTTTTTGGAGACCTTTGTAAACTTTAGTGATTCTGCTGGCCCAACTTGCCTTGCTTTCTCTGCTGGAAACCAGAGTGCTCCTCTGTTTTCTGGGAGGGCTGGTACAGACTGTTTGCAAAACATAAGTTGGCAGGTGTTGAGCCCTTCAACATCTGACCCCACGTTTCTAAATGGCTGAGCTAATTTTCTGCCTAGGCAACTATATGAGCCTTGCCCTCTGTGGCCATACATCTCATATCCTATGTCAACAGCATTGTCCATCCCATTTCCTGACTCAGACCGTACCTTTACAGCTAGAGACTGGGGCTGAAATCTGTCTTTCCCATCAGCTATATCAGCCTCTGAATTGTGGAGCTGGCTCTATACACCAGTACGCTCCAGCTGAATCTGTCTTAAAGACTGGGAGGAGCCGGTCCCTCCTCTGAGTCCTGGCAGGTGCCGCAATGAGTAGCCTCAGTTCTGTGCCATCCGGTGCCCCGTTCATTCCTCAGACCTCAGCTCCACTGGTGCTGACGGATGCGGTCCAGGTGCTTTCCCCTCTTCCCAGCAGTACCACAGGCTCTGCTCCTCAGGTCCTCCCCGCTGCCTGGCAGGGAGCTGTAGCACGCCCTGACCTTGCATCACACCAGCCTCGTGCAGCAGCGAAGGCTTTGAAGCTCCGTTTGTTCGGGAGAGAACACTCTCTTGCACATGTGCCCAGCACGGAGTGCTGCAGCAACAGCACCCCCGGCTTTGTGTGTGATTCTTTCCCATGAATATCTCAGCGTTGTCCGCAGCACGTGAACTCCTCGGCCGCGGGATGGGGAGAAAGCCTGAGGAGAGCCGTTTAGTTCGTGCATTACAGTTGTTAGCTTCGCTGTTCTCTGTAGGAATTTCGGGGGACTGGGGACTGGTAG
The DNA here is from genome assembly GCF_905368555.1 of Meleagris gallopavo. NCBI lineage: Eukaryota > Metazoa > Chordata > Aves > Galliformes > Phasianidae > Meleagris > Meleagris gallopavo. The sequence goes on from NC_139410.1 coordinate 11,524,770, forward strand.
AGGCGTGCGTGCGGGAGAGCCGGGAGCAGAGCGTGTCTTGCTCCTAACACTGCTTCTCTTCTTTCTATTGACCCAGCTCGCTGATTGGAAAAGACCCGTGTCCCCCCGGCCCCCTCTTCCTCCCCAGCCGCACGATTGTCACCGCCAATTAGTGCATTGTTAGGGAACACAATGGCGCCGTGGCCACTGGAATGGGCCGCTTTTGTGTGTCTCCAGTCGGCCGTAGGGGCAGTCAAGATTCATTTAGGGCCTTACACAACGTGGACAGAAAATACTATCAGAAAAGCAAAAAGGGAAAAGAAAAAGGGAGAGAGAGGTAGCAAGAGGAGAAGGGGGGTAGCCTGCTATTCAGAGGTTAGCCCAGCTGCATGAAAGGCCCAAGAAGCAGTGCCACATTGAAGACGCCCCTTGGAACACAAAAAGGAACAGGGCTTAATAGTAATTAGTGGGCAAACTGCAAGAGCGCCGTGGCTCTCCAGCGAATTGCTGGCTGCCACCGCTTCCCCTTCCCCCTTCCCTCCGGATCCGGCCGGGCCGGGAGCAGCGCACGGATGGGAACTCGCGGTCCTCCCCTGCCCACCGTGCTCTGCGGAGGCCCCATCCAGCAGCTCTTTGTGGTTAGTAATTTGGACGGCAATCTCCAAAGCTCAGCCGAATGCAGAAGGTGTTTTGTGGGATGTAAGGGTACGGTTTCAGAATCAGCGCTTTGCCTGTTTCAAGGACCTTTAAAGCAGCCCTATTCCTTTTTGCAGCCTGGCATGGTGCACCTTGCAGCTGGGCTGCATTTGTCCACAGCCTGGCCCTCTTCCTCCAGCAGAGCCTCAGAGATCACCACCGTTGCCTGTGTCCATTATTTCCCTCTTTACTCATATAATTGATCATCCTTACATTTTTTGCGACATATTTAGGCAAAGCATCTCTAAGCTCAGCAACTACATGGAATTTGCTCAGACCAAGTACTAACCCTTGCTCTTGCTTCCCCACAAAAACCTGCATAGTGCAAATGACATCTGCATCCACTCCTTTCTGCTCATTTCTTTTTCGGATCTCAGACATCCTAAGGTTTACATTTGTATTTACACTATTTCTTTAAGCACATTTTGGCCCAGCATGGCTTGGCCTTGTCTTGGGTGTCTGCAATAGTGCATAGCTGAATACATTTAATCTCTGCTTCTGTAAGATTGTTGCTCTTGCAGCTTGCTGCTGTTACCATTCTCAGCTGATACCCTGAATGCTAGGTTTAGTCAAGAGCTGATGAGCCAGACAATTAACTGTGTCTCAGGAATATGCCAAGTTAATAGATTCATAAGGCATGTTTGACCTCACGTAAATATGCTTAAGTATTAAGGCATTTGGGGCATCCTAGCTTAAGTGAAAAGTACACAGACACAAATTCAGGAACTTTTTATGTTTTCAGAGGATTTAAAGAAAATCCATGGAACTAAACTGCAGGACACAGTGCAGGCTGTTCTCAGATATAATGGGTGTGTATCTTGGTTTTCCTTGGATATAGGAAAACGTAAGTGTTCTCTTTTGGATTCATCTCTGTTTAAATTGACCAAGACACTAACCAATCATATTTAGTAGTGTCTACTGGGAATGTTCCCAAACTGCAGTGCATAAAGCTGATATTCATGCACACATACACAATTCTGGACCTCAGTGTCACTTCATGTTGAGGCTGAAAAAAACTCCCCATTTCCCCCATTAGCTGCAGCTACAACACTGCTCTAAGATACCTGAGCAAGCCTGGGAAATGCACTTGCTGCTATAGTACTGGTCTTTTTTTTTTTATGCGAGCTGGAAGCCACAGCTACTCTGTACATCTATACAAAATCAGTTTGATTCTATCAGAACAGTGCAAATGGGATTCACAACCAAGACTTTTGGTCCATCCAGAATCCCATCACAGGTTTCACACAGAGCCGAGGGTAGCACAGCAGGCATCAAGGACTTGGCTGACATGGCTGGGATGGCTCCTGCAATGCAAACATGATCGGGAAGCTCAGTGTACAATGTCTCACAGATAGGGCTGATTGAAGACACTGTCTCGCAATACAGAACGTGTGTGTCTCACACCAGCCACAACACATCCTCACTCTGCTAATTAAGCAACATCTCTGCTAGAGTCTCAGCTGAAAGGATTAAACTCTTCTCACCTTGTTCTGCTCCTTCCTCGTCCAAGGGGGGATGTTTAGTCTTGGAGGGATGCAGCCGTGCTGCCTCAGGTAAGGAGGCAACTTTGTTCCCCCCAGACTGCACTTCTTCCAGAGAGGAATTTTGTCTCTAGGACAGTCAGTCTGCCCTGATTGAAGAGACACCCAGCCTCAAATCCTTGCAGGACAGCATTGGAGGTGATCAGCCTAACCTGCTCTAGGGGAATGGAAACAGAGCGCTATCTGCAGCAGGAGCTGGTCTTTTTCCAGCTCAGTACCAAAGGATTGATTTCCCAGCTCAGTGTGGTAAATCATATTTTTCTGTCTGTAAAAGCAGAGAATTATTTGTCCTTTTTCCCATTTATTGTTCCTTGGTTGCCTAGCCTGAGTGTTGTTGATACTGCCCGTACCTTGAGCAGCTGGCACAGTGAGAGGCAAATAATGAAGCTGTGTAGTGGAAGCTTGCACAATAACTTTTCCAAGTGCACCCAGTGGGGTCCAGCCTGTCTTATGGCAATGTAACTGCTGGGGCCTGGCAGGGCCAGCCTCTGGCAGGCATGGGAAAGAGCTCTGCAGCTGCCTGCCCCACGTAGTGCAACAATTAATTTCACTGATCTAGGGAAAATACAACAGAGTGAATTGTGCTGCAGACAGGTAGACTTCTCTGAGCAAAAAGCCGAATCAAGCTACTCCACTGTTTCTAATGGCATAAGGAATGTGTCCCATCTTTGTAGATGTTGTGTTACTCTTTGTCAGCCTGCTGCTTATAGAAAATCAGTTTGATTGCATCAGTTCAGTAAAAAAGAAAAAGGCCTTGTAAGAGTACTACACAACTTAGTCAACAGAGATTTTTTGAAAGCCTTTGCCAGCACTTGTGGAAAGATTGAATATATTTAGGGCACATTTTTGTATCACCAGGACATAGCCCAAGCAAGGTAGCATCACCATGTGCTTGACAGTAACGCATATTGCAGTGTGGTATAGGATTTAGAGAACAAATGCCATGTTTTTTATCCCTGCAAATCTCTTGATGTGCTCCAATTCTGTAACACTAGTCCCTGGTAAAGCTACTGCTTTTTAAGATCAGGATCTGTAGATTTCTTGCATTTCTTAATTCTTCACATCTAACTAATATGCAGGTCAAATATGTTTTGATCCGTGTATTAAATCATCCCATTAATAACTTGCAAAAGGAGGTAATCAAAATGTGTATAGTTCCAACCAGTGCTAACTGCCTTCTCATTCATTCTCATTCTCATTCTTGTATCTTTTTACTTGTGTCCAGTAAATGTTGATTATGCAGGGAATTAAATCTATTTCTCATCATAATTTGGTTCATTCACTGGGAGTCACGTGACTCTCTAAGCCTTAGCTCCAGATATTTCTCCAGCCTGTGTCAAGCACTTCAGGGATGTCAGAAGCACATACTGAGAGTCCAAAGTGCCTGATCTTAGAAAGAATGTCTCAAGGTCAGAGAGAGGACGTGGTTTCATAGCACCCTTCTAGGGTACTATAGATCAGTGGGTCAGTACGGCACATCATGGAGGTGCTCAGACTCCAGAGTACAGGTATGTAGCAGTTTCTGTAAATAAAGACCCCTTACAGGTGCCTCAGGAAGGTCCAGAATTAGTGCACCTGGAAAATGGTGTTCACAGCACTTAGGCTAATGAAAATGAGCAGTCGGAGATGTTTTCTGATTGTGTGGTACTTTGTCTTCTCAGGAAAAGCCAGGCTGAACTCCTTCTTAACAGCAACACTTTCCACCTATTGATAAACTTTCAGGGCTAGGAGAGACCACTGTATCTGCTTTGTTCGTACAGATAGCAGCTTCTCTGCAAAGGGCTGGTTCAGCACAGACTGAAAGTTCACTGGCAACATTTCTGTTCTTTCTCTACAAGCCACTGGGGCCGGAGGCAGCTGACCATGCTCTGCTGCCTTCTGGCTGAAGCCTGCCTGCTTCCCAGCAAGCTCTTGGTGTGCCAGCATTTCTGTGTCCCTGCTCTAGGACAGGGGAGGGGACTTCTAGACCTTTTCCATGTTGGGACAGGAAACTTCTTTGCTTTTCCTGATGCTGCAGGATTTTTCAGAAGTATAGTCAGCTTGCCCTATTTGGCACAAACTGGTATGTTTTGCATTGTTTTTTAATGCTGGAATTTTCCACAAAACAGAAATGGCAGGCTTCAGCCAGCTTCATTGAAGGCTGCTTGAGCATTTGTTCGAGAGGATTCTCACCTTGACTTGCATCCTAGCCCTAATGTGTTCGTAACCTTTTCAGCCTCACCTTGCTGCTACAGCCTTGTCCATCTCTGCTGGATTAGGGAGCTACTTAGGACCTTTGTCCCCAGGATAAAGTACTGCAACTGTAACTGAATTTATTTGAATTTAGATGTAGAGCAAACAAATAGAAATAGGTTTCCAAAGGTTATGGCCTGAGGCAGGGCACAGAAAGAATTATATCAAAGCTGAACTGAAGCAGTTTCACTCCATAGGCATCTCACAGGGAAGGAGAGGGCAGAAAAAGGAGAGGCCTGTTTAAAGATGACAGATCAAAACAGGACTAATCTGAAGATAAAGCAAGCAATAATTAGTGTATATTATTGTTATTTAACAGAGGAATTTAATGGCTCCCACATATTTGCTGGGGTTTTGTTTTGTTTTACTTCTGTAGAAGTCAGAAGCTGACTCCAGAGTGAAAGCAGGCAGTGAAACCTCGCTGCCAGGAGCCTGGCCAGGGAGCAGATCCTCAGGCCTGAGCCGGCACTGGTTGTTCTGCATGCTGGCTGCAGGGATGTGGTGGTGGTGGTGCCACTTCACGTGCAGGTAGAGGGTTAGCTGTGCCATAGTGGAAACCACAGCTTTACGGCTGTTCTGATCACCATTGCTGGACATTCAGCTTAGACTGGGCAGAGCTCTAGTAGTTTGCAGGAAATGCACAGCTCTCCCCTAGGAAACAGCCTGAGCTGCTCAGACCTCCGGAGGGGCCAGCGCCGGCCCCTTGGTCAAGAAAAAATCTCAGATTTCATGCTTCAGGGTTGTTCATTTGGCAGCTTTCCTGAACGCTGGATTCATTTATAGCTGTAAGTATACAAATGGATGTGCAGTACAATCACCCTCCTTGGAAATCCCAGCAGAGCAAAGTATTTACCTCTGAAAAATGTTTGGAGTTAACTTCTTTGCAATATATAGAGCAGTGAGCATTTCAGAAACAGTCTATGTATTTAAACAGTCATTACTGCCTTCTGGGTAAATAACACATGTTTTTAAAATGGTCTCTATACACAATAGGCACTAACACAATAAATCCTAATTGCTCTGAAGGACCCATTAGGCTCTATCAGGTCAAGAAATGGTGGAGGTTTTTTGAAAGTCACTCACCATGTTGTTACATAAGCCACAATTTGAAAGTCCATAAATAAGTATTTGCCCAATGAAGAGTGAGGGCCTTGCCAGGGCCATACTAATTTATCACGTCAACTTCACTATGGGGACTGTTTTCTTTTCAAAGGCCAGTGTTAAAAAAGAGGGGGGAGGGGTTGGAGTACTGTGCAGTGTGTTTCGAAACCTACATATCTGAGAAGATTCAGGCTGCAATGTGCCCACCAGGAAAAGCAAATGTAATGTTCCTGCCTCCTCCTTAGCTTGGTGCTGTGCGAATCATGGTGAGATCCAGAGAGCTGTGAGGCTGCAGGTGCCTGGTGCTTTTCCTCCTCCTACTGCTCCCTAGGGCCGTGGCCCCGAGGCCCCGAGGCCCCTCTGCCTGATGTGGGCTGCAGGGCAGCCCCTCAATGCAGTTGCACCCCTAGTCCCTGCGGGGACAGACAGAGGCCAGTTGTGTAGGTTGTATGTGCCATGATATGCACGGATAGGTCATAATGGAATCGTCAAGGTAAAGAATCAACAAATCTAGCAAGATGAGCTTGAAGTGCAGCCACTCCTGATTTTGCTTTAGCTTTCCACATGTGAAGTTTTGGTTGCGTTTTGCAATGTGTAGCACTCAGGTCAGCTGTTGGTGCCACCTGTGTCATTATTATAAACCACATTTCATCTTAATTCACTCGGAATGTGTCTATTCCACAGAGCTTTTTGAATATGACTGCGAGTTGGCATGGTTTTGTTTCACACACTATTTTGAGATGTATAATTGTCCAGGTATCTGTAAAAACAAACAGTGATGAAAGTTTGGGTTTTCCAGGGAATTTCAGTAAGGCATGCATGATGAAAGTGTTGAAGTGATTCAAATCCAAATTCCTGTCTGCAGCCCAAAGCTTGTAAATCATTTTGCTCATGAGAAACTGCTGGCCCGCTGCTGCTGCACTTTGTGGGACTGGGTGCCAGAGTCCTGCCATGCTGGCAGCAGCTTGCAGCCTGCCTGCCCCCTGCCCCTCCTGTCCCTCTACCTGCTAGCCCCCAGTGTGCAGGGACTTTGCGTCTTATTTTGTATCCCCACTAGCTCTGGCAGTGAGGGGAGGTCTATGTGGGTTCCAAGGCTTGCAGCACCAGCAGCCCACAGCCTTGTGGCTCAAGTGGGAGTGCAGAAATACCACTCGCTAAGCCGCTGGTAGGGGGTCACTGCACGTGTGAGCATGACCTCAGGTGGGATACCCACAGCTGCCTGCGGGCACCAGGAGCTCATTTCAGATGTCTGCTGAGCTCCCTAACAAGGGCAATGGCAGTGGCTGGTTTTTACAAAGGGATCTCCTTTAGTCCTTTTCTCAAGTCCTTTAGAAGTGACCATGTCCCCCACAGAGGCAGTTTGCCCAGGTAAAAATTGAAGGCTGACAACACAGAACCAAGCACAGAAACACTTAACCGCCTTCTGACTTTCTGCTTCTACAGGAACCACTGACCCCCTTGCTGGAAGTACACCTATGGGGGAAGGTACATGCAAGTAGCCATGCCCCTGCCCCTCTCCTTGGGGCTGCAGCCCAGTTCCCAGGCACAGCTGTCAGTGTGGGACAGCTTGAGGAACACCTCTGCACGGGGATTGAAGGTAACGCAATTTCTAATAATGTGTAGAATCTATTAATGATGGTGGAAAGGTTTCAAGTGTGAGGAATGCTTTGTTGTTTGTCTCCAGGATTCAGCATGGTGGGTTTGAGGCAGGCACAGGGTGTGTATGCATACAGCGATGTGCTTGTGCTGTGCGCTAGGGATGGGTAGCAGCTTACCGACTGTGCTTGCTCTTATACCACATTTAATCCTGCTCTGGTTGCTCTGCTGCATATTCATAACAACAAAAAGGAAACAGAAGCACAGATGTCTACCTGGCTCTTAATTGGGTTTCATGCTTCCCCAGTGTAGCAAATGCAGTGTTATTTATAGCCAGGCCCTAAGAATTAGGTGCATCTGGAGCAGTGGCAGAACCCACGCCAGGCTGCGGGCTGATGGATGAGTGGAGCAAGGTGCTGCCCTGCTCTGCCTTTCGTGTGCTCCCCTGCCTGCCTGTCCCCACTGTGTGTCAGACCAAACTGATACTGCCAGAGGGAATGCTTACAGAATTGAAATACACGGGAAAAAAGGAGAATTTCTGCTCTCGTGCAGCCGCATCAGCGTTTTCTAATTGCACAGCGATGATAATAAAAAGCTGCCCTCTGCTCTCAGCTGTAATTGGGGTAATCAGCTGAGGGCCATAATGAAACTGTCTGTGATTTGCCTTCTGCTGGGCTGTGACTTCACAGAAATGCAGTAGGGCAGAATTAAAAGTTATGGCTCCTGCTGCAGGGCTGTGCTGCTGCACGCCAGCACCCTGTGCTTGTACTTTGCCGCCATGCAGCCCGACTGCAGGCAGCGCTGGAGCCGAGCGCTGTGGGGACCGGAGCGCTTTTGGCCTTTTTTAAGTTCTTCTTCAGCGGATTTGGCGGCGCCGAGCTGAGCTGCGCCCCGGTTCTTTGCTGTTGGCCCTCGGCTGCTGCCGAGGGGTTGGGATGACCCGGAGGGGATGCGGAAGGAAGGCGTCCGTGCCGCGCAGGGGTGCCGGGCACGCCCTGCCAGCAGCGGGGATCCGCTCCGAGGGACCCGGTATGGACGGGCAAGAGCGCAGCGCGCTACCTGCAAGCTTTGGGAACGTCGGGGCCAGCTCCGCGAACAGCGCCGCGTGCTCGCGGGGCGCTACCAGCCGGGGAGGGGAAGGCGGTGCCGTGCCGGGAGCGGGGGCGGTGCCGACATCGGGGGCGGGGCCGTAGGCGGTCCGGGGGCGCGGCGCGGCGCGGCGCGGAGCCGGGGCGCCCGCCCGCCCCAGAGCGCAGGTGGCGGCGGCGGCGGCACGGCCGGTCCCGGCGGGGCTCTCTCCCGGCCCCGCTCCCGGCGCGGCGGCGACAGGGCGGGGGCAGGCGCCCGGGGCATGCGGCGGCGGTAGGACGCGCGGCGGCGATGGGCGGCCGGGGGCTGCCGGTCCCGCTGCTGCTGGGGCTGCCGCTGCTGCTGGGGCTGCCGGCGGCGGGGCGCGCCGCCTCCAAGGCGCCGGTGTGCCAGGAGATCACGGTGCCGATGTGCAAGGGCATCGGCTACAACCTCACCTACATGCCCAACCAGTTCAACCACGACACGCAGGACGAGGCCGGGCTGGAGGTGCACCAGTTCTGGCCGCTGGTGGAGATCCAGTGCTCCCCGGACCTGCGCTTCTTCCTCTGCAGCATGTACACCCCCATCTGCCTGCCCGACTACACCAAGCCGCTGCCCCCTTGCCGCTCCGTCTGCGAGCGGGCCAAGGCGGGCTGCTCGCCCATCATGCAGCAGTATGGCTTTGCCTGGCCAGAGAGGATGAGTTGCGACAGCCTGCCGGTGCTGGGGGACGCCGAGGAGCTCTGCATGGGCTACAACCGCACGGAGGCCACCACCCTGCCGCCCTTCTTCGGGAAGCCCACGCGCCCAGCCAAGGACACAGCCAAAAGCCAGCTGCCGAGTGGTAGGCAGCACCCACCGGGCACCGACTGCGGCCGGACCTGCAAGTGCAAGGCGCCATTGGTGCCCATCTCCAAGGAGTCTCACCCGCTGTACAACCGCATTCGGACCGGGCAGGTGCCCAACTGCGCCATGCCCTGCTACCAGCCCTACTTCACCCAGGACGAGAAGACCTTTGCCACTTTCTGGATCGGCCTCTGGTCCATCCTTTGTTTCCTCTCTACCTCCACCACCGTGGCTACCTTCCTCATTGACATGGAACGTTTCAAGTACCCCGAGCGCCCCATCATCTTCCTCTCTGCGTGCTACCTCTTCGTCTCCGTGGGCTACATTGTACGGCTGGTAGCGGGACATGCCAGTGTGGCTTGCGACCCCGAGCACCACCACATCCACTATGAGACCACGGGCCCTGCACTCTGCACTGTGGTTTTTCTGCTCCTCTACTTCTTTGGCATGGCCAGCTCCATCTGGTGGGTCATCCTGTCCCTCACCTGGTTCCTGGCAGCTGGCATGAAGTGGGGCAACGAGGCTATCGCAAGCTATGCGCAGTACTTCCACCTGGCTGCCTGGCTCATCCCCAGTGCCAAGTCCATTACCGTGCTGGCACTAAGCTCCGTGGATGGGGACTCAGTGGCTGGGGTTTGCTACGTGGGCAACCAGAGCCTGGAGAATCTGCGTGGCTTTGTGCTGGCACCGCTGGTCGTGTATCTCTTCACTGGCAGTCTCTTCCTGCTGGCCGGCTTCGTCTCACTGTTCCGCATCCGCAGCGTGATCAAGCAGGGCGGCACCAAGACTGACAAGCTGGAGAAGCTGATGATCCGCATCGGTATCTTCACCGTGCTCTACACTGTGCCTGCCACCATTGTCATTGCCTGCTACATCTATGAGCAGCACAACAGGGAGGCGTGGGAGCAGGCACAGAATTGCTCCTGCCCAGGGGACCCCCACCGCCCCAAGCCTGACTATGCCGTATTCATGCTCAAGTACTTCATGTGCCTCGTGGTGGGCATCACTTCTGGCGTCTGGATCTGGTCTGGCAAAACTCTCGAGTCCTGGCGGCGCTTCACAGCCCGCTGCTGTCGGCCGAAGAAGCCAGCAGGTGCTGCTGTATACGGTGAGGCCAGCCCAGCACTGGTGGGCAGGACGGTGCTGCCCAGCATGGCCTCCTACCACAAGCAGGTCCCGCTGTCCCATGTGTGATCGGAAGGAGCTGTGGTGACCCCAGCATGGAGGGAGGAGAGGGTTGCAAAGACCCAATGCTGCAGCGCAGGGAGCGGTGGCAGAGCCACCCTGCCACCCCAGCCCCACAGCAGAGCAGAGCAGCCCAGGACCGAGTGCAGCCCCAGTCAGGGCAAGAGAGGTGCCACCAGCAATGTGGGGACAGAGGGTCGGTGCTGGAGCCCAGCACCACCATGAGCTGGGACACACCGTAAGGTGATGTGTGGGCTGGGTAGGTGGCAGCAGCCCCACAGCCTCTGGACGGGTTGTGCTGGTATTGGGATGAGGGGGAGAGCTGCAGCAGGCATGGCTGGTGGCAGCCCTATTTCTAGTGATCCCCAGCACCAGAACTGAGCTGCTTGCCAGAGCTGGGAAGCATGAGAGGAGTTGGGATAGCAGGTGGGGGACATCCCACTTGTCACCAGGCAGAGAGCTGGTGGCCCTGGCACAAGCTAAGAGGCAGGAGTTGAGCTGCATGGGTGCTGGCAGAACAGGAGGATGGGGCTCAACAAAGTCCTGCTGCCAGCCCACATGGAGCCCGGCACGCTGCCAAGAAGCTTGGGGCCGAGGAACCCTGAGCCCCCAGCAAGCACACGCCGGCTCACTGGCAGGGCTGATGCTTTCCACTGCTAGCTCTGGCACTTTGGAAAGGGGTTGGCAGTGCTCCACACCTCTGTGTCAGGCAAGTTTGTGGCATCTTTCCAGTGCTGTGTGGGCTGCCTGGGGTGAGGCAGGGGTCGTGTTATAGACTGAAATGCACTGTGTGTGTGTATCTGCAGCAGGAGGTGTGCGCGTGGGGTCTGTGAGGCAGGCGGTAGCTGCGTGTGTTGGGAAGCAGCGGGGTCAGCCGTCAGCTGGCTTCAGCCCTCCTTGCTGCTTTTTTGGAAGCTGCACCTCTGTCAGACTCAGGACTGAGCAAGTAATTCAGGAATAGTCAGCAGAGCGCTCACACTTTCTCCTGCATCGCAGCCTCTTCCCAGGGTTGGGCAGCAGCAGGGCACTGACAGAAGCAGTGTGATGCATTATGCTCCGGGGACATCTGGGCCTAGGTTGGTAGGACATGGGAGCTGTTTCAGCCCCCTCGAGTGGGACAAGGGAGTGGCAGCAGGGATGGGCTGCTGAGATGCAGCTGCAGCCAGCTCCTGCCTGCTTTTGAAAGAACCCAGGTGTTTAGTCTGGTTTCCCTGCCCTAAATGGGGATCACATATGTAACTTTGCAGAACTGATTACATGAGTCCTTTTGTCCCCCTCCAAGCATGGCGCCAAGATCCAGCTGCATTACTCTTGCAGGACTGCCAGGGCCCCAGGTTGTTCTTGATGCCCTCAGACCACTTCACAGCCAAGGAGGTTTCCAACCCTTTTAAAACCAAAGTCTGAGAAGCAGGGGACCCTCTAGTGGCACACCTGCTGATACAGATGGTGCCAGGACATGGCATGTGTGCAGAGCGGTGCAGGGCCGGAGTGCACCGTGGGACCCTCTCACAGCTGCAGGGCACTGTTGCGACAGAGGTTGGCTCACTTTGGTGTGTTGCAGTACTTCACCTTGGGCAGCATTGCACCATGTTCTGTTACAAACTGTAAATAGCTGTATATAGCTGTTTTGTACGTTCAGGAGCTGGGGTGAACTTTGATACGGGTTTGGGGCAGGTGTGTGCTCAGTGTGGTGCAGGTCAGGCGCGGCGCTGTGGGCATATGTGTGTTGTAATCTTGGGCATTAAATAGCTCCAACCTGATCCAACCCACGCCTTGCTGGACTTGTCTCTTTCTGTAGTGCCTTCTGTAGATACAGCTAAACACACCATGCAATACAATGAACAAAACCATGGCAAAGGTGGTGTTTTTCTTTTTTTTCACATTGACTGTGTAAAACTTTTTTGTAAAGGAAAAAAAGAAATCCAAGCTCAGCTGAGGCTTGCCTATTGAAAAGTTTCCGGGAGGCCACTCTGTTCTGACCTAAGGGCAGGCTGGAGCCAGCAGCCTGGGGTTGACCCCAGCCTCAGCGATACGCTGCAGGCAGGGCAAGGTGTGGAGCCAGGTGCCCCCATGCTGTTGGTAACTGACATGTTGTTTTGGTGTTGTCGTTTAATGATGCTCTTCAACTTTGTTTATATAACTGTAGTATATTTTGTGAAAAGCTGAAGAAATTTTATTCAAAGAGAAGTATAGAGATTAGTTATTTATGAGGAAAAAGGTGTGTGTGTTGTTTTCTTTGCTCGTATGCTTATGCTAACCTGATAATTACCACAAAAGCTTACTGTGGGGAAAGGGGAGGAGTGTGCTGGAGGGCTGTGCTGTCTTCTTATCAGCAGGGATCAGCGGGGACTTGGGAGGCAACCGCAGCAGCCCTGTGCAGATGTGCTGCGAAGAGCACCAAGCCCTGCGCAGCTCTGCCCCCAGTGTGAGGCTGTGCGCCCTGGCCCATGGCAGCAGCCCACCCAGCTCAGGAGTGAGTTCGATCTGCAGGGTGTTGGCAGCAGGTACTGCTGGTACCACCCCTGGCTTTGCTGACAGCACTCCTGGGCAGGCCAAGGTCACACCTTCCTGGTGGAAGACAGTTAACGATCAACTTTTATTGGTGTTTTTGCAGTTTGCACGGTTTCGGTCCCGCACTCTGCCTTGAGATCGAGTGCTGAAGAGTTGCCCTTTGGTACTTAGCAGGTGCCAACTCTTGGCCAAGGAGGATGTTGCATGCTGATATAAGTGTCCTTGTTGCCATCTGCTGTACACTCTCCTGTGCTGGGAAGAGTGCGAAGGGAGGACAGTGAGGGGTTAAGCTGACTGTGCTGTGACTAATGGTGCAGGACTCTGCTATCTAGTTAGGTGTGTAGGCACACACGGGTCCCACTAGATAGGATCTCTTACCTGAAAGCAGCATTCCAGTGCCCCATGATAAAATTTATGGAGCCAGCAATGCACTGACTCACCTGAGCCCTCTGTGGTTAGGTACAGACAAAGGACAGCCAGCAGCTGAGCTTGCCCTGTGCAAGGCAGCTGTTGTGGGGCTGTGTGGGTATGCCCCACCTCAGCATGAGGACTTACCTGGGTGCTGAAGGGTGCTGTTTCCAGCTGTAAAGCCTGCTTGGTAGCAGGGTTACTGCCAAGGCTTCCTGAGAAGCCTGTGTTCTCAGTGCCTCAGTAAGCAGGGGTTTGGCAAATTGGGAATTAGCAGCTTGGGCCATAGGCAGCAGCCCGCCTTGTTCTGGGCTCTGACCCATCAGCCAACAGCACCCACACAGCTGCTACCCCCCCCGCAAACTCTGACCTCGATTGCTCTTGTGTCCTCTTCTGCTTGTCAGGTTATTCGTGATGCGTATATTCTTACTCAGAAGCAATGTTCTTGACATTTATTCAGTCTCTGAAGTGCCTGTCCTCTTAACTGCCAAACCCATGCTGAAGTAGCTCTCATAAAGTTCCCTTAGAAACAAAATGCACACACTCCCCATACACAAACGGAAAGACCTTCTGATTCCCAAGGGCATCATGTAGCCCAGAAACACATCAGTGAGTTGCTGCCCACATGGACCTCTAGCACACACTGCTCACATTACTCTTGATGGGTCACGATATAGCTATTGTCTAGGCAAGCTGTTTCCTACCAGTTAAGCAGAACCACCCTGGGACTGAATGCAACCAAAGGTCACCTCACCTTAGATTTACTCTTCACAAACAAGCATTCTCATCGCAGGCTGTTGTTGCTGGGTGTTCTTCCAAGGGAACAGAGGTAGGTACATTCACTGTAACACTAGTGTTCTAGCTATGATTCTATTATTTTTCTTTTTGCCTTTGTACGAAAAATACTGCCAACAAATAAAGCACGGCTCAGCTCCCTGCAGAACCCACCCTGCAAATGCAATTCCCTCTGAAATTGTATCTATCTTCTTCAACTGCACTCTTTTAAAAGTTTTACTTCCCACTGATTATCTAAGAAATGCTGTAGGTATGTTTTCCAGGATCTCTTTCATATGGCCCAGAATGTTAAGGGGAATTGCTATTTGCCCCTCTCTTATGAAATCATGATTCTATTGGGAAAGTGCTCTGGGCTAAGCTACAGAAAAACTAAAACCAGTTAAAGTTTAGGCAAAATTAAGTTGGGAGCAGCAGGTTCCTGGACAAGAGTACAGCTGTCTGAGTTGACACCGACCTGACAGGCAGATCAGCAGGACAAGCCTCGCTCTACTTCGGCAAAAAGGTAAGTGAATGCCACAAGTTCCTGCTGAGCACCTTAGAGCTGAATGGCTGCATCTACAGAAATCATGTGCCTGCCCACAGTGAAGCGAATCCAGACCCATCACAGAAAGTAAAAGGCACCTGGTTGCTTGTAGGTTCCTATTTAGTGCTCAAGAGAGGATTTAAAAACTTCCAGTTGGCATCAGACAGATATTGTAGCAGGCTGAGTCAAATTCCAAACTAAAACAAGTGGAAATAGCCAGGCAGCTACAGAAGGCTTCTGCCGCTCATCCAGCTGAGGGCCCATGCTGCAGAGCAAGCAGCTCACAGTTGCCCAATGACCTCTGCTGCGGGCTTCAGAGACATTCCCAAGTAATCTCAGCAAAATGAACATGAGGGGAAGGTACGGCTGACAGGGAAGGCCTTAATATACATTGATTCCACAGCCCCTCACTTCCTCTCAAACGTGAAAGAAGCTGTACAGCAGCAAATAGAGGAGGGATTAAATCAGACAACTGTACAGAATACACAGTTTACCTTTAACTTTAATTAAAATAGAGTTTATTAGCTTTTCTTTTAATACAAACATGAGAAAGGAAAACCACCTGAAGATGTAGCATTATTTCCAAAATTCAGTTGTGATCAATACCTGAAGTGCCAAGTTACATGGATCTGAGAGCCAGGGGCAGGCATATTTGCATACCACAAAAGACAATATGCATCATTTTAACAGCTGAGTGTAGTCAGACTGATTGTTACACTCAGACCCCCCTCTCAAAAGCATGTGGACTCACTGTTTAGTGTGAGTTTCTGGACCTTGGCTAGATGAAGTGCACAGAAACTGTGCCATTTGGAGGGAGATCTGCTCCTAGACAAACTGCCTAGAATCTATTTGGATCCAAGAAGGGAAGATATTACAAAGGCTTGTAACAGGAAGAGTCTAGTAATACTTATCCTGCTTAGAGTTCAGTTTCAGAGCCTGAAAGTAAGGTCCATTCCAAAGTCTCAGAAGGAACAAAAACCCAAGCCTTAAAAGCAGTTGCACAAAATAAAATTCACTTTGGAGGAAAAAAGAAAAAAAAGTTTTAGAGAAATATTTTTGATAATTTTCAATTATTATTATTATTATTTTTTTCAATCTACCTGGTTAGGTAGTCCAAGATTCTCAAACTCTATCTTATCATGATTGTAAATCCCTCCCAAGAAACAAAACCTTAAGGGGAGCCAAGTGGATGCACGATATCAGCTTTAGGAACTCCACTGTATATAGCACAAGAGATCTGCAGTAGAACTCGAGAAGCAGTGCTGCACACATGCCATTCACCACTGGATTGCTACGCTGTTTGGGATGGTGATGATATTTCCAGACCAACTTTCTCATTCAATGCCTCAGAAAAAATATACAGCTTGCGTCTCTTCCAGAGCTATAACAAGTATTAGAAAATGAGAGAAGCACCATAATTCACAAGAAATGCAGCATGGACCCTATATATTTTAACAATACAGAAAACCATCTCTCTGCCACCACTCAAAACCTACTAAGTCCTTTGACAGTCTACTGGAGTGAAGTTGTTGGTGCAGAGTTGGGATTCCTTCCTGCTGTGCAGCTTCTTGGTTATGAACAGATCACCAATAATAGCAGCTTTTAGTAGCCAAACCAGGGAAAAACCATCAACACATGTCAAGGCTGTTTGTTGTTTTCAGCTCCAGAGTGGTTTGATACTTTAAAGAGTCCCACGTTCTGTTTTGTTTTTAACACCGCACTGACCTGAAGTACAAATGCGGTGAGACTCTGAATGACAGGGGAGAGGAGGGAAGAACATTGTAACTATAGTCATGTGGTTAGTGTTTAAATTCTAAAATTTAAAACTACTTGTTATTAAAAACCTCAAGAGTTCACAGCTATAGGCCTACATAGTAAGCAAACATCTGTGGGAAAAAGATGGAGAGAAGTTTGTTTTTGCATCTCTGGATAAATTAAAAAGGAGAGAGTGGATCTGACAAAGATCTTGTCTTGCACCAAGTATGCTCCTCAAGCTCTGGGCTCCCTTGGCTAATTTTACCCCTCCTCTCCTTTTGCTGGAAGACACCATCACCGCTGGCTTGTGTGCATGGAGTGGTGGTATTCCTCCAATTCGTGTGGACGCTGGTTCATGGTGCTGCACCTTTCGCTCTCCTCAGGAGAGGATGGCATTAGAACGGCGGATACCAACTAAATTATCAGCACTGAAAGATCGTCTCATAGCAGCTTTTGACAAGTCTTTGTATTTATCTTCACACAGCCGGGAGATAGCCTGGGTATCACGTTCAGAAACAAAAGTACACATTAGAAAAGCTGGAACATTTCAAGGAAGTTTTTACAAAGCATCATACCAACAGCACAGGCACTCTGCAGCTGTGGCACTATTGGTTGTTTTACCTACAGGGTCAGGAAAGAATTACCACTTTGGAAGGAAAATATTAAGGGGGTCTCTCCTCATGCTATCAAGAACCTTATCCATTAGGAGTCAAGACAATAAAAAGGTGAGTCTTGTTATCTAATGGAAAACTTGGATCCATTTCAGACTTTACAAGTTCATGTAAGTTATGTTCCAAATTGTACCTAGTAGCTAGGTCTGGTGTTTGGGCTTCTAACAGCACTAAAATGCACAAAGGGGTTTATGAGAGAAAAGGCTCAAGCCAAAATGGTTTCTGCACTCCCTCAAGAACCCTGCCCTTGGTCACTCGGTACGAGTGAGCCCAGAAAACAGAGGTGTACGAGAGGGATCTATTTTCCCTTTACCATCTCTACACCTTCTCCTCTAGGCTGCTTTTTCCACCAAAGACCACTCATATAGTCAGGTCAAGAAGGGAGGGCAGCTCTCTGCTCAATGGCACAGCAATAGCTGGGGCATTAATACAGCTATTACATATCCACACATGTGGACAACTTTGTATTTAACTGTTTTTTCAGCCACTTACTGGCTTACCTCTGCTCTGCTCATTTAGCTAGTCAAGCTGCCTTTATTCTGGTGCAGCCTTTTTAGTGCCAGCCTAATTATTTCCCGTATAACACGCAATTGTGCAGAAAACCGTGCGTGTCCTCCCCTGCAAAGCCTGTTTCTGACTGAAGCTTTCAGACACAATCAGTGCAAATAAATAAGGATACCAGTAATAAAAAGCTGGACTGAATTTCAGTCCTGAACATTTACTGCCATTAATAATTTACCACCTATCAGGAGACAAACTTTCAGAATGCTACAATCAGCTACAAGTCTACACCTTCCCTTTAAGGCAGCACCCATTCAGCACAGCCCAGCGTTCTGGAAGTTCAAAAGGTGAAAAAGCACTCTGAGCATGAATAAACCCCTAAGTGTATTTTAAAATAATTATTTACATTTATTTCTGCCGACCTTCTGGAGGCATGCATTTGGCTCAAGAGTGGCATTCTTTAAGACACTGGCTGTATGAGCTCCTGGTGCAAGACCAGACAGACTCTCCATCCTGTTTTAATGCTAGCACATCAATCATAAGGCAACCTGCGTTGACATATTTAGCCCCAGTCACCCATATGTTATAAATCAGTTTTCACCCCCTGGAATACTAATTCACTGCTTCACAGAGGTGCCTATCTGCTCCTCAAATTCTTCTAACAGAAAGGTAGAATTAAAAAGTTTAGCAAATGGCTTAAATATTTATCACATTTTAAAATTAAAAACCGAAGCATCCTATGTATGCACATTAGTGAGTGTGTTATGGCAAATCACATGCTGTACTGAAAATCACTCTGCTTTTAAACACCAAGCCCCCAAATGTTAGCAAAGAAACAGGCTTACAACCTGTAAATCATCCACTTATGCCACAGGCTCTGAGCAGTTCAGTAAACAATTTCCAGTGGAATATGAACTGCCCTACAACCAGATTTACAATTAGTGACAGTGTTAGCTTAAAGTGTGAGTAACAAGGGTGAAACAAAGCAGAAGAGCTGCGTTGCTTCACTTTAAATAGAGGAATTTGTAGGCATATCATACCTATCATTCCAAAGGACAAGGGGGGATAAGGCTTATTACCAAAGTTCAACCACCTCTGGGTGGAAATAAAAAAACTGGCACTTGGCAGAATTACTGGAGGTGGACAACAGAACAATATAAGCTGATAATCCTGCAGAACGCCCCTGTCTGAATGGGGCATCAGTGTACATGGGGTCTGTGTTTAATGTCTTTGTTGAAAGGTCAAGAAAAACACATATGCACGGTTGTCAACTGACAGTTGAAAGGCTGCATTAGTCAAGAGGAAAGTTTTGCCTGGGAACCCAGGTAATTCAGGTATTTTCAAAATCTCTTACATATATCCTCCAACTAGGAAGAAAGTTCGACGCTGCTTAAGTTCTTTAACATGAAGCCTCCACATGAAAGAACGCTGTGGGGACTTGCACCAGGGCAGCTTCTCCATTTAGCAAAAACGGCCAGTCATCTGTATTTACACTCCTCTGGGCATGCTGAAGTGTTCCTAAGAAGCAACTATTCTAAAAGTTTGCCTTAAAATAACATTTCTTTGGAAAGGTGAGTTCTACAGATTATGAAAAGTAACATTAATTCTGCAGCTGTCCCCCTAACAAATGGTTTATTAAACCGTGAGAGCAGCAAGAGCACTCCCTCTAGATTTAAAAGCAGCTGTGCAGTAGGATGCAGTGGGAAACCTTCAGCTGGTAGTATTTAGAAAGGTCCAAGTGTGACTGTCTCTCAGTGCTTGGAATACAGACTGTGAGCAGGGAAAGACAGACAATCCATTACATATGACACTATCCTTTCAATCTTCAGTAGCCTAGCTGAACTGTGGTTCCTTATACAACACCCACTTTATTCAGTGATCTGCTAGATTTCCACTCCTTCCTCAGAGAACTAACTTAGCCCAGGCATGGTTTTAGAAGTGCTAGCTGCAGCCAGAAAAGGGTTAAATCAGCCTGTAATAAGACTAATCTAACAGCTTTTTGGTTTTTCTAACCGCCACTTAATATGATTAGCAACAGACACTCCTAGTACACACAGACACACACACATGCAACAGTCCCCTGCTCAGGCAACCTCAGGCCATTACCTCCAGTTTCTGTGCTCTCTCTTTACTAAGAGGCTCCAGCAGAAAGCTCAGGTTATTGTCATCTGCTAGGGAGCGAAGATCGAAGTAGTATTTGGCGTAAACACTGGCAGGAACATTGATATTAAACTGCAGTAGCTCCAAGAAGTGTCTTTCCATCTCATTCCTAGGAGGGACAGAGAACAAAGGAAAAAAAACACTGCTTTAGCTGGGGAAAAAAAAACCACAACAACAAAAAAACCAACAGAACAACTGGAGACCTCTAGGCTATTTGTAAAACCAGCAACTTTGAACTAGTCATTGAGAGGCCTGCATTATTCGTTTCAAGAGATGGTTCATTCACTGGTGCTCGAAACAAGGTGCAGCTTTTGGGTCCTGGCACTTTCAGCTGGAAGAGAAAGGTAGTGCCCTGTCGTGCACTCGCAGGCTGACCAGGAGGCTCATTCTTCAGAGTTCCATTAGTGCGGCTGTACAATTCATGCGCCATTCTCACTCTCTCGTACAGCCCCACGCTATAGTGACAGATGAAAGGAATGATGTATGCTGTTTATTAGCTCTGAAGAACTTACAGACATTTTCACCAGGCTGATAACAGGAAGGGGGTTTATTGAAGTAGAGTTGGACTAACAAAAGCAGTAGGCAGATCACCACGGCAACAAATGGATCTATGAAGAGCTGCTGCTATTATCTCACAGAAAAAAGCCTCTTGAAGCAACATGGATTCATCTCCAATAAATAAATAAATAAGCAGCATTAGGTGGGAGAAGGAATTTTCTCCTCAATAGCATTAGGCAGGATAACAAAGTACTGTGTTAAAGAGTGCTGTTTGGTTTTTACTCACTTGTCTGCTTTCACAGGGCAAAATATTTGGAGGAAAGTGAGGAAAACTGTGCCACAAAAAAAGGCCGTTTCAGCTACTGTACTGTGCTCAGCTAAAAAAGAGTTTTTCCTGATGTAAATAAAATCAACCTGGAAGAAATGAGTGGTATCCAAACCACTCAGTGGTTGTTTTACTGGAACAGACCTTCATCTACAGAAGGTCTCTGTAAGTTGGTTAACTGCAAATACACGAGGGAATAAGGGGCACTGATTCAGTGGGAGCTTTTAAAATGGATGTTTTACCTATCAGAAGGGGAAAATATATCAAAGAACCATCCAGGTTGTGTCCTGTACTGGATGGTGGGTGTCAGTATCAATAGCAGCTTTGTGCTTGTTTCTAGTATAGTGGACTTGAGTACCATTGAACCTAGTGCCAAAATTAATTTCCTGTTCATATGGTCATAAGCCTATAGAAATGTAAATCAGATAATGTTTTGATGATCAGCTGATCAGAGCTTGATTTATCCCTGTGAATAAATACTCTTCACTGCCCCTTTTGTACTCACTACACTAATTTAATTGTATAAAAATACAATTCTTCATTGGATTAACAAGTCTATTTATAGTGGTTTAAAACCTGGGAAAGCATAATTCCCGTGTGTTTCCTGTGCTTTATTTACAAATATACGTGTCTGAAAGAATGAACAGCATGTGTCCCCTTAACAAGCAATCATAGCAAGATTAGCAGCTGCACAGTTAATTTTTCAGTGATTATGGATTCATTCTCATCAAAGCAAGCAAGTTTTGACAAAGGATGACTTCCAAATATCAGTTTAATTTCCTTTTTTTTCTTCCCATAGGAATATGTAAATAAAACCAAACCAAAAATCCTTTTCAGTAAAACAAAAACAAAAACCAACTGCAAAACTACAACTACAAAAGCTTGCAATTAAGCACAGTGCCAACCATTAATTGAAGGTAGTATTATAAGCTTAAAACTCAGTTTTGCTGAGTATTCTAAGCAGTTTTTCAGGGCTCTGTCTGTAGTAAAATTACCCAATCTGAGATAAGTGAACTCTGCCCTGCTGCAGCAGTACAGGGCCTGGCTGGGCACCCCGGACACTGTCAGAAGGGGGTGCTGCAGTTTCTGACCACGCCTACATTCAAAGGTCGAAACCATTTCAAATTAGATGGGATCACAGAAAAACAAACAAACAAAAAAAAACCCCCACCAAACTGGAGGAGAAGCAGCCTAAAATCTTTTTTTGCCCTACCACCACCACTGCCTTGAAAACGTAAGTACCAACAATTTCAGTAGACCCAGCACCAGCAATAGAGAATAAGCATCCTGCTTATTACAGATGTTTCAGTGCTATCAGTTTGATTTATCCCTAGGAGGACTAGAAGAAGACACATCAAAAAGAGCAAGATGTATACCCTGGCACTCCCAGCACTGCTGACCTCACTTCAGCCATCTCAGAGCTATTTGCAATAACGCTTCAACTGTGTTCCTCAGAGAGATAAGCACTCGAGCCAGGTTGAGTGAAGATGCACATTGTATAAAATCACTAATTATGCTTTCCTGAAAGCATGGCTGCATAGTCCTGCTTTTGGGGACAAAGAACTCCCAGACAAGGGGTACCTATAAAACAAGATACTATGTTTCCTGTTGCTGTTCGCAAAGTAAAATTTGAAAAACTAAGAACTGTTTTGGAAACTAAAAATGGGGGAGTTTTCTGTATTTCCTTCATCCCCGAAAACTAGAAGGAAGAGCACATTTCTCTTACTAAGGAGTCCTAGATAAATACTATATTTTAAACGTTAGCTCGAAGCTGAATCCAGAGAAGAAAACTTTGGGCAAGGACAGAATATCTGACATGGGGAGCCTACCAGTGCTATGTGCAAATTGCTACTGCCTGTTTGCTCCTGTACTAGAATGGACTTGTACAATGTAGGCCTGGACACACAGTTGCTCACAGTGTGATAAAACTCAGAAACACACAGGGCATTTAATGAAGTTTATTGAAGCCAGAATGAATGATACCAAGCTAACCTAGTATTTCTACCACCATCGTTATAAAAGGAATGCAGAAGGAAGCAGAGAGAGGGAGAGAGCTTCACAAAAAGGAATATAACGGAAAATATTACGGGCCAAATCTACTCCCCACAAACATGCTTCTAGCCCATAGCACTTGGTGTGAAGCCACCATGATGTACACACTCTGAACATCCTCTGAAACTGCAGAAACTATAGGACTTAAAGCTGACTTCATAAAGAAAAAAGAGCGGATTCCAAAGTTATCAAAAACTGGTACCTGTGTCTGAGACAAGAATATATACAAGAAACAGCTCTACATGAACAAGCAGTAGTAAGATTGTAGGCAAGTCTATGAACACACCTGACAAAGAGGCCCTGTCGCAATAGTTGGATGCAAGACACACAGCCACAGATACTAACAGAAATGACACTTGTCATCCAAGAGCACCAGCTAAGAATTCAGGCCTTGAAATATTTATGCATTGGCTGGATGCAGGAGCAGACACTTAAGTCACAAGTTTCAGCTTACCTTGCAATTTTTCTAATTCTAAGCAAAAATGCATTAAATGAGATGATAATTTTTATTTTCCAAAAAGATTTTTGATAAGACTTAAAAACTGGGCTGTTAAGAGTTCTGCCAATGCAAAGCTGCAAGTCCCATGGCCCATCGCTGGGGGAACGATGTTAACAAAAAACTTTGAAGTTGCTCACCTCAGTAGTTAGAAATGATAATAAAGATTTGTCTCAAAGACAGCTGAAGCGTAGTTCCCTAGGTTAAAAAAGAGGTAGTGAAGCCTGACACCAGAGATGCACTGTATGTATCCTGCAGCACATACATAGAGAGACATTCAACATGGCACTATCGTGACAACTGCCGTTTAGAAAACATTGTAAAAACTTGCAACTTACATGTCCTCAACAGTAATGTCCTTCAATATTTGGCAGTAATCCACATTCCAAACAGCCTGATCATCCCAGACTTTAGAAGCCAGTAGAATAGCTCCTAAGACTATCCTCTTCCAGTTACTAGGACAGATGTCAATCTCTGCATAGGTTAAAAGCCTTTCCAAATAAACCTGTTAAAAAAAAAAAAAAAAACAGTTTTACATGTGGAATCAAGAGTTGGAGCTGATTTCTGATCAAACACTCCAGTCAGATAAAACTATGTCATTCCATTATCATTAAGAGTCTAAAAGAAATTATTGGTGATAACTACATAGGTTGTTTTGAAAATAATGCCTCCTATTTATTTCCAGGGAAACTACAAAAGATACAAAGGGCACAACAACACTGTTTGATAGAGCAAATTCTCAGCTACAAGACACTATTTTTCAATACAGTCAGCACCATGAGCTATGCATCTTCTCCAGCAATTAACAGGAGGTTGTGTGCTGTGCTTGTAAAAATCTGCACCAGCAGATGTGACCCAGTGTTGCTACTACTGAAATGCACCACCCACTGCCTCACTGTGCTCGCATCCACTGTTTGGTCTCCATAAATGCTCAGTGAGCAGTGACGAACGCCAGCGAGTGGTGTTTTTTCCTGCATGGAGGAATTCAGTAACACATCTTTGCTCCATTCACACTTCCCTGTCAGATGCCATTTGGTCAGACTGCCCCTCTGTGGTTGTATGTCACACACACAACATGCAATGGAATATCGGTGGGAAGCTTCAGCCTCTAATGCCATACCACTAAGATTTGCCTCTGATGTCATGGGCCAACAGAATAAAACAGCAGGCATTGCTTTTGGAGCAGTCACTGTATTTACACTTCAGAATCACAACTTTCAAGAGCAACAGGTTCCTAGTTTTGTTATTCTGTTACTGAAACCGGGTCAAAGGTCCCAGTGAAATCTCAGATAACCTGGTGGGTGCAGGAAGCTGTTGTACAGGTCTATGGGCAGCATCAACTCTTATTTACCAGGTCTCCCTAGGCTTTCTTCCCATCTTTTGCTAGCAGCCTTCGAGGGGACTGAAAGCGTTCCTGTAATAACAGAGCCATCTAGTGGTAAAGACCACTTTAAAAAACAACTCAATTTTTAAAATACTTTAGATGTCAAGGTTGCCTGGGATTATCATCCCTTTCTGTCAAATTGCTCGCATGTCTCTGGAAAAGCAGAAACTGAGCCTGCTTAATTGCCACACTGTCTTTTGGCGATAGTTCTTCTCTGTTCTTTTCAGATTGTTCTGCAGACAAGCCACAATGAAGACTGAAGTCTAGTATGCAACAAAGCACAGTTTAAGAGACCTTCTAATGCAGTGATTGTATAGGCTGTGTTTTTTCCCTTTCCCTTCAGGTATTTATGTGAGTATGTGTGTGTGTGTATACGTGCACGCACGTAAACATATGTGTGTGCATAAAGATCAGTACTTTTTAAACCCATCTCGCTTTTGGAAAGCAAACAACACACTCTGGTGAGATGATTTTCTCTTACTACTATTCTCAATTTCCACACACCTTCATGTCACATGGGTCCAAAAAGAAAAGAAAAAAAAAAAAAAAGAAAAAGGGAGCAGATAGAAAGGTATCTGTGACTGAAGGACATAATAATAAGAAAAGTTAATCTCCTGGAATTCCTCCACTATTGATTCTCAGCCTCTTATGGCATGTTATTTGCACTGTTCCAGTTAATACAAATTCAAATGTGCACTCTGTACCACAGAAATAAAACATGACTTTGTGTATGATCTTAATACGCCCCACAAGTTTATGGTATCTCATGTTCTGCCTCTCTCAAGCTTCTTCAGTGAGTTATATATATTATGAAATTAAAAAATATCTGAATGGACAAGTTTAATTAAGTATTACACATTTAAATACAGGAAAGCTAAGATCCTTTTAAGTTATCCACTTCTGTAACTACTTGGAAATATTTTCTAATGAACTCATTGTATGGCGTCTTCATTATTAACATGATTTCATGGGATAGTGTAATATCTCAGTTCAGCCCAGTTCATTCACTGAGGGGAAAGACGTCTTCCAAAAGCTTAAGACTCTGTAATGAAGCATCTCTTACCAGTGTCACTATTGCACATTCAGCTGTCAGCTGCGCAGCGCTGAAAAGCGTCCGAACAAAGCGGTAGATGTGCTTGTGATCAGGGTCATGCTTGTAGTAGTCATCCGGAACTTCTTCCCGCTGAAATAAAGCCCTCTGAATTACTGAAAGTTTGTCTTACTACTAACCAAGAAGAGCAATCATACAGTTACTTCTTCTCAACAAGCAGAAGCTTATGCAACCTTTTCCATCTAATTGGCAAACCACAATCATACACTGAAAGAAACAAATAGCATTGCAATGTTATGAATGTTAGAAATGAACCTAAAAACACAATAGTTTTGGCTGATATATTTGTTGTCAACACTATCTGCATATGTAAGGCTAATGGGAAAGAGCATGAAAAGTCTTCACAGGACATTTTCTTGAGAAATTCCACGAAGATAACAAAGGTAACCAACAGCTAGATTCAATTCTGATGTGATGCTAAGCTGCTTCTAAATACAGCAAAGAATACAAGCTTATTACAGAAATACATTAGTCTGTAAAAGCAATGCTAAAATGACTGTTAAGCAATATCAAGGCCCCAGAAAGAAAGATTGTGCTCTCTCCAGAAATCTAACAGTGATCTTAGACCTAAAAACCTGTCAGAAAAAGAGACAAGAGAACAAGATACTGAAATTGAATCATAGAATTGTTCAGGTTGGAAAAGATCTTGAGGATCATTAAGTCCAGCCAGAACCTAACCATACTACCCTAACTCTAACAATCTTCCAACATCCAAATGGTTTTTAAACATATCCAGGGATGGTGACCTATACCTCCCCTGGTGCAACTTGAGGCCATTTGCCCTCATCCTGTCACCAGTGAGAAGAGACCGACCCCATTCTCACTGCAATTACCTTTGAGATACTGGAAGAGAGCAATAAGGTCTCCCTCAGCCTCCTCTTCCCCAGATTAAAAAGCCCCAGTTCCTACAGTCTTTCTTCATAGGACATATTCTCCAAGCCCTTCACAAGCCTTGCTGCCCTTCTTTGGACCTGCTCCAGCACCTCAGTATCCTTTTTGTACTGAGGTGCCCAAAACTGAACACAATACTCGAGATGAGGCCTCACCAAAGCCGAGTACAGGGGCAGGATGACTTCCCTAGTCCTGCTCACCACACCATTCCTGATACAAGCCAGGATGCCATTGGCCTTCTTGGCCACCTGGGCACACTGCTGGCTCATATTCAGCCGACTGTCCATCAATACACCAAGGTCCCTTTCCATCAGGCAGCTTTCCAGCCACTCCTCCCCAAGCCTGTAGGGTTGTCTGGAGTTGTTGTGACCAAAGTGACCAAATAGGACCCGACACTTGGCCCTATTGAAACTCATACAGTTTGCCTTGGCCCATCGATCCAGTCTATCCAGGTCCCTCTGTAGTGCCTTTCTCCCCTCCTGCAGATCAAAACTCCCTCCCAACTTGGTGTCATCTGTGAACTTACTGAGGGTGCACTCAATCCGCTCATCAAGATCATTAATAAAGATGTTAAATAGGAGCTGCCCCAGTATCGAGTCCTGGGGGACACCACTCGTGACCAGCAGCCAACTGGATTTAACTTCACTGACCACAACTCTTTGGGCCCGGCCATCCAGCCAGTGTTTCACCCAGCAGAGTGTAAGCCCATCCACACCATGTGCAGCCGCTTCTCCATGAGGATGCTGTGGGGCACAGTGTCAGTGGCTTTTCTGAAGTCCAGGTAGACCACATCGACAGCCTTACCTTCATCCACTAAGCAGGTCACCTTGTCATAAAATGAAGTCAGGTTTGTCAAACAGGATCTACCATTTGTAAACCCACGCTGACTGGGCCTGATCCCCTGGTTGACCTTTAACTGATCCATGATGGCTCCCGAGATTATCCATTCCATAACCTTTCGTGACACTGATATGAAACTGATAGGTCTGTAGCTACCGGGATCATCTTTCTGGACAAAACTGAACACAAAAGTTGACCGGACAAAATTGACCACAAGGCAGAAGTACCTGCACGTGAAAGTGCATTTTTGCTGACTAAAAGTGGGGAGGAAAAGACTGAGAACATTATTTGTGATTAAGCCCTATGATGCTACTAACACAAAAGTTTGTTCTTCTGCAGTGAAGCACAACAGAGCCAGGACAGTTACCTGCATTTGGACTTCCTTGTGACCGAATCTTTAGAGGACAACACGTGCAGCTAATTATTAAAGGAACAATGGGTACTAGGCCCCAAACCCTATTGCTGTAGACACTGTAATTATTACTTTTCCCCTCATAAGCATGATGCATGGTCTTTACTGTTTTTTTGTCTGTATTCTGAACTATGATAGAAGAAGCCTTTAACTGTTCCCTAAAGGATACAGTGATTTCCCTTTATTCATACTCACTAAATAGGACATAAGCAATAGATCATAAGATGTTAAATAAATGCTAAATAAAGGAAATAGACTGTCTGAACAATGATATGACATCATCTTCCATAAACAGTTCTCAAAGCAAATCAGCTGATACAGGCAGATACAACAGTTTGGGACCAGACATTTCTGCTGAAGTGCAACAGTGTACAAGAAACCTTCCATAAAGCTCTTCTCCTGAAGTTCATTACTTTCATTAGGTTACATTTATTATGTATAATTCCTTGCACAACGGGTCCTGTTTATGGATGAACCTCTATCAAAACTTTAAAGATATAATTATTTATTAACAACTGCTTATTAACAAGTGAAGGAAGAGAGCTAAGTTAAGCTGCTTTCACTCTGGTAAGTCAAAGAACAATTTTTAAAGCTTTGTCAAATTCATTTCAAGTGATAGACAAAATAAAGTAAGCAGTCCTGCCATGCTCAGACTGGACACAAGGCACGCACTCCACTCCCGAGCTAGCCAGTACTGTCAGGCTTTGCATCTTAGAGGCCATTTACAAAGGCACTGGTCACATTAGAATCACATACAGGATGCTCCAAGGTGTTAGTACAAGCAGCATTATACCATGGTTTTAAAATTTTGCCTTTTATGACCTACTGTCTTGTACAAATACTACTTGTAAATATTCCATTTACAATCTAAATGGCTAGGCACGTGCCTACTGTATTTCAGATAATGCATAGAAAAACATATGTTGCACTATTGAGAAAGAGTGGTATAACTGATACCGGAACTCTACAGGACACCATCTGCACCACCTTCTATATAAAGATGTAATTTTAAATAATTTGCTTCTGATCTTCTGATCTGGTGCTAATACATTTTTGTAACTTCTACAAATCAAGATTAAAAAAAAAAATAACACATACACAGAAGCTCAAAAAAAAAAAAACTTACTGTGAGAGGATGAGATTTTTCATCAAAAATATCCAATGATCTGTCTGAATCTCTGCAAAGCAAAGATCTGTTTTAACACCAAGACTTCATTGGTAATGCTATGCTCCACTAAAAATATTACCCATTGAAGAATAAAGGAACATTTTTTATAGTTCAGCTTTTCCTACAACAATATATAAAGCTATATTGCATTTTTTGCAAAGCCTTTAATGGTGAGATCTTACAACCAAATATTTAACAAGATAAACAATGAACCCATGTTCTCACCAGTAAATCCAACCAAATTTCCAAATACAGAAGCCATCGCTTATATTATACTCAGTGCACTTCTCCATTAAAATGTGACACTGTCTCATTCGTGGCATTTATTATTTTAGAAAGGCAGCTGCAATTTTGAAGTGTGCTGTAATTAGCTGTAATGGCAGTGGTTATTTGTACACAGGACACGGTGTTCCTTCAAACATCAAAACTAATCTGTCCCTCTGTACTCAGGAAAAGTGAAACCAAATCTAAAGGCTGGTTTGCAGTGACTTAAATGTACCTCCTTCACTCTCTCTGCTTTGATATCTTATGCTTCGTTGATGAAGAAGCGTGTACCTTTGGACAGGCATTTCACTGACCATTATGTATCAGCTCAAGAGGGGTACAAAGAGAAGGCAGGTACATCATCAAGTTTCCAGATTTTTTCAACTCCACTAAGTTACAAGTAGTTGTTACTGAAACACCATGGCCATAACCCTGGCTCAAAAATAAAACTGATAAGTTTTAGAATAAAATAACGCTGGAGTTTACTCACCTGTTTTTTATATGGTAGAATATTGCTAATGTTACGCTAAAAAGAAAGAGAGAAAAAAAGTCTTAAAGTATATTCTGTGCAGACTATTCCACTGCAGAAGCTGTTGCTCAGCGCAAACTGTTCAAAATCTATTAACTCTTCTCACATTCCTAAGTATCCCATGCCACATTTCTGTTCGTCACCTGCCTGAACAGAATCTACCCAAATCAAATTTGCTAGCCAAACTGCTTTTAAATGTGGTACAGTTATTTGTGCCATGAAAGAGTTACACCAAATTTTAAGCACATACCTTCACTGTGATTAAGTGATATTTATTGAAAATACAGACTATTCATAACTGAAGTATGGTAACAGTTCTATCTGAGGTTACATAAACCCTTGTAACTTTGCATCTCTTGCTATGTAGTTTAGGATACGTCTAAGTCTAAAAACAGAGCAAAATAAAGAATGCCAGCATAATCCAAGGAGGATTCAGCCTGTGCTGAGTCAACTCAGACAATAAAGGTGACACTCATCTAATGCGGCCAGATTTCCTATTTTTGTAGTGACAACAGGAATACTGCCATCAAAAAAAGCCATCATGGACAAGCACTGATCTATTGCCAGCTATGCAAGGCTTAAAAGTGGCAATGGCACCAAAGAACAAGTGATGTGCTCAATATCTGTTTGAAATCAATTTGAAAGCAGCAAATCAACTTAGGTATTTCCAGTCTCTATTGAACTGTTAAGATAGTAAAGCTTTCTGGGCCTGAAGCTCTTCTACCTTTCACTCTGAGTGCTTCTCATTTCTCACCTGGTATAGTTTACATGAAAAGAACAGTTTCTGTAGTATCCAACAGATAAAACAGTCAGATAAAAAACTGGAGAACCAAAAAGACTAAATAATTCTCTTAACTACCCAAAGGAACAAACGCACCAGAAAAACGTAGGCAGACTGGAAGTAAAACCGAAGCCAACAACCTACCTTTATCCACAACTAGAGGGCAGACTAACACCACTGGCAAGCAGCAAACAGTCCTATAAACTTTTCCTGAGACTTCCTACAAAATCCATTTCAAGTTTTCCCAGATCTACAATCTGATCACTGAACTCCTCCCAGTACATACTTTAAAACCCAAAATGCCGACACATTTCTGCACTGGTTCTGGTTCTCAAATGTATGATAACTCATTCAAAATACGCATTAGCTCTGTAGCTTTAAAAAAACCAACAATAACTCTGCTTCAGTAGTCTCAATTACCCAGACTCCTACACCCCTTCCACAACTAACCTGAACAGGCAAAGCTGTGTTCCTATCACTCAGCTGTATGGCTAGCTTTTAAACAGACAATGCCACAAAATCCCAAACAGATGTTGCTTAGTCCCTGTCAAGAACGAATGGTTCTTACCACTTTATTGTGCTTCTAAGATTAGGTTGACTGACCGTACTGTCATCTATAAATATTGTTGAGCATGAGCTGTATTTTTTTGTAAGCTGTCCTGGAGAAACCTAAGGGAGAAGAACAGGAAAGAAATTCATGAAGATTGATTATGTAAAGCTTGGTTTACCACACTCAATACTGGCTTTAAAGCTAAAGTAGCTACTGAGATCTTTGAAGATGACTGCTCCTGATGTGCATGTTACCTCATAGCCATCAAATTGCTTAGAACATCCTTTGTATAACACAGGCTTATAAGCCATCTCTTGCAATACACAACACATTTTCAGATGACTACTTTTCAGCAGAAATAGCTGCAGCTAAAGCAGCAAGTCCTCTGGTTTTCTCAGCTCTCCTCTACTCCATTCTTGTCAGATCTGAGGTCTCCATCTTTCCTCTCCATTATGTATTTTCTTATAATTCGCTCTATCTCCATCTTCTCCCTTCATCATACCATACCCTACATCTTTATGCTTTCTGGTTATCCAGCATCTCTCCCTGTAGAAACAATTTTGCTTTTGGGGCTGTGTTTTATTCCATTTTAGAAAACAATAAACCTTCTCCTAACATTACTCTCTTCAATCATGTCTTGCTAAGCACCTGGAGTCTGGAAATAAAGACTATCATGTTCCATCACCTATGCTAATACGTAGATTTAATACTTGAAGAAATTCTCCTACCTTATTGTAACACTAACTCAAGCTTCCTTGAGCAGTTTTAGCCTGGAACTCGGGCTAGAACACTGCAACTGAGAAAAGAGCTTTAATCTAGCAATTGAAGATTAATTGGTTTTGCCATCATCGCTTTAAATGCCCTGTCTAAAAACTTGAAGGACTTCCATATGAAAAGGCTGACACCCTTCAAAGCATAATGGCTGCCTGGGAGCATCTCCCACTCCAGCGGAAGTCTGCCAGCAAAAATGAAGCAATTACAGTTCACCTTGGTGCTGGGAGACTGAAACTGGAGTTGTAAGGGAAGAAGGTGTGGGGGGGAACGCGACATCACAGTTGTACTCAATACAATAGTTGTGAAATAGTGTTATCTTACCAGTAACTTATCAGTAGACACTTCAGCTTGGCAATGTTTTTAAACTTTGTTTACTAACTTTCACTTTTAGCCTTACTAGTAAAAAATGTCTGTATCCACTTATTAATGACATTCCATCTTTTATATCTTTTTAAATTGTGTCAAAGAAAAATGTCTAATGTGTGCAGAAGCTTGGAGCACGTATTCAGCTACTGGTTTATCATTTGTTCTTGCTAATGATACCATTTATTCATCATTCTCTTAATGCTGAACACATTTCTTAGAATAAGCCTTGCAGCGATGCTCAAAGAGCAAGTTGTTTAAGACTTGTCATCTCAGCTAAGAAATTAATTCAGTTTTATTCCTGTTTCAAATACTAACAAAGGCAGTTTGACTTTATTTTATTCTATACTGTTTTGGAATGCTCAAGAATGATATGACAGAATCCATTATTATTCATTCTTTCGCCATCAGCCGCTCTTATTCATTCTTTTGCCATCAGCCGCTCTATGCTCTATAATACCATGCTTGTTTATTTTTTTTTTTTTAAAACAGGCAAAGACAATTCAGTTTTATCTTGCTAACAAGGATTTAGAATGAATGCAGGACTACATATGTACAACCACTACAGCTGTTTCTGGAATTTGTCTTTATCTCATGTACTCACATTACCTAATGGCACACTACCTCTGAGTTTTACTCACGTGGTTGATGTGGTTACTCTTCCTCTTCTCTCGCACTAGAAAAATGGAGAAAGAGTATCAACTGAAAAGTTTCTAAAATGTAATCCTGATACATACTATTAATCTAGTCTTCTCAAGTATGTGAGCATTAAAAGTTTCTAATTTCACTTCTAGGTCTCTGGAAGAGTGAATTTTTAACAAAAATGCTAAGTTTTATCAAGCTATAAATGATGTACTACTTCCAGTTATCCACATGTATGCTCTGGAAAACTACCTGTTGCACTAAGAGAAAAGCATCTCAGCACTGAAAAAGATATTGCACATCATGGAAAAACTGGATTAAAGATAGTTTGAATAGACAATGTCTAATGCCAAACAGCACTCAGCAAAAAGAAGTGAAAGCATCACACTGTGACTCTGCCAGAGACACACGAAGAAAGTGAGATGCCCACCATAATATATGTGCTCTCTCCTATTAGACAGCATAAGATAAAAGGTGTTTCACTACAGAGAAGACGCAGGAACAAGCAGTATTATCAGGTAACTGCAACCTCTTTATCTGACCATCTCAAATTGTGTCAGACTTCCTGAAAAAAAAACAGACGAGGATTAACTTTCAGCTGCTGTAAGAGCATCAGAGAAGCAGAACAGTGCTGTTAAAGGAGAGCTGAGAGTTGCAGGCATGTAGTTTGAGGAGTGCAACAAGCTGTACATGTGACCAGTCTGGGCAGATGATAGACCCTTTCCACAAAGGACTGCCCTTAGACAATCACCACCCGTAAGCAGGGCACATTCTCACACATTAGAAGCCACCCCAGAAGAGGCCTGCACTTCTTTTGTACCATCTCCTCTGGGGAATCACACCACTGCCCCTTTCCTCTGCTCAGAGATTACCTGAGCGCTGCAGAGCTGATACAAGTGATGATTTCACCTCTCGCAGTATTAGCAGCACTGAAGTGACAGACTGCCAAAACAACACTACTGCCCTGTGGGGAAGCTCCTACAAGGTAGAAGATTCTGTGGCTTTCCATCATCCCAAGTGCAATACTAGCTTAGAAAAAATGCTTCAAACAAGAATTAACTACAAAAGGCACAGAAGCATTATCTTAAGCTCCTTTTTTTGTTGCAGCTTCATGTCCTAGTATTGTCAGAATTATTTTTTATTTAGTAGAGGTGCAATATGAAAGCACCTCTACTAATAAAAGTATTTTGAGTATGTAGCTATGGTAATTGCTTATAATTGACTTTCTGATTTAAATAAGGGCTCTGCAAAGAAACTGAAAATCCCAATACATCCATGTAATTAAAACAGGATTCAAGAATAATTATGCTGCTGAAGCTATTCATATCACTTCAAACAACACATGCAGAAGCAATCGATTAGGACTGATGGCTTAGGCTTACAATTCCCCACATAAAACTTTTTTTTTTTTTAACCTAAAACTATTTTTTTTTAAACTTCAACTTAGAAAAAAAATGTTTTTAAGAGTCCTTGGACGTAAAAGGAAAAATGAAACAAAAATCCCCACCTGCACGAAGTTGAGTTCCATTTGTGAAGCACAAACACCTTGCTCAGAAATCTCCTGATATTTAAGTCTTTATTATCACAAGTGTTTTTTAAGCATTACATAAATAGCATACAGATGCATTTCTGTGCTAACATGGAAATTATTAATCCCTATGCCTTGAAAAAATTAATTCAAATGTTCTCATGGTACGTAAATAAAACAGGCAATTTTTTTTCTGTTTTCCTCCCCACTTTTTAATTGGAAAAAACCTTTGCTTACCATCTGTTTGAGACTTGCTCAGGAAAATTGTGCTTGCTCTAGGATGATCAGACGGATTGGATTCCAAGGCTAAATCTGAAAGAGAAAGGACAGAAAAGGAGAGGCTGTCAACAGAGGACTAAGATTACTGCAAGGTTCTCATCCAGCCTTAAAATGCTCGAGTGCAGTGATGGAATCAAGATCAGAAAGACACAAAATGAGCTCTCTAAAGCAAAATCTCTCTTTTGCCAAGACAAACAAGAATCTGGCATTTTCCTCTCAGAAAAAAGCCTGCGGACTCATTCCTACCACCACACTGCTCTCTCAAGTAGCACGCGGTGTCCATCAGAACCAAGGCAGGGCAGGCAGCTGGAAGCAGAGCCTGGGTTCAGTACCAGGCAGAAAGCCAGAGCCTCACTGAGGCCTGAATTTACAGAAACGGACATTGCAGGCCTTACTCTCCCTCTACGCTTTATGCATCCAGCTGGTCAGTAAATAATCTTAGTGATCTTATAAAGAGTTCAGTAAGCAACAATAGTGTGCTGATAAGTATTAAAACATGGATCTAATACTATTCTTTTGGAATTTCAAGTAAAACTCAGCGTAGCCGATATATAGCCAGATAAAAATAAAATGATGGCTTTACTCCTTTGCTGCAACAAACTAGTGGTGGCACTAGATAAGGATACAGTGTTCCCTTAGATTAAGATAATAGTGAACTACTAAAAACATCACGATGAATTTTGATCTGCATTAGCGTAACTTCTGCAAGCCGCTGTTTTTGCTGTTGTTTTTGCACACACTAACTTCTGTAAGCACAGAAGCAGAACCATCACTTTAACAGTAGGATCCTGGAAGGAGCAAACTCTCAGCAACTTACATTCTCATCTTCATGTGTTCTATTTATGCCATGCTAACCATCAAAACAAGCAAGCTCACAAACCTGCATCAGTGTTCCAAGGCAGTATGTCAGTGTTTTTCTAAGAGTGTGACAACTGCAAAGTTATCAAAGAATCACCATCAACTTTTCATGGAAAAAAAAATACAAGAGCTTTTTATGCACATGACAAAAGAGCTCTGGGTGAACAACAACCAAGCACACATAAACCATCTTGCTGGAAGCCTTAGCGACAGGAATCCACAGCACAGACACAGCCCTCACGTGTCAGTGACAGAACAGAACTGTGAGAGAGCACGTACACCAAGAGTTCTTGTTTCAAGTTCCCATTGTAACACAACATCAGTACCTAGGTCTGGATATTCTCCAGGTACTTGGCTGACATCACTGATGTCAGTCCAACAGCATCATTCTGACTCCAGTCCAAGATGCAGACCACCATAACTTTGAATCTCTAATACGCAAATACAGCAGCCAGCACCCATTACGGAATGTGACAATTTTTCATCCAGGAATTTTCCCTCTCAAAAAAGGGAAAGCTATGAAAGAAAGTCATCTTGAGCAGGTTGTAAAAGCTAATGGGAAGTCAAGTCCAACCACCATGGGTTTGTGAAGGGTAGGTCCTGCTTAACCAACCGTCCTCTCCTTCCACAATCTAGTGATCTGCCTGTTGGATGAGGGAAAGGCTGTTGATGTGGTCTACCTTGACTTCAGCAAAGCCTTTGACACTGTCTCCCATAGTATTCTCTTGGAGAAGCTGGCAGCCTGTGGCTTAGATAGGTACACTCTTTGCTGGGTAAAGAACTGGTTGGAAGGCCGGGCCCAGAAAGTGATGATGAATTAAATCCAGTTGCCGACCGATCATGAGTGGTGCTCCCCAGGAATCGGTACTGGGGCCTGTCCTCTTCAATATCTTTATTGATGACCTGGATGAGGGCATTGAGTGTACCCTCAGTAAGTTTGCAGATGACACCAAGTTGGCTGGAAGTGCTGAACTGCCTGGGGATTGAAAGGCCCTGCAGAGGGATCTGGACAGGCTGGATAGCTGGGCTGAAGCCAATAGGACAAGATTCAACAAGACCAAGTGCTGGATCTTGCGCTTTGGTCACAACAACCCTAGGCAACGTTACAGGCTTGGGGCAGAGTGGCTGGAAGACTGCGTAGAGGAAATGGACCTGGGGGTATTGGTCTATGCTCAGCTGAACATTAGCCAGCAGTGTGCACAAGAGGCCAAGAAGACCAATGGCATCCTGGTTTGCATCAGAAATAGTCTTGCAAGCAGGAGCAGGGAAGTAATTGTCCCTCTGTACTCAGCACTGGTGAGGCCACACCTCAAGTACTATGTTTGATTTTGGGCCCCTCACCACAAGAAAGCCATTGAGGCCATGGAACATATTCAGAGAAGGGCAAATAAGTTGCTCCAGGGGAGATTCAGGCTGGATGTTAGGAAATACTGCCTTTCCAAAAGAGTGGCCAGGCACTGGAATGGGCTGCCGAGGGAGGTGGTGGAGTCACCAACCCTGGAGGGAGGTTTTTCAAGGAACATTTAGACATCGTGTTGAGGGACACAGTTCAGTGAGAACTATAGGCAACAGATGGACAGTTGGACTGGATGATCTTGTACGTCTCTTCCAACTTCAGCAACTCTATGATTCTAACACAAAAGCAGTGTTTCTATTTCCACTTTACTGTGCTCATTCATGGCATACAGTAAGCAGATACAGGCATTTAGTCACGTACTTAAAAATGTTAAGAGGTCCAGAAGTCCTAAAACAGAATTTGCCTTACTGCTTATTCATAAAGTACCACTTGTACATATCTGGTTATCTGAAAAAAAATTCAGCATGTAATAGCATGCCACACTAGCACATTTTAACTACTATTTGTAATATCTCAACAAATAGCATAACCTGTTTAAAACTTGTCCATAGATTATAGTGTACTAAAACCAATTTGGCAAAATCATTTTAAAAAGATAATATGGAGAGCAACTCTAGCTTTCCATGTTAGCACTCTAAAGAAAAAAAAAAAAAACTACTAAAAAAAAAAAAGCCACCGTAAATCAAAGAATTTGTTGATGATGGTAAACTTCAAGTAACTTTTTGAATTTGAGAGAGAGGTTATTCAGAAATGGAAGTATTTTACTAGATTGCATTCAGTTTTGGGACCCCCATTACAAGAAAGATGTTGAGGCGTTGGAGTGCATCCAGAGAAGGGCAACAAAGCTGTGAAAGTCTGGAGCACAAGTATGATGAGGAACCGCTGAGGGAACTGGGATTGTTCAATCTGGAGGTGGCTCAAGGGAGACCTCATCACTCTCTACAACTCCCTGAAAAGGAGGCTATGGTAAGGTGGGGGCTAGCCTCTTCTGCCAGATAGTAGCAACAGGATGAGAGGGAATGGCCTCAAGTTGTGCCAGGGGAAGTTCAGGTTGGGGATTAGAAAGGATTCCTTCTCAGAAAGAGCACCAGCACAAGCTGCTCAGGCAGATGGTGGAGTCACTGTCTCTGGAGGTGTTCAAGAACTGTGGAGACGTGGCACTGAGGGTCATGGTTAGTGGGCATGGTGGGGTGGGTTGGGGTTGGACTGGGTGATTTTAGAGGTCTTTAAAACCTTTATGATTCTATGAGAACACCAAATGACTGAAGTGTTGCCAACAGACAGAGCACGATTGCAAAATGCATAATTAAAATACAGATCATTACTAGCAAGTCATGATGTTAACAGAGGAAATAATATGCAATTTATTTACAGTTTAACTTCCAGAAGAACAGACATAGTCAGGAGGAAACAGATCTCAAGAGATCCCTAGTCCAACCTCTTGCTCAAACAGGGTCAGATGCAAGGTGGAACAAGGCTGCTTGGGGCTTCAGCCAGCTGAATCTTAAAAACTTCCAATGGTTTTAAGGCTGCACAGCCACTCTGAACAAACCTATGCCAATGCTCAACCATCCTCACAGGAGAAGATGTTTCGTTATAAATCGAAACAGTAAGTTCCAATTGGTTATATCTCCTGATGTATCACCTCCCTGCCACACACCAGTGAAAAAAGCCTGGCTATGTCACCCCTGTTAGACATGCCTGAAAAACTTGGCTTTTCCTTCAGGACAGCTCCCTCAGCTTCTCTTCACCATTCACTTGTTCCAGGCCCTAGAGAATGCTGAACTCCCTCCACTTTATCAGCATCTCTCTCTCGTATTGGGGGCCCAAAGCTGGATGCAGTTTCTAATACAGTCTGGATACAGTCTAATAATAGTTGAGAAAAAGGGAACAATCGCTTCTTTCAAACTACTTGCTCTCTCTGCTAACACAAGCCAGGATGCTGCTGGCCTCCTTTCTGCAGGGGCACAAAGCTAGCTCAGGGTCAGTGTGCCATCCACCAGTCCACCAGCACCCAGCTCCTTCTCCACAGAGCTGCTCCCCTGCCAGCCAGTACCTGGCTGTGCTGCTGCTTGTTCTGGCCTCCAGGGGAGGAGGTTAGGCTACATGATTAAAGACTCATCCTCCGCCCCAGGGAGATGTGGAGAAGCCCAATAATACAATAAGTGTGCATGGAGCACCCGAATCAGGCTACTCTCCTGGTTACCAAAAAGGATGGGCAGCCCATTACCTGTGTACAGGAAGGGAGTCAACACTGCTCAAACCACCTTACCCATTGAGGGACATCGATGCCTACAGGGCTCACTGAGGAATGACACAGAAGAGCATTAGGGAACTGTACAAGATCTATGTTATATTTAAGGGGAACACCAAAAGCTGGGGAAGGGAGGGAGCAAAGCAGACTGGGGAGGAACAAACACAGGGAAGTAAAAGGGTCAGACACCTGTAAACACGTTGTTGGTCAGCATGCTTCTCTGGCCGGCCCTTGAGCCCAATCACTAGTGTCTGTCCTGTCTGTGCAGGTCTGAGCACCAGCACTTAGAGCTCGTGTCCTGGTGTCATTACTTGGGGAAGTACTGGATAGACAGCATGTCTGAGACCAGCAGGGTCCCATACTACATAAATGCATCTGAAAAGGTAACAGGCTTTCAGCTAACAAGCTTTCACCCTGATCAGCCACAGAGGGGAACAGGATGAGGTAGCTGACGTTGATATGTCTGTATGTTGTGTTTTCTGTCTGCACTGACCCGTATGCCAGCTGTGTAATTGTGCATATGAATGCCTTTTGAGAAAGCACATACAGACCTACAGCTGCAGAAGCCTCTCTTCTACTGGGCTACTGAACGTGGTAGCTTCTAACATGATTTTGCATTTCTCTCTGCAGAATTCCACAAGACTCTTGCTGGCCCAGCCCTCCAGCTAGGCTCCTCTGAGTAAGCAGCCTCCAGCATATTGACTGCTACCCAGTAGGGCATCACCCTCCATTGCCTCCTTCAGCTCACTGATAAATACATCTAACAGGAATTCCTTTATTTCTTGGGAAGAGACAGTAAGAGGTTAATAACACCCATTCTCCTTCACCCCACAGAAAAATATACTGTTACCACTCGATTTCCCTGGGGTTTTGATTTACTTTGAAATGACACTTCTTAATAAAGTCTTCTTCTTGTGCTTTCCCTGTATCCATCCTTTGTAAGATGTTAGAAATTGGGTCTAATGCAAAAAGCACAAGCAAAACACATACAAATATGACCAACTTTCACCCTGCAGAAGAGGGATGTACAAATTGCATGCATCAAGGGACACAACACTGACATGGTCACATAAGGAAAATGAGCCCTCCTGAACCCAAGCAGATACATACTTCTGAAGAAGAACAGCAGTGAAAGGAAAATATTCTGCCAGGCACAAGATGCTTTCTGCTGGACAAAGACAGGTGTTCTAGCACCCATAACACACCAAGTCCACAACATCACAAGTCCACAACAGAATCACAGAATGGTCAGGGTTGGAAGGGACCTCAAGGATCATGAATCTCCAACCCCCTGCCACATACAGGGCCGCCAACCTTCCCATTTAATGCTAGAGCACACTGCCCAGGGCCCCATGCAACCCGGCCTTGAACACCTCTAGGGACAGGGCATCCACAACCTCTCTGGGCAGCCTGTTCCAGCACCTCATCACTCTCTCTGTAAAGAATTTCCCCCTGACGTCCAACCTAAATCTCCCCTCTCTCAACTTAAAACCATTTCCCCTTGTCCTGCAGTTATCAACCCTTTCAAAGAGTTGATTCCCCTCCCCTCTGTAGGCTCCCTTTAGGTATTGAAAGGCTGCAATGAGGTCACCATGCAGCCTTCTTTTCTCCAGGCTGAACAAGCCCAGCTCCCTCAGCCTGTCTTCATAGGGGAGGTGCTCCAGTCCCCTGATCATCTTCGTGGCCCTCCTCTGGACCCTCTCCAACAGCTCCCTGTCTTTTTTGTACTGGGGGCTCCACACTTGGACGCAGTATTCCAGATGGGGCCCGACAAGAGCAGAGCAGAGGGGGACAATCACCTCCCTGTCCCTGCTGGCCACCCCTCTTTTGATGGAGTCCAGGATACCATTTGCCTTCCAAGCTGCAAGGGCACACTGCTGGCTCATATTAAGTTTCTCATCTATCAAGACCTCCAGGTCCTTGTCCACCAGGCTGCTCTCAAGGACCACTCCCTTCCAGTCTGTATGGATGCCTGGGATTCCTCTGGCCCAAGTGCAAAACTTTGCACTTTGCCGTGTTGAACCTCATCAGGTTCACTGGGCCCACCTTTCTAGCCCCCTCTAAATGGCATCCCTTCCTTCAACCGTGTCAACCACACCACTCAGCTTGGTGTAGTCAGCAAACTTGCTGAGGGTGCACTCGATTCCGTCATTGATGTCACTGATAAAGATGTTAAAGAGCACCAGTCCCAAGACAGACCCCTGGGGGACGCCACTCGCTACCGGCCTCCACCTGGACATAGAGCCATTGATCACCACCCTCTGTCTGCAGCCTTTCAACTAGTTTCTTATCCATCGAGTGGTCCACCCATCAAATCCACATCCCTCCAATTTGGAGATAAGGATGTGTGTACCAGGTAAGGTACAGCAGCAATCAACCCCAAAGTACACCATGCAGTTCCTGGTACAAAATGCTGCAAAACATGATCCAGACCAACTGTAACCAGGCTTCTTAGCATTAACAGAAGCAGCACAGCTGTCTTGCAGGAGACAGCAATGAAAGCCAGATGTATTTTGTAGACTGCCTCCCTGTAGCATCCACTTCTATAGCAGCCTGAGAATTTTAGCCCTTCTATCTGTACTGTTCTCTCTGGACAACGCTTTCCCCCAAGCAATAAAGAAGTAAGTCACGTGGTTTGCTCTTCCCAAAGTGCCAGTTTTGCTCATGAAATACCAAAAAGGAATAGCAATATGAAGGATGCATAAGACAAGAGGCAAATAGTAATATGAAAATAGGCAAAATGCAATGGGAAATGCAGCAAAAGAAAAGCCATACAAAGAGATTATCATCTGCAACGAATGTGACTCACAACAAAATACAACTCCTAATACATTATCACAGTAGAAATCCAAACCCAAGATATTTACTATGAAAAATAAGGACAAGTTTTGTTTAGGAGCAAAAGACGTATGACAGAGCACTCAGGCCACATAGGTAAGTATGGGATGCTACCAGATGAACAGAAGCAATTGGAATTAAAGCATGCAGAACAGGAATGAGAGAAGTGACAGAAGCAATAGGATAATAATAATAAAAAAAAGAAAAAAACTCCAAAACATTTTAGTGGCTACCAATTCAGTAAGAGTAAACCCACATTTTTCTATCAGAACCTCACACCTAGTAATAGAGAGGTGAGAGTGGAAGATCCCCAGCAGAAATGCTGTCTGTGGGAGTGGCATAGCTATGCCATGCTGCAATGGCCCTCCACCTCTCTGAGAACTGTATACCAGAACAGCCTTCCCCCCTATTTCTCCACATTCCTCAGTGCTATCTACTCACAGGTGCTATCAACCTTGTCAGACGAACCCTAGAGAAGCCTGGGCTCACTCTCCCCTCACACCATTCCCCTTTCAAAGAACCTGCTGCAGTACACTTGCCCTCCAGGCAATCTCAGCTGCCCCTGCTGCACACTGGTAAGGGCACACGGCCCCCACAGGGCTGATCACCTTGCCTGTAAAAGCAAACCTCTGCTCTCAGCTCAAGTCCTCATGTCTTATCTTTGACGTGGAATTGGTATTACAGAGTACTTTTACTTATCAAAGTCATACAAGACCACGTGTAGGTTTGAGCAACTCATGTTAGCTCATCTATTGTTTTATACACCCCCACAGGTGATCTCTACCTAGGGAGAGCACCCTTTACACTCTGCTGTCTTACCTGCTATCTCCTGAATAAAGCTGACAGTCAGAGAGGTTGCTGTTACTAAGTAGTAGCAATACCAGCAAATTTGAATATATAAAGGACTAGATCCGTTGTGCAGCAAAATCCCATTAAGCACAACCGGTTCTCAGACAGGACTCTATTTTGAGAGAAATTCTTGGTGAGGACATAACCTTAACCAATACCTTCCTATGCATAGGTCTTTTAAAAACACCTCTAACTCCCTACGGCCTAAAGGAAACCAATTATTTATTTAAGCAGAAAAACAAATGAAAACAACCCACACAGTTGGTGCTTGTTCACCAAACGACAGGAAGGCTGAGGCCAGCAGGGACCCCTTTGCCATTGCCTAGTACTGTGCCCAGCTCCAGCAGGGACAGCCAGAGCAGGCTGCCCAGGTCTCAGCATGGGGCTATCTCCTCCTGACAGAGACCTCACAGCCCCTCCGGGCAGCAGGCTCCCGTCTCTGAACACATTCCTTGTTACCTGAGTGTTTCTAAGGTTCATGAATTTGGCATTTAAACTACAGGAGGATCCACACTATGGTGGCCGGCCCCTGCACAATCCTATGGCATGCAGCTCACAGCCCCCACCACGGAAGCACAATAGAAGAACTATCACACTGCGTGCAGTATCTGGCCTTTCTAAACCGAAGGAAATCATGCAGGATTTCATGCATTTCATTGGGTACCTGTGAGTGTTGTAATCAC
The DNA here is from genome assembly GCF_905368555.1 of Meleagris gallopavo. Taxonomy (NCBI): domain Eukaryota; kingdom Metazoa; phylum Chordata; class Aves; order Galliformes; family Phasianidae; genus Meleagris; species Meleagris gallopavo. Next base: position 11,568,067 of record NC_139410.1, read on the forward strand.
TTATACATGTTTCAGCTAGGGAGCAAGATGCAAAGAACACCCAAAATTACACAGTAGGCAGGACCAGCTGCAAGGGAGGAAAACTACACAACCCTAGAAGTAGATATTGGAACTAGAAGGAAAACAGCAGTTCACAAGTTAGGTCTTGAAAGTAGCTAATGTTTTGTTAGAAATGTGTTTCCAGACAACACCCAATGTGGGACCATTTAAATAGACAAGAAGAAAGATTCAGTTCCATGCTGCCCACTTTTCTTTGCCCATAAAGACTTTTACATGCATCGCAATTCACTGCCATGGGAACATAGAGCAGAACTCCACAGCCCTTACTTTTTCACAGTCAGTCAGAATAAAAGCTTCTAGTTATACACTGAGTGAGACCAATGCAATTTTACACTCCTAGATCCATGCTGTTAACTGTAAGTACGTAGGTAGCTTCAAAAGTAACATCTCGTTTATTTCCATGGAAATGACAACAGATACAGATACAAAGAGCACAACAACACTATTTGATAGAGAAAATTTTAAGCTACAAAACACGCTCTCAGCTTTACCACCACCATTAGCCAATTTGCACGGATCAGCTGATCAAGATGCTCTTCATTTCATAGCATGACAGCTATCCATGGCCATCCAGAACATGGCTTGTCTTTCACATCCCTGCCCTACTGCTGAAACACAGCATCTACCCTCACTGTGTCCACATCCACTGTTTGGACTCCATAAACACTCAGCAAGCACTGATGAATGTCAGTGGGTACCATTTTTTCCACACGGAAGAATTCAGTGACACACCTTTGCTTCATACACACTTCCATGTCAGACACCATTTTGTCAGACTGCCCCTCTGCTGACAACTGTCAAGAGGTAACAATGTGTAACGGGATACTGGTGGGAATACTCCACAGCCACACCACCAACATCCACGTCAGATGTCACTGGCCAACATGATAAAATAGGAGGCAGCACATTCAAAGCATCTCCCATATATGGCAAGTTTTTCCTCTAGCTACACTTTGCATGCACACTGCCTTACTTCTCACAAGACATGGCTGAAAAAGAAAAACAAATGAGTATCAGAAATCCCAACCTCTCTGCACATTTTCAGGTAACACTGTATGACACACAGTGTGCCAACTCTTATGCCACTCCACTGGGTGGTACATGCTTTTTCTCCTCTTCCAAATGCTAACAAAGATGCATTAATGCAACTTTACCTGAAGCTCTTATTACAGTTAACTGGGCTTCATTACATTTTTTGTGCCATTTTAGGCAAAAACTAAAGCACAGTCACTCTTTACTGTAACTGTAGGAATTTCAGTTTACCTGCATTTTGTTCAGTAAGGAAAAACAACAGCTTACAAACCATGCCCGGCAGTTTTGGAGAAAAGCTTTTTCTGGCTTTGAAAGCAGCTCTCATTCAGCAATTTATTACCTAAGTCTGACTGACATGTCTGATGACAAGCTGGCGTTATTTTTCACACTGGAAAGAGGAAAAAAAAACAACATTTGATCAGTAATAACTGAAGGCCCTTTCAGAACTCCAAACACAAGCAAAAGCTGTGCTACAGACACACAGCTCATCAGACACTGCAGAATGCTACGGAGTTCTGTATACTCTCAAGGTAACCGTGACACCTGCATTCCCCACACGTGGAACCTTCAGTTTTATTTATCTGGCTTTACTACACATTTAAATAAATTCTATTGAGCTATTTAAGCACAGATGCATCTTTTTTTATTCCCTGAAGTGGAAACATTCAGAGCTTACTTCTGAAAATATGATTTTCATAGTGAAATATAAGCGTACATTTGAACTCTTAATTGTAACAAAGACTAAACAAATAGATTTAGAAATTTCAACATTAGCTTGCTGGCAAAGGTCTACAGATCCCAGGTCTTAATGTTCGGTAGTGGTTTCTTCCTGCCTCATGCCTCATTGAGTAACACCATCCTTTTTCCTAGATGTGGAAGAAACCTTGTTAGAAGTCCTAATTTAATGTGACGTGAATTTTTGGGAGGAAGGTTTCTTGCTTTTTGTTACCTCACACAAAAGAAATGGATAGAAGATTCCTGAGACGTTAGCAATACCCATCGAGAAGAACAGTACCCAAGAGAAGAAGAGACACAGCAATATGTTTTCCTCTACTCCCAATTCCCAAATGCATAGGGCCCTTTCAGCAATGTTTGTAAAGGACTTCTGAATTCCATCACTGCCACTATGTGCACTTTTCAGGTCACTTCATAAAGGCTGTACCATTGGGTATCCTAAGCCAACAAGATGGAAGGTGTTTCAGGCTTGCAGATGGGTCAATTCTTTCACATTTGTTATGGCCACGTTCTACTTGTAAGCACTACTATGTGGGAACTGTTGAGTCATAGCTGAACCACTGATTGAGCACTTGGGGAAAGGAGCCAATCAGCCCTAGGAGCACAGGTGAAGGCAATTCAGCTGCGTGACTGGAATGGGTGGGTTCCACCCCTCCTGGACCTCATTTAAGGGCTGAATGCCACTGAGGAAGGATTCCTTGTTGGAGATCCCTCCTCTGTGGAGTTTGTTCTGTGAGCCTCAATCCTCAGAGACTGGTGAGCATTTCTCTTCTTTCTTTTGAAAAATCTTCCCATTGCACTGGTCTCTCTGCCCTTACAACTACAAACACCTTTCTAAATAGTTCCTAGTCACTAATAGAAGAAAGATAGCAAGAGTTCTTGGGAAAGAAGGGTGAGTTTAAATTACATTAAAAAGACATCAGTGGGAATAACAGAACAGGGGCAAAAGTGTCTATTGGTTTTCATCCCAAATTTCTATAAACATTCCTACAGGAAAAAGGTGGTTCCTTGCCTTAACTTTTTCCCCCTCTCTCTTACTACAATTGTATCCAAGATTAGAAAACAGCAATAATCACAACAAATGCTTATATAAGGGACAGACAGATTTTTAAGCCTTATACAGGAAAACTTGTAGACAAGTTGGTGAAGTGACATTGCAGATGAACAGATAATGTAATATACTGATTATCTTCAATGCTGCTAAGTGTGGCATGCAGACATCTTGGAGTTTGCCCCTTCTGCATGCAGCAGCTTCTGGAGAGCCAGACATTACTAACAAGAGAGAAAAGTAAGTTTACTGGTGCTTGAAGAGTTAAGCTAGGTGCTAGACTGACCTGTTAAAGCAGAAGTCACTTCTCTCTATTAACACTCCCCTCTAAAATCCCCTTACATTTGTTTTCCCATCAAACCCCTGTGTGACTACCATACCCTTCTGAACACCTCTGCTGGTCCTTACTTGCTTTGCCTCCTCATTCCCCACCTCCCAGTTCTTTGGGGGAGGTACTATGTAATGGTGTCCCATCAGATCAGCATGTCAGCAATTCTCTGCTTGGCTCTGGTGCATCAGGCAAGTCCCACCAAAGCCACTGTGCTCAGCAAGCAGCAGAGGTGGAGAGAAATCGTGTTTTCAAGAGCAAATGAGGAGACTGCCAGCAAGGCCTTCTGGTTTCTTCAAAGAATCTACAAAAAAAACTAGAGCTATGTATAACATGGGGATCTGGAGACCAAGTATCAACTGTAAGTTCTCACTCACTTGGAAGAAGCAGTAATCAGCACAAACTAACCCAAACAGAACACTAATATCAAAGAGCTGCTGCTTCTGAAACTGGAGAAGAAAGCCTTCTCGTCAATCCCAGCTGCACAAAGAAGCAAGGAACACAACACACAGCTGAGCAGCCAACGAGCAGCTCTAGGCTCACTTCAGCTTCTGATATTCAACATTAACAGAAGACACAAACCTACTGAGAAGAAGCTTTCAGTTCTCAAAGTTGCATCTGTTCCACTTACTTAACACAACCTCCCCTTTGAACATCAAGCTGTAAATGTAGGGTTACTGCTCAACCAGAAAAGCTATGAGCAGAACAAGTTACATACCTCAGGATCTCAATAATAGCATTTAAATAAATCCTTTAGACTCGCAGCAGCAAAGCCAACAATCTCTTCCCCTTTGAACCAATTTTTTTGAAACATTACATTTTCAGTGTCTCAGCTTTATCTCCCTCCCTTTTACCCTTCCTTTTTTTTTTTTTACCTTAAATAAACATTTACCTTCTAACATCTTTGTTTCAAGAAAGCACAAGGTTTTCTGGTTTAACCTGGATTTACCATGGACAATCCAGGCAGCTGTGACCAAAAATCTTCTGGAGCCAGCTGACTGTCATCAACTGTACTTCACCCCTGGGAAGTACTTCAGATAAGGATGCTGTTTCCAATTTTTCCATAGCCACTACTTTTCAGATTAATTTAGGTTAAGTAAATCTTACCTTAGAATTTGAACAATATAGCAATATATGTTAGTATCTGCTGAAAAATGAACTGCAAAACTTACTGTTTTAATTCCAGATCCTAGAACGCAATTAACTGCATTACTTTAAGTGCTACTTCACTGAAGAAATTCATTTCACATTTACATTCCTGATAACAGTGGCAGCTGGTATGTTTGTAGCAGTAAGACACAACCTCAGTTCTTAGATTTATATGATGTATTTCACAGTGCATTTGTCCTTGTCTACCCCCAAAATAAATTAGTTCAGAAGCTAAAAGTTATGAAATATAGTGCCTGCTAAGCAGTATGCTAGAGAAGCAAAGTATCCCAACAGCCCATACAAGAGCTCAGACCCGTAAGGATCATGCTGTACTTGCTTTTATATATATATATAAAAGATGCAAAGCACAGCTGGTAGCTTTTGCATTCCTAATATAACCAAAACATTCAATTCTAGCAAAACAAGCGGAAAAGGATTATGACTTAGGAACAACAAACTTTAAGGACAGAGATGTAAGGAAGAGTTGTATTGTCATAAAGCTGTCAAATTTTGATACTTTCTGCAGTCCTAAATAGTTCTATTATCCAGAAAGCTGCAGACAAGTAGCATTCACCAGCTGTAGCAAGTTCCATTGTGCACGGCACACCACGTACTGTGATCTTTGAAGCCATCTCACACCCAAACCATCTAAGCTCAGCCAGTCTGGGGGTCTGCTCTGGCCTCAAGATCAAACCTTCCACCGCCACAAAAGTATAGTTTGAGATAGACAGGCATTGCCTTATGCTTGGGCTAGACTCTTTCATTCAAATAAAAAATATCAGTACTTCCCTACTTTGAGGAAATTCTGATGTCTAGCTGATTTCAAAGTTAAGTCTAATTACTTAGGCCCGCCCACACGATCTCAGTGAAGGTTCAATCAGATATAACCCTTACTCCTGAGAACATTCATTTAGCTTAAACATTTCTGCTTGACTTGTTAGAATCGTTTAGTTCCTTTCTGCTAAGGAGCGTGGGAGAGTTCTGACATTTCTGCAATATCTTTCTGCAGGAATTAAATTTTATTTCTCCTGACGGCAAATATAATTTCTCCTGCAGTGCTGCACAGCTGTCTCAGAGACGAGGGAGCCGACTGCTCTGCTGCACTTCGGTCACAGCTGCAGCACACTGCTGTGCAGAACGGGACACAAGCGGTAACTCCGCTCCTCAGGCTCACTCACAGTTTCTCTCCAGTCACCAAAAATCTGCTCGTGCCCTCACGATGAGCTCAGAGGGACGGCGCTAACAGTCACTGCGCCCACCCTACGCTAAGGATGTCAGACAGCTGTTTTCTCCTACTCCTTTCTTGTAGGTGTGGTTATACTCGGCGCAGCACCGAATTAAGCGAAGTTCCAACAGCAGAGCGGTGACCTCGCGCCACTGCAGCACCAACAGCCGCCGGCAGCGGACGGCGCGGCCCCACCTGTTGTGCGCCGAGCACGTCTGGGAGCAGCGGGCAGTGCCGGGCCGGGCCGGGCCGAGCGGAACCGCGCGGCGCGCCACGGGCTTACGGAGGGCGGCGAGCCGCACGAAGGAGCGCCTGAGGCACACGGTCCTCGCCGAGCGCCCGCACGCCGGGCTATAAATTACGGCGTCCAGGGTTGATGTCACAGCCCTCAGTCTCCGCAACGCCCCGCCGCTCGTTCCCACACACCCTTCCTTCCTCCCGCCCCGCAGTGATGGAAGCGCCGCTCGGCACGCCGTTACTGCGCCCGGCCCGGAGCCTCCCCCGTCCTCCGGAGCCTCTGGGACCCCGCGGCCGCCCGCTCCGCTCGGGGCACCGTGCCGCCGGGACAAAGGGGCGCGGCGGGCGGGACGGCGCCCCTCCACTCCGCTCCGTTCCGCTCCCCTCCGTGCCGCCCGGCCAGCCCCGCCGCCCGGCGCTCACCATCCGGGAACTCGCGGTCGCTGATGTGCTGGAGGTGCGGGCCGCCGCCGCCGCCGGGCTCCGAGTCCCCCGAGTCGGCCTCCGCCGAGCCCGAGCCGCCGCCGCTCGCCGCCGCCTGGTACGCGTCCGCCCAGCGCTCGGGCCCCGCCGCCGCCCCGCCGGCGCCGCCGCGGGCCCGGCCGAGCTTGGGGCTGGCGTCCGGCGACACGCAGCAGGTGACGGTGTTGCCCATGGAGCTCGGCGCTCCCCCGCCGGGCCCCGGCTAACGCGGCTGCCGGGTAGGGCGGGGGAGGGGGCGCGGAGGCACCGGGCTGAGGGAGGGAGGGAGGCCGACGGGCGTCAACGCTCAGCGCCGCATCACCGTCACCTCCGCCCCGGCGAGGCGCGGCCCACGCCCGCCCCAACGGCCGCGCGCGAGCCGCCGCCTCCTCCGCGCGGCGACCGACGGCCCTGGCGGAGCGGCCACCTTCCCCCGGGCCGGGGGAGGGGGAGAGGCGCGGCCCCGCCTCGCTGCCGGCCAATCGCCCGCCGCCGCCCCGCCGCGTGACGCCGCTCCGCCAACGGCCGCCGCCGCCGTCACGCGCCGCCGTCGCGCTCCACCTCCCGCCCTCTCCGAGTGCACGCGCGCGCGCGGCGCCGCCCCTCGCGGCTCCCCCGGCTCGCGCCCCGCCTTCGGGCCCGTCCGCGGGGTCGCGGAGCTCGGGCCGCGCGGCCGGCACGTGCCGGTGGCTGCGGCGCCACTCGGCGGCCGGGTGCGGGTGGGGGTGCGGCTCCTACGGCTCGCGAGCCGCTGCTCCTCGCTCCCTAGCGCCGGATCGGGCGGGGATCCGTGGCTCGCGAAGAGCCGCCTTCCTCTACGCTCTGAGCCCTCTTGGCGGTCTGATGGCCCTCGTGCGGAGCTGCCGCGTCAGAGGAGCGCGAGACCCGTTGCCGGGTGCTTTGCGTAGAGCGGTGATGGCGCTGGGCGCCCAGAGTGGCACTGGATGGAGGTGGCACCACGCCTCGCCTGCACGGCCCCGCGCACACCGACTCGGTGCCGCGACCGCATTCCGAACACCACCCGCTGCGATTTACTGCCAGTCCCATCCTCCTCCCGTGCCATCCTTCTGCCATCTCGCTTGATTTACCCCTGTGAGTCAGCAGTTCCCATCGCACAAATGCCTATCGCTGTGCTGGGGGCGCGGCCCCCCTGCTGCACACCGGGCCGAGGGGAGTGCAGCAGCCTTGGGATGTTCTGCGTGGAGTTGGTTGGGCCTTTCAAACCTGAACCTCGCTTTATGAAGATAGAAAGTAATTCCCTTCCATTGGTGTTCATGGAGAAAATGTGACCTAAGCAGAACGCACAAGAAGCAGCTGAGGGTTTCCGCTGGCACTCACACCCTCGCTGGCGTTAACACCGCACAGGGGCCCTCCTGAGCTGGATGCTCACCATCAGCACACAAGCTGCTCCATAGGCCTTCGGCTCTGCTCCCAGAGATCACCTTTCGCTTTTCATGGTGCACGGTGGGGAGAGAGTGTGTTCTTTTCACTTTCCATGAACAAGAAAGTTACTTTCCACAACCTGGGAAATGAACCCAAACAGAATCCCTCTGAGGAAGCGTCTGTGACTGCCAGCAGAGCTTCAGGCAGCCCCAGGGCCACACAGGGCTCCAGGATGAAGTCAGATTACGGTGACAGCAGCAGTCCATATTCCCCAAACCAGGAGATGGAATAGAGCCATGGTTTATTCTGAAAACGCAAAGCACCAGATTCCCTCTTGCTGAATGTGTGGGAAGCCCAAAGGGCTCACGTACTGGAGCCTACCCTGCTGCTGCTGAGCCATGAGCCCAGCTACCTGTGTCATTGCATGTGGGGGGCACAACAAGGGAAGGCTGCCAGGCCTGGCAGGATGCTGCAGGGTGCTGTGCTCCTGCTCACAGGCTCATGGGGAGGTGGTTCTGCTCTGCACTTGGCCTGTTTGCCCCACACACGTGAGTTGCTGCCTACTGGCACTGTTTGCAGACAAGCCCTTGCACTGCCCAGCCCAGGCCTTCCCCACCACAGTTCCTTGCCAGCAGATCCATGCACATTTGTGTTTGACTCCTGCAGAAGCCAAGTGCTGGAGTGCATGGCCACACAGCTCTCCAGCCCAGGCTCCACCACACAGAGCCATGAGAAGCTTTATCCCTGAGAGCAGAGCTGGAAGTCATCACTACCAGCTCCTGTCTGAACAACTCTTGGGAAACTCCAATATCCATGGGCATTATAGCCCACACCAACGGCATCGAGCAGCCAGGAGTCTCCCTAAATGTTTGGAGGGACACTGCAGGCCCTTAAGCTATCAGCTTGGCAGTCAGCCTCAGGCCCAGGAATGGAGACTAGCTCTTTGCAGATGCTTGTTGTGCTTCACAGGGCCAAGAATTTTTAATCCTGTACATTCTGCTCTTATCTGCACCTTGACTCTATGCTGCATGTGCTTTCCCAAGGCTGTGTTCCTCCTTGCTTGTTTGCTGGGAGATAACAGCAGTCCTGGCCTGAGGCCTCGTCCCCTCATCCCTTCTTAGAAAGTGTCCCAGCTGCAGGCACAGGAGCACTCTCCAGCTCGAGCCTCCAGCAGTCTGCGGGTGACTTGGAGAGGGGCCACAGCATTGTCTTTTACTGGAAACATGGCTGCAGGAAGAATGAATCACAGGTTGGATGTGTAACCAACTGGAAACAAAAGCTCAAGATTCTGCATCTCACTGCCATGAATAATGGGGGGAAAAGTGGGCATCCTGTTTTGAAATCCAGCACCAGCTGACAGGATGAAAACACCACAGGCATGATTGTCTTCTGAGGCTCAGCAGTAATATAAGGCTGTGGCCATTTAAGGGAAAAAACCTGAAACAAAACAGTACTTAGGGAAATGGATCCAATGCTTCCACTAGAGTGTGAGTAAAAAGAAACTAGTGAGGTTGTTCAGAACACACAGGGTCACAGGGTGAGGTTTAGTAGCCCTAACATTCTCAGTTTTCAGATCACCTCCTGTACTACTGGTGAGCAGTGAGCAGTGCCAGCAGGGCTGGGAGCCGTGCTTCGCAGCACGCAGACTGCAGCATGGCTGTAATTGATCCCACCTGTACCTCTGTTTCTCTGCAGCAATCCTGGATGTCAGCACAGGCAGTGCAGAGGTTCTTAGCATGCAAGCACCTGGATCACTGCAGTGATGCCAACAGCACAAACATATGGCAGTGAATGTTTTTTGACCTTGAAGTCCTTTTTTGGATCTTGCCTTCATTTTGTCCTAAGAAAACATAAAACTAGCATTTGCAGGTATTGGAGACTCAAGAGAATGAACTGCAGCGGTGGAGTTATGGAGACCTTACACCTGAGGAGAGAATCTCAGATGCGCTGAAATCAAGGAGGCTGTGCTACCTGCTGCTGGGCAGAGCTGGCACAGCTCCTCTTCCTGAGGAGCCAAGCATTGGAAATAGCTGTACTCCAGGTCATGTATGTAGTTTTCCTATGAGGAAAAGGGAAACGCTTTCCAGTATTTTAACACAGACATTAACATGGCATGCGTGACTTCATTCAGAAACAGCAAACTGTATGAGTAAGCCCAGCCATAGATTTAAGGAAAACTTCTGAAGGCTTAATTCCAACCTGGGCCATGAAAAGCCTGGAAGGAGGCCCTGAGGAGCCCCTCTTGTGAGGTCTGAGGCACCAGAAATTGCCTACTAGTGCCTACTGCTTCTTCTCCTTTGTCTGAAGGGATTTGTTTCTAAAGAGTGGAGAAAAGCTGCTTAATAGCATCTCAAATAAATAAACAAACAAATAACCAACAAAATAATTTTTTTTTTGTTTCTATTTGTTGAAAAAGGGAACCTGATGCGTCTAACTGCATGTGCTAACTGCTGTCTGCTTGCCTATACAGCTGTTTTCAAGCTGCCCTTAGTTGTTAACCAGTTGTAAATTAATACAGTGCATGGCTTGCACTGTAATTTTCCCTCCAATTATATAACTCTGCACCTACAGAACACATCAGAAATGTGAGCACTTAAAATTAACCCTCTGGATCTACATTCAGCCTCCACCAAAGGGTGTTTTTGCAGCATATTTCCCAGCACAGCAGTGACCCACAGGCAGACACCCAAGCTGGGTGCTCTGCAGCCCCCAGCCAGGCACCCTGCACACGAGAGCTGCAGGAGGGCAGCAGCACCTGCACTGCAACCCACCTCCCTGCCTCCCTGCCTCCCGCAGCCCTGCAGCACAGCACTGTCTGTTTCCCATCAGAGGGCCAGCATGGCCCAGTGCCCAGCTGTTGGCACACTAACGTGAGGCTGTAGGTTGGATCTGCAAAGTGCATTAGCAAGAGCTGAAGGTTTCCAGCAACCAAAATGCCATTGTCACTTATGGGGAGAAGAGCTGGCTCATTTTGCTTTTTGTTGGTTAATTAAGATTTCAGAATAGTGCCAACTTTCAGAACTGTGTGGCCTTTGAGAGATCAGTCACGTAACTTCACTAAAAGTGATATGATTTTTTCTGTAACAAGAGATTGTAATAAGTGTGGTGATTATATCTGACAGTTGATCAAGATATGAGGTTTATGGAGTGACTGTAATAGTGCTGAGGGGAACTAATACTTCCTCAAAGCACCAAAACTTCCTGCATTTCAGCCCCTGTGCTTCTGAAATTATGTATCTTCATGATTTTTTTTCATTACTGCCCTCGCTTAACATAACTGTGTTTGTATAAAGAAAATGACACAGTAACTTATGCCATACATTGTTTTCTTATTTAACACTTCTTGCAGAACCAGCAAGTTACAATGTCTACAGATAACCTGTTAGTTTCTGCAGAAACTTAGATTTTCATTTTTAATTCATCCTGTTGGTTTCAAAGATGGTTCAGAACAATCAGGCTTTATTCTGTAACTGCAAGCAGTGATGAGCAGAATTAATCTCTGGCTTACTCCCTTTTTGTTTAACAGAAAGCAATTCAGTGCCCCATCTATCTCTCTGGTGCAGAGTGTGTGGAAGCTACCAGTGAACACGTAAAAACTGTTCATCACTTCCCTGCTAGTCACTTGAATGGCTGCTGTTGGTGGTAGCTGAGGAGGAAGCTTTTTTTTCCAAGTTCCCCACCAAGCCTGGTGTTAGTTAGCATTTGTTTGATTGGAGGAAGTTTTTAGCAAAATAGACATTTGTCAAAACTTTCCTTCACAGATAGTTTTTATGTTCCAGTGGAAGAACAAGTGGAAATAGCTGATATTTACTTAGACAGGAAAGGATTAAACACATAGGACCAGGCAAATAGTCACTGCAGCTATTTGGGATAAGGCGTTGCTGTCAGACAGTTACCAACAACGCATGTTCCCAGATACAGTTTTTAAAAAGTCTTTCAGATTGTTTCTATTTATACCTGTCTTTGCCGTGGCAACCAGAGACTGTGAGATGGATGCAGTATTTTCCCCACGTTATGCATGTCTCCAAGAGCCATTTGGTATATGCAGTGTCTGCAGAACCATCACAAGAACTGCTGTATTCATTTCAAAGGAAGTATTTTAAACATTTAGCAGCCAAGAGATTTCTGTAAGGGATGTGTATCAGTACAGTATTAAAAGAATTTGCTCTCATTTTCATGACATCTACTTTATTCTTTGATTTTCTGAGCATTAAAAGGACCACTGCTCTGAAACACTTCTTTAAATTACTCCACAAAGCTTACTGGCATCAGATAGAGCATGATTTACAGTTGGACACACTGCACCTCTGTTCTATCAAGTTGTTGAGTGAGATAAGAATGGATTCAAAGCAGTGTTTCTTTTCGCTTTAACTCACCCTTGCTTTCCTCACAATGACCAGTTTCCCACTTTGCAAGTTTATCTGCAGCTCAGATGTCCATATTGCCTTCTGCAGCATTTAAAGGCGGAACCGAGTTACATTTCTCCCGACTTCATTGCTGTGCTAAGCTCTCACCCTGCTGGGAGAAAAAGCACTTCAGTTTTGGACAACTATCCTATGCATAGAATTCTTTGCCTTTTTCCTTGCCATTTTACTGTCAGGAAAAGTGGGAAAAAAGCATGTCTCTTACTCTGTCATTATAATACTTGAGTACTGTAACTTGGAAAACAGATTTGTAGAGAGGAAAAGAAGTTTAATGTAGGGCCCTTTAATAGCCTTTAATTGCCTTTTTAATAGCTTCACTACCAAGTTATGCTCTGGCAAATAATTCCTGGCCTTCTGTCTAAGGCGTGTGGAAGTCAGTCAGTGCCAAAGTAATATTAGCAAGGAAGAAAGGGAAATACTTCTGGGAAGAAGAGCAGGATTTGTAGAGAGCCTGCCGAGCTGCTGAGATACTCTGGGATATATGTCTTAGAAAAACACGTTCTTGAGAAAAGAGTATTTGCTGCATTATTGTCAAGTAGGAGTAGTGGCAAGGAACCAGCGCTTTAGACAGAAAACCACAGTAACTTGAATCATCACACCTGCTCTGGCCTGCTTGGGAAAAGAAGTCTGAGTTGCCCTAAGACAAGTATGAACCGGTCTGGGGCAAGTGGAATTCTGGTATCCATTCCACTACAGTAGCAGAACCCTAAAAACACGCTTTGTTTCCTGCTCCCCTGTGCAGCTTGTAATGCTCTTCCACAAAGCTGTTAACGAATCTAAAGCCGCTCTGTTGAAATCAACAGCTTTCACATATAACCACATTTGCTTTCTTCTGCCAGCCAGATTTGCTCTTCCTGGGAGAGCCGGGCTGTCTTCTGGAGCTGGTTGTGCTCCCTGAGTTTGAGGGCTGGCACGGGGAGCCGCTGAGCGGTGCAGCCCCCGGAGATGGGCGTAGGTCCGTTCCCCCAGGCACTTCTCCCGTCACCCGCGCACGCCAGCTCTGGCCCCGTGCAGGGAACGAGGAGCACGGCCGGCACTGCCCTCCTGCTGCCGGAGTCCCGGCCGAGCGTCTCCGGGAAGCCAGGACGGCTGCCCGGCCCTCCCACGGCCTTTAGCAGGCTTTGGAGCAGGTTCAAGGAACTGGGTAGGAGACAAAGGAGAGGCGCGCTGTGTTGTTTTGCCAAACAAGAGATTAAACGGAGCCAAAGGTGAAGAGACAGCCGTGCACAAACAAGGCAGTGGGAGCACGGGCACCACACCCCCGCTGGTGAGCGGCTCGGCCCCGCGGCCGCGCTCAGCACCGCGACCCAGCCGCACCGGGAGCCGCGTCCGACGTTAGCCGGCCGCGCGATGACCGCTTCCAGCCCGTCACCGCTCATCGGCGCGGGCCCCTCCGCCCTGCCCAGCCCAGCCCCGCCGCCCGCCCCTCCCGCGCCCCGGCCCCGCTTCTGCACGGCTCCGCCGCGGCCGGAGCGAGGGAGGGAGCGGGGCGGCTCGGCCGCGCCCCGCCGCGTTTCCGCCGTTCCGCAGGAGGCGGCCGCGATGGCGCTGGTGCCCTACGAGGAAGGCTGGGCGCTGCAGGGCCTGCGCAGGCCGACGGCCACGTACCGCTTCGCGGGGCGCACCGTCCGCATCCGGCAGGACTGGGAGCGGCGCGGCGTGGCGGCCGTGGTGTGGGACGCGGTAGGTGCGGGCCGGGCGGCGGCCGGGCACTCCGGAGAAGCGACCGAACGCCGAGTTAGGGAATTAAATAGGCGGATTAAAGAAAGTTCGCTTTCCTAAGAGGCCTCGCACGTCCGCGAGGGCAGCGGGCGCCCCGGGCCCCGCACAGGCGGCGCGCAGCACGGAAGCACGCGGGGCCCGCCGCCTGCAGCGGCCGCGAGGACCGCCGGCAGCCTCATCCGGGGACGCGGCCCTTCCGAACGGCCCGGCTTTGGGACCGGCCCGAGGCAGCGGGAGAGCTGCGGGCCCCGAGCGGCCGCGTCGGTTCTGGCAGAAGCCGCCCCGCAGAACGCTCCTCGGAGCTGCACGTTAGGTACCGGGGCCGTTATCGTATTCTGCCTCTTAAGGGTCTAACGTAAAGCTCACGACGAGACCGCACGCAGCTCACAGGCCCTCCACAGAAGGGCTGACCGGGGCCTTGCTGCAGATGACCCTTCTCATAACGTGCTCCTTCCGTGTAAATCAGAAGCGTGTGATTCAGTATGATCGAAGTGCACCTAATTGACCTTGTCTCCTACCTCAGGCTGTCGTCCTGTCTGCTTATCTGGAGATGGGAGGCATCGATCTCAGGGATCGGTCGGTGATTGAGTTGGGAGCTGGAACTGGATTGCTGGGAATAGTGGCCACGCTGTTGGGTAAGGGTTTTTTTGTTTGCCTTAAGCAATTTACAACTGTAGTAAAACTGGCATTTTTACATCTACATGTAGAAGTTAATATGAAAGCCACATATGTGAACTGTGATATATCCTGAGTCATCTTCCTCCCTCGTCAGACTTCAGAGCCTGCTGTGTTATTTACTGTACTGATAATGCCACCACAGTTCACTTTATGGTGGGACCCTGCTAAGACTGATGCTGTTACCATGGCAGTCTGCTTCGCAACACTGAGCTCTGCAGATCTCCTCCCCCAGGGAGCAAGAGCTGCGCTTGTCGTCTTCCAGTTCTCCTGAAATTCAGCACAGATAAAGCTGCAGACAGAGAGCACACAAAGCCACATTAGCCTATCTTGCAGACAGGGAAACCAATGTCTGGAGGAATGATTTGCCTCCAATAGGACTGTGGCCGTGGCAGGGGCTGAGCACTGTTAAATCTGTGCTAAGTGTCGCAATTATCACTGTAATTCAGGGCTGTACTGACGGTGGAAAGCGCCTGTTAAAATAATAAAAACAAAGCAGTTTGACAAAATGTGGCAATGTCATAAGAAATCCCACAGGCATAAATTCTGTCCGACTTCTTTAGCTGCTTCTCTTCTAATGAGGAATCAGAGCAGGTTAATGGTGGCAATCTTTTTAAAATTGTTGTCACATATCAGAGAGTAACTACTCTCATGCACTGAGAAAAAGCTCCAGAAAACGTTTTTGTTTAACCCGACTTAATCTTTGTGTGGAATATATGAATGTATTTTATATTTGTAAGTGACTGATGAACAATGGGATGTGTGCAGACAGTGGGATTTCTGCTTGTTTTGTTCTTTTGTTTTTAATCAAGAATCTCAGCAGTTATTAATGTTTAATAGGACTGCTTACCTTGAAGCTTTGTATTCCATGTGCTCTATTTATGAACATACAGCATTTATCTGAGATGTATATTCCTGTACCACTTAGGTGCTCGTGTTACCATCACAGACAGGGAGCCAGCACTGGAATTCCTGGAGTTGAACGTATGGGCTAACTTACCTTCTGAACTACACCCAAGGGCTGTGGTGAAGGAACTAACTTGGGGAAAAGACCTAGGCAACTTCCCTCCAGGAGCATTTGACTTCATCCTGGGGGCAGACATCATTTATCTCGAAGAAACTTTTGCGGAACTGCTTCAGACATTGGAGTATCTGTGCTCAGAGCAAACTGTGATTCTTCTTTCCTGCCGTATCCGCTATGAACGGGATAACAACTTCTTGAAGATGCTGAAAGGCCGTTTCTCTGTAAATGAGGTCCACTATGATTACAGTAAGGATGTTCATATTTACAAAGCACAGAGGCACAGTCACAAAGATGACTTTTGACTGTATACTTTGTTAATAAATTCCTGATCCTTTTCAAACCTCCCCTTGTTCCTACTAAATACACTTGTTCTTAAGCATATAATTATGGAGGTAGTGTTATGTCACTGGCTTCTTTTTCCACTCAGTCTGAACCAGCAGGGAAAGTTCCTACCTACCTTCTCCATATTGATTTTCCACTTCATTCCCAAGTAAGAAATGTGTAAGGTCTTCCAACGACTTTTTATCAAATAATTTTTGAAGTTGATCTATGTTGCAGAAATTGTTATGCATGAAAAATGTAATCAAAAGATCTGTTGTTTAAAAATCTTAATTTTCCCACTTCATTTTCATGGGAAACTTATATTAGCAATTAGATTAGGTGGGATTTTTCCCTTTTACCACTTCTTCAACTTTAGAAAAGCGGAAGAAACTAAGACTTCGGTTCAAAATGTTTTAACTCATCAGATCTTCTACATTTTTAACACTGTGGTAAAAGAAGCCATGCAAAGGGCACACCCAACAAAGGCAGATGCCATAAATTTGTTCTATTGCTACCACTACTGAACTGAAGAAGAGCAGGGAAACAAAGAACCAGGGTTGGGGTGGTAGGAGGGGGATCAACAGTTCAAAGCAAGCTGACTTAGAAATTAGTGGTTGTATCTAACTTGCAAGTGTGGAGGCCATACCTGCTTCCATCAGACATCCTAATGAGAAGATGCTGAGGGTCTGTGATCCAGAAGTGACATGCAGATCATATTCTGGAAATAACATGTCATTATAGCTTCCACCAACAAGGTCCGAAGGCGTTGCATTTTGCCACTGGAGAATCTGTTGTCTATATTCAGCTTTAGTTCTCTGCTTGGCTCTGAACTCCACCTGAGGGCGGATGCTTTGTAATACACTTGCTTACAACTGTATACTTAGAAGCCACACGGTGTCACTAAAACAGTACTTACTGGGAATTTGCAGTTTCAAACTTTTGAGGTCTTTTGAGGAAAGGAAGACAGCACCTTTAATTAAAAGCAGAACATGGTATGAGCTGTAATGTGCCATACTGTCTTTTCTGTCCTACCAATTGGGTGAGCAACATCTGGAAAAAAATCACAAGCTCTCCTGATTCTGTTTCTGGCTGTAATGTTTGGAATGGGACTTCAGTTCTCACTGCTCCTCTTTCTTTTCTTCCCCCCTAGCACTTCTTTCTCTCTTAGCTCATCTGTGGTCACTGCATGTTTTGGTTCCCCTGGTGCAGGGGCTGGCAGAAAGCAGAGTGCTGCAGCTTGTCCCTGTCTGTGCACGTGACATGGCTCCTGGGGGAAGGTCTGCTACCTGGCCATGCTCAGCCCCTGCAAGAGGCTGCAGCTGCTCTGCTGCCTTAGCAGGAACCTGCTTAAAAAGCCTACTTAAACGGCACAGAATAAAACCTAGAAGTTTAACAACCTGTATGATGTTAAAAAGGGAACCTTTGCTCCATGGCTTGCTATGATGAGAAGTTTTGAATTTTTAAAACAGATCAATCCAATTGCATTGCTTTCTAATTGTTTAGCAGCTCCCATTGTGTAGCTGCAACCTTTCTGAGAGCAGGCATGTGGCAGAAAAGATCAGCCTTGCCTGCTTCTAGACTCAGGAGTGAACCACACCAGATGTGTAGGGCAGGAGGACAGGAGCAATGGCCCCATTGGGTAAGCACTGAGAGCAGCTCTCCGCAATGACATCTGCAAGCCTGAGGCAAAACCAAACTCTCGTGTCCCAACTGATTGGTCCCAGGCAAGCTTCTGATCTAGAATGAGATGATGTACATTAATGGTTCAGCAGCTGCATGGCAATTATGCTAACACCCTGCCCAGGCTCTGCCACTGTGTTTATCCTATACTTAAAAAAATCGGTGAGATTCTCTTTTGGGTGATTCCACTGCATCACTCCTGGTTTGCAATATCATGTGAACTCAACTGGATGGAGGACTTGGTGCAATTGTCCCAGAGTAGTGATGCAGTGCATAAACAGACTCTTGGCAGTAAAAAAACCACTCACCCTAGGGAGAGGATCTAAGACACAGAGAAGTGACTGGGTAGACATGAACATACTGTGATTTTCTGCAACCGTCTCTGAAATGTGCCATTCTGTGAGGGAACAAACTGCAATGTCATTGCAAAACTGGTGCTTTATTAATACGAAGACAGAGTACAAAATTCAGCTCTGTATCTTACAGACTGTCATGGTTTTATAAAAGTTTCATAAAACCATGACACAGACAAAGAGCTTCAAAGTGCCTCAGCACCAGAAGTATCAGGTTTACTGGATGATATACTGACTGCAGAAGGACCTGTGTTACCTGATTCCTTCAGTGTGAAGTTCAAGACAAACTGCATTTTTATCTTGCAAACTAACCTGCCTGGGATTCACCTCATTGCAGAGATGTAGATTTTGTGAATAAGTATAGGAACAACATTATGAAAATGCTTAGTTGTGAAAACCACAAAATCCCACCCATAATGAGTTGACCTTTCTTCTTTCCCATGGTGCATTGCATCAGTGATGGATTTGTTCTGGCTTTTGTCCCGGTGGTTTGATCCAGCCTTGCAGATTACATAATCAATTTGTGATCTTTGCAATGTTTGCTGCCTTCTCTTCTGTTCTCAAAATCAGCAGTACATGGCTTAAGAGGAATGCTTAAAAGTGGGAAAGATAGCATATTTAAACTGTGAAAGGAGAAAAATCTTTCACACATTATTAAGCGACAGAACTAAGTACCACCAAAACAGATACACGAAAGGAAGTTTAAAAATAAGTATGAGAAGTGGAAGATAAACCCTCTAATTAATTCAAATTAATTAAGATTTTAAAAGCATTCTGTTTGGGAAAATGCTCATGAATACTTACAGCATGCCACAAGTCGTGAGGATACCACTGTCTGCTTAAAATGTGCCTTTTCCCGTATTCCTATCTAGCTCTGCCTCTCAATTAGTGCAAAGGGAAAATCCTGCTCAAAAAAGAGACTTTTTAGAGTTTTTTAAAGCATGTTTATGTGACTGCACATAAATGTTTGTGTAAAAAGGGAGTTATGACAGTTTATACCACAAAGGTTACAGTAAGAAAAAGCACGTCTTTATGACAATAATTCACAAATTCACAAGAATCACTTTAATATACAAAGCAATTACTACCATTCTGAAACATAAAGCAGCTAATATGTACATAGTGTTAATAAAATGCATTATAACCCAGTACAGCTTTTTTTTTTCTTTTTTTAAACACAGATAAAGCACAAAAAATAAGTAAAAAAAATAAACACAACAGGGATGTTTCTAGATCTTTGGGAAAAGGTAAAAAAGGATTTATTTTCCCCCAACAGTGGATTTTCTTTCAGTCTTTTAACTTCCACAGGTACGTGGGAGTTGAGCTCAAATACCCTGTCCTGTACTAACATGGTTTGGGTAAAGAACCAGAAATGCAGATGAGGTGAACTTGCCCTTTCCAGCATACATTACAAAGGGAGAACAATAACTCTTGTCCAGAAGCTTCCCTGAAAAACACTGTTCCAAAACAATTTTAAATTATAAATCCAGACAACCAGAAACTCATTTTTGAAGTGAACAACTGATCTGTGGACAAGTCTGTGGAGGGGCTGGCTGCCAACGAGCACCTCTTTTTGCCCTGTTCCCCATCGCATCCATAGAAGTCCATATCAGCAGCACAGCATTAAATCTCATACAAAGTTGCAGTTCAGAATTTTTAAACTTTATGTTTTAATATAAATAAATGTTATTACACACACACACACACACACACACAAAAAAAAAAAATGGAGTGGCACCTGGATAAAACACAGCTTGTGGAGAGCATCCATTTACCCTCAGTTCTTAACGGTGGCCATTTCCAGACAACTGACCAGCTCACGACCTTCCCCTTGCTCTCACTCAGCTATTCCCTAATTTAGAGAAATAGATTGCTGAAGCTGAGACTCAGTGAACTGACTGCTCCCAAGCAATGAGAACAGCAAAGGCTCAGCTCACAGAGGAGCACTAACCATGGATCACTATGGCTGCTCTCTGCCCCTTTCCCTGTCAGCACACAGCTCCCGAGGACAGCTGGCTATTCTTCCTCCTTGCTGGTGAAAGTGAGACCTAGACTCACCGCCGTGGACTACAGGCCAAGAACTGCACTTGTAGCACCAGAACAGGTCACTGTCTTCAATTCGTGCTACACAAAATAGCCAGAGCAAGTCTTTGCAGGACAGAGCTTAAGTACATGTAAAAAGTACATTCCAAGACAAAACACTTAAAATGCAAGCCCCCTTACCACCTGGATCTGGTCCCTTTCCCTAAAAGATGCACAGATTTAAGCCGTGTCTATCCACAATCCTGAACCTGCCACCAGCACACAGCAGATAGGACTTCAGCTGAGCTTCACAATACATTCAGGTTTCTGCAAAATCAGTCTTTTACAGCCAGCAAATACAAAAACTCAGGGAAATGAGTTCCCAGGCACAGTACATGAGAACCATGAAAGTACTGTATGCTTTAAAAAACCTGCTTACTGTGACAGATTTCAGGATTATAGCTAAATTATCATTTCTGCACAAATAAGTTAGTTGTGCTTTTTTTCTTTTAAAGCAAAGTGACACACTGTCAGCATACCTTTAATTCCCGGTGTCAAAGATTTATAAAGCGTTTTGATTTATTTTCTTGGAATGCAGCTTTTAAAATGTGCAGCTAAATCTCAAATTAAGGGGAATAAAGAGGCTGAGAAAGAGTCGGGCTTTCTTTCTGAGTTATCTCCCTTTCTCACCTGGGATCACTGAACCTGTTCTACTCTGTCTAAAAATAATGCCACATCCATCCTGTACCTACTGCTCTGAGACACCACACACTTAATTCTTTGCCATCTTCAGTACCACCCACTCACATCTCCTGCCAGTCTGAAGCAGTGCCTGTTGGAAGCCAGGTGCTGATCAGCAAGTTACACTGGTGAAAGAGCCAACTGCTGTGGGGAGAGGAGTGAATTGTGTGCAGGCAGCGGGATCGCAGCAATTGTGCCCGGGAGCTTCTTAAGCAAACCCAATTTTTCTTATTTTTTTTCTATGCTTTTTTATTATTATTATTTTTATTTAAAAAGTGCACATTTTAATTAAACATTTACAAAGGATATCGTGTAACAAAAATAAATACATGACCTTTTGGTTAGATCATTGGCAAATGCGACATCACTAACCACCTTCAGGGTAAAAAATGACAATAAAAACAGGGTCTTAGAAAACCAATGACATCCCCTATGAATTGTCATGCATTTGCAACCACTGATAATGAACTTGCTGTGATGCAGAGACCAGTCTTTAGCCCACAAAAAGCACTGGCTCTCTGTCTAACATAATAAAAAGGCAAAGGCCAGTTTTTGCTTAGATGACTACTTGCAGCTGCTGTCTACTGGAAGCCTAGATTTAAAAAACAAAACAAGACTGTAGTACAAATTTTGATCAGAAACTATCAGGGCTGTTTTCCTTATTAAATCTAACTTTTTTTTTCCTGAGCCTCTTAATGATTCCAAACGCCCCACCGATTTTCTGATCAATGTAAAGTACCAGAGAAGATAGTGGTCTGCGACACAAACACAACCTACAGAAGAGCCAGAACCTACAGGAGTCTGTACAGTCCTGACAGCGTGACAGGCTACAATTGTGCTTTCAGATACAAGCAATGGTGCCAGCAACTACCTGCTTCTGGTGAAATCGCTGCTTACATACAAATGCACTGCTGCTACTCTAGGAGGAAAACAGAAGTCTTACCAGTGGTTCCTTTAAAAAGCAACACCTCAACAACCATTCCAATTGTTTTGCCTTTGATATATAGCTGCCAAAGAGGAAAAGCACAGAAGTGAGTTATTCTTGGGGGTGGTGGCTGTTGTAAAACAACTGTTTACATCATTTCAAAAATCTCCGTCAAAAAAAAAATAAAAACAAACCAACTCACAAAAGCCATGAAAAATGAAATACAATTCTCAAAAATGGATAACTGAGAAACAGCACAAAACAAATCAGTAATAAGCGCTAGAATAATGCAGCCCAGAAGCACTGGGCAGGGGGAGGCTTTCACACACACGCACACACCCACACACACACCCAGACGCACACAGAAGTAAAAATTTTTTCTGACCTCCATATACTATAATACTCAGCATTCCTGACTTAAAAGCTCTCAGAGCTGTAGATTATATACTGTGTGTATATATATATATGTACATATATTATACATATGTATTTTCCAAGAATATCTAAATTAAAAGAGCACCTCTGACAATATCTTAACTGCCTGACCGGTGCTGTAGTTTTGCAAAATAATGACATTACAAAAATTATATTTCAAATCAATCCTCGTTTATTATGAACATAATGGATCTAGCCCTTTCTAACCCTCTCCTCAGGTAAAACAGGCTATCAGCTCAAGAAAACTCACGATTGTGAGATATAAAACTAACCTTCCCCCCCGCCAGCACTACCGCTGTCCTGTTTCCAAATGGCCTTAGTTTATAGAAGCTGATTACCCCAATCTCACTACTTGGTAAGTAGCACATCAGCAAATGTCTGAATCGTATTCTTTCCCCTTTTGGGTCACTATCAATAGTAAAGCATGTATGGGTAAACCTAGCCAGACCTGTACTCTGCCTAATACATTTTTTATCATCGTCATTAAAAACTTCTGTTTAAGAAATTCAAGTCCTTAAATCCTCAGTGCAGCGTAAATAAAAATAAAGATTCTTGGAGATGCCTATATATGTTAAAATAACATTCTTTTTCTCAGTGAAATGTTTGTTGCTACTGCAGTCTACAGTAATGACACGATAGACTACTCACAGACCACACACAGACAGACGGGTAATGCAGTTCTCCTCTCACTGCCACACAGATTTGGTTCAGCCATGTAACAGAAGAAACAGGTCCAGGTCCAGCTGTAGGCTCCTGGTCCATGCACTGCCAGGCTGTGTGCTGGGACTGCCCACGAGTGCCCATGGCCATGGCTAGGAGCATCCCCCAGTTCCCAGCTAGTCTCACAGAGGTTCAGTACAGAACCTCGAGCTTTTGCACACAGATGGTTCTGCAAAACAAACAGCCTTAACACAGGCACTCATGGCCTTTTACACAATTCTCAAAGCTGGAGGAACCATTCCGTGTAAATCTGTCAATTAAGCCATCATAAGCTTACATATTTGATGAGAACTACGCCTGCATCATCAACATTTCTAGTGTTAGTTCTGAAGAACTGGAAACCGTCAAAAATGCATGTGTTTTCTGTCTTTAAGAATCAGACAATTTTTAGGTAAGCGAGGCTGAGAACTTAGGGTCTTCTTTAAATTTCCATTGCTAAACTAATAAATTCATCTTCTGTTAAATAAAAATGAAAATCGGTTTTCTATGGCAGATAAAAATAGACAATTTATAAACCCCCTCAAGACTTAATTTGAAAATGAATTCTTTCATAATTCTGATACTTATGATCTCTTATTTGAAATACAATCTGAAATTATTGATAACTCTAGATTTAAAAATAATGCTACAAGTTTAACCCTGCTTCTTTAAAAGTCTCTTGGAAACTGAATGCCCTCTCAAATGAGAAAACTACAACTTTTAATACTGCTTAGTTGTTCGAGACTCAACTGCCAAGAGTCTTGCAACGTCACACTGATTGTATAACCTCTTAGAAATTCATCTTTGAAATTTATCTTAAAAACAGATAGAGTGAATGGGAAAAAATATGAGCTAACACTTTGCTAGGCAAGGCGTTAGTACGGACCAGAGTCTTATTCATACGTCTCTATACGTAGAAGTTGGACCAGAGGCCCAAAGTAAACTTACTCCGTCAAATGACTCAAGTTAATATATGAAGAGCCTGTCTCCAGGAGGCCAGGAAACAAACAGAGTGTGATTCTTTCTGACACACAATCGAAGTCCTAATGCTGATTACAGTATTATTTTTAACATTATTTTCTTTTTTAACAATGTAAATCCAGAAACTTTTCCTTAGTACACACAAGAACTCTGATCTTGCAAAAATCTGAGGCAGGTAAGTAGTTCTACTTACATTAATAACTTGATAAATCTGACCCTCCGCATGAAAAAATCCTCTCAATAAATTAAGAATTTATTTAGCCCGGGCAAGTTCAATAATTAATATTGTCCCTTGAGAAGCAGAAGCCGGTTGGAATATTTGTGTCTGAGGTCCCCTTCAATATTTGATGTTGTCCTGGCAGTTACCATACTGCAATTTAATTTATGCATGGAAAACATCCTCCAAATTTGAAAAATAATCAAGTAAACCAGGACAATATTTCTATCAAATTCAATAATTTCCATTACATATGATAGTGGTAGGGAAATAGAAATACGTGATTGCTTAAGAGGACATCAGACAAACTATACTGTCATCAGGGAGTATGTACGTGGAGTTGGCCACGCTTCAACTGCTTAGTTGTTCTGCATATAAATAGGCAGTGCTTTCATGTGTTAGCCTTATTATGTGACTGTTTACCAAGCATCACTACTGTACCTTTTTTATTCTGATTCCTTTCCCATTCAAATACTGTTTGCCAACCAGTAACATATGAAGTCAATGTTTTTTTTCTTGTGCATTCAGAATGCTGAACACATTCGCACACACTACGCTCCAAGAAGCAACAACTGAACAGTGAAGCTTATTTCAATCCATTTGTGTCTGAGGTATGGAGTTTTCACTAGTTCAGGAAGGACTAGTGATGTAGATTACTTATAAGAACCCCTCCTGGACTAGTTTAAAAAGGTATTTTAGCTCCACACGCAGAATGTGACTGTGAAGTGCCTTTCATTTGGCATGCCACCTAGACACATATTTTTATAGCTTAAAATAAGTATGAGAAACCACTTTGGCAACCACTGCTTTTTCACTGCACCATGCGTGCTTCACATATGTGGCCCACAGCTCTCTGGGCCAAGAGGCTGGGGTAGTTCTGTCTCTAAGGCAATGGAAAGAGCTCAGCACAAATTCTTGACGTCATTAGAAAAGGACCCTCCCCCGCAGTAACTTCCCAAGTGACCATTTTAACTCCTTGAAGAGGATGGGAGATGAGAAAGAAGCCTGTTCTTCTTCACGTTGAGATTATTTGACGATGAAAATAATCTTGTAGGGGGAGAAGTGGAGGCAAGTATTTGAACATTCACAGTTTGATGCAAAGCACAGACGAAGTATATTCTGTAGTTGCTTCAGGCAGTTTTGCGCATAGAAAAAAAGAAATGTTTAGAAAATAAAAAGTTTACTTTGTCTTTCTGGGTATAGCCAGAACCAGTCTCTCATCCCACCTGGAAAATGGGAATCCAAAGTTAATCTGATTTGTGGCAGTAAAGGTCTTTAAGTGCTTTCAACTCCTCAATCAGTGTCTTGTTTTGGTTTTCAAGCACAGCCACACGATTTTCTAGACATTTCACATACTCCTTTTTCTTCCTGCGACATTCACGTGCTGCCTCTCTGCAAAGCAAAAGAGGACATTCAAATCCAGAACAATTACTTGCAGACTGGCTACTTAATTGTTCGGGTCAAACCCTTATGTGGTACTGTCATTTTTAGAATATGCAGGTACTCTAAGAAACACTCACAGGTTAGGAAAAAAGGCTGAGCTCATAACAATTTCTCAAGATCTACGGTTCATTTCAATATCCAGATCCCAATTTGCCAGCACCAATACAAATCTGCTGCTGTGAGAAAAGGAGTCTACTCAAACATAAATTTATGTTTGCAGTATTTAACTTGGAGCTATTATTCTGAGTGGAATGTTGGTGTAATAATTAAATTGCTTTTATTATAATAAATAGATGAATAATAAAAACATGGATAAGTGTTCATCTACTAATCTTCTTATAGTCTCAACTCTACCTTTTACAGAAGTCCAACCACATCCTAATAGTCAGGAAATTCAAGCAATGCAAAAAATGCTGCACATAGAGTATTCATATATTTGCCCTTGAGCAACACTTTCACTTTCTTAGTAATGTCTGCATAATTGCAGTGATAATATATAACCACTTAAATAAGAAAAAATGACACAGTCACAAGCAACTTTTTCTTTAGCCTTCATCTGCTGTGCAGAGAACACGGCATTGTAAATGTGCTGAAGCAGGCCTTGGGACAATCAAACTCTCCTGTAAAGACTGAGCTGCCTGCAGGTAACTCAGATGGCAATATATTAAGGATACCACTGAAAAATACCTCAAAGGTGCTAATGTGCAGCTGAGCATCCTGAAGGCAGCAACACCAAGGAAGAAGGTGTCCTGCAGAGCAACAGTAATGGTGCTGACTTGCAAAGTGAGCACAAGGCTAGATGCTGCAGGTGGATATGCTTGCAGAAGGTTCTCCTGCAACATGGCTTGTCAATGCAGTATGCTGCAGAAACATGTAACATACATCTGTTTGACCTGAATTGCTAAGTGCTTCAAAAGGTGAGTGAGTGTCCCATTAAGCAAATACTGCATAAAATGGTGATAATGCCAGTGTTCTGGGAAATGAGAAGGTAAGTTTGAAGATAGCTCTTCTTCTCACTAGGTAAGTAATAACTTGTACAAAGTAAAAAAAAAAAAGAGTATCTGTTCCAGGATCTATCTGGTAAGTCAACACGAAAAGCAACTGCTGATATTCTGCTTTGTAAATGAGACAGAAAGAAGAAAATCTAATTTGTAATCCCTGAAAGGACACAAGTATCCACTGTTCACTCCTACAAACACAGCTTTATATGCTTGTAGCACTTCAGTGGGCCATATGCAACATGTGGAATTTTGTGTCATTTTGGGCCGCTACTTGTGTCACCAAATATTAACTTCTACTGGATTAGGAAAGAGTTGTGCCTCTCAGAGGAGAGCTACTAAGGTGCCTTCTTGGGTGACAACTTCTTACTTACGGTTACACCCTTACTTAAGGTTTCACAGTCAATACATGGCATAAGCAGGTATATTTCTTTGTTTCACATCTTTAATGACTTAAGAAAGATCAGGATTCTTAGTGCTTAACACTCTATTTCTATGCAGAGCTGTTTGGAAAAAAAAAGTGATCTAAATATACATGCCTGTTCTTCATTAGACGCACTTCTCTCTTCCGTGCGGCCTCTTCTGCTGGCTGGGTTGGAAGTGCTGGAGATGATGCCATGACTACTCCCGGTGCAATGGTGCTGGTTGGGGCGGTGCGAATCTGGTAGGTCTGCACATCTCCCGAGGCAGCTGCAAGATGAAAAACATAGGGCTCATATTGTCAGTTTGGTAAAAGCACTGTTAAACGTGATGTGAAAAGCACACTTATCTATCTAACCTTCCGTTCTGAGGTACCATGTGAGATAGATGACCATCATCTGCATCACTACTGCCGTTACTGTCTTGGCTTATCAACATAAAATGTTTTAGGCATTTTGCTGAAGAAGTCTTCACTTGATGTCTACCACATATTGCTGTACTTCTTTTTCCCCTGGTGCGCTTCCTTTTATGTCTCTGGGCTTTGGACAGTCGTAGCAGTTGTAACAAAATGAAAGATGGCAAACAGTATTTCTAGCTGTGCTCCAAATTTCTATCTGCAAAAGGAGAAACTACACATCTACGTATCTGGGGCAGAAAAAAGGCTGTAGAAACATGGCATTTACTTCAACTGTGCAAACTAGGTGCACAACTTAATACTTCTCTAGAATAGAGAATTGGGTCTTTGGTTTCCGTTATTTGTTTTAACCCACAAGTGTGTTATACTTGCCTGAGATCATAAAAAATTTGATAAAGAGGCTGCACGTAGTTAAGAATGCAAAATCCAGAAAATCAACGCAACAACAGTATTTTTTGCACCCATTTTTACTGGTGCCTAGAGACCTCTCCACTGGATAACTTTAAATTCTCTGCCTTAGAATCATAAAAGCAGGCATATAATTTTCTGTTATTTTAATAAATATTTTTAAAACTCTCCCTCTTACTCCCAATTAATCAAAATAAGAATTTTAATAAAATAAAAAGTAACTTGGTCTAAGCCTGAAGTAGTCCTGTTCTAAGTGGAGGTCTTGATCAAATGACATCTTACGGCATGATCTTTAAGTATTCTATGATTCTAAAACTCCATGACTAAATATCTGGTGACTAGTTACAAACCCACAACAAAAAGGAGTTAAGACTTCCAATTGAAAAGGGAGAGAACTTAGTAATAAATAAAAGTGTCCTTATGGAAAGAACAATTAAGCAACCTTCTTTCCTAACTTTAACGCTTTGCTTTAAATTTACTATTGTTGCAGATGACTCTGGCTGAATTCTGAAGTGGAGTGTAGCATCAGTTTTTGTGGAACGTGTAATAAAGATCATGTTAAAACAATTAATACTGTTTCAAGAAGTAAATATCTATAAAGGTATTGAACTGAAGAGAAAGGCTTCAAGAAAATGTGACAGCTTTGTCCTGAATTTTAATTATTTTGGAGACTGATCTGTGTTAAAGCTGTTAATTCCGTCTCCTGACACATTTGAGGACTTTAGGTTGGCAAGATGAATCTGTGTGGAGAAAATGTTATACAAAATGACTGGCTGTGAGGCATCTCACCTTGTACAACAACTTGGTTGCTGGGTACAAGTATCTGTTGTCCATCTGTGGTCTGTGCATATTGCAAAATGGTAGTGCCAGGTTGTGTTGCAGCTGCATTGGTCATTGTCAATGTCTGGAGACCTTGTACTCCATCTGTGCCATTGTTAGACAACTGAATTGCTCCTCCTTGCGTAATAGCAACTGCAGTCAAGGAAAAGGGATACAGTATTTAAGACATTGATTTATTCATTAATATAAAGTAATTAATCTAGATACAGAAGATTACCAGTCCAAGTTAAAGCCGTTGAACCCTTATAAACCCTCAAATTAGATACAAGCCTTTAAAGTAGGTTTAAAGTAACCATACTTTGACAGTAAGGTTTTAATTTTTCCTGAGACTCATATTTTGAGTCACACCCACGACTTAAAATACAAATTAAAATACAAATTAGTTTCTCCGATAAAACAATATCACACAGAGGAGCTACAATCCTCCCCTGGGAAATACTTTCTACTAGTATTCTTCTTGGTTGGTTTAGGTCTTTTCCTTGCCTTTTTCTTCTCATCTGAAATTCTTTGCCTCTTCCATGCTTTACTCCCTTCAGTCTCTTCTGCTGCTACTGCTATTGATCTTGTGTTTCACTTTCTTCTTGCTTTGGCATTTTTCTCTTCTGATTGTATCTCCCCTTCTCTATTACTTCCTCAGCACCTTCCTAGAAGTGTTTTCACTCACACAGGTCCAGTTTCACACATTTTTCTTTCCTTCATGCAGTCTTTGTTGTTTTTTTTCCCTTTCTCTCCCTCTATGCTGTGTACTGAGGTGTACTGAGACATCACTTCTCCTTTCTACTTCCACAGAATTTCACTGTATTCTTATATATAGACATATCAAAGTCTGAGGTGTCCACATGACCAGTTTATTTTACAGTTATGGTAGGAAAGCAGAATTAACATCATTTCAATGTTTAGGTAGGATATTGTCAAAGTGGCTAAGGAGTAAACAGAGAAACAACATTTTAAAGGGACTTTAAGAGAAAGACATGAACTGAGAGTTCTTTCTTCCTCTTGAACATTTAATACTGAGTATATTTGTTTGAGGCAGCATGTGAATTCTAGCTTTACTGTTATATCCTCAACCTTTCAAGTCAAAGTACTGCAGCTATAAAATCTAATGAGCAAAGACAATGAAAACACAGAAACTCTTTTACTACATGTTTCAAATAAGCTTGCTGAAGTCCTTACATTTCAGGACTTTCTAAAAAGTGCAATGGCAGACTAATGAGTCTTCTATTAACAGGGTGATGATTTAGCTTGGATTAATAGTCTGACAGCAAAAATTGAAACTACTGAATTACCTTCATTTGATTCCTGAAGTTTGAAAGTTTATAACAGCATTATGTTTAACTGATATTTTGCCTCTGGAAGCAACAGCTGCACTAGCTGGCAAACAATCCCAGAATGTTAATTGAAGATTTCAAATACTAACAAGAGGAATATATTTAAAAGGTATTGCTGTCAAATAAAGTAATCTTAGTTTTACCTCCTGCTTTACTCTAGCCCACACAGTTATACAAATAATAGTTCTCCATCTTCTCATCCCCACTTACTAGCACCACTAAGAAATTCAGACTACATACTGTACTGCCCACTGCTGGTTTGGTAAATGGGAGTTGGCACCGTAACAGTGGCGATGGCAGGTGCTGCTGTTTCCTCTTCAGACTTTTCCTCTTCGATCCTTGGCACTCCTGGGGCGTCTGAGGACAAGTCATTCAAAATTTTTCTGGCAAAAACAGTGTGTTGTAGAGATTTTAGTAAAAGGTGAGAAAATGTCTTTTTGATGCATAATTATTGGGAAGTGCAGTGAGCCAGCACTGCAAATACGGATGCAAAATGAAAAACCCAGACTACCTTCGAAATCTTATTGGAGAAAGTTGTTTAGAATGCTATGCACAGATGGGTAAGGCAGCCAACAAAGAGCAGCACAGGTGCTTCTCAACAATTGCAATTTTTCCTTTTTCTTAAAAACATGTTTTTGTATCATGCATTTTGACTTGTTTCCTGCTTTCATCCACAAAATATCTGAAGAAAGCAATCTATGCAAAACCTCATCGTTCACATCAGAGGAACTGCTCCCTTTCAGAGACCATCAAGTCCTCAGCCAGAGAGACAAGTATAAAGGAAGTTTGCAGAAATGCTGTACAGGGCCACCAGCTTTTAATGGAACAGCTGCCTGGGAGACAGTGCTGAGTGTTTAAGCAACACAATTATGTTTACAGGGGAGGTAAAAACTCTGCCTTAGAAAGCTGTAAGATTAGCATGTGTAAAGAAAAAGCAGTTTGTTAACTATTTACATGGGCTAATTCTCCAAAGCCCAAACAGCTGAAACATCCCAGCTACAGGTCCTATTGACTGTGACTGTAGGACTGAACATAACCAGTTGCTGCTATTTGCAACATTTAGACTAAGCACTGTCCCACAGAGAGTGG
This sequence comes from Meleagris gallopavo, assembly GCF_905368555.1. NCBI lineage: Eukaryota > Metazoa > Chordata > Aves > Galliformes > Phasianidae > Meleagris > Meleagris gallopavo. The sequence goes on from NC_139410.1 coordinate 11,598,886, forward strand.
ACTATCAAGCCTTTTTTAGTGCAGGCACTGTATTACCTCACTGCAAAATGCCACTTAGGTGTAAAGGAACTTTCTTTGTAATTCTGTTTTCCTGTGGACTGTCTCTAGAATTCAAAGTGTGATGAAGTGAACACAGTTGTAGATTCTAAGTTCCAACATGACACTCGTTGCCTTTCCAAGGCTTTGGGAACCAGAACATCTGTGCTCAGCTATGTGGGAAGGCTGGTCACCCTGCTAGGCAACTTGACAAACAGTGCTTTGCTGTTACTATTTCAGCTCTGCATGTGTGCAGGAACCCCAGCACTGCACAAGCGCTCCACAGTGCCAGGTACCACTTGGACAGAAAACAAATTCCCTTCCAGACAATTTGAATTCTAGGTATTAGATGAGAAAAAATAGTGGACAAAACAGAGAGATTTCAATAAATCTGAACAGAACTATAGAATCCCCCCATTTGGCACTCCATGTGAAGAACACATCAAACAAGAAAAATGCTTCTGCTTTTAACCTGCTTACCTGTAGGAGGGTCGTCTGGAAAGAATTTCTCTCCGTTTCTGTGAGTCTGTGACACTGTCCACTGATTCCTGTGAGTCTTCACTTTCTGCTATAGTTGAGATCTGAAAATAAGAACAGCAATCAAATTTAACAGGACACTTCCAATGCCTTTATTTTAAGGAATTGCTGACGCATGTATTATACACTACTACTACCTATGCAATGGAAAGAAAGAGCAGGCTGCTTAAAAGTAACAGATACAATGAAGAATGACCAGAGCCAGGTATCTACCCATGAGAATGTCTCTTAGAATTTAAATATTACAGTAAGAGAATACAAAAATTAGTCCCAAACAGTTTTTGGTTTTCTTGATTTCTTCCTTGTTTCCATCCATTCTGAGGGAACAAACGAGGAAGTCAGTCAGATTTAGGGAGAGAAAAATTAAAAGCAAATTAAGAAAGGTTGGAAAGAGCAAAATAATGAAATTGAGAAACAACAATTTATAAATCATTGTATGGATTTATTACACAAAGACTGCTTTTTCTTTTGGGAAATCGTCAGGAAAATGTCATGCCTGAAGATGCTAAAAAATAATGCAGTGCTGCAAGTCTGAAAATTGGAGCTAAAAAAAAAAACTTTAAAAGATTCATAAGGGAAAGTTAAAATGTTTCTAACAACTGTAGTTCCATAGTTTTACATTCAAAGTGTCCCAAAAATATTTAAAAAACCTCAAATACATAAACTCTTGAGGCTTTCAAATGGCTATATTCATGTTACAAATATACAAAGCTCATTATAGTCAGCAGCAAAATTCTTATGTGAGAAACACAGCTCTCAGCACAATTTTTTAAGCACCGTAGGGAAGATCCTTAAAGGATCCAAAAGCTTGCTGGCACCTAAATCTCAGTTATCAGATAGAGGGCCTGGACAGGTCCAAGGCTGTCAGTGAAATACCATGCTATATGTATCACAGCATTCCATACACATTTGTGTTTTCACTGAGCCAGGTGAATCCCATCCAGGATTTCACTGTCAGTCTCCTGTCTCCCACCTCTGTGCTAGTAAAGTGCACTTATCTGAAAACTGCTTGCTTCCAATAGATTAAAACTCTGAACTTCTGACTCTATCAGCTGAAGAAGGCAGAGACTGCCAGAAACTCATCATTAAAGCCGACAAGGAGTAAATAAAGACTATTATCAGAATGGCCTAGTTTTAAGTTATGCATGCCTTATTATTTTTACAAGAATACCCAGCTAGGTATCTATCAGTCTAACTCTGTGTAGCTGCCCGAAGTAACACTGGACTTGAAATAGCTCCAAAGAAAAAAGAAATAAATGGTTATGGGTTTTAAGATTTCAGATTACTTTTCTCCTAAGTCTTTAAGCTCTCTCTTCATTCATACTGCATTATCTTTCTTGTTTTACGGAAGAAAAACAACATTCGGCTGGTAAATTTAAATAATATTTTTACAAGAAGACCAATAAGTATATTTTAAGGGCCATAAACATACAGATGTGTTTTGTAAACCAATATAAATGTTTCCTGAAGCAGCAAAGACTCTCATCCCAGAATATCGGGCTCAAAAGATTAACAGATTACACTATAAGAAAAACTGTTCTTGTTCACCTTAGGACAATGTTAACTCTTACACTCTTACTGTGTGAAAATAAAGTAGAGGGAAAAAATTAAGAAATACTGAAAGATAAAACAGAAACCTGTTAAACTCCCCAATCAAGTTCTAGAGGGAAATGAAACTCAGTGATGAATTAAAGTCAAAAAGGTTAAACCAGAAGAGAAAAAAGTCGCAGAGTAGCAAATACTGCACAGATTTTGCTTTTAAATTAATTTAAGCAAAAACATAATCAAGGACACAAGCCCAATAGAAGCCAACAAACTGGCAGGACCGTTCAGAAGGTGCAATTCGCGTATTAGGAAGTTCTTCAGCAAGTACCTGAACTGTCTGGACCTGTGGAGACTGAATAACTGATGGCTGGGCAGCCTGAATTACGCCGTGCACTTGAACTGTCTGCCCATTGGGCAGCTGAACTAAGGTCACCGTGGGTGCAGAAGATGTTGCGTGAGCTGCTGGCATAGATACCTGCAATGTAGAGACAGGGAACAAAAGTTAGGTTATTGCAGAATCTTATTTCACTATCAGGAACACTTTCTGGTGAACAAATTACATCTAATCTAGACACCAGCTAGATGACCCAAATGTTTCAAAGTAATACAAAAAACCCTGAATTGTCTATGCTCAACATCTGACCTACTTTCCAAATTAATCTAATGCAGAGTTTCTGCAGGCTCAAAATATCACCTCTAAAACCATTGACAAGACTGAGAAAAACGCAACTGCTTCTATTTTGAGTAACCTAAAAAAAACATATTAACCTTCAGTTACTTCAGTTACACACTGCTAGGATTTGGGTGTACACCTACTAACACCGCTGAGTCAAAGGCAGAAACGTATGGGAGTGGAACTATTTTTGTTCTCACTCAGGAAAATGCACAGTTATTTGCCAGATGTAAGATGTTAGAATTTGTATAGTCATATCTTTCAGACTTACTAGAGACTAAACCATACTGAGTAGCTGGCAAAATCAACCACGTGTTCAGAAAGAAAAAAACAGGGGGATGCTGAGGACCAAAAGATATGCACTCAGTTATTTTGATCCAGCCTAGCCAGTAAACACAAACTCTGCTTTAACAGCTATTTCATGTCTGAGGAAAAATGGCCCAACTCTTTAAAATCTCAGTTCCTACACACACGTTCCTTTCTAAAGCACAGAGCTGCAGGCAGTGGCTATGCCCAGAGTGAGGTGCCAACTGTGCAGCGCTGAGCATGGCAGTGTGTGTGCAGCCACAGGGCCCTGCACAGGACATGGCCCCAAGGACAGCGCTCCACAAGCAGAGCTGCTCATGCCATGTGGAGAAGTCTCGCTTCTTCGCTGTGCCGAGTGACATGGACCACAATGGGCAAGCAGTGGGCTGTGCACTGGGGCTGCTCTGTGGCTGGTCAGGCACCCCAGGACTCAGTCGTGCTCATCCCAGGTCCGGTGACACAGTGCATGCGGTCACACCTGGGCTCCTGGCAGGCAGAGCAGTGCCAGGGCTGCCACACCGTGCCAGGGCCCCAGAGATACTCCTTACTTGCCATCACAGGCCTTGGCCATCACGGGCCATGCCAGTGAGGGCTCGTTCACTAGCCATCCTGCACCTGCATCCCTACATTTGGAGAAATGGAGTCTTCTGGTGTGTAATGGCTTTTTTAAGAAATGCAATCCATTTAGCTACAGTGGGAGTAGGAGTTCTACTGCCGTCCTGCCTAATCCCAGAGAACTGCTGTATGCAGACTGCAAATTCTCTGCTGCCCTCATGGACATGTGGTTCTCAAAACGCTACAACAGCTCATCTCTGAATCTCCATAAACATCCATCATTTACAAAGAAATTTTGCTCAACAACAGAATTAAGGGGAATTTCATGTAGATCTCTCTCCTCCACAGCTGTCCCTCCCTAATCCACAATCTGTGCTTGCTGTTACCTTCCTTTTTTATGAAAATGGCTGCAGCATTACATGGCCATACTTAGCTTGCAGGAGAAAAACTGGGACTGGGATTAGCGTGACCACGCTTCCCTCTGGCAAATCATATTCCTTCACCAAGTGACCTTTTATAATATTGCACATCTGACTGAACAGTCCTTGGCAGTGACAGCAACGCCGATCAACTGGAGGCTACGCTGTGGCTGCACAAAGCCAACAGCAGAATGCAACTTCCGCAGATGTCTCTGACTCATACCTTGTGGAACTGGAACGAGTTTCCTTTTGACTCCAAAAACTACCCTGAGCTAGCTAAAAACACAGAATTTAGACTAAGCTCATAAGGGGGTGAGCTTACAAGAAGTAATGAAAGATTAAATTAACATAATTAGTTATTTAGACTTGCCTGAGCCTCTGAGGGCATTCTCTAATGCCAAGCACTGCCACATGACACATTAAAAATATCATATTAACGAAACACTGCCGATCAGAATCAGACAAGGAATTGTGTTTGGACTGTTCAGTCCCCTGCATGAGGATTATAAAGTTTGGAAAATAGCCAGGGTGCAAATAATACAGTGAATGACAATAGGGGAATTAGGGAAACTTACATATTTGCTTGTGCTTCACAGTGGTTTTAATAATAACTGCATAGCCTTTTCTTACTCCAAAAAAAAAAAAAAATCTCATTCAAGCGCCAGAGTAATTTTACCCAAGTGAAGTACGTTCAGTCCACTCCATACTGCAAGTTTATCTACCTGGAAGTGAGTATGTCAGAACATAAATGTAAAACATGCTTGCTTCTCCATATGAAATCTTAACACATACCAAGAGGGAAGCAGCTTACTCGTTTTGCAAGAGAAATAAATGACTTTCACTTAGTTGACACTGAAGTGTTATTCACACCTCCTACATTCTGTGCCTAAGTTAGACAGTGACAAAACTGCCCAAAGAGGCAAGCTGGTGCAGGGCAGCTGGTGGTCTGAAAATTCACACCACAGCTCACTGAACAAAAAGTGCCCTGTGCATTTTAACAGCTTGGACCGCTGTGCTATTACTTGAATGGAAGTGTACTGAGTTTACTGAGAGGTGAAAAGACTTCTTAGAGATATTAACCACCTATAAAATTGTACATAATTCAACACATGCGCCACTTAAAAGATATCAAATTCCCCATGCTATGTGATCTAAAAAACATGCTAGCTCTTTGCAGACTGCAAGTACTTTTAAAATGAAATTGTTAAAGGAGAGAGATGAGAGATTCAGTATTCATTTTACACAATAGAATTACTTCTGCCAGCCATCAGTGCATCCAAGACTGACACTAGATTCCAGAATTAGAGATGTAGCTGGAATTGCATAATTTCTTGCCTTTCCAAAATAATTCGGGAGTAATAAATGATCTACTTCTGTCTCTCTATGTGATGAACAATTCTGTGAAATTCCATAGGATAAGACAAGCTGTCAGATGCCAGGTTGTCCCATTTACTTGATCCTAATGTTTACAATGTTCATCCCATCTGATATGATGTTGTATTTTCTGTATTATTTAACTGGATTTTCTGTTTGTTTCCTTCAGAATAAAGTTAATTATTATAGACAAGTTTCTAACAGAAAATACAACAGCGAAACAATCTGGTCAGTATCAAAAAAGACAATAAATTACATAATTTGAAAACAACCCAACCTTTCATTGTTACGGTTGTGGTAATGAATGATAGAAATAATTCAATTAATATTAAATATTCTGTGAAAATTACAAAATTTACATACATACAGTTCTTCAGAATTAACAGTCGAGAGTGATGTGAAGTTGAAAATTTCTAATGCTACAAAAACCTGAAGACAAACATTAATGGAACTATACATAGCAGCTGTTTCAGAGTCGTATCAATTGGACCTTAACTCAGGCCCATGAGCAGACATTATCCCTCTTAAAAAAATCACCCAATAGGTAAGGCTACTATACCATATTATTTTATACCTGGGCTAACGTTGCAATCTGTGGTTGTGCCTGTACTGTCATCTGTTGGGTTTCTGCCTCTGTAACGGCTGCATCTCCACTCTGCTGGTTCTCTGCTCCAGATTCCATGGTCATTTAGTTACCTACAATCACAATATTTGTCGTAAGTCTGTGTTGGTATGCAATTCCATTACTCTTAGTGGATCTGGTAGCAATCACTGCATCTGAATTCCCATTACTACATACTAGTTTCATTTACATATTAAAATGGTGCCAAACTATTAGCATTCAGGCAAAATTTTGCGTGCTTTATGTCTGCCTCAGGTTCATTTTCCTATGTGTAATGTTCCTGAAAAACTGGTCCAGTTTCCTCCAAAAACCGAGATCAGAAAAAAAATGTGTTTTACTCATATTAAAATAATTGCTAGGGCAATTGTACTATGATGATCTACTACCTCCATAATTTGGCACAGTGACCCACAGTTTGTCAGGAAACCTCAGTGCCAAGGTGAAAATATGCCATAATTAAGCCATAAAAGCATTCCTGCTACAGCCCTCCCTCTCCCCATCACTACAGTTTGCAGGTAACCAACAGCAATTTCTGTGTTGGCTACTTAGCTTTCAGTCTTCTATCTGAGCTAAATACGCAACAGCTCCATACACATTTTTTCCACAGCCAGACTGTGCATGGATCTACGTCACAGCAACTTAAGCTCTTCCACTCTGCAGGATTCAGATCAGTATACACAATGATAGAAGCCAGCGCTTGAAGAACCTTAATGCAATTGATTACTTTCAAATTAAGAGGTACACAGTAGTTCATCACGACCTATGTTTTGTATCCTACATATTTTCCAATACACTTATATTTTTAAGAAATAGCTGAGTTAAGTCTGGATCACTAGAAAACACAACTCTATAGAAAGAGGTTGCAAACCCCAGCATGTAGGCAGAATGCAATGAATGCAAAATTCTGCACTGATCTCTGAGAATTACTTTTCAGTTCTTCTTTAAATACTGGTAAGTAAATATTTAAAATTTGACAAAGAACTTCAAAATACAAGGAAACCTTTCCAGGGATACAGTAATACAAAACTAAAATACAGAACCCCCAGTACTAAGTAAGAGGAATGGCCATTACCTCCACAGCCACAATACCAATCTTGTGTACCGCTGTGTGCTGCCCAGTTACTCAGGCCTCTCTCTACCCCGCGGCACCACAGCTCTCCAGAGCAGGAGCAAAACCACCAGTTGAGCATTTCTGCTTTCGAGAGGGCCTGGAGGCAGAGGATGCTCAGATCAGTAGGCAGGTGGAAAGAAGGAGAAATCCCCCTCTCCCTCCAGAACTTTACTGGTCCTGGAGAAAAAGACTTTCAGTATGTGGCGGTACCATGACCATTTTCAAGATACTTCATTTTAAACCTAATCTCAGAGAAATATTAATGCCAACTAGGCTTCAGTATTACAGAAATGAGAACATGCTCAGGAGACACGTTGCCTGAAGCAGTAGGATCACAACTCAAACCCCAGAATAATATGAAATTTCCATCTCTTAGTAAATGATAAAACAGCATTTCAAAGTAGTAACTGCATCTAGCACAAAAAGAAAGCAAGTCAGTGTATATAAAGCAAAATCTGTATACTTACTATTGAAAAAGATTGTTCAGACAGTGTGTATGTGTGTGTGAAAAAAATGAAATGTGGTTGTGTGTACCAAAAAATTAGTTTATAAACCTTAGGAAGTGAAAAGAAGCAGTCATTAAACTTGATTTTCCTTAAAAACAAACAATGAAAAAAACATTTTTAGAAAATGAAAGTTAAAGCCTTCCAAACGCTGGAATTTTGTTCCACCTCTCCTTCTTGTCATGGTTTTACATTCCACTGTATGTGACACCAGTCTGACAAATGCCTACAGATAAAAAACACTTTAACTATAGGTATATGGCTGTAAACTAGTCATGAAAGAAATTAACTGTGAACTCATTGCTTTGAAGTAGTCTACATTGCCATTTTTATAAGAATGTCAAGGACAGCCTGTGTCCATGCAAATACTGCAAGCCCATTCTTCCCAACAGCACCCAGTTTCTCTCACTGCATTTCATCTTCCAGAAAGCACGAAGGAAAACTCCTGCACTATTACTATTTATAATACACATTACCAAAGAGTTCTTAAAGGTGTCATTGATTACATTTTAAGTGGTTTTCTCTAACACGTGAGCTTTTTACTGTGATAGTTTTAGTCCTCCATGTCACACCTCCTTTTTATTTTAGCATTGTTTTCAAGTCCACTAAAGGTTTCTCTTTGATTTTTATCATTCTTATGGAGGTGTCTATTTGATCCCTTTTTTGTGTCTGTACCAGCCATTCTGCCTAGGGTAAGCAAATCAACATCTTTCTCTCAAATCCTCAAAAGCCCACTCCACCAGAACCACTTAGGAGAACGGGCAGATCACATACAGCAGCAGCATCTCCCAGGCAAATACTTTAACAGAACTTAAGAAGATACAGTTTCCCAGCTATGTATTCAAATATGTTGCAAAACTAATAATGGCTTTGCCTGCTGATAGAAATTGTGACTCCAGCATGGAGTCAATTGCTATGGAAAAGGGATTAGAAATAGATAAAATGTAGTAAGTTCCTTGAATTAGGGTCTTACCAATGTTCACAAAAGCACATGTTGCCAAGTTCCTGTTGATACACATGTTTTTGTAGGAAGAATTCCCAGTCTTCTCATACATTATTAAGGAAAAGACTTCTGGTTTCACAAGCCTAGTTTCTACATTTGTGTCATTTCTGTATATATTACAGTAAGTTTTAACTGTTTGAAGTGCACTCTCCTCTGAAATGCCAACATTTTAGAAACCAAATTCTTAACTTGACTTGTAAACACCTAAAAGGAAACTCCTCATAACATACAGTAAGGACTGAGCAATGCAGGAAGCTGCCTGCAAGATTTGCATCTTGACACATGCAGTTGGAGCAAGTTTCAAGGGTGACTTGTAGGGGCTTTTTGGACAAGCTTCGTCTTCGGTTATTTACAGGTTCTAAGTAATCTTGAATTTGGTTAATTTGGAACGTTCTTCCACCTCAGAGGATTTGTATTCCAACTTCTTTACTACTACCTTTTTACCTAGTGTGAGCATTGTGGCTTCACACTCAAGATACACTGACCGTTTCATTGTTTCACATTTGTTTTAACAGCACAGTATTAAAAGATTGCCAAGGCATACAAGGCAAGACACTTAGAACGTAAACACTTAATAAAAATGCATATCATTGTATCAGGCATGACTCATTTCAGAAATGTTCTTTCAAAAATATTTGTTAAATGTATCTATCTAAATGAAATTACCTTCTTATGTCTTCACATAATGCACTGATCAGTTTATTGACTTTGTGCTTGAGCATATGACTATAATGGCTGTAAGACTATAAGGTTATCAATCCCTATTAATTCTTGCAATTCCCAATTCCTCCCTGCTTCCAGGCTGCTTTCCAATTTGTCAAAAAAGGAGTCACACTTCCACTTTCAGAAAAATAGCTCTTGGTGCTGTTCATCTTGAACTAAGCATTCCTAGATTAAACTAAAGGAAAAAAAGAAAAAACAAAACAAAACAAAACAAAACAAAAACAAACAAAAAAACCAACCCCCCCCCCCAAAAAAAAAAACAAAAAACAAAAAACAAAAAACCACCAAAACAGCTGTAACAACCAGAGTTGAAAAAGACAGGACTCTGCTTGCCTGAAACATGCTGGGAATGAACTCTGAACACAGGTTAAGAAAGCTGACATGATTACCTGATTAGGTATGGTCTAACTCAACACTTATATTTAATAGATAACTTTCTTTATTAATTCAAAAAACCCTAGTATTATTTAATGTACTTACTGACTAACTGAAATTCCAGAGATGAACAACTAAACGATAAAACATGCAGCTGACACCCAGTAATTCATTTTAATCAAATCAGTAGAGGGAGAACAAGTTCAGCAGAAACTAACTGTGCTCAACAAAGCTGCAATATCACAGCACTAAGACATTAAGCACAGAATTATGATAATGAACACAAACAGTTGCAGAATGCCTAAGAAATCCTGAACTACATACACTGCAAAAATAATCCAAATAGTCCTGTCTTGTTCATAGCATAAACCAAGGAAAGAGCTCTGGGCACTACTGCTTCTAGCTCATCTCAAGTTTCTGCTTGACATGCACCTATGACAAGAAAAGCTAAAATGCTAGAATGCAACAGTAATAAGGTACTGGGTAGACTTAAAAAATTCTGTTTGTGTAAGTGGGCCTATCTATCAGTTGGATTACAGTGCAGAGGATCTCAGCATACTGTGGAAATGGGCTTTAAGGAATTCAGGTGTTCAGAGAAAGCAAGCATTTGGGGAATGAAAGCCTGTAGCTGTATCAGGAGGCTGCAAAAAAACTGTGTTATTTACTTCCGAAAGATGTGCTCCAAACATTTCAGTAACACAGAAAGTAAGCCAGAAACATTCACTGCCTGAATATAAAACAGCAAAGCTAAAGGACTGCAAGTTTAAAAGTATAAAAATAAAAATTTAAAAATATTTACTAAAAAAAAAAAAGGTGAAAATTGTACTTTATGTACTACACAAAAAGGCCACTGACACTGATAAGCAATTTATCAGGATTAAAATAGGGTTAGACATGCATAAGGACAACAAGAATATCCGTAATTAAGGAGATTATTTCATACAAAAAAAAAAAAAGTGCAGAACTGAAAGGAAGATAACAATGAGTCAAGATGTAAATTAATTTTGAATCCTTAAAAAATCAAATACTTTCATGAGGGGGCAGATTATGTTGTATTTAATTCTTATAGTTCCCAGTACTTCTGTGAGGTACCCACTGCTCACAGACAGGATGCTGACGGAGGTGACCTGCAGATAAGAGTTATCTCTGAGCTCCAATGCTGTACACTCAGAGCATGAGTACAGCCACCTCCCTTCCTGTCTTTAAACTCAGGAAGATATAACTGTCTTCTTACAGATTTCCTATCTTCTTCAATCCACAGTACTCACCTATTGCCAGTTATTCGGCCTCCCTGGTATATCCGCTTTCTTTCTCCTTGTATCTCTTACCCCAGATACCCCTACAAACTCCAGCATCTCTCCCAGACGCAATGCCCCACCCCCTGATCCCTGCCCACCCCTTGGCACCAGACCTTGGCTCGCAGCTACTGCAGAGCTTTCCTGCTCTGCAAGGATGGCGTGTCACCATGCAGGACCAGACCGAAGGAAAGAAGATGGAGCCCACTTCCCAACCACCGCTAAGTCCAAGAAGCAAAGCACCAGTGCTGTGGCAGCTGTAGCAGATACAACCTTCTGCAAGTGAAGAAGGTCCGGAGTGTCGCAAAGCAGTGAGGCAGCACAAATCAGCGTACAGCCGGCAGCCACAGCCGCAGCCCGTTCACAGCAGCCGTGGCCGTCACCTGGAACTTACTAGGCCACACACTTTACTACTTTGAAAGGCCTTTCTCCTCCATAGCTAAGGGATGGCTTTTGGTTTCACTTTATTCAAGCACCCAACCAGATGTTGAAGAGCACCACAATGGCTTCCAACGCCAGCGGGGAACAGACCTGACAGACCTGTGCCCACCAGTCCGGCATGCGCCATGTCCAGTCAGGAGTCCGTCCGATCATCCCGCCGATGTCACCGCCATGGCCATGCTGCTTCAGGCCCAGCCCAGCACCCAGCCACTGAGCTGTGTGCGGCAGTGCAGGGCCACGATAGTAGCTACACACAGACAGGTCTACACGTATTAAAATGAATAAACTGTTTCACAAGGCATGCACCTTTTACAGATATTGCTTACAGCTTCTTGTCCCAAATGTGAATGAAGCCTGTTTTGCCTCCTCCTGCGTTCTCTTCATTTTATTATCTCCAGCAACCTTTAGCATGAAGCGGATTTGAGGATGTTCAGACAAGAGAATAAGTACGCTAACAGTTTTGTATGGTGCTTTAACATGAATGCTGCTGCATATATGCCAGTCCTGATTTCAGTAGCTGTCCTGAGTTCTGGAAGGCTCCTCCAAAGTGAGCATGTCAAGCCTCCTGCTCCTCAAGCAGTGCTCACTATGGCCTGTACTCCATTTTGTTCATAGCAGGCATACCAGCACCATTGTTCAGGAAGCACATACAGCTCCGTAGTCCACAGTTCCAGGAATTAAATAAAGCCACATGTATTTAATACATGTGGCTTTATTAAGCCACAGATCCACCATGAAAGCACTGAAAAGTCATCAAACATCACTGCTGTGTGCTATTATTTGTTTACACCTTTTCAGTGTAATTAGTGAGGACATTCACTTGCAATCTATAAACATTTCCACTGTTACTTCACAGTGTGGCAGCCTTTTCAACTGCTGCTGAGCAGCTGCTCTGTGAATTCTATTCAATCTCTGTCAGACTGAAAATGTTCAGAGAAAAATAATTTTATTTACTGCTAACACATGAGACTTCAAATAACCACTAATAAACGCGCAACATGACAAAACAGGCCCATAATTATCTCTCTGTCACTAATGACTACACACAAATTGCAGTTTTTATGTGAGATTCACTGCCATCCTAAGCTGTCACTGCCTCTGCCCTCAAGCGCTTGTTCCTGTCCTGCTCTCTCCTTTGGGTGACAGAAGACTGTGCACCACGCTGTGAACACAACTTAGTTTGCTAATTCTTTTTGCTAATTCTTCTTAAAACTACTTTCTACCACTCCTCTAACCCTGTTCACCATACAGCCACTCACAATTAGGCTGGCTACAGGTCAGGGCAGTACAGGGGCCAGGCAAGTAAACTGGAAGTGTGAGTACCAAAACTGCCCCAATAACCTCCTGTAAAAAATGCCAAAAATAAGAAAGATCCTCCAGATATTTGCATTCAAGCACAGCAATCTGTGAGGCAAATGCAATAAAAAGCAGGAAAAACACTTACCATTGAAGATAAAATATTTCATCCTGAACTTACAAGAAAAAATGATTCTCAATTTAAAGTGATCCTGCACAAAGTGGAATCATACTATCAGCTGAACATGATAGCCATGGTCCCACTTCTGTTTACATCAGTGTGACACAAGGGGATGTCTGAAATCACTCTGCTGATTGAATGCAGCAGCCAAAGTAAGTGAGATGAAAATATAGCATTTTCATATCGGTCACTGAAAAATGCAACCAGGGACCTTAGTTATGCTTCACAAACTTTTTTGGCTCATGATTATTCAAGAAGCCTTCTAATGCAGTTGTAGCTACATTTTCAAAGTCAGTGAAAATTTCTCATACTTTAACAGATTTAGATATCTAAATGACTGCTGTATTGGAACAAAACATTTGGTTTGCATGCTCTATTTCCCTCTCACTAGGGAAAAAGCTATGAGATTTTTTAAAAAGGTGGAAGATCTAAAACTGAACTCACAGCTACAGAGTAGAGCACCCAAATAAGGCATCAATTTTAGATTCAATTTTATCGTGTTTGCATAACACAATGAAACTGACATTTACCAGGCAGAGGTGAATGAAAATGCACTTGTACCATGTGTGAATGAATGGTGCTTATGCATTCTTCAGTGCTGGATTTTCTTGATTTGCCTTTACGCTCTTGGCATTGTATTAGTATCCAGAGTTTGTCTTCAGGCTTGCTAAAAGGAAAAGAGACTCGACAATAATTAACTGAAATTTATTTCTTATATCAAAAAAGTCACAAGAGCATCCAGCAAGCATTTGTACATATGCATAATTTATTTTTAATGTATACTGCCTTTTCTTGTTCAATATAACATCATCAAGGGACCTAACTGAACTACAAACATTCCCATTAAGAATAGAAATCAGGCACTAAAGATAAAGGTGAACTCTCCTGCTCATCTTAAAAAACAAATAACTCCAATATATTTACATTCAACTGATAATGTGAAAAAAAAAAATCTATTTAAGTTGAAAACCTTATCTAGTAGGAGGGATAGCTCTTGTATGAATGCACCAGTTTTGCCAAGGCCCTTCTAGAAGCTTGGGGGAAGAGATGACAGTAAGTGCTTCCTAAGATATTAACAATGAAAAGAAACCAAATGCCTCACCGCTATCTCACACCTGTCAGTCAGAAATCCCCCTCAAAACTGTTAGACTTCAGTTAACAAAAGAAAATGCCAAAACAAATTACAGACAGGTTATAAAGTCATTTGGTATCTATTACTACTATTATTTAAGATTTAATCCATAAAGATGTTTTATTTATAAATGTTCAGTCCTCATACTCAGTTCACATAGCGTATTAAAAGATTAATCTATATGCTTTACGTCCATGATCCTAATGGTAAGATAGAACCATGATAAATATTTACGAACAGCTTTAGCCAATATGTGCAGTAAAAAAAATTGTCCACAAAGTGTCTGCAAACTGAAACTGTAGAGAAAGCAGATTAAGGATGACCTGGGCAGTATATTCTATCTATTCACAAAGACTTCAGGAGAACTTGCTTGTTTCTAAGAATTCAACACATCTTGTAGTTCTCATATGTTTGTTGCCAATGTTATTTATACAGCGCATTTACATACTAACTGACTGGAGCTTAGCGCAGCCTACCATCTTTTCTCTGAGACTATTTTTAGAGCATAAAAAGCACCTAATTTTCAACCTGCACTGATTTCTTGTAATTCCTGCAAGTGGGAGAAAGTTTTTCTCTCACAAAGGTGCAACTATGTAAAAATATCAATTGACACAGATCTTATCTACATGTGCCTACTGAAAGCACTGTGGAGAACTCTGCAACTTGTGGCTGTTGGTAAAAGTTATCACAACAATATATCTGAATGGTATTATTTGTATGAAGACATCTTCAAGATGACACAAGGGCATCAAATGATTTTTGTTACGATGTTTGGGAGCCAATGCTCTTGCTGACCATATCAAGAACTCGAGAAGCAAACTCGAGAAGCAATTGGTACAGGTCTAGAAAATTAACATAAGCATAGCTGTTGGTAAGCAGGTTTAGTTTATTTCTTAACTGCGGGTGGAGAACTGAAGATTACAGAGCCCACGAGATCTGAGGCTGACTTATGTAACAATGACACCAGACAATTTTTTTCACTTTAAGGGTGCTAACTGTGACCAGACACTATCCAAATGACCGTTTTTTTTTTTAAAGAAAAAAGGAACAGACCTTTCCACTAACATTAGTGAAGTCTTTCCCTTTTTGTTACTTCAAAGGCCTCTGTGACATTGCTTGATACTGCAGATCATACTCCCTTTTGCAAACAGGGGTATCTAACAGATGGTGCAGGCTGCATCTCTTGAGTCCATGGTGAAAGTTCGCTGGACACAGGTATCTAAAAGCCATGTGTTGTATTAATGCAGCCTGAACTCAAGTACTGCGACTACAACAGTAAGTACAATGAACTAACATGTCTGTTCTGCTCATGACACCCTGTGTCCAAGCTGGAACACCCTACCTACCTCTTAACAGGGGTTATTAGTTTGGGCTCAGCATCACATGAAAGCAGCTGCATGATTTCTGCATACGGAGGAAGGCTGTGCCTGGCTGGCACAATGAGCAATTCAGAAAATGTGCTCTGGTACCACTCAGCCAGAGCTGCTCAAGAAGTAACGAAATCTGCCATGCTTCTCAACAGGAGCCAGGATGCTTCCTGTCTCCCTTCACTGCAAACTTGAGAATGCGAAAGTGATCCAGCAGAGGAACTAAGGCAGTCCTAAATGACAGAAAGGAAAGCTCATTCTGCAAGCAGACAGATACCTCTTCTTTCCCCAGAGAGAGGGAGGAAACAGGAGGAGGTGTTACAGAGACTGGTGTCCACACCGATGATGAAAGCAGTATTCACAGCAGAAAGTGATGCAAAGATAGCAAGGTTAAGACTCATCTAAGAAAGTGCATGTGTTCTTTTTTCCCCACTCTGTAGACCTATCAGGACTTGACCTGCCACTGTAATTCAAACAAAAGACATTTGTTTTCCTCTGTATGCATTTTTGTGTCCTGTAGCCTTAAACTGCCCCACCAGTCATTCTGACAGAGCAAGACCAACCTAACTGCTGTGGGTCATATTAGAAAACATTTGGATGTGTATAGTAAGGCTCTTTGTCTATATGCCAGACAACCTTTAAATGTCCCAGCTCAGAGGCTGGAGGAACTGTGCTGGTCCCAAACCTGCAGCTGCACAGAACTCTGCAAGAAGAGACTTTGTACACACTGGTGCTCAGTGCAGGGCTATCTCTGTGGTGGAGTTCTTAGCAAACAATTATGCAGCAATGGCTGGCTGCTCAACAGAGAACTTTCCCAGAAAAAGTTCATATTATGAGGTCCCTGAGTGAACATAAGGGCATTTAATAACATGCCCTCCTGCACAGGCTTTGCTCTAAACACGCGGAAGAGATTTGTACATGTCCAATCATTGGGACCAAAACAAACGCTGAAGTGAACAAGGCTGAGGCTCCTTTGAAATTACATAAACATCACCCAGCTCTTTTAGTGCTCAGAGCAGATCAGGAATGTCACACTAAAAAAAGCTGAGCGTTACAAAGAGTCACAGCAGTCTGGTGAACCTGAGTGCTCGAGGCCCAAAGATCAGGAATGCAACAAATAAGTGATCCTGATGCTGTAGTGGAGAATGCTATCGTCTCACTACAGGTGTTTCTTTCAGTGTAGTAATTTACAGTATATGCTAGGTATGACTTAACAGAAGCATATGTAGGAATGTGAAAAAGACAGATACCCATAGAGACATGTTTATTATTACTCAAAATCTTTCACTTTCAAAGTAACTCATTTCCAGAGTAAGTGGGTTAATTTTTTAGTGTGAAAATATTAATAGGCACTTCACATTCATCAGGATAGCGTACCATAAGACTAGACTCAAGCTGCTTAGAGATTACACTGATTAAAGATGACATCTAATGTAATATGAATGTAACTTTATATTACAAAACTTCATCTGCTGGAAAGTCCCAGAAATTCAGGGTACTTCCCCATGAATAAAGTAAACGTTTCCCATCCTGTAACGATGGAGGGCAGCTGTCAGTATTTAAAGTTCTTTATTCGGTCACCTGAAACATTAAATTAGACACCTGAATTTCATCATCCGTTTGAGGTTTATTTTTCATAGAAAAATGTGACAAAAAGCCTGAGGTTTAAATCCTGTCACCTTTGCTAAAGTCACCTTAGCAGAATACTGCAAACTGAAAAGGGCCAGATGTTGAAATTCCAGAGTCCAAAGACTACTGTCTTTTTCTCATTATTCTTCTGTTTCAGAGAACTGTCAGATCAGTTAAGAAAGCGAGGGCAAGCATGGAGAGTTTTAGGTATTATCAACATATAATTAAACTTGAGAAAAGAATTTTATGTAACAGTTTGTGTCTGTGCTGAGATTCTGTTTGTTGGTGAGAATAGACCGCTCCATTCCAAACCCTCTTCTGAATGTCAGTGGCTAAATAGCTCGTTGAAAATGCTATTTCTGATATTTAGGCTGCAAGTTCTATAGGGGTGAACATTTAAAAAAAAAAAAATACATTGTTCCATTTGATGCTTGTAACATATGTAGTAACCGTAGAGTTCAACTCACAGTGCAACACAAAGTTCTGTAACTTGGTAAACGCTGGGAAGTCTTGTTTAGAAAACACCACCACTTTTAATGAGTTCAGGAAAAAAAAAACACAACAAAACTGATGTTTCAGACCAATGTTTCCACTCTTTTATTAACAGAATATAATTAGAACTGGTCATCTGAAAGCAAGATCGAATAATTTATACAGAGCTGATAGTTAACAGATATAAAGCCAAGTGTCTGAAACAACTTCAAAATAACCTGTATCTGCAGATGCAACACAGATTTTGTTGTAATAGCTTTGTTTCCTTCCTGAAGGGCAGTATAGACTAACTTTTGCTCTGATGCTGCTCTGAAGTGAAAACCTGAATTTTCTACAGTTGGAGTGTTGCAGTAGAATATGCCCAGGAATGCACAAGAAAAACAGCACTTCCCTACAAACCTTGCCCTTGTCCAAGTTCTGAATGCTTCCAATTCACAGAATGTATTGCAACATTAAAACTGAAAGGCTTGGGGCTTATGCCACAGCTCAGCTCGGAAATACTTTAAATCCTGAAATTGCTCTGGCTGAGTTACATTGAAATTGTTGTTGCTTGGTTGGTTAGCACTGCTTCTTGAAGCAACAGAAGATATCTTATCTTGCTTAGTGTACCAAAATTAAATCTATGACCCACCCTCCCTAAACACCAACTGAAACTAAACCATGACCAAATTCTATAATAAGTTTATCAACTGTGTGGGTTCTGTCTTATTTTTCATGCATTTTTGTATTTGCATGGACAGTACAGGAAAACTAAAATGAGGAAGGTCTTTCATATGCCTGCCAGGCAAATCTGCTCTGCTTTAGTATCATCTCCATAACCAAGAATTGGTTATCTTGGTTCTCAAATATCTGTGTGGATTTAAGACCTGTATTACCAGTGGGCACCACAACTTTCTGGATGGAACAGAGATGTGACCTGCTGGTAACTCTGATTTGAGAATGGTGAACCTGAATAAGCAGCAGGAGTCAGTAATGAATCAGAAAGGGCCAGAGAAAGAAACAGAATCCATGCCTTGCTTTAGTATATAAAAGTGCATGAGCATAGAAAAGAAAACCTCTGTTTTGCTTTCTGCAACTAATAATAGCTGGCAGCACTGCTCTAGCTCAGCTTTCCTTCTTGTTCCTATTTATTTCTACCCTTATAAGCTGCCTGTGAAGCTGTGCAGTAAATGGGACTGGGGACCAATTTGGACTACATATGAAGCAGAAAATACAACTTATCTTTAATCTGGACTTGTTCTCTGATAATTTCACAACCCCACAAGCAGTTGTACTGGTCCTGCTGCCATGGGACCAAGAACAGAGAAGGTGAAGAAGAGTTTACTCTGCTGAAGCCTGGCCTGCCCATGGAAACAAAGTAGATCAATTATGGATAGGTGTCGTAAGACTGCAGGAAATAACAAAGCTGCTGAAGAAAACACACATTCTGTAACATGAATATTAATGTTTTATTAATAACTCTTCTTAAGAGTGGGAGGCTAAAAGCAGATTTTTTTTCAAGGAGGGCTTGCTGAGGACTGGGTAGAGCGCCATGTACTTCAGACTGCTCCACCTCTGAGAAAGCAGCTGTCTGCAGCAGGTACCATGCTGCCTTCTCTGCCCACCTCAGGATACTGTGCACTAGTGTGCAATCCACAGAAACCTCTTGCTACAACTTTCCTGTTACAAGTTTCAGCCACAGTTGTTATTTTAAAACCCAGAGGAGAGGCTGCAGCAGTTACATGTAGTAGCAGTGTAACTAAAGGCACTCGCTCTAGCCCAGGTGCCTCGGATGGCTGACAGGACTTAAACTGACGTGTTGGGCCTGGACAACTTCTGGAGCTTTGTCTTTCCAGTGAGGCTTGATTAAAAGCTATCAAATGCAATTTTCCCCATCTGACTGGGCTCCTCACAACCAGAGGCAGTCAACTGTCACATCAATCCAATCTCTTGAAACCCACCTTTGATGAGGAGGAGCTAGTTCAACCATGCAGGTGTCACCAGGCCTTCCAAAAGAAGGAAACTTTCAGTTTTCTTTTTATTTAATTCAGCTGAAACACTTGCTGTGTTACAACTTTCCTAGACACAAAGACAGAGCCCAGCTCCTCCCATGGTTCAGAAACAAGGATGTGCTGCAGCTCCCTGGGACAGGCCGTGGTCCAGCTCTGCTGCTGAAGGGACATAGTTGTCTTCCTCCTTTCTCCAGTCTCACTTTAAATTTGCACCATGCTGGTACTAGCAGGATCTCAATCACCAACTGACTCAGCTCACTCAAGCAGAAGAAAACTGACTTGACAACAGTTTTCTCACATATTAGTGATTTGAACGGGCCTACTAAATTGTACAACCGACACTACAGCCTATGCCAGGGATGGGCAAACAACATGCAACAAAAAGCAGGAGAAAGGAAAGGAGAAAGATATCTGTCTGCTGAAAGCCACATACAGTCGTGTCAGCTCAGATGAAATGAGGGCAGCAGGCTCCTGCTGGTGCCACACTGCAGTGTTTCTGCACACCGCCCTTTTCCACACCTTCCCTCCCTCAGTATTGCCCAGAATGTTCCTATCAGTACAAAACAGAATAATTTGGATGAGTTTCATGAGGGTCAGAAGCCCTGCTTTTGTCTACCGCCCTAGGATTTTCTCAAGAGAAGGCTCTCCACAACATACGAAGGCTTTAATTTACAAACCCTGTGTATATTCCAAGTCTCTTGGAGGAGTGGACAGGCACCAGCAGAATTTGAGACGGGGCCAACTATACAGAGCCAGAGAAGAGCCATCAGGGAAAGGCAAGAAAATACTGCTTCCCATCTACCATTCTAAGGGGTATAAAAGATCAGTTGGATGGGAAGAGATTCCACATTCGTCCCTAGGAACGGTGCAAGGGAAAGGAAAACTGGACTGCTATTTGAATAGCAGTCAAGAATGAGAAGGATTGGGACAGTATCTACCAGAAAAATACATGCAATACTGAAGCCAAAATGCGACGGAAGGTTGTACTGTAGCTGGAGAGATGGTTAAAAAGATTGCAGCAAGGCACTGCAGGGAACACGGACAGGAGGTTAGGAGTTAGAGCAGATGATCAACAAAGAACAGCGCTGAAGAAGTGAACACAGGAGTTGTTAAACACACAGAAGGTGCTTAAGCAAAGTAAATAAGTAGTGTGACAAACAGTATGTGTACACGGTATTAAAGTTTGGAAGCAGCTGCTGCTCACATTCATTTACTCCTACTATCTGACACATAAAAAACTTAAACTTAGTGAAATGATCAAGTGCCACAGCAAAAAGAACAAGATCCATGTGATCCAACTTGGCTATAAACACAGCAATAATCTAAGAACTTCGTGCAGGTTGCATTTTCTCATCTAGCAGCACTGCTGCTCAGGCTGCCCCTCTCCTGCTTCTCCCAGTCCTGTCCTTTCTCCTGATGTGCTGGCACAGCCACTGTGCAGCCCTGCAGCAACTAGGGCAGGGCGCCGGAGTGGGGAAATACAACCCAGCCTGACAGAAAAGGAAAACACAACCCAGACTTACAGTTCTTCCAAATGAAGGAGAAAAAGGTTTCACTGATAGCCTCCCTGACCAACCAAGCTGCCAATGAGATAGCACTTACAGGATCAAAGGCATTTCTACACATCACTTCAAATCTCTCCTCCAAAAAGTGTGAAAACCTCAAGGGCAGACATTTCAGTTTCACACTCCTGCACGAAGGCAGCTTTAAAATAGCACACTGCAAGGCCTTCTGCAGCTTTACCTACAGTAGCCGGGGCTGCCTGGTCTGAGTGACGGTAACAGAATAGCAACTGGAAGGACTCTCCCATCTTCAGAATTATTGTTACATTTTTCACCCAACAGTCTCAGATTTGTAACAAAACAAACATTCTCATGTATCCTTATAATCTTAAGGGGCATCTCTTCAGGGATGAAAGAAATCCTTGAGCTATGCATTTTGCTTAGAATCACTGAGACTATCTAACAGGCATCTGTGCTGCTTTAAAACTACTTGCGTGTAAGTTTATAAAGCACAGAGTAACAGACTTCCTCAAAATGCCTTACTCTCTGAATCCTGTGGATTCTTTGGACTCAGCGGTGCCAGAAAGAGATGGGAGCAGCATCCCTGTCTGTTTGCAAACACTGCTCTACCTGGCAAACCCCAGAGAACAAGCAGAGCCAGGGGCATTTCATCTGCACAGCTCACACACGCAGTTCTAGAAGCACGCAAAACCAGAAAGTGTTGTGCTTTTTCTCACTTTTTTAACCTCAGTACTACCAAGCAGCTGACAAGTTCTGAAGAATAAAATAGGTGTCAGTGCCTTAGTGGGCACTGGGAGAACTGCAAAGAAAATCACTAACCATGAGGTGGTCAGGTTTTCATCATCACCGTGAAGTGTGACTACACAGACTACAGATGAGGCCACACCATTTTTGATTTAGAGAAAAACCAGGGCATTGCCATGTATCTCCAGCTGCAAGCAGGCAAAGAAGCAGTGAGCTCCAGCCCAACTCAGCAGGGCTGTTTCTCTCGCTGAGGATTACTGTCTTTTTCATGAAGCTGACTTTAGATTACAAGCAGAAAGCTGGCAAGGCCTTCTCATTGCAGCAAAGCCTTGAGAAGTGTGGCATGAGTAACCCATCTCCACTTGCTAAGAGATCCTAAAATAGAGTTGAAGTGCGAATATCCCATTTGTTGCACAAGGGTGTCAACAGAAATTCCCCATCAGGGCCTCAGCTGCTAGCAAAGCCTGCACCCAGCGGGCTGTAGCTGCACATGGGCAAGAAGTGCTCACCTCTGAGCACGGCTGAACTTCTACTTTCCAGAACATTTTATATTTGATCTCAGGACCAGCAATAGTGACACCAGCTCACACTTCCACAAAACAGGCAGACTGATGACTTGACAACCTAAATTAGATGCTTCTAAATTTTCTGCATCAACAGATCACTCTCCCCTGTCAGACCATTCCTTGCACCCAGGGCAGCAGGCACCTTACCACCAAAGCCATGGGGAGGATCTGATGCAAACAACTCATGGGAGATCCAGATACAAAGCTGGGAAAATTATTTTTAACACTTATACTCTATCAATAAAATTTTAAAAATTATTATATTCTTCTTTCCTGCACTTAAATATCTGATCTTGGGTCACCTGACAGTGATGCACAGCAAATACAATCTCCTGCCTGCTGCTATTCCCAACCGGCCCCGTGAGGATATACAGGGCTCATGCGGATACAGCGTATGGGTTAGAAAACATGGATCTGAGAGTCCTCTGCCGTTATGAAACAGCGTGTGTGGGGGATAAATAAAGTGTCGTATTTCTGAAGCTACAGAAAGTACTATGCAAGGATTTACTGTCACATCTTTGTATTTAAAATGAACAGCATACCTCATCAAACCAAGAATGAATGAAATACACCAGCCACTACAAATCATTTAATCACCACCAACAGCTATGCTGCCTGCTGACACCCACAGATGTCCACTGTTCAGTTACAGCTTCAAGAACCCCTCTATCACAGAGAGCGACAAGCGACATGGAACACCCTTGGCATTTATGTTGACAGTGGTGGAAGTGACAGAACACAGCGATTTGCACAGAAGGAAGGACAGCCTATCCACACACTTCTGTGAATTGCTAATATCTGTCCTGATCCAAAAAATTATTTTGGTGACTTACATTTTACTTCACAAACAAAGCCAAACATATTTGCTGGTGATGGGGAAGGGACTAAGGGATACTGTATTTCAAAAGAGAGTGCTTGGTGCTCACAGTGGGTCTGCAGTTGCTTAATGATCCTAGGTCAGTTTCTAGTCCTTTATTTGAGAAACAGGAAAATTGTTTCTAACCTCAGGAAGAGATGTTTTTCATAATAGTGTAACTCCAAAAGCACTGCAGTACTTAAAAGGGACAATTAAAAAAAAAAAATCTGGAAAGACAAGACATATGGTCCGCAAAAATAAAATATATCTATCTCCTCGTGTGTACTTGAGAGGTGTAATAACCTTCGTGTAAAATACATTTTTAAGAAGATCCGATTGCCACGTCACTTTGACTTATTGCTGAGCACAGAGATGAGGATATCCAGGTTTGGAAGCGGGAATAGAGTCCTCTATCCTAGGGAACAAGGCGGGAACGGCCCGCAGCTGCGGCACCGGCGGCGGGCGAGCCGGCGTGGCGTGGGAAGGCGCCGTCGTTGACATTTGCGATTAAGGGACGGACAGAGGTCGGATCCCGCCGGTCGTGCGGCACCCGGAGCCGCGGGGCGCTGGCACCGGCGGCTCCCGAGCGAAGGCTGGCCGCCGCGGCCGGGCTCGGGTTCGCTGCGGGTTAAGAATACCGCCGGGGCGCCCGGCTCCGCTCGGAGACGTCGGGTGCCGGCGCGGGGACCTCCTGCAGGCGGGCTGGGCTCGGGACGCGCCGCCGGCGGCGCCCCGCGGGACGCGGCGGCGGCTCTCGGCTCTCTGGCGGCGGGGCCACGGCCCGGCCCGGCCGGGGGAGGAGAGCGGGGCAGCGCCGCCGGCGCCCGGCAGCGGCGGAGGGCGTCCCGCGCCGCGGGTGAGCGGCCGCTCCGCGCCCCCGTCCTCGTCCTCGTCCTCCCGCCGCGGGGCCGGGCCCTCCCCGCCGCGCCGAGCGCCGCCGCTGGCTGCCGCCGGAGCGGCCCGGCCGAGCGGCCGCCGCCGGGGCCGGCTCCCATCCGCCATTATCCTTTGTTCGCGGCGCGGCGGCGGCGGGGACGGTGCGGGGCTCGGCTCCATCTTTGAGGCGGGCGCCCCTCCCGCGGGCGGTGCGAGGCCGGGCCCCCGCGTCCCGCCGCCCGCCGGCCGCCCCGGTCCCCGCCGGGCTCCATTTCCTTCCCTCCCCCCCGCCCCTGTTCGCTGGGCGCCGTCCTCCTCTTACCGGTTGCGGGCTGCTCCGTCACTGCTTTCGTTCGCGCCTGGGATCTCGCCGCAGTTTTATTCTCTCCCCCACGTAACACACCGCGTCAAACTACACCTCCGCCGCGTCACTCACACACACACAGGCGCTCCCAGCCCGGCGACAGGCAGGCAGCGGCCGACTGAGGAGCGCCAGCCAGGGAGCAAGCGCCGAGCGCGCCGCGGCCCGCACGGAAACCGCCGAGCGCTCACGGAAACCGCCGAGCGCGCGGCGGGCGGCGGGAACGGCCGAGCGCGCCGCCGGCCCCCTCGGAAAGAGCCGAGCGGCCGCGGAAACGAACGAAGCGCCCCGGAGGGGTGGCGGAAAGAGCCGAGCGGCCGCGGGAAGGCGCGAACGGCGCTTCCGCCCGAGGCGGCCCGCGGGGCGGGCGGCGGGGCTGGCGCGGAAATCCCCGGGCGCTCGCGGAAACGGCCGAACCGCCCCGAGCCGAGGAGGCCCCGCGGGCGGCCGCGGCCGCCTCAGAGCGCGTCCGGGGCGCCGGGAACCCGGGCTCGCCGAGCGCGGCCCCGAGCGCGCGTCGGCCGCCGCCCCGCAGGGCTGCGCGCCTCAGGGTTCCCCCCTCGCTGCCCCGCCGATCTCGGGGCCCGGGAGCCTCCTCGGCCCGCGGGGACTCCCACACCCAACGTCTCCACAAGCACGGCACGGCGGCGCGGAGCCCCGACCCTCTTCGCGGCGCGGATCCGCCCGCGAAGCGCCCTGCTGCCGGCCGCCGCTAGGCCGGGGGGGCAGAGAGGAGCAGAAGCCGGGCCGGGAAGGCGGAAACCGGAGAGCCGGCGGCGGCGCAGGCCCTGGCGGCCATTTGCATCCGGCAGCGCCGTGCTCCGGCATCCCGGGGAGGGACGGAGCTCGCACGGGCTCCTTCGAGCGCTGAACGGGCAGAGCCTTGCCAGGGGAAGGTCTTCGAGGAGCCGGTGCTGCCTCGGGCCGGGGTGCGCTGCCAGAGTGCACCGACTGCACCTCCTGCACCGTCATCTCGGGGCTAAAGGGCGCACCCCGTCCCGCAGCGAGGAGGGTCGACTTTACCGACTCCTACAGCCCGATAAAAGCCCAACACGCTCTCGTAGAAAGCACTTTTGTCTCACGAAACCTCAAGATGGCACTGCAGAACTAAATTTGAAGCTCCATGTCAGGTACATCCCCAGCACACAGCGCGGTGCTCGCCAGCTCTGCCGCTCAGCGACGCCGAGCTCCTGTCCAGCCTTGTTTTCTCAAGGATGCCCAATGGATTTCATTTAGACTATCTCGGGTAAATCCATCCAAAATTAAAAAGCGGTGCAGAGAACAATTGCAGCTTTACTTTCTGTTTGTTTCTGTTGATTACAGTTATTCTACAATAAGCTGAAGTAAGCCAGAATTGACGTATTTTAAAAAAGGAGCTCATGTTAAACTGACACCTATTGTCACCTCCCAATAACCCTGTAATATGACCACATCTCATTTTTCACTCCTGCTGCACTTGTCCCCTTTGGCCTGTCTGCAGGCAAGGAGCTTCAAGGCTATGAGGACCTATGTGAGAAAATGCCTGCAATGAGCAGAACAGACTTGGTGATCTGAGTGTCTCCTTTAGATTCCTGCATTTCTTTATCTGTTTTCTAAATCCTTTTCCCTCCTTGTGTTGATCTTGGTGTTACATCATCCTTGTTTGCTCCCCGTGACCAGCATGGTGGATGTTCTCTACACCTGCCAGTTTCCCAGACCTGCCTTGCTCACTGTGGGGCAGCAACCTTGAAGGATCACAGCAGTATGCCTTTAAGAATAAATTCCAGCCCTTGAAAGGCAACCAAAAGGCTCAGACAGCAACTCCTGCTAGTAGCCCCAGCTGCGCGCTCAGGCGGAGTAGCATCGGTGCTGCTGACAGGGTTGGGTTACAGCCGGGCCCTGAGCTATATACACAGGCGGGCAGCTCCTTGCACGGCTCTGATCCTGCTGCCCATTTAAGGTCTGGACAATCCTCTGGCAATCCCGCTGGCCTTCCCCAGCCCTGCACTCACTTGGGGCTTTCAGCAGTCCTCTCAAAGTCCATCAGCTCAGCTGCAAAGGGCATTTTGCAGCGGTGGCTGCTCCTTTGCCTGCTAGCGTAGGCTCCTCATAGCACAGATAGCTCAAGAGTGCAGTTTATCTCAAACTAAAACAGATGCCTCGGGTAGGTCACATGCCTGGAGTCATTTGAGATTGTGCCAATGTTTTGTTTCTGCGGTATTTTCATCTCTTGCCCATGGCTGAGGCTAAGACCATATGTGGACTGGAGCTGGCTTCAGCCCTGACTCACACCGATTCAGTGGCAAGACTGGGAGATCATCTCGTGTGCAGCTGCTCTGAAACTTTCTGGCAGCTGTTTTGCACATTCTTCTTTCCCTTCCAGGGTACTTGTTTTTCTCCTCTCAGTCAGCATCCTGACCAAAATCAGGACACTAAGTAAAATTGGAACTTCTTCAGGAGTGGGAGTCTGAGCCGCAAAAACCCCTTCCCTCACTAGCATCTGCATTCCTTTCACTGTGGTCTCTTGGAGAATTTGGATAAAATGGGATGGTAATGATGTACCAATTACCCACAAAGTCCAAAAGGGAGAGGTTGACTTGGGGAGCAAACTGGAGAGCTCAGCAGTTTTCACTTAATCAGTGAAAGTTTGCTTGATGATGAGTGAAACCCAGCAAGATTAATTACTTTTCTTACAGTTAAGCCTCAGGGGCAAATTCATTAGCTCTGCAGCTGCCAGGCTGATTATCCTGGGCAGTGGTTCCTCGTGCATGGCTTTGCAGGTTGATTGCCCCTGGCCCAGGGCCTGTGGAGGCTAAGGGATGGCACAGAGATCCAGAAAGGTTGGCACCTGGCTGCGAGGTGTGGCAGAGCCATAGACCACAAGTGGCAATCTGGAGTAGTCAGAACTGCTGACGCTGGTCACACACAAGGCAGTATTTATTGCGGAAACACAGAGAAATGTGCGTTTTAAGCACTCTGGTCTACACACCACTGAGCAGAATGCAACACAAAGATAGTTTCTGAAGCCACCTCAGGGATTTATAACAAAAACATCTTTCAACATCACATACTCGCTGCCAGTTCCCATAAGACCATTGTGGTCTGGCAGTGCAGGGACAGAGAGAGGGTGTTTTGTACGTGTGTGACTTAACATACAGCAGAAGTATTACTGAGAAGAAAAGAAGGTAGGGTGTGCTCCAGGTCTTCACAACCACAGTCACTAATGGATATTCTCCTAAGGAAAGAAAGAGACAGAAGCAGATTGTTTGCAAGTAATGAATGTGGAGGGAGGCAAGATGTTACGTTAGATGGTTAGCAAAGTGTCCAGTACATTTCAATATAACAAGCATTGCATTGCACTATTTTTGAAACATATGCAGAGGAAGGCAGGAGTACCTCCATGTCTATGTGATGGACACTGCTGTTCGTAGCAGACTGACCCAATGGTAACTGGTAGGGCAGAAAATGAAAGATGCTTTTCTGAAACCCAATGGCAAGTTCTCCATTTTGGTCTCTGCATCTGAGATATATAGAGGCTTAACTACAAACTCCCATGCAGAGCAGTCTTCAATCATTTTATAGCCTCTCAGGACCAGCTAAAACTGCTTACTCATCAGGAGGAGGACAAAACCCTACAGGTTTAGTACCTGCCAGGGAAAAGAAGATTCACTGGACTCCCTGAGCACTATATTACAGAAGTAGGTCTAAATTCACAGGTACCTTAGAACAAAATAACCAAAAATAGAAATGGTGTTCCAACATCATTCCACTTAAAGTTAATGAACTGCAGCTCAGGTCTGCCCTCCCTGCTCTTGGACATTAATCATTGCTAAAAGCAATAAATCTTCCAGGCCAAATACAGGCTTTACAAGCAGGCAGTTTGCATGCTCAATTAGCCCAAGGAAATTGGTGACTTGGCTTAACCCCCATTGTTTGAAATACAAAATCCTGCTGCTGCATCAGTCACATTTTTCCTGTGAAAGCAGCAGCCCAGGAGGGGAAATCCCTGTCCCTTGGTGGGGACACGCTACTTCCCTTTCTGCAAGGCTGCATCCTTTGCCCTCATCTCAGTGCCACTCAGTGATGCAGCAAAGGTGGGATTTTGACAGCGGTGCAGCAGTGAAGGTGCAGGTATGCTCTGTGCTGCTTTTCTTACTTTGGGACCAACAGGGAAATGGCCTGACAGCACCTTGGTTATCAGTGTCATTGTACCGATAGCAACTCCCTTGTGCCAAAACACGGTGACATTTTTCTTGTCTATTAGCTCTTTTACCACATACTTCATAATTTGTGGGTATACCCAAAACCCTTCTGTTGCTTTAAGAACTACAAAAAACTGATTAATGATATTGGCAGCACTTTACTAAAGAGTCAGGCACAGCAAATGCAAAGAGGACAGGTCTGCAGCTGAGATACCATGTGCTGGGATGTGACTGCAGGGTGAGCAAGGCCAGCCCAAGGCAGGGGAGAGGTCTGTTGGTGGGAACTTTTCCTTCCCTGTGGGAACTGGAATTTATCTGTGGCACATGGAAGAAAAAATTGATGTAGAAGACCTGGTGGAAGTCAATGCTGAAATGAAAAAACACACTAAACCCAATAACTGCTTTCAGACTGAAAATGGGGCAGTGGGGGAGAAATTTTCAGGGAATAATTTTGAGATTTGGCAAGCTTTTGCTCAGAGTGCCTGCATTGTAGTCTGAGGTTGGCTGCCAGGGATAATCACTCTGATGGTAAATACTGCGTTTCTATTAGAACAGCCTGCTGGTTTGGAGTCAGCTCCCATCATATAGAAAACATTATTTAGAGTTACTTCCATACTTTGAAAAAATAAAAATAAATCTTACACCTCTCTATCTGTCTTTCTGTCATGTGAGAACCTAGCAAACATTCATCTGGTGAATAATTTTGGTGGCAGCAGGAAGCTGGGAGTCCATGAGTGTGGTGTTTGGTTTCAAGATCAGGATCTCATTGTCTTGCTTTAGCTAATGTCTGTGTATGTTGAGCTGCTCCAGTTTTCAGCATGTCTATTTAATATAAAGTTGAGTTGCTGGAGTTGTGGGAAGAAGGGGGAAAATATTGGTAGAAACGTCTGGAAGGTAGGCTTATTGGAACAAAACAGGAAAAAAAGAAGGTGGAAGAGCAGAGGAATGCTTAATGTTGTCCTCCTTAGTTTTCCACTCCAAGTGTATGCTATCAATTGCTAATTTAGCTGCACAAGGGGACCATGATTCCTTTAACATAAGCCAGGGCTCCGATCTTTCTCTCAGCTTGTGATATCCAAACAGCAAATTGGGTCCCTGTTGAGTTGTATTTATCAGCTCAAAAGAAACAGAATTTTTTATTTCCACAGTCAGGAGGAAAGTCTTAGACAACATGAACAGAGAACAACGTGCTCTCCCAAACTCCTTGTAGGTGGTCAGTTTCAACCATTAGACTGGCACATCCCCACTGTCCATCATGCATCCCCATCTTCTCTCCATATCCCCACTGCCCATCATCCATGCCCATCTCCCATGCCCATCATCCATCTCCATCCCCAGCACTTATCTGTGTGGTCTCCATCACCACCTGTCATCCCACACCATCATCTTTTGCACAACTAACTGCTTTGGCCTCTCACCACATGCACTGATTGAAGATGACTGTAAGCTGGTTTGAATTGCAATTTAAACAAGCAAGCAGGAAGCTTGGATTTAAATAATGAGGCTTAGCCTTTTTTTGGATTTGTTTTTGCTTATTGTCTTTCAGGTCGATTCTCATGGACTGCTAACTATTAAAACGTGATGATTTATACGATACCTCCACTGGCTTTGCTATTATATGTAGGTGAGAATGAGATACTGTATCTAATCACAGGTATTTATTTATCCAATTACATAACATATTTACCTGTGTGGCTATATAACATATAATTTAATTTGTTCAATGAAAATAGTGTGCCTTCCTTACTAGATTTGTGTCAAACCATCTGAACATAAATTGGAATTCAAATAAAAAAATCACATTACTTTAAAGTATTCTTATTTAACTATTGATAAAATAGCTCAAATGGGCACAGTGTAAATGACAGTAAAATTGGCATTTACAACAGACCTATTAGACAGAGGGGAATTGGACTGAGGAAAACAAATCGATTTTTTTCTACACTGCACTTGAAGACTGCACATATGGAAGGGATCCGCTGATTTAGAAAAGCCTAATCATGGACAAATGGTCATTTCTTTCCTTCTGCCTCTCACTTTGGGGTTGATCTCCAGGGGCTGGGGGACTCCTGATGCTGCAGTGCACATTTTGTGTCTACTACGAGATCTTGGGAAATAGCCCAGGGCCTGCTGCTGTTGGCATGAAAATCTGCACAAGCAACAAGTGCCTGAAGACCAGATCCGGCTGTACGACTTGAATAAAAACTATTCTGTATTTTTTTGAAAGCTCCTGCTTTTGCAGCTGTGGTATGATACCCTCCTGCTCTGCTGTTGGGGGTCTGTGGGCACGCAAGGCCGTGGCCAGGCCAATAAGAGGAAGTGACCTTTGCTTGTTGATAACAATGGATGTCAGGAGGTAGTTCTTTACAGAAAGAGTGGTGAGGGGCTGGAACAGGCTGCCAGAGAGGCTGTGGATGCTCCGTCCCTGGAGGTGTTCAAGGCCAGGTTGGATGGGGCCCTTGGCAGCCTGTACCAGATCTGGAGGTTGGTGGCCCTGCCTGAGGCAGGGGGCTTGGAATTTGATGATCCTTGAGGTCCCTTCCAACAGCCATTCTATGATTCTGTGATAACAGATGGTTCTGCCACAAACCAGGAATAAAACCAGAGGGGCTGATGCTCAGCTGACAGAAAACATCAATGTATTGACTTTGGATCTCTTTGTCAAGATAAAGATTGATTACTTCTCTTCTCCTCTCCCTTAACTGGTAAAATTTGATATAAATGAGCTGCCATGCATAGCTATGTACAAAAGGATATTATACGGTAGGGAAAAGCCAAAATCAAGCATTTGGCTGAGTTTAGGCTGCTAAAATTGACAGTATTATCTCTGTGTGTGGGCTAGCACTTTTGGAAGGCTAATGGTGTCAAAACGGCAAAATAAAATGAGAGTAGGTTTGGGAGGACAGCAGAGCATTACCCTTAGAAGAGATTTGTGCCTTAATGTGAATGGCTGAATGGCTTCACATTAGAAAGACTCTGCCCTGGCTGACAGGTGCTATCCTGAGAAAGGCACCACCTAGCCTGCTCCCCTCTGTAAGATGGGATTAAGGAGGACAGCAGCAAGGAGGCTGATGGAGAGGTTCATTAGTGGAGAATATTTTCTCACTTGTATTTAGCTCTGGCACCTAGGCAATCTCCAGCCCACTGCCCACCACACCAGTCCCAAACTGCCCAATGTAGCTAGTTCTTGTGCCAGCAGAAGGAAATAAAACATTGTAAGGATCTGTGGCAATAGTTTTGTTTCATTCATGGATTCTTTAGCAGAGGAGTAAATCCCACAACATCCACTCAGCCTTCCCCCTTCAATCCGGAGTTTTCGGTGAAACACACCTGGATGGATCTTGATTTTTGGAAAATGAGCACAGAGCAGGAGAATTGTGGCTTGCAAAAGAACAGCCAGGTCTCCCACTGAAGTTACAGCAGGTCTTCTGCTCCCGAGTACTGGATCTCATCCTCCTCTTGGGGGGCTGCCTTCAGCATCACTTTCATTATGGCTACAGCATCAACAACAGTATGTCAAACAGGAAGGTGGGATAACATCCCAGAGCTGCTGCTAGCTTCAGGAAGGCTTAGCAGCCTTTGGGTTTGTGTGATTTCTTGGGAACAGGAGGGATCATGAGCTATGTAGTGAGAAAACACTGACCACAGCCCAATCTCATTTCAGTGCCAAATTTTCATGGCTTGCCTGACACAAATATCTCAGCAAGAAAGAAGAGCAAGAGCTGTGGAAGACCAAAAACTGCAGAAGGAAGCACAATGCTGCAGCATGAACTCCTGGAAACCACAGTTTCTTTAAGCACAGCACAGGGCTGTGCTTTGTCCAGGAGGAACAATCCTGGGTGAAAGGGTTGCAGCTTCCCTTCAACCCGCAGGGGCTGTGGGAGGGCAGAAGCACACCAAAGAGATGAAGCCAATGAAGCCATGCAGAGGGTGAGTGCCACACCTGGGACATGAGACAGTTTCTGGCAGAATGGGATCTTTCTATGGCTTTTTTTTTCCTTGTAAATCTTCCCAACAAGAACTTATGTGCAGCCTAAGCGAAAAGTTCCAGGGCAGCAGCTAGGAGAGAAAAGACATATGACTGTGTATAGCTAATAGCAGATCGTAAATGACTAGTGGTGTCAGATGGAAGTCTTCAGCAGAGAAAGACTTGAAATGGTAGCTGCCATTTGTTATCTGCAAAGAAACAAATGGAAATACTTTTGCCCGATGCCTCTTTTATGTCCAGGTCTGGAGCTTTTCCTTGTTGCTGTGAAGCAGACTGCACTGATGGAAGGGAAACCACCGGCAGCCATCTGCTGCGAGGCAGCTCATGCTGGAAGTCCAGCCGGGGTGCCCCCAGGGTACTTCTTAGGGGCTGCTCCTCACTCAGCGTGAGATCAGAAAAGGTCAAAGCCTAATGACAGTGGCAACCTCCTCTTTCTCTTGTTCCTTCCTCACTGCCTGTGTGGACAGTATGATCCCAGGAGAAAGCACTGCCTATGCGTGCTTTAGCCACATGTGGGTGCTGGCAATGCCACTTCTTGTTCAGACCAGGTTGCCTCTGTTCTCTTTATTTGCTTTTCCATCATGGACTTCTCCATCTAGTTCTGTGCTCATAAAGAAAAGAGTAATTTCTTGCTGTGCTTTCCCTTCTGCGGTCTGCAGAGTCACATAAACACTGCATTTTCTGACCGAGTCAGGGAAAAAGATGCAGCAGCCCATGCCAGATTGTGCTGGCTGATACAGACCTTTCTGGCTTTGACTATTTTAATCCTTTCTAAAAAAAAATCCATCTATATACACCACCACCACAATAAAAAAATCTGTTTTCAAGAAAAATCATCATAGTTTCATGCTTTCCCATTTGTTCTGTCACTATGGATGCTGGCTAGGCATCATTAAAGCACCTCAAGACCCTTGACATTCATTTCTCAAGGCTGATTTCAGGGCCGAGCCCATTTGGCATAGCTCCCTGGTTCCTGGCACAGCACTGGATGCTCTCCCTGCTGCAGCCAGGAAGGCTACTTCAGCATGGCTGCTCCATGGCTTGTGCATTCTTGGGGCGGAGCTGAAGATGACAGCAGGAATTTGGTTTCACTCCACCACCTCGCTTCTCCATAGGAAGTGCAGCTGGGCAGGAGGATGCTGCAGAGCACAAGTTGGGCCTTTTCGGATCAGCACTAGGAGCTGGCATGAGCCTTGCTTGTAGAGCTGCTGGCTGTGGGGCCACTGCAGAGGCTGGGGAGGGAACCGCTGGCAGTGCTGGGTGCTGGGCTCTGCCTGCCCACTGAGCGGGGGATGTCTGGTGCTCCGCCAAGCACAGCTCTTGAGCCGACAAGATAGCGGCCAAGGAAGGCAGCAGGAACTTTATTATGCATCTTAATTTATAGATGCTTCCTTAAACCAGTCACAGACCTCATCTGTTTGAGAAATCAGGTTCATATGTCAGCTGTAATGCCTTCTTCCAGGCAAATAGCACCACAGCATCTGCAATTTCCATAAGTATGTTGCACTTTGAAGACGGAGATACATGAGACACTTCAGTGTAGGTTGCCTTTAAGTGCCTCAGGATTTGTCTCATCAACATAAAGGTCTATTCACTGCTCAGTGCGTGCCTGTGTTAGCCTGAAGTTGCTCAGATGCATCAGAGGCAGAAAAGTCCTTTGCTCTGGGAACCCACTGTCAGCTGATGCATTTCATTGCCCATATCCTAGTTTAGGAGGCAGAAATTGAGAGAAGGTTTCAAACAAAACAAAACAAAACAAAAAACAAACAAACAAAAAAAAACATCAAAAAACCACAATCCATAAACTTTACATAATTTCCTGAATTTCATTCATTTTTCTGTAATTTTACACGTCTTCACATTAAGTGCTTATGTTGTCAGAAAAGCACTCAGGATAAGTAATATCACTCTGTGAGTCACAAATGGAAGCCATGTCGGCTGGTGTTGTGAAATGGATCTATAACTGGCTTTTTGTCCCTCAATTTGAGATGATCTAATTTGATTTCTGTGATTTACGGTGAGGAGGAGAACGCTTGCTGTCCTCCTGCTCCCTCTGTGTGCCCTCACTCCATTTCTTCCCCTTTCTGAATATGTTGAGTTTTGGAAGTCATTAGTCTCTGGAAGGAGACTGAGCATACTTCTTGCCCAAACCGTTTTGTATACCAATCACTGCAAGAGCGATTTTTTTTCTCCTGCCCTTGCTGACAGCCTGTGATAGCACGTATCATTCATGCCATTCCTGAATTTGGAGATCATGGCAAAACTGCATTTGTAAAAGAAATGAGTGAGGCATTTGGGTGAATTATGGAGAACTGCAAGAATTTACTGCCATAGCATGGCGCTGCACAATTCAGTGCTAGTGTCGCGGCGTGAGAGCCCACTTACTGCACCAGCAGCTTGATTCCTGACCTCAGAGCTGGCACAGCACCTCCGTGCCTGGGGGCTCCCATGGCGCTTAGTGGGCTTTGGGTCAAAGTTGAGATGTGTAAAAATGAGCCATCTATACAATCTCACTAGCTGTTTCTTGGACAAGGAAAAAAATCAGGCTTAATGCAATACAGTTTAGCAAAAAAAAAAAGCTGTTGCAGCTCAACATCAAATAGGTTAATGCTGGGGTTGCCATGGACATGCGGCACAGGGCCAGTATGTTGATCTTTGTGGACACAGTTTCTGAATCTTACTGCAATCTGCATTCCACTCCCATGCCCACACCTGTCACTGCACCTTTCCTTCCCCTCCAGCGTGGCCGCAAGCACCATATTGACTTTGTGAGCCAAGATGCATGGGAAGAAAAATGCCTGTGCTCTGCTCCCCCAAAACTGGGGAAAGAATGGTGGTGGCAGGATGGGCCCAGTGGGTCACTCCTGGCTGCCTGACACCCTCTGCTCTCACTGCATCTGGAGTTCAAGTCATGAATAAACGCATTAGCCACACAATATTCTTAAGCAAACATCTATCTCGCAGAGCAGTGGCTGCTGTTACAGGCTGCGGATGGAAGTGTAGGAAAACAAGTCCATTGGAGCACAGCACTGGAAATGAGGACATTTTCACAATAATTTTTTCTTCAAGTTAACAGTTTCCAAATAAGCAGGTGAAACGGTCTGAGGTGATTAAAGCAATAGAGAAGATTAGTTTTGTTAAATATAATCACCTTTGCTTCTCTTTTATGCATGGAGTGATTTTCTCAGCAGGATGTGTTATCTATTTTAGTGAATGCCTGACTTTTTTTTTTTTTTTTTAATGTAAATCAGGTTTTTAATCTTTTTGTGTCAATTTGATCGACTGTAATAGCAATTCTACTTGGTAGTAGTTCCCTCCTTCCCATGTACTTCTGCGCATTTAATTGCCTTAATTGTTCTAATTTGAATAAATGTGGGATCACACCTTGGCTTTCTGAACCTTGCTGAGGACCCAAGGTGTGGGCCTGAACCTCTCTGCTGGCAGAGATGGGGTGAGGGGCTCCCATGCTCACCTTGTCTCCATGGAGCCAGGACTGAGCTGCCATGTGCTTTGGGTTAAAGCCAGAAAGAAAGGAAGGTGCAATTTGGCATCCTCATGTGCTTTATTAGTGTGTGAAAGGGAGAGGAAGTCAACGTTGCCTTTCTCACTGGGGACAAGGAGCAAGCAGATGGCCCCACTTACCTATTTATTTCACAATGACCACTGATCCATTTTCCGCAGAGAGATGAGGATGTAAGAAAGGTGCTGCAGCATCTAGGGATAAATGCTCACAACCTGGGTGCTGTGGCTGGCAGCCCCGTGCTGCTCCCTGCAACACACCCACCAGCATCATCCCAGCATCCACGCTGGCTGCTCACACGGGAAAGTTAAGTCCTGGTGTTATTGAGAAATAAAGAGGAAAGAGCTAGATAATTGTTGAGGAGGAAAAAGAGGCTATAGTAGAAAAGGAGTTAAGAGAAAAAATAACAAGTTGACCATTATTAGGAAGGGAGATGCAAAGAGATAAGAGATGGGGGGACACAAACATCTCGTACAGTATATTAAACTTTGGCGCGGATGTAAGTATAAAATGCTCCACAAGTCCTGTAATTGAGAAAATCCATCAACTGTCCTGACAGCTGTTCCAGCATTTCCAGAAGCGATAAAACTTGAATTTATTTCACTTCTGGAAAGAGGGCAGTATCACCTTCTGGCGGCTTTAATGAAATGCCATAAAATTCGAGGAAAAACTGTGCTGTAAAGTAATAAAAAAGGGCGTTTGGCTGCGGATTGTTTGCTGAAGCACTGTCGGAGGGGACGTGGTGGCCCTGCTCCCCTTGGCACTGTCCCTGGGGAATTCCCACAGCCTGCTCTCAGTCCCCGTGCCACGTCCCTGGTATCCTTGGTGCCAGTGACAAGCAGCTGCCCCATGGGGGTTTTACAGGCAAAAGTCCTAAGTAAAGACTGACCCCTCAGCTGTGGCTTGTTCTTGCTGGGACAGGAACAGATCAGTGCTCTGCAGGGGGAATAAAAGAGCATTCTTAAACATTCCTTTGGGTCCTGTAGAATTTGTCAACATTTTTTTTTGGTATTGGCTTCAGAGGCTTTTCCAGTGACTGCTTCCTTGCTATTTCTGAGTGGCACTCTTAAGTTCTCTCTCAGCATAAGGGGAGTGAGCTGCCACCTCTCCCCACCACAGCAGGCAGCAGGCACAAATCTCCGGCTGCTTGCAGTGCCCAAACCAGTGCAGGACTGGGCTGGCTGAGCTAGGAGCAGGAGCAGGGACATGGATTGGGGCTGCAAGTTTGTTTGGGCGCACTGATAACTGCATCTGTATGGTTTTCAGCCACGCTGTATGGTGACAGGAGAAAAGGTCATTGCTGCAAAATGCCTCCTGTTTCACAATAGCTGCTAGGCAGCAAGCTTGCTTTTCTATTTAATTTGTTAATTGAAACTAAATTTGTAATACAGCTTTTAACTTATTTGAAGAATCCCAGACTGTAATTTAGATTTAATTTGTTGGCAAAAGAGTGTACCTTTTGCATACATTTTTCCTTTTGGCTCACTACCATCTCTCACACAACTGCTGACATTGTTTCTTTGCCATCACCTCACTTTGTGCAGTGCTGCGGGCATCCTGGGATCCAGCCCTAAGCATGGTGTGTTCCAATGGCAGTGGGGAAAAAGCCACAGAGCAACTGAGGGGGATAGAGTGGCACTGCTGCTGCCAGGGAGAGGAGCCACAAACCTCCTGGGGCACCGGGCAGAGCTCTGTGCTGGGCACCGTGGGTCTGCCAAGCTCCTGGGAGAGACTGCTGCCCGCAGCCAGAACCCAGGGGTGTCCTGGGACACTAAACGAGAATTATTTGAGTATTGGGAAGGGGATTTCCTGAGAATTTCATGAATGCACATCAGGAGCTGATACCGAAATACCCACTGACCTGCCTGGGGCAATGCTGGCCCAGCAGCAGGGGGACATCCCGCTGCCGCATGCCTGTGAGAAGAATCTTCCAAATTAACCCGAAGTCAAGATTTCTGTGTGAAGGTTCCCATGGCAACTGTGCTGCAAAGATTAAATATTTAAAAATAAGGAAGTGCTGCCGGCTTGCAAGGCAAACACAAGCGTGGGTCACACCATGCCTGCAGCAAGGAGGTGCTGGTGTACTGCACCAGATGGAATGGGGCTGTGGGGTAGCAGAATTTCCAGCCTCCAC
Source organism: Meleagris gallopavo (assembly GCF_905368555.1). Lineage (NCBI taxonomy): Eukaryota > Metazoa > Chordata > Aves > Galliformes > Phasianidae > Meleagris > Meleagris gallopavo. Next base: position 11,637,241 of record NC_139410.1, read on the forward strand.
ACCCCAGCCCACCAGCCACTTCTCCTTTCCCAGGTTCCTTGTTCCCCTTTCTGGCTTCCCACATCACCAGGAACCACCACCATGGCTGCAGCAGAGGGCTGAGGCCTGCCTCAGGCTGGGAGGAGGGCTCCAGCTTCAGAGGCTTCATCCAGAGCTAGCAAACACTCAAGAAACCCTGAATAAGGAAACTCTCTCCACGTCTGATCCCTGTGGAGCAGCATCACTGTCCACAGCCCACACAGAGCATCTCCTCATCCCCACACCACAACAAAGTGCAGAGCATGAGGCCAGCCCTTCTGGCAGCCACCCCTTAGTTATACTCTGAGCAGAGGAGCAGGGAAAACAAGTTTAAGGGAAAGAGCAAGTCTTCCTCATGCCAGTGGAATGTGATCTGTGGAGAATGTCAAAGCTGTTCCCAGCAATTTGGGTAGAGAGGAGCAGACCAGGCAGCACTGTTGGTTTGCCTTGTTTTTTCTGCACTGCTCTTTTGTTCAAAAGCACTGAGCAGAGAAAAGCAAATTTTCTGGAGGAAGTTATCAGCTCCATATTCTGGTGGAAAGCTTCTAATTCACCAGAAATCAGTTATTTGTTTTGACTGCCTTGTTTTGGTTCTGACGCGTTTCTCCTAGAATACATTGTTTGGGTGGCACAGATGCTCCTTATTTCAGTAAGACCATTTCTGCTGTTTCTGAATCAAAATGTCAGAGAACTTATCTGCCTGCGTCAGAGCAAGGAGGCCCCAGCATCTTGCTCCGTGAACCTGCTTGGAAGCACATGGCATTTTTCACCCACTGCGCAGGGGTGCCACAGGACAGGGCAGGGATCAGGCACTGGAGATCAGGTATTAGAGATTGGGGATCAGGGACAAGGGCAGGGCAGTACTCAGTGCGGGTGGGATGGGCCACATATCCTGATTATTGTGGTGGTGCCAGCAGTACTAAGCACGGTAGTGCAAGCATTGGGATATCTGCAGAACGGCACAGATGGCCCTTCCTGACACGATGGAGATTTAATGGCACCAAAACTCCAACTCTTTTCTCTGGAAAAGAGATATCTCATCTTTGAAATCACCGGCAAGTTACGAAAGTTGAGCTTTTAATGGCACCCACCATACCTATATTGATGTTTAACATTTCAGTCTTGACTCTAAGGTAAGGAAAAGTGATGCTCATTAGAACCCTTCTTCTAATTAGCTGCTGCAAACAGATTTTCTTTTATAAATGCCTGAATGTAAAGTTATTTGTGCACCTAATTTCTTTTTTATGTTACATTTATTTTTAAGTGTAATTCACTAAGGCTTAACATTTGTAATTCTTGCAGGGGCATTACAATGAAAGATGCACATTTATTACAACCCCTTAAATTGCTGCATTTTATTTCCATATGCTTTTAAATTGCTATTGAGCTTGTTTTGTGCTCTTCCCACCGTTAAAGTGTATTTTTTTATTGTACATAAATGGTAAATAATTGATACCTGCCATCTGGTGCTAATCATCCCGCCAGCCCTGTGTCTCCACCCTGTCCCTTTATTCCTCACTGCTTCTCCCCGACCAGCTCTTTCCTTCCCTCCCTCCGCCAGGTTTCTGCAGCTCCACACTCCCGGAGGCTCTCGATGCAATGCCCACAGTCATGCTCCCATTACTCTCTGTGCCCAAGTGCCCAGCTCCACCAGTCCTATCCCACAGGGCCCTCTCTGCCTGGAGATGCTGGCCCCAGGCACTGCAGGGCTGTGCTCTGCAACCCTGGTCTCGTTACTTCTAAATAGATGGTATCGCTGCAAACATTTTCTGCTGTGTTAGCAGCAGAGTGTAGGGATCCGTGTGAGATATGAACACCGAAGTGCAGAGCTGGCTTTCTCTCAGTGCTGGAGAAAAGCAGCCGTACATTTCAGCATTTAATGGCAGCAAACCCCAAGGCCTTGTGGCTCCAGAGGGAAGCACTGAAGGCCCAGACACAAGATGATGTGACCGCTGGGCCACTCTGCCAAGGAACAAAATGAAGTCCCTCTGATTTCCTAGGACTCTCAGTGGGCTACTATACTTATACACACTAAAAAACAATTTCCAAGTATCCCATTGCCATATTGACATAGGAAAACCTTAGGTTTAACTGGAACCAACTTGTGGCTTGGATGAGCAGAGCAACCTTTTGCTCTTAGCCTGAATTACATCCTCATAGAAACGAAGAACCACAAACCCTTAGGGGCAGATTCTTAGGATGGAGAATTTCTCTCTAAACGGTTAAAGTTGAGCAAGGCTGTGGGTGACCAAAAGCAAGATTTTATGGTGGGAAATGCCAGGGAAATACAGCAGCCAGAATTACTACCAGCCTAGCCCATAATGACAGCCTGTGCTGTGCAGAAATGCAACCAACCATGCTGAGCTAATTGCTGGTAAGGAGCCAGGAGTAGTAATGAGCCCCGGTGGGACTCCTCTCATTTGGGGATGACAGCCTGGGGAGAGCTGGGCACTGCAGGATGCAGCCATGGGTGCAGGACATGCTGGGGCCGTGGGATGCTTCACTGGGCCCAACATAAGTGAGCTGGCACTTCAGTCCTCATCTTCCTTCCCACCTTACAGCAATTTTGCTTCACTGGTGGACCCAGCGGTCAGTATTTAACACACAGGAGGAAGATCTGGTGAAGATCTCCTGGTGAGATGTGTTGGCCACATTCAGCCCCAGCTTCCTGCTATCGTTGCAGTGTGGAGCTGTCAAATCTCAGTGTCACCCATGGACATGGCAAAGTGCATCAGCCCAGAGCGTGCTCCCCTGCAGAGCCCTGTCCAGGGGCTTCTTCCCAGGCTGGTCCAGGCCTCTGGAACACTTAACTAATGGCATTCATGACTTTGAGGGAATTTCTATAAGGAGAAAGCCCTGTACGGAGCCAGGCAGCACCAGTGTGTGATTGATGGCACGCGGTGGGGTATGCAGGTACCAGCAGGGGGGCAGAAATGTTATTTTCTTCCCACATGTTTTTGGTACAAGAACTGGCAGCTCTTTCAAAGCTTTTCCTGAAAGCTGGCTGTCTTGTGGGATTAAAAAATAATGCTGTGTCAACAGATGCACCTGTGGAGCAGGTGAAGCAGCAGTGAGCGAAGGAAACCTGCAGAGAGCCATGGGAGAGCAGAAATCCCCAAGGCCTGGACCCACCCCCCAGCCACAGCCTGGTGGCATGCGGGAATTGATGGAGGTGATGGCATCCTATGCTGCTGCAAGGCCCAGGGCTATGCTCAGCCAGGTGCAGCCGCTTCCCATCCTGTGCTTTCCTGCACAGATCTGACGGGCTCATTAGCACTGATTGGCATTTCTGGAGTTTTCAGGGCACTTTGGAGGAAGCACAGAGAGTGGGAAGAGGAATATGTTAACAACATTTTCACATAAGCCTTTCCAGCCCCCTCATTTTTCAGTTAGCAGTGGAATGAGTCCAAATATCTGGGATTTTAATGTAACTAAAAGCGATTGGGCCCAAAAAACCCTGAAAAACACTAGAAAAGTCACAAATGTTCAATCCCCTCCCAACCATCCCCCAGCCACATGGGATGGGATGCTAAGAGCATATGGTGGTGGTGTGGGCTGGCTGTCCCTATCCTCACCACCACCCCCCACCGAGTGGCTGCCCTGGTCAGGGGTGCGTGATATTCATAATGAACTCATTCTGCAGGTGAAGTGGGAGCGGGCGGTTGGTGCTGAGCAGCCTGGGGCATTGCTCCAAGTGCCATGGTAGCTAGTGTGCGTTCATAGTGAGCGCAGAGCAAAACTCAACCCTGAGCTGCACCCAGGCACAGCATCCCCAAAGGGACTCTGGAAAATTTGCCACAGGGAACTAAAGCTCTTTGTGTTAATAAATGGATAAAGATGGAAACTCACTGCTGGTTTCAACTCTTGCACTCTCTGATGATCTTTGCAAACCAGTACATTGTAAACTCTTTACCAGCAGGTTGGATTTTCCCTGTGACTGGCAGCACAATGAGCTGTGTAGTTGGGAGTCACTATTGCATTGCAGCTTCCCCAGCTGCTCATGCTGAGCAGAACCGGCACATCCACATCCCCAAAAGATGTTCCTATTTTGTGCAAAGTGGCAAGGGTATAATCCAGACACATCCGGAGCACTGCCTGATACAAGATATTCACATCTCAGCCTGCAAATACACACTGTCTGTATTTTCCACAGGCATCCTGCTTAGCCTTTAGATTTCCTGGGTTTTGACTTGTGAGTGGGAGTTCTAAGAGGAAATAACTAGTGGAAAGCAAAAGAGCAGGCTGTGCTTAATAACCACCTGATTTAAGGCGAATGTGAGGAATACTGAGTGGTGAAGGCAAAGCCTCTGCTTTGCGAGCTGAGCAGCAGCAGCCAGCAGCATGTGCTAAGCATGGATCCCTGTGCCTGCTGCCATGGGTTTAAGATTATTAATGTTCCTTAAACTAAACAAGAATGGATGGGAGGATTTTCCACCAGCACAGCTTAGTGAGTCAGGAGAAAACCAAACATTCAGCAGAAATAATCTCAGTCATTTCTATTGGGGTTAGATTTTCACACTGAATCTCAGCTGCCAATTTGCATGGATAATCTCAGATTAGTTTTAGTCTGTGGTTTATTTTTTGCTTTGCTGCTTTCTCCCGCTCCTTAACAGTACACTTCTGCAGCCACAAAGGCAAAGAACGGCTGCGACATCTAAATAACAATGACAAGAAAGTCCATCTTAACGTGAGCGGCTCAGCGCTTTTGCCCCCCTTCCTTCACTCTGCATTATTCATAGCAGACAACAGGACCAAATGTGTCCATTCCCTTTGCAATTACCAGGAGAACACATGCAAAGAAGTGGTAGCGCCTCATAGTGAAAGGAGATGTGCAAGCACCGATTATTTGCAAGGCATTGTTACAAAACCTCCAAGTCGGACCTCCTGGCAGCTCTCATTACACATCCTGTGCAAGCCGTGTGAGAGCGTGGTCGCGGCTTTGTGTGCTTACAGTATGCTGCTGCTTTAGCACACTCCAGCTGGAGCTGTTGTCTTATCAAAATGCCTGCGGCTGAATGACAGGGCATTGGCAAAGCAAGACACCGGCACGTGACTCCAACCAGTTGTCACTGAGGTCTCCAGCACTGCCACCATGGCTGCTCTGGTCCTCCCCAGCACGGGAGCTTTGAGAAAGATCACCTGCTTGGCATCCCTTGGAGATGCATGCTCCTTTGCAAACAACTTACTGTTGCACTAGATGATGATCTTAGCGGTCTTTTCCAACCTCAATGATTCTATTATTCTATTCAGTTAGAATCATAAAATTCTAAGGAACCACCAAGAGCATCCGCTGCCACAAAGCTCCATTCTCAGCCTATGAGCATCCCCATATAGCTGCCCTGTGCATGGGCTGGCAAAGAGGAGATATGAGAGCATAAACCCAGCCACCCTGTTCAGACACAGACCTCGTTAGGGATTCACCATGCCGCAGAGTTTGGGGCATTTTGGCTGAAGCCACTAGATACGGCTAATGGAACTTCTCTGAGAAATGGATTGGCGCTAACAGGTGCCACCAGCAATGGACTGAAATGAGAAAGAGCAGGAAAGCACTTGTACCTCCTGTGCCAGGCACTAACATGAATTAGATGGCTGTTCGGGCCACAAAGGGGCTCAGCAGTTCGGGGAATACACCCTTATTACTTTTTTGGTTTTTTGATAAATACTTCTTATAGTGCTTTGGGCAGTAAGTCTTCTCTTCCAGGTCAGCAGACCTGGGAGGGCTGACACGAGCAAAGATGTGTGCTTTCCATGTGGATCCTTAATGTAGACATGCTGCAGCACTGCAAAGGGAATTGACTTCAGCACAAATCAAGCAGGGCCTTAAGTGCTTTGTTGAACAGCAGCCGAGCTCTTCGGTAACGAACACGACTGACAAAAGAAATAAAGAAACAAGACGTGATAGTCTAATGTGGTTGCAGCAGGGTAACTGTTGTGATGTTTTCTGCGGTGTAAGGCGACACGTGAACACCATCCATCAGTGCACACTGCTGCCCTCTTTCACCAGAGGCTAGCTTAAAAACCTTGAAGACTTGGCAATTAAGGGGACTTCTAATTGAAACAGAACAACGGTAGCATTTTAATTGCCATGCAGCTCCCCTTCAGAGTGCCACAGTCTAGAAGAAATCCATGTTTCTACATGAGGGTTTTAAAGCATATTTTAAGAATCATACAGAAATTCTGTCATGCATATGTTTTGTCCTAGGAGTGATTTGCATAGATGTGCATGGCCTCATTACTACACAGTACTAAAGGTGCATGCAGGGATAGAAAATACTCTGCTTCAATGGGCTGTGTTTGTCCTGTGCACCACCATGTTGGAAGAAAGGGAGACAAAATTCTGCAAGAGGAGATGCTGGCAGTGATAGTGTTGCCTGTGATGGTACCCAGGCCTGCGCTGGGCAGGAATTGCTGGCAAATAGAGGATGTAATTTATTAATATACATTTATAATTCTTTCATTTATGAGAGCCCTAAGGCATGCTGCAGCAGACAACTCTGCTGATCAGCTGAGTAAAAGCTTTTTGAGCAAAGATTGCACACCGCGTAGGGAGCTGTGCAGTACAAAATCAATGTGTTGGACAGGAACTTTCTGCAGCAAGCGGTTGAGGGTGCTGCTGCTTCACAGCCCTGATCTTTGCCCAATATCAAGGCAGATGACAACCAAAGATCAGTGTGTTGCTGGATTTTGTTGCTAATTAACTGCTGGATGCCACTCAAGATGCAGAAGATGTGGCCCATGCCCATGCCCTGTGCAGACCCCATGCAGCCCCAGCCCCACAGGGGCCCTGCTGGTTCCCTTGGTCTCAGTCCCTCACCCCACCAAGTCTCTATGGTGGGAAGTTATGGAGTAAAAGGCTCCATCTGCTCCTGAGGTGTAGCTAAGTCTGCAGACAGAGATTGTAGCAGATAAACACACTGATCTTTCTCTCAGCAAAAAAAAAAAAAAAAAAAAAAGAAAGAAAAAAGAAAGAAAAAAGGCCACCGGAGGACTTTTTTTAACCCGCAAGTAAAAGCTTTATAGCTAGTATTAATAGGTTTTATCTGATGAAAACATTGCATTCATCAGAGATGGGCTTCCCTCTTTCCCTGCAGCAAACATTTGAGGAGATGTTTTAATTTTTTTAAGCTGTCATTGATTTTTCAGAAGCAAAAATGGACACGATCAAGCAGAAAAAAATCCATTTTGTTGCAAACTGATTTTCATTTGGGTAAACACTTCACTTTATAGTTTTCAGCTTGGCCTCCTAGCTTGCTCCCTGACCCAATTTTCTGTGGGTCAAAAGGTTACGGGAGGCTGATAAACATTGCAGATAAGTGAAATTGCTTTAATCGTAATCAGAATGTTAATATTCCTTCCTGGACAGCACTGTCCCGGTGCTTTCTGCAGGTTGGCCAGAGCTGCTGCTGCTGCACCAGGGAGCTGCATGGGCGTGGAAGCCGACGTGCAGGAGCCGGGAGCGATGCCCCATGCACCTTCCCTCTCGGTATTTGCAGCTCAGCATCCCACGGCCGGCGGCCTTGGATGCGTTTTGCAATCGTCTCCACTTTGTACCAACTCGAGGAAAACCGGGAAAAGGTGAAAAGCAACGAAGCTGGCTCCCACATTGTTCGCTTCCAAATGAGATAGCAAAGCTGCTGCTCCAGTCCGCAGGGGCACCGTCTGCCATGAGTCAGCAAGCAGCCAGATTTACTGCCGATTGATTAAATTAGCATTTGTTACAAGGCAGAGAGGGAAGCAGAGGGAGAAATCCTCTTCACGGCTCTTGAATTATTTATACCCTAGAAGCCTCCGGCGCAGGCTGCAATGTACCCACACAGGGACGTGCTGGGACCTTGTAGTACCTCATGTCCCCTGACAAAGTTTAGCGATGGGGTTGCCCTGTGTGCATGGGTCCACCACTGCTGCGCCGCTCCAGAGGGCATCTTGCTCGCCTTGTTTTGGCGACGGGCTTTGTTTTCTCCATAATGGCGTGATGGATGGAAGAGAAGCACCACTGTATTTTAAACGCCCTGCATCCACTGAGTCTTTTTTTAATTATGTCAGAGTGACTGTAGGTTTCTGCAAGGAAGGGAAGGCAGCGCTGGTTTTGCTCTGCTCCCTTGGCAGGAGGCCAAGCATGGGGAAAACAAAGCTGAATTCCCACCAATTTGACGTGAGATCTTTTTCCTAGGCACTGATAATTAATCTGGATGGAGTCAGCCAGGCGCTCTGAAATCTCAGCACAGCCTGTCTCCAAGTGCAGCACTCAAGACTTGACACAGTGGGTTCAGGACACGGTGGGTGCTGGAGCACATGCATTCTCTTGCAGGGGCTGCTGGGCTGGTCTGTGAGTGGCTGCTGGGATGAGAGAACACAGGGATGCTGAGAAACATGTCTTACAGGCAGGCTGATGAGCAGGCAGGTTGTGCTGCACAAGAAAATCTATGCAAATCTGGGCATACAAACTGCTAGAGAGTGAGGAGCAGGACCACAGGTCCTTCATTCTTGCTGCTCTGCTTTATTTAAGAGCAAGCCAGACCTGATCCAGACAATAGCACTGACAACAATGTCCATTTATTTGCAGAGTTGGCAGCTGGCTTGAGTAAGAAATAAGGAAATTCTTCTCCTATAGACCAATATCCACTGTGACACTGTCAGGATGTGTTTCCTGGTTTGAGCATGTGTGAGACCCACAGCCTCTTGCAGGGGAGAGGAGGGTAAAGCACAGCAGAACAGTGCTGTCCCTGGGCAGGGGACTGCCAGCATGCCTGTCCTGGAAAAAGAATTTAAGTATTTACATTCCATGTTATAGACAGCCATCAGATATTCACAGAAAGAGATAAATGAGGAGAGGAGGGGTGGTTTGACTGCACAAGGGCTGAAAAGGGAAATAACTTTTTGCAGCCAGCCAATTAAGTTACAAATCTTGTTGCATCCAGGATTTATTTAATTTGTTCTCGACGTAAGTAAGGGGGAGGCATGCACTTGGCCAGGCTGGCCAGGCTTTGAGAAGCAGTGCTGGCATTCTGTGGGAGCAACACTTACTCCTGCACCCGGGGTGTTCATCATGGTCCCACTTGCCTCAGGCTTGCAACAGCATGGCTTGAAATTTTGCAGGGAAAAAGAGAAATCTTTGGAGGATATGAAAAGATTGGCTTGGCCAGGGCAAAATCCTCATGCCAAAATAAGACTTCTGAGCCTGGGATGACCATGTGACAGCTCCCACCTCGTGATGCATGGAGACAGGGCACAGGGACAGCTTAGGGATCTTCCAGCTGCTGCCAGCAGCCAGGCACCAGAATACACAAGGTCAGCCCCCATACTGGTCACGCCTGGTGCCTCTCATCATTCCTTTGTGTCAAGAACAGGGCTTTTTCCTTGCAAAGATCATGGTGCATCTCCTCAATACAGTGAGTCCATAGTGATGTATGGGTGTCCAGAGCCCTTTCCCAACCAGCCCATGCAAATTCCTGGACAACATCGTGCTGTGAAGCTCCAGGTCTTTGCTGTCATAGGTCGGAGGAATGCCAAGGTGAGCACAGCCACTGATGATGTTTCCAGTCATATTCTATCTTAATAATGAGATCCTCCATTTGTTCAATTCCTAAAGGTGACCCACAAAGGAAAGTAAAATCTGGGCTTGTGCCCAGTGTTCACTTCCCTGTGCTGAAAAAAAAAAGAAAAAGAAAAAGAGAAAAGATCTGGACGTACGTATTTTTACAAAGCTATGTTTCACGCATTAGAAATTCGGATCCCTGCTTAACTTCAAGACTCTATAGGGACAAAATAACTCACAAACAGTTTGGTTACAATGGTTTGGCTGAGCACAGGAAAAGTGACCAGAGCATGCTGGTCTGCGTTCTTGTTCGGTTTGTTACTAACACCAATTGCTAAAGAGGCCAGATCCTTGCAGTAATTCCTGTAACACCCACATCTCCCTGCCAATGTCCTCCAGCCACCTCATGGCAGGGAGGTCCTGGGAAGGCAGAGGGAGGGCAGCACAAATGTACATGCTGCAGACCTTTGCTCATCCTCACCAGGATGTGGGCAAAACCATGTGGGATGCCCCTGCTCCTGCCTGGAAGCAGGATTGCACTTGTGATGATGCCTGTGTTTAAAGTTCGAGATTCCCAGATGGTTAGGCAGCTGGGGACACACAGACTTCTTGGTCTGAGCCACTTTTTGATACTTGTGTATGAGGGATGAGCTCTCACCAGATCCAAGCCAACTTGGTCAGACTCTGCTGGGGCCAGGCTCCTTGTTGACATCAGGAGGATCTGGAGGAGGGACCATCTTTCAGAGGAGGTGAATCCTTAACTTGAACCACTTCCACAGTCAGCAGTGTGGCAGCATGAGGCACTGCCTCTCTGTCCTGGTTTTCTATTCATTTGTGCACAGTCTTCAGCCCATTTTGCAGATGCTGGGCAAATCTCCATCAGGCAGTAAGCTCTCTGCGGAGAGGTACGCTGCTTCTGGCTCTGGGGTCTTGCATGGCAGCATAAAAGCTGCTGAGTTTCCTCCTCTCTCTGAGCTGTTCAGCTCCACAAGAGCTCCCTGCCACTTCCTTCTGGGCATTTCGTTGGCTCCTTGATCCTTTCCACTCGCCCTCTGCCAAAACCAGGGCTGCTCTCCAAACCCACCAAAGTGTTTATTGGGTTTTACGCTAAGTTTAGTAAAGGCTCTTTCTTACCCTGGGGATTTCGCCAGTGTCCCTGTCAACTCTGCCTTTGAAAGCTTTCCTACTCATGCTCACTAATAATTTATCGCTTGGCTTGTGCTTGGCTTCCTACTGTTCTCTTGGCTCCACCAGTCTCCCTCCCTGTTCGCTCATCTTCCTCATGCAGGTCTGGGAGCAGGAACCAGTTAATATTTGATTTCTTCCCTGCAGGCCACGTCTGCCAGGCATCAGGGGACCAGCCGCAGCCGCCCCCAGAAGCAGCATGAGCCTCGGAGCCAGGCACAGCCCTCCCACGTCTCACTTGGCCGCCTTTGTGCCTCGGGGACGCCCGGCCCCGTTCCCAGCCCCGCACCCACCCCCCAAGGGCTGCCTTCCCTGTTGATAATCCATTATCTACATTTAATGCCTCGCTGACGTCCTTCCCTTTGTCTGATGGTGAAACCTCGACCAGATGTGAGGCTTCTTCTGTTACTAATGGCAAATCCTTTTGCAATAGCTGGTCAGAAAATGGGGAAACTGTTTTCATGAAGTGAAAATTGAATCATTGGAGTAATTTTCATTCTGCAAGCCTCACAAAGGAGTGGTTTCCATTTGAGGTCATTTCTATATATATTTTCTTTTCCCAGAAAAAAACCCGTACTTCAGAAGATGAGTTTGTGTTAGTGCTCTCACCATCAAACATCGCTGCTGTCCCGGTGTAGTTCCTATTATCTCATGTTCCACTTCTGAAAAAAAATGAACTGGTGGAAGGGAGGTGGCACAGCCCAGGTCTGCAGGCTGACTTATGCCCTGCTGGAGCAGCTTAAGGCCTGGGATAAAGCCTGCCTTGGGCAGAGCCATGACAGCTAGAGCAATGAGCCCTTGCCCTGCTGACAACTTAAAGAGGGTCAGCCACAACCCCCCTATAAAGCAGAGGTGGTAAGGTGTGACTGAGGATGGTTCGATTGATATGCCCATCTATGCTTTTCCTTCACATGCAAGCATTAATTTCTGCAGCTAATCAAAAAGTCATTGAAAAATGTCAGTCTGAGAGATGTAATCTCTCCTGTTTGACAAACTGTCACTGAAGCCCCCCCCAAAAGACCTGTAAGGACATGACTGTGTTCTGCTGTGTGTGCCCAGAGCCAGGAGCTGAAGAGCCTCGCAGCCTTACTCACAACATTCGTCCAGTTCAGAGGAAACAGCTACTTTTTCAGTTTTGGTCTAAGTCAGGAGGATTTTTTATTTTTAATTTCTGAGTACAGTGACATACCTGTGAACTGGAAAGGTTTGTGTTAGAGCTGTGGAACCTCTCGTGTCCTGTCACTTTGGAGAAAAAGTTGATAAACTCATTTGATACTCCAAATAGTTGAAACAATGGATAGAATATGTGAAATGAACACACGCAAGGCAGTGTGAGCACAAGACAAACTAATGCCTGAGAGATTTAACAGGAGGTGGTACAGCAAATGCACAGGATTACAATCACAGCATGGTCCAGGAAAGGAAGAGCAGGCAGTAAAATAAGCTGTGAAGGATGGCTGCAGGGAAAGCAAAGGAAGAAACGAAGCAGTGAGATGTCGGATCAGCAAAAGCCATCCTGGAGCTGTGAGCTATTTTCCTCACGTGATTTTTCCCATGGAAGCAACATGGAAGCTGGCAGCAGGACATGGGACGCACATCCAAAGGGATGTTCCAGCACCCACAGGTTTTGCAGCTGCCAGCTGCACTCTCCTGTTCAATAATTGAAGCAGGCTCCCCATCCCAGGGCAAAGGCAGTAATTGCAAACAAACACTTCCTCTGTCGGAGTGGCTCCTGGGCAGAGGAACAGAAATCAGGCAGACCCACTGCTGGCACACAACTTTAGGGAAGAGTGGCGCTGCTTCAGAGAGAGAAACAGAGACACAACAGGGTGCCTACTGAAACCCCACCTCAGCTGCCCACTTCCCACTGGATCCCTCCCATGGGCACTCTTTTCAGTGGGGCTGTGTCTGGGCACCTCTTTGGGTTTCCTCAGAATTGTTATGAGGTGTCTGGCTGTGCCTGCCCTGCCCTGCCTTGCTGGGGAGGAGGGTGCAGCACCAGCATAGAGCTGAAGTTCCTGAGGAAGAGGTTCCCTGCTGGTCGTCACACTGCAGGAGATGGATGTGGTGCTGCTGGCCGGCACAGGAGAAGGATGACATCATTGCCGTGTCGGGGGAAAGCTTATCCCACTTCTCCTTCAACCTGCACCTACAATTTTCCCTTTCAATCTCTCTCCAATCCAGCTGCTCCCACATGGGTTACTAATATAGGGCACGCAACGGGGCTTCTCCTCGCCTGGCCTATCCTCATCTATTCAGCTAATTAGCTTGGTTTTGCTGGAGGGGGATGTGGGGAAAGGGAGGGAGAAGTAATGAAAGGGGAGGGGGAAATCTTGTCCAAAATCTGCACTTCTGCTCCATTTTCCCTAATCCCAGGCTGGTCCCAGCTCTAATGCCATATGCAGTGCTCTGCAAAACTGGGGGCACGCTACTGCCTGCAGCAGCAGCAGGTGTTTGAGCAGTATTGCTCCTGCCCTAGGGAAATAACAGCTCCCAGCTGGCCAGCGAGGTGCCACAGAGCAAGCAGCAGAGGATTTGTGTTTGTTTACCCCCCACCCCTCTTGCAGCCCCGGCATAGAATGGGCCAGACACAGATGAGTGGTTTAGGGGCGAATCACCCCCTGAGAGCACCCACCAGCACCAAAAATACCTACAGCCAGACCAGTGTCACACAAGCAGCTTTATGACTCCTTTAGTGGGGAATGAGTGGTTAATTACCATGTGCCACTGCTGTTAACCTCTGCAAATAAAGTCTAATTATCGCAGATTAATGAACAGAGCAGAGGCACATCCAACAAGCCACTGCTGAGGGTCTTGCAGGGCCACATTTCATCATCTTTCTGAGCACCGCCATCCTGCCTGCCTCACACTGTGCTCCCCTTTGAGCAGCTCCCTGCCACATTTGGCCTTGCCACCCCGGGCGGCTGCATCCGTGGAGAACCTGCAGCAGGCCACCACCGCTTTGTACTGTCCCTTGTTTAGGAATAGGAGGTACTCAGCAAAATCCAATTTTGAATAACAGTTTTGAATGTTCTGCCTTTCAGTGTAGGTTATCCATCTCCTTTTCTAAGTTCAGTGGAATGAGAGGTGCCACTTGTGTCTGGCTCCATCCAGCCATACTGAACGACTGGATTGCGTACATTTGATTGCAAATATCTAACTGAAAAATGAGATGTGCACAGGCAAAAGCAGAGAGATATCAGCACTTCAGAGCACCACCAAGACAGAAGGGGGCTTCTTTTGGAGGCTGAAGCCCCATATAGGTGCAGGGATGGTCCTACAAGGACAGTCACACATCATGGCCCATCTCTTCCCATGGTTTCATCAGGAGCTCCTGCAGGCCAAAAATCATCCACATCTCCCATCTCCTCTGGGAAAGAAAAAAACTCTAAGCATGCAGGTAGCTCTCAGTTGCAGGGACTAGCTGAAGAGAGTCTCACAGACTGAAAAAGCAGACAAAGAGAAACGACAGTACAGTTATTGATTATTTTTAAACCCACACCATCTTGCAAGTCCCATGCCCAGGAGGACTGGAGCTCTGACAACCACAAGTGTAGGACTGGCATGGCAGTGCTCCAGCAGTACTTGTCAGAGCTGCATGGCAGGATTGGGCCCAAGCTGAGGCCTGGGGGGCTTGGGGTATAGCTTCAAAGAGAGGAACGTTAATAGATTACAAGATTTTATAGTCATGTCAGGAAAGCCTATACTTCAAGCACCAGAATAAACAATGAAATATTTTTTTGCTATTCTGGCTTATTTTCAGCACTTGCTGAGGGGCTGATGCTTTGCCTCTTACCCAGTGGCCAAAAGTATCCTTTCAGATTTAAATAAATTATCTCACACTCTCCCCAATGAGCATCACTACCACGCACACATGAGATTGCTGCACGAAGGCTCCTGTGTTGCCAAATTACTGGAGCCTCTTCTCGTTATTCAGCCTGAATTTAAGTTGCCAGTCACAACTTCCCATGCTCTGAAGCCAGGAGGGATGCGCCAGCAGAGAAAGGAAATCCATACCCAGGGATGCACTGCTGCTGCAACCGATGCCTAATGGCCCTCGCGGCAGAGCTCCGACAGCCTCAGCTGTGCCAGCCTGAACATTTCCCATTGTCTCCCTCGTGGAGATGTTGCTGCTGAACAGCATAGAAACGTCCCTGGCCGGCCTGTGTGCGAGCGCTCCGACACACTGCTGCACCAAGAAATCAGCAGATGTAGAGGAAGCTGAATGGGCAAATGAATGTTAAAATAATTGGAGCCACCATTTCCGACTTGATGAATATGTTGCTCAAATTACAGCTCTGCCTTGAAAACATAACAAAACAAAAACTCCAATGAATGTAACATTAATTTAATAACAGCAGAACTTGTAAATAATGTAACATTCATTTAAATGGTTGCTCATGCAAGATCTCTTGAGAGGACTGCAAGAGATGTTGTAATTTTGGGGATGGGATGATGAGCTCTGTAGAATGCCATGTTTTATTTGTGGGCTCCCAGCAGCATGCGGCTGAGGAGCTGGCAGCTCCCAGCCCTGCTGATCAGAGGGACTCCTCCTGCTGATGGAGCACACTGGGGGTGGTGGCTGTGCTACATACCTTGTGAACAATGGGGCACGTTTCCTTCCTGCAGTGATCAGTGTGGCCATTCCCACAAGCCATGTGCACGCAGCTCTCAATACCCAATTCCTCTCTTCCTCCTTCCCACTGCACATGATTAAGATAAAATCCCGGTATTTTGGTTCCTGATATACACCAGTCACTCTCCTCAACCCACAACAGTTACAGCAATCTCACCTCATTTTATTCGCTTAAGGAAATGCTTTGCCCCACACACTGGCAATCCTGTCTGCAAAATGATTTCTCACAAGGAAGCTCCTTCCTCCTGCACACACCCATGGGGTGACCAGGAGGGCTGGCACTCAGGTGAGCCATCCATCCAATCCAATTGGTGACAGCCACTAAAAACACAGCATGCTGCTATGGACTGTGCAAAATCATGTGGCTGCAGCCTCGTACATCCCATGCTCTGTGGACGAGCATCTCTGGGGACTGACCTTTTCCTTCCTCTTCCTTTTCCTCTCCTCTTTGCTCAGCTGTGTTGCAGGCTAAAACTCTCTGGAAAGGTGCGTCCTCCCCCATGCCTCCTCCTCGCTGGTCCCCAGCTCTCTCCCCAGCACTGCCCCATGCCTGGCTGCAGGGCGCTGGTGGCTCTCACCCCAAAGACACAGCCCAGCTATTCTCCCCCCCCCGACTTCAGCTTCTATTCAAGTATTCCACTTCTCTTTCACCCTCAAGGGTGAAATTAAAGGTGGAATTAAATTCACAGGAACACAAGAAAAGCAGTTCAGGGCCCAGCTCATAATTACCATCCAACCCAGAGAAAAGCAGAGCACAGATATTCGATCCAACTCTTTGTCCTTTACACTTTTTTTTTTTAAGCTGCCCCCCCATTTATTTTTTCTCTTTTACTTTCCTGCTGTAACAGCCTATTGCCAGCATCCACTGCCTCCTTTTGCCAAGGACCTCTGGATTTTTTCCCTGCCTGCTTCCTCTGCTTTATTTATTGACATATTCAATAATTCAGAGGAATCTTATTTTAAATGCACAGGGCAGAACTCGCCCCCAGGTTTAAAAAACAAATCCTGTCACGTTTGGCAAACAGCTGCACACAAAGACAGACATCAAACATATGTACCCAAGTATGCAAATTCAAAGAATCAATAGGTGGAGAGCATTCTCTATTTCCATTTTTCATTTGGAAATAAAAGCTCGTGCGTAACATCGTAATAATATTGCTGTGCCGGCGTCCTTGGGGTGAAGAGTATCCTACAAAATGCACCCCATGAATAAGCTTTCCTTCCACAGTGAAGGTCAGCCTGCTGCCACAGGGACTGTTCCTACACAACCAAAAATACTTCACGGAGAACCCATCTGCAGGGCTGGGCTCTAACTTAACACGACAGCCTCCTCCTCCTCAACCCAGGCATTGCTCTGTGCCAGCTGCGGATGGCCCCAAAGCAGTGGGCACTGAGCTCTGGCCAACTCACCTCTGTGCTCCCTGGTTGAGCACCTTGCCCAGCTGGGATGGTGACACGTGGACTGAATGCGGATGGACGCCTGGTGCTCGTTTGCTTTCTGGTCTGCAATGAGCCTGTGTAGTAATTTATTCTGTTCCACTATGCTATTTGGAAGGTTGCAGCTCCCTTTTCAGAACCCGGAGTGCATTCGTTTATTTTTCACTTCTCCCGTGCCCACCACGCTGCACAATCTCACAGTTGACCAGCTCACTTCAGCCATCACCTGTCATGTAATTGCCACGGTTTGTTTATAGATAATTGAGAAAGAATTGTAAACGCGCCGAGATGATTAAGATATACACAGTTGGTGTCACCAGAAACCAGGAAAAATGAGTATCGAGGCTGCATGAAAGAGTAGCCTGTGCTGCTTCACAGTGACTCATCTAAGACCGTTATCCTCCAAAGGATGCCAAAGGCAAAGAGCCTGCATTGCAAAACCGCCGGTCTGTGCCTCTGGGATTTTTTCATACATTATCATTTTCATCTCGCTGCTGTCAGTCGTACAATAAACGTGTGCATCAATACAGTAGGGGCAAGCAGGAGTCTGTTTTGAAGAGACATTGGCATTGTCTTATAAATGTCAGCAGCTGAACAACGCAGGGCTCTGCCACCCGCTACCGCTTCTATCACTTCCCTTTTATTAAAAATACATATTGACAATAAAAGCTCCAGCTAAGAAAAAAAAGCCCCTTCCCCCAGCAGAAAGACCTTGCTCCACTCTTCTTGGAAAATCTTTAAAATGTGCCCTGAGAAGTGACCTTACACATCTCCTCACCCCCTGTGAGTGCCACTGAAGTATGCTTTTAAAATCTGGCAGCAAAAAGGGAGGCTCCTGCAAGCATTTGAATAGCCAGGCTTTGCAGAGCCGCCGCAGTAGCAGATGTTGGAGCTTTCTAAAATACTGCCTCCTGTCCAACCAAACGCTGCTGCCCTGCAGGGTCCCCACGCCCGTCCGGGGGAGTTGGAGTGGCAGGAGCAGGGCTGGAGCTGCTGGGCAGTGCAAAGAGCCATTGAGCTGGGAGCCGGGCAGGTCTGGAGGAGATTTATCCCACCTGGCTCAAGTACTGTAGGTGGTACTGACGTAGCTTTCCTATGATGACAGTTTAAATGATAGCCTTTTTGGAAGACAGTTAATTTTCTAATTGAAAATTATCTTCCAAAGTGGAAAACCCTTTTCTTTCTAAGTAATACAGGACAGAGAGGAAATTTTCAAAAAGCATCCTGTGAAAGCAAAGGAGCTTTATTTTAGCAGTCACTGCCCAAAACCTCAGTATGCCCCAAACCTCACACTTGGACTACATGATCTTATTGGTCTTTTCCAACCTTAAAGATTCAGTGAATTTGTTTCTTTCTTACCACTTTCCTTTACCAGGAATGGTGACAGAGTGCTGGTGATACTTAGGAGCAATGCTTGCTGTATGCAGCCCGCTGTGCACTACAGACTCCCTCCTATCTCCATTATGTCCTAGAGATGCTGTTAGGCAACTACTATGCCTTCAGTTTACACCTGCTTACTCCTCTTTATCAGCAAACAAGGTCCCGATTCCTTCACAGAAGCTCCAAAGGAAATATGTTGCTCAAACACAAAAATGTAAACATCGCCACATAAATGTCAATCATCATGGATCTTAACCGTTGGCCATTTCTAAACTATCTGACTGCAAGTCTAATTGTTTTATGGTTAAAGGAGCATTTAATATACTATGAACAGTTAAAAGTTAGCAGTTTGTATTCAAAGTGATTAATGGCACCATATTGTATTTCAATTACTATGAGATACTTCCCCGTAATAAACGATGGCAATAATATTCATATTAAGTCAATAAAGAGCATCTTCAAAGCGTGATGTATAAATGCCATTATTGCAGCATAATTTGAAAGCATCACACAAGTTAGCAACACTGGTAACAAAGATCCCAGCACCCAGAGGTAGTTGTTTGTCCCAATGCCTAGAGAGTTTCTCCCCTCCCGAGTGCCTCATAGCCATGTGCCCTTGCCACAGTGTGACTCAAGTACGAGGCAGAGCTCGCGCCCTCTCATGTGGGAAGCAATAGCAAGTTCCCATCGCTTTCAGCTACAAGTTCATAAACACCAGAGATGCTTTCTACAGCCTCACACCCTGGAATATTGATGCATTCCCCAACAGGAAGAGAAAAAATTAAAAAACAGCTGGTTCTCTTTCCTTTCTTCTTTCTTTCTTTCTTTCTTTCTTTCTTTCTTTCTTTCTTTCTTTCTTTCTTTCTTTCTTTCTTTCTTTTTCTTTAATTAAAAAACAAGACAATTAATTTCAACAAACAGTGAGTTGTTTCATATTGGCATCTTCATTTCATTTTGTTTCATTTCACTAAAAACACACTTGGCTTAGATGTCAAAAAAATTGCATGTATCAAAATCAGATACAGTATTAAATATCATCTGAAGATAATGATAAATTAATAACTTAAGAACAGTATATTTACAGTTAGCAGAAAATGAAATAAAATGAGCAGGAGCTAGTGAGACATTTTGATATCACAGAAATGACAATTCTGTCTCTATCAAAACAAGACATTTTGACATTAATGAAACAAAACAGAGAAGCCCAAACGATTCACTTTGCCTTTCCTGTTGAAAATAATGCTCAAATTGACATACTCTCACAAAATGCCTCAATTTCAAAAGAAAAGCCGCAAGTGCTGAAGGAAACTCACTCCAGCTGGAAACCTCTGCAGCCCTTTCTGCTGAGGGACTGGACTCCTGGTTATTCTTTGGCACCTCTGCCCCTCTGGTAGAGATTTAAACCCCCTGCCCTAAGACCCATACATTTCCTCCACTCTGTGCACGTGGGACTTGATGGTTCTCCTATTTCTAAAGTGAAAAGTAAGCAGTTTGTATTCCCACATCATAACGTCATAATGTCATCTCCAAGAAAAAAACAATGCACCAAAAATAGTGGCACATCATAGAAGTCTACGAAGCCTTTTTAAGAAAAATAAAACATCCTTTTTCACAGGTCAGTTTTAATGTATCCAGTATGAGGATCATGGGAAAGCGTGAAAATCTCGGAGGAAGCCATTATCTGTAGATCACTGCCACTGCAGACCATAAAGGCCTCTCCTGAGCTATTAGAGGCAGTTGCTTCAATAAGCATTCATTCTGCAATCAATGCCAAGAAAAACAGCAGTGCCCTTTCAGACTCCCTCTGCTTCAGCAGATATGAGGTGGCCCTTGGGGGACAGGTCCCCAGCGACATCACTGCTAGCTTCACCACAGTGTTCTGTAGCTTCAAAATCCACCTGTTCCCAAAGTACCTGTCATCTTGGCAGCAAAAGCACCCCATCCAGTGCTGACATTGGGTGATAGTCCTGACCTGCACGCACTGTGTGAGGATAAAAGAGTTGTGTGAGCAGCAACAGCTTCCTCCCCATATGGGGCCACGGCAGCGCTGTCCTCGCAGGCAGCTCATCCAAAGCAGGAGCAATACATGCATGAAACATAAAAGTGCTGTGCTCCTTGACACACACACTGTCCAAGCCCAATTTAAAGTGAAAATTACCAGTGGAAAACAAAGAAACCTTCAGAGTTCATCAGTCCTAACCCAGTTAATGCTCATAATCTAAGTTACCAATAGTATGGAGCTCTCTTCCACACAAATCAGACTCGTAACGCCTACTGCGCAGCTGAGAGATGGAGGCTGAACAGGCTGAGTCTCCAGGTCAACTCAGGCTGTGCCTTGATCATACAAAACTTGGAAAAGTGAGGAGCAGTGTTATTCATTTCCGTAAACACATGTTCCTACTTAAGCCAATGGGAAACTTGCCATTGACTTCAAAGCAAACCAGAGCAAGCTCCTGCAGCAGTTGCTCTTCTTAAGGAGAATGACTAGGCATCCTAGTCAAATGCTTGCAGTCCTGCCCATTTATAAGGTCACGGTCACACTTAACACTGCAAGAGCTGGGTGAAAGTTTCTGCAGGAATACTCTGCTAAAATTCATCACATCCACTGATAAACAACGTACTCAAATGTGTGCAGAATTCATATATAGGTTCATAAAAATGATTAAAAATATATGCAGGATGTAGTGGCTCATCCGAGAAAGGGGTGAGTCACCATTTCTCGCTTCAGTAGGACAACACATTTGAAAACTGCAAGGGTGCAAATGTTCAGACAGGCATTCATGCTCACCAGTTGGCCCCCAGTAAGCCCAGGTGTACCCAGGGTGGAGCAGCCGAAGGGAGGCAGGCTCATGGCTGAGATTTTCTCAAGGTAACATGTATGTCACTCATCCCAGCCATGCAAGCTCTTGTGACTCCTCTGTCAGAAACCCAGTGATGTCTTTCTGCGTTGCCATGGAGAAGAAGTGATGTCAGAGACAGAAGCAGCTGGTACTTTTCTGCTTCCAGGAATTTGCAAGAGTTTATAGAGGGATGCACATCTCCCTCTGCCTTCATTTTTCCAAGGCTGTGCACAGTTTCTTAACTCCTGGCTTCTTCAGAAATTAGCATGAATCCAACTTTAGAGCTCTGGCAGGAATCACCCAGCATCTGTACCCACAGCCACTCACAAACCAGCTTTCGAGGCAGGGGACTACAGAACAAGACTCAGATCTCCTCAGCTGCCACTTATCACTTGTATTACCTCTTTGTTTCTTTCCTCAGAAAGAAAAAAGCCCCAGCTTGCCTTCTGCAGGCATCTACCTCCCATTACAAAGGAGGGAGGCTATGTTGGTGACCTCCATTTTACCAAATGGGTAAATGGATTTCCCCCACTCCTTATAAAACAATCTCATAACATTCCCCATGGCTTTAATAGAAATAACCAATTACTCACTGGTGGCAGCAATTGTTATGGGTAGAAAAGGCAGGGAAGACAAACTGCTGGCTACACTGCTGAGCACTACCCTGGAGGAAACGACAGCTCAGCAGAGCTCTCTACTCACGAATTGATGTGGGGAGCTGGGAGTGTTCTCCCATCATAGAAGGCTCCAAGGGAGCAGCATCCACAGGCCAGTCTCTTGGCATCAATTCGCAATATGAGAGAATCCAGTCTTTTTCTGGATTCTGACTCACTTTGTTATGTTGGACAAAGCTTCATCTCTGTTGTATTTAACATATGAGCATCAATGTGCAACCAACACCCCAAGATTTAGGGAGTGCTCTTGATACTACTGGCTTTCTACCAGCAGCCAACTTTATTCACCTGGCCCCCTGCACTACACTGGCTGGAAAGGTACAAGATGCTCAGCAGATCCCCATTGACCTTCAAGTAAAATCAAAGCAACAAAAAGCATGGTGAGAGTCAGGCCAAGGACAGGTTCCTCCCACTTTCCTTTCAGCAGTCAATAGTAGCTGGGCAGATGAGGGCTGAGAAGAGCTTGGCTGTGAGCAGGAGTTTGTTCAAAGGTCTGTATTCAAGTAGGATTAAGGCTGAGAGATGGAGAAATCCTGGAAGTGCAGTTGGCACTGGGATGGGAAGGGGCTTCCCAAAGGGAGAACCATTTATCTTGTTTCATTTGATAGCAATCACCAAATAGATGCTCTCTAGAGGGAGAGATGCTACGACACTCAGGTGATGTCTGTGTCACACTAGTAAAGCCAGCAGAAACCAACTGAGCAGCCAGCTAGAGCAGAGAGTTTGGCCTGGAATTGAGTTTGTCTTTGGTCCTCACTGTTTACATGTGGCTTGGTCACTGTTGTGAGTTGTGTGCTAGTGTCAAGCCAGGTACTCTGTTCGTTACAGGCCTGAGCAGCTGCAATACCTGCCTGCATCCAGCATGATCCACTCTGAAAAGTGAGCTCAAAGCCTTGATTTTCATTCCTTGCATTGATGCATTTCCTTGTTAATTCACACATCCACATTTTATTGTGAGAGCCACATCTTCAGTAGCTACTTGTAAGGAACAGATCTTAGAGAGAAACCCCAAGAGGATGTGAAAACAGCACAGTAAGAGTCTTGCAGCTTCCTGCTGAAGACAAGTTTTGTTTTGAATGAACTGAATTTCCTTAATATATGACAAGACTAGAAAGAAAAATCCAGCAATGCTCTATATCCCTTGCTTTCTGGACAGTCCTCTCCTTTGCATAGGGAGTTCCCTGTGGTGCTTCTCTTTGCTGCATGTGTTCTGTGCTGCAATGACAGCTCTTCTAAAAAGAGCTCTTGCTGCTACAGCAAAGGTAAACCAACACTTTGTTCAGTGCAGTGTGTATAACAACACAAACCCTGGTTAGAAGCTCCTGAACAATTCCAGTAATCCTTCCATTTTATGGTAAGGTTTTCTACAGATTTCCCGAGTGTAATCCAACTCAGTCATTTAAAGGCCACCAAAGCAGAGATTCCTCTTAGAAATGCCTTTCTCGTGTCTAGTAACAGCCGTTCAGTATCTCCCATGGTACTGTATCCTATTGTCACATTGTAGGGTGCAGCAGAGGGATAAAGAGCCTCAGCCTCTGCCCAGGGCTGGCACCTCTTCCCACCCAATCCATGTGGAGAAGTCCTGCTGCCTTCAGCAATACCACCAAGATCACCAAACCACCACTACACAGGAATGCATCCTACCATGCTTTCAAGCATGCTTCTCTGGGCTGAGGACAACCTTCTCCTTCATTCCTAGCAAGGACACCTTTTGACACCTTTGTCCCCAGGCCACTATTATGAGTGCCACTGCAGCACTGATGGCAACAGCAGCCCAGAAGTGTTCACAAAGTGTTCACAAAATGGACACTTCCCATCAGGTGGGAGCCATAAGAGCTCAGCCTGAGCTAACATTCAAGACTCAGAGGTCTTCCTTGCAGCTCATTATTATTTATTATTTGTACTGTAGAAGTACCTAAGAGCCTACTAATATGATCAGAGACTGTTTATGTCAGATGCTGAACACTGATGGAATAGCAATGATAACTGCCCTTGCAAAGAGGTTCAGAAGCACACAGATCACTTTGGGCAGAAAGCAGAGGTCTCTGTTTTGCTCCTGTGTGTGCTGACCTTTCTCATCCCCAGAGGCTGGAAGCACAGGTACCACCAGAAATTTGAGAACAGCTTCACACCTCTACTGCCTACCTGCTCTTAGATGATTTATAGATTCACAGAAGGATCTGGAGGGCAAGAGGAGTGAGGAGGAGAGTTACATAGCCATGATGCTTTTCTGGAAAGAAGGACAGATGGGTGGTAAAAGGTTCAGGACTTGAAAGACACAAAGCTTCTAGGTGAGAACCAGATCAGGTCTATTCAACTATTATTTCAAACCTTCTCTTGAAGAATCAGGCTTTGTTTTTCAGCTCAGCACAGAGAACTGAACTAGTTGTATGTTTCTGCTTCAGGATGGCACATCTTGCTTTCCCACCAAACATCTGCATCTGGCCATCAATCAGCTTGCAAAGTCCACCAAGACTGTTGGATGCCCTAAGTTGTGATTATGGGTTAAACCCATTCATCTCTAACCCTGGAGGGTGCTCATTATCTGCTCTGCAATTAAAGCCATTGCATTGTCCACAGAGCACTGATTTAGAGAGAGAGTCAAATGGTGCCTGTTTTTAGGAAGGAAGAAAGACACAGGAACCTGCAGTGCTTCATGCTAGTCACCTTTTCTATCACTGGAGATTCAGAGAGCAGCTCACAGGCCAGGAAGCACCTCCAGCCATGCAGGTCTAGTGCAGAGAGGCAGCTACCCTGCTTCACACCAAGCAGTGTCATGTGCAAGGTGAATGCAATGACTATGTTACAGCATTGTCTCCCAGCTCTAGCAGAGGCCACAGCTATGCCAGCTCGCATGGATAGAGACAGGAGGGAAAATCACTTCTGTCCCAGTTGTCCTTTGGAGGCTGTTTTTGGGCTGCACCTGCTAGAAGATGAAGAGTATTCAGCTTTAGCTCTAGCTTAAATATTTCTATTGAGATCTACCTTCTTGGCAATGCAGAGGATCACAGCACCACAATTTGCATTTCTCTGATGTCCCTCTCTCTCCTCAATTTTTGTGTTGCCCTAAGGGGCAACAATAAGCATCCACTTATGCTTTCCCCTCATGGACAGTGCAAACAGGGAAAATTCCCCATGCACCAAGAACATCTGCATTTAGAGGAGCTGTTTGGTGGATGGTGTGGAAGAGTAAAAAATGCAAGGTGGAAACACACACGCAGACACTTGTGAGTAAAGCCTGACCAATGAGCCAGTCTGGAGAGGAACAGCATAAAATAAACATGCTGGAGAAGTGACAACAAAATGGTGTGTTTGTGATGTGGGGTGTAACCTACATGTTTTGCTCCCCACACTATTAGGGAAAAAAAAAAAAAAAAAAAAGGTTTTCTTCCTCATGTCCTCATTGCACTTCCCCAGGATGAGCTGCTGAAGGGAAGAGATGGGATCCTCAGCATCCTTCCTGGCAGTACGGTCACACAATTTAGAGAAGGTTTAGAAAATTTTAGGAAATGCGAAACACTGAACTACTTCTCAGGTCACTGAAATAGTGCGGTGCAGGGGCAAGAGGAAGATGTGGGGCCAACAGCAGAGGCCTTCCTACAGGAAACTGAGGTCTGAAGCTGGCTTTAGCTGTCCCGTTGCATCTCTGGAAGCGTCTTCCAGCCACACCACCTGGCAGCTCACCACCACCAAAATGAGCCTGCTTGCTTGGCAATAGCTTTCTGCACCCACTCCTGGAGAGGCTACAGATCCAAACTCAACAGGCCAGTGAAAAGGCCTAGTGCCAGTCCTCCTCCTCACTTTACGCAAGTGGCTTCACCCAGCCTCTTTGTCCTCAGGATGGACAATGACTGAAGGATCAATGCTTTTTAACAGCCTTGTTGCAGGCTGTAAGTGCAGGAAAGCTGTGTTAACCCTAAAACTCCAAGGGGGGAAAGGAAGAAACGCAGATGGCAGGACAACACACAGATGTAACAGTAGAAAGAACCCATAGCCTACACACCTAGAATAACCTGCCCCTGCTGGAGAAAGTGCTTCAGTACTTTTGCCACCTATGAAGACCATGGGGTTTAAAACTGTATCCCAAGCTGTGTACAGGGGATCTAAGCATAACTGTTTCACTGGTACCAAAGGGAATAAATTCAGTAAAATGTTTAAACCATAAATTGATGTACAACCCTATGGCTTTATGGCACTTTGTCACTGTCCATTTTAAAGCAATGAAGCAAACAACACCAGAGTTCCCAGCAAATCAGCCTTCCCTGCTGGGTCTCCATCATGCACCCCCTCACTATCACACCTGGGGTCAGCAGGGCTGGAAATATAACGATGGAAAGCAATCAGACTGATCAAAATTGTGAATTGTATACACTGGTGTATCGCTGAAACCCAGTTAAGTGCAGGGGGCAATTCTGCACTCCCAGCTCGGAGAGGGTAGAAGAGATTGTTGCCAAAGGTCCAGTGACAGGCAATGAGACATTCAAGCTCTTTCCAGAAAACAGAGAAGTCACCTCTACTCCTTCTTCAAAAGAGCACAAGGAACAAGGAAACATTTTCTTTCCTTTCACAAGGACTAACCACTCTCATGGCCCTGTAATGCAAAAAATAGAAGTCTTTCCCTCTTCCCAGGAGCCAAGACCCATTACTGCTATGGTATGGTCAGCCATACCACCCCCTGCATCTTCCCAACATTTCAGCAAGTGCAGCAATGATACCTTCGGGGCTAGCCTAAAATATCCTTCCACAAGCCAGGCTATTGTCTTTACCCATTTCAGGACAAATCTGTGCTAGGGCTGAAATGTTCTCCCTTGCACTTTCTGCAGGTCCAAACTTGTGCCCTTTACCTTGATGTTTGTGCAGACCTCAGTGCCCTTAAGCCCAGCTGTGTGATGGTGGTGCTCCTCCTCCATGTGAGATTGCGTTGCTCTCTGATGGGAGTGTGGTTGAGCCAGAGCAGGGAGAGTGGCTATCTGCCAGGAGTAAGGTTAGTATATTCTGGAAAACAAACAAGTATGGCAAAAATTGCTTTCCATTACCTTTGGGTTAGCACAGGTATACGCTATCCCAGATGCCGAACTGAGAGCATTACACTCAGTTTATCATCACGTTCATTTTTTTTGTCCAGACTTTTCTACTTCTGTCAAATGATAACCCCATTCTGCTTTCTCGACTGACCTCCAAAACTGAATATCCAAGACAATAAAAATGCAATGTCTGCCTGGAAACCACCTGGGCATGCAGCCAGATCCGTAGCCCAGCTCTTCACCTCACGGCTCACAGCCAAAATCCTGCCCTCAGACAATTCCTCCTGAAGCCAGAAAGAGCAGCAGACCAGCAGCTGCTCACAAGATCTGGCCATCAGTTACAGTGCAGCCTGGGCACAGGCAGGAATTTTTGCTGGTGCAAAGTGTTGGTTCCACTGGGAACAACTTTCAGTCCAAGGGTGGAAAAGAGGCTGTTCCTACAGGGGCCTGCCTTCAGCAGGAAGTTCAAAATTGATGGACAGAAAGATTTTAAGTGACAATTCAAACCAGAGCTTTTTGGTGCAAGCATATGTGGCTGTCAGAGCAGAGGGAACTCCTGGGCTGTCTGCACACAGATGCTTGCAGGTAGACAGCTTTCCAATAAATCTAAGCACAAGCAATCCATGGCTCACACAGGCCACTGTTCTTGCACCGGTGTTAGAGGGACGGCTTGGCAATCAGAGCACTAAACAGCCAACTTAATCAAAGCATAGTTACGCTTAACAAGGACAGAATTATAGCACCAAAATGTTTTTCAGCCACAGGAATTACAGGATTTGAACATAAAGCGTATGTTTAAGTAGCTCGTGCTATAAATCTTTATTGCTTTTGTTCTTTTTCCTTGCCTAGGTCAGAGACAGCCTCTACATATGCATGTGGCCTTGTTCTGACAAGATTTTTAGGAGTGCTGCTTTTTGAAAGCTTCTTCTGGAACAGCTATTTCTTGCAAAGCCTCTCAGTACAGGAGCTGTGCTACAATACCCAGGTACTGCTCCTTACCAGATCTGACCACCTTAGATGAGTTTTCTGCTCTTCAAGGTGTCCCAGAAAAGCACTGCTGTGCCAGCTTGAGGCATGCCTGGAATTGGTAACAACTGCCTGGAGGACCTTCAGCATTGCTCACTGCGCTAACCTTCCCTCTCCTCTTCCTGCCAACATGCGCTTTGCCACCTTTGTGAGTGTATTTATGAGAAAGAGCAATTTATTATTCACATCCAGCTCTTCTGTGAGGATGAAAGCATTGGAGATAGCCACGCTATCAACAACCAACAGCTCCTGAGGTGCAGTGTGAGAAATGGGCATCCTTCCGAGCCTGGCCCCAGCCTGTGCTGAGCTCTTTGGCAGGAAGGAGCATGAAGGCAGGGTTCAAAGCCTGCATCCACACACGTGTTTCTGTGTAGGTGAAAAATGTTTTATGTGAAAAAACCCTCTGTCCAGTCTCTCCCAATTACTGGGGAGCAGCTTCAGTTCCCACTTTTCCTCCATATTTTGGCCCTCAAAATGAGGGTGCAGCACATACTGTTTTTTAAAAACAATGGCAACGCTGCCCATCAGCAGCTTGGAAAACACGTGCCTTAGTGCAGCCATTGTCATAGCTTTATTCTCAGAAGCACTCTTCAAAAGGGGCTTCTGTAACTGTTAGCACGGACTCGATCTTGGAAAAGGCAATTTGTCTTCATCACTAAGAAAGACAACGTACCACGAACTAATTAACACTGGTGAGTTCTGCCGCCTCACGTTCTCCCATCGGTCGGAGCAGGACACGTAGGATGAGGTGTGTCAGGGCCCCACACCAGTCCGCGCCAGCTGAGGCCCTGCAGCCGCACGGCGGGTGCCTGAAGCCAGCAGTGCGCGCAGATACCCCGCTGACGAGGAGCGGCGACGGCAGCGCGCTTCCCCCGCTCAGCGAGCGTTGCGCTCTGCCCCCTTAACAACAGCCTCACTGGTTGCTCTCTTCTTCAGAGGCCCCCAGCACGAAAGCAGCCCTCTCCCTGCCCAGCCACCCCGGCCTCCCCCGCGGGCCGCACGACCAGCGGCGGGGAGTGGCGCGGCGACCGCCCGCCCCGCAGCCGCTCAAGAGCGGCGGATTTCTGCTGAAAGCGGCAAAAGCCGCGAGCCCGAGGCGCGAGAGGAGCACCGCGCCGCCCCTCGCTCTACCGCCATCGTGCGCACCGCCGCCCCGTTATATAGCGCCCTAAAAATAGCTCGCCGCGCACCGCCCCGCGAGCCGCGGGGAGAAGGCGGGAGCCTCGCCACCAGCCAATCGACGAGCAGTCGGCGGCTAAGCCCCGCCCCCAAAGCATTCCTCGCGTTTCCATTGGACCGCCGTGACTTCGGGCGCGAGACGACCCCGCCCCCCCCGCCCCGCCGTTTACCCTACATGGTCACGCGTTGCCTGAGTGGGCTGCGCGCGGGGGGTGGGCGGGGCTGCCGTGAGGCGGCGGTGGCGGGCGGGGGGAGTCGGGCCGGGTTTGCTGAGGGAGGGTGAGAGGGAACTGGGCGGGGGGGGCCGAAAATAAAGCGGGGAGGGGGCGGGGAGGGCGGCGCGAGCGCGCATGGCCGCGGTGGTGGGGACGGGGACGGGGACGGGGACGGGGACGTGCCCCGGTGCGGCGGGCGCGGGGTGCTCGGAGCGCGGCCGCCTCGGCCCGGCCCCGCGTCCCCTCCGCGCTGACAGCCCGCCTCTCCTCTCCTCTCTTCTTTCTTTTTTTTTTTTTTTTTTTTTGAAGTGTGACTGAAACAAAACAAAGCAAAAGGGACGCTGGATCTATCATTGGTTGCTTTTCCTCCTCTTTTTTTTATGATCCCAAACACCCCCCTCCAGAGCAAACAAACACACACAAAGCAGAGCAGGGGCCGGCCGGCAGCAGCATGGATGTCTTGGCTAGTTATAGTATATTCCAGGAACTGCAGCTTGTCCACGACACCGGCTACTTCTCAGCTTTGCCATCCTTGGAGGAGAACTGGCAGCAGGTGAATGCTTTACGTTACTCCTGTAAATCTCTTAAGTGCAGGCAGTCGGTGCCTCGGGGCTGCGCTTCTGCCTTTATTTCATTTTTTGTTCTCTGATTCAGGCTTGGTTGTTTTCTTTTTGGTTTTCATTATTTTTTTTTTCATTTTTTTTCTTTTTTTCCGCGTGGGTAGAGCTGTACATCTCTCTTTGCCATGGCCAGCTGAGCAGCCCGTGCAGCCCTGCCTGCCCGCAGCTGTCCGAGCACCTGAGGCCCGGTGACAGCCGCCAGGTCTGCCTTTGTCACCACTCCTGCTTTTATTTCCTTTCGTTTTTGAGCTTAGTTTTTCTTTTTTTTCTTTTTTTTCGTTATTTTTGTTCTTTTAAGTGAAGCTGATCACTTCCAGCCAGTGCTGACAGCTGGCAGCTGGTGGAAACGGAGTAGATCATTCTTATTTTCAGGTAATTAGTACATGTCAATAAAAATCCTAGCTGAAAGCAGAAGCGGGGGCGGGCAGGTGCATGGAGGCAAAAGCTTTGAAGCTGAATTCTGTAAGCAGGGGGGCAACTCATTTTTATTCCTTTTTTCTTTCTTTTTTTTTTTTTTTTGGAACGTGAGGAGAAGTGCACGCTTCTCGCCGTGCCTTAAGACAATGCCTCCTCTGGCTTGTTCCCACCACCAGTGCCTTCTGGTTATATGCAGGAAGAATCAGAGTAGTTCTAAAGGTGGAAATTGAGTATTATGAATGCATTGAAATGATGACTGGTGACAGATAGAAGACGTGAAAAATTAACGATGAGCCCAAATGCATATACCTATAAATAGTTATCTGCCAGGATAGGGAAGAAAAGGGAAGGCAGCACTCCTCCCTGTATCCCTGTTTATGGAGGTGATTTTCTGGCAGAAGTGACACGCCAGTTGGAGTCCTCTAAACTGATGTCTCTTTAACAGAAAAAATGTGCTCGTGAGTAAGAATAGTGGAGTGTGGCTGGAATGACATGTGGTGCTAATGCCACGCACAGACCATGGCACCATCAGCTCAGAAATAATGGGCCACTGGTTTTTGTCTTGCAAGCACTCACATTAGTCTTGGCTAGTGTAATCGCAGTGTGTGTTAGTTCTCCAGCAAGTGACACTGTGGAACGTTTATTTAATTTTCTTTACAAGCATGTGTGCAGGGAGAAATGTGGCCAGTCAGGCTGTAGCTTTGTCATCTGGCTGTGCTGTGGCTGGATCTTTAAAGGTTTGCCCTAGTAAAATTGTTTTGGCTCCAGCCTTGTGTGTGTGTACACCTACAAGGGGTTTACTGACAGCTACGTGTGAACACATCCAGGATTTTATGTGCAAAATGACTGATTCCAACTTTGCTTTATCCTCCAAGGGGGTGGGGATGCTTTTGGTTATTAATATTCAGCTCGACATCCATGGTGGTCACATCTGCTTTCCTTTCATAATTTTAACATGCTAATTAAACTGAACAGGTTGATATAATTTCATAAAAAAATAATAATTTCATAGCATCGTTGTTGTTGGATGGGTTGCGTATTAGTAACAGCCTGAGAAGACCAAAGCGAGATAATCTGTTGACATAGCCAGCATGCTTTAGGCAGTAGTGAGCGTGATACTTTGTCTCCTGCTGCCTTCTTTTATGTGTGGCAGAGCAGTGGTTTGTTTGATACGGAACAAAGTATCTACCCGAGCCCACTTGTAGTGTTGCAGAATTGAAATGTAACACTTAACTGGTTAAACCCTTCTGACTCTCAGCATATTTGGAATGCAAAGTTGAGAAAAAATTACTATGTTTTCCCTTTCTTCCCCTCATATCTTCCAAACAGTGCCCAACGTTTCATAATACATCCTGTATTTACAATTTGTTTTTCTCCCCTGTTGCTGCCTGGACTCTCCTTGCAAACAATGGGGGAGCAAAGCTGGTGGATCGCTGGTGGCAGCAGCTGCCGTCACTGTACTGAGCATGCTGCCACATGGGCTTGGCAGACCCACTGACACAGAGACCCTGATTTCAGTCACTTGTGAACAGAGCCAGGTCTTAGGGATTTATTCACTTTGGGCAAACCGTAGCAGCTTTAGGACACACCACACGTGTGTGGGTGTGCTCCTGAAGGCATTCCTAAAAGCTGTCAGGACAGTGACCAATCCTCATAGGAAGCATTGAGGCTGAGGACAGCAGCTTTAGTTCTGAGCAAAGGTGCTTGAATGGGTCTTGCCTCCACTCCCATGAAGATCTCTAGTGCAAGACCTGAGTTCCATGGCGGCTGCAAAGCAGTGCTT
Source organism: Meleagris gallopavo (assembly GCF_905368555.1). Lineage (NCBI taxonomy): Eukaryota > Metazoa > Chordata > Aves > Galliformes > Phasianidae > Meleagris > Meleagris gallopavo. The sequence continues at coordinate 11,669,210 of NC_139410.1, forward strand.
TTGACAGCAGCAAAGCCATGTCCCCAGGAGATTACTTCAAAGTCTCTTAAATTGAGGGAAGTAGTTGTGTGGGTCAAGAGCGGGCTTCCTGGTCAAGCTATGAGCTCAGTTTGTTCTGTGATTATCAGGCTGTTGGCCCTCTATGGAAAGGGGTTAGTCCATGCCAATTGCTGCTGCTAGAAGTAGAGTCTCTTCCAATACTATAAAAGACGTGCATGCCCCACTGAAAATTTGAGAGCACTCTGGCATCAGTGTTGCCACAGTCCTGACTCCCTGTTCTCCTGACTCTGGATCATGCTTTTATAGCTGAGGATTTCACAGCTGGGCAGTTGCTCATATTTCCGATTGTGAAACACCGTCGCTCAGAGAGGGCACTGACAGGCAGCAACAGGCAGGTTGCTAAATGCTTGCATGTGGTCAGCTGATCTCTCCCTTTTTCCCTTCCCACTACAAGAGAAACGTGAGCAAGTTTGGCATTTACACATTTGACAGCATTGGAGCTGAATGAGAGCAGCCCAAAATACGTACAACACAAGTGAATTTTGTCATCTCTTCCTTCCTACGTTTCCTTTTCAGGAGGAAAAAAATACAAAAAAAACCATCACTCCATCCCAGACATATTTTACATAATAAAAGTAGAAATACCTGGATTGAAGCTGGAACTGAATCCATGATGTGTTTTGCATTATTTTAAAACAGATGTTGGTGGGAAAGGAGGAGGTTTGGGTTTTAGGCAAGAAAATGCTTGGTTTTACTGTGTCAGCTTTGGCTGTCCTCCTTCAGCTGAAGAGCTTGTGAGGTTAGGAGTGTTTTGGAATGGAGGTTGGGATCTAATAAGTCACACAGCTTCATCAGGAGAGGGAGAACTTTGTTTAGTCTCTTCAAGCAGCATTGCACAGCCACAGCACTAGAAGAGATAAAAGAAAGAGGTGGGTTGTGCTTTGAAAAATCAGGCGTTTGCTGTACACCAGCTGGCTGGTATCTCAGTATCTGTCTGTTTCTGCCTGATGCTCCATCCTTGCAGTAATGTGAACCGTCTGGGCTGCTCTCATCCCTGTGAGCTGACTCCGCATTTCAGAATCCATCTGGAGGTAGATTTCAGCACTTGTGTGGCTGCTGCCCTGCAGCATGAGCTCTGGTCACACGCCATGGCTCACCAGGAGTAGGTGTCTGATGTGGCATCCTCGAGACTGGGATCAAGCTGCAAGGAGAGCAGCACGAGGCTGGGGAGTACCCTGTGGCTCTGCACAGAAGGAAGCAGGCAGAAGGCTGGTTTTGAGGGAGGTGGCTGCAAGGAGTGTATCCCATGGAACTGCACGTGGTCCCACCGTCAGTGGGCTGGGCTGTAAAGTAATGACTGGCAGGAGCTGGACCTGGGGCTTCAGCCTGTTCCTTGTGCTGTGCCCTCACAGCAGTGTTTGAGGGGTCATTAAAAGATCAACGTGCAGAGAGCATCTCCAGTAATTGGATATGTCTCTTCTAAATGCGGCATTTCAAACTTCAAACTGCCCCTACTATCCTGTCCCTTTGGAGGTCTCTGGACTCATCATCCCTCTGTGGAGAAGAGGTCTTGTGGAATATATTTAGGGGCTCTCTTCATTTTCTGTGAGCATGTGATTTTCAGGGCACAATAGGCAGGTAGCTGCACAGGGCCAGTGTGTGTGTGGTTGATTAAGCAGTTTAAAATGCAGGTTTTGAGTGTCATATTCTGGTGTATACTGCAAGACAGCCAGCCTTTCCTATGTGTGTCATTGGGCAAAACAGATCTTGTTGGTGAGAATAGCACTGCATCGTTGAACTGATGTTTCCTCTTTCCTTGACTGACCCAGTTGCTCTCAATTGCAGCAAGTCCTGATCCTTCGAAGGGGGATGTACGTTTCCTGAAAGCATAGAATCAAGGAAACCTTTGTTTTGCCTTTGAGTCTGTGGTAGAGCCTTCTTTGTGTATTTTTAATCAAGTCTTTAAGCCTCATTTTATCTTTTTCTGAAATGACTGACACCAATGATGCTGAGGTACGGTGTTTGTGGGGTGGGGAGGTTGAAATGACCCATCCTCGCAGAGGGCCTGGAGATCCCAGTGCTGTGTGAGAGCAGAGAATTCCAAAGTGGCTAATCTAGTAGAACTCTTACATCTTAATGCTGACTTCCACTTCTCAGACAGGATCATTTTCAGGCCTATAGGAAAAGTTTCCATGCTACTGGAATGGCATAAATGGAAAACATTCCTGCCTCCCCATCATCTCCATTGTTCTAGTTTAATGGCATAGTTGGCTGCTACATAAACTAAAACATCTCTTTTAATATTGCTATTTCATCTTGGTTCCAGTCACAGTGCAACACATTTCTGAAGTGCTTATAGTACATCATACCTCTAGAGAATAACGTGCAGAAATGGTTGACTTCCAAGAACAGCCACATGTGTAAGGCAGTGTATTTCAGACTTGAGCACCAGTCTATGCTCTCTGCTTGCTCCATGTGCTGAAAGCAAGCTCCTGTCATCCTGTAGAAGGAGATGGAGAAAAAGGAAAGACAAACTGGAAACTGCTGTCTGTATTTTTTCTGATTCCCCTTAATTACAGAATCTGCTGTTATAAATTATTAAAGTATTGTGAAAGTGTAGAGCCCTGCAATCCATGTTACAACTGTTAAATAGTTGACTGTGTGTGTGACTTATGGCAAGTGATTTTGAAATGGGGTATATGCCTGTAAGCAATAGACAATCATGTGGATACTGAACTTCAATATGCTTCTCACTTGTTTGGGATGTTTTAACCCTTGCACCTCTCAACCCACCCACGTCTTTATGTTATAATAGGCAGTACATAGATTTGAGTAGGCTACAAAAATATCAAGATATGTAGCCAGTCTGCAATGCAGTACTTCCATGTGGAAGCAGCAGAAGCCCTTCAGTATAATGCAGTAATTACACACTGAAGTTTCTGAGCTTAGAGGACAATGTTTTTTTTTCTGGATACTGCCATATTTTTGAGACCTTGTCCAATATCTTTCCACTGAGAAACATCCAGTGCTTTGGTTCTCCATTCTGCACTGGAACACGTGGTACAGGAATGTAAGAAGGAAGCTGTTTCTGTATGACTGTAGCTGCACGTGGCCAACTTTGGTTGCGTTTGTCCTTAGAAAAAAAGGATGTTACTCACTGGTGGAGCAGTGCTGGTGTTCAGTATGTTCAGCAGTTGTGTAATAGTACACCTCATATCAAATCTGTCACATCCTGCAAAAGGGAAGAAATACTTACTATCACAACACTCAAAACCTCCTAAAAATTATTCACAGGTATTTTAATTGATGGAAGTTTTATTTTAGATGGTAAAGCTGGATTCTGGAGAATTAATAAAGGTTTTCAAGAGTGATGCCAAACCCCTCTTACTTTCCTCTCTGTTCCTCCCTTGTTATGCTAGATAAGGTACAGAGTACAGATCTGATTAAAGTATATTCCCAAGCTTGATGCTGTTATGTTTGAGACCATCCCAGTTTTCTTCTGTTGACTTCAGTCTTGATAGGCACTACGCTTGTTGGAATGTCTGAGTTGAGTACTCTCTTGGCTGTGTTTCCTTCCAAGTGTTGCCACTTCAACACTTCTAAAGTCATGTGCTTGGTTCACAAAGCACTGAGATGGTCTTTAAAGACACGGGCTTTAAAAAAAACTGTGATATTCCTTCTACTTTTCTTGTTTCTGAGCCATACCCTGTGGTCTTTTGTTTTTTAAAATAAAAAAGCTGGTTACTTGATTCCAGCAGCATTAAGAAAATGCTTCTATTGTCTAAGCTTGAGAGACATGAGCATGGAGATATATGTATACATCCCTGCATGTGCCTGCTAGCCAGACTGCTCTTGCAATCCCTGGTCTTGGCAGCAGCTGGTGGGGAGGGCTGCCTGTAAGAGCAGAGTCTGCATCTCTTCTCTTTTCCTAGAGGAAATTGTTTGAGCCTTTGTGCTCCGGGGTAGTTAGACATCTTGGATTGCATCAGGGTGCCAAACCTCTCCTTGGTTCTTCAGTTATAAGACAAGTTGGCAGCTCTTTGCTTCTCCTGCAGATGCTGCGAGGGTCACTTTTAGAGGCGTAGGGTGCTCAGGAAAGTTGCTGGGCAAGAGGGGCTGCGCCAGATCCAGTCACCCCATCCCATGGGATGAAAGCACATGGCAGCTGAGAGCCCTCTCTGGCTGTGTGATCACCTCCGTGAAATAGTGTAGATAAATAGCAGAAAGTTAACCTTAACACCCCCCCCCCCCCGGGGTCTGTGGTATATTTGAGACAACTGGTGCACAGTGCTAATGCTACCTCATCTTGGTTTTTAGAAAGTGGACAAACGGGAGTTGGGTGTAAGAAACTTGGACAGAAAGGCAAGGATTTGTTTATTTTTAACGTTTTATTATTGTTCACTGTATTGGTGAGCTGCTCTGGTGCTCTTGATTATTTTAAACAGGTACCTGCTCTCTCTTTGTTCTCACACGAAGGATCCTTTCCAATCCAGAGCATTTCCGCTCAGTGCAACTGTGTATTCATTACACGTGTTGTTGTTTAGAGAACCATTAAGATGCATGTGGTATACTTTACAATGTACACTAAAGAGTCTGAGTCACGCACAGACAGCGTATTAGTGCTTGGTGAAGGTCCCACAGACATACGCATTTAAGTGTCATAATGGTTTTGAACACGGGGCTTATAGACCATGTCTGACACATCCTAATCCTGTTGGTTATTTGCCAGTGTTGTGGACCTGCGTGCAAAGCTAGGGCTTAAATCACACGAGGGTGCCAACAGCCCCTGCTCAGCAAGGGGTAGGGAGGTAGCCGGGAACAGAAGCGAGTCTGGGAGACAATGTGATTGATGGGGGGGCATGCAAAGGAGAAGGACGCTGGCTTGTGAGAGGCTTTTCTGAGAGAGTCCAATTCGTGTCCTGATTTACAAATCCTGCCCTTAAATTTATAGCCTCTCAAGGTCGATTTTAAATGCATGCTGGCATAAGGTTGACATTTGACCGTGATGGAGCTTGTAAATCAACGTGCTTTGACATGAACTGCAATCAGTGAAATTATCTCCATCTATATAATTAAAAAATAAATAAATGCCGTAAGCAAGGTTTGTGCTTTTTGGATGGGATCATCTTGCCCACCTGCTGTCTTTGCAGCTCTTGCACTGCAACATCCTTCCCATGCAACTGAGTAAAGTGACTGGAAATCAAAGTGAAAGCGACTGTTTGGATTGTGTAGTGAGGAAAATGCATGCAGCGTGACAAGTAAATTAGATTTAAAAATGCTTTCACTACTAATAGGCTACTATGCTCTTAGGCATTTGGTTTTAATCCTGACTCTTCAGTGGGCATGCTTCATTTCCAAGAAGAAGGAGAGTTCTTGGGTTCAAACATTTGCAGTTTCTACCCCTTGCTGACTTGTCTTGCCTCCTGCCTGGGAGGGGAATCGGCATCAAGCTTTGTACTGAGGGGTGAGGTAGGGGACTGCCTGTAATTGTCTTTGTGTTTCACTGGTGCTGAATGGAAAACAAAGGTTCCAGCAAGCAAGGGCCATAGTGAGAATGTTTGGTAAGTGGAGGAGAAGAAGGGGAGAGAGCTGCTCCTGTCTGCTTGCTTTTTACACTCTCATCACAGCCTTAGTTGTGATGTTAGAGACTGATCACTTTTTCTGCTCGATTCAGATCTGCCCCTTCACATAACCTCTTGGGTGTGTTAAACTTTAGGTGATGATGTGGTGGTTCCAAAACTCATGTATTCTAACAAAACACTATAGATTTTATATATATATATATTTTTATATATATATATATATTTTCCAGCTGGAGACTGCTTGGTAGCAAATGTTTCAACCAGGGCTACGTTCTAGAGGCTTTCCTCAGGGCCTGTCCCTATTTCTGATGTGAGAGGCTTAGTTTGGCACCAAGTCTGCTTTGCTGTCCTGTGGCTCTCAGATTTGGTTCATTTTTCCCACCCAGTATCAATTTGCCTAATAAAAGATATCTGGGCTCATTGCAGCCTGTGACTCTTGAGCACTGCAAGCACAGCACCACATGATGCCATAAGCAATGTCTGACTGCTTCTGGTCCATAACCTGGAGGTACAAATCTGAGGCATACAGATGCATGAGGTGTGCAACAGCTGTGCAGCCACATATCTCCATCACCTCCTTAGAGCTGCTGGTCACTTCTTCCCATTCAGCTCTGTTCATACAGAACTCCTCACAGCCAGGTGCAAGGTGCTTTGTCATCTTTTGGGTGAGGGTTCTGTGCTCATCCTGCCTGGGCACTCCGGCTCACTGCTGGTTCTGAGGTGCTTCACATCCTAGAGTACAGTGACTCAGGGGCTTTGATCTTTTTCTTGTGGCTGCACAGTGGCTTAAAGAGTCACAGCCCTGCTGTGCTTGCTGTCTGCTTCTTACTAGTGAAAAGCACTTCATGATCCTTGTTTGGAGGTTGTTTTCTTCTTTTCTTTCTTTTGGCCTCCCATGTCAGCCTGGAAAATTTACACTGCTCTGAAGGAAATGTTCCACTCATCTGCAAGCTACTACAGCTGCTGCATGAGTAATAAAATAAGAAAGGGAGGGAGAGAGGAGAAGAAAGATGGGAGCTGGTGTTTCATATGGAAAGCATCAGGACAGAAATGGCTTTGTTTCCGACACGTGGACAGTGGGAGAGGCTGCGTTTGCTGCTCAATGGAAAGTCTGTGCCAGTGAAAAGAGACCTCCCTCATCAGTGACCAGATCAGCTGAGGAGAAATGTCAGTGTCTCTTTTTTAAAATTTGTCTACATTTTAAAATAATAAAGGAAAAGCAGGTGGGCACTGGAATGACTGGTGGAGATTGTGACCAGTTTGGGCAAAACAGCTCTTTTCCATCCTGCATGCTGCTGCTATCCCAGTCACAGCTGTTCATAAGCTGTGCCAGCATTTCAGAATGGATGTGAACATCGAAAGGTTGCTGTATTTCGGGCAAGGTGCTCATTGTTTTTATGTGGTTTTGGTTTGTGGTCTTTTGGGCTAGTGTAAAGTTGTGTTTGTAGGCTTTCCTAGACATTTGAGGAAACCAGAAGCTTGTTTTTGGTGTTAAGAAACACGCTTCTGGTGTAACTGGAAGCCTCTGGTGTTGGAGTTTTAAGAAACAGGTGAAGGAGCAGGAGGAGTTGCAGTCACATAGCGAGAGGAAGGGGGGTTTTTGTCTGATTAGTCCAGGAGAAAACTATCAGAGATCTCCTATCTTGAAAGAAGAGGTTGAGGCTTCAAGTGCTGACCCAGCCCAATGAAAAGACTGTAAGGTGCTTCTGTAGTTGTTGCGGAATTTTAGGATAAGTGCATGTCACCTGGTATCGTACAAGAACAGCCTACGGTAGGAAAACTAATCTTTCAAGAGTCAAATGCCTGTTCAGCTGGATGCTGAATGATTCCTAGGTTGAAGACTCCACTGGGACTGTGTCAGATGGATTTTCTTCATACTGTGAAAGCTAGATCAACTGCGAGGCCTTATAATTTAAGATTTTCTTTGAGCAAGCTGCATCTCTCATCAGATGTTATACTGTGAAAAGGAGGGAATTTCTGTCTCCTTTCTTTTTCTGTACGCTTAAGTGAAAAAGGTTAAGAAAACCTTTGACATCTGGTTCTGAACTTCTTTTTCTCTGTTTAAAAGGGAAAAATAATTCTCACATCACATGAGGGTTTTGGATGAGTTGGTGAGTCAGATCCTGGCTGATGCAAACTGATGCAGATCTGCCAAAGTCACAGTGGTGATACACAGATTTGCACTGGCCCAGCATCTACAAAGTCACTTGACACTTTGGAGGAGAATGGTCTATACAAATCCTGAATATTGTCAGGATGTGGAATAAATACCAGGATATGGGCACAAAGCAGCACACCCATTTTAATGATTTGATTAAAACAATATTGCTGCTCTATGGCTCTCATAAATGTGCTTCAAATGTTATCGGGGGAGGAGATTGTCTCAAGAGCCATAATGAGAGGATACATTTTTTTCAAATGTTGTGCAGTAGTAAGTTATGCCCTGACTGTATTGGCTTATTTCTGTTTTATAGTGAGTGTGGCCTTAGGCATCTTATAAATACTGTTTCTCCTCCTACTTTCAGCTAATATATAACGGAAACTCTGCTGGAAAGAAATTTCTCTCCGTTAAAAAGTGTCTATGAAACAGGATGCAGCATGGTTCATTTGCTTTGTTTTTTCAAATGAAGAAAGCATGGAGATGGGAAGGAAATAGATGTTTCTAAGCTTTAAACATGCTCTCCCCAGCACTGCAAAGTAGGATGATACCTGCTGTGGGCTTTGCTCCTCCCAGGACAGTGATACCTGTCTGGGAAACAAAGACAGGTGAGAGAGGTCGTGCAGTGCCATGACATGGAGAGAGTGTGGGGCTGAATTCTTCCTGCAGATTGGCCTCTGAGGTTGAGAAAGATCATAGGAGAGTTGATGTTCAGCATGGGGGCGATCTGAATGGCAAATTCTGAAGACAAATGAGATTGAAGAGCAGAGTGCACAGAACAGAGTACACATGGTGAAAAGGCACTACCTTTGTCCAACATCAATTAACTGTGCATATAAACAGATTCGGTCCATTGCTAATTTCTGATTTTCTAAATTGCTAATCAGCAGTTCTACTAATTCAGAAATTTCTAATCCTGAAATGAGCACAGAAAATGTAATCTCTTTTACATCATAAAATTCTTTTGCCTAGATGCCAGTTCTTACTGTATGCCCTAGTGCATCTTCCTCATCTCATTGGAAATCCATCTAGTGTGAGACCCTGCTTTCCTTGGGAGCACGGACTAAAACCCCACTTGGGGAAAGAATATCTAAAAGCCTGTTTTCCTTCCTACTTGAATTAAATTTCTTGCTGTCCTGTATTCTCTCATTTGTCCATGAGCAACTCCATTGCTTTGTTTGGTTTCATATCCAATCCATAAAAGAATGAAGTGATGCTTTTTACCATCTTTATCTATATTAACTCTTTCAAGCATTTTCATCTAAATGTAGAGTGAGACTTCCTCTCACTGACTGGAGATTATAATACTGACTGTGCGGCAGACATGAAAAATAGTAATAAATGTGCATGTCTCTTTCAATTTTGTCATGTTTTCCATCTTGGTGTTCCTTCCAGTTTTCCTGTATATCTGATACTAAGAATGTGTCCTCCAAACCATATTGCTCCTTGCTGTCTTCTGCTCAGATCTCTTTTCAGCCCAGCTGTATCTCAGCTTTGTAGTTAGTGTGTGTGTGCTCTGTTGCTATTTCTTCTATAAATGCATTAATTTATCTTTCTCCAAATTCAGTCTCAAGGATTTGGTTCCCTGCCCTATGTGTGTTTCTTTACATACACTCTCTCTCTGGTGACATCACAAAACAAACAAACAAAGACCCCGAAACTGTAGCATTTACTCTTTATGCCCTTTTCCCTGCTTTCTTCACAGTGGAAGCTTTTTATCAGTTTCCTTAGTTTTCTGGGTTGTTTTTATTAAGATGTCTTTTATATCAGGGGCTGCAACCCATCAAGTAAATGGAAACAACAACAACAAAAAAAATGATGTCAAGTTTTGTTTGTTTGCTTAATGAAACAGATCAAAACTCAAGTGGATGAAGTCAAAATGGTGTTAATGATTGGACGTGATGGTAGCTGATCAGAGTGGCTATTGACAGCAGACAATGGAAAACCTCAGTACTTTAGTGTCTAAAGACAAATAGAAGTATGGGTTTGAAAACTGCATGGTTAATAGTGATGGGAAGAGTAGGGCTGCCATGAATTACTGCCTCTTGTTCAGAAAACAGTGTATGTGTGCCAAAAGCAGAAGGTCACTGGTTTTTGTGATCATGGCTCATCAGAAAAGCTGCTTGAATTTCTGTGACACCTGACACACCTCTGTTCTGCCCCTCAGCAAAGGGAGCAGTGTGGGCAGGGTCCCAGCACCACCTAGGAGGTGGCCCCTCTTGGTGGCCTGGGGCAAGGTGGCTCCACAGGACCGTGGGAGAGCATGTTGGACCTGCAGCACCCTCATGCTGATCCTGCAGCAGAGGAAAGATGCTGCCGTCAGTGTGAGGAGCTTGGAAGGCATCATTGGGAGCGTATATTTTCCTGGATTCACTCTGTGAAGCTGTGAACATGTTTCTGAGTGCTGGCTGCCATTAAGAAACCTTCCTGGTGTTTCCACCAGCTCGCTGCATGGCCCCAATCCTTGCAACACAGAAGGGCACCATTTCCACCTCCTCCGCAGCTGTTGTTGCTGAGTCAGTGCTGGGCAGGCAGCTCGGCCTTGTCCCAAGGCTGCTGGAAGCAATGGAAATAATTCCCTCGCATCCAAGTGGGTTCTGGACTGGACCCAAGAGAGGCAGCACTGGTATGTCCTGACTGCGCCACCGTAAAGGAGGATTTGAGGAAGCTGCTAGCAGGAGGCATGCTTGAGATGCAGGGAAGCACTGAGTGCCATGAGACCTTCCTAGTCTGTTTGTCTGCTTTGCTGCTTTTAGCCATTGCTGCTCCTTTGGGGCAGCTCAGGATGCTCGCAGAGGAGGCTTGCAAAGAAGTATTTTCCTGGTGTTTTGGAGGATGTGTGATTCCCCTTCCTTCCTGCACAGGAGGAATGCTGCTCAACCCATGGAGTCTGCTGGGGTTGTAACAAAGCAGTAGGGCCTCACTGGATAGTAATGAGCATCACAGCTGGTTGTGTGCTGCAGAGCTGTGACGGTTTTCTCTAGGTTGTGCTTCTGTGAAAACTGTTCACAAAAACTGTGATCTTTCTCCTCTTTTTTTTTTTTCTTTTCTTTCTTCCAGCAAGTGTGAGAGGATACAAAATAACATGTTAATCAATGCTCAGCTGGCCTGTGGGGCTGTAACTGTGTTCTTTTAGAAGTGCAGGTAGCAAGGTGTACAAAACAGAGTCTTGCCTGGGAATTAGCAGCTTTCTCAAGCACAAGCGTTCCACGGACAGTACAGAGGTGAGCACCATTTAGGAATGTTTGTGCAGAACACAAGGACTGTAAAGAAGTAGGTTCTGCACAGTGTGCTGTTGCAGATGTTCTCGCAGACAAGCATGTAAAAAGCCAAATGTTTTAATGAAAATTAAGGAGTAAAAGCGAAGAAAGGACCTGCTACAATTAGGCACCACATGACATCGTCCTTATGAGCTGATGGCGTGATTGCATTGCTCCACATCACTGGTGTATTATTCCACTTAATGACTTCCAGGTGGAATTGAAAAAAGAAGTGTGTGCAGAAAATCCTCTTTCTGTTGAGATACTAATCAATACAAAAGTTTAAGTTCAGAGATAAAATATGAACAAGAAAAGTGGAAAAGCAATAGTCTTTGTGCATACCTGTATTTCGGCACCAGGGACCAAGGAAGGACTTTCTCCTTCACCCACTGTGCCAGTGGATTTGTGTGGTCTGGGGCAGTAAAATTCCCTAGCGGTACCCTGGTGAGTCAGAGGATTGACACCTACAGTCTCTCACAGTTGCCTTTCTGAGACTCAGATTTTCCAAGAGCAATGACAGAGCTGTTTCAGCAAAGCAAAATGCATTTGCTTCCATCTAAGACCCAGGTTTTAGAGAGTTCAGATGTCTGTTTGATACGATGACTGAGCTTTAAGCACATAGGATGCTTCAGTCATTGCACATAGAGAGCAGGAAGATGTAGGTGCCCATTTTTCTGGCTGGGAAATTGGAGTACCCAAATAGTTGTCACAAAGAGGAAGCCAAGAATGGAGAAAACGCTACCAGTTCCCTGATCTCTATTTTAATTAAATTTTTTTTGCAATTGTCTTCCCTGGCAGTTTAGCTGGTGGAATGTGGTCTAGCGGAGGAATTTTTGGCTGCAGACTTGACAGGAATGTTTTTCTAGGCCAAATTCTTGCTTAGTGTAAATTAAGATAACTCCACTATCTATGATTACAGTTCTAGTGATTTACTCCTCCCTGTGAGAATCTGGCCCTGGCTTGCAGACAGTGGGCAGTGTCATATAATTTGTTCTTTTTAATTTTAGTCTGTCTAGACACTTGTACAGCACCCCTTTCTGGGAGAGCTTTATGCCAGCAACTCTGGAGTAGCACCACACTTTTCTGATGAGAAAATCTTGGTAAATACAGCGTAGAGACCCATAGTAGTTCAAGTTCAGCCTTCTACCTTCCTTGTGCAATATTTGGCTTTGATGGTCTTTGTGTTTTTATGTCAGAAAGGTGTTAGGATTTCTTCCCAGTGGAGGGGAGTAACAAGACTGTTGTTTTCTCTGTTTTTTGACCATGTCCAAACTGAGTGCTGAAGAAAGACAAGTGGTGCAGATGCATCATTTCTGTGGTCCTTTTTCTTTTAGGTTCTCTGTTGTGTTTTTTCCTTCACAAGCCACCTGGGATGGTGCACATGCACACTGCCGCCTACGTGATGCCCTTCCTCCCACTTGGCTTGTGGCACACGCAGGGCCTCGTTTTTACTCAGTCCTCGGATTTGCTGGCCATACTTGAGCAGATGATTAGCTGTAAGTGTTTTTCTCCCCTTCCATTCTCTTGCCAATTCCTGAGCTACTTGCAAGGACTGTCTGTAAACTCTCTTTGTGAAGAGCCAAACACAGAAGGGCTACGACTCTGACCAGAGCTTGGCAGTGGTAGCGATGTATACCCTTCTACTACCGTTCCTTCTGTTTGAATCCAAACACACTTAACTCAGCCCCTAGTCCCCACAATATTTTTACAAGATTTGCTATTCATAAAGTCCCACCCTCTGCAGTCACGTTATTGTTAACTGCCTACATTTATGTGTCTGTCCCCAGCCCACGAAGAAAAGGCTTTTTGTAGCTGCAAAGAAAAGCCTGAAGATAGGAATCTTAAAGCAATTAAAAGTAACATTTCTTTTTGAAAAACAAAACAAAACAAACCAAAACCAAAACCAACCCAACACATAATGCACAAAGTATGTGTGGGTTTCCACCTGAGCTTGATCAATACTGACAAAGCAGAGTTCTCCCAGAAAAGCAGCTTGCAGGGAAACGGGTAAGAGATTCTTTGTGCAGTGTAATGATTTTGAGAGACATTTCCCCTGTGAACTGCAGCCAAGTTTGCACCCCTTCCCCCACAGTCAGCAGAGGCAGGAACATATGACCAGCTGCGTGTAAGCCATCGCTGTGTTAATAATGCTGCTGTATTGATCAAATTGGGCTTCTTTGTCACTGGGGACATCTGGGGGGATTTGTTCAGACTCTTAAGGCTATGCCTCCTAAAGAGCATTTTCCAGTCTTTTCACTGGCCGAAGGGTGTGCTGTGCTTTTTGTCCTAGCCTGCAGAATGGTGCTTTCAAAAGATTTCATGGTGTCCCACCACCCATTGCCTTTCTTTTCTGCTCTCACGGCTTTCACCTCATTGCTGCTCAGAACTGGCCATGTCTCAAGCTTCAAAATGTGTTGCAGCTAGATCGGATTCTCTGCCCTTGGAGAGCTCCTTGTGGCTGTTAGCACTGCTGCTGCTGGAATGTGAATAAACACAGAGTTACGGGAACAGGAGAGGCTTCCTCTTTGCTTAGAAAGTGAGCAAAACATCAGTAAGAATGCGGCATAGAAGGAAAACATGTGCAGGGTGGTTTTGTTTCCCTGCCTCCACCTCCAGGCTGATATTCATGACCTTGTTAAGAAGATCGGTGTGCTTCAGAGGCTGCACGTGGTCATTTTTAAGTGTAGGGAAAAACGAAATGTGGCTTTTATTTTTTCATCTGATAAATTGCCAATTGCAGGTTTTACTTACAGAACACTCTGAGTAGGCTGAGGAGAACACGATCACCTTGATGTTATATTTATGAGTAAAAATGGTATGAGGGAAAGAAAGCTCTTAGCTCGCATGTAAAGAAGACTTTTAATGCAGTTTTTTATTCCAGGAGTGCTTCATTACTTCTGGTGGGGTAGGGACACATTAGCGTCTTCAGAGGAGGACTGGAACACCTCAGGGAGCACCCAGGAGCTTGCAGGGTCAATTTGACTTCATGCTTTTCTGACACATATTGTGCACTCAGTGCTGTAGTGATGGGAGATCTGCAGAGCTGGGGATACCTGTGGTCTGATGGGAAGGGTTAGAGATGCAAAGTGGATGAAATCACTCTGAACATTGCTCTCATGATGGGAAGCATCTCTGAGGTGCTCATGCTGTCCTCCTGAATATGTCCACATGTTGAAAAGGACTATTTTTGACTTCTGAGGGAACTCATAATGGCAAAAGTCATGAATAGTGCCTGAAATATTGCATCCTGGATGTGCAGACTGTGCCAGCATGTAGCGTTGGTGATAGCTAATACAGTGTGCTTTGAGCTTGATTCTCTCCCTTTCTGAATTCTCGTTCCTGGTCTGTGGGACTGAAGCAAATCCCTCCAGCAGCCCCAGTTACCACCACAAGGAATTTTGGCTCTCACTTTAGCACTGATATCATTGCAACTGCCTGGGAAGCAGTGGGAGGAGAAGCAGCAAAGGCTCCCTGGATCGTTCCCTGTGAGGCAGAGGCTCAGCCTGTGGTCACTTGTGCAACTCCTCCTTGCCTAGCATAAAGGTTACCTTTGTGTGTTTATAACCAAAATAATATTGCAGTTCCTGAAAGCTGTAATTTGTACGTGGGGGAACATGATGTTTGTGTTTATCTGTTACAGGGATTGTACCATAGAAGAGTGACAGAGTTCTGAAAGTGTTTGGGATGATGATAGCTGGCAACAGACCCTGCCTGTGAGGGCTACTAAAAATGAGTTAAGCAATATTGATGATAAACAAAATGATGGGAAGGGTTGGTTGTGCCACAAGGAAGGGGACACCACTTCTGCGACAGGAGAGCTGTCATTCCTCAGCAACAGAGCACGTGTCTTTGCTCTTCCCCTTCCCACAGACCAAACTGAGAGAGCCTGGCCACAGACTTCCAGGCAACAATAGTGGAGACTTCCATCTCATTGCAAAAAGGCAATAGAGGGAAAGAGCAGTATACAGCTGCCCTAGAAAAGCAGACTTATTGTAGAAGGTACTATATAGTCTTAAATAAATAGAAAAGGAAAATCAGGGAAAATAAGACTGAGGTAAACTACATTTTTAAAATGTCTGAGTTGGAAGTAGACCCAATAGCATGTCTGCTGTTGGGATTATAATAGCCACAGTTTGTTTTTCTTTTCCTTGTTGGTAAATGAGTTTTGTTTGTTTCTGTTCTGGAGGGTGGTGAGAGACCAGAGTACCCTGTACCAAACCCTTTACGTTTGGTAGTGAATTGGAGATGTGTGTGATGGTTCAATAAGGCTCTATGCTGTGAGTGTGCTATCTTCTACTTCCCAGCTCCATCATTAGGGCCTTCTGATCTTGGAGAAAGGCACAGTGTCAAGTCTCATTCAGTTTACTCAAATGCGATACTTAAGGATGGGTCTGGAAAGCCAAAGGTCTCACTAAGATCCTCTGAGCAGTAAGGTACAGGCAGAATGGATGCTGAAAGCCTTGCGGCATTGTCAGCAGAGATGCCCTCACCTTCAGAAGGTGGTGCTGAGTGTGGTGCTCATTATGGACCTGGAATTAATTTGGGAACCTTCCCAATTAATCTGAGAAGGATAAATGCCAGGAAAAACTTGAGGCAGGGCCTGGCAGTCTTGCACAGTATTCTCCAGTATGTTTCCAGGGACGTTTTGCCAGGAGAAAAAGAGTAGGTTGCCAGGAGAAAGAGAGAGCATGACCAGGGGCAGTGCCATGCCTTGACCACAAGGCTCCTGCCAAAGTAAAATGTTGCTGAGGAGATGCAGTGTGAAGGAACAAGGAAGGAGAGGATGCTAGTGGGGGAAGAGCCTGGAAAGAAGAGCCTTTGGGAAGTACTTGTGTCAGACAGCTTTCTGAGCAGGTCTTAGTCAGGTCCTCTCCCATCCTTCACCTCTTTCACCTGCTGCTGCAGAACTTCAGTATCTCCTGATGCTTCATCAGAGCACTCAGCCTCTGCTTACAGTAATGTGGTACCACCCTCTGGGACTTTTTGTGTTGTAATCTCTGCAGACCTGGCATTCGGCAGGTATCCATACTGGGCATTTCTGTGAAGGATGTCATGATAGTTTATCGCATAGTTAGATCTTCTAACAAAAGAACAAGGCCCTTGTGCACAGAAAAATCTTGAATTGACCATGTTGGCCTCTTGGATGCTGGGAAGTTGTTAAATCTTCCAGGAATACCAAGACATTGCATTCCTTCTAGGCTATTTTCTGGCTGCTACTACTATTAATATCTTTGTCCTGAAATAGCATTTTCATATGGCAGTGTATTAAAACCCATAACAACTGGGTGGATGTCCACAGTCAACAGACTGAACAAGCCAGAACGAGAGCTGTGCCTGTGTAAGTTGGCTCACAGAGGTGTTCTGGCTCCAGGCAGCTGGTGATGGGATCTGCTGAGCTTTCTTAAGACAGTTGATGGGAGGGCTTTTGGTGGCATCTCCCAGCTGTCCATCTTATGCAGCAGCTGCTAGCTGTACAGCCTGCTGCAAACTGCACGGATACAGGGAAGATCTCTTTCATGGGGAGGAAGCACTACCTGGTCTAGATCTGACCTCACACCTCGACTTGCCAGTAGTATCCACAAAAGGGCGTGCCAGATTCCTTTATGTTTGGTCTAAGGCATTTTGGGGACACAGGTCTCCTCAGGTGCCTGTGGGCAGGCGCCTGTGTTGCTGGTGAGTGGCTGGGCCAATTCTGGCAGGCTCTTTTCCAGTATGCTCCAGCAAATTGCTTTAAAAAGAGGACCCTGCTGCTTTTACTGGGGTGTGTGGCAGCACAAGTGCACCGTCTGTGAGATTTGAGGCTGGATCAGAATCCCTGATGGCTTAAGTTTTGGCACAAATGCTTTGGCAGTGCAACATAGAAAAGGAAAACAATGGGAAAACATTCTTGGCAGCAAGGGGGTATCCTTTAAAGAGCACCTGCTGTTGAGTAACAGGCAAGTTTACCTGCAGTGGGATGCATGAAGACTCTTCTTTTTGTGTACAGTGATGAAAATCCTAGGATAGACATGGCAGTAACCTGATAGTGAGTACCTCCAAATACACTGCTGGCCCACATTAAGCCAATCCAAGCATCAGGATGTCTGAAGATGGTGTTTTTAAATTCTTCCAATTTTTCCATTTGGGTCACATTGTTCCTAATAAAGTAGACAAGATTTGTAATATAAAATAACAATCTCCAGCCATCAAAGAACATGTCAAATTCTGCTTCACGTAAGCTGGAGTTAAATGGTGCTAATTTAGAGCAGAACTTCATGGAGTTGGAGTGTTGGCAAGGTCCTCGGCTGATGTAAACAGGAACAATGAAATCAGTGCTGCTCTGTGTGGATTTACCCCAGCTGAGGATCCGGTTGTGCTTCCCATTGCTTTGCTTCTGAATTGAGTTTTTTCTCAGTGTGATGGTGAAACCTGAGGCTGCTGTCTTCTCTTTTCCTTTCTCAGACTGGCATATTTATCACAGCAGCACATGCATCTTCTTGCTCTTGTAAGATAACAAATTGCCCAAATGATTTTTAAAAAAGGAGAAAGAAAAAAGCAGGAAATGACTTGTGTAGGAGTGATTACACCGTTGCTGTGTTCACATTAGAGTTTAAACTCAGCCAAGCAGCGCACTGTTCCCTGCATGGCTTGAGGCAGACTTTGGTCCTATATGTTTATTGTGGTTTAGAAATTGTATAAATGCTCTTCTATTCTTTTTAGTTCTGACCTTATTCTACTCCGTATTCCCCTATTTCCTCCTGCTTCCTGTTTCTCAGACAGGTCCCCACCTCTTCCTCCTCACAGCCAAAAACAATACAAAAGGCAGTGTACAAAAGGTCTTTTTGAGCTGTGAGATGTGACAGTGAATGAACATCGTGTGCGGAGTAGATGCAATAGTCCCAGCACACGGATGTTGGTTGTACAGATTTAAGGTGAGGAATGGGACATTTTTGGGTTAGGAATTCAATGCTATATATCCTCCTGTTTCATACGTTTTTAGGTCAGAGCAGAGGTGACTCACAGCCCTCACAACCCAGAATGCTGTCTTATGAAATGTACCGCATGTCAAGTGTATTGATGACAGCTCCTCTTAAGATTTTAGTTAATTGTGAAGAATTGTGCTTTCAAATATTTTGCCTGAGCCCATGAGAGCACAGCCGGTGTACACATTAGTGCCAGCTGATGAGGAAATGTGAAGCTATCTCTGGATGTTAATGAAACATCTCTAGCTAGTACATTTTTTTCATTCATGATCCAATCCGGACTAATTACAAGGAATACAGTTCTGCTCTGTAACCCCACAGCAATACTTCGTAGGGATGAATCTTAATTGAGGATCGAGACCTAAAATATTGCTCTACTTTGTACATTTCACAGCCGTCAGCATTTACTTTAGCATATCCATTTCCTGTGAGAAGTTTACCACACTCTGGGGCATGCTTTGAACCCGATCCTTTGATTTCAGTGGGAGCTAGAATAGGCACTTCTAGAAGCTAATTGTCCCTTTTTGCTATTTATAATGCTAAATTAAAGCTGCTTCCAAGTGGGACAGCAACAGGTTAAATACCTACTCAGTGAAGTTTGGAGGAAAGTTTGTAGCAAGGGTCACTAGCCAGCTCACTCAGAGCCATGCAAGGCTGTTACACAAAGTGATCTCTTCAGAAAGATTCTGAAAGGCGTTATTTATACATATCTATATATAATAGCTTAAAGGACTTTTGTATGGCTACTTGTAGTCTGAACTGCATGGCAGCATACAGTGTGTGCTCTGATGTGTAAGCACACATGGGTTTTATCATATTTTGATACTAGCACAATGGGCTGCCTCCACTTTTGAATTCTTCATTTGGCCGTCCTTAATCCTTTGCTGACACTGCTGCTGTTTTTTGTTGTGACTGCTTCAGATATTTTTTTCTATCATTATTAAACAGCCAAAAAAAAACCAACACAAGCCCTCCAAAGCCCTGGTTCAGTGTTCACAGATTTCTTTCATCCATTTTTTAATCTAGATGCCTATCAAATTCAGCCATGCTTATCTGCAGTCCTTTGTTCAGTATCTCACAACTAGTGCACTGAAGCTCTCTATGCTTGGAGCCCAAATACCACAGACATTTAGTGAACAAATATGGTTTGTCCATTTACAAAAATATTTGACTGATATGATTTATTTAATTATCGCTAATTGGGGAACAAATCTTGATTTTGACTTCTTGATTAGATTTGTGGATTATTCTGTTTGAGGCATTTGTTTCACTACCCATTTCTGCTGGTGGAAATTGCTAATTTATAGCAGAAGTGTTTTTTTTCCTTTCAGCTTTAGAGGCTGACCAAAGTCTTTGCTGACCCTGGTTACATCATGCCCCAGAGCGACAGGAAGATGGCTTCTGTTTATGTGAAGGTTGTGATGCTGCTCCTTAAGTAAATCTGCAGACTTCTTACATTAAACAGTATCTTTGCTTAATGACATTGAGGCTTCTGACTTCAGTATCTTTTATAGTCAGAAGAAAAACACTGTGAAAAGAATGCAGGGAGAAAGCCGCCAGAATCGTGATACGGGAACATTCTCTGAGAGTGTTTTTGTGCCTGAATAATAGTGAATGGATTGGTTTGGCTAAATGCATTTCCTTAAAAGTTCACTGTTTGGGCTAACACCAGAGGGAAAAAACGGACACGGGTCATAATTATCTTGAACACATTTGCAGAGACTTAGGTTCTATGTAGAATTTTCAACAGAAACGACAGAGTTAACAGACTTGCCTAGTCCAAACTGCTGGCTGCAGAGGCACTTATCCTCTGTGAGCAGACTGGCCTGGCAGCCCATGCGTGTGCTGGAGTTACCACAGGAAAACAAGGCTTTGTATATCAGCTGATCTTTGCTGACCATGTGTGTGCCTGATTTTGCTCTTGGCAAAAGCTTGCTTGTAGAGCATAGAGTTAACTTGGATTTGCCACATATTTACAGGGGGCTAAGAATGCGTGCAGAATTTTGCCGTGAGTTAGGTGTCTGCAAATGGCTTATTGTTGTACCTGAAAAGTATAGCTGTCTTTTTCTTAAAGAACTGTATAACATTTAGGCAGGATGCGCTGGCACATGGCTAGGAGGTTTACCTTTCTTGTCTTTGAAATAGAAACTATTTGCTGTTGCCTAGCTGCAATTTTTTCTTACTATCCACTCAGAGTGGATAGTACACTATTTCAGAGTGCAGTTTTCCCATTTTCCTGAGTGTATTTAGCAGACATACTTTAGACTTACTTTAATACTAAAATTCTGTTAATTTTATGCCATCCCAAATGTTGGGCTTCAGATGTGCTGCGGTTTTTGACAACTAGCAACTGCCCAGTAAAGGTTGCCAAGAGGAAAAGCTGGAGATTTTGGCAGCTGACTGGAAATAGACGGCAACCTTGGAATAGATGGGCAAGGGTATTGGGGTTTGTTGTTGTTCAGGAAGTAATGAAGGCTTTTGGTGGCAGGGAGAAGATGGAGCTTTCAAAACTTGCTTTAGGGTTAAAGGAAAAAATAACATGGCATTCCAGGGAAGGCAGGTAAATTTTCGACCTCTTACTGCTCTTAATTCAGAGCTGTCTCACAGCATTCCGTTCAATATCCAGGAACCAAAATGCAAGTGCCACTGCTGCTGAAAGCTTTTACTTTTCTGGTGAACGACATACTGACACCAGGCACTGGACCTGGAAGCACGCTGTGATAGCTTGGTCTGAGTGAGCCATGGTAACCCTTATCCTGGAATTATTGTTTTGGGATACTTTTAGGTTGAGGACTTTTTCTCTTTTGTTGCAGTCTTGACATGTCTGTAATTTTTTCATGTAACAAACGAGATCCATTTTTTATGTGCCAGTGGATAGTGGTGAGATCATAATGGAAGATGGAATTTGACCTTAGCTACTGCATATACAATTCTGCTTTGCGCCAATAAAGATTTGCTGCAAAGAGAATCCTTTCAAGTACTGTAAACAGAGCTGGTAGATCAGACCTACTTGTCAACCACATTTGACATTTTCATTCTCTGTCACAGCCTGATCTAAGTATCCAACTTCTTAATTAGGTTTTGGATAGCTTCCAAGATCGGTGCTTGATGTCCCATTTTATCTGCAGTAAAATGGCACTTAGAATTAACTAGCACTTCCAGATGAGGACTTCCCATAATCTGCTAGAAAAATTCAGAATCAAGATGTTGTAAAATACTTCAGCATCAACAAAACAGAGGAACCCACTGAACGTGTTGATTAGGTGTCTTCCCCAACTAGCCTCAAGTCATTTGAAGTGTTTGGGCTTTGTTTTACCTTTGGCTGAACTTCACTGTCACTGTGTTGTCCTGTCTTTAGCTGTACAAAACACACAGGAACTTCAATATGGTAAAGGCTTTCTGCTGGCTGCTGTTAGGTGAGCGCTAAACTCTGCTGAAAATGGTACATGTATCACATCTCCACTCTCAGAGGCATGTGTGTGTTTCTTTTCCACTGCATTTTGTAAGAAGTAGGTCCTTGCCAGGCATAAAGCAGCACTGCAGTGGTTGTCTTGTACTGCCAGAAGGATGTGGTCCTGTATGTGAAAGTGTTGTGGTGTATTCTGCTGCTCTGCTGGGGAGGTGGTATGGTGTGGGGAACAAAGAGCTGTCACAGCTTACCAGAGTGTAGTCAGGAAACACCCATCATTGTTTGTAGGTGATGAAAATGTACCTCTGTTGGGAAAGTGAACCTTTTTGCGATTGAATCCAAAATTAAGAAATCAGGCTGAGTTCTTGTTGGGAATGTGTACATGCCAATTAGTCGTCCTTTACTCACTGGCTTTCTGCAAGTATCTGGAGTTTACCAAAGTCATATCCTATTATTTCTCAGCTATTAATCATCATTTATTGTAACTGGCTAAACTGAGGAGCAAGGGGCAAAGCGAATGACCCTTGTTAGTCAGGGCAGGTGGGTTGAAGTAGCTGGGTCACTTTTTATCCTTAGCCTGCAAAAACCATTTGACAGCAGTCAACAGTCTTACTGATCTTATGTCCCTGAAGGGAATCATCTTCCTCTTCCCATTTTTGAAGCCTTTATTGCAACAAATCCTACAGGCACTGGGCAAGAAAGTTTAATACCCATCAGGTTACCTGCCGTGTAGCAACCTATGGTGTAGGAAGGTTTAGTTCACACATGAGATGTATTACATCTATTAAAGCATTCTCCCCAACTCTTGCATGAGTATGTAGTGAGAATCCAGACATCCAGCAGAACTGGCAGGAGCAGCTTGCTCTAGCCTCATGTAACTCTGGACCACTGTCCTCTCAGGCTGGTGGTGGAAGTGGAAGAAGTAGATTTCACCAGTGTCTGAGTCTAGCCGTGTGGGCTCATGTCTCTGGGTAGCTGTCAGTGTCCTGCTGCTCTCACACAGAACTGTTAGGTTTTGCTGCACTTGTTGGCAAGTAACTGTGGGAATGGAGATGGAAGAACTATCCTTCTGCTTCTGAAGGTCCGTAAGGCTGGCGGTCTCAGCCCGAGTGGCTTCACCAGCTCAGAGCTCAACACACAGGGGTGAGTTTACATGGCCTAAAAATGCTAAGCCTTGCTGGGGCAGGGGTGAAAAAAACTGGCTGCATTCAAAACTCTGCTTGCCACTCCCCAGGCAATTTGGGCCGGAGCAAGGGGAAGGTCACATAAGGTACTTGGCATGTGCCAGGGAGTGCATATGGGGAGGGAAGCTTTGTTCTGCAGGCTGAGGCCTGCCTCGACAGCAGGTAGGAAGTGGCAGGGCTGCCGCAAGGCTGCGGCCTGAGCTCTCCTCAGGCTTTGTCTGCCATGCAGATGAGATGGAGGTCCTCTGGCTCAGCGCTGCTCAGCTTCCCCTTGTTGACTTGGTGGAGGGACTGAGGGGAGCGGGAGGGAGGGAGGGAGGGAGGGGCTTTATCCCCCTCATGGGGCTTGATCCGCTGGGTTTGGATTTCTGAGGCAGAAGGCAAGGCATGACCAGCTGGTGTCTTGAAATGGCACAGGTGCAATGGTTGCGGGAGGGGGGAGCCAAGAATAATTACAGGTTTCTGAAGCATCAGGCTTTGCCTGAAAAGGGCTCATCGAGAAACTACTCTTTATGGAAAATTAATGGTGAAGCTAAAAAAACTGTCAGGCGTACTATTGTTATCACTGGGCTAGTGGCGCCTTAAAGGAGCAGCACCTCCTGCTTGCATCCATGGGCCCCAGAACCAATGTGCAGCTTTCTGGTCCTGGCAATTGAAATCTTCTTCCACTGTTGTCACATTTAATGGCTTTGAGTCATAGTCTCCTTTTTTTTTCCCCACTTCTATCCCTAATTTCTGATTATGTTTATATTTTACTTTGGAAGCCTTCTATTTATTAGGCCCCCAGATCTATTTCTGCCCCACTGGATGAAGGCTAAGTGAGACAGAAAGCCCAAATTACATGATGTGGAGAGTTAAAAAGCATCACCTCTTTTGTTTTGTGTGTGGGATCAATCCTGGAGAACTGTGAGGTTCACTTGGAAAGCTGCCCCCAAATCCCTTAATTCATCTAGGGAGAGGCCAGATCCCCACCTACAGCCATTCTCCAGTCCCAGAACTGCACATTAAGTAGGCTTTTTGTGTCCACAAGAGCAGCTCTCCATTGTTACTGTGAGCAGCCCCAGCATAGCTTCCCTCATTGCTGGTACCAAGGTGTCTGCTTTCCAGAGGGAGGAGAGTGAGCAGAGTCGGTAGGTGCTGGTGCCACAGGGACAGCATGGGGGCTGTCTACTGCTTCCTCAGGAACGAGTTCAGATGGACCTTCAGAACAGGGCACTTCTGAGTGAAAGCCAAAAGCCTTGTCCCCTGCCCCTGTCCCTCAGGGGAAGTCCTTGGTCCTGAGTTAAGGTAGGCTCAAGGTGAAAAGGTTCTGCTGTCACACAAGCCAGCAAGGCTAGGTTGCAGCAGAACCAGATGCTGTGACACCTTGCTGTGAAGCTTATTGCTGATTCCCATCATTTCCAACTTTCTGCTGTGCTCAGGAAGTAGGGTAGCCTCAGGGGCAGCCCAGCGGATGTACAGGGCCAAGTCACATTGTTGCAGCAGGAAATAGGAACCGATCCAAAAATCCGGCTGAAGGAGCAGTGGGGAGAGCAGGGAGCACAAATGAATGGTTTCTCGTGATGCTTGGAGCAAGGCTGTTGGAGAAATGAGCTGGCAGCCCCCAAGTCCTGAATGTTGAGCTTGCACTGAGTTAGTGTCCACATCATTGTTCCTCAGTCTCATTCTGTTTAGGAGATGGAGCAGCAGGCTTCTGATGATCTGGCTTCAACTTTTGTCTGCTGTTGTCTATTGGAAATCACTGCTGGAAGAAAAGAGGATAGGTGGTTGTTGCAGCCCATTGGTTTCCTGGGGCAGCGCAGCAGTTTAGTGTTAACCCAGAGAAGAAGGCAGCAGAGTGCCCAGGCTGTGGGCTGCAGCTCGCAGATGCCAGTTTTCAGGTACTTCTGGGAGGGCACACTGGTTGAACTGCTTGCTGAGTGTCAGGAGCCCAAAAACTTACCAACTTCATCTTCCAGGGATTTGGCAAAAACAGTTCTTCAGCGATCCCTTTTATGGTAGACAAAGAAGTGAGGCCCCCTGCTAAGTTTGAGCAACTTGATCATTTGGTGGTTTGCTTAAGGCAAGATTGCTGACTAGTAAGTCTAGACACATTGCATGCAGAGTCTCACGTGACTCCACTGAAGTACAGCACTTCTCGCTTGCATATATTGCCATGTTTTTTGTTTTTTGCCAAGTCCATCTCTACAGCTCAGATCTATGACCAGATATTATTAAGTAATCAAATAGATAACTGTCTGACGGAATCTTTTTTTGAATTCAGAAACTCTGGAAGTCATCCACCAATTTGTATCTGCAAACAGTAGTGTTGCTTCCAGGCTACGCTGAAAGTAATAATCCTGAGTTAGATGTTAGCTCCCAGAAAGCTGTGAATGGAGCCTTTTTGTGCTCCTATTGAGGTTTGTACTCAAAAGACAGGAGTCTCTGTCTCATCTCTAGTGGTAGGAATGTTGTTTCTTAATCAGATGTTTCTTAATCAGATGTTGGGCTTCCAGGTTGAGATGTAGTTGGACCATTAGCTCCATTAGGCTGCATTGAATATTTCTGCCTAAAAATCCCTTCCTTTATATCTTTAAAGTGTTCCCTCAGGAGTAGTTTTTAAAAGTTTCAAAAAAAGATCTCTGTTAGTATGTATGTTTTTTTAAGTCCTGTAAAATTGCAGTGAAGGTATTAAACCAGCTATCCTTTCAGGCAGCAAGAAATGAAAAACAACACTAATAAACTCCATTAAAAGCTCCCAAAACTACAGATAACGGCTTTCTATAAATAATAAAAGTCTATAATGTTGGTTTTGGAGAACACTGGGCAGCATAATGGTGCCTGGAGGCTTTATTGGTGCTAGTGCTAGTTTAGGGCACCTCATACAAGGTACATTCAAATAGTAGGTTCACCCCATCCTCATGCTATAATCACTGCTACGGAGATGTAGGAACACATTTTTATGCGGCAGCATCTCTGCCTGCGTCTTTACCTACTTTTCAAGATGCTGTGTGTGTGTCCTTGTGTGCAAGTGTGGTGTTCCGTATACAGGAGGCCTACTTATTCAGATGTGACAAAAACCCTCTAAAAGAGGTACTAGGTCCCCGCTTTCTTGTCACATCTTCATCTTCTCTCAGCTCCTTCAAACAAGTTATGCTGTTACTGGGAGATTTTCTTTGTCTCCTCTTTCTATCTTAAAATGATTTACTTAAGATTTATGCCATTTTAGGAGAAGATTGGGCCTCAGCCAACAATGCAGAGTTAAGTTTGGAGTAAAATGTAATGTGTGTGAAGAAAGAGGAAGGAATTTGTTGGAGAGTTGACTTTTTGTGTGCGCCAGGAGATTGGGCAGTTTGAATGTTTCATGTAGAGGTGATTGTTTGCCAGATTACATTTGAAATGCAACTGTGTGCAGATTTCCATGAAAATTTAGTGCATGCTTTCCAGTTATTATTATCTACATTACCATAATATCCTCTACCATACACAGATATTCCCATACCCTCTGTCTGAGCAGTTTCAAACAAGTGCCAAATCCCCATGCCTCCCAGAATCAACTGTCTTTTAAGGAGGGGCTGCTGCACATGAGTGCTGTCTCTAAATGGCTCTGGACCATGCTGTTCTCCTGCCCTCAGTGGGAGCTCTGCTGCGATCTCTTTCTAATAGCGATTTCTTTCCCTCCCTTCCCTCCTGCAGACATGCCTCGAGTTGGAGCGATACCTTCAGACTGAACCACGGAAGATCTCTGAGAGCTTTGGTGAGGACTTGGACTGCTTCCTCCATGCCTCCTCAGCCCCAGATGCAGAGGACAGTATCCGACGGCTGGATCCCATTCTTTTGCCGGTGGAGACGAGTATGTGTGACAAAAGCGCCAACATGGACATTATCCTCTCACGGGACAAGCTGCTGTCTGAGACGTGCCTCAGCTTGCAGTCCACCAGCTCTTCCACAGAAAGCTACACGGCCGTTAACCAGGCCCAACTCAATGCAGTAACCTCATTAACACCCCCTTCCTCTCCAGAGCTCAGCCGCCACCTCGTAAAAACCTCACAGACTCTCTCGGCGGTGGATGGCACAGTGACTTTGAAATTGGTGGCCAAGAAATCTTCCCTCAGCTCCATGAAAGTGAGTGTAGCGGCAGCAACCGCAGGGACAATAAAGAGCGGGCAAAGTGACAGTGAACAAGGAGGACCAGGACTGGAAGCATCTCCAGAAAACAAGAAGAGGGTTCACCGCTGTCAATTTAATGGGTGCCGGAAGGTTTATACAAAGAGCTCCCACTTAAAGGCTCACCAGAGGACTCATACAGGTACCTGTGTAGGATGCTTCTTTCATCTTGTCCTCTTGCCACCTAACCGTAACCATCTCCTTTCATTTTCATTTAGAAAAGAGAAAAAAAATATCTTCTGAAAAGTTCAAGCCTCTATCTATGAAACAGGGCAGTGGAAAATTATGGCAGGCCAGCAAATATATCCTCTTTTAAACAGAATGGAGGAATTCGCGGTCTACCATCAATACATTGAGTTTTCATGTGTCTTATGGGGCTTAATGGAGAGTAATTTTAGGATACTTAAAGGGTGGAAGATGTATCATTTATTGTAGATCTGTGGGCATGCCGATTTGGGTTTTCTGCATTCAGTTTCCCAAGACAGCTTTAAAAATGTTAATTTTAGTTAAGTGTTAATTGCTTCAAATAGAAAATACTGTGAGTAGGTTTTTGCTGCCTTTTGTGTAGGAGAAAGGAAAAAGCATATTTCAGTTCTGAGATATACAGTTTAGGAATAATGTTTGTGTGAGAGGAAGCTTGTGTGTAGATGCAGATGTGTGCATACACAGATGCCGTACCCTTGAGATCTTGCTATTTTGGGCTACACCACTGATGAAATACAGTGAGAACAAATGGGAGAATTGCATGGAGTTTGGATGGAGTAGTGTAGATAGAGAGGGAATAGGATGTATGGAAAGATACCAAGCAGTTATTTTGGATAGTATTGATTAATGATGCATATAAGCTTTACTGTGTAAGTGTCTTGAAGCATAGCAAATTGGCTTCAGTTTGGCTGTTCAGCATCCCTCCTCTCCTGTCGTTTGTTCACAGTCCCCAGTAGCTTTTCGGCTGGCATTCATTGGCAGTAATAGCCGTGCAGTTTGCTAGCGTTGCTGCTTTGTTCTAAGCCTCACGTGTGAGATGATAAATTCCCATTAGCGCTATCTTATCATGTGATTATTCTTGTTTCCAGAGGGATTGCTGTAATCAGTTTTCTCAATTTTACTGTAAAATGTGTGGTCTCTTACAATAACTGCACATTTAATTCATGATCTTATCATGCACGCAGATTCCTAGAAGCGAGGTGGTTCTTGCAAGGTAGAAAATAACATGTTGGACCAGTGCAGTAAATCAAACAAATGTGTGGGCTGTTAAGAGAATTGCATCCATCATGTACTAGGCAGCAGTGTAAAAGTTACATGGTCTGAAGTATAAATCATATTAAGACATAAAGGCATTGTTTTTGAATCTTTTAATATGCGCTTTCTAGCGCGTTTACTGGAGATAGCCACCTTACCAGGAGTGACCTCCCTTGCAATTCTGTGATTTCAAAGCCAGTGAAAATAGTGCTTTCATTTTAAAACCTGCAGTGGTACAATCAGGAGGCTCCTTGTGCTGCCAGTGCCGCTGTGAGGGTAACCACAGAGACACAGGCTCCACCAGGGCTGCCCAGGTGGATGTCCCAGAGGAAGCCTCCCTGTGTGCCAAGGGCTGTGAATTGGCATGATAACCTGTCTGTTCAGATGTGGCCCCTGTGTTCCTCTTCAAGCTGCAAGTGATAGTGATTACACAGCTGTTCCTGAAGTTAGCCTAGGATGTGACATGTTCACCTAGGTGGGATAAACTTGTGGAATTTCTATGTTCTTATCACCCAGCAGGTGGCAATGGGGACAAAGAATCCTGAGAAAACTGTTAGCCACTCTTGCAAGACCTCCACTCTTTGACGTCAAAATCATGCAAGATTTTGCATGCTTTTGAACCTGTCCTTAGCTCTGGTCAAATTTTGTGTTCTTCCCCTGGATAACATCAACATGTCAAATCTTGTGCTTTACAGTTATTCCATTTTAAGAAACATTTCTCACTGACATCATGATACTTTCATAGAATAGCCTTAGACTGCACACAGTGCCATTGTTGTGTCTGTGTCCATCCATCCACAGCAGTACTCAGCATGGTGAGAAGGGCAAGTCCATGTGCCAGTTGATGGGAGAGACCTGTATTGGGATGAAGTCACTGCAGCTATGTGGATACAAATCCCATCACTTCACATAGTGGGTTCTGCTCTCTGCCTGAGCTTGTCGGTTAAACCATGAGTTTAGCCAGTCTATAAACCATTTACTGGTGTGTGGAGTTGTTCTTGTTTTCATCCACTAAGTTCAAGAGAGGCAGCAAAGGTTGTTAGGGAAAAACAGGAAGATAGTAGACGAGAGGCAAGAGAGAAACCCAGAGGAGGAACCCTCCTCTTTGCAGCCAAATAAGCATCCTATACTCATTTACATCCCAGCTGTCCACAGCTGTGTAGAAAACATGGTTTTATTTTGCAGCATGGACTTGATACGTCGTCATTGTTGAACACTTTGCTATGGTTGCTGGGAGCTAATAGGAACCTGACTCCCATTGCACACAGAGGAAAGTTCAAAGTATCTGAGTATCTTTAGAATCTTGGGAGCAATCTTAGTGAATGCTGGGGAGTCGTGTGACAGGACTACGTAACTAGCTTATTTAGGTCCAAGCACAAAGTCATTTAGATCCCTTCATCCTGTTTCAGTGCTCTGTTCCTTTGAAATCATTAACAGCAATCAGAAGTGGTATAGTCAAGACATTACATCTTTTTACACTGACCTCTGCAGTGAGGTTACCTCACAGGGAGCTCTGGAGCTTCCTGTAGAAGAGAGGGACAGAGGGGACTAGCTGTGGAAATTTGGGATTGAACTGTAAATGGCAGGGCTGCATCCTGTCCCATGCGCACCTTCGGCAGTGGGGGCAAGCAGCCCTATTCACCATCAGTGCTTTGTTTTTTTGTGGCCAGCGAGCCGTGTGTCCTGTGAGTTTTGAATGCACCTAGCAGTGCCAACAGCTAGTAGCCACTAGGCTTAGTCAGCGGCTGAGCCAGGGGGTCTGAAATGATTGCAAGATACTTTCCTTTGGCTGGTAGCTTGTTAGTATGTCAGGAGGGAACAGTCTGCCAGTGTGGGCTCTTTGCAAGTGGGCAGGAGCGCTCCAACAGACAAAAAGCTCTCAGTGGGGCAGGGAGGTAGATGTGGGCTGGTCACACAACTTGCATGTGCAGTGTCCACTTGCTGGATGAAGGAGATTTACTGCCACGCATGAAAACAAGAAAGCCACAGGCTGTGGAGCTGCGGGGTAGAAGGCAGCGGAAGGAGGTTGCATTCCTTTCGTTCATACGTAACGCTGACCAGACAGAGGCTGGCTGGCCTTCCTCACAGCAGGATGAGCCAGATGGTGCTGGAGGCAATGCAGACTGATAGCAGCTCGCTGGGTTGGAACCCGACTCCTGCGGCTTCGCTTCACCGGGGAGCCGAGACAGTCAGATCCCACATTGCTGGTGGTGCTGTGCAAGCCTCTCTAGTTGCTCTCCTGTATCTTGTCCATTCAGAAATTAGGACAGTTCTGTAAAGCCCATCAATGGTTGAACTGGTTATAAAAATAACTTCTCAGCGACCTTTGGAGAGGGAGAAACAATTATCTTTCTGGGAGAGAATTTAATCTGGAAGGGAAAGGGGAAACATTGTCTGGGTGGAATGGGAAATTAAAACATTCGATTGGATTCGAAGAAGGCTAGAGCACCTAAGGAGCTAGGAACAGTGTCAGGACTGTCTGTCTGTCAGAGGGCAGCAAAGAAGCCATGCAGGGGTGAAGTGGTGGCTGTGCTTGTAAACAGGAGCTGTAGGATTGGAAAGGCTGTGCTGCCAACATGGGGATGAAGCAAAAAAAAACCTAGCAAAGGAGCCACTGGCACTGTAACCCAGCTCTAACACATTCTCTCACACTTATTCACAGAGCAGACATCAGTGTCTCCTTTAAGAGACAGGAATTCTAGTCCAGTCTTCACACAGGCATGGAGATGAATTGCCCACATAATGGAGAACAGAGAGGAAAGGAATTAGCATGAGCCAAAGAAAATGTATAGTCATCAGTACTTCCTAAATTAGAAAACAGGATATTGCTGGTGAGTATCTGGATGCAAATATGTCTAAGGGGGAGCTGACCTGTGACCTATGGAAAGATTAGTCATGAGGAAGTCGCTGATTCCCTTGGATCAAAGAACTGTGGAAGAGATTTCTATCTCCTGACCAAACAGCTCACATCAGCTTTCCTTGCCATAATGTACAGGGGAAGATATGAGGTGACATGGATGCTTTATGGCCAGAGATAAAGCATCATGTATAATCTAACCAGGAAATCCTGAAGATTGTGGTAATGATAAAAAGTGAACCCCAGAGCATTTTGTTGGGGTTTGCATTTTGTGAGGATCAGATTTTGAGTTTTTTTTAGTTTACACATCTAAAACCAGGATATCTGATACAACCTCAAATCAACTCCAATCAACGTAAGTTTGCCACCTCACATCTTTACTTATATTTCTAAAGCCAAAAACAAGCAGGAGATGCCCATTTAAACAGATAGTAGGAGTCTACATACTGTCTTAAGATAGCTCTTATTTAAGTGGAGTTTGCTTCACGTTGTCATGACATCTTATTTTAAATTATGCAGTTCTTTGATCCAAAGTGCTGGGTGAGAGTAAGCAAAACAAATAAATCCACCCTGCAGGAAAACACATTACTATGTTTGAAAGAAAAAGACAAGAGGTACACAAGAGTATTAGAGCATTAAAGAAAGGAAGGATTTTGAGGTGGGATTTAAAATGACAGAGAAGAGTTTTCCAAAATTGCTGGGGCTAGAAGTGAAAATGTCAAGACTTTGGAAATGAAAAAATTGAGGTGGGAAGGCTGGATGATAAATGAAGAAGATTAATTTGAAGTGAAAGAATAATAGAGAAAATGAAGACCCTACGCGTCAGTGATAACCCATGGATGGAAGCTGCAGTGCTGTGTTGTGCTGATGAGGTGGCACTGGTGAACAGAGAGCCAAGGATGAGAAAGAGAATACAAGTGGCCACGCAAAGCACTAGTTCTGCAGGATGCAAGCTTCTGAATAATGAGTAAGGGAGAAACAATTGGGAGAAGAGTATATCTAGAACAGGAGGAGTAATAGCCAGGGCCTGGGAATTTTTTGTTGTACAGCAAGAGATCGACAGCTTTGCTACAGTTCTGCATGCGGGGCTGAGACATGGCAAAGGGACATGGAGGAAGCTCCCATGGCAGCAGCTGAACTAGTGGATGAATGTGCTGCTGGAAGCAAGAGCAAGGGAACTGAGGCAGGGGGGGTATGTGAGGAAGACCTTCATTCATGCCTGAGTTTGTTCTGAGGTACAGTTGCATTGCCAAATTGGAAAGATGTGTTTTGTTAGTTCTGTTTTCTTTTTTAATTTAATCTAATTAAAGCTGATTAAAAGAAGCCCCACCTGATCATGAGCTCTTTAAACCCTTTTTCTTTTTGAAGCCATTTAACCATTTGGCAAGATTAGAGGGAAGTCTTATGATTTCACTGTACTGGGCCAGATCCTCATTTTGTTATTACAGTGAGAGCTCAGGCTGAGACAGTGCGCATTGTGAGTGACACAGACAGCAGGAGAGGCCCTGCCAAAAGCAGCCCTCAGCATTTAACACACCCATGCTATTCACCATTGCTTGGTTGCTGCTACCATAATCTCCAGTCTGGTGTTTCTGCTCCATCAGTTGCCAATTCAGTAGCACAGGTAGGGAGACGATCTTAATATTAGGGCTTGAAAATAGAAATAGCTATTGTTTGCCATGTGAGATGACTTTTGGTACAAGGGAGACCTTTAAAGTGATGCTTGCTGTCTGTCAGCAGCAATGGGAAGGATAGTGCAGGTGCTTCTGAATGCTACAGCAGGCCATTGCTCATTTGTCACCCGGAGTATTCCTCACATCCATCCATCCTTGAACCCCTCGGAGTCACCTATCAAAGGGGATGGAGGATGTGGCTCAGAGTACCACCTCAGATGAGCAGATGGTGCACATGGTATAGCACCACAGTGAGTCTGAAAAATGTATTTGAAGGTAGGTGAAGGGCAAGCATATGATGCAGCCTGAAGGGCAGATTTCACGTGTAAAATTGTCTATTTCAGTTTTGCTGGATTTCAGGAGAAAGCATGTTTGTGTCTTCAGAACACTTTTGTCTAACACTGCTGTCAAAAGCCAGTTGGTTACCAAATGTCAAGCAGGAAATGGTAGTGTACAGCTGTAGGCTGAAATAAATATGAAACAAGAACTTTGAGTGAGAGGAGTTTTAAAGACCTGTGCAGCCCTTTTGGAAAGGGGAGGACAAAATGCTGCACAGGACTTTCTTTACCTGCAGATCTCTGGGCTCCGATACGCCTGGACTCACTCCTATCACCGACGGAGGGAACTTAATAGATTAGTTGGGCAATTTTGCAATGTCATTCTAGTTTTTTATGACGACCTTAAGTGACCATTAGAGCACTAGAAGCGCATATTAGTTCTTGGAAATGAATGTCATAAAAATACAGGCATTTGTACCTGCATATACTTTTGTTCAATCTGTAACTGCATGGAACTGCATTATAGTTAATTCTCCATGAACTTCCATTTGGATGCCTTCTTGTTGGTCACCTGCAACTTAGCTGAGCTTTATTCTTGAAGCTGCAACTTTCCACATTTGGTAGATTTCCAATGTGGTTGCTGTTAGTTATTTCAGAAGGTGGAGGAAAAATATTTTTTTTTTAGGAAAACTTGGCACGTGTGCTGGGGATGAGCAGGGAGAAAAGAGCCTTCCTCCGTGCAACAGGCTGAGCTAAAACTTGGCCTGTGTAATGGGAAATAATTGCCTTTGAGTAGAAGACTTCTGTCTGTGAATATCTGGTTGAAAATTAACTTGAGCGGACTAAGCTGTGATCTGTCATAAAGTGACTTGCATTTTATTGTCAGTCCTTTGCAAAACCTAGAGAGCCACAAAGGTGATTTCTTTCCAGGGCTTTGTTTGCCATTGGATGTGTATTAGGAAGTTTGTTTCATACACAAGGCATCTGTGTCTCTTAAGATTTCTCTGTGAAGATGCAGTGTCACCCAGCAGTGGGGTTTTGTAGTACATCTGTGCCATTCTTCATTTGGCAGCATGAATGACCTGGGTGACTTCCAGCCACGTGCTTGCATCTCCCTTAGAGCTGAGGAAGGGGAATCATTTGTGCACCCCCCCCGTCAAATCTAATATTTGAATGAACGAAAGCATACTAGTCTTGTTCCTTTCTTCTTTTTGTTCTTGACAAAACTGAGAACCAGAGAGGAATGGGTATTATTTTCCCTCATGTTTTATTCTTGTGCTGTCTCTGCTACTCTGCATCACTTTCTTTCTGTCATCTTTCTCTGATTTTTCAGTGGCAAAGGGCAGAAAAGGAAGCGACACGTAAATAGAATGAACCATCAACACTGCAATGGTTTGAATAATCAAAAAATCACATTTATTAGCAAAAATGTGGAGCAAAACCAATTTAAACCATTAATAGTTGGGAAAGTGGGCGTGTCTTCATTTGTTCTGTTGTTTTTTTCTTGGTCAGTTCTAGTCACTGATAAATACCTTTTGTGTTTACTTTTGTTTTTTGCACGGTATTTCCCAGAAACTCTCTGACTAATATGCAAGTGTCCAAGGAGCAGATCTGCTGCCTGCTCTGCACTGAATACACATGCACCATGTCCTATGAAGGGCTCTCGCCATTGTTCACCCTCCAGTCTAATTTACTAAAAAAGACAAAGGCAAAAAAGTTTGTTGTGGAGTCCTGGACTAATCATAGAATCATAAAATCATAAATTCTGACTTGGTGAACTGCTGATTTTTTCTCCTTTTTCATTTCCTGCTGCTGCTGCCTCGCCTTGAATCTCTGAGCTCGCAGAGCTGTGCTGAATTTGAAACTAAAAGCCCCCAGCCAAGATTTTTTTTTAAGTTCTTACTACTTCTCTTGGGGACCAAAGCAATGGCAGCCTGAAGCAGCACAGAATGTGTAATTAGGGCAGGCAGTGATGCCTTGCTGGTGGGGCCAAGCAGGAGGAGAGGAGGGGATGCGCGGCACTGTGGCTAGCACAAAGCGCAGGGCGCTGACAGCCCGGCCGGGTACCAGCCCTGCTGCACAGCTGCTCTGCCCTCGCGTTGCCAAGCAACTCCATCCATCCTTTTTTCAAAACATTTTAATTTTCCTCCCCCCTTCTCACTCCTTCTGGAGGGCTAATTGGGGAGCCGCGCTGCTGGCGATGCTGCTGGGTGCTGCCGGCCGTGCCACCCAGCTGCCGCCCCCTGGGCTGGCAATTAGCAGGCAGGAGGTCGGTGTGTGCCCAGCCTGGCGCCGAGGGGATTTGGAAGGGCGGTGGTGTTTTGGGGCTTTGTCTCAGTGGGAGTTTGAATAGACCCAGGGAGGTAAAGGCTGGCATCAGCCTTCCCACGCCTGGTGTGGGGCACGGGTTGCAGTGGGGTTCGCTACAGGTGGCCTCGTGACTGGGGAAGAAAATGGAGTATTGCCATCTCTTTGAGCGTTGCTGCATGCATTGCTTTCCTCTGCATTCCAGCTAGACAAGTAGGCTTTGTGGATGTGTGTTATGTGCTTGTGTGTCTGCAAGAAATAAGGTTGAAAAAATTCATTTATTTTCACATCCTCTGCAGCTGGCTTGGTAAAGGAGCTTTGACAAGGGCCCTGGGGACTAATCCGGAGCTTTGAGGTTCATGGAAAGACTGATTGGACATTGGATCTGGCTCTTAACCTCTTTCCCCCCCATCTCTAATACAGACATGATTAGAGCCATCTCTCTATAAGGGCACTTCTGACCTTTTTGGATGAAAGGAGCTGTTCATCATTCACGGAAATGTACTTCTTTTACACTTGATCATCCCTGCTCGCCTATAAATAGGTACAACCTTCTCACATTGTGTTTTTCACAATTCTGTCACATTCCTCTCCAGCCCTGCACTGTCTGCTGCTAGCTTTTCTCTTGTGCTTTGTCACCTTTTCAAAGGCTTTTCTATCTTTCCAGCAGGTGGCAAAACTGTGAATAAAATGCTTTTTTTCCCTTTTTCCTCTTTTTGGGTAGAAAGCACTGGTGAGCCACTTAAAATACTGACCATGCCCTCCCTTGCCTTCCTTTGTCATAATAAAAATAATAATTACGCTTGCTATTTCTCCAACAAAAATCAATTAGGAGTATATTGAGGAATGAAAGGCTCAGGAAAGTATCTGAAATTGATTTTTATAATTAGTTTTACTGGTTGATGGGTCACGTGTACATACACTTAAATAGTGGCATTGACTTCCAGAGGATGTGTGTGTTAAACAGCCTGCTCTTCCTTTTTGCTGAAGACATGAACCTTCTGATCTTAAAAAGAGGGTGATGATGTTGTGTGCTGAACTGCAGCCACTCTGTAGCTTTTCTGAGAAGTCCCCAGCAAAGCACGTTGGAGCCCTGTGGTGGTAACATGCTGAATTTAGCATGAAAGTAGAGATATTTGACAAACAGCAGATCTTGGGATACTCTTCCTCTGCATCTTGTATTTGAGGGAGTGTGCAAGTGCAAAGAGGGAGGACAGGCACAGGTGTAAAGGAGACCTATTTGCTTGGGAGATTTCATTTTTTCCAGACTCCTTAAATCTGAATTTCCTTCTGCAACATGCTCCTGTTAAATATCACGTAGCACTGTCCATACGAATAGAGGTGTGACCAGTCACATTTTCTGTTATGTCATGTGATGTGTACTGATATTCAGCTAATAAGAAGAATTATGGCTTGGCTTCATTGGTATGCCACGCATGTAGCTTGTAAAGCTCTCAGGGACCCTTACAGATGAAGAGCGCTACATAAATATAAAATATTGTTAATGTGATGTTCCACATTAGGCTTCCCATTGTGCCGTGGCAGACTTTTATAATAAACTGTAAAGCAAATACAAATGTCTGCCTGGCATTTCTCCGC
The DNA here is from genome assembly GCF_905368555.1 of Meleagris gallopavo. Lineage (NCBI taxonomy): Eukaryota > Metazoa > Chordata > Aves > Galliformes > Phasianidae > Meleagris > Meleagris gallopavo. The sequence continues at coordinate 11,705,864 of NC_139410.1, forward strand.
AAGGCAACTTGGGGGGCTGCTTTCTCATTTGCCCCCTGGTTGCTGGTGTTCCTGAGCAACCTCCTTCTGCATGGACAGCAGCCCCGGCACAGAGCTGTCCCACCATGACACTGCAGGGACGTGGTGTGACGGTGCGTCCCAGCCACCAGTCCAGGAACAGTAGGTCCCAAAAGGATTTCTCAGAAAAGGTGGCAAGGAAAGTTATTAAAACACTCTCTTAAAAAGCCAGTGGGACTGATTGGTTCTTCACACTTTTTTTTATACAGTTCAGGCCCTTAGAGCATCCTTTTGCATTTAATTCCTCTCTCAGCTGTAATTTGCAATTTGTCTGATTCTCTGGGAATGCCAGTCTTAGAGCAAGCATGGCTAAAGCTTTCAATATATTGGGACTTTTTAGAACTGGTTTTGTTTTGAGTATTTTTTTAATCACAGAATTTAAAAAGGAAGGAGATGTTTTGTGTTTCTTTCATAAAACTTTTTTATTTTTAATTCTGAAACTGTATGTAAATAAGTAGAATACATGGTGATTTTTCAGGGTTTTTTCTTTGAAGACTCACTTTTTTTTGTGTACATCCTATATTAAGGAGCTCTTATATCGTAGCATAACAAACATTCTATTTGATTGCCCTTCAAAATGTGCATGCAGACAGGATGTGTTCTTTTCCTCAGTTTCTTTAAACCTTCTGGCTAACTTAGTCATACTGATAAAAGAAACCTCTTAACTGCACTGCATTTTAGCACTGAGATATCCTAGCAAGAGTTTTTGGCTGTGATCCTCCACTGTACTTTTTTGGGTTGGTCTCTTTTTGAAGATCATTGCAGGACTGTGGGGCTTTAATGGCTTGCTTATTTTACAAAGCACACTGTAACCAACATGTCTGTGCTTTGTGTTTAAGTTGAGGTGCATGGGGAACCAGAAGGAAGCAAACAGCATGGATAACCATAATATGTTTCTTTCTTTATAATTCTGTAAAGATACGGTGTGAAACTCGAGCCTTAATGGGCATATTTCCAATGGAGCCAGCCATTGGGTTTCACCTCACAGCTCTGCCAGCCTATGCTGTCTTGCTATGCACATACCCAAATCTGCAGGGTTTTCTTCTAAAGTCTTCACTCTTGAAATCCAGGGAATAGAAAACAAACCCCTTTCTCTGTTTAGTTTCTTTTGTTTTGTTTTAGTAACTAATATTTCTAGTTGCAGGGCTTCCAAGAGAAGTTTAAAATCATGACCCTGGGTTATCTCTAAAGCAGAAGGCAAATGATCTCTAAGTGTTACTGCTTTCTTTAAAATCTCGTTATTTTTGAGGAGGAGATGGGTCTCACAGAATTTTTAAACTCTTGGGGTTGGCAATAAATAGTGCAAAATATAAGATGTATAATATCCCTAGCATCTTCCGTTGTGTATTGTAGTTTTGTGATCATGACAACATCCTCAGCTGATCTTGGTTATGTACCTCCATGCACATAACGTTTCTACTAATTGATCTCTCTTGAAAACACACCTCTGAGATGTCTACAGTGAACACATTTCTTACTCTTTGTACAAAAGAAATATGCCCAGATAATTTCTAGGGGATGTACATGGCAAGGACAGGACTCTGTGTATTTTGAGAAGAGACAACATCCCCATTACCTTGTTTTGTGACAGAATATTTGTTGCTAGGGTTATATAGGGTATGCAAGCTGAGTGTATGGGAGAGAAAACCCGCTGGTCTGCATTTTGTGCCTAGAGAGCAAAGATACAACTGGGGCTGCTTGCCTAGCTGCCCCATACAACCAGAGGAAAGACATTTACTTCCAGCTTTAGTCCTACTACTCTCTGATGTGTCATGCCCACACATTCCTTTGTCTCTCCAGTAGTTTCAAAAGGAGCAATAAGTGATTATTTCAGATGGTTTTCAGGATGTAAAATGGCGTGAGATTAAACTCACCCAAATGGGAAATGACTGGCACAGTGTCTTCATGGCAAAAGCAACCCAGGTCAACCAACTGCATTTGCCTGGCAATCTGCTGTTTGTTTACCGCGTTGGTGATACTGGCACTGTGTGCTTCACTCTTCCATTTTTCAGATTATAAACTTCTGGCTTTCAAGAGAAACCTATACCAATCATGTGTAGGTGCTTAATATTTAGCTGTGCATTTGTCTGAGTCAGCAAAGGAACAGTGACCTGATTTGAGGGGTGCCAAAGTCTAGTGTTTTTTTTGCAATAACTCTAAATTTTACCTTTTATCATTGCATGCTTATAAATTTACAAAGTTCTTTGTTCCAGACTGGACTAAGCTAGATGAAATGAAGAGGGATGGAGGGCCAAACTGTAACAGTGTGCTTTGGATGTAGTTTCTGAAAGGAGGTTGTGTAATGTGTGTATGGGATCTGTTGCATCACAGCCCGAACCTCTGATTGACCACCTGAGGCAAGCACTGAGTCAGCTGTGGGAGCACAGGTGAAGGCAATTCAGCTGTGTGACCAGAAGGGTGGAGCCTGGCTGCACCTCTCCTAGACCCCATTTAAGGGCTGACCCCCACTGGGGAAGGATCTCTTTCTGGAGATTGCTTCTTGTGGAGTTTACTGTGAGCCTACAACACTGGTGAGCATTTCCATTTGTTTTGATTATCTTTCCACCATGATAATCTTACTAAGCCTAACCTCTGTGTATCTATTGATTGTACAATAGTACACCTACTGATTGTACAAATGTGCCATAAACAGAAGTGGAACAGAGAGGTTCTTCCCCAGGCAGACCAATCTCAGGGTACAAATAAATGCTCCGGGAAGATTAAAGGCTAGAAATGGTCTAAGGACTGATCAGTAGTTTTCCTATGTGCTCATAGGTATCTGCAGACTGCTGCTAAAGCACCATCAGTATGCAGCTAAGGATGTGTTCGTGTAAGTATTTTCTGCAGTTTGAAACTCCACTTCTAGGGCTGGTCTCTGCTGCCCTCCTTCCCAGCACTGTGGTTCAGCCTGGAGAGCAGACACAGAAGCGCAGTATTGCAGAACCACAGAGTTGTAGTGGTTAGGAAGGACCTCTGGGATTCATTAAGTCCAACTCCCCTGCTAAAGTATGTTCTATGGGTTGCTCTACCACCCTAGCTCACTTCTAGAATTTTTTCATACACAAGTGGGACTTTGTGTTACCTGCATAATCTGATGCTCAAAATCTGCATTGCTGGCTGCCTGCCCATCCCAGGTGTGCTTGTGGACACGTAGAAGCTCAGCCAGCCCTGTGGTGGAGCTTTTTGCAGGCACACAGCTGGGTGTTGGCTTCTTTTTGGGTGTGCACTGTGGATTTGAGGACTTGTGTAAGCACTGCACGGATCCTTGTGTTGAACAAGGGTGACTTAAGGAATGGAGCTCCTTCCTGAGAATGGCTCTCATACACAAGTTTTAAGCTCAGTTATTAATTTTGAGGAATTAGACCCTGAAAATTGTCAGTATGGCACATTTCTAATTGGATTTTAAAGCCCATAATTAATTCCCTAAAAAAGGGGAGATCCTCATTCTGCAGGAGTGGGAGTTTTGCCATTGCTTTCAGCAGAGGAGAATTTTGCCATCTATCCTTTTATTCTTGTAATTCTACAACATTTTTTTGTATTCTGCTCTACAACAGCAGCAGAGCAACCTGGCATGTGGAAATGAGCGTTCCCATTTCTCCTGCCTGCCATTCCAGTAGTGAGGTAGGAGGGGCCTCTCCCCCTCTCACGCCCACGCTTCCTACAGACATACACCTTGGCAAGATAGCTCTCATTTCATCTGCGAGTAAGATGAAAGCAGCCATTAAAGATGCAGTTTGTTCTTTGTCCTCCCATGCAGAGATACAGAGATCCCTCTCTCTATGCCTGCTTGGACTATGGAGTGGCTGAAGGAGAGCAGGATGCTGCCCTCCCTGAGGTCACTGCGTCAGGGAGTCTACAGGGCTTTAAAGGTCACCATGCTCCTTTGCCTTCATTGTGTGCCACGCAGAGCTCTGCACACCAGTGTGCTCTGCTGTCTGGGAGCACAAGGAGGTGCGCTGACATTTTATGTGGCTTCAGTTACAGAGGAAAAGCATCTGAGAACAGAACTCAGCTCAGGGCAGTGTATGCTGCAAATTGAGATCACTTGAGAGAGGAGCCCCCAGAGCAAGCAGCAGAGATATGTGGCATCCTGTGGGTTTACCAGTAATCGTGCTTGGCATTTCTGTCTTTCTTAACCTATATATAGCACTGTACATTTTCAAAGCTTTTGACAAATGTTAACAATCCAAACCCAGCTTCAGTCCTAATAGCCCTTGTTTCACAGAACCACGCGATGTTTTGCCTTCACCCTTCTGCTCTCAGACTGGCCGTACCTGCCAGATTTGGCTGAGCACTCATCTTTCACCTTTATAGCACGTGTAGCAAATGTGATGCGAGGTGCTTTGTTTGCCTTGCTGTCTGCTCTCTCAGGTAGGCACTAGAGAGCATCAGAGAACCAAGCAAGCTGAATTATCACTGAGGTTCATTTACTGACAGCTTTTTAAAAATAATGCACACAAACTGTTCACATGGAACTGCTGCACCATCTCAGACGTGACCAGAGAAGGGGAAATCCTTCTTCTCTGACAAGGGGAGATGAAATACAATGTGCGTAGTAGGGTGTCACAGGCTGTTGAGACAGTGCCAAACAACTGCAGCCCTGGTGTCTGGGGCAGTGCTGGTGACAGTGTTTGAATTGCAGTTGAGTAGCCAGCACAGAAACAGGACACCAGCATTTGGCTTACTAAAAAGAAGTTTTTTTGCCTTTTTTCTCTGAAATTTTTTTTTTTTTTTTAAGAAAAAAATCACACCAAAAACCATACAAGTCTGCAGAGCTGACCAGTCAGGCACAGTTTAAGTGTGAGATGGGGTTATTATTTTCTTGTTGGGTATGTCCCTATGGTGGGTTGTGGCACACCATAGAGACATTCAGGCTGGCCTTTCTTGTTTCAGGGACTGAGAGGACAACTTGATATTCTGATGAAGTCTCGCTGGCTGCTGTTCCCTCTTCATTGCTTTACCCAGTGAATCCTTTAATTGAGTTACTGTGCTTAATGTCTGGTAAAGTGGCTCAGCTCCAGTTAACACCTCAGCCCACTCTGCTGTCTGGGGTGGGTGACCATTGTAAAACAGAGCTGCCTTAGCAATAAGATGTCTGCAGACTCACAGTAGAGCATATTTTTATTATTAAGTATTTTGATACAATTTTCTTGACCTCTTAGCTTTTCTTTTTCATTTGGCCTTTCCACTTTGTCACCTTGAAATACATAGGTCTACCATAATGAGATCTCACTTTTTTACCTGCTGAATAGACATGCTAAATATAGAAATCTAAGTCTCTGCACTGAGACATTTGCCTGCTATGGCCAAGAAGAGAGGTCGTACGGATTGCAACTTCAGTTTGGTCAGTGGTTTTTTTTTTTTTTTTTTTTTTTTTTAAGATTGCCTTCTTAGCAATTTTAAGAATAAATAAATAAGTAATAATCCCTTCTCTGTTTATAGTTGCTGGCTTAGGATTTTGGTAGTGCTAGTGATTTCTTGTCAACATTTTATCTCAACTCCCTTCTCTCCTAATGCATCTGCACTGTGCTGACTGTGTGGGGATCAGTGACATTGAATTCCTACAGAAAGAGAAGCAATGGAGGATTTCCTTGTGGGGGCGATGATAAATTTGCATGCACGTGAATACATAATGAGGAAAGGGGGGCACCAGCCCTGGGAGGCTTCCATGAAGAGGTCTGGAGACTCCATGGGTGCTACACCATGGCAGCCTGATTCACAGAGGCTGCTCTTTGTTAGAAGATAGCTAACTGTGAACACAGCAGATCAATCTCGCTTCTGACTTACTGCTGCACCATTTCACTGCTTCAGTGAATCAATATCAATATCTGGGGGGCAGAAAAACAGCTCAGAAAGTTGTTGGGAGCAACTAGAGAAGGTGCAGCTTTAGGTGACTGTGGGCATGGAAACTTGGGGGAGCAGATGCGAGTTTGGCCATGCAAGGGGTGAGCTGCAGCCTGGGAAAAGCATGTGGTGCAGTGGTGGTGGTTGCTGTCAGAAGGTGACAGGGAGAGATGTGACTTGCTCCCACGTGTGGTGTGGTTAGGTATTGGTACAGCTATCACAACTACCAGAGTAATTAGCCAGCAAGAGTTGAGCAAGCTGCAGGGTTGACTGAAAATGAGGCTGTAGCAGCACAGGGCAGAGGATTCTGGGGATGTGCTGAGGGTTTCATTCAAGAGCAGTTAACAAGCTTTGTTAGAAATGGGAAATGAAGTGTAGGGAGAATTTTAACAGATCAACAGAAGCTTAAGCTGGATCCATCCACAGTACAATGCGTCATAAGTCCTAAATTGTTTGAATTGCACTGTGACCTTGATTGTGTGACTGAGTGTGGGCTAACCTGCCTGAGTGGGGAAGGGATGAGGTGGAAGACACGAGACTTGCAAGTGGAATGCTCAGTAATGCTGCTGTGCTGACTCTTCTCTCCTCCCCTTTGCAGGTGAGAAGCCTTACAAGTGCTCGTGGGAAGGGTGCGAGTGGCGTTTTGCACGGAGTGACGAGCTCACGAGGCACTACAGAAAGCACACGGGTGCAAAGCCCTTTAAATGCAACCATTGTGACAGGTAATACAGCCTTCTAATGTGATGTTTAAGCAAAATGTCCTTGTGAGTGGTGTGGAGCTGTCAGACCCTTGGCAACCTGGAGTGGTGAGGCAGCCTGGCCCCTCCATGTCTTGTGTCCCCTTTCCTTAATCCCTCAGCCAAAGGAGGGCACAAAGAAAGGGCTGGATACAAGTCTCACTGGAACCTGCCCATGTTTGTTATGGGCACAGGACTTGATCCATAGGGCAGCTTATTTAAGTACTCTGTAATCAGAATGGAAGTTCAGAAGGCCCCAGACCTGCTGTTATCAAAGTAGGTCCAGAGAGTATCTCCACAGCTTTCCATCTTGTTAGGTCAGTGTCCCTTGAAAAGCAGAGTTCCTTTCCCACCTGCCTCCTTCAAGGGCTACCCCAAGCACCTCTGCTGGCTTCCTGTATGTTGGCAGGGTGCTTCATTTTCAAAAGCACTAAAAAGGACTAATTCAGGCACATCTGACAACTCAAGTTCATGAGATTGAATCAGTGATTGCTGCATATTCCTGCTAATGAGTAAATCTTTTCTCCAGTTCTAAATTTCAACCTTGATGTCTGTTTGATGTGGGAAATACTCTGCCGCCTTGTTTTGAGTGGGCGCAGATTTAAAAGCCTGATAGGTGCCTAGAGCTAGGCTTCTCAAAGAGCTTAATATGCAACAGTCCTCCTCTGGGCACTCAGAAATGAGGGACCAGGTTTGCATGGAGAGCTGGGCACCCAGCAATTCCCACTGAGGGCAGTGGAAGCTGCTGCTTGCAGCCCACTTCTTGCTGTCCTCGCCACTTGAGCTGCTGAATGAAAAAACTCCTCTGAAAAATTGAATTGTCCGTGCTTGGTGCTGAGTGCTTTTGAAAGCTGGGTTCTTTGAATGCAGAAACAAAACCAAGGAAAACCCTCCTCCCTATCCCCAGTCCCGGATGATAAGAAATTAGGGTGGAGCAAAAGCAATTACCGCTGTAATGACTCTTGACAGCACTGACAGGATCGAACAATGAGCACTTCTCCTCATACCCCCCAGCTGGAGGCTGGCAGTGCCCTGGGTAAAACCTGGATGCAGTGTAGAGCAATCAAATAATGTGCTTGCATCTGAACACGTTATCTGGCTAATCCTATTTGTATATATATTTTAGAAGAGACTTAAGAAAATTACCTGTCTTTTTAATGCAGCATTAAGGTTCTCTGCTCTGATAAGAAAACACTGTGTAATACAATAAAGGCTCTAGGAAGCCTCTGGGTACACCGGACCAGCAGAGAACATGCATGGAGAGAGGATGTATGGGACATAAACAAGGGACCCCATCCTTTTGTGGGAAGGAAATTTGATCATTTTCACATCCTGCCTTTCCAAGTGCTTCATCTCCTTGAGCACTCTTCTCCCCTTGTCTCCCTTCTTCCTGCCCTCCTTCTGCCATGGAGAGCTTCCTCTTGGATTAGTTTTTGTCTTAGCCCTGGATTATCCTTTGTTTTCTGAGAATGAGGGATAGGGTAAACCGAATAGGAACCTCTGCAATTGTGCTTTTGTATAAGCACCTCTGTGAATGACGACGTTTATGTTCTGTTTTTTTTTGTGTAAGGCATTTCCTTTCTCTTTTTTCCTCTGAAGAACAGAGTTACCACCCCAGCCCCAGAAGCACACTAACACAAGCAGTGCAAAACTGCAGGATTTCTGAGAATCTTTAGCAGAGATTTAAAGAAATAGTATTTTCAACTCCTCAGTCTCTGTCAGTACCATCAGTTCCATCTTTCAGTACCCTCCCATTTCGTATTTCCCCTTACTATCTGCGTTTTTGTTGTTGGCAGCCAATTCAGTTGCTACAGTGAAGAGATGCAACTGTCTAGTATATCCTCTCTTCCACTGGATCTGCAGATAAAAGAAAACAGGATTCATTGGGAAGTTAAGACTGCAAGTTTGTGCACTAAACTCCATGCACATGCTGTTTATGTGTGGCAGGAGGAGTCAGGCTTAGCTTTACTTTCCCAATCACTTGTTACAAGCTCACAGAATGGCGTTGCCTGTTCTATTGGACCACTCTGCCATACCACTATTTTTCCTTCTTTTCCCATTTATTGATCTCTCCAGTATTGTCTATTGCAGATGTCACTTCAAGTGAGCACTCAAATGTGCATAAGTCTGTCCCTAGCTGTTTAGACAGATGTCTAATGTTGAAGAAGCTTCCTCCTGAGCCAGGGATCCCAGATGGAGAACAGTTTCTTCATATCTGAACTGCTGCCCTCTTCTGCATCCACCTTTATTGACACAAGGTGTGATCACTCCTGCAAACATCCTGGCTTGATAGATCTTAAGGAGCTTTTTGGAGCTACTTTTTGCGATACTGGCATCACAGAATTGTTTGGAAGAGAAGGCCATACCTGGGCAAGTGGAGCATAAAAGTGGTGATTGAAATAGTAAAGGGGAGAACTGTACAATTTTGCTTGCAATTCCCTTCCAGTCTATTTTCAGGAGCAGTTGTATCTATTACTTCCTGGCCACCATCACGGGAATATTCATATAATCTCTGTACGAGACAATTCTAAAGCAGAAGAGATTAGATGATGGGATTCTGTTCTGCTGCTGTCCCAGCCCAAGCACTGTGCACCCCACGGATCTCATTGTTAGTTACAGCTGCCAGGCCACCGTTGGTTTAAGTAGCACCATATGTGCTGCAAATGATATGTGGTTTGGTGGCAGCAGGGGGAAAGGAGAATCAGCTGAGGTGGTGCAGAAGGCAGTGTGCAAGTCCCTCGTGCCTTCCAGACACAAGGGTATGCTGTTTATTATCATCCTCCAGGAGCTATTCTCTTCAGAAACACAGGCAGGTTGTGTTTCTCACACAGTGAGAGGCTTTGGCGCTCCAAGGGAAAGAGGATGACAGGGTAGTGGCACTTGCTTGTTACGCCTATGTCCTCTTGGACAGCAAGTTAAGAGTGCGCTTAGCTGGAATGCACAAATCCCACAGCAGGGAATCCACAGCTGGTAAGAAAGATGGCTGAACAGTACATTCTCTTCTCATCATTGTTACCTTCCCTCTTTCTCCTGCAGAGACTTCATTGCTGAGCAGTACTGTGTTGCTAGGGAGACGGAGCAAAAAGAGAAGGGAGACAATTGTGTTTCAGAGTGGGAAAGTTTTGCATTGTGCATCACTGTATGACTTTCAAAATTAGGATATCTTAACCTAGCATAAACTGTCCTTCCTAGGAAGAGCTGCATTAGGGGGGATGATGGGGCCATGTACAGCACACAGTGCTGGTCTAGAACTGGAAGAGGTGCAGAGCCAGAGTTGTGGAGCAAGGTCTAGTCTTGCAGATGGGATGAGGGACTAACAAGCTGCTGCTTCTTAATATATGGGAAAAGGAATTTATCTTGTCAGTTTGTCCTGTGGAGCTTTCTTCACTGCTGGCTCTTGTTCCAGCAGAGAGAAAATGTGCCTACTGCTCAGTAGTGGTTTTTTTTTTTTTTTCTGACGTTAGCTGCAGCATTTGATAGAGATTGCTTTACTGTTGAAAATCTACCAGCCTTACCAATAAATAAAGCTAACCAAATTAGTCAGCAGGAGAATGTGAAGAATTCATGTTGTACCATTTTATTAGCAGGAAATTAGCAAAAAATTATGCCATTTTAGTATCTGTAAAAACATTATAGAGCTGAAAAATACCCTGGATACTAATACTATGGTAATTGAAGTGAAACAGTGGCTTAAATTCATATTTTTAACAGGTTTTAATGGGTTGTGACTCTACATACTTTTTCCTGGGATGCATTTCTAATACAATTGGAGAGGAAAAGCCATTCTTGGGTAGTGGTCTTATGACTAGTCCTAGGCTAAAGTGCCAGCTGGTGCATGTCTTTTTGGCAGCCACTCGAGCTGTTGTTTTGTTTTGGCAGCCCTTGCAGCTAGAGCATGCTGCTTTCTCTGTTTAGACTGATGAGAGAAATGTTGGTCCATGGGTGTATTTTGGCACCCTGAGGCTAGAAAATTCTAGCTGTGCTGAGCCTGCTGTGCTGAAAGCCAAGTGCCTGTTGTCAGACCCTCATCTGTGTCTGCACTTCATGCAGGAGCTTGGAGGAATACAGCCACTATCCCATTCTGAAATCTTTATTTTTTGCCATTCTGTTACAGAAAGGTACTAATCCTGTCGTAAGCTGATAGAAATCAGTAGAGAACAGCTGGTTTGAAAGAGCTGTTCTTGTCCTCAGATGATGAGAATCAAGCTTTTCTTGTGAAAGCTGTCTTTTTACAAGGTTTCTTTGTCTTAAGAGTTTACCTTTTGGTGACTCATCTTTGTATAGATGGAGACGGATGCTTGTGCAGCACAGTGCTGCCAGCAAGACAGAAAAGATTCCCTAACTATTTAAAACCTCTTCGTTTTCATTAGTTCTTCAATTTCTTAGCCTTTTTTCTGGTTACGATTTTTATTGTCTGGGTGTTTGCCTTTAGATTGAGGTCACTTTTGTTTTATTTTCTTTGACTATGTAGTTGAATTTATTTTTACATTCTTTCTGAAAAATAAAGAATACTGAGCTACTGCCTTTTAGAAAATAGACTTACTGCCCATTTGTAAGCTATGTAGATTCTCACAGTTAGCCATTAGTATATTCTCCTAACTGGTATTTCATAATTCTGTATTCTAAATTTGTGGGGCAGTGAAAAGACATTGTAGGCAAATCAGTTCTGGAGATAGTTTCTCATTATGTCCTCAGAGCCTACAAAAACAATTTATTCAAAAGCCATAGATGTGTCTTTTTGTGTGATATTTATAATGAATGTTTCTTGCTCTTGCTAAAAATAAACGTGCCAGTGTCTTATGGCTTAGGGTGGAAAGAAAGCAAGCCAAGATTTACAGGGAACTTGGAAACCTCCCATTTTTGAGTGTTCAACTTGAAGAGTGTAGTAGAAGTTCAATTTATTAGGATGTCTCTGCACTGCCTGACAGTTGAGCTCCATCTTAAGGCTTCAGGCTAGGCAGCCAGAACCACTGTCTGCTTGTCCACCAGTTTGTTCCCTGTTGATATACATACCTTTATTGTGATAGTGAGTATGAACTGGGTTGGTGCATTTAATCTCATTTCTAATGGGCATGGAGTTGGAAAAATATTCTTGCTTACTGTCAGCCTTGATAAAATGGAATTTCTATTGACTGATAGAGAAGAAAAGCGCCTGAGACCGCCTGGTCAATGAGAATATGTTAGTGATGTGAAGTCCCAGATTTTGGGCTGCAGTTCGTGCTGGTGTGAGTTCCCTGCAGCATGTCTTCTACAAGGCAGTTGCTTTAGAATGGTAATTCCTGATTAACTCTTTGGGGTTGCTCTTCTCTGGTAGAGTGTTCTATTCTGAGTATGTTAACTCACTTTCCCAAGTGGATTAAGTAATTTCAAAAGAAGGCAGTCATAAGCCTTTAGAGAGGGAGTTTATCAAGAATAGATGCTTCATTTCAAATTCATGCCCTACCTTATCCTTAATTATCTGCATGTTTAGATCAACCCTAAAAGGGAACTACTTCTCTAGGGTTGCAGTTCTAAGACTGTCTCCTCTAAGACTGAATCCTTTTACATGTTCAGAATACTATTTTGCATGAGGAGATGGAGGAATGATGGCTTTGCGGATGAAGAAACTGAAAGTGGAAGTCCTGGCTGTTTAATTCTTGTGATTTACAATTTTCTTGCCTTTCTCTGTCTCAATTTTCACGTTTACAAGATGGGTTTAATAATAACTTGTCTTATCTCAACATAATTCAGGGGGATAGCATTCATCAGCATCCACATACTACCACTGAGATTCCCTAGGGAGAAAAGGAAAGATACATAGCCTGAATGATTTCCAGCCCATGAGCTTTGAACCATTTTCTTTCCAATTTGGAGTTAAAAATGGGAATTTAGTTTTTGAAACTTATGTTGGTGTTTATTAAAGGTAGTGGTTTTTTAAACTGGTTTTGCTAAGTAAAACTGACTTGTTTTATATTTCACCATATGCACACGCACTGACACTAAATATTTGATTTTGTCCTGCAGATGCATATATGAGCACACTTTCCTGGTATTTCATGCAGTGAAAGAGGAGGAAGGAAAGAAACAGTGAAAAGAGGAGAATAGTCTATTTAGCTTTCAGAGCATAGTTGGCCATCTGTGGTCATTGTGGTGAATCACACAGAGTTTGGTGGTGATAATCTAAAGAACAGTTCTAAACCAGTATAAATATTTCCTCTTGTATATAAAGAGGGAGGAGCAGGAACCAGCTTTTTGTTTTTTCTTCTCCCCAAATCTTTATTTCATTTGACACTTGGTTTATTTTGCAGGTGTTTTTCCAGGTCTGATCACCTTGCCCTCCACATGAAGAGGCACATCTAAGTATCTGTCAGCTTGGCATGGATGACATCTGAGCTAAGTGTTGTGAGATGAAAGTGGAACTCAAGTTATAATGTGCTGCCTTGCAAGAGAAGAGAACTCTATACATGTAACCCTCTGTACAGAGACCACACACTCACACTGTCATACACCCAGTTATACTTCAATACATCCATTGGTTCTCTATGCCTTGCCCCAGCTGGATGGGAGAAGATGCAGGCGAGGAAATGCTGTAGAGGTGAAGTCAATGAGAAGGAACAATTGCTTACAGTACTTCGTCTCTCTTGGATTTGTTTCCTGGTTTTGCCAATGGAAAACAAAGGAAATGGAGGAGGCTTCCCTGCAGGTGGACGGCAGTAGGAGGGGCTTATTTAACTTGCTTCTCAGTGCAACTCAATAGGAGAAAATGTCGTCTTGAAGTTGCATATTTGTAGCACTAACTTTCTTTTTAAATAGATGGGGGGAAAACAATGACCTAGAAAACCAAATCCCAGTTTGGTAGCCAAATTAACCTCGTGGTTCATTTGTTCTTTGTCTGAGGATTCCTAATGTTCAATGCATCAGACTTTTCACAGACACTTTGACCTGTCTTGGTTTTTGTTCTTCTTCCTAGAACTGAGCTATTGAGATCCATTTAAGTCAATACCAGTAGCCTTAATGGCAGTAGACTGTGGAGTGACACTTGTTACACAAATATCCTCTCTTTGGCCTGAGTTTATGTAGACTTCACGGAGGACTATATATATATTTTTTTCGTTCTTGTTTTTGTTTTAATTTTTGTTTTGGCTATTGCACAAGATATGCACTAGGGACGCTGGAAGCTGCTGCCATGATGGCTAAGTGGCCAAGGGATAAACTCTGAGAAACAGCATCTAATATCTCTGTAGGCCTCACCTTATTGCCATAGCTAGAACTTCTTGTTTATTTGTTGAATGAAAACTTTAAAAGCTTATTTGGAAGCTTAAACCTTTTTTTCTCTTTTCTCTACGAACAAGTGATCTTCAGAACTCCTTGTCCTCACCTGGATATCGGTCTGGGATTGGCCACACAGGCATGACTACAGGATTCCTTCCACATCATGTGAGCATGTTAGCCACAACTCACAGTGACTTAGTGATGAATTATGTTGCTTTGTCTTGCAGTTCTTCTAATAACCAATTTAAAACATTAGACTTTTGTTTGGGTAAAGAGCACCTGCAGACATTTTAATTTAAACTTGATGTTTTTCGAACATCTTACACACAAACAAGCCAAAAATCCTGCTCCAGTCTCTGAGTGGGAAATAGAGAACTTCTTCCAAGTACAATGGCTTCATTCAGCATTAGCCTTTTAAAGAAATTATGAAAGTCCTCCTTTACCATTCATCAAGTTGATGCTGTAGCCTGCTCCTATGTGTAACAGTGTAAACAGTGAAGGAAGGGTTGGGTTTTACGTACAGCAGTGAGACTCTTCTGAATGACTGATCTAAAGTGGTAATAACCTTGAGGCCCATTTTGGCCTACTGTGTGAACCATCAAGGGAGAGTGAAGGTCTCATGCTCACCCTTCAGTCCTATTGATAATTTGATTTTGTTGGGCACAAAGTGGATTAAAGTCTTTGTTACAAAACAAACAAAAAAACATCTTACAATAACTCATGTTTGAAACTATTTGGCGCTGGCCCTGACTCCAAAGACTGCATTTAGGACCATAAAGATGGCTTGTGCAAGCAGGCGTGTGGTCATTAGATTGTATACTTCGTATATTCTGGGACCATCTCTAAAGGATGTGTCTAAAAATTAAACAAAATGGTGCATGGTCCACAAATGGTTGCTGCTCTTTTATACTGTATTAGCCAGCTGCCCTTCTTTGACTGTTTTGACAATTGACTGTTAAATATTTCCCTTAATTCATGTTTTAGGAGTTGAAACTATACTCTTGGGGAAAAAGAACAAACAAGAAACTCAATAGATGTTTAAGAGCTGTCATCGGGATCCTTGGCACTTGAATTCTCAGAATTTTGCAACCTTTGGTTCCAGTGAGAGATTGAATTTACTCAAAAGATGCTGGTTTTCCTCACAGTTCTTGCAAAGCACTGTGACTGTCAACTGAATGCTTTTGGGACAGGAGGGAAATACAATGTCTGGCCCATATGGCATGAAATATGGACCAAAATCTAACCATCTTTTAGGGGCAATGATGTAACATTCATGATAAGAGAGGGAGAGAGAGAGCAAAAGTGAGTGTGAGGAAAAGAAAGGAATGAGAAAGAAAGAAAATTGAGTTTATTCCAAAGATTTAAAACTAACCATGCTATATATGTGGAGCACTGCTTGCTGACAATCTTGTATTTCTCTGCTTCTGTGTTTGCATACTTTTTATGACCATTCCACCCAGCTGTTCTACTGGGACTGAGGGCCCTAGAATTCAATTTGTATTGGAATATATGGAGCATCCTGCCAGATGTCTAATGGAAACTGAAACTGCAGCTGTGTGAAACTGTAGAACATCCAGTCAGTGCATTGCATTAGATAAAGGTCAACAGAATCCTAGAGTTTCATTACTGTAGCATCCTAAAGTATATGCTCTCAAACTCACTGCTATGGTACTCTTTGGCTGTGAACCTGCATAAATATCTTTCCTTGACCTCTGAACACACTTGCCCTTAGACATGCTAACAGTAGCCTACAAATCATAGTTATTAAGTGTCAGTTTAAGTACCAGTTACTCCAATTTTCGTTTTGGTCTTGTTGATGTCTCATTTAAATATGGCAGAACAAGGGCCCCATGGAAAACAAACAAACATGCTGAAATATATGATTATTTTGTTCTGAAGACATGCTTACATTTAAATCCTGGGTCTATCTAGCTATAAAATCATAGAAGGAAAGAGGATAAGAGACTTAACCAGATTTTAGACTTAACAGGCTCTTTCTGCTGCAGGTCTTGAACTCTGAAGTCAAATTTTGGGCTTTGAGACCGTCTTTTCAGTTTCTTAAGGGACGTGTTTTTCACATGTATGTGTTGTGTATTCTGTCTGTCTCTGCACTTCAGTTTTTGGGTTCTCATTTGCAAGTGTCTTAGTCATTACTAAAATTTCAAACCTTAGCTTGTATTTTGTAGGAGTCTCCATTTTGGAAAGGCACATTCCAAGAGTCATTTTTTACAATGTCAGCTTTTCTTTCCTTGCAGATATTTCAAGCTGTACACTTCAAACCTGAGTAATGCATTATAGCTAGATCCTTTTTGGCCTGTATCCCCTTGCTAAAGTTCATATATTCATATAAAGTTAATATTCTCTATTTATAAATTATGAGTAGAAATAGGGTAATAAGGAAAGGCAAATCCATTCTATAGGTCTTCTTTGGAAGCAAAACTATAAATAGATGATTTGGTAACAGCAGAACAGCAGCCAGGTATTTCTGGCTTTTCCGAAGACGTTCAAATGTGATTTCCAAGGCCATGGAGCTGTAGAATGAGAGCAAATTGAGACAAATATCACAGAAAATAGTATGCATGGAAGAAATGTCACCTTTTGTGAATAATAAATAGCATTTTGGAGCAGAGCATAGAATCAATCATAGGAGAATGCAGGTGGGAGGGGAGCTCCAGAGGCCATCTCAGCCAACCTTTAACTAGAGCTGGGTGCTCACGGCTGTGTCCAGTCAATTTTTCCATGCTACCAAGGATGAAAATTTTGCAGCTACTCCGTATAAGCTGGTCTGGTATTTGACCACTTAAATGGTTAAAAAAACAACAAAAAAATTGAAAGATAAATCTGTATGTCAAGTAGGAATTTCCCATGTTCCAACTTGCTTGCTGTCGCTTTTACAGTGCACTGATACAAACAGTCTGGCTTCATTTTCTCCACCATCTCTGTAGGGTGTTTGTAAACAGCAATAAGATCTACCCTTTTCTCTTCCTAAGATTTAACTCTGTCCACAGCCCCTGTTCAACTGTCATGTGCTCTGGCTCCTGATCTCCTGGGTGGAGCTCTGCTAGACTTGCTTCACTATCTCATTAATTTTCTTGTAAGGGGAGATGAAAACTGGACAGAATGTTCTGGATGAAGATGTACTTTATATGTGATGGTGTTGAAAAGTCATTTAGAAAGTACGAGTATCAAGATTTTTCTAGTCAGATTTACTAAATTTATTAATTATGTTTATGGAAATACATTTTTTTTTATACTGCCAGGTTGAGGCCTGGCAAGCAAAAATCTGTCTTTTCTAACACAATCATTGCTTTTTTACCTTAAACTGGAAAAATGTTGTCACTCATATCAAACAAGGAGATGTATTTTAGTCACTTTTTAGAACAAAGCAACACTTCAGTGCATGTTTGTTCTGCTGTTTCTTCCCCCTTAGGAGAAAAGCAACCTAAAACATCATGGGTATTTTATAAAGAATGGCTTAACAGGTTTAGAGAGTCAGTTATTTTTCATTGTCTCAGAATTTCTCTCTTTCATGAGCCATTATTCAGTCTAGAAAATTATTTCACCTGGATAGACTAGGCAAAGGAACAAAAGAAATCTTATTTCCAGGACTGAAATTTATTCGTTGTCTTGGACAAAGCCCTGACCAGTCTGATTTAAGTGAACTGTTTTTTAAGTTGAGGGTAGGATTAAGAAACCTCCAGAGGTACCTTCCAACATTAATATTTCTTTGTTTCTGTGATTCATATCAGAGCCCTCTCTAATTAAATGTGTAATGGTTATAGTTCTTTTTAGTCTTGCTCCAGCAGAGCAGACTGTAGAATGGGCCTGTAGGATTCTTCTCGAACTCTGATAGTTTCATCCTTATTACCTGTGTTTCTTCATGAGGAAGATGAAAAAAATCTTGAAGCAGCAAAAAACAACTTAGCAAAGCAGTTTGAAGGAATATCTTATCATGAGATGTGTCACAGCTGCAGGGACCAACTAAAGATTGTGGAAACATGTTTGTTAGCCTGGAAGACCCATGTTATGTCTCCAAAATGATTCCTAGTACCTGAAATCTCTGCCAACTTATATTTCTATAGAAGTGAATAATAAAACCTTTTCTTCCTTTTCCATTCTTACTTGCCTCAGATATTTTGGATTTGGGTTTATTGTATTACTAAAATAGCACATTTTCACATAATACCCGGAAAACACTGACCAAACATGGATCAGATAGAAGAACCTGAATGCAAGAAGAGCCTTCAGTCCCCTGATTTTTGGAACTGTTTTACCTTCAGGTCTGAAAAAAATAATCACAAAGGTGTGGCTAAAGTGGAGTTGAATAATTGCAGTGATTGAGTGTATTTTATCTATGACCTTTTTGATATTTACAGAATCAGGCTTTCTTCTTCATTTTATCTGGCTTTAGACAATTTGGGCTTTTTTAGCCATCTCTAGCACAAAGGTTGTTCCTCCTGTTCAGCATTCTTCATTCATCTGTGTGCAGAAGAGGTCATAATTAGTGCTTTTGACAAAACTGATGAAAATCCAACTGTCTTAAGGGTTTCCTTTTGTCTCTCTTTCCATTAAGGTGTCAAAATCTTTAAATTAAAAAAAATAAAAACAGAGGATCATTTTTACGTAATTTAATGTTACCTGGCTAGCATCCAGTTAATCAAGGGCTTTTATTCTTGATTTTATTCAGGACGTAGCACATCTAAACATTTCGTCCAGCAAGACTGTTTTTAAGCTTTTGTATTTCTAGGTGACACCTTTAACCCAACACTTTTTGAAATACTTTCTGCTGATTCCAGATAGAGTTGCACTTGCAAAGGTCACCACATATCAAGAATAAAAACAGTGCTTGACTAACTCTGTGGTTTTGGCTTGAAAAATAAAAATTATTTCCTCCCAAGATTTTACAGATGCTCATAGCCAAATCTTGCCTGTCTTTCATGCACATAAAGTCTACACCTTATTGAATGATTATTTCCAGATCAAGCCTAGGTACTTTTCTTCCTTGTGGCACATTTGCATCTGTTTTTATTGATAGTTTAGAGTCAATTATTGCAGTCTTCCTCCTCCACAGATCTACGCTGGCTTCAACAGCAAGATTTAGCATCACAAGAACTGAAGGGTCTGGCCTATTGGGTACTAAGATCTGTCTCATACAGTTGAGACTTTCCTCCTCCCTTAGAGGAAGAGGTCCAAGACGTACTATATAAGTTATATATATAATGACATAGTTGTATATATAAGTTATATATATAAAAATGTGGAGATGGTGGGGTAGGCTGCCTTTATCACCTCAAAAATGAGTTTCCCTACCAGAAAGCTTTCAAATGCAGGTGTCATTTTCAAACAGGGTTTTATAGTTTTCCTTATGCTTGTTAATGGTATTTTTGGTGTGATAGTGGAAGTGGAAACTCTTCACAATTTTCCAAATGAAAGCTTTGATGATTTTTTTTACGTGCTTTGGTCCTGACTTCTATATACTGCCAGAAAACAGGTTCTCTGTCTCTGTGTGAGTGTGGCAGTACAACAGTCCACTGTATATACCTACACAGAAGAGGAAACTGAGCTACTGACTTACAGTGTGTAGTAGCCAACCGTGCCTATTGCTTTGATTTATGGAGGGCACTTAATGTTGCCACTGCATTTTAGGAATCATTTCAGCTTTTGTAGGAAAGTTTTCAACAATTCGGGGGAATACATGTTGCTGTGTACTGTGAATGGATAGGCTGCAAACTGGGGGTTGGGAGGGGAGGTAGGAAGGGAGGGAGATGTGGGCTTAGCATGTACACACTGAAAATGAACTAGAATGGACAGAAAGGTGACAATTTTAGCCTTTATTATTGGGCTTCTTGGGGAAATAAAAAAGCTAACTTGCAGTCCCTGAAAGGCCTGTTGGCTGAAGGGTTGATCTTTATATTTTAGAACATTCATTTTCCTATCTCACTGTATTTTAAAAACCAGGCCTGTCAGAATCTGGAAGTAGATCAAAACACTGGTTTGCACACTACTTTGTTTCCAAGGCCATGTCTCTACCAGGGAAGTTGCTCTCTATTGAAACATCAGTCTAGTTAAGATCACTTTGTAGATGCACTCAGTACTCATTTGCCTAGACTATATTTGCATTGGCATCTTATGCAGTTAAGCTAAAGTGTAAGAAACAATTAAACCAGTTAAGATAATACAAGAAGGTTCTTGCACCAATTTAAGTGTATGGTTTTGTAGTCGCTGCATATAAACCATGACAGCTTTTCTCTTAGAAACAAGGCCTTAGTTTAGCATGTCTGCTCATCTGAATTGGAAAAATAATAATGCAGGCTGTGAATTTTTTTATTGCTTTGCAAAATGGCCTGTTTTCTTACTTATCCTTTAAAACCTTTCTTTCTCTCTACTTCACATTAGATTTTTGTTTGGGGGATTTTTTTTTTAGCAACAACAATAAAAAGTATGAATGCTCCTGATTTAAAAATAAATAAATATATATATATATTGCTTGAAGGACTTTCATTTTGCACTATATTTTTTCTTTTACCAGATGTGTCTGACAAGTGCATTTTGGAGATGCCCTCGGTCACGTTCTCTCAGGCCAACTCTGGTATTTCTAATATATCACAGAAGTACCCAATCTTGTAGCCCTCAGTTCTGCCTTTTTTTGACATTTTATTTTTTTTAGGCTTTTTATATATATATATATATATATATATATTACTTTGTCAGTTTTTTTGCTGTACAAAAGTCTTAAGATTTAAAAATATTATTTGTATTATATGATGGTGGTATGTTAATGTTACAAAATTATTAATGAAGAAAAAATTTATTTTTGTTACTGGTCTGTTTCATAATTCTTTTTTAAATTGGTATATTGTAAGATATCTATGCAAAAATGTTATGTGACGCATTTTTATTTAAGAATGTAATATGTGTAATAAACAGTAGAATGTGTTTGGCCCAACAATGTTTAAGTGTGCCTTGTCTATTATTTCTTTTTGAAGCTTCTGTGAACAGTGAAGTCATTTTTGAATATCAGCTAAAGCTATGGTTCAGTAAGAACACATATTGGCATAAAATACATAACTTCCAAGAATGATTTAGCTTATCAGAATCACATTTTTGGATTTAAATAACATTTTAAAAGATGTATTTTATAGTGGCTTAAGTGTTGTTTATATCAGTGCTGTTGCACATGTTGCTTTTGGATAAGATGCATAAGAAAGAAATTTGCATTCTTAAAAGCTGACCAGATTTCCAGATTTGCTTCTGCTAGACTCAGTGAATTTATTCTTTGTCTGCTTGCACTGGTTCAAGATCTTAGCCAGTATTATTTTTGTAAAAGATACAAAGAGCGCTTGCATTGCATTTTCCATGCCTAGCTATCAAAACATTTGTCAGTCAGTGGTCAAAACAGGACTAGACTTAGAGGCTCCTAAGCATTAGTGAGGTGCTCTAGTCTGTGTATCATTCTGTACTGAAGGAACTGAGTGCAGTATTATTCTCTTTGCCCTGCCTCTGTCATTTAGCCTCCCTCTTTAATGTCTACAAAATTGCAAACACAATTGAATCCACCTGGATGATGAAGTACTAAAAATGTATTTGGGGAGTAAATACAGTCATTCTGAGCACAATTACTTTGCATTGTCATAGGATGAAATGGAATGACTGACTTTTTATAATCAGCCTGTATCCCTTTAAGTTTTTGGTGTCTTGTGATCACACATGGCAGTGACCTAAACGGCACCACATATGAACATCCTGTAAGGCTCATCTAATACAAACTTGCTACCTTTTATTTCTGCAGCAGCATGCTTCACTTTCACTGTTGGAAGACCTGCTAGGACTGTTCATGGCAGACAGAAGGTAGGATTGCCCTCCTTTCCTCTGTATCTAAAAGTCAGATGACCATTCTAACTTAATCATTTATGCTCCCTCTGTAGCTAATGAAGAGAGATGAATCCAGAGGTTACTCACTTCAGGGCATTAGCTGAATGCAAAATAATCTGGGGTGGCATCAAGCATTTCTGGAAAGTCCCATGGTAAGTTGGAAGGTAAAAGTTCCAGCGATGCACATGGGTACTCTGTTCAGTCAGGTCATACCATATGTTGGATGATGGACATAATTTATAGATATCACTGCAGCAGTGATATCTTGATGTCACTCACAGAGCCTGAGTAACTGAGGCAGTCATCATAGAGTTTGTAGCATACTACTACAAAAATACAAGGCTGAAAAAAATGGTCTCTTTTTTGTATGTGGATTTGTACAATGTAGGTATGACTGGAATTACGCACAAAACAGAATTCCTTCTGCACACAGAATTTGGTTTTAAAGATATTGTTTTTTTGTTGTTGTTTTCTTGTAAAGACGAGCTTCTATTGTTTCACTTTCTCTCTTCCTTGAAATACTCTGGAATCTCACCTGCCTTGAGCTTTCTGACAGACTATTTGTCTAGCCTAAGATACCTCTAGTATAAATTAGTCCTCTTCTCTCCACCTATGAGAGGTTCTTGCAGAGAGCTCTAGAAAAGCTTTTATGAAGGTAACTTGGAGGCAGCATGGCTCGTTCTTTGGCCTGTTTCAATTGGCTTGAATTAGAGGGAGGATAATCAATTACAGGTAACCACTCAAACTGTTTGTTTTCCAGGAACTTTCAGAAAATGCAGTGCTTTACACTTCCTCTCATAAACAGCTAGTTTATATAGTATAACAACAGCTTAGCCTGCAGGATCAGCTGTCAGACACTTCCTTGGGATGGAGACCAGGGAATGGAAATACTGTGAAAGAACACTTTCCCTCTGAAATTGTTCAGGTAGCACACAGTCACAGACCTTAGGCAACTCCCACTGTTAAAGTGTGGAGTTGTCTAAGGAAAGATTTTTTTCATTTTCAGGGTTAGATTGTATGTAAGCATCTTGTTGGATCTATGATGCAAACTCATGTGCAAACTTTGCATAATTTTCCAGACAGTTCCTGTCTTTCAGATGCACCTGAACAGAGCGGAGTGGTAAACTCAGGGCATAGGAGTTCTTAAACCTTTCTCAGGCTGACACAAGCTGAGTGAGCTCAACACTTTATGGGCAGGGAATTTGTGTGTGAAGTGTGTGGATATCTAGCTATTTGTCCATTGTTTTCCAGTTTGAGGCTCATATTTAATATTTCTAATTTACTGAGGTAATCAGAAGCTAACCTTGCCTTCATGATCTAGTCTAAATGGTTCTAGCAAACCTAAGACTAGTACTAGTCCTGTAATTAAAGAGAAGTATGGTTGAGTGATGGCATTTAAATAGTATTTTGGGGTATTTAGGAAGGAGAATAGGAAATTTCCTACCCTTCAGCAAAAAGACCTCTTATCCTTTTGGCAGATAGCTGCAAAATAGGTAAAGATTCCTAAAATTCAGTGATGAAAATTGTGGCCTTCAGAGGTGAATATTTTGGTCCCTGAAATAAGCATTTACTTCCACCTGCTTTTTTGTGACCCTGAGATACTGTGTCTAGCTGCTACTAAAGTAATTTGGAAGCAGAAGGGTGGGACAGTCCCCTTGATCAGAACAATGCTTAATGCTTTGGAAAATGGCCTAAATACAGCTCATGAGTTGTGGCAGAGAATGGAAGGTTGCAGATACAGATCTTTATTTCCATGTAAAATGAGGTGATCTCGTTCCCTGACCTCTACAAGGGATGTGAGGGGTTTGTGTGTTCCTGCATGACACTAACCCTATGTTCCCAGACCCTGGGCATAGCACAGCCCCTGATAAGACAGTGGAGACAAAAATGCTCCTCCTCGCTACCCAGATGATGCTGGGAAGGACAGTCCACCAATTCGGTGCAGCAGGGACCAAGGTAGAGGCACTTTAGACTGCCACAATGCCAAGGCCTTAAGGACAGACCCGAAGCCCCTCAAAATGGTGCCCGGCCCTTCAAAATGGTGCCTGGCCCTTCAGGTTTCCTGACAATGGCCGTTCCTCAGTGAGCCATCCACTCAGGCGGCTTGTGGCATTGACTGTAAGCGCGCCCCTGCTCAGAGTGGTCTGTGCAGCTGAGGAGCAGTGTGCTGAGGGTGGTTAGACTCATCCCTGGGCAGCATCCATGAAATGCAGCAGCGACAGCATGAGCTTTAAGGTTGAGAAGAAGCACGTGAGGAAGTGTTCTCCCTGTCAGGTAGGTCTTTTTGCAGTGCAAGAGAGCCATGCTGTTTTCTCCCCACATAGCCATTCTCTTACCCCTTCTGTCCCATCCTCACACTTCACGTTTTGGAGTCTTTTTCATCTGCCAAGCTAGTGCTGCTTTCTGCTGACCCGTGAGGATTTTCTTTTCACTGTGGTGGTCATCAAATAATTATAAAAATGCTGCCATTAGAAAGATTCTTCAGGGTAGGGATTGCTGTTAACCCCTTACCTGCTTTTCTCTCAGTATTTCTGATGCTGGGCTCCTGCCCTCTCAGGCCTCCACTCCAATAAAAAATGAGCACTGCATCACATTTGCACTCATAAACCAGCAAGGCCAGTCGTCCGTACTGTTTAATTGCTGATATTGCCATGCCAGAGCCTCCCCAATTCTGCTTGGTATTGGGCTATGCTCAAAGTCAGTCCAGCCAGAGGCACTATTTTAGAGATTGGGTAGGGATTTGGGAGATCACATAGGGAAATAATCAAGATTTCAGATGAAAAAGACGCGAGCCACACTGAGACCGTTTACTTGTCCCTACGAATACCACCATCATTACCACACAGTGCATTTCCCCCCACAGGTGCTGTTGGGCTCTTGATGTGGTCACAGCTGTCTGAGGAGAGCAGAACAAGCTGCCAGGGAGCAGTGTCATTGCAATCAGGTGTTGCCCAAAATTAATTGATCTGCAGGGTGAGATGGTAGCTGTACTTCTTCTCAAACGCAGTCTCTGGCAGCTGAGTCTCCCTGGCTTGGTGTCTCAGATGTCTCCCAGTGCAGAAGATTCAAGATGAAGGCTGTGCCAAGAGTGGCTGCACAGGCTGTCAGGCTGGGCAGGTGTCCTCCTTCTTCTGTTTGGTGTTACTATGCAGCTGTGGGTAAGTCCGTGCTCTATAAGAAAGTTGGCCTGCTGTAGTAGGCAGGTACACAAAGCATCCACGGTCTGAGCAATTTTGAGCAACCAAAATCAGCCCTCAGGTAGTTGCTGCCTGACATGTTTAAGAAGGCAGTTTTCCCTTTGTTGAGAATTGCATTGTGCGCGTAATAAGGGGAGAACGTTCCCCTAATTAGTTAGAAAATATAGGCAATGAGTCTTTGTGTCAGAAAGGTCCCTTACTTTTCAGAAGGGCTCTATCTACACACTTGCATGGAAGTGACTTAATCTGATGAAAAGCAAACAACTTGAAGAAAATTACCTGTATGTTTGTGTCAATTTAATATGTATAAATATACATTCAGATTTAAATGTTTTATTTATTAACAGAAGGGAGAAAGATAAATAGAATGCTCAAGACATGGAAAAAAAAAACAAAAACAAAAAACTCATGTCTAGTTTTAATATAATGGGAAATGTTAGTGAAGCTGCATATCAAGGAATTGTACCAGAACTTGATGGTGTCAGATTGCAGATTGTACCTGTACCACAGCAGATGTCCAAATACCATAATTTTGTATTGGTTCAGTTTTAGTGGTATGCACACCCTTTTCCTCTGTATGCTTCTATGTAGCAGAAGTATAGGCATGCTTGTGGAATTCACTTGCTCTCTCATTCTAGTAGCCACACAACAAGGTGTGAATGTCTATATAGGACGCTTTGTCTGAGTGATTCTGCTGTGAAAACTAATATTGGTTTCATCTTTGTATGAGCAAAGCAGGGGTGGTCCACTTAATGGAAACACAAAAGTTAGGAATAAGCAGTGGGGAGGCCACTTCTCTTGATGATATAGCCAAACCAAAGAAAGGTGATTTGAACTGTCACTTGCTATTACTGTGTTCTGTGCTAAATTGAGACTCCAAGAATTGTCAGCCTAGTCCACTTAGTCTCCTTTACCAAAACCAAATCCTGCTTGATACTACCTACCACCAAATTGCATCCTGTTGAATATCAGCTTCTCCTTAGGTGACTGCCAGACTATGAAGTGATAGCTTTTGTGGCAACGCCATGACATTCAAACACAGTAGGTGAAAGTACTACATTCCCATGGTTTTCTAACTCCTTTTCCTTGCATTTTCTATTGGCAGTTATTTTGTGTGCTGCATTAACAGTGGCTCTCTGTTAATTCTGGGAAAGGCCAAGCATACTCTTGTGATTTGTACAAGTCCCCCAGTTTAGTAGGACTTATTTCTCATCACTTAAAGATGTTTAATGAAGCATGTGCATTTGAATCTCAGCTGATGCAATACTGATATATGCTGTGTGATACTGGTATTTTGTGATGCCAGTGTACTTTTGCTCTTTCACCTGGAATCAGGTAAGTAATACTACGAAAATCTTGTCAGGACAACTGTGAAGATGAAATGTTTAGAGGGGGCTATTTAACTGCTGAGAATATTATTTATTTGGTAGTAAGCAGATCTTGTTTGCTGTGTCCTTGAATGTCTATTGTTTTAAGAGGTAAAAATGTATAGTGTTTCTGTAACAAAGTTCAGAGACCAGTGTTAATACACTGTGACCTGTTTAGAAAAATAGAAGATTCCTCTGAAAGAGGCTGTATGCTACATATCCTTGGGAGTGCTTAAAAGCATCAGTGCATACTCTCGTCTCTTCCTTTCTTGAAGTGTTGTAGATTTCAGGCATTAAAGTTCATGGTCCAAAAATACATAGGGGAGGAAAAAGGCAACTGAAGTATTTAGTTAGCAATTATTCAATCTGATAATTGTGGAAAGAGAGGTCATCTCTGATGAGAGGAAGAAATTCAGTTTCAATGTCTCTGAGGAGGTAGGTTTTTGTGGATCATTTTTCAGGGCAGAATAAATTTTAAAAAATCCTTTTTCTCAAGCCTGGTGTTTGATCTAAAGACAGTAAAGCTACTTAGTATATTTGCAACTTAAGTGGAGCTTAGACTGCAACCTCAATTCTTAGCCCTTTATTGATTTATACCAAGCCTTGTTCTTGCATCATAAAATAGATTAAAAAAACAAAACAAAACAAAAAAACCACAAAACACTAACAAAAGTGTTAAAGGAGAGTCAATTTAATTATTGTGTTTCTGTTGGCACTCTTTCTTTTGTCCCCAAAAAGAACAGGCCGCAGTTCTGCTCTTCTGTATAGCCCTGATTTTTGTAAGAACAGGAGGCAAGTGGAAATAGCCATGGGAGTAGTCCATGCCTCAGCATTAATAATGTAGCAAATTAAGTGTTTCCCCTAAGAGCTGCTCCTCTGTATGATGATAAACCAGCATTTTGTATTTCCTACAAATCCTTATTTTATGTCTAACACTCTGGGTGGGTTGTATATATACATTCATGTCACATATAACCAAATAGGAGTAGCAGTGGGGATATTTTCCAAGCTTTGCATAGTTGTTTTCTTTCTTTTCCTTTTTAAAATATCTACTTATCACTCCACCTCAAGCAGTTCTTTTTACTCATCTGCTGGGTCACTAACCAGCCCACCATCAAGCTGTGTGCAGTCTTTCCAGCAAGACCTAAAAACATGCTCTATCTTCTTGTGCTTAAGTTTCATGTGGAATCCCAAGCTGAGAGAGGCCTTAGGATAGAGCGCTAACTGACGGAGATGGCAAGGCGATCAGGATGGTGTAGGCGTGCAGAATTGAGGAACCAGGGCCACTCAATATGTTTTTAATGAAACTACTAAATATAGCCCTTGAATGAGTAGAGCTGATGGACACAGGGAGTTCCCAGCTCCCCCTTCTGTCTGCAGTCTTTTCACTGGCAGAACAGAGGAAATTTAAAACCAAACTGGCACCATGTATTTTCAAAGAAGTGCTATGCAAAATTGCAAGCAAAATAACGGATAAGAGAAAAATTGTTCTTTTTCTACAAAAAGCTTAACAGGATTTCTGATGTTCTTTCCATAGAAAAGAATCAGAACTGCTCTCACTGTTTCCACTGAGCCAATGGAAAGGTCAGTAATGGAATAGCTGAAAAAAATCAAAGTATGAATTGTTTTTCATTATCGTTGTCATGACAGGGAAAAAAAGAAAAATCAGTTGTGTCACTACTTTAAGAAAAGTAGTAAATAAAAAGTAGAAGTGAGCCTTGAAATGTCGTGATGATGAAGAGGAAGTATTTCCAAGGGAAAATGCAGCCCAGATTTAATTTCAGAAAAGGGTTTGCAGCCACACAGCTCTGACCTCACCACCCTGTGCAGAACCAAGCAGTTAGAGGTGGGTAGTTAACCCTGGGTAAAAGAGGGTCTGCTTTTCCATGTGCTGCCTTCTTTTTCCCACATCAGCAGCAGCTAGAACAACAGTGGCCTGCGTATCCAGTGCTGGAAGGTGGGAACAGGGATGATGAATGACCTTGAGTATAACTAAACTAAAATCACAGCGGTGTATTTTGAAGTAGGGAGCTCAG
The DNA here is from genome assembly GCF_905368555.1 of Meleagris gallopavo. Lineage (NCBI taxonomy): Eukaryota > Metazoa > Chordata > Aves > Galliformes > Phasianidae > Meleagris > Meleagris gallopavo. The sequence continues at coordinate 11,734,225 of NC_139410.1, forward strand.
CAACGAATTTGTTTAAAAATAGGCAGATGGCTAAAAATAACTGCCATCAATGTGTTCCTCAAGCTTAATAACAGGAGAAAGCAGAGTGTACAGCAGGGAAGGAGTACTTAATATAACGGGTATTTCTGAAGAATGAGACAATCAAAATTATAAGGGATATTGTAATACTCTAGAGGGTCACAGAGTGGGGGGAAGCGAGCTCTGTAGCTGCAAGACACCACTGGATCTATAAATATCAAATTTCATAGGTAAAGAAAACCGGATAGTAAAGCTTGTATCTATTAATGGTCAGCAAGAAGTAATATGTATTAGGATAGAGTAAAAAGGATCAAGCATGACTCAAACCAAGCTCCTCTGGGGAAGAAGGATAACAGCAGCTTGCCAATATTAAAATTTGGAAAGGGGACATTTTCTTGTAAAACACACAAAAATGGATGGAGATACTGGTCAACAAGCCACAGAATTGCAGATAAAGATATTCATAGCCTTAGGCTGAGCGTGGAGGGCTTTGTTCTGAGTAACTCACAGCAATTACAAAGAAAATACTGCAAATTTTTAAAGCTCGATTATCTAATGCTTGCTTCTCCACCTTCCCATCTCATGCACGAATGTTACACTGAAACATTTTCAAAGAAATTCTTCACCCTGCTGTTCCCCTCTACAGTTCCCTCCCTCAAAACTGTTGTTATGGTAACAGTCTGGCTGTTTTCTTGCTGCTGTGAATATATGCAGAAGATTCCTACGCCACTGTACAGATAATAGCCTAGAATTGTTCAAAGTGTCCCTGAACTGCTAAATCTTACACCTTATGCATACTGAAAGCAAGGAATCTAACTGAAATTGCAAGAGAGAAGGGTTTGGAATGGACCCTACTCCGCAGTGGTTTAAGTCAAACATATATACAAATCTCTGTAGAGGCAGATACTCCAAATTCCTCATGAAAGTTAGAAAAATAGCTGCACATTCATATATAAAAAACAAAATGGTTATTTGTATTTATATTTGAGTAAGTTTGCCAGAGCCTGACTTGCAATGACTAGTATTTTCATTCTATAACCAGATTAGTCTTGCTAGCTCTGTACCGAATCCCAGAAATACCCAAATTAGACTGAAGTCATTCAGAACAAATTGTCTTTAACTCTCACTTCTCAACTCAGTAACCAGTTGCATGGGGTGTGCTGTGCCAAGTAGAAAACACAGTTGAGCTCTGACATGTCAACTGCAAATACATAATCTGGGGTCAGACTCATTGGTATCACTGTGTTGTTTTTTTCAAGTACAGAAGAAGTCAAGGAAAATGGAAACAGTGGTATCCTCCCCAAATATTTATGTAATTAAACACATACTCCAGTTCTTTCCTTTCTCTACAGAACCATATTTTCAGTCAGGTGGTTTTAATCAGCTGAGTGGTTTTTGTAGATAGAGGCAGTTTGTGCAGTGGATATTTTAAGTTGGATATCAAGTGATATTTATGCCTTGTAGGGATTATTAAACTGGAGACCTTGTGACAGAATAAATTGGCTAACCCTTACAAGCATATGAAATAATCTTTAAAAAGTGGCAAGACTACTATTAAATATTTCAAATGAGATGCATCCAATCTTGAGGTTCTCCAGTTCATGAATCACATTTCCAGAACAGTACTTCCTGGAGCCCAGATCAAAAACGAGCACTTCCTTCAATCCTGAAACTTGGTCACGTTTTTATGAAAGTCAAAATTGCTGAATTGGCTTCACAGGCTCTAAATGTCTCGTTAAAGCATATGGCTTCTTTATTAAAGTATTTTAAAAGTATTGGTAATATTTTTCAAAATTTGCAATATGTTAGAAGGTACTATATAGTGGTCACAAACATGCAAAATATGATGTCTCCAAAATATGCCCTGGAGACATAGGACAGAGAGTTTTGTATGACAGATTTATTCCTTCTTCCTTTTGTAAGGCTATGTGGAGCTAATTTATGACTTTCAAAATCATCATTAAGTAGTTTGTTTATAATGAAAAACATCAATAAAAAAAGCCAGGCTCAGTCTTATGTGTACTTTATCTTCAGGATTCCAGAGAAACTGAAGAACAAATTCCTCTTAAAAGTTTGTGAATGTCCTGCTATTTTTATAAACTATTCCCCACCTTATATAAATAGCTGCATCCTACAGTTCCTCAATCACCCACCATGTTTGGAAAAGACAAAAACTTTGTGAAGGTATATTACGTATGGCAAGAAGAAACAAAAAGTGGGGAATTAAAAAGGGGAAATAAAGTAGGAAGCAAAATAGGAGGGGAAAAAAAAGAAAGAAAACAAAATTAAGACATTCATTTATAGAGCTGCAAAGGAGAGGACATAGCCTCCAGTTCAGGAAAGACTTCCTGTTTCCACAGAGGTGATTAATCATATGCTTCAAGTTAAGCACACACTTATGTGCCATGCAAAATGATGATATAAGAGGAAATTATGTGCTGAGTGGAACATCTTGATTTTATTTCACAAAACATCTATTCTTTTAAGATCTTTTCTGTCTGACAGTAGAATTGATAATCACAGGACAAAATCGATCTAGGCTCTGGAGCAACTGATTGCCAACAGGTCAGCTGAAGCATATCCTGTGCTGGAGACTAATTGGAGTTCTGCAGTCGTTAAGGAATATGCTGGGGAAGACTGTGAGACCCAGCATTTGTATTTCCATTTTTATTAGCACAGGGACAGATACTAGGAATGGATTCTCATTCTTTACATTCATCCTCAGCTGCAAGTATCTGCGTGCTAGAAAAAATACAATAGACAGATTCTTATTTATATTCTGGTACTTTTGTGTAGCTTTGGGTAAAAGGGCTTTCATTGTTAGAATCAAGAAAATACTTGCACTGAATTATAAAGTGGCAGGAATAGCTTTTCTGTAAATGTGAATCTGTCCCCAAATAGAGTAGCACTGTTAAAAAATAAAGTGATGAGAGAAGCTTTAATTCAGGCATGTAATTGCCTTGCAGACATTCATCATTTAAAAACAGAAAGAAAAAGAGAGGGTAAATATTATGGTCCAATACATTGAAACATTTACCCCCAGGTAAATCATGAGTACTTCTGAAATCAACAGATTGGTGTAAAGTGAGCTTAGAGCAAGATAGAATTCCGAGATAACATTTGCTCAGGTTACTTCCCTTATTATTGGAAGGATTGTCCGCCTCAGCAAGCTGCTGTTTGAGAGGATAAAGGCTGAAAGGGAGAATGCTTGAAAACTAATTAACAAGTTACCAGCTGAGTGACTCTCATTATTTTGAAATGTAAATGCCTTTGTTGATTAAGTCTGGACCATTAGCTCTGCTCTGTGATCAGAAGTGGAAAAAGATGAAGTAAGAAACTCTGTTGTTGTGATTGGCCATTGAAGTAGCTGACCCATTGGAGAACATTCCAAGAATGTACAGACAGCTGAAAACGTGAACCTTTGTGTTTGGATTTATGCTCTGCAATTGAAACTGCGTAAGGCTGTAGTTCTCTTCAGATTATGTAGAAATGAAAAACATGACTGACATTGACCAGCAGTTCCCAATCAATCAGTTTAATGACAAATACCTATTCAACAGAATATTGATAATGTTTTGTGACTGTGAGTTCTAGTGCAGAACTGATGGAAGTTTCTTCTCAGATCCTTACTGTGATTTTTTTTTTTCTACTCCAGAGGCCTGGAATTGCCATTCCTAAAACCACATTTCTGCACATGTAAGAAGACATGATAGTTTTATTTATACACCTTCCCGATTAGCTTGCATAAGAGTAATCATCTAATTTCAACATCCACTGAAGGGCACATTTTTTGTATATATAAGGTCAAAGTCTACCCTAATTATAGAGCAGGATGAAGGAAAAACATTTAAGTTAGCAAAACAACTATGGGTAACAACGCTGTCCTTTTAAAACACCTGGTTCTGTGGTATGGATTTTTAGCTCTGAAATATGCAGTCAATCTCCAACCAACCTCTTGTTGACCCATATCAGGAGCCAGGACTATAGCATTTGGAATTTGCGATCTACTTTTCTTCTGTCTTCTTTCCAAGTCCAGCCGGAGACTCTCCAGGCATTTCCTTACCAGAAATCACAGTGATCTTCTGCCTACCTCAGGACAGTGTTATGTTAAAAGTAGTTACGCTTTGAATGACCAAAGAACCATTCGGATAAACATTTCTGGTGGGGGCTTTCGGTAAGTTGGCCAAACTTGCAGTTATGGAATTGTCTCTAATTACTGTGCTGATCATTGCTTGAGCTTTTGGGCTACAGAGAAAGTCTATATGCTATTTGAAAAGATGAAGCCTGGAAGTAGTAGAAAGCCTCATTAAATATTGGTTAAAGCAGAGTTCTTGTTTAGGAATAAACAAGAAGGAGGTGGGAATTTAGTGGAGTGCTTGGTTAGAGGGACCAGCTATGAGAATATAAAATGGGTGACAATTTTGAATTTCTCAACCTCTCTGAACTTAGAGCCCCAGCAACGAGAAACCATTAGGACAGGAATATCGTGAGTTCTTTTGAAATGCTTTGTCTTGTCTTTTGGCTTCAACAACTGACAAGCAGTTGTTTTCACTGCAAAGTTTAAAAAAAAAAAAAAAAGTGAAAAATAACAGAGGCTAAGCATACTGGGTGTTTAAGAACGTGTGTTTAAGAAAATACTGCTAGAGCATTATCCCAAATGACTTAATGACTTATACCCTCTCAAACAATGATAGCTCTAGGAAAAAGCAAATATTGACACACCAATAATGTTTGCCTAGCAATCAGTGAGCAATATACAGCAATATTCAGGGCATCTTTGTTACAGTAATCAATTAGGCAAATGTAGAAATCTCCAATTAGAAATATATAATAAACTCTGTCATTACTGAGAATGTACACTCTGTAAATCTTTATGAAGCTGTGCATTTATCTGCTTCTCAATCAGCATCACTTAAAACTGTCACTCTAGTTGATGACCTCCCAATATCTGAGCCATCTATTTTAACAGCATCTTCCGCATGTGAAAATGGATGTTGTCACATGTATTCACACAGCATCCATCCAGTCTGCTCTTCTGCCTCCAAAAATGATCAGTACAACCTTTTTGTCAGAGGACAGAATTCCAAGGCTGAGGAGCTGCTGAAAATATGTCTCATGGGATAGAACATACAGGTGAGATTCACCATCCACTCTTTGTGACTCCATTAGGGACAAATTGTTAGTCTGTTTCCCATATGCTATTTTCTGCTTCTGTTAGCATTTTAAAAGGTCTCAACATCTAGCTTTTTTTTTTTCTTCTTCTTCTTCTTTTTTTTTTTTTTTTCATTACAAACACGTATTTTGTCACTGCAGGACAAATATTTGCTGTGGGAAGATTCATCTGATTGGTTTGACTTTAAGACCATAGCCTTGCCTTTTCCTTCTTTTCTGATAGTATTATTTTTGGCAGCTGAATTACGAGAAGATGTTACACAAAGTGTATTTACAGTATAATGAGGTTCAGTGGGGTTGAAAGATAAAGTTCATTAGTCTCACATTTAAGATAATTAGAGCAGAGAGGCTGCACTGAAGCATTGTGTTTGTCATTTGCACAGTGTTTCTGAAAATCAAACAGCATAGATTTTCTGGACACTTACTGCCTTCCTTTCTAGCCTTGCAGCCGATTCTCATTTACAACAGAGTCCAATATTGCAGAATGGAGATTGATGGAATCATTCAGCACAGTGTGAGCAAGTATATGTAACTTCTGCTCTGACCATTATCAAAGTTACTAGGAGAATAAATTGGAAAGGATTTTAGCAAGAGATGGTGTCGGTACCATAGTGACCATGCAGTTGCTAAGGATGTGATTGATTAGCACTCTGATTGCAGGACTAGAAGAGTTAATTGCTGTGTCCTCATTCTCTTTCTCTAGGGGAAATACCTGCTTGCCAATTATACACGACCAAAAATACCCCACCTCTTTATTTTTACAGCATCTGAAAGCCAGCACCTTCTTGACCCTGGACATCTCCATTATGAGATGCGAACGCACAACTTTAACCAGTAACTGCAGCACAGGCAATGTTAACAATTACCCTTTGTTGTTGTGGTTTTTCCCTCCCATACACAGCACACCTTGCTCACCCCCTGGAAGTTTGAGAGCCATTTTTTTGTGTGTAAGTCTGAAATTCAGCTATTAAGCTGACAAAGGCTCAGGGAAATGAACTGAACTATCTAGTGAGAAGAAAAATGGTACTGTAAAGATGGAATAAAAAAAAAGCCTAAGGTAATAGAGATTGATCACTCAATCTGTCCGTGGCCTCAGATAAGACTGATTGAATTTAACATGCTAGGTTACAGTTAAGTAGCTGGTTTGTTTCAGTGGTTATAATATCATTTCAGATTATCACAGTGAGCTATTTATTTACTTTTGCATTTGTGAGTCCTTTAGTCAGTTCCTTTATGTGAGCAAAAATATGTTTATTTTCCCACTCCCTGCTGTTGTGTATTCTATTAATATCACTCTAGTTGAAGTAGACGGCACAGTAGAAACTATTTGGTGTTGAATTTGTTTCTCAGATTTCTTCTTTTCTTCTTTTTTCTTCTTTAGGCGCTTATTTTTATAAAGCGATTCAAAAACCTGCAGGCATTTTTAATACACACTTAGTTCTCTTCCATCTCTTTCACATTGGCCATAACCCTTCAATAACAACCAACTTGAATGCAGAAGCCTATGTAAGGACTGTGATTTATCTCTTTCAGAAAAGATGGAGATGACACTGTACTTCCCACGTTTTCCAAAACAAAGCACTCAGAAATGGCACCAGTTCAGTCTTTGTTTGATTTAAAAAAAAAAAAAAAAAAAAAAAAAAAAAAAAAAAAAAAGCTGCCAGAAGAAAATCTGAAGTTAATAGAAAAAGAACATTGCTGTGAGATATACTGCCCTCTATTATTTACTAACAACCATAATTAACATCTCCATTCCCTCACCAAGGGAAGTTACTCAGGTATCACAGGTACTCTTGCCTCATTTCTCAGGCAGAAACTAAAGGGATGTTGGTAAATTTGGCCTTTCTTATGCTCCCCATAGCCTCTCAGAGTTATTTCTCTGCACTGCCCTTTCCATGGCTCCATTTGGATTTGGTAAATCATGGACTCTCTGAGCAGTAGTCTGGTGCCATGTCATGCTTTGTACTGTGTACACAGACCACAGTGAGACTACTTAAGAGCTTATTATCTAAATAGATGAGGCAAAATGGGTTTCTAAAGCAGAGTGATGGAGAAAATGTGATGGATTCCCAGTAGAAATGAGTAGCTCTGAACAGAGGGAGGTGACAGAAGAGAGCTTGAAGTCCAGTAGCTTGAACAAGATCTGACTTTCGAATTTGACTCAGCTGTTTTTGCTGATGTTGAGATAAAGGGGGATCAGAGTGCCTGTACTTACAGGGCCAAAAAAGTTGTACTAGGGGCACCAGACAGTTGTCTGAGGACTTCTGGACTCATACATTTTCTGTAGCAGAAGCAGGATGGCACCCAAAATGAGATCCTCTTCCACCTTCAGCCAGCATGACCCCATTAGCTTGCAGTAGACATCTATCAAAATGTTTGTGTCTGCCTGTGACTGAGCAGCATGCCTGTCCTAGTGCTCCCAGCGCAGCTCTTCTTTTGCCCCCAATTTGTCTTCTCATTATATGTCTCTCCCTCCTTGTGCTGTGTGCCATCTCAATAACAAGATATATGCACTGCAGAAGAGGTGCTATGTTTAAAATGTCACTGTCGTACCTTGTCCAGTATGGCCCTGACCCATTGGCATTTGTCTATAAGAACTACAGTAACAGAAATTAATACATAAATCCTCCCACTTCAACAGTATAGAAAAGGTGGGGTGGTCATGACCCTGTAATACATATTCCCAACCTCTCTGAGAGTTTTTGAACAAAGGTTGTCACTCCAGGAGAGAACACGTATTACCATCTTGTAAGTGTAACCTCATAAGCTTTTACCTTGTGCGAAAGTGCCTCTGTCTCTCTGTTCTTTCTTGATCATATATTTTGGTTCATGGGCAAAGCCTCTTATGTCTTCATTTCTGCCATCAGGGATGGCAGTAATTTTGAAAGAGTATTAGTGGTCTGTTGTTTAGTACATGCTTCAGATAGATCAATGAATGTGTCAGTTTTTCCAAAAATACCAAGCAAATGTTGTATAAAGGTAAAGAGCTACCTATACTGCTCCACTGGCATAAGTAAATAGATAAGCAGACATAAACAAGTCCTATGAAAGTGGTGAGCTAAAAAGACCAGTCAGAGGTACAACCAACTGATTGAAGGAGGAAGCAGGAAATTAAAAAAAATAGTTATACTGGTGTCAGTCCTACTTTCAAGTTTGAGGGAAATGTGTCAACATCTGCAAGTAGGGGTCAGACTGAGACATGAGAACTTATTTCCTCATCATCTACCACTTGGATTGAATATTCAGGTATTACCTACTTTTTCAGTTGCTTTATTCAGCTGAGGAAACAAGCCTAGTGAAACATTTCATGTGTTTTTCCTAGAATGAGCCCACTGCATCTTAGTGTTTCTGATCTGGGACAGGATTTTCCTCTGGTGCTACTAGTAAAATCAGTGTTATCACATTATGACTCATCTTGTGTAGCAGTGATTTTTGAAGATGTTCTGCTTTCAAATGCCATATTATTTAATAAGTCATTTCCAAAGTCCTCAAGCTCCTAGAAAGCCAATTAATAACATTTCTTTTTAAATACGTGTGCCAGCAACCCACACATTCAACATGCCAAGCACTGAGGCTTAGCATAAGTTCTCAAACCTTTGGCTGAGATCCTAAATATAAGCACCAGAAATTTCAAGAGAGATGAAGACTTAAAAGAGCTTCAACACTACATTAAGAAATGATGTATTTGGTCCTTTTGAGAAGCCAGAATGTAACCAGAGACAGGGCTTGTAATGCAGGATTCATTTTCTAGCCTTTGTGAAGTGTGCTGTTTCTTCAGTAATCTCGGGATTGTACACTGGTTTCTCTTTAGAGTGATATTCGTACATTAGAGGGTTGGCTCAGAGTCCAGCAGTTTTCAGTAGCTCTTATTATTGCCATGTTCTCTTGGCTATAGTTTCACATTAAAGGAAATGTAAGTTGGGAAGAAAGAAGAAAAACGTAAAGGGAAAGGAGGAAATTATGGTGACCTGATTTATGAAGCAGATTGTGATCTCCTGATGAAAATGGACCAGAAGATCTAGCAATTACTATGGAGCGCCGTATTCATGTAAACGAACAGGCTTTAATGGACCATGTAACCAATGGTCTGCCCCATAAATCATTGCCCAGTTACGTTGTTTGACTGGAGAAACTTCTGTTACTGCCCTGAAAACAAAAAGTAAATCCACACTGCTTGGCTGTTGGAGAGCAAATACCGGATGTGCCTGAAATTTTCTTCCCCAGACACACTTTGTACTAACAAGTCTTTCTGCATAGGTAGATCCCATAAGGCAAGAACATGCAGCATTTCTTAACTTGGGATCGTACTGGCAGGAATAGGACTTGTTATTTAGTTTTTTTGTTGTTGTTGTTTGTTTGTTTGTTCTTTTTCAATAACTATCAGTCTCCTAAGCAACAAAATAAGTAGGAGGAAAAATAGCAACTAGGCTAATAACAAAACTGGGGGAAATCCCAGCCTGAGTCATTATAGGAAAGGGAATTAGCAGTCCTCTTGAGCCTTGTGACACATATTCAACAGAAAATGTTGTTCAAAATTATCATCCTGCCACCTGCTGAAGATACAGCGTATATTATTACCAGCTCTTCCTAAAACTGCTTGCTTTTAAAAAAGCAATTGAAGAATGAGACAGTCTTGTTTTCAGCAGATAAATATGCAGTCTTTGCTGTAAACACCCTACATGTTCTTTCCTCAGTTTTGGGGGGCTTTTATCATGCACATTAATTAAATGCAGTTTAAGTTACGTGTTGATGTTGGCTCTTATTTCGTACCACTGTGTACTAAGTATTACAAGGCTTTTTAGTATTTGAGCTTCTTTTTTCAGCACTCTCTTGTGATTTGGTTCAGGTCTTTTCTATTGGTAAGGGAAGTATTATGTCATGGCCTGAACTGGTGATTGAGCACCTGAGTGAAGAGGGCTGGCCCAGGAAGCACAGGTGCAAGCAATTCACCTGTGCCTCCCCCATGACCAGAAGTAGTGGACCATGGGTCTACCTCTCCCTGGGCTCATTTAAGGGCTCATCTCCACAAGGAGAAGGTCTCCTGGATGAAGGTCACTTCCTAGTGAGGAATGTTCTACAGCCAGAGATCCTTTTGTAAGTCAGGTGAGTCAGCATTTTTCTATATGAGGTTGATTTGTTTGTTTATATTCCTGATGGTGCTTTGCCTGGTATTGTAAAGAACTTCTCAGAAGCAATTTCAGTGCTTCCAAGGACCAACACTATTGGTAATGCAGTTGAATCTACTTTATCTAATAATAATTACTGACTTCATTGCATGCCTCTTTTCCTCTTAAGGGTGCTTATGTGGACTTCTGTATGCCATGCGACCACTTCTTTTGTTTGTTGGGCTTGTAGGAACTTCTAATTCTTGTGACTTTTCTCACATTCCCTGTTTGGCAGGAGGTTCAAGAATTACTAAGAAGGGTTCAAGAATTACTAAGAAGAAGAAAAGAGATAAACGCTGTATTCTCTTAGGCTATAGTTCTACAGGAAAAGAAGATAAAAACACAACATGATTAGAGCCTAAGTCTTTTCATCAATGGATATGGGTTTTTGGAGGCATCTTTTTGCCACCGAGCTGGTGCTTTTTTTGAGGAGTTACTGTGTGAGCATATTACCTAATCATCATGCTGAACATAATCTAACCCAATAAAACCTGAAACCTAGTATTTTACTATGATCAACAACAAAATGTGGTAGAAATGTTTCAGGGTAGTGGTTAATTATCTAGTTAGTTGGCTATGAGAGACAGCCTTTAACAATTCCCTTCTATTCTAAACTGCTTGGAAGCTTCCAGGGGCTTTGTCTGACTCCCAGTTCCCCTCCGCTACTGCTCCTTGTTTTCTTAACTGGTGCATGTTGGCAGCAGTGCAGGCTGCCCAAGTAGTAGACGGTTAGGCTTTCTATTGGGCTGTCAGTGTAGGTCTTTCATTCAGCAGCAAATTCCTGTCTGATTAAAAGAGATCTGTCTGACATCTTTCAAGTGAATGGTCCCCACAGAATTCCCAGACTAAGCTACCGTGAGAAACTGGGTAAAAAGGTTTTAGAAATTGGGCAACTGTTGAGATTTACAGAGTCAGATCCAGCATTGCTAAAGGCAGAAGTTCTGCTATGGATTTCAGTGCAGGACTAAGTCGCTGCCAGTTAGCTACTATAGTGACAGAAACCTTAAAATTTTCTGAGGCATTGTTGTTGTGCTGGACTAATTTCAAGCTTAAATTTGGAATTGTCTGTACAGCAAGTTTAACGTTGCCTATTAAATTGAACTGTCTTTTCTCCTAAATACAATACGTCAAAGAAAATATACTTAGATATCTTAAGTACATTGTAGTTTTGCAAATTCTCTTCCTTTTTCTCCAGAAAAAATGACTATTCCACAAAGAGGATGATTTCACATTAAGCTTCTGTTTCTACTCTTATGTTTGGAAAATGTTGCTAATCTTTAGTAAAGAGCTCTCAGAGACTTGCTTTCTGTAAGGCCAGAATGCCTCATTGGCTTATTGCAGACTTTTGCTGGCATATCATCATATTAATGTTCCTTCTAGGTTTATCTAAAGTGTCTCTATTTTGAAGCTGGAAAAGAAATGGAATAGTGTAGCGGAATGTCGCCGTTTGTTTTTAGTAAAGCCTATTGTAGTTAATATAAAAATCAAAAGCCTCTGACAAAGAAGATGACTTTAAGCAGTGTATATTTTAGTAGAAAGCCTGTTCATGATGCTTGCAAATGCATTTCATGATTTTTCTTTAGAAAAGCAAAATGTGAGACTAGCACTATGTTACTTTAAAATAGCATGTAAGATAAATGCTACAGAAAAAAAATACTGATTAGCTCTAGAATGTAATGTGTCTTTAAAGTGGGCTTATGCTTAGAAACCTTTTATTTGAAATAATTTTTCATTATAAGCCTTGGTGGCGTTATTTTAATGTTGTGGTCTAACAACATTAAAGGTTGCCAATTGAAGCTCAAAAGATCTTGGTCTGCTTTTTGCAGTTCGTCTTGCAAGTGTCCTTATGCAGGCTGTTTTCCTTTCCCCTCAGTTCACAGGAATTTCATTAAGTAGTTTCTCTTGCTATTAAGACTACCAATAGACGTTTGCTCGCCTCACTTGAAGCAGTACCAGATGAGGTACTACAGTCACATAAAAGATAATATTTTTGCTGTAAGAAAATGTATAACTCCAAGAAAGTTCTGCAGCAAGTGTCATTGTCCTTAATTGCAAAAGAGGTGTGGAATAAGTGCTTCTATCTCTGAAAACTTGCAGTATGGGAAAGTGCCATTTTAGCCTATTCAGAAAATAAACATCTTAATCCTTTGGTTGCCTTGACCATTTCTGCAGCAATAGAGCTTCTCTGAAAGGACTTTCACCTAGCACAGATCTGCAGAATAACATGGCTAGATCAGTGGGACTGATTAGCCTGCCAAATGTTCCTGAGCATGGAATAGATGTAGGGTTACAAGTTATGGACAATATCTGTAATAGGTTGGAGTTCCTGGTATTTCCTTGAAAGTTAGTCAAAGATCTCAATCTCTTCTTGACATTATGTGTATGCTTGTTCTATAATATCATTGGATTCCTGGTAACTCGGAGAAAACACACATTGCATCTGGAAAGAAGCACTTCATGACCATCTTATCCATACTTCCTAAAGGCAGTGACAATTTCTGGAACCTGCTCTTTTCCAATGAAAATGGAGAAGAATGGGGGAGGAGAGCTTGAGACTAATAGCTGAATGAGAGAGCCTGCTCCCGGTGTACCCGAGAGAGCAATCTTAGACAGAGTTTTTCATTGGCCTTTTTTTTTATTACTTTTAACTTCTTTGGCTCTACACATTTCCACATCCCCTAAGACCAGGATTCCTATCAATCTCTTGATCTCTTTTCCTGGCACACGCAATGACAGTCCTCTATGAACATGGAACCACAGAAATTTCGCTGCCTTTTAAAATAAATAAAAAAGTCCAAACTGCTCTTTGTATTCAGAGCATATTGGCCTCCATTGTTCTGCTACCTCTTCCCATTTCTTTGCTGCTTACATTACTTGACTTCTCTCCTGCTTCTAAGATACATGCTCTATTTTTTTAGTGTTTCTCATGAACTAAAACAAGTACTAAGTCAAGCAGTTACCAGAATTGGAGATCTAACCTTCCTCCACTCCAATCAGTACAGTTGTCATGTAATAGCCATCATGTTACTTTTAAGTATAGATTATTATTACTGAGCATGTATTACCTTGGCTGCTTGCCCAGCATGTCCTTGATAACTCAGGGTTGCGAACAAATGAGTAATGCTCTGGTTCTACTCAATAAGACACAGGATCAGAATGATTACAGTGGCCTTAGTATTCAAGAATCCTTTAAATTTGGCAAACCAAATTAAATTCTAAAAGTAGTTTAGATAGCTTTTCATGAGTAATTGCTATTAACCCTTTTCCCCTTCTCGCCCCCTTCCAAAACTGTTATTGATTCCCAGTTGCTCAGATGCTAGAATATCCTCAGATAATGTGTTGGGATTGCAGGCACTAGCAAGCTTATCAAAGTAATGGGATTATTTAAGTAGTAGGCAGAAGGCAGCTGGATAGATTAATAAGTAGCTTGATACCTGCCTCTATGTAGGGATTAATGTCAAGAAAGTAATTTTGATTGTGGAACTCTTATGTAATGCATTCTCATGTGGGAGGGTTGGTTTGTTGTTTGTTTGTTTGTTTTTTTTTTATCCCTGAGAATGACTCTTATATAGTATTCTATGTTTTCAAAGTAACCCTGGTTGGTTTGGCTCAGTGTCACAGGTGACTGGTGAAGCAAACAGCAAATTCAAAAACGGTTCCAGTATCACCTGTGTTTGGCCACAAGGATCTTGTTTATTCCAAGCAAGATTCATTTTTCAAGTAGAAGCTAAAGCATAACAAAAGCTCTTTATATCTAGCTGAGCTAGCCTGGGAAAAAAATTGCTTGCAAATCTAAGGAATATACAGAAACAGTGACTGATGTGAGAATTTGCAGTAAAACAGCCTTTGTTGCCTAATTTGTTTTGAAACTGGGAACATGATATATGGACTTTTTGTTTGTTTGTTAATGACAGCGGTGGATAGGGAATCTTGCTATCATCAATTGATGGTAGCAACTGTCCTACCCGGCTCTGTCAGTAACTGATAGAACACTTATACTGTCACCTCAGGAAAGAAACTTGTGTTATGTGACCTAGGGGAATAGACTTTTACACCTAATTATCAGAGAATATGCTGACTACATGTGTGTTTCTTGATGCCTGTTTATACTTCTACTCCAAATCTTCCTCACTGGTTCTACTCCAGATCTTCCTCCTGCTCTGTGCCTCACTGATCAGAACTAAATAATGTTCACTGGTAATCCTTTTCCTCCTCAGTTCTCCCCCAGGTAAACTGTATGGGTCTTTAAGAACAGGGAGAGTTTGTACTTTCAAGATGGAGTCTGTTGCTTTCCAAGACTCGTGCAGAAGAAACTAAAGCTAGAAATGATGAAGTTAATCCATCTGTAACCTACCCACTTCTTTCCCCCTACTGAAGCCTTTGACAGAACAATAAATTTCCATTATTTTGCGAATGTTCTCTTTCATCTAGGCATTTTCAACTGCAGTCAGTGCTATGCAATTCTAATCCACTTTCTTCCTTATGTTGCCTTCATTTGAGCCTTCTCCCTAACAGAGGGTGGCTGTGGTGTGCACCTTGTGTTCAGTACACTGAGGAGAATTAAAAGCTGTGAGCGTGACACTACATTTGTTCTTCTTGTTTGCCACAGGTTATATAGCACAACCATACTTCTGTTCTCGAATATCAGTACATTTGCATCTACAATAATGCCTGGAAAACACTGAGGCCATCTTCCTGTGTTTCTGAGCAAGTCTGTACCAGATAAGAATGTTTCCAGTGTTGATCTACTGTATATTCTCAAGTCTGAGATCTTTATTTAGACCCGGCCTCTGTTTTTCACTTGGAATAGAACTTGCACCAAAGAATAGCATTTGGGTGGACTTCTGGAACGTAAGCAGTTTATCAGGAAATAACAACCAGGAAAAAACTGTTCCCCCATCATTTCCCTTCCTCCCTCCCCTCCCCCCCCCCAGGAAAGATGAACCAACAGAGGTGTTTTCACACTCCCTTTAAAACTGCAGGTTTTTGATCTTTCATTATGTGAAGCGCTAAGAAATGAGGCTACATGCTTTCATTTAATAGTATAGTTCCCTCGTGATATCTTTCCTTAATGAGGACAGTGTTGCTAACTTGTTAGGAGCCTGAAGACTGTATAAAATTAACATAGCATGTAGGAGAAATTAACAGAGAGAGGAGCTCCTTGCCTGAAATTGAATGAGATCACTGATGGCCCTTTCTCCAAACTTTATTTCTATATTAAGGAAGAAATATTAATAAGGATAATATAGAACACTGTTACTCAAAAGTAGGATGCCCTTGTTTTTATTCAATAACCGGAATGACGAAAAGTAATTAATCCTTCTCAATGCCAATTATATCAGTAAAGCAAGCAAGAGTTGGGTGTTTAACTATGAGGGAGAAAGAGAAGGGTCATGGGTCTTTACTAAGGAGAAATAACAATCAATAAAATAACCAGTTTTGTATGAGAAGTTCTGGTGTACTTCCATATGAGTTAAAGTAGAAGACATACAATTATCTCAGTAGGATAAGACTATTATTCTGCTAAGAAATTAGAATGTGGTTCTTTCTATACTTCATGATAAAGTGAAACCAAGGAGTCAAGGTGATAAATGAATGCAAGGGTGACAAAGCCAGGCAGCGGATCCATGAAGTATCGTTAGAGCTGTTCATAATTTGTTTTTCTTTGCAAAATGTGATTGACAAAATATGCTCTTTCTGCAGTCATTTGTCAGCCATGCATATCACCCTTCTACAATCACAAAAGGTATGCAAAGATGTCTGCAATCCTGGAGGGTGTGTGAAATAGAGAGCCCATGTAATGTTAGTGAAGACCAATTTGCTGCAGCCTTGGCCTTTTAGCGATTGTAACTCGCTTCTTCAACAATGGTTCCTAAGGGGGGACTAAGTATTCTTTGTGTTATATCTCTGCTGCAGCAACAGTGAAAGCAAGGTATTACTTCCACACCTTCTTTTGTGGTTTTACTATGGAAAACAAATGAGTTATTGCTGGCAGATCCAAGGAGCTATAAGCCCGGGGGTGATCAGTGTGTTGACAGTAACAGACATTCTTCTAGATAACGATTATTGCTAAATATATATATATTTTCTGATGAAGTTTTTCTCTCTCCTTCTGGAGAAAGTTCTCAAGTGCTGGGAATCCCTTCAGCTCCTGCCTGGAAGTCATGTGCAGGTGCCTCTTTCCCCACCTGCTAGTGGTTATTCCAACAAGGGGAGCTAGTGAGGGACTAAACCACTCCACAAAGATCTGCTAATTAACCTTGGGACACATTTGGTTGCATTTTACAGCTGCAAGTAATTTTATCAGAAAATACCCAGGATCAGCAGAACCAACTCCCTTCCTCTGTCTTGAGGAGTCCAGGCTGTGCAAAGTCTCTGGATGCAGTAAAGTGACCCCAGCCAGCAGTGGTTTTGTTCCAGTGCAGTCATGGGCTGGTTCTGGTGTCAGCCCAAGCTTGAGTTGGCTTTGTCAAGGTGAATGGGTGGGCATTGGTCACCAGAGGGTATCGCCTTCTGGTGCTGGCAACATCCCTGGGGGGACTGAAGAGCTTCACTGCTCTTGCCAGCAGAAGTCTACGAAACGCTAGGCATCAAAACTTACTTGCTTGATGACAGCACATAGTGATGGACCAGATGGGTTTGTCTTGTTTCTTATGGTTCAAAAGACACAATATACAAACAAATGTAAAGGCCTACAAGTCACATCCTAAACTAAACATAAGTCTGGGGACTGATGCTCCTGTGGGGGTGAAGTGCTAATTAGTGACACCTGTTACAGAGCTCAGCAACAGACGGGTCTTGCTATAAATGAATGGTGGTTCTGGAAGGAGTATACTCTGGGGAACCTGCAGGAGTTAGACAGATTTAACTACACTGATTGGTAATAATCTATAGACAATGACAGGAGCAAAGATCCAGGAAAAAAAAAGTCAGTAAATTATGCTTTGGAAAAATGATTGCAGGGTTTTGTTTTTTGTGTTTTTAAGGGTATTACGGCGAAGTGCTAGGCATTTTTCTCCTGCTGGCATTGAAAGGGAATTGGAGGAGGGAATGTTCCATGTTATGCTACATACTATATATGAGATCTTAGTCAAGTCATAGTCTCTCTGTATTTTATAACTTGAGGTCAGCAAAGTCCTCTCCATTTTGTTTATCAGTGACTTTTGTATCTGAAGCTTTCGATATATTTGCCAACATTAGCTTTCAAGTAGTCTTTAAAAAAAAAAAAAAAAACAAAGATGCAAACTAGATGTTATCTACCCCTAATTTGGAAAGATTTTGCTGAAAATCTCTAATCTCACTTTGATTTTTCATGTGGAAACTTGAAATTTGCTATAAAAAAAAAAAAATCAGACCTTGTATACATTTTTTTTCTGAACTCTTCATTTTCTATCCAAATAGATAAAGCTTGGCTATTACAGGTAATTTTATTTATGAATGTATTTTGAGGATGTAGAGCTCCTAGATTCGAAAGCAGACAGTATAGGTTTAGAATAGGTTTTCTCTATTTTTACAGAATGCCCTGAACCCTCTGCAGTTGACTGTCACAGTGAAGAAGCTCATTCCTTGTTATTTCTTTTCAAGCAGCTCAGGATGCTGTTGGTTCCTAGTTCAGCTGGGTACAATGGTTCCTGTTTTCTAGAGCTCTGTTGAGCTTCCAGCAGTTGAGGATGCAAATAAATCGCACTCTACTCTGTTCTGTGATGAAGATGGTGTTATTTCTACATTTTTCCTTTCCACTTTGTATTCATGAAGTATTTGGGCAGTTTCTGTCTTGTTTGACTGATTCTAAGTGGCAGGGCCACATGTCTTGTCTTTCCCCACATGCCATCTCAACTCTTCAACGTGTTTGTCTGCTCTTGATGGCTGCCTGATTACAATTGTTTTCTGCCTTCTAAGTCGGCATTTTCTGGTAAGTTCTCATGTGTTAGCTTAAGGACAGGAAAGCGTCAAAGACACTGTCCAATTTTCTGTAGTGAGAACTGGGGATATTTAAACTCACAGGAATCCTGGTAATGTCACCAGGATCAGGAGGTGGGGAGAATTGGATAGGGCAGCACTGTGGCTAACAGAAGGATCACATAGGTCCAAGTGTTCTTGAACATGCGTTCCAGGGCCCTAAAGAGTAATAATGCTGCGTTTCTGTGTGTTCTCAGGCTGGCTTCTTGTAGAGCTAGCAAACGAAGCTTGAGAAATTGCCACAGCTTTTCATTCTTTCCTCCTTCCCTAAAATGTAGCTATTAAAAATACAAGTGGATGCTTGTATTTTCTGGGATGAGCTTTTATTGAGATACTTGACATTTAGTTCTGCTAATGTACTTTTGTCATTTTGAAGGGATATTATGCCTTGCTGGGCTTTCTAAGCTGTTTTTAAGGAACAATCAGTGTAAGCACAGCAGTCAAGCTGAGGCTCAGGCCCAGTCTACTTGAGGTCAACATCATAGCCCCACCTGGGAAGTACTTCTGATCAACATAGTCTATAATAGTAGTCACAGCCAACATGGTCTCTTCACATGTGGGCTGGATCTGGTCAGCAGGTAAAATAAATCCGTAAGTACCCTTGTCTCGCAGTTCGAATGTATAGGAGAAAGGAATACCAATCATGTGAGCCCAGTCCCGTGAGGAGCCTGAGTTATTGTCTGTGAATTTAAAAACAGAAGGGAGATGTAAGTATTAAGCACCATTCTTTGAAAATACTTCTTGCTGAAGTTAATGCAAGGTTATACCAGAATCCCTGAAGAAAGCAGTAATCATACATCACTGTGGCACGGAGAGCAGTTTTTCTAGGTGATGATTTTCTTAATTATCCTAAAAGTCTTGCATGAAGCTTCCTCAGTGAAACAATTTTCCATAAGATGATATTGTAAAATAACAGGAGATGAATTCCATGAATTCTGTCTTTATAGCATTTTGCTATTAGTGATTATTGTTGGAGACGAGGTGGATCAGCCATTCTTCTGTTCTAATACTTCATTTCCAACATTGGCACTGTTTGGCACTTATTTGTCTATATACATATTTTGCATAATTCTGCTAAAGTCTGAAAAAATTCTGGCTATCATTGTTCATCTGCCTCATGGATCTTTTCTTGAAATCATTTGCTGTAAGTAGAAACCCTGGTAAAATGCAGACTTAGGCATGGACAAGTTACCATATGTTTACACCACATTGCTCGTGCAGGTGACTTGTGTGACCAGGGGACTGCCATTGACAGACATTGTGAATATGCAAAATGTGGGCACTGGAGCCAGCTACTTACTGTTTTGGTGAAAAGATTGTTTTTACAATCTCTAAGGCCCTTGAGTCCTTTGTGTTAATACTGTCAGCTAATATCAGCTTTGAAGGTGCATTCATAATATGTCCATCCTGTTATTATAATGAGGCTGTAGACAACATATTCCACACAGAAATGCAAGCAGCTGCAATGTGCTAATATCTGGTGGAGTGAGTGTAGACCTGATTGGGATTTTAATTTTTGCTTGACTCCAGTGAAGACAAATAGGACTTCTGCTGCTGACTTCAGCAGGGTCAGAATGATCTATCACCAATCTCTTTCTGTCCCTTGTGATGTATCTGCGAGGAATTCATGTAAGAACTGGCTTCTGATCAATGCTTCCTTCCTTCCTGCAGTCAGCTTTAACGTACAATGTTATCTTGTATTCAAATGACTGCTCCTTCGCGATTTCACCGAACCAACCCATTAAATATTACTCAAAGAGGAAACTCAGCAGAACAGCGCTTATTGATGCCTGTGACATAAGAGTGACTCTCTCTCTTTGAAAAACAGGGCAATCAAAGGGAAAAACAAACTTACATAAAATCAAAGAGGTTGATCCTACTTCATAGCTGGTCCCATACTTTTCTGTCAGAGCAGCTGCTGCTGTCTGTGCAACATGCATCTGGAAAGTGAAAATATATGAACATTATTTTCTCTAATACCAGTAAATCTGGCGATTATTCTGTCTGCCAATTTTTTTTTTCCGGCTTCAAGTTTACATGTAATCAGCTTCAAGTTTTATTAGTATTAGCTCGAGATATTAAAGAAACCCTTTACAAATGTGTTTCTTGGGTGAAATGTTCTTCCTTTTTTTTTTTTTTTTTTTTTGAAAATAAATTTCATTTAAAATAAGATGACAGCTGTTAGGTGAAGAAGGTATTTGTTTTGCTCTAGAGCAAGGGGTACTGCTTGTAGCAGTAATGATTTCTTACACTTCTATTACCATAGATTGTGTCTCACCATCTTTAAAAGCTAAACCATAGATTGACTGAATGACTTGTTTAGTCTCTCTTTTGAAGTTTGAGCCCAAGTTCCTCATGCTCTTTGCTAGTGCAACAGCTAAAGGAATATTTGTGATTGCTCATTTTATTGAACTTAAAACACTCAGAAATTGAGGCAGAGAAGTAACCAAAAAGTAGGTGCCTATTCTCCCATTCTCTTGAATGCATTTGATTATCTCTTCTGGACACAACCACATGCACATAATCTACCAGCATTCTAAAATACAAACACGTTCTTACATGCAGCGTTTGATTGCAAGCGGAACCTGATGCTTTTAACTTAGCTTGCACAGGAGTAACACTATCTGTAACAATTTTTTTCTGGATTTAAGATGGATTAGGATTCATTCTGAGGCAAAGGAACTTTGACTGATACCACACATATAACAGGCTGCCAAGAAAGATGAAAAGACCAGAACCCTACACAAGGTAAATGAATGTGCTAAAACCCTCAGATATTCCTCAGGTGAAGTTTTCTTCAAAGAAAATGCAACAGGGCAAATATAGTTTTGCTGTGTGCAACTGCCCGTACTAGTTCTAGTAGAGTAGAGGGTGAATGGTTTGCCCTACCAGTTCTTCATTGTTATTTGGAGGTTCAGTTGTGGAACCATATGGAGTGAGGATGTACTGTCCATAGGAGTGAATAGTTAAGTAGCACAAAATGTCACTCTTCTTCCTTTCAATAAGCTGGACCACAGCTCTTGTCTCAGGTTCCGATTCTGGTCCAGTCCCACAGAAGATTTCACTGCTGCAGTTATAAGAAACACCAAGAGCTGGAAAGGAATATAAAAAGTGGACCAAATTAAAGGCATACAAACCCCAGTTCCAAGGAAGTTTACCTTGGAGTGTTAAAGTGTGTGTGTAGGCAGGGTGCTGGGGGGGGAGGGGTGTAACCCTTTCCTCTCTTGATTGCAAATATAATTTGGAACCTGTGAAATATCTTGTGCACATCTCCAGGCTGGACAAATACTGGCTGTTAGTTGCCTGGCTGCTAACACTGGTTGTGCGTTCACCTGCAGTGAATTGGAGCTACAGTTATATAAGCCGTGATCTTCTGCTTGCAAAAGGAGACGCCAATTGAAAATTGATGACAGTACTTTTACAAACCGGGTTTTTATTTTTACATGTATCTTGATTGAAAAAAGGGATGAGTATTTCTATTGTATTGGACTTCATCTTATTTCGGAGCCTATTACTCTTGCTTTACATTTATGTAGCTGACCCAAAATACTTGAAACTTACTGCCCCAGGAGGAATTGAAGTTTCGGTTCAGATCTGTCCCATAGCAGGTACCATTCATATGCGGAGAACGGTTTTTCCTCCACAAACGAGCCTGAACAAAAATAAACTAATTATTAACTCTATAATCCAAAAGGACTAATGATAGTACACTGTTGAGACACCTTTGTTTTGGACCTCTGCATTTTTGAGTAATTCTTACGTTGTAGGGGACTCTGTGTTCAAGGATGATGAAACTTTCTACCTGCTGTGGAAAACTTATTTTCTACAGCCATGCTGACATCTTCCACAAACCTTCATGCATGTTGAAATGAACCTCCTGAGGCTCTTCCGAAAGCAAACGTACTTGCAATTTCTGTAGCACTGAACTCTTTCTACAGAGCGTTGCTCTTTTAAGAAATGAATATGCTTGTGTCCCAAAGAGGTGATAGCATTTGGTTCAGATGCAAAAGACAAACGCTTTTTTGTCATCTAATCTTGCTGCTCTTTCCTTCTCTGCAATGCTTGTACTCAGTGCTACACCTGGTTCCCTGCAGAACTCCCTGCCTGTCTGAGCCTCCTGACTGAATTACTAGTGCATCCAAGTACAGAGTGTGGCAGGCTCCATTGCTCCAAACTTGCTGGGATGTGTGCTGGAGATGGGAGGGTCCATGTGGCAGTAGGCCGAACCTTTTGGGCCATACTGAGATCCTGTTTTAAAAAGATATTTATCCTGGGTTCAAGTACCTGGAAGCATGATGAGAGTTGCTGAAGATCAGCATTTTTTCATTATTCTCAATACAAGAAAATTAAGATTAGTTAGGATAACATCTGTTTTTCAGAACCAGATTGCCTAGTATCTGACCAACTCTTCTCCTGTCCCATGCTGCAAAGGTGCTTAGATTCATCTGCTAGTTGATGTATCTTGCAAAGCACAGCTGAGCCCTCCAGGCATGCTTAGCTCTGTCTTCCAAGCCTCAAGCTGTTAGCAGGGAAATGAGTCAATTTCCAGAATCCCAAATGCAGTGGACCCTATGGTTTTGACTTTCCATCTTCCCAAGGCTCTTGACATCTGCTAGGAATTTTTAGTCCTATGATCTCAAGTGACTTCTGTTTTACCAGAAGAAACAAAACCTCTGCAGTGAGAGGATTTGTGTAATGATCCTGTCGCTGTTCTCTGTTTAAATATAATTGCTATGACTGTCTCTAAAATTAAACACATTGTACACATCTAAATTTCAGATAACTTTTAGATTTTCACTACTTACTGTTTCCCAGGAATAGATATAACCATCAATGTTGAGGACTGGCAGGATGTAGAGGTCCAGATTCTGAAGAAACTTCTTTATCTTTGGGTCAGATTCATAATTTTGCAGAATCTGAAAAGGGGCGGGGGGGAAATGTAAAGGATCAGAGAATCTAGAGGTATTAGCTGGAATGAGCTAATTCAGAACTATCTTCAAAGAATCGCTCTCTCTTGGATATCACTATGGCACCCAAGATCTGCTGGATCCCTGGTTATATTGTCTACGTGCATTTTGTATGGATGTGGTCTTGCAGGAATGAAAGCTATACCTTAGGCACTGTGAGCCAGACACTTTAGTATAAGCAGAACATTGCTATACCACATCTTATGGTTGTTTTTAATTCCAAGAGGGCTGTGAACTTGTGATGTAGAGCAGCTAGATCCAAAAATCACTGTAGAAAATGGAGAGATTGTTGACTTGTTTGGTGGCTTTGGAGTCGGTTCAGATGAAGGAAACAGTACAGTAACAGATGCTGTTCCGTATCTCATCTCAAACTGTGGTTTGAAATTAAATCTCCACAGGTTTCTGTACAACTAGAAATGCTGAAAATAATATTTAAGCAGAAAAAGAATAATGCTTTGGACCACTGTAGAGGAAGAATTGAAATATACAAAAACACAATCCATGATGTTTTTTTTATTATTATTTAAGTGGTAAAGGTAGAACTCACTTCTTTCACAAACCACTGGCAGAAGGCTGGTGAGATCCACTCCCTGGCATGAATCCCACAGTCCATCCAAATAATCTTTTTGGTTCTATCTGATGGTTGACTGATCTGAGAGAGTATAAAAATGGTCACTTGGAAAACTTATATTGCAATAGAATAGTCTAGCCTAATGTAGGGGAGAAAAGGATGTTTTTAATATACTGTTGAGTTATCTAAGATAATTATTATTACAGATGTCATTATTACAAGCTCTCCTTCCTAATAACCCTGTATCTTAAGTATCTCAGAATGAGAGTCTTAATCTGAGTAGATGTTTCAATAAAATAGTCTCTTCTTCATTTATCTTAGTCATTCACAGGACTTACTGTTCTTACACTGAGATTCTTTTTTTAGAAGGGGAATCACAAAAAAGCAAGGAATTTAATTTTACTCTGTAATAGGAGCATCTTAGGCAATAACTCATCTAGTTATTAAGACCACAGTTTTTGCTAGAATTTCTAGTAGAAGTATCATGGCATACTTTTGGACAAAACGTTACATGCTATGAAAAGTAGTAAAAACAGTGAAACAAAACTTTTGATCCTCACACACAGCTGTTTTCAAGTTATTTTCAGCGTGATTTGTATTTCTAAATAAGATTCCTATTAAATTGATTGTTTTTAGTACAAAATAGCAATAATGAGGTTATAGCAATGGTGTATATGAGTGTTTGGAAAGCTTACTCCACTCTAGAGGAGTAAAACCATCTCTTATTTCAGTCAACTGGGGTTTGGACTATCTTAAGAATGATTTGAATCCTGTCTTCTCCATGTACTTCTCTACTTATGTAAAGCTACCTTTTATTTATCTTAGTAGAATTCCTCTCTTACCTGCAGGTAATAGATTGTTCGATTCTCAACTGTCTCCCCCAGGTAGTGCTGAGTCACCAGCTCACTGTTGCTCTCCTGGATCTGAGCCATCCATGTATAAATCTGAAACAGCCACAGAGAACTCCTGGGGCAAAGGGGAGTTTCCATCTCTTACCCACCTCCGTTTCCAGATTAAAGCATTTTCTTCTGCTTAGGCAAACAATGTTTTCTTTGGAGTTAAGCTGTGATATCAAACCGTTTTATCACTTGACTCTCACAGAAGGAGTTTTACTTGTCTGTGAGCAAAAATGTGCCCCCCGTCTTAGGTGTTCATTGCAATACAAAACTGATCATGACATAATGGGCAGGTTGAGTGAGATTCGTCAAGTGTCTTTTTGTTGTCTTCACTGAATACGGAGCCTGTCAAATCTCCAAAACAGCATTACTGTGTTTTCTGTATTAATTTATTTTCCACATGTTAGTTCAGCAGGAGTCTCATAGTAGTTCAATGGGTATCCTTGAGAATATTAATGAGGATTGATTCTGCTCTCTTGCTTTTACCACAAAGCTAGGAGAAAGGATGTCACTGAGCTCTCCTTTATCCACATGATGCTATTCTCTTCTCTATTCTCTTCCTCGCTGGGATGCCAGAGACAAATGTTCATTGCACTTTACATTTGGTTCAGCACCAAATATACCAGGGCTTCAATGAATAAATACTGAAGATTATGATAAGGCATAGTTAGGTAGAAATGTAGGAAACCAATCAACTGAATCCCAGAATACTGTTGGCAAAATAATACATCTGCTTTAAGCAGAGCATTTAGGTGTTGGCCAGGATGGAATTGAGGAATTGATCAAAATCAATGGCTAATACATGATCAATTCAGCTAGGCCAGGATTCTAGACAAAGTACCAAAGTTGTTGCTGATCCTTCAGAAAAGACCCTTAAAACCAGAAGGAGCTTCGGTGACTCCAGTAGAGTGGTTTCTGCAAGCACAGAGTTTATTTCCTCATATATACAAAATAGCAACAAAGAGAACAACTGATATAGTTTCTTCTTTACCTCTTCCATTGGATGATACTGGGTATAGTCGTAATTTTCTGGGATCTGCTTATGACTGCTTGTGTCTTCCGGTGCGCTCTGATCCACAAGTTCCTGCACGTCGTGTATTAGGATTCTGAGGGGAGGCAAAAGGGGGAGACAATTACTAACACTTACTGGAGAGCTATAATGGCATATGCACTGCAATTGCATTAATAAATAAAAAGACTTAGACCTTTGTGCAGTAGGCTGCCTGACAAAATCATCGCCAATAGCAAAATAGTTACCTTCATGTAAGAGGAAGTTAAAAGTACAGAAGTCTTTGTTGGATTTTTATAAATAAAGTAATTTTAGCAGATGGTGTTTTTTTGTTGTTTTTTTTTTTTTTAAGCTTAACTATTAAAAAAAAAAAAGTTGAAGACTTTTCTTTACAGATTCTATTTATGGGCAAACCTTTAATATACCATTATTTGCAAAAGGCAGTGGGGAAAGTGGGAAAATGTTAAGATTAGTTCTTGTGGTATAGTAGATACATTTTCACTTTGCAAAGCTATGTATGTACTTGTTATGCTTTGCGAAAACAACAAAAACCTTTTCTTTAAAAGGCTTTTCTCATTTTTTAGCTACAAATTAATTCAGAAATAAGTGTTGCATAGGGCTAACTCCTTGACCAAAGGAGTCAATAAAACCTTTTTCCTAGCTTCAGAGGACGTTGGATCAGACACTGCGCTTTCTCACTGAGAGCAGCTCCTTGCAACACAGGCTCACGCTGCGCTTGTTGCAAATGCTTGTGATAAGACAATTGCAAGGGTAGCCTAAACATGATTTCAGGTGCTATAAGTGCAAATGGGACATTCTGCTGACACAAACATCTACCAGCACTTCTGTAGACTGCAAATATAACTTTTTAGTGTGGCTATAGCTTACTTTCTCTTTGGGCCTTGATATTTGTTTGCATCTAATCTTCACACTAAAATTTAGCTGCACAAATTCCTGTGAACTGAAACTACATGCAAAATGCCTGATCAAAGCTCTGGAGAACAAAAATCTCAGCATCTGACACGGTTAGAATATTGATGTCCTGATTACAATTTGTCATTTATGGCTCTATCATTATTCATCTGACTGTCATGTTACCTTCCTCACATGTCAGTTACCTTATGGAAGATGTTTTCTTGCTTTGTTACAGGAACTTTAACTATAACATTGCCTTATTCCTATAGTATTGCCTTATTCCTTATCCAATTCCCCCAGCGATACGAAGACAAACTTCTCCTTGACTTCTCAATTACTGATTTTTCTTTAGTACTCTACAGAAGGTCAGTACAATTGTGGCTCCAATCCTCACTTCCAACACACACACAAAAATATTAAGATGTTAGCTTT
The DNA here is from genome assembly GCF_905368555.1 of Meleagris gallopavo. NCBI lineage: Eukaryota > Metazoa > Chordata > Aves > Galliformes > Phasianidae > Meleagris > Meleagris gallopavo. The sequence goes on from NC_139410.1 coordinate 11,761,329, forward strand.
TGATTTAGTTTTTAGATTTCAAGTAGATTAAACTGAAATCATTAGAAAATTAAGGACCTTGATATAAATAAGTTCACTATCTTGTAGAATGTCATCTAAGTCCTGAATTAGATACTAGATCATTCATACTGGCTTCTGCCTCCAATCTCTTCTTACCTGGTTGTCAGGGCATCACCTTACTAAGAAGAATTTGTTAGGATATCAAGATCAGCTCTAACCCTAAACAACTCTGAAGTGACTAGCTTACCTTTCACCCTGGTAAATGAAAGTCTGTGTCCATAGGCTGCTTGTCATCAGTTCTGAATGACTTCAGCATTGTTTATATGGGATACTGTTTACTTGAAAAAGCTAGTTCAGAATGAGACTGTGAGGAATAGATCATATTTATTCTGTTTTAACACTCTTTGTATCTGAATTAGATTTCCTATTGGAAGCAGAAGTGTGGCTGTTAGCAAAGACGAGTTACTGGACAGGCGTGATAAAGCGTCTGGGGGCTGTTTGCGGAAGTGACTGATCTCAATTCTGTGTGTATTGGGGACCTGCCACTGGGACCTTTGGTCCAGGCTAGGATTTCTGTTGCATTCAGTGGTGCTAGAAATTTGCACCTAACTGGGCAGAAGCAGAGGAAGCAACAGTTAAGAAGGCTGCAGCTTTGAAGAAACTGCCTAAATATATTCCTTTGAAATGACTCTTCTCTAAACCAGTAAGCAACAAAAGGCAGGGAATGGAAATGGAGAGCTACAGAAACTCTTTCTCTCTGTTGTAAACCTTTGAGCTCTCCAAAACTGGGAGGAACCTGTGTCCCAATATCCATCCTTTCTAAGAAGAAAGCATACTCCTGTCAGTAGTGGTTGTACCAAGTATGATTCCAGACAGAAGATCTGAGTTGTGTATCTGAGAGCCACTCTGCCACTGAGGAGGCAACAGCAGGGAATGACAGATTGGGCTGTCCCTGATCCCAGCTCCAAATTCCCAGTCCAGACTAGTTGGAAGAATAAATAAGATGAAGGGGAATGTGGTTTTAAAGCTGTTCATTGAGCAATTCAAAATGAGTTGGAAACATCTGAACAAAGATTGGGTCCTCTCATTGTTTGCTGACTGTTCTTTGGAAAGGGTTTGGTCCTTCTGGGGTGGCAATGAAGATTGCTAGAGTCAACCTTTCCTACCAGGAAATGAGAGATCATACTTGTAAGAGATCATATGCTGATCTAAGCTGTCCTTCACCTCCTGCACCAGAGGAGCTGGGACCCTTATGTGCAGATCTTCTCCAGCCCAGATGTCTTCAGGCAGCAGGGGCTTCCACAAATCCAGCTGGGCATAGGGGAAAAAAGAAATGCACAATTCAAGCTCTGTTTTCAGAATAAGAAAATAAGATAGAGTAGATGCATATTAGAGAAAAAATAGTTTTCTAATTCTTCTCGTGACTCTTCTCAAGCCATCTCTTTAACAGAACATGCTGCACAGACTTAATGTTTTCATTGCCTCAGGCACCATCGATAAGGAACAACACCTGCAGAGAGCCATGCAAGAAATGTAGCTTCTCCCCATAAATTCCTTCATCAAGTCAAAGGATAATTCAGCCCTATTTTGCAAAATAATCTTAGATAAAGCTTTTTCAAGTTTTTCATCTTCATTCCAGCCAAACTTACAAAACTGTTTTACAGGCCAAGACACCCCCCCCTCTCCTCCCACTGCTTTTTTGGGAACACTTGGTTTTTCATACTCACCAATAAAGTGCTGCAAAGCTGCTGGAGATGCTGGACTTGCTGAAGTGTTTCTGGCACAATATGTAAAACCTGATCCCTGGACATTAAAAAGAGAAACAAGATCAGTTTCAGTATCTGTTGAAGTATCCATGAATCCCATAAATCAAAAGGAGATATTTTATTATGTGGAAAGACAGAACATGTAACCGGGTGGTGTTCTAACAAAAGTGTGTCTGAATGATGAATTCCTGGAAAGTTTGAGCTGCAAATAGGACTGTGTGATGTGAGTTTTCTGTTGCTGGGGTGTTAGGTTAATTCTGCTTCCTTGCCAATGACATTCCTTTATTCATCATATCAACTTCATAAGTCAATTGCTTACATTAGCCTGGTGTGTGTTTCTACCTTTGCAGGACCAAGGCCAAAGCAAGATCACTGATTAAAAACTCTTTTTCTACCCCCTATTCAGGAATTATTCAATTATTTCAAATAGGTTTTGTGCTTTAATGATCTACTTTAGCATGTGAAAAAGTTAAATAGCCTCCATGCACAAACGTTGCTAATTGACTGAGATGTTTACCAACTACTTGCCGTGAGAACAGCCAATTTATGATTTTACTTATATTTTTTTTCTGCTATTTGCAGTACAAGGTTAGTCATGTTATTTTTCCAGAAAATACATACAAATCCAGTATTTGGGAGTATATTTTCATTAGGCTTCATGAAACGTCCATTTACTGAAGGCTTAAGAGCAAATTAACGTGTTTGGAAATAGAGAAAACAAAGAGTATGCACTCTTTAGAGAAATAAATGCAAATGCTTTTTATTTATTTATTTATTTATTTATTTATTTTCTACTGTTTATTCAGACTAACTTTCCAGGTCAGATAGCAAATGTGGTATTTCTAATGAGGAATGGATTTTGTTGACTGCATTACTCAGAGGTGCTCTTATTTTTTAGTAACCAGTAACCACTGCTTCACAATTGTCTTCAGTGACTTTGTTGGGCTCTGGATCCTTCACAAGTACAAAAAAATAGCATTTTACATTTTAAAGCCTGTTACAGAAACTTTTGTTGCAGAAGCCTTGCATACTCAGTCATTATGATCATCAATATAATATGCTTTCATCATTTGAATTGTAACTGCTATTGTTTGTATTTCCATATGCAAATGTTCAATTATCAGATTAATATACAAAAATATAGAATTTACATTTCATTCACGTTATTCACTGAAGAGTATGGGGGATTTTGCTTCAGACTTTTCTTCAGAATGTCTCCTTTACAGATGGACATAGAACTTGGTAGTTAGAACAAACTATTCACTACTGGCTCAGGAAATGCTGTTAGCATATAGCACCTCCATCTATGGGGCAAAATGACTATGTCTGCATTGCTAACCATTTGATAAAACGGCCATAATATCGTGGCAGTAGAACCTTGTAGGATAGATAAAAATCTTTGCTAGGAGAATAAACATCTCAGCTGTAGTTCAGAGTTTATTCTCTCTAAATGCCTGGGCTTGCTTTGCTCTTTGTCAGGAAGGAAAACAATATCCTGTAATATCTTTCTATCCTCATTGACATTATGTCTTAATTACACCAAATGAAAGAAATGCCAGACCATCAGATTGCTGCCAGATGGCTAGCTCTTATTTACTGATAAACCTTTTACAATAGCCAGTGTGGAGACAGATAATTTTTAATAGTACACTAAGATTAGAAAGCACGCACTCTTTTATGATTGTGGACTGGGATTCTTAGTGCAGAAGTGCAAAGTCATCCCATTTGACCATGCAAGGACAACTGTTTTTTAAAGTGCTAGAGTTGAGCTTTCTTACCAAATTAAAGGGTCATTCTTAGTACAAGCTACATTTCCTAGGGTGTTCACAGATCAGACGATCTAGATATTTAATCTAAGTTGTTGCACAGAACAAATGACAATGAAAATGTTAGCTCTGCTGGGCTTTACCAGTTGCTTCATCTTTGTGCAGGTACTGCTAACCCAAAGTCACACTGACTGTTCTGTTCAACGTGTTTATAAATCCTGTGCAAGTACTCAACAGGTCCACACCTGGGCAGCAATTAAAAACAAAGATGAACACTTACATTATCTAGCATCCACCGAATTCCACCAAGTGATATCGACAGCCTCTGAGTAATTAAAGATTATTCAGGGAATACAATTAATCTAGAAATATTAAGCACAGAGCTACTTTCTTTATTGACTTTAGAAAATTCCATTTATAAAGGTATATGTGAATAGCTGGCCTTCATACTTTGTGCCCCTCCTGCAACCCACGAGCGCTGTAAAGGCAGAGACTTAAGTATCATTCTATGTAAAATGGAGGCTGAACAGAGCAGAATTATTTAGATAGGTGAAAGTATGACTTTCTATCACTCATCTCTTAGGAAGCAAAGTTGAGAACGGAGACCGTAGCATACTTTTCCAACACATTTGTCTATTGGAAAAAGCAACAGCCTCATTTTGTGAACATCTTTGGATGAGTGTTGTCTGGACTATTTCCTTAGCTTGTTGTTGTTGTTGTTACAGACTTCCAACAAGGTTTCATATCTGAACTGCTTTTGAAACACCATCTTTTCACACAACCATATACTTATTTTATTAGTAGATCTAATTTTGCTCAACCATTTTGTACTCAGGATATTTTATTCCCACAGCATCTGATTTCAAATGTTCCTTCCAAAAACTTTTGAAAGAGGGTCAGCCAAATGATTTTCAACAAATGGAAGTAGAGAGGTTTATTACAGGGACATTCTGCATCTCCTGCAATTGTTCTCTGTTGGCTTGTATTGACACATTCTTTCTTAATTTCTCACCTTTTTGTTTTCTTCCCAAATCTTACAAACTTAAGGATTAATAACCCTCTCTCCACGTTTTCGTTTCCAAATTGCTATTGTCATTTTTACACAGTTCTTGAAAAAATTAGAACATGCACAATTATTCGTAACCCACTTCACACTCACCCATCATATTGCAGTTTCAAGCTGAATTTTCCAGGAATTAGAATCCCCAGACAAACAGCCATCCTAAGAAAAAGTAACATCTTTGTTCAGAGGACAAAGGATAGATGAAGATAGATCCGGATTGAACACTCGATTTGCACAATTATCATATATAGCCAGACCTGCCCTTATTCAATCATTAACTTCACTTTGTAATGTTGAACTTCTTATTAATTCTGAAAGCTGTGTGTTCCACACCCCAAACTACAGGATTATATACATAGCAGCATTCTCAGTGAAGCATTTCCTTCTCTGCAGAGCTGCTCTCAACAAGTTCTTCAAGTCTGTATACATATCTGGGATTGCCCTGACCCAAGTGCAGCACCTGGTACTGGACTTGTTCTCATTAGATTCACATGGGCCCATTCTTCCTTGTGTCTGAATGGTGCCCCTTCCCTCTATTGTGTCAATTGCAGCACTCAGCTCGGTGTCATCAGCAAATTTGTCAGGGGTACACTTGATCCCACTGTCTATGTCTTTGATAAAGATGCTGAGGGGCAGGAATGATCTCTGGGGAATACCACTCACTACAGGCCTCCACCAGTGCATGGAGCCACTGACCACAACCCTCTGGCTGTGACCATCCAACCAATTCTTTATTCACCTAATAGTCCAGCCTTCAAATCCATATCTCTCCAATTTAGATACAAGGATGTGGTGTGGGACTATGTCAAAGACCTTGCACAAGTCCAGGTAGGCAATATGAATTGTCCTTCCTTGGTCCACCGATGCTGTTACTTCATCACAGAAGGCTGCCGGGTTGGTCAGACGCAATCTGCCCTTGGCAAAGCCTTGCTGGCAATCTCAGATCACCTCTTTGTGTTGCATGTCCCTTAATATCTCTTTCAGAAGGATCTGCTATATGATCTTTCTGGGAACAGATTTAAGGCTCACTGGCCAGTAGTTCTCTAGGTCTTCCTTTCTCCCTTTCTTAAAAATGGGAGTGATGTTTCCCTTTTTTTAGTCACTAGAGAGTTCACCTGGAAGCCACAACTTTTCAAATATGATGGAGTGTGGCTTGGCAACCACATCAGGATCCTGAGATGCTCGTAAGAATTACAGGGAGCACTGGTAAAGTAAGTTCCATTCGTGCTGTCTTCCTTCCTGTATTTGTGTTTCTGTGGAACAGTTTCTTGACCTTTTAACTGCAGTTCTGTCCCTCAGATAGCCAAAAAGAAGATATGAAAGAAATAACCAACATTCCTTTAAAAAGGAAAGAGAGGGATGTTGATGTTATGTAAAATCTCTTGGGCCAGATCAGTTTCAAACCGCAGACTACTAATTGTACACGGATGAGAAGTACTTTGATGTACTCAAAAACCTGGTACAGTAAGAACCCCAAAAACTTAATTTCTTCTTCAGTTCATATGTTAAGTGTAAGTCATTAAATTTCTTCCTTACTAGAATGCAGTTAGACATATAGCACAATTCTATAGAAAGAAACTTTTTCACTCAGCTTCTCTCTTGAATTAAAGCCTTCCCATTGTCATTTAATACAGCATACTGCATGGATTTGGGGTGAGGATAGTCCAGTAAGTCAGTTTCTTCACGTGTATATGCTGTAGACTTTAACTGTTAAGTGGTATCCTTCTCAGCAATTCTGGCAAGTCCTTCTCAGCAAGCTGAAGTCCTCTTACATTACTGCCTAGACTGTCATCAAGGAAACAGGCAGCAGAGCCAATCAGTTTAACTCAGAAGTGTGTTCTCACAAAACCAGTCTGCAAGGAAGAGAAGAAAATGCTCTTCATAAATCGTACCAGATCTTGTTTTTTGTCCCATACCGTGACTTGCCTGATCCTGAAAACAATGAATGTTTTCCTCCCATGTTCATATTCAACCCACAGTGTCTTCCAGAATGACTGGAATAAATCTATCTAAAAAGATCAGAGGCAACTTCATTTGTGAAGGAATCAGAAAAACAAACTCGTGTAGGAAAGCCATGTTCAGTATTGATGATAAGGATCTTTGCTCAGATAATTTTCTTGTGCTTCCTCTGACTTCAGTGTTGCTGTATGAGATAGACCAATGTTTCAATGTATTTTTCTGTGGTGTTGCTTTTTCTGTTTTACCAGAACTGGCTTTGAAAGGGGTTCAAACCGTTAACAGGAACAGAAAACCATGAAATAAGAAAAAATGGAGACATAAAGGAGGAAAAAAAAAAAGGCTTCATCATGTTTTTTTTCCTCTTACGAAAAATGGCATAAATCATGATTGTGCTGAAGTTCAACTTCACCCCAAAGCTTACACCTTCTTTCTGAAAGAACAAACTCTTTGTTCTATGGTGAAAACATTACTTCCCTGACTCCAAATAGTTATTAGGATAAATAGGGTCATTTTGCTTATTGGGCATAGGATTCAGAATAAATGACAGTTGCTTGCTAGGTCTTTGATTCAAATTCCTTTGAAGTCTAGTTAATTTTAATGGGCTTTAGATGAAAGTCCTGTATAATCAGGGACAGTACTGGCTGGTTTCTAAAAAATAAACTTTTTGGGGGGAGTTTGGCACAGGATTTATTCTTAGAAGAGGACACTTAAGTTTGTACTTGACGTTCAGCTTGCAAGAAGCACAGCTAAATTCAGAATAAAAACCATTAGAGATGTTATTCTGCCCCTAATGTAGGAGTATGTTGAGACAAACAGTGTCAACAAGCCTATTGCTCTCTCGGGCATAAATAATGTCTCTCTCAGTAATAAAGTCTGTTCTTTGGTCAGGTTCTTACTGGCAGCTGTTTATCTTTCTGGCAAATATGGAATGCAGATTAATCCGTTTATACTCTTCTGGAAAACTGTGTATGAAAAGGCATGGAGCATTCTGAAAAGAGGGAAGGTCATATGCATATGGCTATGTGAAATCATGTAGTGCCCTTTCTTCCAAACAAGTTTGCTTTGCAGATCTTGCATACATTCTTCCTAGAGCTCCAAAGTGCTTTTTCAGCATCAGTTTAGCCTCTCAACTGCCCCCTCAACAAGTAAATATTATTTCCACTACTTAAAAGACTAAGGAAAAAGAGGAAAAATGTGAGTCCCCAGGGTGACATAGGAACATTGCTGCAGAGCCAGGAATAGAACTCTGATCTCCTGATTCCCTATCTGGTGCTTCTTTAAATATATGACCATCTGCTCTCCTATTGGAAGTATAGATACTATATGCTGACTCCAACAAGCTGGCTACTAAGCCTGTTAGTTCATCCTATTTTATTTTTTTATTTTTTTATTTTTTTTATCCCATACTGATATCATCACAAGCTAAGCTTTTGGCCTGGTGTCAAAGTGATTTCCAGTGTTTGAATGATTCAACCTGCTTGTTATTGTTTTAACCTTGCACCACACATATGCTTGGCTATTTGTGACTTATCTACATACCGTCTGTTCAGCGACTGCCACAAGCTACAACTGTTTTGTTTAAAAGTCCCATACTGAAACATACCATGTTTTGAACAGCTATCACATAGTGGTGAGTTCAATCCTCGTAGCTGCTTGCTTCCAGGTTTTCTCCTAAGCTGCATGTAACTTTCAAGGATGGGAATTTTAAGAAGAAAAGCAATCTTACACACTTGTATCTCTCCGCAAACATCACTCACCACATCAAGCTTTCCCAGTTTCATGACTAGCTTCCATGCTGACTCTGTCAAGACTAAATCGAAACTAGAACTAGATAGAGTTCAAGTTCAACGTGATTTTTTTTTTTTAAATTGTCACCTTAATTCTGCCAAAAAAACCCACAAAACTTCTAGTAAATCTTCTCTCATGGCTTCAGAAAGCTTATGGTATATCTTCAAGTCAGAATCATCACTAAGCAGAGTCAGTGCAGTAGCAATGCTGACTCATGTGCCTTAAATTCTAGTCTTCTTCTCCAGTGAACAGGGGGTTGGATAACTCCTCTGTTTTACTAAAATATCCTCTGTTTATCACTGTGACTTTACTTTGAGGAAGCATGCAATGAATTGATAGTTCTGTTTCCCATTGACATAGAAGATACTGTATAGTTACTGTCTTTTTCTGAGAGTACTGAAAGATATTTCTCTGTCTTTCTGAGTAACGTTCCAAATATTTCAGTACAGTACGTTGTTTGTTCTACAATTCAAACCAGTATGCTAAGTCTTCAGCTTTCTAGCTTTGTTAGAGAGTTTTTTTTGGAAGTTTTTTAGAGTTTGTTCTGATTTAATAGCGCTAGCAGTTCTCAGGCTTCATATCCAACCATAATATTATTGTGGATGAGGACGTAGTGGAAACAGTTCTCTCTGAGATGACACAGCAAACATCCCATTAACCTTGCTTTTGGTATTTTAAAATAATTTTAGAAAATATTCTAGCCAACATACAATGGATTAGAATGACATTACTAGTAAACCGTAAAATTACTTCCACTAAGCAACCATAAGTGTCTGCCAGATCATCTGCTGACATAGGACACTTAAGCTTTAGCTCAGTGAAACTGTTTTGACAATTGGTTTGTGATCTAATAGTTTCAAGACATATATATTTCCAAATACTTTCAAAGATTTTTCAGTAGTTTTTACTGCACTTATACATAAAAACATTTTGAACCAAAACTAGGAATTTGAGTGTGTTGTATGTGAAATAACACCTATCTTTTCTCCATGAGTCCTATGATATAGTTTGTAGACAGCTTTGTTGTCTCACAACAGCGTCAAGTACTCATTCAGTAAGCAGTTCCTTATGGAAGGGAGCTGAAGCACACTGGCAAGATCTGTATTGCTTTAATGAGGCTGGCAGAGCAGCTTCCTTAGATACCATTTTCCTTAACCAGGATATTATTAGTAAATTGCCTTTCCTTAAGAACAGTTGGGCTGGGTGGTTATTTTGCCTTCATCTTCTAGACAGCAAAATGTCACTGCTAAGGAACCTTTAGCTGATCCTTCAAAATAGGATCTGAATTCAAGGCAATGTTTTACAAGGAACAGGCAACAAGTATTGTTGTTTCAGTTCTTGGTGCTATGGGCAATCCCCCTCTACAAGGACTTGTGCACAAAATCCTGCAGTCCTTTATGTAAACACCGTTTGGAAATTTATCTGAATAAGGACTGTGCAGTTTAACTTAAAACAAAAGCAACCAAACAACTTGTAGTGTATTACAAGTGCAGTGGTAAATTATTGAACTTCAAATCCATGGTTACAAGCTGGCTGCAAAATACTGCCCTTTTATTTGATAAAAGGAAAGATTCTTACTGACCGTTTCTTTGTGTCTGAATTTGCTGTTACAAAGACCAGCTACGTTTTCACACTTGCCTTCTCCAGCCCTGAAAACTTTCACTCATAAGAGTAACTACTCTTCTAGACATGATTAGATCTTATGATCTCAAAGGTATTGTTTTAGGGCAAAATGATTTTCAGAGGTGCTTGGTCCTGTAATGGCTTTCTGAGTGAGAAACAATTAGGCAAGAATCCTTGATTTTGTAAAGATGCAAAACTTATTGTAAAAATTTTGTTGTCAAAAATTGTGGTTTGTTTCATGAGACCTTTTTAAAGATGTCATATAAGTCTATCTTTTTTTTAAAACACAGTAATTACTTTTGTAAGTAAATAAACCAATGTTACTTTATTACTACTTGCAGAACTGCAGAAGACAGCACATAAGCCTCTATTACTGCTTAATGGTTAAAAAATGAGCTTACTGCACTGCGTTCTAGAATTACCAGCATCATTTTTAATGAGTTCTAATTACAAGCTCTAAAATATTGTATGAACTATTTAAACATGCCATAAATTATTAAGTGCAAATAACCTTGCATACAATTTCTTAGACCCAAACAATATATACTGTATTTGCTTTAAGTTAGGTAGCTTTTGCAGCTATGAAACATTTTCCCATTAACCTTTGGCCTCAGTTCCAGTAACAGTGATACCCATACTGCGTTTTCTGTTCATTACCAGCACCACCAAGCATAACGGGATTGCTAGCACGCACGCAGTTATAGATGTGTCTATGCAAGGGAAAGAGTACTACAGACTCCTTAACCTGCATCAGGATTTGGTAAAAAGGATTATGATGTCTCTGAAGTATCTCAGTAATGATGAATGAAACCAGCTGGCAAAAGATCCTGAGCTAGATAAGTCTGGTCTAGACAACTGATATTTGGTAGAATTTTCATTGTATTTTTGCAAAAGAGCCTTGAAGAATTTAAGAGCCAGGTTTGGAGTGTGTTATGTCTGTGAGTACGACAGGCAGTAGGAACTTGCATTTTGTTGTTGGAGTTTGTAATAAATGGCTGCTGTTGGTACTGTCAGAAGAGAAGGCTGACTGGTGTAACTTTGAAGTGCTTGTTGTGAGAGGGCTTTGCAATAAGGCTATTGATTTGGCTGATTTGCATTAAATAGTTCTACCCACTGAGGTAGATCTAGTTGGATACCCTCAGTGAAGAGAACTTGTTTGTTTGTTTGTTTGTAACTAGCCAAAACCTTCTCTACAATCATAGCTGAACTGTCTCTACTGTTTGTAAAAGAACCAGATTTAAAAACATCAGCCAGCTCTGCTCGGGAGAGCAGTCAAATCTAAACAACTCAGTATGGGGACATTCCCATTATGCAGGTGGGGAATACAGACACTGGGCTGGACTGTGCATCTCTGATGTCAAACAGAGTATTCCTTTGTGTTAATGCGCACAGGTGCAAATGCCTGGATGCCGCATAAGCGACTTGCCCATGAGCAGACAGATAAGTGGGGGCAAGCAGGGAGCTGAACCCAGGTTGCTGTATCTATCTATACCTTGGTGTCAGATGATTTTATGCTCTGTTCAGGCAGAGTGATTTTGGATACCTTTTAATGTTGTTCTGCTCTTTTTTCTCTCTTCAAGTGCGGAGTTCTTAAATTAAACAAATGAATATCAAACCCAGCGGCAGCAAAGAAATGTTTGGAATATTATTTTATTCTGCATGATCAGAAGTCTAGCCAACCTTCATGCAGCTTAGTACTTCATTCTCAGTAGAGTCAGTACTTCTCCTGAAAGGAAGTCTTGCTGACATCGGAGAAGCATTCAGCATTTTGTTCTTTATTCACTGTGGATGTATACATATCAAACCTCCAAACACACATATACATGCATATTTTTTGCCAGCTTAACTTTTCAGATCTCCGTAATCTTCCAAACATCTATACAGCAGTGACCCAGACTGTAGATTTCTTTACCAAACAGTGTGTCCCTTGAACAAATCACTCATGTGAAACAGAGCGTGTTCTAAGGCAACAGAGACAACGGCGTTAGCAATCTTTACCTCCTTCTTACCTCATACACCACAGTGTACGAGGGGCTTTGGTTGCTTTTGTACTTTCCAGAGAATTTCCTTGTAGAGGAATAGTCTATCGTAATGCTAAAGCTGATGCATAACTACCAAGCCAGCACAAAGGGTGAGGGAGAAACCAAGTGCTGATATTTCATACGTGTATCAAGAAAAGATTAAATAGTCATTTAAGACATGACTGGCATGATTACAAATGTGGGCTCTGTGCTTGGGTACTTTTCCCTGCCTAGCTGTTCTGAGCTAGTCTGTACATACAAATATGTAATCAGTTCAACAACAAACTGTATCAGTACAAATCAAGACTTCAATGACAATTATCACCGTTTACATTATGCTTCATACAGTCAGAGTTAGGTTCACGACCTTCTTTTTGTTGCAGAAGAAAACTGTGTATCATAACAGTTCAAGTTTTTCTTTTGAAGATGCACAGCCAGATCCTCAACAGGCTTATATTGCTGTAGTGCATTAAATTTAACTTAAACCAGATGATGTGCCACTCCCTCCTACCCCACACACTTCCTCACCTTTTAAAAGGGTGGTTGAGTGCAGATGACATATGTAGAGAAATCTGTACCATGAAAATCAAACAGGCAAACACAGAAAATTTAGCAAAAAACCCCTTTGTGGATTGAACTGATAAGAGTAAGCCATGGAACATATTCAGAAATGACAAAGAGTTTTTAGGAAATTGCCTCTAGCTGGAGGCAAAGATAGAATCCTTTACCTGTAGCAGGGAAAATTGGAAAGAAATTCTCCTGTTATCAAAATTTGCATCTTGCTACATTAAAGCAAGAGCATATCTGGGTTTTGATGGGTGCCATGGCAACAATGTTACTGGAGTATAGCGTGAGAACAATTTCAGAGAGAGGAAACTGGATGAAATGGGAAGCGTGCTGAACGTCTATGGACACGAATGCTTTTGCTGCAAACTCAGAGACAGCTTTATCCTTATTGTTCCTGGGCCGTTATTTACAGTCACTTCCATGTTCATACTTTCACCCTGAGCTACCAAGGGTTACAGGAAACATGGTTACATCAGGCTGGCAGCCAGTCACCAGTGGAATCCATTTTATAGCGAGTTCTCTTCGATGTTTTTATCAGTGATTTGGATATGGGACTTGAAGGTATGTTAAGTAAGTCTGCAGACAATACTAAATTGTGAGGAGTTGTCAGCTGTCCTGAGGGCAGAGAGACCTTGCAGAGAGATCTTGGCAAAACAGGAGGCTGGGCAATCACCAACCACGTGAAGTTTAACAAGAGTAAGTGCTGGATTCTGCATGGGGGGCAGGAAGTGATCTCTGCTCTGGTGACAGCAACAGGACCTGAGGAAATGGCATGGAGCTGTGTCAGGGGAAGGTCAGGTGGGTGTTAGGAAAAGGTTATTTACGGGAGAGTGGTGGGCATTGAACAGGCGGTGGGGTACAGCTCTGAGCTGCTGGAGTTCAAGGAGCATTTGGGCAGTGCTCTCAGACGTAGAATTTGGGCTTTTTGTGCGGATCCAGGAGTTGGACTCCTGGAGACTCCTGGAAACTCCAGAGTTTCAACTCCAGAGATTCTGTGAGAATTCAGAAATAAGGAAAGAAAGAACAAAACCTGCTAATTCTAGAAGGGCAGATCTTAAAAGTAGCCGTCTGCCATGTTTACATCACATAAAAGAACAATGCAGAACAACTAAAACATCCGTGGTTACTAGCAAAGTACTGGAATGACATCTTGTTTTTGGTAAAATCTATTCTTAAAAGTATGCCTATAGAGAACAGCAGATAACCATCATATTACATTTCTAATTTTTACTGGCTCTGCTTTTGTTCTGGGAAAACTAATTACAGTACATTTGGCCTAGGAGTAAATATTCTACCTTTTTTGATTGCAGTACACCTGCAATTCTTGAATTCAGATACTTCAATGCCAGCAAGAAGGAAGTGAAACTGATACCTCTCTCATGCCAGGTTATGTGCTCTGAGATTTGTGTGGAAAAGGAATAATTCAGCACATATAAATGGCAGTATAAAATCATTCCTCTTGCAGTGGTCAACAACCACATGTGCACAAAACCAGCACGAGAGGGAAGGCTTAGTATCAACTCTGGATATTACAATTTTCTTTTTAGAAATTGTTAAGAGCTATGTCTTTTATGTCTTTTATCTTCTCCATACAGAGTATTATTCAACATCTTGCATATGCAGAAGCAGTTGCAATATCTAAGAAACAGACTTCCATTCCTTAATTCCAAAATTAAATTTATTTAGTTTCTGATTTCTTTAACAAAAATGGAACTATTGCAATGTACTGCCAGTCCCTCTTTCCTAGTTGCTTTTGAACCAATTTGAGAGCAAGGCAGATGTTTTGAAGAGAGTTCTGTGATGCTATTCAAGAATGAGCTGTTGAGTTTTCATACTACCTAAGAAGACTGGAGGAAGGGATCAAATGTGTTTTCAGACAAAAGCAAATCCAGGCAGTAGAGAAATACAGGCCATTAACGTCTGCAAATTCAGCTGCCTGTGTTTTTTCCAGACCTTCACTGTTCTCATTCTGTGTAACTTGACAAACTCAGTTTAATTTTTGCTCAGATGCTACTAGTTTATTTTCTGTTTGCACCAGAGCCTTCTTGACCCTTGTAGCACACATCTTCTGTCCTCCTGTTTCTTACTCTCATTTTAGAGACTTCACTCATCCCCACATGGTTAATATCATCCTTGGGCCAGAGAAGTTTGCTGGCTGACATATCTGTAAACTCTTCTCATAATGTTTTCTTATTGATTATATGATACATGCTGGTGATTGGAGCTTGTTACCCTTTGTGTTTGAATATTTTTCAAATGACCTGCAGAACTGAAGGGCTGAAGAATCAGTGCTTATTCTTAGGAGAAAAAAAAAAAAAACAACAACAAACAAACAGAAAAGCCAGCTTTATAATTGCATTTTATTATTTTGTAATAAAGTAACACTTATGAATTAAAAAAATGTCTAATAGAACATATTAAAAAAAGAGCAGGAATCATAACAGGCAGTATCTTTTTCTTTGAGATTAGCAGTATAGATACTCAAGTTTGGTATTTCAAAGCTCAGACTGAAGGAAACATTTGTGTGGGTCTGGTCTGCTTTTCAGACTGCCTTGCAGGCCAGGAATAAAACACACTGCCTTTCTATATGAGTCTGGTCAAATTGTTACTCCATGCAGCTCTAGACTCTACTGTCTTTAACTCATAGCTACATAATTACTTTAAGTCTCATAATTGCTTTATCTTCTTTAAATAGCCTTTAATTCACTGAGGATCTTCCCATCTATGAACAGTTTAGTTTACCTAGTAAATAATCTACTTCACTTCACATGGGATCGAGAACTTGCTACAGATTGGATATACCCCTGAAATATCTTTAGTGAATTAAACACTACAGCAAGTATCTGGGTTCCATCTGTTAATAAGATACACTCACATGTATAAAGTAAAGCCATATTCAAGCTTCCAGGTTCAGAAGAAATTTTCCAGCTACTGCACTTAGAAAATGTTCCAAGTGTGAATAAAGGTTAGAAATACACGCCTCCCCAAGTCTGCAGGCAAGCTGTGAAAATGGTAAGGAAAAAAAAGGGAGGGAAGCAGCTCACATCCCTTAGCTTCACTGGTAGGTCAGCTAAATACATCTGTTTAGGCTAAAAAGAAGGGACTTTACTACTTTCACACTGAACAGTCCATGCAGTAACAAAACCTAAAGCAAAGTTAATCTTTTCCCACTGACTTTAATAAGCACGATTCAGGGGAGAGAGGAGAATGTTTTAAGTGTATTTGATTGCACAAACCACATCTTCTTTACTGTATAAATTGGACATCTAAGAAATCTGGGTATATTTAAGACATTGCAGCAGAATAGCTCTTAAGCAGAAGATTCAAGAAAGCCTTAAATCTCAGCTCTTAAATCTCAAGCAGCAGCTACATATTGGTTGGAACTTTGAATCATTGTAGGTGACAATAAAAAGCACTACAGTAGCATAAAGCAAGATATTTTAATAAGCAAGGTGATCATTATGGTAGACCGCTATGCTTCCATACTGCTTATATAAGTATCCATCTACCTGTAACATGTTTAGAAATACAAAAGTAAAGATGATCAGCTAATTCAGCATAAAAGGCTATGCCATTGGCTTGGCAGCTTTTGTCCAGGCTGCTGGCATCCAAGATAACAGTACACTTTCCTGCCTCCTGTTTTGTCCCTCTACAGATGGAGCGATGATCCTGGTATTGAGAACCTGACTTTAAAACCTGAAGTGGAGGGAGCAGTTCCCTGTCCAGATGAGAGCCACAGCTGACAACGTAGTAGCCTGGCTTGCAAGGCTTCCCCTTTGAACAGCACCAAATGCTATCTCAAACACAGCTCTTAGCACCACTCAATATCCCAGCACAGACGAGTATTTTTCATGTCCTCCAGTTTTGGCCAAGGCACTGGGGTCAGTTAGCCAGCACAGAACATCAGAATGGTCCTCCACCTGATTTACAGATGAATTTGTTTAAACAATACTTTCTTCAAGCAGCAAATACAAAAATAGCACAATGAACTTTACACCAAGTCTAGAAGATTAACTCTGGTCTAGTTGTTAACCATTACAATTGCATAAGTTTTGTTTTTCAGCTCTTGCTGCATTTCAGGGACTGAAACATTGGGCAGCTGAGCTTTTTATGCCAGACTGACATTTAAGTTAGTTTCCTTCGTAAGTGTGCACCATACTCTTATCTGTATGTTCTGTCTAAAGTTGCACGGTGAATTTAAGCATTCTTCCTTTTCACTTCATCTCATCACTGTAATATTTTATCCACGTGTGCAGAAAGACAAAGAACATAGTTCTTGTAGATTATCAAGTGAAGCAAGAACTCCCCCTTTGGGTAACGTGCAGTCACTGCAGAAAGTATTGCTGTTTCCCTTAATGATTATTTGACTGAAAAAAATTGACTGAAGATCTGATTGTACTACAGAAAAAAAAACAACCTGCTGTTTACAAATGCAAGTATGTTCAGACTTTCCAATGTTCTTGTTCTGTACTCCAGGAACTTCAGCACAATAAAGGTATTTTATCTGTAAATGTTATCAAGGAGAGAAAAGATGTACCGATTATCTCTGCTTCATCAGTTCAAAGGTCTGAAGTTATTTTGAATGTGTAGGCTTCTGCCAACATAATAAATTCCATCGTGCTATTCTCTTTTAATATACAACAGACCAGTGAAGGTGCATCACAACATACAAAGACCAAACTGGAGTGTTGCAAAACCTCTTTAAAAAGCTGTGGAGACTGTTGGGAAGAGGGAGTCAGGTTATAAGGATGTGACAAACATGTTCTGAGGCTAGAAGCCTCAAAATGTATTACAGGAGCTGTGGAGCAAAAAAGTTCAAAAGAATAAACATGCAACTAATTGAACCATTTTTGTCCCAAACTTCTGCAAACTGGGTGAAGTTGATTTCTTTAGGAACTTTTCACATAATTTTGGATTTTTTAAATACATCCCTTAGGCTGAGTTATTTGCTAGAGCTCTTCATAAGGAGAAGACCATGGGGACAGGATGTTGGAAAAAATTCCTCTAGTGCTTGCTTGTAGGCCAGGTTCCAACTGTGCTTCAAAATTCTGATGAGTTCAAAACTCTGACCTAGCTCATGAGGGGAGAGTTTGACTCTTGGGGCATGGGGGAGGGGAAGTGCCTATAAAATTATGGCATTTCAGCAGGGATAGATAGCAGGATACTTTTCAGATTAATCAAGTAGTTGTTTCACTAAAGAAATTTATTGCCTCTTCCTTAAAGAAACACCCCCCTACTACAGGGTAGGCAGTTATGCAAAAACTGCTTGTATCTTCTATTAAAATCAGTCTGTTATTTAAACAGAAAAAAGACAGAGACCTAAAATCGTTGGTTTACTTTAATTATTATCATACAAATTCACTTCAGAAAGAGGGGAAATGTTTTCAGAATAGATTTTTTCTTTCAAAAACTCAATTGCACTTTCATTTGTCAATTCTTGAAACTTCTTGTTCAGGACCTGGAACAAGGAAATACAAAAGGATACATTATTTTTAGTAAACTACTCTGTTCCATAAACAAAGCCCAAAGCCTCCACTGATGGCAAGGCCAGAGGGATTTGCTGTGTTCTGAGAAGTTAATTTGAAGAATTAATTCTGTTAAAACAAAACAACAAACAGCAATTAAAAAAAAAAAAAAAAAGCAGAAATAATCCAAAATCACATGGATTTTTAGATACAAACAATTGAGGTGCTTGGTTGTTTTTTTTTTGTTTTGTTTTGTTTTGGTTTTTTATTTCTGAGCTAATATTTATTTCACTGCCAATACTAAGTTGTAGTTTGTCTTTCAGAGTTCCTCTGTTATGACACAGCCACCTTCTATGTTATCACTCCGATGAAAGCTCATAATTCCCTTTAGAGCTTGTTCTGCCAAACAAACATTCTCATTACTGCGATGATAACATGACCTAAACAAGAGAAAACAGAAGGACTCTTCTTACCAGAATCACATGATAGCCCAGTTTACTTAGGTGCCGCTTCTTCATTGCAAGATTCCCTTGGGGGTGTGTTGTACCCAAACAAAAAGCAGACGGAGGAACAAAGAGAAAAGCCAGTCTACAACCAAGAAGAGTATAAGACAGTGATTCAATAGTGCAGAATACATAGGTATCTTTCTGATAGGCTAAGTATTAAGACTACACACATTTCATTATCCCTTTTCTTTCTCCAGACTTAATTTCAATTTTTTTTTTTTAATTTTTGCCCATTTACCCAAACTCCAAGAGTAGAATTAAGTCCTTAAATCTCTACTTCCCCCATAATGAGAAGGAAATAGCTTGCTTAAAATTCCACATTTTGACAGCTTGTGCACCTGTTTTGATCATTTGCTAACACTCAGAATGTTACTTCTTGCTTCTTGCCATTAAATCCACTTAGAAATGTAAGAAAATGAATGCTTCGGAAATCAGTTTTTGTTTAATTCGCTAGCTAAAGCAAATTACACAAAATACATTGCTGTACAGTGATCCAGAACACAAAGGTAAGTCACCCAATTCTAGTTGAGCCTTACTGAAATAATGGATGTCCCACTTCAGTTAGCGAGAAGTCATTTTTCTCACAGAAGACTATGCTTTGTTTTCAAATAGTATTTCAGCAGCGGAATTCATTGCTAAAATGTATCACTGGGGTGCAAATTTTGGAGACTTAGAACAATAACTGAATTTTTAATTGGACACAAACACTTGGAATTTTACACCATAACGGTGTTTTTTTTTTTCCCCCCATTTTAATCATACTTCAAAATCTGTATCTACTATAAGAGGTTGAAACATTCCTTCCTGTGAAATTTCCTGTCTTGTTCTCCGAAATATAATTAGCCTCTGTCAGAAGAAGGTAGTGAGCTGAATGAGTTGTTTTTCTCAACGTGTGGCAATTTCTGTATGTTTCTGTGAGCATAAATAAGAAACCGTCTACTTTGCTTCCGCAAATCAGCAGAAATAGTAACTAGATAGAACAAATATAAGCAAAACTAGCCTGCTAGAAAAAAAATCCAGTTAAAAAAAGGCACCTTTGAACACTTATTTCAGCATGACTGTCTGCTGCAGTTACTGGGAGCACTTTCTTTCTGTCTGAATCCATCCAGATTTCAAAATCTGAAAACAAAACAACAAAATGTTAAACACTGCAAGAGTTTACAATTAACAACCTATGTAGCTCATTTGGAAGTTATTGGTTGCTTTTCCCTCCCTGCACCAATCTGAAAAGTTACAGCTTGCACACCTCCAGGAAAAAAAGGTAGGTTTTTTTTGCAATTGCAGACATAAGTTTATGAAAATGAAATCTTAAGGAAACCAGTTTGATCTGAGTCTGTCAAACGTACTCAGATTGTCCTGTAGTCTGATTTCTAGTTAGAAATACTTAATCTACAGATATCACAAAAAAACGTGCTAATCTGGGTTTGCTAGTAAATATAAATGAAAATGTAAAAGAAACCAAATGTTACAAAATGATCACCCTTCAAAGATCATATTCCATTTCATAAATGAAAGCTGAACTCTGCCAGAGCTTAAGAGAAGAAACAAGTCAGAGAACAAAAGGTGGTTTTTGTTTTTAATTTAGCTTTAATACTAAGATGTCAACTACCTGAAACAGTTGGACATTTTGGAATTATATGCAGATAAAATCTGCTTGCTGATGCTCAGCAAAAAAGTCCAAATCTGTTTTGTAAATAAAAGCAATCATAATGTTTTAGTAAACTGACATTAACAGAAGTATCCTAGAAAATAAGACTGACCAATCAAAGAAACCATTTTTTAAATGACTGTCTTCAAAACTTTACCTTTTACTCACCTGTAACCCATGCAAATTTGTTACCACCTTATTATTTTAGGGATTATAAATCTACATTAAAAAGTAACAGCATACATGACAGTAATTTGGCTTCGTACCAATATGATACTCATATGGCAGCTGAACATTTTGCCGAAACATGTTCTCATCTCCCAGAAGTTCTAGCAGTGCCTCCCGAGCCTTTCTGAGATTAACAGATACTAATGAAGAGAAGCTTTCAGTTGGCACAAATGCAGGCTTCACGAAGGAAGGGCTATCAAGTTCCATACATGTTCTCACACAGTGAAGCATTGTTTCCCTTTTTTCCTTGTAAAGATCACCTGAAAATGAATACAAAAATTTTACAGCCAGCGTATCAACTCTCAAAATTTTTCATTTTATTATCTTTTACAGTCTATTCAGAAACTTCAGATTCCAGGTACTAAAGCTGGTTTACAAATATTAAGACCTCCCATATTTTTAAAGATGCCTGAACTCTGTTGAATATAGAACCCTTACCTCTGAAGACACATCTACCATTTTCACCAATCTCACATTCATTTGTGTGCAAATTATTAAACTGTAGCCATCATGGAGCCCAAGACAACAAACTTGACGCCTTAGTATTTAATTAGAGAACATGGTGTCACTTAGGTCACAGTTACTGTGTCAGCTTTTTCTTGCAAATATCGTGTTCGATGCTAATGGAGTTTGACTTTTCCAAGCTATGAACTTTAGTACAATTACAACAAATTATGTATGAAGATGCACTATGCTTTTAAAGAATATGACAAATCAAGGCCTGACCTGACACAAGTTCTTCAAAGTTGTCCTTTTTCAGCAGCTGATCGAGTGCACGATGAGGAAGATATCCTAAGATGCAAAGTGAATACACTGCCTTCAGCAGTTCTGCGTTGGAAATCTGGGGAAGGTACTTATTCAAGCAGCTATGAAGAGTCTCATAAAACCTTTTCCAAAAGCAGAAGGAAAGTAGCTGAATACACAAATAAGGCTACATAAAATTTTAGTAGTTTTCAAACAATTTCAAAAATACAACATAGAAATAATTATTATCTTGTATAATCCTACGTTCTTTAAGAACATTCTTTAGAATCTTTGATGGTACAGCTACCTATCAAGAGACTTCGTAGCTTCATCAGTCTAGTTCCAAGAAAGTATCTATTTTCAGCTACAGAAAACAATTACTATGTAGAACAAAAAAATACTAAAAGCACAGCAAATTTACCTTACAGATTAATAAATCTAGATTATGGACTTTTTCACAATTGAAATCAAATACCACTTGCCATCTCATACATTTCCTTATATTACTCTATGACAGCTATGTAACATCAGACATTCTAAAACGAAAACCTACAAATGATGTTGGCCTCTGGGAATATAGTTGAGTCGTGAATACACTCGAAGAACAATCAAAAGGCTTTTCAAGTCCAGGAATTCAGAGTCTTCTGTAACTTTTTCAGCAAGAACACCCATCAGTTCACTGGGCTGAAAGCCAAGTGACTCAAAGGCAGAAAGAAAAAGGATAATCTAAAACAAAAGACATTTTTATAAGGTCAAGAAAGTCAGTGAAGTGGATCTTATCCTTTGTTTTCAATAAGAAATGTTTTTAATGAAAACAAACTTTTAAAACCCTAACATCCTTTTTATTTCTTAATTTAATCTGCAAGTCAACAAAGAGAAATGCATTTATGAAAATTAACTGCATGAATTTCAAAGTGACTTTCCTAAAAATATATTTTCCAGAGACCAAAGATACACATGAAAAAAGGTAAAACAGAATGAACCATACGTTGCTTATTTTACTGCTACTACTGTAAAGGACTTGGTCTCAAACTCACCTGTCTTTTGTCCAAAAGGCTGACAACAGAATTAACATAGTCTGCTACTGTTGAAAAGAGTTTTATATTACGGTACTGTAGACTGCAACAAGCTTTCAGAATAAGAATTAATTGCCAAAACGGAGCATCGTGAATATTCTCTGTAACATAAAAGAAAAAAGAACAAATGATACAAATCAATGAAAGCCTGAGTTGAAAAAGATGAAGTACTAAAAAGCAATGCTCTCTCTGAACTCCTACGCTGTATGCTGCAATGAGTGACATGCATGTCATAAAAGACTGCAGGAGAAAAGAGCACAGCTACAATAGTACAATCATCAACTGTAGACTTCATTGCTTCCTCTGCCAGAGGACTCAAGACAACAGCAGGAAAATAACTGAATTCACATCCTCTGAGTTGTGGTCAGTGGTTTTCTAGGCTTAGCATGAAACACCTCATTTCTTGAAGTGCTGAGTACTGACAACTACACTTGAAGACAACGAAAGCTGTGCATCATATGGAGTGATTTGTAATGCTAGGTATTCTTAAATAAAGCAGGCCAAAGGAATCTTGTATTACAAGACACTTTGACCTGAATCTCTGTCTGCTGTTTAATTAGAAAATGAGTATCACCACTGGGTCATTTCTTCACTTCTGCAAAAATTAACTCAATTTATGAAATACATAGTACAATTACAGTCAGGTCCCTAGATATGGGAGAGGGCACTACTTTCTTGAAAGCCCTAGCAACTGAGTAGAACCTGTAAAACCTGCTAGGGAGTTCCCTTACCTCAGGGCCTCAAAAGATGCCTCTCTTTCCTCTTCCTATTCTATCTCCAGCTCTGAAAGCGAGAAGTTTCTACCGAGAAATAAATCACTGTGCCCAGAGTGCAATTTGCACAATATGCAGCAAGTCCTGAGAATATGCAGAAAAATGTACTGAGTAGCTGCTGACTCTGAATGCCACATAGCCTGTGTCTGTGTGTGGTAGAGTCCTATGTTAGAAGGCTGTACGTTGTAGTTAAAGACTGCATCCTAATCCACAGAACAAATAAAGACTGTGTAAGCAACCCAAATATTTTTGTTTCCTAAATGTTAAGAATATTGTTTTGCTATCTTAACAGTTTTTGAGATATACATTCGTATGTATTTTAAGTGTGAATAAATACATAGACTCTGCATACATAGGAAATGCATTATAAAGGTATGAAGAGAGGTGAGAGTATTAACTTTCATTTAGATTTTTTAAGCTGCAGCATGAGGTTATTAATTAGTGTTCAAGAATGAAATCCAGCTAACCAGGGAAGAACTGTATTCCATTTAGTCTATCAACAAATTGCACTAGACCACCAATCTTTTAATATTTATTTCCCATTCAGAATTGTTTTAAAAACTTATCTGAAATCTACCTTTTATTGCTATCCTTCACTTCTTTTTCCAAAATAATGCATACAGAAGAAAATCGAAGAAAAAAACAACATAATTAAGGCAATGTTAAAAAGGGTAGAGACTACAAGAACTATTTGTAATAAGTAATTTTCTGTCTTGTCACTCATGAAATCACTCTGCATTACTGTCTTATCCTGTAAAACAAAAATGTTCCCTGAGTTTTAAAGGAAATCAAGAAAGGGATGTGAAAAAATAACGAGGAAGAACTTGGCATAAGGAAGGGAAATTTAATAGCAATCTTTTTTTTTTTTTTTCTTACCCTGGATCTTTTTACTGCAGGCATTCAGGATTGGAATGGAACAATACTTCATTGCAACAAGACCCAAAAACACACGGTGAGCATTCGGGTAAGTCATGTGGTCTATCTCTCTCAAAACTGCCATCTAAAGTGAATTAGAATTTATTAAATTCTTCATTCTCCACATACACTACCATTGTTGTATTATGAAAAACTTTTCACCAAAACTTTCCCAAATTTCTTAACCTATTCAGACTTACAAGAAAGAAAAAGGAGCAACAGAGAGCAAAAGCATAAAGTAAGTTCTTTCAATTTCTCAAAACACAATTAGAGCAGATCTCTGTCACTTAGCAAGTTCACAGCAATTTGCTTTGACATGGATTTTTTAAGAGAATTCTCAGTAAAACTTATTTCCTAATTCTGTGAATATATACATAGCTAACTTAAAAAAAAAAAAAAGAGTTTTTAAGAGTAATTAACATAGTTCACATTTAAATTACTGCAATTACTAGTTTGGATGGGTTTGAGAGCTATAAGCCTTGAACATGATCCAACCCCATACTGAGTAGAACATTTTTAATACAAACATCCAGCCTCAAATGTGCACTGAGGCACAGAAGAGCAGCTCTAATACCACAGAATAGACTTCATTTATAGAAGTAGCAATTAGACTAATAGAAGTGACAGCAAAAATGGGTCTAGCTTTACTGGATATTACAAAAAACAATATTCATACTGCATGCATATCAACAGGTAAATACAAAATGCACCTACAATAGAAATTATACAGTTTTATGTCAGTCTTCCAGCTACAGGTTAGTAAAGGGAATCAGGGAACAGCCTACACATCCTTCTGTGAAATACTATGTGGCCAAACCAGAGGCAAGGGAACAACTATTTTACTGTGTCAACTCCTTTTGTGCAATTTCCTTTGCTTTCTGTCCCCTTTCATGGAGTAATTCTTCCAGCTTCAAACTTAAGATCTTTTTACAGATATAGCTGGACCGTGATTCATACACCAAAACCTTTGTGTAATTTCTTTGTGCACCTGGAAAGAACCATATACAATTTACAAAACAAAGCAAAAGCACAGGCTTTGTGGAAGTAAAAATGAACCTCCAGACAAGTTTACCTCTAATTTCTTTTTCAGAAAGATTGGAGCATCCTTTCCCATACATTTCATCAAGTTTTGCAGTATAGAGATATCTCTGATGCTTGGGAGTCGCTGCTCTACTAGTAATCTGAGAAAGAAAGAAATGCAAGGCCTTGAGACAGTTTCCTCATTTCAGCAAAAACAGGTAGATACCCCCATTTTCTTTCATTAATATATTCCCAAGTTAAAGCAGTAATTCCTTCCTCATCTTACATCACTTATTTGCAAGGCCAGCACAATTTTACATGATGTAGCTGAGGCTCAGTTGGAAATCATTACATCGGTACAGTGATATGTTTTTTTTAATGCTTCCTGATACCTAAGTGCTGTTCCTCACAAACTCTGAATATCAGAAACACCTTCCTTGCTACTACAGGTGACTGCAAATGTGAATGCTGTTAAGCATTGAGGAATTAACACTTCTGTAGAAAACAATATGTTTTATAACATCCAGGAAACTTGGAAATGGACAATGACAACAATCTTGTGCAAAAAAATGAGCAAGCTGTTCTGTGAGCTGCAGAGACAGAAGGAGATATCATAGCACATAAGTGCACGATGAAGGTGTTCCATTTTCCCTGCCCTGCCTTTTCTGGCTCATATGGAAGTACTGTAACTGTTGTCTCTGAATCACTCTTAAATATATCTACACAACTACCAAAGCACAAAGTGTAACTGTCTAAGGCAGTGTTATTGCTCTGAAATTCATTGCTGCAGATGCTGTTCCCTCAAACGGACGGAAGAATAGCCTATAGGTGGATCTCCTGCTTTCTACCTACAAGAACTGTGTACCTGAGCTTACAGGAAAACCTGCTTTTTGTGTGTCACTAACACATCCACCTCTTCAGAGCAGGGCCTGACTCAGGACCAAAAGAACTAAACTACTGCAAGTTCTGTGCTAGACTCAGTAAAAAGAATCTCATGTGAGTCACAGATTGGATACCCATACAAACCTCATTGGCCTAGAGAAAATCATTAAAGTCAAAGAAGTAATTCTGATAAAGCACTCGCCTGAATGCTTTGCTGCATTCACAGATAAACAAAATCAAAACTTGTTTCCATCTTAATTTTTCCTTACTAAATTAAAAAGAAATAGGGCCTGGCTGTTGAACAGTATTTCTCATCACGAAAAATCAAAATACTTTAAAATTTAAGCTAGATTCATTACCTCTTTCTTACAGGTAAAATATGTATTTTATGCACAGATATCCCCTCCATGATTTTTAAGACACATATATTCAAACAATATTTAAATATTTAAATATGTAAGGTATTTTTCTCACTGTAATCCAGCTTGAAGAGCGCTCACATTCTTGTCTTCATCCATCCTGGCTAACGTAGTTGCCAAAACTGACATACAGCGGTTATCCAGTTGATTGAGCTTCTCCTGTTTAAGAGTTTTCACAATGCTAGATTACCTCAGACCAGTAAAAATTTCTGAAAAGAAAACCTCTTAGTTTGTACCTGTCATCCTGTCTTCCTATTAGAAGTCAGTTCATAAGCTTAAGTCTCCACTTACCTCCACAGCCTCCAACTTCATTTGAAAAGGGTAGCGATTTTTCAGACTTCTCTCAGTTACATGTGTGAAATCAGGCAGTGGTTTAAAAAATGAAAGAAACTAGATGTGCATACTGATTAACTAAGGGAGCCCTGTTTCCTCCATACATCAGACTAAACCAGAGACGTAACCCAAACCTCTCTGATGCTGTACAGCCTCAAAAAATCAACGCTGGTATTTTGGCCCAAACTTCCACGAGGGATTTTGATACTTACTTGGCACACCCTCAACAAAGTCTGGACTAAGAGAGTGTTCTGAGGAACACCGAGGTTCACTACAGTGTGCAGACTGAACACCAGGTCGCCCCGTGTCATCCTCCTGGAGTGCTGCAGCAGCTGCTGACAAAGCCTGACAAAGGCCGGGTGCTCAAAGATGAGCCGCTTCTCGTAGCGCCGCTGGTCTTCTGACATGTTTCTCAAGAGTTTCCACATGGTAGTTAAACAGTTAGTGAACTGCTTGATGGAGACAGCGGACTCTGAGGCCAAGTCCAGTACATCGCTAGGACAGGCGCACTTATGGAGTCTGTTAAAGAACTGTTCATTCTGATCCTGGACTGCCTTCGCTCTGAAGCTCTGCGCATCCAACTTGTCCATTTCCAAGGAGCTTTGCGGAGCCTGCTCGCTCAGCGCAGCCTCACTATTCTTTTCCTGCTGTACTTCATCACCTGTGCCGAAAACATCTGCCTTTTGAGACAGAAATTGAACAGGCGATCCACGTAGAGAGGGAAAAGTATTTAGAAATAATTTCCTGTAGTTCACATTCTCTAGATGATCCCTGTGCCTGCTGCTCCGTACAATGCGCCCGCTTGTAGGAGCTGACGGTCTGGGCCCAGGGCTGCACCTACACAAGTACCTGACCGCCTTCAGCAGGTAACCCATCCTATTATTCATTTTTGTCAGCGTCTCACACATGGATGTGAAACACCCGCTCAAGATCAGGGATCTGAGGAAATCCTACCATTGGAAACCGGCCTGGAAAAAGAACATAAAAACATTTACGTAAGTCAAGTGGAACTGATACGCAACAGACTTTCAGGCTCTTAAGTAATATTGCCATGGAAAAACACGTAAAAGTAGCGGCTGGGAACGGACCTGCAGAGGATTTTATTGGGTCTCTCGCACATGTAAGTGGCACGCCGGGTGCCACCTCTTACTCCGATCTATGCTGCGACTAAAGCCACCTCGCCGGGAGAGAGAACCTCCTCCCACCGCCCGCCCCGCAGGCCGGCCCGCTCCCTGACGGGGCTCCGCAGTCTGCAGTCTGCCCGCTGCCTGCTCGGCAGAGCCTGCCCAAGGCGGCCGCGCCGCCGTGCAAAGCCCCGCTGCCGCGCAGGCCGAGCGGCCCTTGCCGGCTCCCCGCGGACAGGGGCCGTGCGGCGGCTCAGCAGAGCTCACGACACGCGCGTGTGACTGCAGAGGACCGCGCTCCGCCGCTCAGCAACGGTTACCTCGCTGCCGGCGGCGCCATAACACCCGGCCGCCCTCCGCGCGCGCGCTCTCGGCGAGCCTCGCGAGACGGACGGAGTGAGCCGAGGGACAAACGGTCGCGGCGCGCGGCACGTTGCTACGCAACGGCAAACTGACCGTTAGGAGTGGCGCGTGCATGGCCAAGCTGGTGCTGGCAGGTGAGGCGGCCGTTGGGTGCTGCGTGGGGCTGCGGCGGCCGCTCCTCTCAGCTGGCTCTGCCGCCTTTCGCGCCTTCGCTCTCTCTTGAGAGCGTCTCTGTCCGTCGCGCCGCCGCGGCCGCTTTCGAGTCAGCTCTGTCACCCTCATTCCGTCGGGAAGCTTCTCCCTCTGCTGTGCTCTCCTTCACTCGTCCGCTGAAGTACCGCTTAGGCGTTGGCTGAAATACTCTTGCTGAACTGAGCAAGAGTTTGGCCTCTGAAATTACCCTTTCTTTGCTGATTAATTTACTTGCCCCGACGCTTTTGGGAACTCGTGTGATACCGGTCACGCAGGCTCTGTGCCAGTCTGGAGCAATTCAAAGAGTATTTGACTCGTTCGTATCACAGAGCCTTCCCTTAGCCGTGCCGTTGCTGCTCTCGCAGGTAGGGCAGGCTGCCCGCAGTACGCCAGAGCCGAGCTCCTGGCCGACTACCTCCAGGCTAACCTGCCTGACTTCAGCGTGCACAAGGTGGTTCAGCACCCCGACACGTGGGAGGTAAGGAGCGCAGAACTAGCCGTCGGGCCTGGCACTCCGCTGGGAAGGAGTGCGCTCACCTCTAGTGGGTCTCACTGTCCTGTGTTGGCATCTGGGTAGGCGAGCACAGGTGCTGCAGAGCATTGGCTGTGAGAGCCAGCATGAGGGAAAGTTTGGATGCTGCTTGTCTGGTGTTCTTGTCAGTCTTACCACAGGATATGGACGTAAGGTGAGAGCTGAGTGGAACTGTGTTTAGTTGATAGGAAGCTGAAGTTCATCATTTCTTATCGAGCATATATGGCTGCTCAGCCTGCTGCTCACAGTAATTTTTTGCGCATTCTGTATAATGCTTCCACTGTCATCAAGAGGATTTCTGGCATTCAAGGGCTTTGCATTACAATGGAAGTAATCTCAGGTATTTATTTACAGTACGGACAGGCCTCTCTGAGTACTTTGCTGTATGCCCAATTGTTCATTCTACTTGAAGACAATATTACATATTGCTGCATCTAGAGTGTGGTCCCTATAAAAAACTGAAAAAAAAATTGCAGTATTACATAACAAGACAGTACTGTGATGTTTTTACCCATTATACTTTGCTTGACACCTCAGCCAAGTAACTCAAATAGTAAAGTGAATAGCAGTTAATGTCTGCAGCCTACTTACCTCCCACAGAAGTTACCTGCTTACTTTCTTAAGGAATCCTGAGATTCCTTGCTGATTTGCAACATTTCTGTGTTCAATATCACTAAGAGAATAGAGCAAAATTACAGCAGTAAAACCAGGTGGAAGTAAAACCAGGTGGAAATTACTAAGAAGTTACTTATTTTGCTCTGTTGCTGAAATATTGTAGTATGTCAGTGTAACTTGCACTGCATGTCAGTATAACTGTCAGTCTGCCTTTTTATGCACAGTTATGTGGATAAGTTTTAAACGCTTGGTAATTATGTACTGAGAGGAAATAATGTTTATAGCTGTGACATGTAAGTGTTAACATGTGAACAAATATTAAAACCTTCTGGGGTGATGTTTGCATTAGCAGTGGCTTCATGATGTTTGTGAAATGAATGGATGGGAACACAAACGGTCTCCAGTTGTTTGGAGAGAACTGTTGGACCGTGGAGGCAAGGGTCTGCTTCTGGGAGGACTTAATGAATTTCTGGAATATGCTCAGGTAATGAGCAACTCTTAATACAGTAAGCCCATCATTTACATCTTCTTATAACATTGCTGATTTTTATTCCTCCTTCAAATGTAAAATAAAGCTATCCTTTTCAGTGTTCCCTTGCTGTGTTTGAGCTGTCATTTGATTAAAGAACATCTGTTTTTGTTCCTAGAACTATTACGGCATCACCTCAATGAAGCTGACTGAGGAAATATTAGAGATTGCTGAGGAGAACCTGCAAGCACACATGGAATCTGAAAAAGAGCAGGAAGAGATTAGAAGTCTTATCAACCCTTTGCAGATCTGGATCACCAGGTTAGAGTAGTAAAAAGAGTATAATAACAGTTTCAGAAGAATACAATTTTTCTTATCACGTGAGGTATAACCAGTCGAGGTTATACATGAATCCATGTAATTTGCTGATTTGAATTAGTTCCCGCATCCCTCACTATAAGCATTCACTGTATGAATTGAAAAGTATTTCTATTTTAGTTGAATTTTGTTCCACTATAAGTGGCTGATGTGAACAGGTGTCAGTGAGCCCCCTAGATCACCTTGTGAAAAAGCAAGTATTTACAAAATAAGCTGTAATGCAAATATTTTACATTAAATATTTTTTGAAATATTTAAATAGTCTTTTGCAGTTCTAGCTATAGAAATGTATGTATTTCCTATAGTCCCATTAAAATACCTAAGATAACCTTAAAAAGACCATTCAAAATCATAGTTCTTTAGTGACGTTTTTAAATGACAACATCACTTGAAATGCATAGGATGAAAAACCTTCAAATGAAAGAACATTCCAACTTTTTAATTTTAAGATGTTAAAATGGGAGAGCAATAAAGGATCCAAGCTAGTTATCTTTTTAAACACAATCAAATGCAAAGACAAGATCTTTGTGTTTACTGATGTAATACTTCTGTACAAGCAGTATACAGTGGTTAACTATAATTTGTCCGTATCCTTCTTTTATCAGTGCATCAGCTCCAACCTGCTATCAGCTTATCCCTCTGCTGGCAAGTGGCGATGTGTTTGGAATGACCACAGAAATCAGTATTCATTTGCTTGATGCGGTCCAGTCTAAGGAATGTCTTTCTGGTATTGTAATGGAAGTTGAAGACATGGCATTCCCACTTCTCCGTGGTATTTCAGGGCACACTGAGATAGATAAGGCTTTTCTTCAAGCTGATGTTATCATTGTTCCTGATGATACCATTTTAGAAAGAGACACCCAAACCCTTGAGAACTGCATTAGAGCAATGAGTGAGATCTGTCAAGTGTACGCTCCTCTGATTGAGAAGAATGCCAAGAGTGGAGTCAGAATAATTTCTGCGGGAAAAACCTTTGTAAACCTTAAGGCAATGATGATTATCACGTACGGCCCATCCATTAAGCCTGAAAATGTCATTGCTGTTGCAACATCCTGGGAAAGTGCATCTAAAGCCATGCTAGCCAGGAAGCTGAGTATGAACACAGCAGGTGAATATTTGTGTGTTCTGGGAGCATTTGGGGAATTCAGCGGATAGACATGTTGAGAGCACATACTTTAAAGAACAGTATGGTTGATGTATATGCAAAAATGCAAGCACAGCACTGCACCCACTGAATTGCACAGCTGTACAGAATGCCAGAGTGTGACTTGCAGGTGCTACTGTTCTCTTTGCTGACTGCTATCTGAAGCTCTGCCTGATCCCATAAAAATCAGTTTTCTTGCCAAGTCTTGTACATTGTCTCTACTAGGTTGGAATATACTAAGCTGGACTGAACTGTGTGGCAGATGAGGACCTAGAACTTGCAATTGCATTTACACTTGGCAGCGCATTATTTTGGAGAGACGCAAACTACTGTGAATAAGCATGACAACATGCTTCTGTGTGGATAATAAGAGTGAAGGAAATTTGTGTTATAGCATTATTTCTGGGTTAATTGGTTTTCTTTCTCAGATTAGTTGTCATAACTTGGTCATATTCACAGAGTTCTGGACAGCACAGCAGGGCTGTGTTCCAACAGTCTGTTCAGCATCAAGATTCTCTCAAGCGCTGCAGTGGAAAGAACTAGTAGTCAGTAACAGTGATATTTGGGAGCCTGATAATATAGAAAAAGAAGTTAGCAGGCAGAATTGTCTATCAATAGTTTATTTCAGAAATTCATTTTGTACCAAAGCAATAATATTTTTGAAATATTTTTAATAGATTTCTTTTGAACAGTCTGTATTTGCTTGTACAGAACTTTAGATGGAAGGTTGTTGTATGTTTGTAATATGATTTGTTTTGTTTTCTAACAAATATTTACTAGGTTTTGTCTATTATATGTAATAACATGATATTAATTGAAGTCCCATTACAGATTATGAAGAGGTTTCATATTATGTTATGGAGAACTTTGATGTGATTTTCAGATGAAAACATTTTTGCTATTTAAGGCAGGACACTGAAATGAAAAATAGTTCATTTTCAAGAGGACTTCCAGAATTCATCCAGTTCAACCTATACTGTGAAAATATTTGTCTTTCTCCTTGTTAATCTTTGTATTTTCCTCTGTTGCAGGGGTTAAAGATGTGATTGTTTGGGGCAACATTTCTGGCTGTATGTACATTGATTTGTCACATGCAAAGGTTTACAGATGTGACAGTGCTATTTGGGGCCCAGCTAATTTTTCACGTCCTCTGTTGAATTTGATCCATGATAGGTATGTACAGGACAAATTTGTTTTTTAAAGTAAAACTAAATAACTTCTCTACATCTGAGTTTATCTGAACTTTTTAATGAACATCAAGAAATATGATTGTTTTCAAGATTTGTCTTTGACTAGCACTGTACATAAAGGAAAACTTAAGCTGAAGTACTAAGTTTGCAAAAGAAGTTGAGTAGTTCCTCCGACTATACATAGGTCTGATTCCTCTGCCAACTTTGTTTAGAACTATATATTCCTACATAGTAAGGCTTTAAGAAGTACTGAAAAGCCGGATAGTGAATGAGATGTCTAGTATGCATGAAAAGGCTTTGAAACAACACTAAGCATATATCTGCATCTTGTCCCTGAATTAAATTGAATTTATGGCCTGAGGGAACTGATGTTGTCAATTTCCCATAAGAAGATTTGTTAATGTGTGTTAGAAGGATACGTGACATCTAAATAGCTTCTAGAGAAAAGAGAAATAGCAGAGAAAGGATGTTTAGAGTGAGAAGACAGCTGATGTTACAAGTACTTAGGCCTGGATGTGCAGAGCTCCCATTCTGGTGTAAGCCTTCCAGCATTTACTGGGTAGCAGATATTTTTTTTGTTCTTTACCAGTACTGTGCCAAGCAGGGATTGTGGTGCATGAGTGGATTCTTAGGTAAGACAGTAACAGATATAAATAGTAATTATAATAGAGGTCATAACTTGAGTAAATGACCTTTCACAGACAAATAATCCTTGTTGTCGCCTCTTCAGCTCTTTTTACTAGACCTTATTTTCTGTCTTCAAGTGCTTTGCCTTCAGCAAAGTCTGAATAAATTGTAACTGTTATCTTCACTTAATTCTAGTTCTGTTGTCCTGCTCTTCCTATAGTCATCTCAGGGCTTCCCTCCCACCCTCCTTTTTGTTGTCAGCAAATGGATCAATTCAGAATTTATGTCTGCACAGAGTTCATCAAGTTCCCGTGTCTGCCATTATGCAGGAATATTACCTGCTCATGCAGTAGCCACTGCATTAAGATACTGGTTCCATGGTTCTCCTCCTGGAGAGATTGTTTCTATGGGAATATTTAGTGAAGGTAAGTCTACTTTTGCTTCACATAATCTTTAATAGCTTCCTTGTAGCCTTCCACAATTTCTATAATGTGATTTTTTTTAATCTTTTTTTTTAATTTAATAAAAAAAAATCATAGTATCATTGGAGATTGGGACTTTTTTCACTATAATAGCCTGCAAAACTACACAATTATGCTATCTTGAGCTCATGATTTCATATTCATTTCTTAAAAGTGCCTCTTAGGTTAATACTATTTTTGTTGCAGATTGTCACTTAGTCTTTTAAATGTATGTGGTTTGTGCATGGAATCTTTGTAATTGTTAGAACCAAAGGTATAAAAACATGTTCTTCTTGTGAAAATATGTGGACCAATAAATTGAGTATTACACTACAGCCATTTAAACCTTGTATGAAAGAAAAGATTTACACTTTTTAAAATGTAAAATTGTTATGTATCCATGAAACTAAAATTCAGAGTTACAGACAAAAGGAAGCCCTTTAGTCTTTGAATTGTGCAGTCGGTCTCTGTATTGAGATCTTGCACAGTTACAAACTTTTGCAAATTTGTAGGGCTTAATCTTGACACTGCTGAAAATGTGGTTTATAATCATAAATAATATGTTTGGGTAATTTTTCCTTCTCTGCAGGTCAATTTTGCATTCCTGAAGGGATTGTCTTCTCTATGCCTGTGAGGTTCCAGAATGGTAGCTGGGAAGTTGTAACAGAATTAGAAATTAACGAAAAAACACAGGAAGTTCTGGATCGCTTATCCTATGATCTGATACAGGTAATGATTTTGTGCATCTGATGGCATGCCCATTCTGCTGCCTATGGATACATTGCTGTGCAACTTGGAGTACTGAGAACCTTATTGCAGATGTTAGGCATATGCCAACTGTACACATGAGCTCATGTATGTAAATCAGTATTAAAAAAGATAAGGTAGTATTTCTGTATTGAGATAAATAGAATATTGTTCTGCTCCCCAAAAAGGAGACGATAACACAAGTTTACATATGGAAATGTAAAATTTGCTCTCCAACATTCTGCAGGCTTTGTGCAAACTGAAATGTTAGCTTTAAAGCTTTTACATTCTGTGGTGCTGATTTTAATTTTGTGTTGTATTCAGAGTAGTTCTGTGCCAAGAAACATGTCTTCCAGGAAGCTTATGGCTGTGACTCTCTATGAATGAAGGCCAGACGTTATTATGAAAAGGGATTTTTCAGTAAATACAAAATCAGCAAGCAATAATTTCATCATTAGCTATTTGTCATTTAGTGAGACAGAAAGAATTTAATTTGGTTAAGTATTAAAGTACAAAAAGGACTGGTCCCATATTCCACATCCTACCATCAATAAAATATTTGTCGTCTTCAGTCACAGTGGTTTATATGTGCCTATTATCTTCACTTGAACATATTTTAATTTTGTGTGACAAACTTCAATGAACCACGAGTAGGTAGCATTAAAGCTGTTGTTTTTTTGTTTTTTGTTTTTTTTTTTAATTCAGGAAAAGCGCATTGCACTAAAGGAAATAAAAGAAATGCGTCCTTACAGAGCTGATAAAATCACTACTAAAAAAGATTTGTGTCAAGGTGGGTTTTTTTCCCCATAAGAGATAATACCAAGTTTTAAGTGAGAATTTAAGTCATAGATTCTTATTTTATGTCCCTTTCCTTTAAACTGAATATAAAATTATTGAGGGAGGAACGTAAATAACAAGTGCTTGTCTGATAAATCCTGAACATGCCGCGGGAAGTCTGCATGGCAGATGCCTTATTTTTATAAATTTCTTTCATGCCATTCACAGATAACGAATATAAAAACTGAGCATGAATAATACATTTAGGATAAAAGTACTAGTTTTTTTCCAACGTAGAGTGAATATAATATATTTTATTTTAGATTATTATTAAATAGTACATCTATTTAAACCATGTAACTGTTATAAGAAGAGCACTTTCAGTATATAACCTACTAATGGTTTTTGAAGCAATTCTTTACTATTCTTTACCCTCCAGGAATAAAGTTGAATTTCTAGCAGAGAAAAAAATAAAAGTAAATTGGAACTCAAACTCCTCATTTTTCTGTTTATTGTAATTCATTTAATATTTATGATCTACAAGGTAGCCAGAATGAAAAAAAAATTGAGACACCCAAAGAGGGCAGACTTTAAAAAAAAAAAAAAAAAGAGATTCTTTATTGCTACAAAGAAGGCAATGTCAGATGCCAGTAAGAAGCACTCACATCTGTCACTTCTTCCAATTACAACAGATGAAAGATCTGTTCAAGATCTCTAAGTTTTAAATTATTTACCCATTTTGCTTCACTCACTAACAACATGCCAGTTTTATCATTAATTAATTTTACAATACACAATGATACGACAAGTTTCAACTAAAAACCTATCGAGCAACTCCAGTATCCATTGCTAATATTAGGAGCGGTGGGAAGTCTGCAGACTGCATGGTACAGCTATGGCAAAACTCCCTTGAATCTGATCTACTTCTATGCGAATACGATGTTTCTGTGCTTATTCCTAATCTTTTGTATTATCCTTATGTATTCCTTCTAGCTTGCTTAGTTTGGACTATTTTTCATTTCAACGTAACTTTACTGTCTTTATGATCAGGTTCCCAAATCCATACGTTTTCCCAGGCTCTCCCTCTGTTCTAGCCATTTCTTTCTACATCCAAATCCTACTGGCCTTTTTCCTAGTTATAGGTTGTTTTTTTTTTTTCTGTTTTCCTTTAGAATTCTTTCCAGTACTTTAGTTCCTGCACTTTGCATGTGTTATCTACCTACCCGGTGATCGAATACATTAAGAGACAGGGTAAATAATGGGGCAGCTATTTGGAGGCTGATGCACAGAGCCCTTAGTGAGCACATCAGCCTTTCTGTTATCCATGCTCGTTTCTCAGAAAAGAACTACCGACACAAGATGATTTTCCTGATAAATGCAGAATTTATTTATTCCTCTAATTGTAAGTTTGATTAACCCAGACAGATGATTCCCAGTTAGATAGGAGTGTCCTCCTCTCTGCTGTCTACTTGTGTGGCACTCCTTTTCTAGAGCAGCCCTGTTCCTGTAGCTGTTTTAAATACTTAGCAGTGAGTCACTCCACTGCTGGCAAATAACGGTTTAGTTCTTACTTTTCTGACAGGAGCATCAAGGGCCACAGTATTAAAAAATTATCTAAGCTTATCTCTCTGCAAGTTTAACCTTCTTTGGAAATCAGCAAAAATATGTACTGCTTTTGCTTTTTGTTTTTACAGAGATGGAAGCTTTTCCTACTGGCTCAGTTTAGCAAGAGTTGTCCTCAGGAGAAAATGGTGAAAATTCCCTTGCTAAAACGATGTTTCTATTGTTCAAAAGAGTAAACTACAAAGAAATGCTAAGTGTTGTCATAGCTTTTATTGTGTTGTCTTCATCCAAATCTTGGAAATCAGTAGGTGGAAAATATCTCAAGAGCAGTATAAGTCTTAATCTAGAGACAAAGGAAAACGTTCACTCAATTTAATGTGTCTAGAATTTAATTTATGCCCAACTTCTTCAGATGAATGAACTGTTTAGAAAAAAACTCTTTCATGTCTGAAATGTTCATATTAGGATGACTTTCAGCAAAGTTTCACAGAGCAGTGGTTTCATAACTCCAAATTCCCGCCTCTTATGGTGGTTGTAGATTATGATAAACATCTCTAATGTGAGAATGTTTATTCTTAGGCAAGATTGATTTTTAGTGCAACAGTTTAACTGTGTGCATCTTCTTGGTGACAAGATCATTTTTATCTCTGTTATTCTATTTCATTAGTTTCATAGGGACTGCTCATACATTTCAAGTCAGACATACAATTAATTAGGTCCTTGTCTAAACCAGGTTGTTGAGGAACTGCTTTCATTTTCATGTCTTCAGTATGTTAAAAGATGGGGACTATGATAAATGAACTATGATTGTACTTGCTAATTTTTTATCAGTTGTGAATGTTAAAAGCAAAATAAAAAGTTTTCTATTCTTCGAATGGGACTCATGCAATTGGAATAACACATTTTTTTCTCTTCAAGTGGAGCTTCAAACTCTTAGCAGGGATAGCCTTCATCTTACGTGAGGAAATCAAGAGGAGTTTGTGTTCTTTGCCAGCTGGTGAATGAGGAGTTCATAGAAAAATGAGCTTGGGAAACCTGGCTTTCACAGGGGAGATGGAAGTGAGAGTGTCGTTTCTTACACAAAATTTATATGGGAAAAGCAAGGTTTCACTGGTACAAGTATCTTCATGGGGAAGTTCACATGGAAGTTGTAGAGGCAGGAGTTGTAGGAAGTCTTGAAGTAGGGGGCTAGCAATCATTAATTTCATATGGAAACGGTCTCCAGAGAATTAATTTCTAGAACTGTATGCATAGAAAATTGGTTGAATCTCTAGGAGAATCTGGAGCCGGGTGTCTTGGGAGACTATAGGAGAGAAGGATGCTATCAGTAGTTTTTACAAACTACACTTGATTTGTTTCTTATTCTAAGACAGGAACTTCTGTAAAATATATTTAAATTTATGTTTTTCTATATGGAGTATGATCTTGTAGTCTTTTTAATATTTGAATTCTTTTACTCTCCTGTCGAGATAACAGTTCAAACTACGCATTTCAAGCACAAAGAAAGCACAGCTGTTAATGAGAAATATATTGCAGAAATGTTTTGTTTCTATGCAGACTTACTGGGCTTCTGAGTTACTGCCTGAGAACCATGAAGAATTTCACCTCGGTGTTTTAGAGGAGAATGAGAAAACAATGTCTTGGACATCTCTTATATCCAAAATTACTCTAAATAATAGTTATGAACTAATTTGCAGTAACTAATTAGTGGCCTGCGAGGAAATTCAGATCTTTACTCAGGGAAATATAACAGAATAGAAACTAAAGTTTCTTGTCTTTTCCTTAGGGCTGTATGAAAGAATAAAAATAATAGGAAAGGTAAAATATGACAATATATTCAAAGTTGATTGTATTGATTGTATCACGTTAGACCTAGTCATATATTGACAAATGTGGGTTTTCTGTAAGTAGTAACTAATTGCTTGTGCATGTTTTCTCAGAAGTTACTGCTGGGGCTGTGTATGCAGGGTATTCATAGCTTTGATGAATACTATATTGAGAAATGTGTTCTACAGTGAGAAACATGACAATTGCCCTTCAGATAAATGGATATATCTAAAAAATGTTTTATATATTCTCCATATTTGGATCTGTTGCAGTGTGTGTAAGCTTTCTGTGTAATTGGAACATTCCTTATTGTAGGACACTAACACTAGGGCTTACTATTTTTTCTTGTGTTGTTGCACCGTTACAGCCCTTTTGCTGCCTTAGTGTTCCAGCTTCCACCTTTTCTTTCCTCTCTATAGCAACACTGTTTCTCAGCAACTGGGAGACGCTTTGCAGAGACCCCTCAGTTGAAAAACATTGCACTCCAATGATAAGAAAAATTGGCTTTGAAACAAAGATCAAAGAAGTTTTATCTTGAATTATTGAAGATATTTATTACTAATTAATTAGTGTTTTCTGTTTTGACTGCTTAGACAATTACCTGATGCTTTGATCTGGGCTGTTGCTAGGCATTTGTTGAGAACAGCATTCATTTAAAAGCAAAACCTTTAGAACTGTGTCTTGAAGTCAACTTCTAAGTGCTACAAAACTACTGGACTTCTCTGAAGGTGTTTTCTGACCTATGGGCTTTTAGCAGCTAGCTGAGATAAAGGTAAGTGCTGTTACTCTATTTACAAGGAGATGGTAATTTCAGCCTTTGAACACAACATGGAATGTTTTCACCCTTTTAAGGAAACAGAAGTAATTGTACTTTATTTTATACATATTTAAAATGTTGCTCATACATTGTCTGACTGATTTCAAAAGAAGGAAGGCTTCTGTGATCAAGTCAATTGATCTGTTGAGAGATTTCTGCTTTACTTGATCTGATTTGTCTTTTTCTGTATTTTAACTTAATTGTACATTATGTTTAAAAGTGCATTTTATTTGCTAAAGAACGTATTCTGAGAATCTGTATAGACATACAAAATACATATAGGTGGTTAAAGCCTGTTAAATTTCTTGCACTTTATACTACGGTGCCAGAATAAGGCTACTGTCGTTCTGCACTTAACAATAGTTGAGTTAGTGGGATTAGAATTTATAATTATAAAACTTATTTCCTGTACATTTGTAACTAATTTTATAATTCTTTTTTGTTTTATGGAATTGCTCTTAATTATTAGTAAAGGGCACATACATCCAAAAACACTGGCTGAAATAGCTATCAGTGACCATTATTAATTCAGATGTGATGTTTTAGTAGATGGATGATCTTTTTCCTTCATATTGTATTCATTATGAGGTAGATACGCAAACAGTGGAGTAGATCCCACTCATTTCAGCAGAACAGTCCTAGTGCAGTCAGGAGCTGGCCTGTCTGACGTTATGATGTTGCATCATGACCACTAGTTGAGTAAAACACTTAAGCACGTACTTAACTTTGATACCTTCCTTGAGGACCACAGTACAGATGTATAATGTATTTATTCGTATGAGTAATTTATAGGGTAAGCATTTCACTGTACTGGATGGAGAGCTCGTTATCCTACCTAAGTATCAAGTGCTAATATATTATGCACACTGTTAAACTCAGTGAAGCCAATGGAGCTGTTCTTATTAGAGTGAGTAAACTGAATTCTAAGATAGGTGAGTTTAGCCTGTGCATTTTTATATTCATCTTCTTGTTTTGTTTTACATACCTTTGGTAGAGAGACAAAAGGAGGAAAAAAGAGGCAAGTTATATTTTTGTACATCTGCCATTTATCAAACGTAGAGTTTAAGTTGCTACATGTGGCTTATGTTTAATTCACTGCTTAGGATCTTCTGATTTCAGTGATTTCCATAAATTGATTTTTCTGTCAAAGTATGCGGAGACATACTGCGCCCGTTTAGGAGTAATTGCATAAGCAAAGTTACATGCCTATGTAAATGTTGGGCAGAACTGCAATCTTGCAGAACTCAAGGTTGAATTCAAGCTGTAAACCTTGCTAAGGGAAGAAAACAGTGATGCTGAAAAAGGAACAGTGGTGTTTCTTTCAAAGAGGATCTTCAATAAAAATGGAGGCATTGTACTCTATAATGAGGAAGTAATAAAAGCAAGTCTGAATCCCATTATTTTAAATATTTATGGATTATTTAGAAACTGAAACACAAAGTTGCAACTTCTACCGATTATGATGCTGAACAATATATTTATGATAGATTAAATAATTATAGATAAATGAATTTTTATGCTTCATAATTGGCCAATATTCTATCATGCTTCTGGCAAATGATCAATGACTCACTGCAAAAATGTCAAGAAATGTCGAGCAGTGAAAGCTTGGGGAAGTTTTGTTTTAATATCGAATTTATTGTTTAGGCTTCAGATAGTTTTCAATTATTTAATTTTTATTTCTGCTGAGTTTCCATTTCTTTTCTACTGTAATCCATATAAATAAATATATATATGTGTGTGTGTGTGTGTGTGTATACCCTTTGGTAAATAAATAAATATCTTTGGTAACTTATGCCTGTTACACCTAGTGTTTTTCAACTGTAGTATTAGCCGACAGTTTCTATACCAAATTCAAATTTATATTATTATATTCAAAAATGTAATGTAGTTTAAAGTACTAAAGACATAAGTTCTGACAGTAGAATTTGTTTCTGTTATCATCAGTGACACAATTACTTTCGCATTAAGGGATATGTTAGGGAGCAGATTCATGCTTAAGCTTCCTTTTTCATTTCCTTCTGAGGTCAAAGAAGGAATACTGTCAGCTAACCTGAACACTTTGGTTTGAAAATTTTAGAGTATAGACTTGCAAGCAATTGCAATCACTGAATCTTGACAGCAGTCTGGTGTAAAGGTATACTGTAACTATCTTGAAATTATACGGTGTGGACTATGTGGTAATCTTATATGTAAACACTGGACTCCTGAATAGTCAAAGATCTCATTTCCTGTTCTTCAACTGCTTTCTGAACAGTTTTCTCCTTCATGCAGTTTTGCAGTTAATACAGTTGCCCCTACTTTATCCCAGGCAGAGATCGTGCAAATTTCTGGTGTTTCTCCACACCTGACACCAAATCTACTGTGTTGTTTTATATAATTCTGTTTAATTTCATCTATGAAACACATTCATTTTTTCAGATTGTTAGGTTTGATTGGAATGGTTCAATATGCCTCAGTAATGTGATTTTCCACTTTGATTTGTTTCCTTATAGAATGTCTAATCCCATCTGCCCACTTAAAATGAATCCAGACTTGCAGGGTAAGGATTTTTCTCATTTCTTACCAACTTCTCTCAAAAGATATTTCTCTATCTGTTTACAAGGAAACTACCAAATTGTAATGAAGTACACAATTCTCAGAATCTCTGTGCTACAAAACTTAACTGACAAATTACACAGTTGTCTTGCCATGCCTGCTTTTACATCTGTCATGGCACCTTCCCTGCCATTACCACCTTGATTCATGGAATGATCAAGCATGCAAAGGTTATGTTTCCAAATTTACAACATAAATCTTTTTTCACGTGTTCTAGAATAGGCATGAAGGATGGCTATACACACCCATTGTAAGTATAAAACTGTAGATGATGTTTCATCTGCTACGCAGCCAGTAGTGCACAATACAAAACTGAAAGTAACCAGCTGAAGATGTCCTATACATGTAGGAATTCTTTTGTCAGCATCTCAACATAAGGCATTTATGGGTCTTGAGGTAAAATTTGACTCTCTGCAGAATGATTGCATGCTGCTTTTCTGCCCAAGGGGAAAGTATGAGAAATATGTTTAATTGTTCTGTCTTGCCAAGTAGTCTCTCATAAATAATTAGCCTGATATATTTTATACATATATATTAATTTTTATTTATTTATTTATTTTTGCTGTTGACTTGTATGCTCATGCAAGTGAACTATTGCTTGACTGGCACAAAATGCCTTACTATGATACTAGATATTGCCTACCAGAATGAATTTGAACAACAGATGTAGTGAAAACAAGTTTATTGCAAATGGCTGTTAAAACAGATTTTCCCTATTTAGAAAGCCATCTTGTGTGTGGAAAGTATTTAAGATGGATTCTGTATATGTTTCTAATGTTTCTAAGTAAGAAAATAAACATTTGGGACTTACTGATTAGTACACTGAAAACCGTGGGAATCAGAATTTCTTTCAAAAAACCTTTGGATCACATTACTAAAGAGAACTGATACTGCATGGAAGTAAAAGCTCATTTTTCACATTGTATGACATGCTACTCTAGATCTTGAAATAGTACCATGAAACATAATGTGACAAGAGCAGAAGTAGACAGATGGTATGGCAGATAGGTCTTATTTCTATCTGCTGCATCTGGGAACCAGCAGAGCCCATAATTTGCTGACTATTAACATTAGTCTGGAACATTTGTGTGGAACCATTGCACACCGATTGGCCCATTTCCATACTGAACAGATAGAGAGTTAAATGAATTATTTCTGCCTGCCCGGTTATGTGTATTATTTGTTGCTTATGCTATTGTGATCAAGACCCTTTTTTTTTTTTTTTTTTTTTTTTTTTGTCGAGCGGCTCTAGATATGTGTAAAGTAGCAGGCATAAGTCAAGTTCTGAAACCCTTACTTTCCACACAGAAAATTATGCTTTAGTGATGTGAAATGGATGACTTGAAATAATGTAAGGGCATAGGATTTAGTTGAGAAACTTGAGTGAAATTACTAAGCAGAGATGTCAAAAGCTAGTTGCCCTGGTAAACCGCTTATCTTATGAGACAATTCCAGATGTTGGTCTTGGCAGAAAATTTGTTTAGTGCTTGGAAAAAAGGGCATCCAGAACAATAACTCTGCTGTACAGACTGACAAACTGTTCCAAGCAGAAAAGCATCTCTACTCTGACCAAGAATGTGTTTTGCCTAGAAGTATTGTTTCAGTATGATCTTACCTAAAAGTACACATACTGCATATCCATTTTTCAGTGACTTAATTCCTGAAGAAGCAGGTGTGCTTTGACTGTTAAATACAATTTTTCTGACTCATCATGCCACTGGCAGTAAGACTATTTTCCTCACAAAGCTATGGGAAAAATAAAGAATGCTTTCATTTTTGTCAAAATTTGTCAGAATTTTCCTTGAAAAAAGTGTGGTGGGTTTTGACCAAGTCAAAATTAGGTTCAGGGGGTTTTGTTTGTTTGTTTGTTTGTTTTTAATTACCTACTCTATTATTTTTTTTCAGAGGCTTTCAATGACATTCAGAGCTCCGTCTACAGAACAGCCTTAAAACTACGCTCACTACAAAGTCTGTGCCAGTGTTAGTAGATGAAGAAAATTATTTGCTTTTACGGGAAGAGGAATGTGTAAAAATTCTGTGTTGCTGTCACCATGAGTTATTACATTACTTTCCTCTCTCATCTTCCACCTGAAGAATTCAGAGTGCATTATAAACGCTTAAGAGCTAGATAGTTCTTTGTATACAGATC
Organism: Meleagris gallopavo; assembly: GCF_905368555.1. Lineage (NCBI taxonomy): Eukaryota > Metazoa > Chordata > Aves > Galliformes > Phasianidae > Meleagris > Meleagris gallopavo. The sequence continues at coordinate 11,805,464 of NC_139410.1, forward strand.
AGTCTTCTCCTTGTTTGAATATACATTGGAACATATTAATAAATTCTAAATGCATGAGAGAACTAAGATGTTATTTCTATCTACATTGTTATATAGACATCTCTGGCAATTAATTAATCTTTATATATTATCTGTAGGAGTTGAGTTATTGGAAGTAATCATAGATAATCAAAAATGTGTATACAGGCACTAGAAGAATTAATGAGAATTACTATACTACAACATTATAAATATTATAATGTGCATATATTATAATGTTACAAGTATTAATGAGAAATATTATAAGTATTAATGAGAACAAACCAAAATATGACAGGCAGAAAACCCCAGCCTAGCATTCATTCTCCCTGCATTTGAAGTAATAACTCTGTGCAAGCAAATGGAACAAAGCCAGGGGCACCTAGCTTGATTTGAAATAACTGGATCTAAATTCCATATTGAGATAGAATACATGGAAATCTTGAATTTTCCAATGTAATAACTACATTTTTAACAACAGATTGTTAACAAGTCAAATGTTTAGGGGAATGTCAAAAGACGTCTAGTTTGTTGGTTGTGGCCATGTGTATTTGAATATGCTCTTCTGTGAACGAATATGGCTGGATTTCAGCCCTGGCATACTAAATCTGCCTGCTGCTGCTGTCACAGCATGGAGGTACTAACTCACAGAGGCACGGTTTTCATTAGCTCTATTGCTTAGACCTCCATTTTGCCTCAGCATTCATAGAAACTACTCCACTTACCCTCTTCCTTTAACACTGGTGACCAGAATTGCACACAGATGGAGCTTCACCACTGTCTAGCACTGATACTTTCAGTCTTCACTGGAAAGACAATTGGTGACATATTTTAGGGTCTTCTCTCATTCTTCAGCAGCCGTATTGTTTTGAGAGTGATGAGAGATGAATACATGCATATACTCCAATCATTCATTATTGATTCTAATTAATCATGCTTCTGTTGTACTGGATGTGCCCTTTAAGCAGTCATAGCTCATTCTTCCCACTGGATATTAGTTATGATACATTTTATAGTATAACATATTAGCAGCTTTCTTGGCCAAAGTATTTGATTTCTCTTTGCATCTGGAATGAGAAGAAACCCCACTCCAAAGTACACATTGATTCCACAGTCCTAACGGAACTTTATTTTGAAATACAAAATGGTGCATAAATTTGTAGTCTCTGTTTCTACATATACAATGAAATGTAGGTCTACAGTTTAGTTGCATGTAGTTCATTATGTTATTTTCCTTCCCCTCCTAACTATTCCAAATCATCTCCAGAAAATCTTAATTGAGCTGTTCTACACTTATAGCCTCACAAGATGTGCTTGTATCCCTAAACCCAGCAAGACCTTTCCCTGTTTATTTCTTTTTTGTGTCACATACTGTGTTAAACTTAATTGTCTAGACTTAATTAAAGTAGGTACTTCTAATTAAAAAAGAGAAGTCCAACTTCCACTCAAGAGAAAGCAGGAATCCTCATTTGTTTCTTCTTTTGTTTTCCCACAGTGGATTTGATCAATGTTTCTCTGGTTCAGCACATTGTATCAAGTGAGCAGAGACAGAGGGAAAAAGACATTTCTCTGAAAGTGCAGCAGCTCTCTGGAATGCTGAAGGAGCTGTTTGAAAGAGCAAGGTTAGAAAAGCCAGGCCAGGTAGATCCAAGAGCTGCCGAATTCACATTGAGCCTGCTAGAAGCCATGTATGACAGGTGAGAGAGAGCACAAATATAAATCCATCACAAAGTACTGCTAGATCAATTCTATTTCTACCATTCTTATGTCACTTCTGTATTAAACTCTTCCATGATGATGGTATTTTCTTTAAGTTGTGCACAATGTATTTCAGATACGGGAAGGTGGAGCACAAAACATTAGCAGAGAAACGGTAGTAAGATAATTCCAAGAAGTCCAGATGTCTGCCTGCGTATACTAGCTTCTTCTGTGAACATCAATGTACAAAAGAGACACTCTTCACTTGACAGCCAAGGTTTTTTTGGTACATTTCTGAATAAAAATCCATATTTGCCTTTGTATATGCACAGGTAAAGACTTTACCAGCCGCTTCCCATTATTCATTTTTCTTCAGCTTATTCACAAACAATATGGATTAATTCATTAGAATCTTAGAATTGCTCAGGTTGGAAAAGATCTTCAGAATCATCAAGTCCAACCAGAACCTAACCATGCTACCCTAACTCTAACAACCTTTCACTAATTCATGTCCCTGAACACCACATCCAAATAGTTTTAAAACACATTCAGGGATGGTGACTCAACCACCTCCCTGGGGAGCCTATTCCATTGCTTAACAAGCCTTTCTGTAAAGAAGTTTTTCCAGATATCAAACTTAAATTAATCTCAGGATTGGTTCATTACTGTATCAGATTTAAAATAAAAGGCTTAGTTCATTGTTGAATTTACTCACCACAGATGAAATTAATTCCCTCTTTCATCGGAGCAAAGCTTTTTACTGAGAATGTGAGTAAAATATTGGTATTCTACAGGATTCCGTGTTGAATTACTATTAATCATATGATTACTACTATTTAAGATCCCATGTTATTATTTTTTTTGTACTTCCAACATCAATGAAGTCTAAGAATAAACAGATGTATTTCAAAGCAGAGCTAAAAACATCAAGTGTATTTTGTAATTTTCTTGCTCTAAGTACACCTCAGGAAAACCATTTAGAAGAATCTCCTTAACAGGACTATCTTGGTCTTTTTTTCTGTTTTGCAAGGATGGTATATTACTTTCTTTATGCTGTAATATCTTTTTATAAATTTGCTTTCACAAGTTTCTTTTGTTTTCACAAGCTGCATAGATAGGATAGAAAATGCATTTTGTAATTTTCTTCAAAACATGTTTTCTCTTTGCTGTTCTCTGCTTTCCATTACCTATTGAAAGTAATTCAAGGCAAGAACATACAAGTGCTCTGCCATGTCTGTGTGGTTGTTTAATTGCATGCTTACATAAACTTTTATAAGGGTTTTTGGTTGTATACTTCATGAGATTTGAAAATAATTGTCACAAAAGTGTTCTTGTAAGTTTCATTAAACAACAATGTCTGGTGAATATTCTATGCATGTTCTATTTGAATTGCAGTGAAATTAAAGGAAGTTAATCCAAGAGGTAGGTGCAGGGGTGTGTCTGGGGCTGCAGTGAGGTTACCTGATGATATAGTAGAAAAAACAGATTGTAGTCCTGCTTTCTCATCCATACTTGGGAAGGCCTTCTACAAGTAAAGAGGGTGATTAATTAATTAATTACTTTTAGGATGAGTATTATAAGAATAATGTTATGTTTTAATTAGAATGTGAGATCTTGTAAGGAGATACTGTATTTTTGTTTTAAGATTGAATGGTATCTTGAATGTTTTAGTCATGTTCAGTCACAAAGAGTCCTAGACATAAAATATCACTACAGTGCTACATTTGCTGTGAATATGAATGTTAAAGTTATCTTACAGCATAACTATTTTTTTTCTTTAGAGGTTCCATGTTTTGTGTTCTTGGTATATGTAATGTATTTGATTTTGTTTTTCTAGATCTGGAACAGGTTATATCAAAACTAGATCTGCTGCAGCTGCCCTAATTGCCCTTTCAGGAGACACTCTACTTGCTAAATACAAAGGTGGGAAATGTACAGTTTTATATATTGTGTAAAATACTGAATGTTGAGAAAATAACTGTTTTCTTGTTGTTTTTTTTTTGTTTGTTTTAATTTAAAAGACTGTAAATCTGATGCAGCAAGTAAATTATGTTGTAGGAAAAGGCTGATGCAGAAAAGTACTTTCTCATCAGTGTTCATATTCATCTCTGCAAAATGGTTAAAGCTCAGTAATGAAGGCCAAGTTCTGTTTGCCTAGCAGAAAAGAACAGAAACCCTTTGTTTTAAATTTCACTAGAGCTGAAAACAAATGTATATATTTGATCCAGGAAGTCATTAGGGATCTTTTAAATATTAGACAAGAACTGCTTAAAGAAGTATAAAAGATAAAGTTAGCCCAGTGCATAGAGCAGCACAAAGGCTTCCACCTGAATTAAATGCTCAAAATGGAGAACAAGTAAACTGCAAGAGGCATATTGGCTGCATACTCTCCCATTGCTTATTCATTTTCTTTCAATTGCATTTTCTTTCAAATTACTTATAATTGACAATTCACAATTTAAATAGGATATATTTAACTATGTTTCTTACAACCATGAAAATGAGCTTCATGTTTCCTCCATCTTTCCAGTCTTAACTTTTAAGGATAAGAGATTGCTTTAATTTCATTCTTAATTTGCTTTTCTCCACTTTCTCTTTTCCCTGTTGGGGTAAGCATAGTCAGCAGTCACTGAGTGCTTGCTAGGTTTGAGAATTAAAGGAGAGTTGTTTTCAGAGGTTTACTTGATACTTTGTAATAATCATGCAGATATTTTGAGAATAAGTAACTAGAAGGCTCCTCAAGCTCTGCTAGGACTCTAGTTTCCTTTCTCTGGTTGTTTTCAGCTTTCTTTGAGTTTTATGCTGTTCCTGATGGGAAGAAGGCCTTGATTACCCGTAGTGCTCTGAGAAGCCTGCTAACAGACTTGAATCAGGTAATGCTGCTGCAGTGCTTTTAGGTAACAAGTCTCACAGGAGGAATTCTAATCCGAAAGAAGAACATATATTGTTGATACTTTTTATGTTTGATTATATTATGGGACTGATGTCAGCAGGGCACCTTGTGGGCTTAGAGATCTATCATGCAAGGTAGGCAAAATAATCAAATTCTCTAGCTATTCTTAGTCTAAATAATGTCTGACATCGGTATCTGTGTGTTCATTTTGCCTGAGCTTAAAGGTTCTGGGAACAACTGCATGCAGCAGTTCCTAAAGCAATTTCTATCTTCAGATGCTTGCAGTCACTAGAATAGCTTGCAATTGCAGAATAATGCCTTAGCATACAAGTATTGCCAGCTGAACTGGTGCTAAAAATGGAGTCTTAAAATGACTCCTGAGGTTCAAACCTACTGTCCTTCAGTATTCTAATGTGGCAACGAAGTATATCGATCCATTAGAATAAGTGAGCTGGAAGCAAAGCATTCTGACGCATGTTGAACCCTGAAATTGTGCACTGATGGTATGAATCTGAACAGCTTTTCTTGAGAAGAGTATGTCAAATGGAATTTATATAGGCTCTTCGCCACCGGTGTGCTGTCACCATCTCAGCTGGGCATGATGGGAACATCTGTTTTTTATTGAAGTGTTTCTAAGCCTTTCTTCTCAATGCAGATCCCAGCCGTTGTAGGAGAAGGCTGCACTTTGTCTTGTGTGGAAATTGCTACTCACAGCTGTTTCCATGGGGTGAGTGAAATTCAGATGTCCTGGGAAATTATTTTGATTGTTGATGATAAATTAAGATTGGAAGTGTATCACCGTGTGACATATACCATATATACTTTTAAGAAGCAGGGTTGTTTGTCATTCTCACAATATAGAGGGAGTGATATCTATAGAAAAGATGCTCAGTAAGATACTACCGAAGACTTGCATGTATTCTAAACCTTTTAAACCCAGTAGCATTTTATATGAATGAAAAAATCCCTCCTAGCAGAGTCCAACATACAAACTTTTATTAACAACTGTAGATGAGACATTAGTTCTTTTCAAGTAAATGGCTGACCTTGAAACGTGTATTTTTTCCAGGTTCTGAATTCAGGAATTGTTGAAGAAAAATTCCTGTCTTGGCTGAGATCAGGACCTGCTCTTCTACAATGGCTCCCTACATGTTACAGATTATCAGCCACGGAAATGGTTTCTCACCGCGCTAGATGTAGAGTCTGCAAGACTTTCCCCATTATAGGCCTCAGGTATGTCAGTAACTACTGTAATCTATAGTATCCATGTAGAAAGTTCTTGCTATTGTGTTTGCATACTCTGCAGGCTTAAATTACTATATTAAGCAATAGACATTGAACATAACAAATCAGATGTGGGAAAGAGAGGACTATCCCAGGCTCCAGTCTGGCTCAGGCTTCCATCCTGTTTCACTTTATTTCACTGGCACAAGGATTATTGTGGACACTTACGGAAAGTAAATTTGCAGATCAGTGGTAAAGCCACAAATTGAGCTTATGTATCTCATATTGTAGTTCTTTTTCCCATGATTATTTGGGCATATTAATTGTCTAGTTAAGATAGCTATCTTACAACCTTATTCATCTAGGTAAAAATGCCTCCTGATAAAAAAATAGACCTTGGACCAGAATGCATAGAGCAGCATTTTACTGTTACTGTCTTCTCACTAACAGTAAGTTTAGAGGGTTTGTGTTTGTTTTTTTTGAATTTTTGTGAAGTTATACATTATATATATATTATATGTCAATAGTGTAGTAACATTAAAGTTCAATGAGACCAGCAGATAGAGGTAACCTATAAGAAACATGTGAAGATGTCACTGCATTTTCAAAAATGATACTAGAGCAACTGTGGTGATTTTTTTTGACTGAATTTCATTGCAGCAAATTAATAATACCAAAAATCATGACTGAGTTCTGGAGATTATTCCATTGTCATGTGGATAAAATAATGCTTGCTATTCAGAAAATGCTGGTGAAAATCTTCATTCTAACTTAGGTGCTTCTCTGCATTTCAGAATGCAGGATATGAATTTCTAGTAGTCAAGCTCACTTATAGCAAGTTCTCAGTTGCAAGGAAGTAACTTAATCCTTTTGTTTACTTTCACAGGTATCGCTGTCTGAAGTGCCTGAATTTTGACCTTTGCCAGGTCTGCTTTTTCACTGGCCGTCTCAGCAAACCACATAAGAGTTCACATCCTGTTGTGGAATACTGTGTGCAGGTAGAGTCCTACTCCCCTGTTCTCGTTCTTTATGTGGGCAATTTGACAATACACTCTCGAGCTAAACTGATTATAAAATTATGTATGTTTCAGCCATGCTACCCATGAGGCATTAGGATTCATTTATCTGAGAACAGTGAGTCAGGGAAAAGAAAAAAAGGAGACTTCTAACTTAAGAAATATTCTGTTCTGAAATAACTGAATAGAGACATGAAATGTCAGACTGCAAGTCCTCTTCCCAGGGAGATGTTTGGTTAATATCTTCATTTAAAATAATATAGAGATGTTCATTCCTCCAAATATCCTTCCTTATGCTCCATGAGAAAACAGAACAATCAAATGACAACTTACCTCCTCATGCAGAGATTTCTATTAGGGACATTCAATTGAATGTGAATGGGGAATGCATGGGAAGGTGTGAATGTCAGAACATGAGAAGGAAGAGCAGAAGGGATGTGTCCAAGTCAGGAGATGATGCAACCTAGATTAGTTGGTCAGCAAGCTCATAGCCCTTCCATACACACAGCTTCTCAGGATGCTCAGATTAGGAAAATAAAAAAAAATCTGAAACAAAGGACAAAGCCATTTGAAGATAATAATGTGAAGGTAAAGAACAAGACTTGTGGCTGTAAAACATCCAAGGAGACAGAAGATAGCAAATAAATCCTCATGACCCACAGAACTGAGCAAAGGTGGAGAGACGAAAGATCACGACTGTGAGTTCCTAAAGGAATTAAAGGCGCATCCAAAAAACAACACAGTGCAAGTAACTCAGGAGTCTGAATGAGAAATGGTGTCTCTTTTCCTCCGCGTCAGTGTAAGTCATTGTAGTCATACCATGTGGATACATACATCTTGGTATGTGAATGCTGGAGAGACCACCTGAACACATGTACAGTTGTACTTTCGAGTTAGTGAGTTAGTGCGAGTGAGTGAAATCAATTTCGGTTTAAAATCAAGTCCTCTTTCTCTCTTATAATGCATGACATTAAGTTTTCCTATGTTGTTGCTGCAGTATCGCAACTGAATAGCTGTACTCAAGTTATGTAGAATGGGGTGTGTTGGAACGGACCTTTAAGATCTGGTTCTAACCCCCCTGCTATAGGCAGGGACACCTCCCTGTAGACCAGGTTGCTCAAAACCCCATCCAGCCTGGCCTTGAATGCTTCCAGGGAGGGGGCATCCACAACCTCTCTGTGCAACCTGTTTCAATGTCTCACCACTCTCACAGTAAAGAATTTCTTCCTAATATCTCATCCAAATCAACCCTCTTCCATTTTTTCTTTCTTCTCTTTTTGTGAAACATGTAAGAATTGCTAGTGAGCCCTTTTTCCCATACATTCTACTTTTAGCAGTCCTCGATCAATTACATTTTTACTTTGTCTTTACCAGGATGTGGGATGCTGAGATGGATTTAAAGTGTCAGCACTGTTTTTCTTTACTGTGCTGACACCTTGTGGTAATATTACCATTGAGAAATGACTGGGATGCATGCTGTATGTTTTCTTGTTTTCCTGTTCAGTCTGTTAAGCCTTTCCCAATATTCTGCACCAGTCATTTTCTGGGAAAGAATTGATTGGTGTCCTGCCATAATATAGTTGTGGAGCATAGCTGTTTTACCTGACGCTGCTGTGACAACTGCAAGCATGGTTTTCACTGTGCTGTATAAGAGGAGGATGTGAAACACTGAAGGCTGTATACATTAACACTTCATACCAATTTAAAAATTACTTTTTTTCTATTGTTCAAAAGAGAACTTATGAACTAATTGGACAGAATTCTTGTTGTGCATTTGCAAAAACACTGCATTAAACATTTCCAGGCTGCTTTGGTTTGGCCCAGGCAGGATATTTCACTTACAGAAAAGAATTTGAGCTGATCTTGCCTGTGGTCCTGCATCATCATCCTCTTCAGCTCCAAGCTCCACATCTCAGACAGCAGTCATGAAACCTCTTCAACTGTTGAATAGCTGGAAATTTGTCTTGCCTTTGCCTTGGGCTATGCCTACTTTTGGGCAATTTGAAAATTCACTCCCTTCTCTGTTATCACTTATCCCAACAGATGTCAGCAAAGGCAAATGCAAAGCACTTTCTCTGCACTGTCAGAAACAACCTGTTTCAGGACTGCTGCAGAAGAAAGGAGGCTCAGGAAAGGAAGGTTCTGGAGATAATGGAGGAGAGGCATTTCCCTACTCACAAAAAGAGTCGGTGAGTTTCTGTTTTCAACAAATTTTTTTTCTCTGAATAAAGTGTCAGGCTGTAGGATATTGCTTGACTGTGTTCTTTAAGTAAGTGACTTTGTTATGACAGACTGTGTCATGATTTTTCCATAAAAAATTGAAAACATAAATGGGAAACTGCTGCACATTGTTCTGTTGCTTAACCATGATTACCATGCTGACAACCTAATGACCAGTTGTCTTAAAAGATACAACGTGCTTGTGTCTTCCTTCCCTCCTTCCCTATGTCATCTCTTTCTTTCCATGCCATATCTAATGCTCAGACTAAGGTCAAGCATTTGCAAATATTTAGTACCTGTCATGGAAAAACCGCATGGATTTTAAGCACCTCCTCTGTGACAAATTCATCGGAAATTAAGTGAATACTTCCTGCATGTGACCCACAGTGCTTTCACTGTGTAGCATTCTACTCGAGTCCCACTGAATAGCAGTTCTGTGGGATTACTCACTGTTGAGAGTAGCTGATTTTTTGCATTACGATTCCAGTTCTTTTAGGTCAGTTTCATTTTGCCTGCTTTTAGTTAATGTATAAATTCATTACTATATTTCCACAGATTGCAGTAGTTAATGATGAGCACTGGAAGTTGTTTTATGGTTTTCTGTGTAGTTACTCCTTTGCTCCAGGATTTTGGTTGATACTTAAATTTAGAAACTGAAGAGAACAATTATATGAGATAAGCACACAGACTTAGGAAAGCTGAAAAACCTTTCTTGTTGTGTAAAGACCTAGTAACTCTTAACATCTCATGTGTTCTGCAAATGAGAGTGAGAACAAAACAAAGAAAAAAGCATCACTCCTCTCTAAAAGAGTTATAATAAAATAATTTCATCTTTGTGGGAAGAAAGAGAAAGATCTGGTTATAAAACTACACTATAGTGCTTGGTAAATATTAGAAACTGTTTTTTTTATTTTCGCTACGATCAATGGATGATGGTTACAATGATTGTAATAAAGAATATTATTTCAATGCTTGTTCTTCAGAACGTGGTGAAATGCAAACCATTTTCCATTGTTTATATATCCCCACTTTTTCTCAACAGTCATGCATTTCTTCATTCTTGGATATCATTTAATCCTTCTGTGAGCAATCAAGATTTCTCTGTGATTCTCAAGTGTTTTTTTTCTTACCTTATGCTTGGATAGCATTTAGTGAAAAAGAAGCAGTTGAGGGTGTCATTTTATAGGTGTCACTGTGTGGCTGATAGGTATCTGGGCTTTTCCAGAATAACCAGCACAACAGGATGTCTGGCCCTTTGCTATCTTTTTATCATTGAATTTCCCAAAATATTTAGTTAATGTGAAAAGGAGAAGGAGCAAATTGCTCTGATGTTAAATGGAAGGAGAGAAGAATCTGATGTTGAGGTTCTGTTAAAAGATTAGAATTTGTTTTAAGAAATTTCATTCTTTCAGCCAAAATCTGCCAGTGGGCATAGCCAGACCATACCTCTTTCTTAGTCAATAGTGCAGGTGTTTGTTTGCCCTCAGTACTTTAGTTTCATCTTGATCCTTCAGGGTACCAAAACCATATAAAGCTTGATCTTTTCTCTACTCAGTATTTCTTTGTTGGTATACAGTCCCCCAGCAGAACTCAGTGCCTCACCATTCCCTAGCCATGAAAACCTGTCTCTCCCAGTGAACAACCCTATTCTGGAATCACCCAAGTTTATATCCAAAAACAGAACTGTGCTGCACAAGAATGACAATAACAGCAAGATACTGAAGCAAGGCAAGACAAAAATTCAGGTTAGTGAGACATCAAAGTGCAATAGAATTAAAGCTTGGAAGAAGACCTATCATGTTAACTATGTAATTGATGTCTAATTATGAATGCAAAAGATATGTAATGAACAGCTTCACCTTTCTGTGAAGAATGGGGGAACTGAAAACTCAGTGAACAAAATTAGTCATTAACTCCTTGACTTCCGTGACTTTTGGTAGCCTTTGTAGGAATATTTGCTTTGTTAACTTTTTTCTTTTCAAATTGTCTTAGAGCAGCATGTTAAAGACTGGTTAATACTAGAACCCTCTCTCTACTGTGACAGCAAAAAATGCCATCATAACCACACACTGCAAGCATCAAGTAAAGACCTTCTTTGTCACTATAGCAATATAAGAGGACAGTATGGGCTCTTTTTAAGGATTAAGTAGTGTCCACTTCAACTGGAATAGCTCATGCATAAAAGCTTTCCGCCAATCTGTTTCCAGGTTCCCTGCACAGAAACAAACTAGAGGAGTGGAAAGGATAGTGTAAATAAAAATAAGTACATAGCAGTTCTGTGTTTCTATATTCATTTGAGAGGTTCATAGTTCTGCCCTTACCTGGAAAATATGGAACACTGGGTTGTGTTCAAATCAGTTTGTGTCATCTACTCATTCTCTTCTTCCCAAAGCCAAGAGTGCAGTAACTGCGAACTACCCTGCATGTGTCAGGTCACTCCCTTGGCTGCTAGTCCTGTGCTTGTCCTTTTGAAGTAAGACTGTCTTTTAGGTCTCTGCCCAGCATGAGATATAATGCCAGCAAGCACATATCTGCAGGAGCAATTGTGAGCAGATAATGCTTAGGCATGTCATTTTGATGGTTCATACTTGTCGTTTCAGAAGACAGTGAGACACAACTATAGTGGTACTCTGTCAAATGCAATTACTGTCTTGTTGAATTTTCCCTTAGGTGGAATTCTTTTGGAGTATTTTAATACTGATTTCTAACAGTAGTGCAGATTGCTTAAAAAGATGCAGACTGTAAGTCCTATGCAAAGTAACTTTTAAAATTGTCCATAAGCTTGAAGGTCCTAGGGTCCCAGCTATGGGTCTCAAAATAACCTGGTTGCCCAGGTTCCAGCCCAGCTCATGTCATACCTCTAAAGCATCTTATTTGGAAAACCTTTGTCTCCATGACTTCTGGAACTACTGTTCTGCATGGCCCAGAGGCTACTACATGCACCCAAAGCCCAGAAGTTTCTCCCTTCTACATCCAGTCTGTCTTCCTACATTTCTTTGTCCCAAAGCAGCTGTGTGACTTGGGAGAGACTGTTCCCAAATCAGAATATTTCATTTTTCAGGATTTTCAAAGAATTAGGTTTTGTTCTGATTGGAGAGAAAACATATTCTGAAACACTCAGAAAGTGTCATATAACAAAGAATTCTAGCCTATATTGAGCAAATCTTTCAGTCCATTTTAACAGCCGTTACAAATACATTAATGATTTGTTCGGTGCAATCAGTTAACTAAGAAGGTAGCTAGTAAATCCATAAAACAGGTCAAATCCCCCAATTGCCATGCCTGTTTATAATAATTCGCAAATAAAATAAAATTTTATTGCTGATAACTTATGAACAGATATTTTTCTCTTTTATATTTTAGGCAATTGCATCTTTTGAAGCAGATGTGTTAAAAATGCATGATTCCATCAGGAGTATTCACAATAAGAGCAGGTAGGTAAAAGCAGTATTTCAATGACCAACGACTTCTGGGCAATTGTTGTGGTTTAACGTGTTAGATGGCTCAGTAGCACACAAATGTTCACTCACTTCCCCTCACCCTCAGTGGAATGGAGGAGAGAATCAGAAAAAATACAAAACTTGTAGAAAACTCATTGAAATAAAGACAGTAATACAGGACAAAAAGGAAGGAGAAATAATAATAGTGTACAAAAAAAAAAAAAAAGATGCACAGTGCAACAGCTCGCTGCCTCCTAAGTCCAAAACACAGCACCATACCAGCTAGTAAGAAGAAAATTAACTCTATCCCAGCCAAAACCAGGACAACAATACAGTGAATGATTTTGAAATTTTAAATAATTCCTCTCAAGTGAGGATGAATGAAAAAACTCAGTGACAAAAGTTGCAAGTGAAGATCACTGGAAAAACAGTTTCAGGCAAAGAAAAACCCTTTGACCTAAAGCTTGTCATAACTGGGTGAATGAATTACATTGCACGTGGGAAGCTTTTTGTTATTATTTGTGGACCAGCTTACAAAGTTTATGTCTGCTCATAGAACTGAACTCTGAGGTAGTTCAAGGCAGTCATTAGTTTACAGTAAAGGCCCATTAAATGCTTTAATAGCGGACCAAACTGTAATATTAAATTTGAAGTGATCTAACTTGTCCCATTCTGACAAACTGTGCATGATTTCAGTAAAGCTGATGTTGCTGTTGTCTGTGTAAGCCAATAGATGCACACAAAAAAGCGAATCAGATAAACTTCTGGATGTAACTAAATGAGACAGATAACTGTTCTGGCAGGGTAATATTTGACAGTTGGCTTATTACTGCATCATTAACCAGTTTTTCTCTCTGTCTTCACCTCAGCCGTGGGAAAGGCAGAATTGTATTTCTGCCCAGACTTCTTAGAGAGATCCCACCTCTAGACCACAGATATGGGTAGTAGTTTTAACATGCTGTGCTCCGTGTAGGTAATTTCTAAATCTTCCCTGTGTGTGAGAGAGTGAAGCTTCTAATCACGAAAGTCTCAGTATCATTTCAAGGGAAAGTGGCCTGCACAGGGACTATTGGTATTGTTAGACAAGCTTTACAGAATGCCAGGAGCAAAAAAGGATTCAATTAGAGAGGGAAAGGCTGCTTTTTTTCTAATGATGCCTAGAGCAAAAGGATGCAAATCTTTTGCAGATCAGAGATTTGCCTTAAGAATTGCCAGAAAAGTTTGTTCCTAGACAGAGGGACTGCTCTTTGTATTGCAGCTGTCTTTATGGGAATGATAAACCTCAAGATGCAAGTCTCTGTCCTGACTGCACTTCCACTCAGCTTGCATCTTTCCCCCAGTACATTCCTGTTCTTGATAAGTCTGCGTATACAGCCCAGTTCCTGAAATGCTGTCATCTCAGCCAGAAGCTCAACTGTCAAATAGAAGAAACTACTCTACAGTGTTTGCTCTTTTCCATGATTGGAAATATGTGTGTGTGTAATGGATCTAGAAATGTTCCCACACTCCTGTCTCCCTGAAAGGTACACAAAGAAGCAGTTGAATAAATGGAAGCACAAAATGCAATTTCTTCATAACTGCCTGGAGGACAAAAGCTTCAAAATAGAGGCAGAACTCCTACGCCTGAGAGCGAGCCATGAAAACCTGCAAATGGAGCTGTGTAAAATGAAGCAAGAAATAAAGGTATAGTGATAAAATTAATGAAGAATCTTCTCAGCTACAGACAATTATTGAACACTAACAACTACTTTTCTTGCAGACCACTTCCCTTGAGTCTATTTCATGCATTCTCTGTTTATCTGCTCAGTCAGCTCCAGTTTTTATCTTCATAGAGAGCAGATAGGCTCTTTGTGGCAGGGATTTTCTTCTTATTCTAAATATATTTAGCACTTAGTACAGATAGACGTGTCTGGGATGTTTAGATAATATTGCAGTGAAGATAATGAGAAAGAATTCCGATAAGAGTGGGAAAATGGTTCTCAGTGGAAGTATTAGATATTTCATTGCAGTTGTTCCTTTAGAGAGGAATGCTATATAGGCACAGAATAAATAAAATTTTGTTCTATCATTCCTAATTGTTGTCATGTACTGGGATGTAATGCAGACCTCCTAGAGAAAATACTTTTTTTTCTTTTCAGTTATATTAACTCTTGTTCATTTGAACTATCTCTGAGGTTCTGAAGAGATTCTGTGTTACAGGGAACTCATACATATTTTACACTACACCATTTTGTGGCATTTTCTGCCATGCTACTTTTAGAGTGTTTTTCAGGTCAAACATATAGGAATACAAGACACATCTGCAGTGCACAGCTTTATGGCACCTGCACATGGAGTCCAGTATGACCTGGCATGTCACCAAACTGCGTGCTGTGACGCTGTCCTGTCCACAACATGCAGGATTGACTGCACAATTGCAGTTAGGTGCCCAGTGTATGCACAGTTACTTCAGTGCTCATGCTATAATGGTGTTTGCCATCCTCATGCAGTATAGAATATTACAAATAGATTTGTGGCAGCAAAGCTAGCCTGGTTTTGGAATTGTGTATGTTGGTGGTTGTGAGGTGTTTGATAAGTGCTTAATTTGCACATATGTTTTTTCCCCTAGTTTAATTCTTTTAGATTGACTTCCTGCAAATTTAATCTTTAGAACATTATTATCCTCAATTTTCAATGGCATTAAAGCATATGTCCTCAGATTGGAATTGTGGGGAAAAATGGCACATAGATTTATCCAAACTCAAAGTTTTATTTCACTGCAGGCAAATAACTTTATTTGTAAAAATTATTGGTTAAAGTACACCAGAAATTATATATGTATATATTATTTTGTCTCAAAATGAATTTTCCCACCTATTTTAGTACTACCAACATACAAAAACAACAATTATTTTCATTATATATTTTCTATGTTTTTTCTACCGTAGACAATCTTACAGTCAACAGCACATCCTTCATTTTCACTATGTCAGACTACAATGTCAAGAGATCAGCATGTTCTTCAGGAAAGCAAAATGCAGGGTGGGTTAAATCCTGTTCAAATAAAACCCATTTCCAGAACAAGTTCAGATTGGAAAGCTTTGAATCACCTCAACTCTGCAAATAGAATACAGGTTTTAGAGTCACTTGAGGCTCCTGCTACAGTGGACTTCATGTTCTCAGAAGACCCGGTGAAATCAGTGACCTTGCAGAGTGACAGAGTTTTTATGGGACAGTTCAGAAAAATAGAAGATAATCAAACATATCTGCCTGAATTGATGGAAAACTATGACGGTGGCATCATAAGGAATACAGCTCTTACTCCTGCTGCAATACAGATACCATCTGATAAGGAGGAGTTCTGTGGTGAAGTGAACCTGCAGCAGCTAGTGATGAAATTGATGGATGCATTGTCTCTTCAAGCCCAACCAGGTACAAGTTCTTTTAGTTATATAGACACTATCTTCTCACCTTCATCCAATTTGCTCTATAAATCACTCATAGTCATTTAACTCTCAGAGGAAACTCGGAATCTTGCCCTTGCCATTATAAAAGTACTGCATTGCTGTAAGGTGCAGTATAGGTATATTGTAAGGTGCAGAACTCGCTCCTTTAAGGTAGACTATAGCCCCTAATGCTTGAGTAATTTAAAACAAGCATGTGAGAAGAAGTCAGTCTCTGCAGTCAATTGAGGAGCAAACTCATACTGATGAGGTGCACTGGAGGTCTTTTCTGTTGTCAACTAATGCTCTGACACAGTAATTCTTACTCTAGTCCTAGGCAAACTTTCAGCAGTACAAAATGCTTTTGTAATCAATAGTCTTACTACAGCAAAACTTTGTTCAACACTCATTATGATAATGAGGTTGTAATGAGGAGAGTGACAGAAAAAGCTGCTGCTTATACAGAATTGTCTTATATTAGAGATTTATGAAGAATATTTTAGAGTTCTGGCAGCAACCAAGTTTTCTGAAAGACCTGTTCTTCTGTTTTTTCAGATCAACAGTCAACCTTGAAGCAGCATTTCTTCTCTACAGCTGAATGTGTTTGCACATCCTTCTCTGATCTCATCAACCAGGTAACTGCCAGCTTGGAAGTGACAGAAAATGGCATTCACCTTACAGCTCCACTGAACTATTGAAGGTAATTAAAGCCATGTCACACTCTTTAAAGTATCTCAGATGTTACACTGTAGTAACCAAGCCTAACAGATTTCTGCATTTAACAATTTCACCAGGAACCATAAATAGTGTTAGAGAATAACATTTCTTATCCATTCATTGTTTCTAGTTTCTGTACAGTAGATACAGGGGCAACTGATTAAAATGAGTATAACATCACTAATGCTGACCTGGCTTTCACAACTGTCCTGTCCTGTACTCTCTTTCTGTACTCTCTTTTCATTGCTATATAACTGATAATTAATTGTGTTTCAGAAACATTTTTTTTTCTTATAAAAATGGCTTGATACATGTGGTTTCAGTGATATATTGTCTGTCAAGACTTTTTTTTTTCTTAGTCTAACTGGAAGGAATAAATTCTTTACTGTGAGACATCTCAGGACTCAACAGTCACATTATTTCAAACTGAAAAATACATATTTAAAGGAAAAAAAAAAGTTTAGAACATTTAAGGGAATTTGGTTGCTCTAGATGAACTGTTCAATCCAACTATGGATTGATAAATATGTATTTATATTAGTATAGAACAGTTAATAAGAATGCAATGTCTAATATAAAATGGTTAATAAGAATGTAATGTTACCTACAGCATTAAAATGTGTGAGAAGTCATTTCTAATTGGTTGCTAGCACTGTATGAATCTAAAACTTCCAGAATATTAAAGATACATACAAAGCCTGCACTTACACATTTAGGAGTACATCTGCCTATGTAAGTAAACATACAAATACTGCGTGGAAGTTTGGAAGTAGACGATTGGCTAATGGTAGTAGATTGCACCTGTTGACGTAAACGACAAGGAATTTATTAAGCCTCGGCAACAAGTAGGCTGGGGTTTGAAGAGAAACGAATAGATCATACAAAAGAAATACTGCTTTGGCCCATTCATAATATAGTCTAGGTTAATTTATTATAGTGGTGAGTAAATGAAAGCCTTGAAAAGAATTTAGTTCATTCTTAGGAGAAAAATAATAGGTGCTCATTGCTTTTCTTTCATTGCTTCTTGTTGGCTACTTGTTTTTACAGCAGTACAACACGAGTGATTTCAGTGAGATACACTGGTATAATCTGTAATGATGGGAGTGTCATAATTGCATATTGTTTTATTAACAGCCATTCTGCAGGCTAAGATAATGGGTGAAGATAGGACATGCTAAAGATCTGAACGTTATTATCAGGTGTTTTCCTCCTTTGAACTGTTAACTATTTATCAAGTTACCATATGAACTGATGGCAAATTTACTAAGTGTGATTCTTCAGCCCATTTCTTTCCTCTTAGTTTTTGATGTGTCTTGCTTTAATTACTTGATAGGAATTGTGTTGTATCCCTTCAGGGTGACAGATACAAGGAAAACATTTTTTTCTGATAGTACATGGAAGTATTTTAAAGATCTGTGCTCAAAACCAGTCATGGTTCAAGAACAATTTGCATGTTTTTAAGGATTTTAGTTGAGTAACTTGAAATATACCAGCTCACCAAGAGAGAAAAGACTCCTAATTTTTATAGGAATTAGTTTGTGGTGACTAAGAAAACAAATTGAGTTTGGGAAAAAAGAAAAAAAGGGGGGGGGGAAATTGCATATTCTGAAACTTAGTTTCATGTATGATGAAACACTTGAGACTAATGTCTCAATGAAAAACGCTAAAAGTGTAGTGCTGAAGATTTGCACAGCGGACCACTTAATTTTCCACATATTTCCTTATCGTCTTTTTTTCACAATGTGTCATAATCTCGAAGATACAGGAGTTGCCTAGAAAATGGCTAAAAATCTCGTTTCTGTTCATAACAACTCAGCTACTTTCTTGAAAGACCTGATACTGTGGCTGGTAGTGATGGTGTTGAATGTTCCTGTTTTTTTTCTCGTAGTTTTAGTCACCAAAAGCCTTAAGTACATACAACACAAACATCCAAGAATTACAGCAACAAATAATGGTATGCAACTATAGCTAACAGATTGTCTCTAGCAAATGAAGAGTAAAGAGGATGGAAGGTAAATAAACTAACTGACAAAGAAAGACTCCAGAAAGGAGGAAACAAATAGCAGAGAGTTTGCTAGGAAGTGCATACCTCTGTATTCTCGCATAAACAGATTAGTAGCTTTTCCAATATACCTGTGCCAGGAGATGCAAACAACAATCCAAACAGCATAGCTGGCTATTATGAGAAGATATACAGCAATTACTGACAAGGCTTTAAATACTCTTCAGAGCAGGTGAATATGAATCAAAATCAGTTGACAAATACTAGTTTGGTCAGATGCAGTATGGGACAGGCCTGGAACACAAATGCTAATGGATGAATATCTCTGAAATATCCCTGAACCTCTTAGCATTTAACTTTCACTTCGTGGCAGCAAGTGAAGACTCAAGGAAGTATTTTCCACATCAGTAAGCAATTAATTACTTGCTAGGTCTCTATGAGATGAAAAGGGCAAAGTCTCAAGACTTTATTTTGTTGTTACTCAGTCCTGCACACAGTGAAGCAACCTCAGTCATAAATGTTCATTCCACCCTTCTCCTGCCATGTTCAGACTGAGGAACTGGAAGCCAGGATCAGAAACAATCCTGGGTCATGCCAAGATCTGCTAAGAAGTTCACAGGGGAGAGGATAGGAAACAACTTTAATTTATTTTGAGACAGTACAGCAAACCTGCTTACATCTAATCCTCACTGTATTTGCTTTTTCTTAATGCAACCAACTTAGGATGCCCCAGTTTATAATAAATGAATCAATCTCAAACAGCATCATCCAGCTGTGATTTTATGCCAAGTCACTGAGATCTGGATGACATAAGACCTTCAATGTAAAACAGAATTAAGCTGTGAGTCCTTCAGAGAGAAGAAAATGAGGTAGGAGTTCATGTAGGAATTCTATACATGTTTAAATGAAATTTAACTATCCTCCCTTTTTCTTTTAATTGATTTCAGCACAATTAATAACACAGATCATCTCCTTTACATCAGCAGTTTCCACATATTTTCTATAGTGGGACCTATGCTTAAGATTCATCTGTTTTCTTAAGTCTCTCTTAATATTATTAATATTAATCCTTCCCTGCCGATTTCTTTGAAGACCAAACGGTGATACAGTCTGTTAATAAAAGAACTTGCTGAAGCAGAACAGTATTGTTATTTAAGCTAAACATCTGCTTGACCAGCAGTGGTATTTCTCAATTTCTGTTACTGTCTGAATGAAGGAAAAAGCTGCCAGTAGCCCTTTTCTAAGAGATCCTCTTATTTAGAAGGAACATATAAAATTTCGATGTGTTAGCCTCTTCCCAAAGGGTGCTATGGAACAGAGTCTAACAGTACCTGTTTACATTCTGTTTTTGTTGTTGTTGTTTTCTAGAGCTTGAAAGCATATGAGAACAGAATCTGTTCTACTACAGTTCCAGTCATACTTGGCTGGGCATCCAGCTGTACTTCGTTGCTAGTCTTGGTAACTGTAGGGATTGTGCATGAAGATGGTCTCTCTTGTGTTAGTAGAAAGCTGTGCATAGCAGGGCTTCTAAATACATTAATATAATTTAGATCATTAACAACAGTAGAAAGAGAGCAAGCAGATCTGTTGTAACAATACCCTTGCCTCCCTCCCGCATGGTAGCAGAGCACTCTTTCAGGCAGTAGCTGCAGGCAGGGGCAGGTGGGGGCATGCTCCTGTACTCACATTGCTGTCATGATCACTTCTCAGTTGCACATTTACATGATTCTTTGAATGCTCAACTTTAAGCACGCATTCAATCCCACTGAATTTGGGAGGCTTCTTGAGGTTTGCTGTCTGCTTTTGTAAAATCAGGATTCCATCCAATGGGATAATGAATAACATTTATTTTCTTCAGGTCCAATAGCCATGTCAAGATTTCATTTACACATTTTTCTACTTGAACCTACTTCTACAAGTTGCTGAACACCTACAATGCTTCTGCAAATGAGTTTTGATTTGGATATTTTGTGAAGGAAAAGACAAATATTGCCATATGCTCAAGGAAAGAAGCTTTGACTGAGCGACTAAATAGACCTACCCTGGAAAGCTGGATTTTGTATTTGCATACATCCGGTACATTAATGGTATAATAATCAATAATATAATATATTATTATTATTATAACATCAAATTGCCTTTGAGAGTTATCAGTAACGGTCAGAGGAAACTGACTTGGTTACAAACAGCTTGCAAGCTAAAAGAAAGAAGCGAAGCAATTTTAAGTCATGTATGAGAATTCCTTTGTTTAAATACTTTGTGAGAATATGTTACATTTTATGAAGCACTTGTCTAACTAGAAATCTAAGGAAATACCATAAAAATGTCCTATAAGCAAAGAGAGGAGCTGGTGACACCTATTAAAGTCTTTCATTTTACTTTTTGCTGGTAAACTTCAAAGTCCTTTGGAGATATTTTTAATAGAAAAAAAAAAAGTACTACTTTTCTTTAGTAGGATGATGTCTTTCAGCAGTGGCTGTTTTGTATGTGTGTGCAGCAGTGACAACGGGGGAGGTTTCGGGCAACTTCGTGCCCTGTTTGTCAATGTCTCATCAGAGGACTAGTTTTTTCCTGCTTTGGCACTTTTGGCAAAGAAAATAGTTTGAATAGGTCACATGCGTTACAAAAAGCCTGATATACATTCAGATTGAAGTCGGCAATTGCTTATAAATCATGCATTTATTAGGGAGACTAAATTCATAGGCACTTAAGAAAAAAACAACACAAAAACAAAGCAACAACCCAGAAGTTAATCAGATACAGTACTAGTTATAGGCATTTGTACACCTGTAAATTAACATCAGTGAGACTTAAAATGCAAAAATTGAAGAGAAATAGTTTTAAAAAAAATCTACAAGTTGAATCTTGGATTAAGCGCGTCATTTCCTCTTTTTCCCTAGCTTCCAATGATTCTTCCAAGTAACGTAGATTTACTCTTATGCTTGTGGTTTTTTATTAAATCTTCAAACAAGTCTTTCTTCCTCAGAACTGGTGACCTCTGAATATAAGCGAACATCCCTGAAAAGTGATATTAAAACACATATCAGTAATTAATTTCAAAATGACAAAGAGCTGCTGAGTGCTCAGTTTCCCACATTCATGTTTCCTCCATCTTTAGCTGTTGCTGTCCCAATATTCTCAGTAATAACTACATGTTGTGGCCCCAAACCTCTCATTTTGGTGATAGTTTTATTTCTCCATTTGCAAGTTGCCTTTCACTGACAAACCACTCTGGTCTTTCCCTTCATCACAGGCCTTCCATTTTAGCCTTCCTATAGAACCTTTTTACTTGTAGTTAGCAGGGTTAGAGCTATGTGTTGGAGTCCACACAATCTTACAAACTCAATACCTTATTGTTAACCTTTCTGCACAATGAATGAGATCTCTCTTGCTATTTAGTAGCAAGTTTGTTATTTCCTTGAGGAACTATGGAATATTTTCTTAGCAATAATCTCCAAGAGCCAATAGAGTGGCTTGTATTAATTTTTGACACCTTAGCCTTCTAAAAAAGTAACTGATTAACACAGCATGCATTTACTTACCAGACTTCAAATACTTAATACAGCAGTCTTTACCTCACTACTCTCCTTAGCACCCTAGCAGAACTAGGACAAGAAGTTGTTTATCCTTGGCAGTTGGGCTATGTGCAAGAGCTCATCTGAGCCTAGTTACTTGCACCTGTGAGGGAGGTGTGCACAGCTGTGGTCACGCTGAGTGATGAGGTAATAGAGAGACTGCTGGGTGAGGAGGAGAGAGGCAGAGTAGAGAGTATTTTTTTAATTTGTAATCTTCAATTATTTGTGCTGGTATTGTGCTACGTGTCTTGAGGAGAGTCTTGTACAGCAGCTCTTCATAAAGATTTACCGTAAGTACAAAAGCTTTATTTTCCTTGTATGTTTTTTTTAAGGTTTTATTTTGGCTCATTGAAAGTTGTTGTAACTATGATGTATTTAATTGTAATTGCTCTGTTGTAAAGCATTAAGTGATTTCTTGAAACCTGTTTTTTTTTGTAGTGTTTGAGTTTTGGGAAAGGAAGAAAATGGTTGATTAAAGATACGTTGGTCAGATAACTAAAGGATTTTCCCCTGCTTAATTTAAAGGTGGCTAGTGCCTCTTTGTAGGCTATCGAGGGAGTTTTTATGCAGTTAGTTTAAGTAGGGTTTCAGAAAACTGGGATAGTTTGTCAGATATCAAAAATCAAAATTGCTATATTTAAGTTATGTTTTTTGTGGATTATGTAGAGTTTAGAGTATCTCTAGACCTATTGGTAACTACAATCAGGAGCCAAGCAGGGCTGATCTGGTACAGAAAACAGTGTTTAAAACTGTAAGCCTGAAACTGAGCTACTTCTACCAGCGTCTTAGTACACAGTCAGACAGACTTGTTTTCCCAAAAGGCAAAGTTTGAAGAAGTGTGGAGGTGCTTCCTAGATGTGTCGGAATAGTTCTGTTCGTTGCTACTTGCAAGCTTTACCAAAGACTTTCTTAGTTTCTTTGGCTTTACAGGTTTGGTTGGTTTTTGGTTGGTTGGTTTTCTTTAACAAGCTTAGTTCTTGCTACTTCCTGGTACTGAGAGTTGGAACTAGGTGATCTTTACAGTCCCTTCTGGCCCAAGCCATTTTCTGGTTCTGTATTACTCAATCTTCAGAATGATCTCATGGGATTTATCTTCTAGTTCAGCAATCTGTCAGGATGACAATAATGATACTTCAACACCAGTATTTCTGTGCCAAGTCCAGATCTGTCTTGTTTTTTCTAGTTCATTATGCTTGAAGAACTATAGTGTACGTAACTTACAGATTATTTCTGGTTTATGACAGTTTGCCATTCAAAAAAAAAAAAGTTAAAAATGCAGTTGTTATAAATGCTTAAGAGCTTAAGATGAAAAAATTTCAAATAGAGAAGTTATCAACAGTTGTAGAAGTAACAGCACTGGTTGACTCTTCTAAAACTAGCCTACTGAAACCAACTCATGCCTGCCTATGTAGATGTGGAATGGAGAATACAAAGCCATTCAAATGCAGTTAATGCTACTCTTTGAGATAAGAAAACAGGCTTGTACATATCTTTGCATTACATAATAAGTAGTAATTCAATTTCTTATCACTTTCTAGGGTGTGATTTATCTCTGCAATTAACAGTTGATTTCTGCTTTCACTAAGCAAGGCAGAAGGGTCAGGGGCTACAAAGATTGAAGCAGCTGACTTTGTTAGGAAACTGGGAATCGTGAATGAGAGGTTAGCTAGCTCCTCGAAGAAATAAAAATTTAATTGACACTGTTATAAGGTGCCTGCTTCCAACTGGTGATAATCAATTGTGCAGTGAAACCAGGCCAGCTCGTTGCGATTTACAAAACAAAGTGGTCAAAGAATGGGAAGGAAGAGGGGAGGGAGGGAGGAGTTTGTGTTTCTTTTAAAGTGTGAATATTTAGTAGTAGCTTAAGATCCCTTTGTATAAGAGTAAACAAAAGTTGGTATTAATCACAAAACAAAAAATCGTACTTCAAAAGATATCATGCTGTTACTCTTAATCTTGACTACTAGTCTTGAAGACAGTTGTTTATTTAGGAAAATCAAAGCATGATATGAGGAGTAAGTGGCAAAGAAAAGGCTCAGGGAACTTAGGCAACAAAATTCAAAGCTGCAATCCTGGGGAAAAGACAAAATTCATCAGCTGCTTTCGCCTGATTGTTCTCTCAGCTTTTAATAGACACGTGAGGCAGCAGTACTAAAGCTACATTCTACTTATACCCAGAAGTGCAAGAACTGGCCTTACCGGGACAGCAGTTTGTTTCTTTTGTGAGATAATGTTTGTTTGATTCAGTTTAGTAACTGTCACTGCACAAGTTCCTCTTCAGTCTGAGCGGATTGATCCAAACACAGCTTCCATCTCCTACGTTAATGGCTAAAATACTCTTTGTAGGTAATGGGTGTAAGGACCTCTCGATTCTTCTTTTTGAGTCCTATGTTCCAATACACACGTACACATAATTAAGATTTGTGGGTAAGAGCACTACTGTCCAGTGGTATAGTGTCACTGGGACAGAAAAAATGCTAACTTCACGTTCTTCTTCAGAGACACCCTAATAGGTAACTGCCCAGAGAGGTTCTTTGTTATTCTATGGACATTGGCCCCAAAATCCTAATAATTTAAACATTGATTTAGGAAGTGGTGATAAGGATCTGAATCCTTTCAAAGCATAACACTGTCCCTTTCTGAAAGATGATATTTTCCAGGAAAGATGTACCTACTGGTAGCAGGATTAGAACTGAAGCCTTGTAGAAAAATGAGATTTAGGAAAAGCTGTGCTATATTTTTCCATTGGGAACAAGGAAGCTAAGTGACATGCTACCTTTTGTGGATCTTACTGTGAAGTACTAGCTCTTGCCTTACTGCCTATGGAGATTCTTTCTTTAAGTCTGTAGATTCTGCTCTCAGGTAGGGAACCTAGTGATAAGGAATTGCAGCACTTTAGTGTCATAGATCCCTTTCTTTCTGAATCTATAGCTGTGTCTGAAAGCCTGCTTGCACCTGAGTGCTAGGTTTGTTTCCATTACATCTTGGACCAAGTTACCTAGAAATATGACCATGTAGTGGTTGACTACTAAATGGCAATTAAACGTATCCTTAGTCCTCTGCTGAAAGAGCGCTGTTCTCCCCAGCAACACCACTATGACTGTTCCTGGACTAACATACTTCTCAGAATGAGGAACATGGCACTAGCCTGTCTGTGGCACAACACTGACTAAATTGCTGGTGTTGAAGAATATCTTTGTTCAGTTGCTGAGCAGCTGTCTTTGTTTGAATCCTCCAATGTTTTATTTTCTACTCCTGCCTTTTCTGCCCAACTCTCATAAAATGAAACTCTAATGACAGCTTAAGTCTACGTTATTAGGAAATTTTTTTTTTTTTTTTTTTTGTTATTATCACAAGCAATATAAGCCTGCATTTTCATCCTTTCCTGGACTGTTTACTGCTTGTGAGATATATTAAAGGAGTAGTAACCTTGGTTAAAGGAGTAGTAACCTTGGTTTCGCCCTGTGAACTGAGAAGGTAGAGTAGTGATCCTCTGTTGAGCTTCTGCAAGCTGTCTTCTTCCTAGGCCGTGGGTTCTGGAGAGCACACAGTCCACATAGATATCCCAGAATAGCTGAGCCAGGTCCCAGAACAGAGCCCCGTGTTTCAAGTTTTCTGATGATTTCAAGAAGATCATGAAGTCCCAAAAGCCACTGACAGAGTCAGAAATGCGAGGCTTCCTCATCTCCAGTAAGACAGCTGAGGATGATTCCCAGCACTGAGGGTCTGCTCGCCCAAGAGTCAGTGGGTCAATCTGGCTATGGCAGAGGGATGGTGTCACACAGAACATTCCCATGACTAACAGAGAGTAGGTGAGCCTCATGTTGCAGCGGGTTCTCCCTCTGTTACCAAAATCCATTGTGTCACTGAAACATAGTAAAACCAATACAACTTAAACTTATCACCCTTAGATTCAGGAACAAAGCCCTGTACCTTACACTACACAGAAGGCACTAGATGTTGATAGTAGTTTATCCATTCTTTAAAAATCCAAATATGCTTTCTTGTATAAATACAGTGGAATTGCATTATTCTGTGCTTCAGAAGCATGTGTTAAAACTGTTACAGTTGTTAACAACAGATCCCTGTGATAAACTCATTTATCTCTAAGTTCTTCATATTGAAAGTTTTTGGCAGATTTGCAGATCCTTAAACTTTTCCAGTAAAGATCTGTTCATTTTTGTCTTTTGAAAGTCTTGCTTTTCTCCAAGTCCTTTAGAATAGTCTACAGACTCCCAGGGATCTGCAGGTGCAGGCAGAAAACTGTTGAAAGCATGTTCTAATGAAGTAATGGGAGTTTGCAAAATCATCCATTGAGCAGGAGTGTTTTACCTGCTAAAATGCAGAATGATTCTGAAAAGAGGGTATAGCAAAGACACAGTACAGCATCTGTATCATACAGCATGTATATATTCATGTATATAAATGTACAGATGCTTATATATCAATGATAATTGATCTATAATAACTGAGCATTTCGCATCCTGAAACTTCATAAGCAGCACCTACAGAGGGAGAAATCTGGAGCACAATAACCTTTTGGGGACAGAAAGGCCCAGTAGTCTCCATCAGATTTCATTTATAGCACCTGCTTCTGTCGTGTATTTTCTAACATGTTGCTAGTGTTATTTCTGATGTGGAACAAGTTTGGGGTTTATTCTTAGTTTAGATCATGGTGTGAGGAGAACATCCTGTTTGTAGAAACAAGCATCTGAGTTTTTAGCACAAACAACTCTGTTTAAAAGCAAAAGCTCAGCACGTGTTGTGTTGTGGTCTTGGTTTGATCGTTTAGAGAGGGTAACTGGTTGTGTGTGGGGTTGAGGGTTTTTTTTTTTTTTTGCTTTTAATGGAGAAAGGAGAAGCTACCTCTTTTAACCAGCTTAACTTAATCAGCGACTTTTCCATGAGTGCTCATGTAAAACAAAAGCAGTGTCTTTCTACTCTGCGAAGAAAGATGTCAGAGGCAGATGTGTGCAGACAGAGGGATTGTGTGTGTGTGAAAGTAGCCTGGCCACAGCCTGTGTGCAAGACCA
This sequence comes from Meleagris gallopavo, assembly GCF_905368555.1. Lineage (NCBI taxonomy): Eukaryota > Metazoa > Chordata > Aves > Galliformes > Phasianidae > Meleagris > Meleagris gallopavo. The sequence goes on from NC_139410.1 coordinate 11,832,722, forward strand.
GGGAAGGCTAAGCTGCTTTTTTTGAGTGTATATTATTGCAGGTCTGAAGGGCTCTTCTGCGATTTTAGTCCTGACAGTGATGCTCTTCTCTAGCAACCAGTCTGCTTCCATGGTCAAGTTCTGAGAACTTTGGAGGTATTTAATTGTTAGCAGTTGGAGAATAAATTCTCTATTCAGTTTGAATTAGGATCTAGTGAGAAAAGTTGACTCGACAGCCTTGGATCTCAAACTTGCATTTAATGAAGAGGGATAGAACACGCTTCCCATGCTGCTCGGACAGTCGTTAGTAACAGCACCAACCTTGTGCAGCTACCAGGATCTCCAGAAGCGTAATTCCCCTGTACCCTACTGCTCAAGGCAGGTTTGGATTGCTTTTTGAGAGGCAAATCTGAGGACATCTGTAAATCACTAGTTCATTCCTCCTAGTGTGTGCATCAGAGCCCTTCCAATGGGCAGCAGGCACCTGTGTCTGTGCACCTTGTAATGCACATATATCTGCTTACCTTGACTTTTTAGAGAGGCATAACTAACTTAGCTTAGTAAGATTCTTTTTAAGAAAAACTTGAAAGAAACATAACTTAAGAATAACTGAGGGAAACCTAAGCAAATAGTTCAGACTAAGGAGTTATACTAAAATTGATTAACTGTCATTTGGGCAGGGGCTATATCATTGGCTGCTTTGCCTTCCCCGCCTCCCCCTAATCCCCTTTTGCAAACATTCTAAGTTACAGAGCTGGGCAAGACAAGAGACTCTGCGCTCATCAGAGGCGCAAAAAAAAAAAAAAAAAAAAAAAAAAAAAAAACCCAAAAAAACGAAAGGGGCTGCTGTAGGCAGGGAACTGGGAGGCTGTGCCGTTCGAGGCGTGGTGTGGGCAGCACTGAGCAGGGCCGGTACCAGCCCTGCTGCTCTTTGCGTGCTGGCTGAACTTGAGGAGCATTTCTGTCAGCCAGTCTTCTACAAGCCTCGGCATTTATTTTGGTAGCCAGGAGCTGGAGAGGAGGTGCTCAGGAAATAGCATTTTCATTAATGCCTTACCTATGCTCATGGTGAATTCTGCACTCCAACTTTTAGGATCAGTCTGTCCATAAATTTCTTTCGTGTGTGGGTGCTGTTTACAACTCGCGGCTCTTTTTTTCTTCTCCCTAACTGACCCCCCCATCCTGCCTCACATAATGAACAGTGCCGTACAATAAAGGAAAAAAAAAAAAAAGTTAATTATCTCCTTGGTTATCAGCGTTTCCCTGGTTGGAGCTCCCGGTTAGGACCGTTCACCCGATCCCGAGCGTAAAGACGCCACAGCCCGTGGCAGGGATCAGAGTGCGATGGGACCGCCCGCGGGCTCCCCCAGCCCTGCCCGGCCGCCCCGCGCTCCCCGCCCGCAGCCCTTACCTCGGAGCTCCGGCGTGCAGGGCGGGCCGGGCAGGGCGCTTTCCGCGCCCGCCGCCGCGCTCCTTAAGAAGCCAGGGCGGGCATCCCGGCTTACTTTCTACGTCAGGACTCGGGGAAAAGCCCCCACCCCCAGAGCCCTGGCCGCTGTTCCTGGGCATTCGCCGCTTCTTCCCTCCCTCCCCTTCCCCCCCACGAGAAAATGGGCTGCTATAAGGCGTGCTCCGCTCGTCTGCCCCGCCGGAGGGGGTTGCCGGTGAAGAACGGTCCCTGAGCCGGTACTTGCCCGAGCGGCAGCCCTTTCCTTGTCCTCTCTCCCAGCAGTGATGTACTGAGGGTAAGAAGGAGGTCCCCATGCTGGAGCTCCAATTGTCTGGACCAGGCTCAGCCACCAAGTCATCTTTTTTGCTGTGCGTGGCTGCCAGAGGTGTCCCCTTCCTGTCCTCCATCCTTCTCTCTGGGGAAGGATTCTGTGGCACATCTAGTGGTATCTGCCACCTGGATTTCAGCAGCAGGTCCTGCTCCACCCAGGTGGAGATCCTGAAAAGAACCCAGTAAAGGAATTAACTGCAGCCACGAGGCTGAGCTGCTCGTCGCAGCTCAATTCACACAAGTCTATGTAAATGAGAGCCACCCAGGCTGCATGCTCTCCAAAAGGGCAGGGCTCAGGCTACATTTTTTTCCACATAAAAATAATAATAATGTGGTCCACTGCTATTGCGCTTCCTCTCTGTGAGGTTCTCAGCTGTATCCCCTTTCTACTGTGCTCAGCTCTGCAAGTTGTAACCCTACCCATGTTCAGTGTGTGCGCTGCAGCTGTCCCATGATGTGCATAAACCACACAGTACAAATAGCTGGTGTGCTCCAGGATCAGGCTATTGACTAGCGTCCAACATAACTTGTTCTAGCTACTTGAAGTAAATAGGGCGAGTGACATCGTTCTTTTTCATAACTCTGTGTTGTCTACAGGCCAAATTATGTAGCATGCTGCTGGCTGTCTGAAGTCAGTGCAGCTGCACCAATCCATACCAGTTGGGAAGCAATACTTTTTTCAAGACTAACTGGCAGCTCCTTTCTGTCATGGTGCTTTTAACCATAATTCTTTCTCCATGAAGACCTGTGCCTCAGTAGCATCAGGTTTATCTTTGAAGTCAGTGAGGCCAGCTATTTTATACCAGCTGAGAAGTTGGCCTATAGCAGTGATTATTTTTTTCTGTTACTTATCTGTATATTTACAATTTGCATATTTCTGTGAATTTAGTTCATATGAACGGAGAAGCACATTCTTTTCCTAACTCAGAATTTTACAGTGTCTCCATAAGAATAAACGGTTATTCTTCTGGTGCTTTATTTCTTATTCAGTCTCATTCAATCCATATGAGAGTGAATGGTGTGTAAAAAGTATTCTTTTTTAACAGAAGCAAAATGAATTTCTGAGTAGTGAGAAAACATCTGACCTGAACCAATAGTTAACCATCTTGTAGGACTTTGGCAAATTTGCAAATGTTCCATGTATTTTTTTTCAAGAAGTGTTGAGTTGGGAATGAGGAAATGGGAGGCACCAAGTGCTAACAGAGACTTCAAGAGGCAGCAAAGTGCAATACCTTGCCTTTGAGACATAGAATCATAGAATGGTCTGGGTTGAAAAGGACCACAGTGATCATCTAGTTTCAACCCCCTGTTATGTGCAGGGTCACCAACCATGCAAAATGGATAGCAGGGAAAGTCATAGGAACGAAAATGCAGAAAACTGCCAAAGTGAGAGTGACAAGGGTTGTACTAGATCCTTACTTACTAAAGTTCTTCAACAAGAGGAAAACCTATTTTGCCCATGATCCATTGCAGCAGTGTGTTATTGGAGACATTGTTCTTCTTAAAGTCTTTTTTTATGAAGGAGGAATTGCCCTCCTTCATAATTTGCTGAGTTGTTGGGGGAAAAAAAAGTGTAACACCTGATAAAAGAGGGAAGGTCTCTTATTCCATGATGGAACTCCAATATTTCTGCTTTGTACTGTTATCAAGCACAGGTTATTCCAGTAGTCTGTTTTCTCTCAGGTTCTGGGAATAAAGGGATCCTCAAGCATTTGTAAAGTCAGCTCTGTAGGAGCTGACTTTGGGCCTTTGTGCTTTCTGGAGCCCCCTTAGCAAGTGGAAGAATTGAGTAACAAGCATGTTTCTCTTAGCCTTTGTGTGTGAGGGTTGAGCTGGTTAAGAGAAAATAGAAAGCTTTGCTGTAAGATGTGGGTGTTGTGATGCAACTTGAAGGCAGCTCGAGAGTAGTAAGGGTTCTGAGGCTGCTCTTGTTTATTGTTGGCCTGGGCATGGGAGGCCAGACTAGCATAGGACTAAGATGCTATAGAAATGTTTTTTACTTGCTGTTGCTAGATCTGTGGTGAAGTACTCTAAGGGCTGCACTCTTTGCTGTGGAGTGTAAAGAAAAAGGCTGCAACTGTAAAAGAAAATGCAGAATATTTCTTGAGAGTTGATATATTTCTGCCAAGCTGGAACCTTTCTGGATTCATTGTTAAGAAATGAGTTTATTTAATTGAGTTCCCTTCTTGGGAGCACTTTATCTAGTTTTGGATCAAGAACAACATTAGTTTCATTCCATTCAGAGTTTTTCAGGTAGGCTTAAGGGTGCTGAACTAGGTGTTCTCAGAGAAATGAGAGTCACTGCTCAAGGGGAATACTGCTCCAGATGAAATACTTGGCTCCACAGATACTTCCTGAGCCTACTGTGCTCTGTTCCCTCTGAACCAGAGCACTCACATTCTATTTCTGGGAAAGATGCTTTTGTTAATTGGATTCATCACCTCAACCTTCTAGTGGAGAAGAAACGTAGAATTGAATGAGATGGCAAACCCTTCTATGAGCTCTCAGTAAAGCTTTCTGTGCTCTTTTTAGGCTATGAATAATCTTTATTTCTCTGTACTGCAGGATGTATTCCCCTGACAGCCAACGTTCGTGTCCTCAGTGGATCTCCATAGCTTATGAATAAATTTAATTCAGATAGTCTGTAGATCATATCCAGAGTCATTTGCAAAAGGTGACTTTTATCAAGAAGAGTTTCTTCTTGAATGCACAGCTGAGAGAGAGATTTCAGGTCCTTCAACACTACAGAAATCATGTTTAACTTATAAGTATAAGCTAAAATGATCAGACTGTAGGAGTAGGAAGTAAGAATAGTTGAATGGCATCTCATGGATATCTGTTTAGAATGGAGTAAGGGCATAAACAGCTATGTACAGTGCCTCTCCCTTCTTGCATTTGCTCCCTGCCAGCCTCCAGTGTGGTTTAGCAAGGGCTTACAGTTGCTTGAGCAATGTAAGCATTTTTACAGATTTCTAAATAATTACATTCAGCACTGAGTCTGAGAGGCAGCAAAGTATGATGGTACTTGCACTGCATCCCTTGCCTGTGGTTCCTGTGAGCAGTCAGGTGTAAAGTTAATATTAAATTTTATAAGATGATGTTGCCTTAAATGTGTCTCATTGCTTAGATGAGAAAGTAAGAAATACTTTTAGCTGAAATTTCATTTTTTGCTTCTCTGGGTTCCTTATTATCCAAACTTTTTAATGAAATCCAGCCTAGTTGACAGCAAATAAAAAACTTGTGATTCTTTGGGATTCCCCCCTTCCAAGATCTGTTGGGTTTTAGTACATAGAAGAGACTTCTTTGCCCCCTGCTCTCTTTTAAAATCTTCAAAGGCAAAATGGGGATCTAACTCCCACTTATACCTTTGCAAATTCTCTTTTAAGCAGGAGATAAAAATTGGCTCCCTGACAAAAATAACTAAGAGCTTCTTGGAAATGAAATACTTATGCTCAGTCCAAAGTCTGTTTGTGGATATTTTTTATTAATTTTTAAAATGTTATTTAGAGGGCTTCAAGTCAGGACATGGAGTTTCACTACTGCCTAGTAAAGGAAAGTGAAAGTCTCTGAATTCAGAACTTGTTTGAAAAGTTGTGTGACTCTTTCAAACAATTAATTTCTGCTAGAAGGTCAAATAGTGAGAAGCCTATATCCTATTAACAGGAGATTGAGATTCCATAAATGGAAAGAGGGGCAAAAATGAAAAAAATTCTTCATCAAATGATTTGCTTATGCCTACCTATATCCCTTGTGTAACTTGATAAATAGGCTGTGTTGGTCCTAGTGTTGTATCAAAGAATGGTACTTATGCTTTTAATGCCAAGTGCCTCTCTTTTTTTTTTTTTTTTTTTCCTCTCCTGTATCTGCTTTCAAAAGGTGGACAAACATACCTGCCATCTACCTATCTACCTACCTATCTACCTACCTGCCTACCTACCTACCTACCTATCTATCTATTAAGAGACCAGGTTGAACGGTGGCCTGGGCAGCCTGGTCTAGACCTAGATCTGGACGTTGGTGGTCCTGCCTGTGGCAAGAGGGTTGGAAATTGATGATCCTTGGGGCCCCGTCCAACCCAAGCCATTCTATGATTCTATTCTATGATTCTATGATACACACATGGACAGATTATTTACAGAGGACTGTGCTGGCTCTGCTTGATTGTTACCTCTGTGTGCAACAAGAGGTAATGTGTTTGGGGCATGCAAGTATGACAAAGATTCGTTATCTATCTATAATGTCCTGCTGAGTTCTGTAGATATTTGTCCCATTATACCTACGGCATTACATGAAGCAGGAAGTGCCTAAAGAAACCTGAAGATGATGTGTAATCAAGTTGAGAAGGCCGTGTATCTGTACTTGCAGACAGTTATAAAGTGAGATCTAATTCTACCTCTCTAAAGCAAACTGCCAAGCAAGTTGCTTGTGATAAATGGTTAATGTGGCTACTGAAAATTTTCCTTTTTAAAGCTGTGGAGGGCATTGTTGTAATTGAGTCTGAGACTTGTTTGAGCTAAAGCCAGCAGCCAAAATCCCAGGGTGAATTTTATCCCGTCCTAGGATTTTTATTGGAATAATTTGAAGTTGACTCTTGACTACTGGTGGGTGTACCGCAGTACTGGTCTTATTTGTGGAGTTTCTTTGTTTATGTCCAACTCATTTTGCTCAGACTTATATTTTATCTTTGATTTCACAGTAATCTCATTCTTTTTGCTCAGTTGGGTCCTCTGGATACAGCAATACTCTTTCAGTTTTGTACAGTCTGGCAGATCACACCGGGGACTTTGCCTACCCATTGCCCCGTGTTGCAAGGTCATTATTTAAAGCCATTAGCAGGGCTAGACTGAGGGACAGTGGGGGCACAGCCTTGTCATTCTTCTAAGTGCAAGTGTCCTGTGAGCATCCATTGAGATTATATGTTTGTGCTCTCTGGCAGCAAATGACATGGGCTGGGACCCGTTATGTCTGTTTTTAAGCTATTCTCTTAGAAGTCACATTTCTAATCAACACCCCAGTTTCTCCTGTGGTGCAAGCTGGTGGATTAAACTGCAGGCATCACATTTGACAACCCCACACTGCTCCTACTGATCCTTTGGACCTAATTCTCTGATGAAATGGCCCTCACGAAGGGCAGGGTACCATAGCTTCTGGTGTGGATACTTGGGTTGAAGCACATCTGTTATTAGCATCAGGTTGTGAGTTGTGGCTTTTTCTAGCCAAGGCTTTAAAGGTCTCCACAGGTGAAATTTCAGCAGTCTCACTAGTTACTTGTTCCAGTGCGATGCAGTGCTGCCAGTGGAAACTTTTTTTACCAGCTATTTAGATTGTTTCCTAGTCTTTTGCTCTGTTACCCCACAATAACTCTACCAAGAAAACCTTGGCTCTATTATCTTTCCAGTCATTTTAAGAGAAGTTACAGGAAGTTATTAGATCATTAGTCGTCTTTGTTGGCTGCACCTTAGCTGTTTCAAAATGCCAATGTTCAGGAATTTCTTTCCTGATGTACCTTATATCTAGGTGTTCTTGCTTATAACTTTTGAAAGCAATATTTTCATTGCTGTTAAGCCCCATCTGTAAAACTGCCTAGACTGTGAAGTCTAATTTCATATTTCATTCCTAGTTTATTTGTATGCCTATGCTTTTGTGACATTTCAGGAATTTAGAACATAGCTTGAGTTACAGGCAAGTGTTTGTGATATTTGCCTGGAATACCGTTGTGTGTTGCTGGTTGCTACTAATTGGTACTTGCTTGAATACTTGGAGTAACATGCATGCAGGTCTGTGAGCTGGTGCAGCACTTTGTGCTTCATGTGAGCAGATCAGTTCTGAGCATGTATAATGGAGCGTGGGTGGAGCATGCATTCTGTAGCTCTTTATTAAGAAATCTGTCTTTTTTAAAAGTAAAAAGTTATTTTCTCTTCTTATCTACCAGCTGTCACATGTGAGCAGCTCTGTCACCATGAGTGTGTTTGGAGCTTCTTCCCAAAAGCAAATTTAGATGCTATTAGTCGTATATTGAAGTGTCGTCTTCACTGATGCTGATTATAAATAAATTTGTGAAAAAGATAAATATTTCTTGTAGGAAATGTATTTAAATTAAAATTTGGGAAGTCACCCAGAGCAGGTATTTTGTAAGTGCAAACTAAGGAATGTTGGTTAGGAAACTAATACTTAGGCTGATCTGGAAATAATGCCTTCTATTTATTTCCATGAAATCTACAACAGATACACAGAGCACAATAACACTATTTGATAGAGCAAATTCTCAGCTACAAAATACAAAATGCATACACTGCCATTAGCTATGCATCTTTACTAGTGATGAACGAGAGCCTGCATGCTATGCTTGTAAAAAAACAAACAAAAAAACCATCCTGCACCAACAGAGGTGACCTCCTGTTGCCACTGCTGAAATGCACCACCCACTGTCTCACTGTGCTCACATACATTTGGTCTCCATAAATATTCAGCAAGTGTATTTGCTGAATTTGCTTCACACACACTTCCATGTCAGACACCACTTTGTCAGACTGCCCTTCTGCTGTCCCTTCTCTCTGATGGCCACAATGTGTAATGGAATATTGGTGGGAAGGTTCAACCTCTGCTGCCACAGCATCAAGATCCACCTCTGAGACTGTGCCAGAAGAATAAGATAGGAGGCGTTACTTTCAGAGCAGCCCTCATGGCACCAAAGAATGTCTTGATATATGATGCTAAAAGCAAATAACCTTTAAAGGATGTGACAGTGGCTATCCAATATTTCACCTCAGAAATGCACTCCAGGGAGTTGACATGCTGCTGGGAAGCATGCCAGCTTGTTGGCTGTCACTCACCTTGCAGCATGGCACTCCCTTGCTCAGCCAGGTGTGATGGTAGGAGGCTGCCTGCTTGGCTGTCAGGCTGTTTAGGGCAATTGGTCTGCAAGAAGGAACTGGAGGTGGGAGAGCAGATTTTTAAGGGCCAGGAGAGGGGTTGCAGGAGGCTCTGGGGAAGAATGAGGACATTTTGTTTCATATTAAACGATGGACTGGTGGGGTCTTCGGCTTTCCTCTGTTAGCTACTATAATCAGCAAACAATCTACTTTATTATTCATTTTGCTGCCAGTTCTAGCCTAGGGTTCTTTGGCAGACATAAGGTACTTGCATCACCCTCACCCAGAAATGCCTTATCCGTATGCTGCTGCTGCTGTCCGAGGGAGATGGCTGTTTCTGTGCAACATCTGGTTAGAAATGCTTGTACGTTGTCAGGCATAAGTTACTGGCAAAGGATATTCACCTTCTTGAGTAGTTTTCCAAGTGAAGTAGTACATTTTCTGACAAAAACAGATACATTCTCAAGGAGCATTGTGATAGAGGCAGATAAAGTACTGATTTAATTAAACAATTTTATTATTGTTACCCAATAGGCTCTGTTCACTCTGAGAAGGCCTTTGAAACCCTTGTTTTTCATTCAGAAGTGTACCCTTTTTTCATTCATAAGTGTACTCTTTGAAACCTACTCTCAAATGGATACCATAAAGGTGAGACTAGAGCAGAAATTCTGTCTAGCAAGGTAGCAAGTCTTTAAATCAGCTCTTGAGCAATTGGAGAGACTCTACTCTGATTTAACAAGGTCTTTGCTCTCCTGTTCTATTCTTCATTAAGCACGTCAAAGGAAAGCATGCTCTGTGAAGAATTACTTTGAATGCCTGACCACAGGCTTGTCAGAACCATGTTGGGCAGCTAGCTCTGCATAAATCAGAGCTCTCTGGTCTAGATGCTGAAGGTCATGTTCGAGTAAGATGGTTCCTGCTCAGAGATTTTTTTTTTTGTTTGGAGTGGAGAATATCCAGCCAAGTCAGAGGAAGAAAAACTGATGCAAAATACAAATCTTTTGTCTACCTGTCCAGCCCTCTGTTTCAACAGCGTGCAGACAGAATTCTGCTATGTAAGGGAATTGTTTCTTTTTTCCTCTGAATAATGGTGTTTTTTTGAGTCTTGAGTTCAAAGCCTCATCATTAAACAGAGGACTATTAAAAAATCTTTAATTTCCTGAAGCTTTTAGCGAATGATGGAGGTACTATAATAGTTCCAGTTTCTTGGAACTGCTTTTTCATTACACAGAAATCCTAGTCAAGCATGTATTGTCTGTAAACTATGTTATTGTTAACAGTAACTTCGTAATGGAACAAGTCATGCAATAGCAATGCAGGGTTTCGATGTACCTGAAAGGAAATAGGGGAGAAATGAATGACTTCAGAACAGGCTTGCTTCTGCACTTTGTCTGCATTCATCTGATTTCTTTGTCAACATGCCCCGCTCCGAGGGTAGTGTACAACAAGGTATAAGTCCGGGGATGAAAGAGATGGCCAGAATATGTCAAATGCCTAAATAAATGTATGAGAGCAGTACTGAGGCTTAGACTGTAGTGCTTGTTTATAAAAGTGACTTGAGCTTTCTCCTTCAAAGTCCTGATCTACTTAAGACTACTGCAAGCATTGCTACAGCAAGTCCTGTACAGTCATTCTCTAATTACGTAGTTACTGCTCCGTTTTGGAGCAAACCAGCGGTATAAACAATGTTTCAGAAAAAGGTTCTTGCTAGGAAGATAAACAGATCTGTTTGCATAAACTGAAGAGAGGAGTGGAAGCATACTTTGTGTGACTGCACTAAGAATGAATGTTCAGGCTTTGCCAACCTTAAGTGCTACAGATGGTGGGAACTCTGTGTCCCTAATGCCGCTGCCCCAGAGCTTGGTACGAGCACCAATGCAAAGCAGTGGTGTGTTCTGTCAGTACAGTTTGGTCTTCTCTTCTGCCTTGACAGCAAAAGGTGCCATTCAGTACTGGTCCCGTCACCTTTGTGCAAGTATTATTCAGTTGTGCTGCAGCTCTGTGAGGTATCTTGGTACTGTTGCTGGCGTTGGACACTGGTGGTCAATCTGTTTGTTTTTCTGGAATGCTGAATGCTCCTCTCTGGGAATAGTAAAGCTTTCATGTAATAATTAGGACTATGTTTCCATGTTCTGTGAATCCTAATGTGTTCTGGATTGTCTCTTTTTAAGATTGGGTATGGTAAGTATTTAAAAACTCAACCTTGACAGTCCAAAGACCAAATCAATGGAAAACTGTTCTGAATTGTTATGGTTAGAACCTATTCTGTTTCATGGCAAACTTTCAAATTTATACCTCAGATCTAATGTGTGTGGGCAAAATGCAGGCTGTGCATTATGCCTTGGCCCTAAGTTAAAAGCAGAACTTTAATAAGCTTGTTTCTCTCTACTTCTGTGCTCAGGAACTTCTGCGCAGGACTCCAAGCGATAGACACACAGACAGTGCAGGTGAAAACTTCTTGCTTCTTGGTTCCAAAAGCAAATTAAGAGTTTGTAAGTCTTGGTCCAGAGGCTGAGGAAATCTATCCATCTAGGGCATGTGAACAGTTAGGAAAACTTTTTAGGTGTTGCAGTGTTGTGCTTGTGAAGCCTGAGAACTGGTCTTTGACCAGGAGCATTGCTCTGGTTTCTGCCTCTTCACACTTTAGTGTCACATAAGCGCGTCTCTAAAAGCAGAGCAATTGCCTTGGGTCAGTGTTGGACCAAGTCCAGCTGTTGGTGGGACAGGGAAGTACTGGGAGACTGGGACAAATCCCCAGCTGTACCATGGGTGCTGGGTACAGCTATGCTTATGAAATAGAGACAAAAACCACTTTATTGCTGCATGCTTTGAGTTAACCAGATTTGATGGGATGATTCTTGTGCTGGCTCAGAAAGAGTGAGCTACGTCACAGCTTGTTATGCTAACACTGATAAAGATGAGAGGTGCCCCCCTTTATGACAAGGTATTTTAAAAGAAAATTTTAATGATGATTAAATAAATGGGCATGTGATTAGCGGGCTTCTGTACATCTGAGTATTCCAAATTATGTTGCCTTTAGAAGTGTAAAGTTGCTCAGAAGTAATATAAATTAAGTGCGTGTCTGCACTGCTCTCATCTGTGGTCCTTGTACTTACCTAGAGGCATTTATGTTCTTGTGTTGCGTGCTTTGACTAAAAACCTCTTCAACACACCTGCTGGTGTCTGATCATGTGCTGCTTTGCCTGCTGAGCTCTAAACAATAGATCTGAATGGAATTATAATGCGTAGCATCAAGATAAATCTGATCCTGTGACATTTAGCTTTCAATAGTGTTTGGTCTAGTTTCACTACTACTAAAATTTCTAGTTATTGAACTTCATTTTTCAGTCTCTATTGTTTCTGTTATTTCACGTTGTTTTTGTTTGTTTTACCTCTTTTGGGGGTAGGAATCTGTAATAAGTGCATTTGGAATAAAAGGGATTTTCTGCTTTGTACGTGACCAGCTGTTGTATTGTTGGTTTTGTTGTAAATAGTGAGGGACCTAGGAAGATTGCTCTTGCTGTGTAATAGTGAAAGAAAGACCTGATTTATTTTTTTTAAACAATTTATATATTGTCTTGTAAAAGATATATGAGTTTACACTATGCTTTTATGTACCTTGCAAAAGTCTTAACTCCTGTTTTAAGGAATGAGCGTCCGTTGTAGTTATAGCCAAAATGTTTGCATGCTAATATTCAGTTTATAGATGAATTCTTTTAAGTTCAAGTGATAGGAAATAATAGTAGATGATAGTGGCTCCATTAGACTATAGTTCTAAATGCTAAACATGCTGCCATATCTCTCTCTCTCTCTCTCTCTGAGAGAACTGAGGCAAAAGACTATTTTGTTTTCCTGGCTGGAGCTTGAGAAAGCAGAGTTGGTCTGATAATAATGGGGAGAAAACAAATAAAAACAGTGATTGAGTTTCACTCTGTAATCCAATAAAACAATGACCATAGTATTTAGTAAGGCCTTCAAAATATTTTGTAATAGTTCCATCACTTAGGCTTTAAATATTATTCAAATTTGTGAAATGCAAGAACTCTACTATCTGCTGCACAAAGGTCTCATTCCCCTCCCTGCAGCCAGCAGACAGGACTCTGCTCTGCTCTGGTATCTTCTCACAAAGGGAACCTTGCTGTGACATGGGATACCCTGAGATTTTTGGTAGAAGTAACTTCCTGTCATTTTCCACTGCTAGAGCTGTGATGACATCTTGAGCAAATAAATTAAAAAAAAACAACAAAAAAACACAAAAGAGAATAAATAAGGAAAAAATTTAAAAAAATTAAAAACTCCTCCATTCCATGTTCATGACATTTTTTAATCTTGCTAAGATGCAGAACAAAGACTATTGAGTTTCCATTCATTAGCAGCCAACAAAATATGAATATTGTCTTCCAGCAAAAACTGATTTTTAACATCAAGTTGTGCACTTAAAAAATAATTACAAATAATCTTAAAAAGAAAGAAAAATAGTGGAAGCAATAATGAATATAAAATGTGACTGAGTAGGCTTAAACTTCAAGTATTCTATGGCATTTCCTCAGACATTTGTCTTAAATTTGTGCAATACCCATCTTTGCATAGTAAAGAAAGATTTGTTAAACTCCAGCCTTAAATAATCCCTTTCTTAACATGCACCTATACATCTGTTAATTTGCCTAGCAGGCTTCTCTTTTAGGAGGATCACATCAATTCAGTGAGAGCATGCAGCAAACTGGAATAAGCTGTACAGTTACCACAGTTTCTTGTCCAGGTGAATAGATAAATAATGGAGCAAACGTACAGCGGGGAACCACAGACATTGCTGATTGTGTCATTTGATGACAGTGATGAACAAATTAAATGCACATGTACTTTTCAAAGCACAGCAAAGACACAATGTAGAAAATGAACATCTAACTACAACAGCTTTTATTGTCTAATGCCACAGAAAGCACTTCAGCCTCAACCTGCTCTGTGCAGTGTCATCACTTGTATTCTATACACGTGGGGCAGAAAGCCACTGTGTACTTCCATGTATAGGCAACAGCTGATGAGTGGAGCGTTAAACTCAGTCAAGAAATCATAATTCCTATGAAACTGCTGGGGTAAATAAAAAATTACTCCAGCACTGACTGTATGTACATAGACTTGGGGACCACTGTGGTCTGATTTAAAACATCACATCGCACGTTTACAATGTTGTTTGTGAAATGTTTCTCAAAGGTTTATTACACAGGTAGCTTATATACATCCAGTTGATTTTATTCTCTTTAATTTTTGGTAACCAATAGTATTTCCATTATGGTTACACAGCTTTGGGAGCAGAACTGTAATGAACTTGGGATCATGTTCCCAAGCAAACTAATTTTATAAGACATCGATATATTTGCAAGGATTTTTGGTTTGCCATAGAAACTTAGTTCTGCTTGAGGCCAGGCAGGAATTGTTCAGGATATGACTTCCAATATGTATCGATATCGACTACCTGTGTGCAGCACCTTTAACTCCTAATGTAGTAAGTGTTTAATGTGATTTGTTAAAGCTGTTTGAAAACATTTAATAACAACTGTCAACCAAAACAATACGTAGCAATTCTCTTGTGAGACTGTTGGATTCAACGTTATCATCAGAAATACAACTGAAATGAGAAAGATTACTTTTTTTTAAAGTCAGTCACAGAAAATCTGAAGCATTTTTCTTAATGCTCTGACTCCTAAAGCTAACTTAAGAAATGGATTTCCACTGAAAATAGATGGAATACCTTGTTCTGTAGTTACTAATCTCCAACCTTTAAATAAAAAATTACAGAAGTCTTTTGCAGTTATCAGTTGCAGCAATAAAATTTCTAGGTTGCTTCACTTAAATGATTTACTCTACGTATTTTTTTAAAATCAAGGTAAACAGGGTGAGCCGGATCTCAAAAGCCTAGAGAGGAATCCTAAACTAGCTCTCTTCATATCTTTATCGTGTCAGACATAAGCAGGTAGCCTGCTTACTACAGGAGCAGCACGGCTGCCCAGACTTTTCTGAAAAATTAGTTTGTAATTATTTAGATACACCTTGCGTACAAGTCATACAACCCCCCCTAAAATTATATGCACTTTGCAAACTTTGTAACTAGCTAGGAGAAGCAAAGTGTCAAAAGATTGATTTTTGCATTATACTTGGAAAAGTGGAATGCAACAAGAGATATAGGGAGTGCATTAGAAATGTCAGTTATCTTTGCAAGTTGGTTTGAGTAAGCAGAAGGGAAGAAAAACTTATTCCAAGCTTTTAACATTTTGCAAATATTTTAAGGCTTATTTAAATTTGTATATCACAGGATCTAAACAACTGGAAAAAAGAATTAAAAAAAAAAAAAAAAAGCTTGGCACTTCCGTGATTGATTTGAGGGTGTTACTTACTTTCTTACATTATATTACAGAAAATCTGCCAAAAAAAATCAGTGAAGTAATCCAGACTTATAGTCAATACAGAAATATGCATTTATACATTTTAATTGTTTTTGGTTTCAAGCACACAAACTTAGGATCACATCTGTTTGGTGTTAGAACTCCCTGCATCTGCATGCTATTCTCTGCCTTTTTTGAGCAAGCCCAGAGCACTGGCTGTAAAACATGCTACAGAATAAGAGGGGAGCAAAAAAAGAAAAAAAAACAAAACAAAAATACGAACATCAAAAATAGATTTACATAAAGAATAGAACCTTTTTATATGGAAATCCTTTTCTGTATATATATATATATATATATTTATATATATTTATAATCTGTGAAAATGATACATCAAAATCTTATTTCCATATTTACACTTTTTCCTTCTTGGGAGAACTCCATCCATCACTCAATTGCTTCCACATCCAACAGACTCCTGGCCTGGCAGACAGTGAGCTCATAGAGCAGGGAGCTCCGAGGCCTGGTGACAAAATGCCCTGCATGGCCGAAGATCTGTTGGAGCCTGGTACCAGCTTCCCAGTGGTTTGTAGTTATTGGGCTGCAGATTCTGCTTGGGGTCAGCTTGCTAGCTTGGTTGTTTATAATGTGAGCCATGCAGGTTACCCTTCTCATGCCACTGGAGTTTGTTAAGAAAAAGGAAGTCATGCGAACGCAAGTGAAGTTAGAGTGCCCGTAGGCTGGAAAAAAAATCTCCTGCTATTTCATGATTTTTTAATAGTTCTCTTATTGCACTTGGTCTTTGTCTCTTCCTTTGTTTGAGAAAAGAAAAAAAGAAAACCGATTTTGAAATAGTTTGCTATTAACTTATCAGTTAATAATAACCAGTGAAAGGTGAATGGAGGAAGTATTTTAACTTATCTCCAAAAAGGACAGTTTTCTCTCTTCTCAATTCCAAACATCTCAACATTGTGGTTGTAGCTACGGTTTATGTTCTTCCTTTTATTTAGTTCCTGCACAGCTACTGCAAAGATATCATACCCAAAATCCAGTAGTGAAAGAAGCAGCTCTTTGAATTGCATTTCTTCAGATAGGGCCCTGTTGACTTGGATCGAATCTTCGTTTTTTGACATTTCTTCCAGGTTGCATCAAAAGGAGTAGGGAAAAACAAGAAAGGCAGATGGTTAGTTAGGTATAATAGGAACAAAACCAAAGCTGAGGTCATAGTAAAGTAAAAGGCTCACAGTGAGACAGCACATAACATTTGCAATAAGGAATTTGTTTGCGTGCTTTCTGTAGCATAGTAATAAACATTAGTTTCTTTATAAAGTTTAAAAATCATGATGGCATACAGAATCTAATTATTTTTGTAGTAGTTGAAGTGGTCTATATTTGTAGAAATGCTCAAACCATAGTAGTGTGTCCACTAGGCCAAGAAAGCATGCATGTGCCTAAGCAAAGTGAGCCAAAAGTAGTATGTAAGCACACAGAGACTTGGGTGCTCAGAGCAGGTGCCTATCTTTGGTTATATCAGAATTTAGTTTGCAAGTTCTATGTGAGGAAGCCTCAAAGTGCCTCTGTGAGCTCTTACCACACTACTGACCACAATTGCTGTGAATCTCATTAAGGTGCAAAATACAGCAAAGACATCACACTCGAAGGAGACTGGACAGTTCTGTGAGTTGTAAACAGAATTTAATGTTAAAAGCAGATAGCAAGCCGGTAGGTGATATCCAGGCTCCTACGATACTGGTATCTACCCTACGTCAAACAGCAAGACATCACAAAGCAACAACAAAAGTTAGGTGCAACCTCCCCGATATCTGGCTTTATGTGGGGCATCAAGCAAGGGGCTCATGCATTTAGTTGTCCCACTGGGCATATGCACCACTACCGCCACCAAACTGACATGCAAAAAATACAAAACAGGAATTCAGAAATTCCCTAAAAGCTACATACCATCCCCAGGATTTTCTATGTTCTGCAGGCCTGCTAACTACTGTGACTGCTGAAATATTAATAAGTATACTACAGGCAAAGTTTTCCTTGTGGTTAAGAGACTAATGAATGTGTGCAAAGGCAAATTCTCTTTGAGAAGACTGCCAAAGACTGGTAGTTCTTGGGCATCTTTTGTTTGTTTTTTGAGTACCACTGTCTACATTCTTGTAAGGTGTGTGCTGTTTAAGAATTACTGGCTTTTAAAATATCACTGTGTTCATCTTTCTAACAGTTGCCTTCCACAAGTACTGGAATAACACTCATTAGGCTAATATTACTTCAGTGACTCAATCCATCCTCTCTGTACCGCAGATAAATTTGAGGTGAGCATATACTTTTTTTTTTTTTAGGTCAACTTGTTGGAACTGCATATTGTAGGTAATATGAATATAATGCCCTCACCCTGCATCTGTCCTGACCAAACAATGCTCGTTCTCTGGTTTCATCTAGCTGAAATACACACTTCAAGGAACATGATACTAATTAAATTACTGCCTTTCTTCACTTAGGATATTCTGGTAACAGTGTGGTATGAGGGGGAAAAAAAAACAAACACCTGAGACACCAGAAAAACATCTAAGGTAAGAATGCAAAAGTCTCTGAAATCCTAAGTATCAGGTACAGGGTGACCAGGGCAGCATGGTACACACATGTAAAACATCAGTGAGGGCCAGCCACATCTTTCTGCTGTGATCTCAGTGCTTTACAGAGCTGTACAGTAAGGCGCCACCTAAACTTGCCTTACAATTTCATCATGAATTATCAACCATTTTAATGCTAAAATGAAAACAGTATTCTTAAATCAGCAAATAGAACAAGTTGCTGTCTTCCCACAGAAAATTACAACAACAAAAAAAAACAACTAGGTGACTATCACATCCTTGGTAGCTGCTGTCCACACAGTTTCATAGCTACGGTTTATAGCAGCACAAAGTTCTCATACAGTGTTCAGCTAAACATCAAGTAAGCTTCTGCTAAATCTCCATGGCTCTGTCCAATCACATCATCTAACTAGATGTATCTCCAGGGTCTGATTTCATACCTGCTTATTACTTTGGGCCCACAATCATGCCTAGCTGCACACTAAAGTATGTGAAGAACAGGAGCTCTGATCACTTGGCCCAGGACACAAACAACAGCGCTACACTGAAATAGCTTTCAACAGGTAGCAGTGCAAACATTGCATAGTTAGAGCCTAAGTCACAAGATGAATTAAATTTTGTTAGAAAAATCAGTGGAATGTTTTAATGTATGACAATAATTACCTGTGATACACAACAGAAAAAATTAATGAAATAACCTTTAAAATTCTTCCCTCTATCTGAAAAAAACAAGTCTGCTCTCTTTAAACAATGCAGCAAAAGCAATTTGGAAGCTAGGGGCTACAGGAGACTGTAGAGACCACACAGGAGGGTGCTGTGTTTCTTTGTTGTTTCATGTAAAAAATCTGTGAGAACTTTAACTTCTTTTTGCAGTTAATATTTTAATGCCTGGTTAAGTAATGATGCTCAGCATTTCAGTCTCTAATCTGACCAGAAAAAAACTTCTAACGTAACCAGAATTATAGACTACTCTGAATCAAAAAAGCACACTATGCTGTAAAATGATACAGCTAACACTGTCTGCATAATATGGTTGTCTTTACAAATGAGAAGTATTTCAGAATTTATTTTTTTTAAAGGCTCAATATATGCAAGAAATACCTTTCTGTGTAATCCTTAGCATTATTTCCCACTAGTTAGTAACACGGTGACACAGTGAACTACTTGCAAGTCCTTTTCCTAACTACATAAAAATTTATTCCAAGCCACTAATTTAATCACTTAAAATAACCAATGTTTTCATAAGCATTCCTAAAGTAGGATTCAAATACTGGTTAAGAGATTAAATAAATAACACTTTTCTAGGAAAAAAAAAACCACGATACTTGATTGAAATTAAGAAAACGAGAAGCTAAAATTAGCAGCTTAAAATACTGACCTGCTATTTATTGTAATAGTTAAAAAAAAAAAGTGAGAAAATACATTGTGTGATTCTAACACTGATGTTTGTGTAGGTGATGGTTGTATCCAGGTCATACTGCACGCGGTAAGGAAGTGCTGGTAAGGGACTGAAACCTCATTCCTCATCAAATGTCTTACTGCTTTATCTTGCATAAGCTTTTGGGATCTACATGCATCTGCATGGACCAGTTAAAAATGTAGCATCTGTATGGACTGTGCAAGTCCTCAGTCTAACTATTAACCCTCTGCTTAAAAAAAAACAGAAAGCTTGAGCTCTAGCCAAGAAACAATTACTGGAACTATACAGAATGGTACCTATGATCAGTTCTTCACTGTCAGCCACTTACCCAGTGTGATATAATGAGAAGCAGCTTTTCATGTGCTTTCCCCTAGCACTGCTTCTTAGCAGCATTGCTTCATTACTAGAAATTGCCTTAATACTGTTAAAGCCAGCAACAAAAGCATTTAATTGTCTTGTACTACTTTCCAAGAATGAATATTGCTAGAAAAATAAGCAAGCATATGTCCCTTAAACTGACATTGCAGCCAATGCAAAAAGCCCAAAAACTACTCTCACTGTAAAAATGTCCTTCCTAGATCAGTCCTGTATAAAATGTCATATACGGAAATCTTGCACAGACTTGCTACATTGAAATTAATGTCATGTTTCATGAGTGCTGTATTTCTGTATACTTCCCACCAGAGTAGAGATAGAAATATGTAGTGCAGTTTAAAATCCAACAGCTTTAAAAGTACTATCCAGGCTCAACTGAAGTAAAATCTACATCCTAACGAGGTTTCCTCTTAGAGCCTTTAACTCCAAGCCAGAAATGTTTAATGAGACTCTTATGCCCCTAAAAATTCAATCAGTCAACCTTTTTTCTCCCTTATCCTATCCACACATCAACTTGATTAGAAAAATTAATCTAGAATTCATTCTTGAAACTGGAAGTCTTAACCTCATTTCTCTAAGCTTGCATCAAGCAGCCTGTTATGCTTCCCCCTCAAGCCTCCCCCCACCCCATCTCAGTTCATGAACAAAGTTTGCTTAGTTGCAGCTTACGTTTGATTTGGACTTGACACCACAGTACCGTATGTTCATATGAAAATCTGATAACCTGTGAAACAGAAATCACATCTCCCAGTTTGTAAAGCATTAGCTACCTTCTCTCATATTTGCAGAGACTAAACATATTGCTTGCTTTAAAAGGACACATTAAAATCCTCATCTGTCTCTCCAGATAGATTTGAAGCAAAGTATGAGAGGGTCTACATGTGCTAGCCCTCTTTTGTACACAAGTTGAAAAGCCACCAACCCCCAAAAGAAACATGCACTTCAAGCTGTGAGCTAGGCCAGGCTGGTGTATTTGAGGTTCTGCTACAGAATGAGCACTCGTGTCTTGCTCTTTTAAGAAGAGCAGCTTCAAGAGACTTTTCCAATACAGATTCTCTATAGAAATAACAACTTTCTACAAATACGCAGGCAAAGGACTGACAGCAGGATGCAAAGTGGAACATTTGTGAGAGCAGCTGAAGGGATGCAAAGCACAAAGAAGAAATTAAACTATCAAATATTGTATTACTTAAGACAGGGAGGAATTGTCTAACTATCTGTGCTCACGCAAAATTTCGAGTGTAGGCATATCCAGCCAGCACCCACACTGCTTGCAATGCCAGCAGCTGCTACAGAAGGGCTGCAGTCTGGGCCACTGGTTGCTAAAGCATGAGCTAACTTACAAAGGGGAAGAAAACACCTAAAGTTTTTGTGTTTTAATGAGTTGTAGTGTGCTGTCAACAAATTATATTTTGCATTACAAGTTTATTATTTAGGAGTAAATGCTGTGTCAGAAAAAATATAGATGCTATTAACACACGTGTCTCTGACATCAGAACGCTGGTCCAAAAGGAAAACCTATCACTCAGTTCTTTCAGCAAAATGTACTTGTGGTTTTTCTAACATTAACAGTTGAGAAGTCTATACATGATTGTTCTCAAAAATGAAAGCTTTTAACAGAAATATTAACGCAAGTCTTGCAGAAAATTTGGTTGTATTTAGTTAAAAAGCTAATTGCACTGAAGCATTAAAAAAAAAAAAGCTACAAATCAGTTTGACAGCTTACCTGACTTTCTGCGTTGCTTACGTACTTTGTTTAGGGAAAAAGAGAATTATTTCCTATAATTTAGCATCTTATGGGATAAATTTAAAAAAACATGCATAAATTAGTTAATGCTACAGAATATGCCCAGTATGTACTGAAATTCTGAGGAAAAGCTCAATGCTCATACTGCACCTACACATAAAGACATCTTCCAATCTATCAGTTTCAGTCTCTCCCACAGCTGAATCCAAATCTGTCACTGCATACTCTAAAATACAGACCTCACTGCAATCTCTTGCTTTGAGTATAGCTAAGATGAAGTAACACAACAAATTAAATGTTCATTAGTATTTTTTTTAATTGTTTATAAATATGAAAAACATTTATCTCAGAAACACTATGAGACTACAAAAAAATATATGGGGCTATATTAAAATTTTGGTGCTTTGAGATACGCCATGGCAACTACAAGTACTGGAGGCTGACCCAGAGGTATTTATTGTACAAATAGGAGGACTTAAGTTATTTAACTGAGAAGGAGCTGTAAAATAAATAAACAAAACCAGAAGCTCAAGGTAAGTAAGTCTATCAGCACATGTTAAAAAGATAACATGCTTAAAAAATAATGATCAACTGAGGATTTTTAGAAATTTTGAATTAAATCTGTTCTTACTGAAGCAGATGAGGAGCCTGGAACACCAGTGCTGTGACTCCACTACCACCACACAGCCTGCAGCTTGTGCCAGCGCCAGCAGGATGCACAGGGAGCGCTGCCATCCCTGCTCACCACCAGCTCTGCTGCATCATTCGAAGCCCAGAGCAGCGTTGGGAGAAATACCAGAAAGACTGCAGCAGGTCCTGGGTCTTCTGAAAGCACCGATACTGGAAAGCAGTGCAACATGAGGTAAGAACTGTATTTTCAGAAGAAAGGGCAAACTTTTTTGTTTTCACCTGGGCTGAGAGATAGTTAGCTGTATTTTTCTTCTATGCGCATGTGTCATTAAGGTCACCAGATCCTAAGAAAATGAAATACTCAAAAATAAAATAACAAATGTTTTTAGGTGACTTTGAAACTGAATGAACAGATAAGCAGGCCTGATCATTATTTTCTATTCTGATGACCTTCTTCATCAATTAGGAAACTTTTTTTTTCTACTTCTCAACTCAGATGTAGAATATGGATATGGACCATATATTCTTTCAATTATTATAAAGCCCTGATTGAGGAATTGGTTTGTCATATCATAGCTCGCTTTTAATTCACATTATTGAAAAGCAATAGCAAAAAATATCACGAGAAATTACTTGTTGCTGTGCTTAGCACTTCCCTGATTTTTAAGGTTAAAACCATTGGTTCTAAATTAAGGCCCTTTTAAACAAAAACTGGACTGTGTGTGCATACAGACTCCACACTGCCAGAAAAACAAGAACATTTGTACAAGACTCTTCTTTAACAGTTATGAGTAGAATGACTGTAGTCGTTCCACTTGTAATTCTTGGTAAGAGTTGCTACTTGCTCTTGATAATAAAAGCATATTGAATTGAAATGGGTGAGAACAGTTTTCATTTTCCTGAGACAGTTCAAGCTTTCAAGATGTATCTCAAAATTTAAGCTGAAATTCTTAAAAAAGTTGTGAATCAATAATAAAAAAAAAAAATCAGCAATAAGACCCAAAAGTTAGCCCCAATATTTCTGAGACAGCTGTTTCAGCAAGACACTTTTTATATTTAAACTACTCACCTACTGCCAGTATTCAGCATTTTCACATAAGAAAAACTAATATTAAAAAAAACACAGTTTTAATGTACTGTAGCATCCCAAGTGAACAGACTTAAGTAATCATGGAATTGAAGGGACCTCAAGAGATCATAGAGTCCAACCCCCTGCTAAAGCAGGTATCTATCATAGGTTGCACAGGTCAGTCACTGCTACCTGCTCAGTCAAATCCATAGGCAAAGAAAGGTTTTGTCTGCTGCAGAGGGAAGGTTAATCTTGAGGAAGCCATAGCTGCAGTGAGAAATTTATCATTTGGATTTTTTAAACCCTAGTATTCAATTTCTCTTGAAAGAGAATGGCACTACTAGCTGGAAATGAAAACTAGAGCATGCTTGGTAAGTGTAGATGAACTCATGAATGTTAAATTGTTTCTTTTACGATTGTTCAACTTTGCACCCTGATGACGTTGGCTAGTTTTGAATCCATTTCTTCTGCTTGTTAAGCACACGTGTAATTTTCTCTTTAGTTTACTGTCAATGGCACAGGAGTTAACTTAAAACTCTTGTAGCAGGAACTCAACATTTAGTGATGAAAGCAAGAAATAGAACTGCCAGAGCCACTGAAGAGAAGACATGCGGCATTGCTTACTTAAAGCCCCATCCTGTCCCCCCAAGGACAATAGCTGCTACCAGGATGGCACCAGCGATGGAGCCTATTATAAGATTGGTGGCACTAGGACCTGTGATAAAGGATTACGGTAAGAAAGATGTAAAAAACAACCACTATATTCACATAAAGTGAAGCAACTTAAAAGGTAGTCAACAAGTCAAGGACTGTAGGCAGCACACACAAGGTGGTGGCTGTAGACAATTTCAGCAGGACCAATGTACTTTTAATGAGAGAATGAAGAAATCTGTTGGTCTCTGCACTGTGGGCTATGTTAACTTCCACCATAGATAAACATCTAGTATTAGACGGTAAATTCCACTGTGACTTTTCCTGTTATCTAGTTAATTGATTTTCAAATAAGATATTTTCAACTCAGATGTTTATGAAGAATTACTTAACTAAAAAGTATAAATGCTGTATGTTTTATGACTACAGCAATCGGGGGGGAAAAAAAATCACAACCCCCTATTTAATATAGACTGTGAAAGGTGGTAGATGTTTTACTTTGAGCTGACAGTATCTAGCACCACTTGCTGAGGCCTGACTTTTCCTAGTTACGTCAATGCTAAATTTACAAACAATTCTTGACAAAGGAAAGGATTACATAATAAGGAACAGAAGTTGACATAAAAGCTGCATTCCCATTAAGCTTTCCAAACATCAAAGCATCTCTTCATCATCCTCAAGAAGCTACTTAACAACAAAGTAGGGGAAGGGTGGAGCAGGAAAAAAAGAGCAACAAAAAGCAGCAGCACAAAATATATTTGTGCACTTTTCTGAGGAGGAAGAGAACACCTAAATACGATATTCATAACTGAACCTTAAGTGCTTTATTTTCACGGAGTGCAAGAAAACAGACAATACAATTGAGTATTTTACCATTTTAATTGCTCTGCACAAAAAAAAAGCCTATTGAGCAGTCTTTGATGTAAAGCTAATTGTGTCTGAGTTCAAGGCAAATCCAAACCAACACAATAGTTATTTTGCAATATATTGCATACTGTGTTTAAACATTTAAATATTCAGGAATAGTCTTTAGAAATAGTTCCTAGCTCCTCCTATCCCAGTCTCTCAAAATCAAAATTTCAACACAGCAATAAAATGACACTGGGTTTTGAATGTTATATGACAGCTAACATAAGGAAGAAAAAGGAGTAGCCAGAGATCATCAAAGGAAGGAGAGCTGTAGTAACTCAACATTTTAAACTTTCTGCCAGGTCCCAGACACTACAAAAAGAAAGTACCCCAGGGTCTAGGATTTAGAGCTGTAACCTAACGTCACTGTATCCGTTCCATGTTTGCTGTATCAGTGCTTTGGGATATACCGGTAGCTAAATGAAAACTAAGCCCTCAGTTTATGTTTGTAACACTAATCAGAATGAGACAATTACTCTGCAAGCACATCATGAAGCGATGCTGAAAATAAGTGTGATTCATCACTATAAATAAGTAGGCATAAAATTCAGGTATAATAAAAAAAGTATTTTCCCCTCATCTTTCGTGGGGGGGGGGAAAAAAAAAAAAAAAACACAACAAAAAACCACCTTGTATTCTGCCATGAACTTCAGTTAATACTTTCCTTTCTGAGGGCTACACATTTTCTTCAAGAAGAATGATTATTTGCTACAAGGAAGCATAGCAAAATTATATGAGGCTTAAACATTATCCTTCCCTTCCAAACCTTCGTTTTAAAAATTGCTTCCTGCAATTCATACAGAAAGAGTATTTAGGAATATTAATAAAAAACTGAAAAGAAATAGCTTTACAGATATGAGCAGTACACAAATTTTACAACAGTAATTAAAAGGTAATTTTTCACCATTTAGAAAATACCTTGCATAGACTTACCTTTGAAGTCTCACCTGGCTCTAAATTAATAGGAGTGAGTATGGTGCAGGTAAATGAATGCCATTTGATGGGCACTATACTCCCACTTAAGGCTTGCTTTCAACATTTCACAACCTAATGAGCTATTGTATCCAACTTGGATGTATGGCTTACTCTGGATTTTATCAAATGATTGCACACAACAAAGGACTGCAAACACAGAAATTAACTGACCTGTAAGAAATTCTAGAAACCTCGTTAAACTCTAAAGCTGATTTCTCTCCAGCCATAGAATGCTATCTTTCCACAGAAAAAGTATACGGATTAGAATATAAATTAAATATGGATTAGAATATAAATTAAATTGGATTAAGATACATTAAATGGCCACTTTTTAACATCTCTCCTCTTACTGTGTTCCCTGGTTGTTAAATATTTGAAAAAAGACTGTGGAAAAATTCAATGAAAATTCAAACAGAAGAGAGATCTGAGACAGGTTAAGTTAATGGACAAGTTACCAAACTGTGTTAAATAATAAATGAATCCTAAGCAGCCATTTTTCATAGAATGTTATGGTTGGAAGAGATTTCTAAAGATATCATTCACTCTCCCTGCTATGAGCAGGGGCACCTCTCACTAGGTCAGGTTGCTCAAAGCTCCATCCAACCTGCTTTTGAACACTCCCAATACTGAAGCATCTACAACTTCCCCAGACAACCTGTTCCACTGCCTGACCACCTTCATTGTAAAAATGTATTTCTTATATCCGATCTAAATCTACCTCCTTTCAGTTTTAAAACCATTGCGCCTCATTGTGTTGCTACAGGCCCTGGTAATCTTCTCCATCTTTCTTGCAAGCCCTGTATACATATATAAGAATCAAATAGCCATTGCTAAAATTGAGTTAATAGGCAAAGACTTAAGATTCCAGTTCCCCAAAATTATGAAGATGGTAAGAACTGCTTATATCTATTCATATATGAATTCTACACTTCAGTATTCTACTGTCTCACGGTAACAGAATACTAGAATCAGAATAACTGGAAGCCTTACCGTAAAACTATTTGTTTATATATGCTACTATATATATGATATACTACTATATATACTATTAGCTAATAGTTATAATTATTAGACTAAAAGCCACAAAGAACATAAGTTTCTGCTTTTTATCAAATAGCCCAGGTCACCCTGATTCTATTTTGCAAAATAATTACAAATATACTTTTTTTTTCCCCCCATTATTTTCTGAATTTGGTGTAATGTAAACATTCAGACATTTAATTTCACTGTGACAATTAAAAATTCACAAACTCATTTTTTTTATGCCCCACATTATCCCAGACAGGAGAAGGTTCAACACTGCATGAGCAAATCAGACGACACAAACACAGTCAAATCACAGACAAATACGATCACCACATGACAAAGCTAAAGGGGTAATACACAGGGGGCTCAGGTGCATACGGTTACCTCACACACTAGGCACCAAACATAAAACTCAGACTATGAAAAATGCTTACTCTATTCCCCACCCTGTGCCTCCAAAAATCACCCCCAAGGCCAGAATGGTCCCTGCCACTGCACCTATTAGCCTGTTAGTGGCCATGCTCACTGTGTGGAGGGAAAAGGGAAGATTTTTTAAGAAAATGATAACATCATATATGTCTGAAATGAAAACATGAAATAATTCCTCAAAGGAATATTTTACTTTATAAAATTTTGTCTGGTAAACAATTCAAAGCTACAGTATTTGGTAAATAAGAGTTTAAAAAAATTCAGATATAAGTTTTGCCTTATTTGAATGCCTGCAAATATTTCAGCGAGAAGTTTTCCCATAAATGTAAGACTACTCCTTTTAGCTTGTGATTTTATTCTTGTTTACTTAAACAGGGAACATCTTCAACTTACTGCTTTATTAAGTTTAAAACAGCCAAAACATAAATGAATCACCAACAAGAAAACTTCCCTTTGGTCAGCAGAAACATACTGCATTCATAGTATATAACTAAGCAAATGAAAACTGTTCATTTGGAAACAGTTCTTTTGTGTGGGGAAAAAAACACCAAAAATGATTTAAATTCATTCCTTTACTAGTTTGCAGTATTTTCCTTTGTAACTGTAGTTATCACTCTACGTTATATAAATAGAAAGACATATGACGCCTTTTAAAAGGTAAAACTGATCCTGGAATTGTGCTTCTGCACAATATTCTGCACTTCAGTATGTTTACAGAGCCTTAACATGCTGAGGTCTTATTTTTCATTTTTGGAGGAAACTTTTTGAGGAAAAAAAAAAAAAAAAAAAATCTATATTTCATATATTGGAAAAAAAAAAGTTAAAATGTTGATAGATTCATTGCATCAAAATTGAACATAAGCATATGAATTCTCTAATGAGAACTTGTTCAGGGACAAAGACTATAAATCTTCATGCTGGAAGTCTCTTTCGAAATTGCTTCTTAATTTTGTTTGTTTCATATGCACAAACAAACACACACACACACACGCACACTTGAGACATAAGTTTTTGTGTTAAAAACAAACAAACAGTATTCCACTAGTCAAACAAAGTCCCAGTTCCATAAATGGCATTGCCAAGAAAGAACTTTTGTGTATACGGAGCCCCACCAACTTCAAAACAATTAGCCAACTCTATAAAAGAACTCAAAGTTTCTGCAGTAGTCAAACACTAACAGCAGGAGCTCCTTCCCAAAACACCTACCATCCTGAGCTGCTCTCCCGTGGGTCTGCTGGTACAGTAGGTTGCAGAGTTTAGACTAATTTGAGACCTATGTATAAATATACTTAAGGACCACTAATTTTTAAATCCTCAAAAATAGCATAGAGGCACAAGTAATTGATGGATGATACAAAATTCTCAGAAGTGCAGCAAAAACTGAAATTATCAACTATCATAATAATATATAAACAAATACCAATACTGTTTTCCTATACATAGTTAAAACATAGAAAGAAAAATGGTAGTATCTATGGTGAGAAAAGTTTTGAAGTAATTTATGTGAGTTTTCACATCTTTGAAAAGCTATATAACCTCTCCCTAAACAATTACCTTCTCTTATGGTAAGTAGCTGAAACCAGATAAATTAAAGCCCTCAACTCAATATCAGGGCTCCTGACTTAAGCAAAGCTTTTGACAGTGTGTAAAGAAGATTCTAGTTTATTTACATTTTTCCCCCTCTTCTATGAAAGTGTAACACTTCCAACAGAGGTACTAAATTTAATGCAAAGAGCTCATAAAGAGGTTATTATTGTAAGAAAGAGTTGGTGTCTCTACTTGTACGTGGTATAAGGAATGAGGTAGATGGAAGTAAGCTGGATTTATTTGAAATGATGATTTGTAACAGAACTGTAGAAGCACTAGAAAACATTTGCCAGGGTTCTTGTAAAAAATATTGTTATTACAATAGAAAATAGTTTTCTACTTTTTTGCAGGTACTTCCTGGGAGATTTCAGTCTGAATCTGTCAAATATCTAAACTTCCTGACAGTCAAAACTCAACACATCTGCTGCTGTTATGGACAAACTTGCTTTTGTAAAGAAGAAAATATATCCAACATTTTCTAATACAGAGGAAAATAAGTATATCCACAGTGTGATACTTGAAAACTTTTTCCATTTTCTTTACATGTGGACGTGTTCTCTGAAGACCAAGAAAAACATAATTCACTGTTTTCCACTTATGAGAATATAATTGATTAAAAACTCTCATGCATTTACTGCAGTCAGTAACTATGATCAAAACTGTAAAAATTGAAAGTTTGACATCAATACACAGGTATGGCTATTATCTCTATGCTCGATTTCTTGCATTTGCTCTAGTTTAGAAAGTCAGATTATATTCATACCAGATATCACTCTCTGATGTTGGATTTGGCTGAGATGTGATGATGTTCTTATAATTGACTCTATGTTCTATTTTTTTTTTAATTTTTAGAAAAGGAGACTTGTTCTGAAATAACAGAAATTTAGGGCTAAGAAAAACCAAGATAAATATACCTCCTCTGTTGCTTTTTCATTAAAAACAAACAAACAAAAAAAAACAACCCCAGGATGAAATAACTACTTAGGATTTGAAAATCAGCAACACAGTACTTCAGATTTTATAAGCAGTGTTTCAACATTAGGAAAGTGGAATGATAATTTCTGTAAGACAGCGTACAAACCAGGCAGCTCTATAAAGAACTGCAGCAGGGTTAGGTGTCCAGGAAGTACCTGCAAATATTCCCAAAGAGAAATCCAGACTGTTCTACATAGCTTCCTTCACGCTAGGTACCCGTTCTAAGATGGCCTCTTCCACAGGTCTTGGTGAAGGTCTACCAGAACCCACTGGACCAAAAGATTATGGCAGACACGACAGAAGTGGAGCCATTCTGGAGGGACACACCATAATTCTGTCTCCTTATCATAGAATCACAGAGTATCCCCAGTTTGAAAGGATCCAACAAAGGTCATTGAGTCCAACTCCTCTGAAGCCCTGGACGTTTCAAAGAATGATCAACTGCAATGTTAAGTACTACATTTTTAAGCTTCTTTCCATTAGCTTTATAGAATGGACTGAAGACTTCAGAAATGCAATTTAGCTGCAAAATTTTATTCAGGTTTATCATTTGCTTATTGCTTTATCTGTAAACGCATAATTCTGGATGAAGATAGTCTGATAAGGACAATGTCCTGATGACAGGAAAAGCTTAAAAACCTTAGACAGCCCAAGGCAGAGAAGTCAAAGAGAATCTCAGATGCCTTTCTTCCCCTTAGGAAAACATTTTTGATTAATTATTTCCTCAATAACTCTTCATATTCAGCTGAACTGAATACTTCCTATATAAACAAGAGTAAGCAATAATGGTTGTAAGAATAATACAAGTCCTTAATTTTTTTTTTTTTTTTTTTTTTTCTATCCCTTGAAATCTTGATACCCCAGAACCAAAGCTGTTTTCACCAGGGACACTCCACTTCTTTCTATTTCTTATTCCACAGTATCAGAATTACATGAGAATAGCTAAGGGAACTGGAAATCTCTAATAAAATATAAATAGTTGGATATGTAAAATAGAAGAGCTACATTTAGTGAGCTTCCAATCACACACAAACAAAAAAAAAAAAAATCAAAAATAAGAAACTGTATATTGCTACCTACTGAGATCTCCTCAAAATGTAAATTAGAAAAATAGTTTAATCAATTCTCAAAGGAAAAAGACCTACATCATTAACACGAAGCAGAATTTTACTGCAGTACTGACACACACACATACACACAAAGAAAGTAATAAATATTTGAAATAATATTAAAACTGAAATCACACAAACCCTTGGGTCCTTCATCTTTCTTGTTACCAGTATCCCTAATAGGATCATCAATACTGCAGTCTGTCCCAGCCCAGGAGAAATTACAAATGCAAGTGGCTTCATTACTGCAGACCTGGAAAAGAAAATAATAAAATATAGTTAAAAAGCAATTGCTGTTATTTAAGTTTATTACTAGTAATTAGGTAGTTAATTTGTGGAATAAAAATTTATCTGTTCATATGTTATAGCAATAGTACTCAGTGTTTAGAAAGAGTATAATAATACACCGGTAGCCTGAAAGTTTGCTTTAACCTTCTAAATATACTTGTATGCTAGGAAAAGTATAAATACACATGTATTCTAGTTCCCAGTGGTTCCATCATCATTTGCACTTCACATCTGCACAGAATTTAAGAGATAACAGAAATCTCATCCACTAACAAATTACCTACAGTCATTAGAGCTTCAGTCTGGATGTCCTGAAAGAATACAGTCAATCACATTTAAAAATGCGCAAGACTTGGTCATGCTTTACAGCCTCTGCTTTACAGTCTCTTCCTATACAGAAAAACAACTAAGATTTTCAGTGCATTTGTTATCACGAGAAGACATGAGAATTAGACAAAACAAAGAAGGAAGTTTGACTGTGGGATTCAAAGGGAAATCAACTGTTAGGTACCAGCCAATAATATCTTTTGGACACTGGAACATAATATCAAAAAGTCAGACTAAGTAATGCACGCACTAAGGATTAGAAATAGCATATGTGATTATTATTATTTTTTAGATTTAACTTTTATCTCACTCTGCTTCTTGAAGTATTCACTGGAGAAACTTATATAGAAAGATGAAAACAAATGCATCTTATTACAGGTTTGATCAACTGAAGTATTCTTTGAATAACTCAAAACAGAAAAGGTATCAGAGGTCTCTGACTACTCGTGCTACTTTTCAAACATACCAAGATTTCTAGATCTCTTCTTGATCCTCTACATTCCATTTTTAAAGTTTTTCTTAACTTTGCAGGGCTCAGATTCACCTCTCATTTTCAGTTACACATAAAAAGAAAAAAAAGCCTTTTATGTACAAAATTCAGGTCCTTAGGCAACTATCATAGGCCCACTGAATCCTACAGTGGAGAGATTTTTAACAGTCTTACCATAAAGACATACAACAGTGGATCTGTCCTTCAAACATTAGCATCTGAAGACAGACAAACTTATGGGTAGAAGAAGAATATAATGCACCTGAATGTAAAATGATGTAATTTGTGTATGTTCAAGAAGAACATATAATCTCTGTTTAGATTCAGCCTTTTACAATTTTAATTATTTAAGTCATCAAGTATAACACAGGACCAACTTAATAAAGGCATTAGTATGCAGGAAGAGCTTTAACTTAAGATGAGAAGTAGCTTGAAATATGCATAACATTTTACAGAAGTCTTTACAATGATTGATGTAAAACTTTCTCAATAATAGCAACAACACTGTGGATATAACTGCAGGTTTAATTTGATGATATTTTTAGAAAGCAAGTTGTCTCTGCTTCCCAGAATGGCAATGTTCCCCAGAGTCTTAACATGTTTTGTTTGTTTTTCAGATCAACAGGTCTCAGGAAGGCTTGCAAGTAGAAAACGCCACAGGGTACACATTAAGATCACATCTAGCAGAGACAGCTGGAAAAGCTCAGCTGCAAAGTGCGAGCACAGACTTACCCCATGACCGGAACAGACTTTTCCATTCGAACCAATGGGACAGCTACTTATGTTCAAGGATTGAATTGGCAGGCACTTTTTGTCCAGACACATCATTTGAGGACCACATGGAGCTCCGTCCTCTACATAACCTAAATCTGTATCATCATCTAAAAGAACATGAGCACCACTAGAAGAAATAAGTTTTAAGGTAATATTAGTATTATGACTGCAGTCTTTTGAAAATATTAAACATGTCACTGTAGATAGTAAAATCCTCATGACTTTCTCACATTAAAACATATGGGAAGATCAAACAAAATTATAATCTTTGTCCACAGCACTGACAAAGCGTTGCAGTAGTCAGACCAAAAAGAAGTCTAGATAATGATGTAAATACACAACTTTGTGGAATAACAGTAGACTTAAGAATCATTGATTACTCAGGTTCTATCTACCTAACAGAGTACTCTGCATGACAGTAATTTTGACAATATCTTTAAAATATAAATCCAGTAGTATGCACAGATAAACTAAAACCCATTTATCTGCCCTTCAAATGAACTGTACCTTAAGATCTTACCTAGTCACAACTCTTCACAATTCCCTTTCTCTCAACCATCATTTTTTGTACAGTTATTTCTTTGCAGATATTATCTTTAATCTGTAGGTCTTTGGCAGTTACAATTATTTTTTTCCAGAAAAATATAATGCTGAAATCAAACTCTCAACCATGCAATTTTGCTACTATGGAATCCAGATAGAAGGATTGAGAGGGCAGCCCACTTTTCACCCTTTTTATAGATGGAATGTTTTCTTTTAATCACAAGAAATACCACTCAGAATAATAATTTCGCCATAAGATATCAATTATTTTTAAATAATATATTTTTACATTTATCTTCATTTAATTAAATTTGACAGACCAAAATCATCTTGGAACACTGCAGTATCTTTTACCTGCAGTCTACTATTCGTCCTTGATGATAAAAAGAATTTGGGATAATTTCTCCTTGCACTTGACCAACTCGTGGAACTTTAGTAAGATTAGTGCAGAGCAAAAAGCCACAGAAAACATCGCTGTAAAAACAGAAACAGAAGAGTTATGAAGTAAACTTGCAAAAAAAGAAAGACTAGATACAATGCTGCTAACGACAGTAGGAAATATATTGCCATAAGCCAGACAATAGACATTCAGAGTATAAGTTTGGAACTACAGTACTACCTGGTGTAACTGACAAGAGGCAGAAACAAGTGGTCATGTATTGTAATGTACCAGTGAACAATATTTACATTACATTCACGTGAACAGCAACTCATCCACGTTCTATAATACAATGGAAAGGAACCAAACTGTACGCAGCTTCGTAATACCAGGCTACATTACATTTTCATACATTTAACATCTTCAACATTTTTCATTAATGTGAAGTTTGAATTTTTAATTGCTTTTTATTTCACTTGAAGGAACACAGAAACATAGTAATAATAATGTGCAGAGTGTGAGTGTATGAATTTTGTTAAAGAATCTACTTAGTTGTGGATTTTTTTAATAAGTATTTATATAAATAACTACAAATTTCTTATATAAAAAAATATACATAGACCAAATCTCAGGCTTTTGGACATAAAAGTGTGACTTTTGGCTGCCTTGGCCCCTACCTTCTCTGGGAACATTTAAAAAAAAAAAAAAGCGTATAACATAATTTCAATCTGAAATTCTTTAAAAGCATATTGCTGAGTCACAGATGGATTCTTCAGAAACACCTACGGCACTTTTTCAAGCTGCAAACATTGTAAAGGGGAGAAGATTCAAAATAATGCAAAACACTGCTGAATTACTGATGAGAAAGTAAAAAATACACCAATATTAATCTTTCTTTTTTAATAGAAATCAGCTCTACTAAGCCGCACTTACTGTTTGCTACACTGAATCCATCGGTCTCCATCCTTTCCACAGTTTCCTTTTTTTGTGCCTTCTGTATTAAGCTTCTCATAGCAAAATTTGTCAGATCCTGAAGACTCTGTTGATGAACAAAAAAAAAAGAATGTACTTTTCACAGGTTATGAAAGTCTGCACAATATTTTACTGCAGCAGTTTTCTGGTATGGGAAGACCAAACACACCAACAGCACCTACAAATGGCTTTTCTAAGATAATCCTCAGTGTTCACAATCTGCTTGGAACTATTCTAAAAATCAATCCCTTCAGCGACTGTATTGTTTTCTTCACTAGGATGTATGTGTAGTCTAATTTTGTTTACTTCTTAATGTCTGCATATAACATTAATGTAACTTTTTCCACTGCAGAAAACAATAAAAAGGGTAGATAAGAGTCATTTGCAGTAAAATCAAACGTACAGAAGACAAAACAAATGATATAAATATAAATGTACGAGATGCAAACAAATTAGTTCACAAAAACTTCTGTTTTTAATATTATCAATAAAATAAGCAAGAGGGGGCAGCATAACACTTAAAAAGGCATCAGAACACAAAGAAAATGTTATCTCCATCCAATTTTACACCTATATAGCATATTTTATATTGTGCTAAAATAAACAAGAAATGTTAAAGCTGTATTTCTCCCCTCTCATCCCCTGAAAATGCAGAGATTCTTCAGTATCAAGTAGGCAGCATCAGCAATTGCAGCTAAGTTTGTTTGGATGGAATGCAAGAAAACATTCAGTCCTTGAGTACAGGATATCGTCTGCTGAACTGTCTCAAAGTCATTGAACAGAACATTTATCCTCTGTCAGCTGCCATAAGTACAACTTTATCCAACACATCTGGGCTTAATTTTGTGATATAGATATTTAAATTTCTACTACCATTCTAACTTTCTTGAATACAGGATGATATAGTAAAGATAGAAGAAGCAGCTTTAGCATGAACCAGTGCTAAGATAAGGGAATTGACAACTGACATTAAAAAGAAAGCAACAACAACAACCTAAAACATGTCAGGAACTATAAAAAAAAAAGAAATCCTCAAACCCCACTTACCCCCCCATAACACTGTATCTAAGTTGCTAATCTCACCTAACCCCATCAGGGTTAAGTATTTGCTGTCCTATCCATGTCTCACTGTCATCACTGCCAAATAAGCATACAACTTGAAATTTCACTTGGCCATCAAGTCAGTTTCACACAGCAACCTACAGAAACCCTACACTTAGTAGGTAGAACAAAAAGTAAACATACAATCAAAGACAAGAATTAACAAAATAAAATGCAAATAAAATATGTTTAAGGTAATAAAAGTCAACCTACTAGATCCCCAGATATATTTGCACTGATTATCTCTTGTCTTGCATTCACCGTTATAGCAACGTCCCTAAACAAAACACAATAGGTTAGCAGTGAGAACTGAACACTCGCCTTTCCTTTCCCACCCTTGACAAAACGTCTGATTTTATTCTTCACCCACATCTTGGAACATGTAAGTTTTCATGAGTTGGAATAGATGGATTTTTGCTCAGATTCTCAAAGTCAGTTGATGCCTAAGATGCACAGAGATTTCAGACGCTACTTTATACTTCTCATTTACATAGTCATATAGAACGTATCTACATGGATAATATATCTACATTCAAAATATAGATACCATACGGATTTTGCTCAAGCTACAAATTTGTACTATTCATAGAGTGTATAATGCATGAAAACTGTTCATGTCCAAAAGACAAAAATCTATGCATAAATACAGAAGACAAGATTTAAGAGAAAAAAAAAAAGGAAATCTGTATTTGGTTGACTTGTATTAGTTGATGTGCAGGGGTTTTAGAACATTACATACCTGGTTAGAATCACAAGCATATCCATCTTGTTTATGGAGATTTGGTGGACACTTAAAAAAAGAAAGATGAGAAGATGACATATGGAGATTGCATGGTCTTAAATACTCAAAACATACAAAGGAAGTAGGTAATGTAATCACTGCAGGAATTTTCATAGCTACTCATAAAAACAAAGAAATTAACATCCTGAGCCACGAAAACAAGACTTGATTCTAACTTCCTGCATATCCCCAGAAGAAATAAAGGAGTTGGGGCAAAATAAAAATCAAAACAAATGTATTCATGGACAGGATATTTGATAACTAATATTTGGGGATATGCTTGCTCTCATGGAACATTTCCACTGCATTCATTTCAGTGCCATTAAGAGAAGTTAGTTGTAGCCTACCTCCCCACAGACTAGAGACATGTTTTATTGTGATTATACTGTCATGTTCTCTTGGGACTGAAAAAATTTTGGTATGAAGAATTCATTAACGCCAGAAGCCTCAGGTTTGTAAAGCTAAGAGTAGACCAGACTCGGTGCTTTTCTTCATCAAAAAGAGACTGGTAAAGGTTTGAAAAGGGTACACTGCTGCAACATACATCACAGCCAATACTTTCATAGCAGCTGTTCTAGATATAGAAAGCGCTGCTCTCTCCCACTAAGAACCCTCCATTTACAGAATGAAAGGCTTACAATAAAATCTGTAAGTGTGAATGCCTCAAATGTTACTACTATTGTATTGTCATCTATAATTACAGGGAATGCCCACAAAGAACCATGAGATCTATCCTGAATCTTAGTTCTTCAGTGCTAAGAACTTGATGCAGTAGATGACTGCAGCAGAGTTAAGAAGTTCTTATGTAACCCTGAAGCAAAATTTGCAGTACTGAGAAGGAACATATATGACTTAACCAATCAAAACTACTTTGCAATTAGAAGATGTGCTGAATGTTGACTATCTTAAAGAACCCAACCTTTTGGCAGCTTAGCATAATACCTAAGTATTTTCAACAGAAATGCATAGAACTTTTAAAATAATCATAAGTGAACTCTTAAAAACATAGCATTTTAATCCCGATTTGTTGTAAGTGTATACATTTTACGTAACTGCATTTCAAACTGTTTAATCTCATAAAAATCTTACTGTTACTACCTATTCACATTTGCAGTATACTCTCAGTACTCATTCTATAGAGTACAGGAGGATGTCTGGGATAAAAGCTATACCAGAAACACACATAAGTTTTAAAAGAATCATATTTTGAGTCTGCTATATTTTTAATTAATATTTATTGAGCTTCTAAAGGTTTGTGTTCTTATGTTTAACAAATTTTGTTAGGATCAAATAAAAAAAAAAAAACAGTCCCCTCTCTCTCCCCCAGCACAGTTATTTGTGAGTACACAATGGTGCATTTTGTTAGTCTGTATTTTTCTCTTGCAAATAAACATTAATAGTGTGAGCACAGAAGCTCCTTACATACCTGGCCAGAATCTCCTGTGCAGAACTCTGCAATATCACATTCGTTCACTGCATATCTACAGTCATAGCCTCGTGGAAAAAACTAGAAAATGAAGAATATAGTAAGATTAGATAAAAGCAAAACTGAAAGTTCCAGTTTGGAATGAATGCTCATTTTAATGTTCATATATATTTGTGGTGGGTTTTTTTCTGTTTGTTTGTTTTTGGCTAAGATCAGAACACATTCTCAATAACTATTTCCAACTAATGAAAAAGATTTCAGTTTCTTCATCTTTTAAAGACTGCAAATGATAATTGGGAAGAATAGCTAAACTACAAAAATACTCACAAGACATGATGTATTACAGCAGGGTCCATCACTACAATGAGCTCCATTAGAAAGAGAGCACTTCTTACAACAGTCTGCATAGCATTCCTGAAGAAAATATTAAGTGATTTTTCAGTTTTCCATTTAAAATATTTTTTTCTTTCCAATCTTTCCAACAAACTAGCACAAAAAAATCAGCACTGACAATTTAAAATTATAAGCTGGAAGAATCCTTTGCAATGCTCAAATAGTAAAGTAAGGGGAAAACAGTGACATGCATGCTATAGCAATAAGGAGATACATACCTTCTGAAACCTCTGCACAGGTGCAGCATAGCACAGTGCAGAAAAACAATTAAGACGACTAACTATGTGTAACTATGTTAAAATAGCAGAACTAGGACTCAAGGCTGCAGGGCAAATTTTTGCAAAACAGATCCTTAAATAATTCTGTATTAGAGAAGAAAACAACAGCTTCCTCATATTGTCTGAATATGAACACCTATCTCCAGCACACCAGCGAGGAACCTAACGCTGCAGGCACACTGCCCAGGGAAAGGAAAGGGGTAAATGCTTCTACAATGCAATTCAAAGTACATGAGGATACAGTATGTCCTTTCCAACAAAATGACAGGAAGACAGCTGTCAGATCTCAGCTTTGCACTCACTCATTCTCTGTGGAAAAAGATGTTTAACGTAGTCCTTTGACTGAGTTGTTTCATAGCAAAAGGCAAAACATGTCAATTTCCAAGACCTTTCCTCCTCTCTTACCAATCGTTTACCTTAATGTATTTTGTGAGAATTATATGTAATTCTTTACTTGCCATTCGAAAACCGCAATCACATTCTTCTCCTGCTTCTACGTAACCGTTTCCACACTCAGTAGATTCAAAGAGCTGAAAGCAAATGAGCACCACAACCCAATTAATAACCAGGAAAAAAACTCTTTTTGTAATTCACAAATTAGACTGTGTTTTTCCATAGTAGAAAGGATGTAAATTTTAGGATAACTACAAGTATGATTTCTTTATAAAGTAAAATCAAAACTCCTGTCAACCTTTATGCATAGCATTGGGCTAAAACCTCAAGGCCCTGTGAATGTTCTTCAGTTCAGCTGTTCTAATAGGCAGTTAGGACATTGTGCAATAAGCCACCATAGGTAAAACTGATTTTATTTTTTAATTTACGTCTTCTTACCCATTTCTCAGTTACAGTATTTAACTAGTTTATTCTTATTACATTTTTCACTCATATATCCATTTTACACCTCTCCGCTCACTCCCTGTTCTCTCTCTCAGAATATCTACTGCCAATAACAATCTGATACTTCCTGCAAATGGTAAGGGGATATTACAGGTGAAATCAGCCAGAGTTGACCAGAGCTTAATCACATAAAACTGCTTTAAAACTCCTTAAAAAATGAACAGGGGGAACATTAATGCCTTATTTAAAGGAAAGAAAGCACAAACTACATGGATAATCAATAGAACATACAGTTTTGGATGTCAAATCAAAAGCACAGTGAAACAATAATCATATTTACTTTTCTTGTCTAGCAATGTCAATACAGAAAATTGATTTTTTTTTATTTCTTTCTTTGTTTTTTCCTCTCTCTAAGCCATTGACACTCCTATGCTCCTGTGGGAACACCAAGATCTGCTATTCAGAACCTGAAATTCAGTTTTCCATTGAACAGACCTGGTTATTTGACCTGCAGCTGGTAAGATAATCAAAAGGGGTCAGAGAATTGCAAGAAACAAAAAGCACATACACGTACATCAGAGCCAAACTAAAAAGCTAGCATCTAGAACTATATAAGTCTATATAAAGACTATATAAACTATAAGATTTAAAATGACGTATGACTTTTTTCCCCCCAATTATTTCCTTTAATTTCAAAGCTGCAAAACACTAACACAGATAACATATAAGGGGAATTTCAACCATTGTCCTGGGACCATTTTTACCATAGTAAACTACATTTTTATTCTGTATGCAGTTAATGTGATAATTACTTCATATTGCCCTACTAGAAAATTATCCTATTTTAATCACAGAAGATAAAACACTTTTTCCTTTCTCCCTACTTACTTTTTTCTCTAATACTTACATTCTTATTCTGTAAGCAAAAATTGCTACTTGAGGAAAAGATTAAAAAACACCAACAAGCAAATTTTTTTCGTTAACTGTGCAAGGTAGTTTTCTGTAGCACAGAAAACACGCTCTAATGGGCCATGTGATGCTGAATTCCACAAGGACAGCAAGTTTGACATCATGATTAAACAGAGTATTAATACTTTGAATTGATTGTGCATTGGAAAAAGTGCCACATGGAGCATTTTTACACTACTTGGCTGCTTTAGAGGGATGTCACGCTCATGTCACTGTAGAAAAAATATGACCTTGGTGAGTTTTTAACGAAAAAATGGATGGATAGTACAAGGAAATAATTATAAATTACGTTTTGTTAATCGTACATCAGTAATGAAATGAACTTCAGTAAAAACAGAAGCTGCTGTTGTCTATATGCAGTAAACTATTTATTTGCCAATTAACACACTAAGAAGTAGATTCCTTTCAGTAACACCAAGCAAAAAGAATTGAGTGAATGCGCTTCTGGATTTATTTTGCACTACCTTCCAGCTTAACAGGCAGTGCCTCTATGCTAAAATGATGTGTGTCTAGCTATGCAAATCAACTGCAAGGTTTGTCAGTATTTGCAAAATTAAGAATAGAAAACACATTATATGATTCCTCTTAAGGTTATTTTTAAATGCTATGGAAGTGAACACCCAGTCAACCACAAGTAGCCTCAAGAAAATATGCACACAGATGTTTTAATAAATCTGAGAACGGATGTTTTAGTGGAACAATTTCATTTTCACTACGTTTAGCAGAGGTAGTGACTACCAATGCATTTATTACCTTTGTTGGCCTGTTGAAAAGACAGGCACCTCCCCCACGAAGTAAAAATTCTTTGTATTCTGCTATGCTGCACTTGGAGAATTTTCTGGAATGATATACCCTAAAATAGCAAAGAATCAGATGAGTAAATGCCTTGAAATATCAACTGGAAGGGGCAGAGGGATCATACCATTTTTTGTACTGTAAATCTTTCCCAGGTTTTCATTTGTTAGTACTAAAATACACGGACAATGTCCAATACATAAATTGTAATGTCAGAATGTAAATTATGAATTCATTCCGCAGCACTCAGTTACTGAGAGTAATGACATACCCTGTTTCCTCCATGATGCAACCACCCCAGGATTCAGTGCAGTCACACTCTTCTCAGACAAGATCAAAATACAACAGAAAAGGAAAGCAGTTATAAATATGCTTGCAATAAAAATAAAGTACTCACAATAAACTGGACCTTGACTAATTATACAAATTATACAAAAATTAATAGACTGCTTAGCTATTCAGTCCTAAAAAACAGACCAACTGAAGAAATATTAATATACTTAAAATTAACGTGGTCCTTTCCCATCATTGTATGTGCACACTTTTAACACAGTGTTTCAGGCAGTTTAGAATGCTAAACATAGCGGGCAACATTCTTCCCTATGTGCTCTCAGTACAGGCAGTGTGAGTACACACAGTAACAGTGATTTTACAACTGCTCCCTTCACGTTGTGTCCTAATTCATAGAGTTCCAAAGTGATTCTAAAATCAAGTCACTCTTATTACTCAGTTTTACAGAAGGAACAAAGAGATAATGTAACCAAATTGCTTTAATTTCTTTAGCCCCCAAAATGACTTTTGCAGCAGCTTTTGTAATGTGTCAGAGCCACATCAAGATAATTTTCTAGATGTGAAGCAGCCAGATACCAAGTTGGGCAAATGTCTTTAGGTTACAGCTTCTTCAATTTCTTCAATTGTAAGTAGGGGGGGTTTTCTTTGTTTCTTTTTAGGTCTGGTCTATGGTTTTCAAGCTAGCAGTGTTTTTACACGATTCATTTGAACGCTGATTATTAATTTAACCTCCAAACTCAAGACATTGCTGAGGTCATTGCAAAACAAGTGCTAAACTAGAGATTTCTATATTGGTTAAACTCAAATATTGGTGAATATAAAATATTCATATATATAAAATATAAAATATTAAAAAAACAGAATTTCTCATTCTTTGGTTACAAGTATGGCGTTAATTTCAAATATTACAAAGTAAAGAGTTTTTATAGATTGAGGTAAGAAGGACAAGAGGTGACTCCATATTCATGTACATACTCGGTTTCCTGGCAGCTGGCTCCCACTGTATTCCAAGGTTCTGAGCAAGGCTTTGTGCTAATTCCTGTGCCATGGCTAATGGGAGGCCATACTACATTTGAAGGAAAAAATAAATAAATAAATAAATAAATAAATAAATAAATACAATGCCAGCTCATTTTGCCTTCCTATGTACCTACTATTTCACAAAGTAACTCTGTCCAGCCAGTCAGAATTATTTGTGCATATAGAAAAAATGAACACAATGAAGTACCTCACAGAAAAAAATCCTCCTCTCTTATTTTGAAGGGAACCCTGTACACTGGTCAACTTACAGAGAACAGTCTGTTTGATATATATATGTAATATAATTATTGTATAACCTAATTAATCCATGCCAAAACAAGAGATTTTCATACTAGATCTAACATTGCACTGAGGTTAAAAATATTAATAAGAAAAATATCAATACACAGGGGCTTTAATGATTTTAGCTTTTAAGTTAAAAAAAAAGTTAGAACTACATCATCAGTACATCAGAAGATCAAATCTCTTACAGTAAGAGAACCTAGAAGGAATTGCAGTGTTATATTTCAAATATTCTACTCTGAGATTTTTGGTCCATATTTACCAAATATGCTAAAAAAAAATTTAAGATTCCAGTGAGAGTAAAATGAACACAGAGGGGATGATTTTTAAACAAAATGCATAGTGAGCAGCACTTTAGTGATAACACAAGAAGGTTGACTGCAAAACATCAATCTTTTTAATATATGATCTTTAAAGTCTGAATACTGAAACATATGAACTTCTACGGTTATAAAAGTTTCTGTTTTACTTCAATTTAGTGGTAGAAAAAGTTACCTCATTCACTCCTACTCCTCTGGTCACAGAGCAAACTCCTCCAAAATAACTTAAGCTGCTCCTTTTGTAATGAAATGTCACATTCCTTATGAACAAACAAAAATCAAGTGAGCATAACATGTTAAGACTGAGCACCAAGAACTTACTGAAAGATTAAACTTCCACTCACATTACACACACAGTAGAGCTCATCTAGCATCAATGGTTGGTGCAAGTTTACAAAAAGAACACTGACATAAAAAGAGGTAAGACACAAACTTCAGCCAAAAGATACTATTTTTATCTTTAACAGTCAGTATCAGTCCCAAGCCACAGACAAAACAGTCAGAAACAAACCAAGCAGACTGCTAAGAAAATACAACAATAACATTTCCTCTAAAAATATAATAATGAATACTTTGCCAGTGGGGAGGTGATCGTACTCAGCTCTGGTGAGGTCACACCTCGAGTACTGTGTTCAGTTCTGCACCCCTCACTAAAAGAAAGACATTGTGGCCCTGGAGCATGTGCAGAGAAGGGCAGCAAAGCTGGGAGTAGTCTGGAGCACAGGTCTCATAAGGAGTAGCCGAGGGAAGCAGGATTGTTCAGTCTGAAGAAGAGGAGGCCTCAGGGGCCCTCATCTCTCTCTTCAACTATCAAAAGGGAGGTTGTGGCAAGGAGGGGACCAGCCTCTTCTTCCATGTAACTAGCAATAGGACTAGAGGGAATGGCTTCAAGTTGCATCAGTTTCAGGTTAGATATTAGGGAAAATTTCTTCTCCAAAAGAGTGGTCAGGTGCTGGAATGGGCTGCCCAGGGAGGCGG
Organism: Meleagris gallopavo; assembly: GCF_905368555.1. Lineage (NCBI taxonomy): Eukaryota > Metazoa > Chordata > Aves > Galliformes > Phasianidae > Meleagris > Meleagris gallopavo. Next base: position 11,876,500 of record NC_139410.1, read on the forward strand.
TGGAGTCACTGTCCCTGGAGGTGTTTAAGAAATATACTGAGGGACATGGTTTTGTGGGAAAATACTGGTGATAGAGGTACGATGATTAAACTAGATCAGATTGGAGGTCTTCTCCAATCTTGGCGATTCTATATTCCAGTTTATAATCTATCAAGAAGGAGATCTGTACTGAAACATATCACCATTGCAAATGATCATCTAAAAACAAAACCACTCAAGTTCTGTTTCAACTCCAGATTAAAATATGGACGTGCTAAGTGAAGTGCTTGATTTAGTGGTTGGTAACCCTGCTCATGGCTGCAGGTGGTTGGAACTAGACGATATTCTAGATATTGGGTCCATTCCAACCCAAGCCATCCTACGATTCTCAAATTTGGTTAGCATATGAGTGCAGTAATATTAGACTGTCAGTGTTCACTGGCTCCATTTACTAAAAATGGCTACTCATAAAAATGTCACCTCTACTTTTTATTTTGAGGAATAATAGTGTTTCAGAACACTGTGGGAAGGATTTTACCATAACTATTACTTTTTTGTTTTTTTTGAACAAAATAAACAGCAAAAGAAGTAAAATTGACAATCGACCAGCATGCACACAGAAGATGGGATCTTATCAGATGCACAGATACCTTCAGAAAAGTCAGGCCCTGCCTTGGGTTATTATCCTTTTCAGATGTGTTATTACTTCGAACACTCTTATCTTTCATTCAGCTATGATTTCACCTTCTTTGGTACCTCATCCTGCCACATTTAGCTTATTCTAGTTATTTTTACAAAGAGATTGTTTTATAAAATATCACTTAACAGCAATTTGAGAATTCAGTTACTGAAGCATGAAGAAATTCAGATAAGGTTCCTGTAGCAATCTTCAATCATTTGTCACTCTTAAAAGCTGAAATATACTTTACAGTTACAAAAGAATCTTGATTCACAATCAAGTCAACAATTAGAGACTTAGAACATCTATTCAGCAAGTAAGACAATACACACATAAAAGTAATTAAAGTGCATATCATCAGTGCTTGCATATCTAATGCAAAACAAAATTAGCATTTTGTTTCAGCATCTATATTAAGGCAGTGCAGCTATAACAGGGGATGAAGAATTTCCTCCAGCCTCTATCTTATTCCTCCCCAGTAAAAAATGAATAACAGAAGTATTTGTTATTCCATCCTCAGTAGTGTGGCTGGGAAAGGGTTAAAATCCTTATGCTTAAGAGGGGACCACTCTCTTCCTTCTCTTTACTATGCTGTGAAGTAATAGATAGAGATGCCAAAGGTTGATGTTGTGGCTAACTACGCAACCTGCACTTCCCTCAAAAACACAGTGCCTATGTTAAGAGTCTATTGTATCCCTATAGGAAGAGACCTCCTACTGTTACAATAACACATAACTGCAGTTAGGTGTTAGTAGCTACATGTGTAAATAAACATGTTCTGGCAGCAACACGTAATGCTGTCAGTCTGCCCTCTCCTGTTCTTCATTGTGCCTTACAGATCATTAGCAAAAGCAAGTGCCCTTAAGGGCTTATCAGGAGACACTTCAATTGTCTGACTCTGTCTCCAGGCTGCAAAGACATTAAGCTTTCATTTTGCACATATAATATTTATACGTATAAATATGACCATGGTAGATACTACGTGCATTACAAATAGATTAATGCACTAAAAATAGGTATAACTTGCCAAAACAGGCAGATGTTGATGTAATGAGCAACAAGCAAAAAGGTAACTAAAAGACAGGTAGACAAAAGCAACAGACAAAAGTAGGTAGAACAATAATGGTCTCTCAATCATTGTATAACAGTACGTACGACAGAAGGTGCACAGCATCAGCGTGCTGTTTAATGTAGTGTTGCCGATACTTGGAGAAATCATGGAGCATCTGCAGTGGGTCAGGGTGAATATTGATACGATCTCTGTCTGTCCAAGTTTCCACAGCAACAAGGACCACCCTGGTGTTCAGCTGTTCCTTGTATATCTGAAGGCAGAGACAGGACAGGCACAGGAGTAGAACACTGGGTCAAACATGCACAGTTAGCCAGTAAGAGTAAAGCGGAAGGACAAGAGGGATAAATCAGGAGGGAAACACGGGGAAATAGTTAGCTGGTAATGTCTTGGTTTTCCTGTAAGTTAATCATCTGATGAACCTAACTTCTGATTGACAGGACAAAAAATAACAAAAAAACACCACCAACAAAAAATTCCAATAAATTTTCTTTCCTCATGTTTTTTATTGATTCCCTGTTCTCTATAATTCTCACAAATGACTTAATTCAGTCTCTTACAAAACCTGAACAAAAATCTGCAAAGTAGAAAAGTAAAGGTACACAGGGTGATCTCAAAAAAAAAAAAGAAAAAAAGAAAATAAAAAGCCAGAGACAATTCTTCAGTCAAAAATAATTTTCTCTAGTACAAAATTTAAACCACACAGAACTTGATTTTCATTTAATAATAAGATCACTTTATGTAGCTTAAGCAATGTCAGAATTATGTAAGAATATTATATTTTACATTAATTTTAATGTCCCCATAGTAGTAGATAAGTAAATGACAACCAGGCCCTAACCATTACAAAACATCTTTAAAACATCCATTTTAACATTGTGTGTGGTATTTGCTACTGAAAGAAAACAGCTGCTCTCTTTAGGTTCAGAACATAAGATGCCACATTTTGTTAACCAAGGGAATTGCAGATCTCCAAGATATATTCTTTATCCATAATAGACAGCCTGCTGATCTAAAGTATTTCATGGGACACGAAGAACACCTACTGAAACATGCTCAGTTATGATCTAAAAAGCTTTTCATAATTAATCCATTAGCTGCTTCATCTATAAGTTTGTAAAAGCTACTCAGTCAGCTCCATAAGTCACCATATTAAAGATATGTTTTTATTAGCTTGTTTTCAAGCCATACCTGCAATATACAATGTGAACTGCAAATATCTTCCTTAAGTTTTGCTGAACAAACTAGCACTAGCTAGCATGCTAGAATTTCTGTATTTTAAAAAATGTCAGTGCGTAATATTCAGAAACAAAGGAGGTACATACAGAAGAAACAGAGTGCTACCAGACAAGCTCAATTTTATACAAGCACTTTTAAAGAAGAAAGAATACTAATATGCTTTGGTGTGAGGGAGGCAGGCTGAGGACATGCACAAGAAGATGGTTGAATGTTTGAGAAAAAATGATAAAAATTAAAACTGAGAGTATATATGGCTAGATCAATGTTTGCTGAGATGAAAACTGTATTTCTTGAAATGAATAGGAACTAAAAGGTGGCAGAGAGAGCAGAGTAACTGAAATTTCTGAAAGCCAGTATCTTCTGAATACTATTCAATAAGAAATAAAACTCACTCCCTAGGAGCATGAAGGAATAACAAGGCAGAAATTCATGCTCCAGTTACAGACAATGCCATTAGGATGACATTTTGCAAAATTCCTACAATGTGACTGAATTCTACACTGGAGAGATGCAGAATGTTTCTGTAAACACACATGGCAAAGAAAAAATGGAAAAACAGAAGGAACAATCAGAGAAAGGAAAGATGGTTAAATAGTTGTTAAAAGGCAGAAGAAATATCTAGAAATACTGATCACATGAGAAAAAGATGGGGATAGCACCCTTGCTTTGGACATGTGCAATGTAAACACTAACAATGTTATTTCTATTATTTAGCATTTTCAGATGGTTATACAAAAATATTATAAAACACTTTCATTATTTTGTGTATTATAATTATACTCACCTAAATTTTCAACAAACAATACTTTACATAAAACATAAAATATAAAATACTGTTTTGCTTCCTCAAAGCTAAACAAACCAGTCATTGTATTCATCACTATCAGAAAATCCATCCTGCCTTCACTGCAAACACAACTCTGAAAAGCAACAAAGTCAAATTTTCCTACAAATCTTACGTCCAGCTCATGTGTTCTATGCATTGTCAAAATTACTTGTAAAAAATACAACTATGGTATCTGTATCAGTGGTACCCTGCTACAATGGCAATTTTGTCTTCAACTATAGATTTAAATAGATACAGATTTAAAGAGGAGAACATTCTTTAGTTTTTTTCCCCAGTGTGTAAACGAAGAAATTTGCAGCTTCAACCACTTACAGTTAGATGCATTTCACTAATGTAAACTCAATTAAACTTGTTCTTAAGCAGTGACCAATACTCCTTCAAGTTTGAAATCCACCCTGATAAAGGTAGAGTCAGGTAGATAGAAGCATTGAGAAAAATGCCAAGAATAATTAATTTGGTGGTTCCTTACACATCCACCACACACTATCTTGCTACAGAGAAGCCAGAAATGAATTGTAAAATGAAATTTTTATAGCTGCTTATTTTTTAATCCTGCTATCTGCTAATGTTAACTTTTTAAATACAGTGCTAAGCTAATAAAATCAGTGATACAGTTTTCGGAAGACACACTGATACTTACAGCATCTACAAGATTCACCACAGATTTTGCAAAATTGTTTGTGTACGCATTTGAAGAACGATGCTTTTTGAACTATAAGATGAAAAAGAAGAACACAGTGAGAATGTAAATATTTATTACTGTTCAGTAACTTTAAAGCAAGCAAGGAAAATTAATATTTTAAGAAAGACTGTGGGGAAAAACTCAAAACTTAACAGCCTATATCTCGTCTTCAAGAATCCCTGGAGGATTGTTTAGCCACAAGAAATATCGTATCTAGAAGCAGAGTTCAAATGTTCGAGACAAAATTACATTGCATCTCTAGAGCCCATAAACGTGAGCTTGTAATGAGAGAACGTTGTACCCATTAGAAGTGTGCTTAACCTGCTGAGTTAAGTATCAGACCATACTAGCCACATTCCATAGTGTTAATTACAAAACCCAAAGTGGAGGCATTTCTCAGTTGCCTTGTGTGCAGCTCTCTGCAAGGGCATTCTGTCTTTACTATAGCACCAAATTTTTATGACAGTAGCATTAGTTATGACAACAAGGAAGAAGAAAAGGGAACACATGGTAAAAGTAAATATGCGTTTTAAGTGTCAAAAGAGTTAAGGTGACTATCAAACTCTTTTTTTCCCATTTTTATAGACTTCAGTGAGCTGTACTACAAGTTCTGCCTCCTATCTCCTATGCATGTCACTGTAATTGCTTATGTCTTTCCACATCCTGCCCCACAAATCCCTTCTGCCCAATATCAGTTTTTCCAAAGTCGCTGCCTTAGTGTCTAAGCATGAATTCATGACCTCAAAAAAACCTAAAATTATAAAACAAAATTGTATTACACAATATGATTTGCAGTCTTCAAAGTTTCCTTCTCCATGTTAGATAATATTTTTTCCACCACTTTAAATTCATTACTTTTGCACAAGCAATCTAGTTTCATACAGGCAAAATGCCACAGAGACAATCTAAGTTCACCAAAGTGTTTAACAATGGCTAAGACTCACTCATTTGACTGCAGAAAAGTGTTTGGTGTTTGTTTTTTGTTTTGTTTTTTAAACAGATGCAGGTGTTCACTGCCAGCTGCAGTACAAGTGCTTAGGATGCACACTGAGAATAGCAGCCATGTTATGGGATTCAGTTTGCTCCCTAGGGAACCAGGATACTAGAACAAAAACAATGGGGGAAGAGCTGTTCGGTTATCTTTTTTTTGATGCCATGTCAAACTGTCTCAGAAATGGAAAATTAAAATAACATACTTTGAAAATGTTCTTGTTTTCAGAATACTACTAAAATATTAGAATCAATATCAATATTTGATATGTTGTTAAACAGAGCTCCTAAAACAGAAATTAAGCAGTCAGCTTGTAAAGCGTTCAACAATTTAAAATACATTTAGATGTGTTTTTAGTGCTAGAGGAAGTGAAAATTTTGTGAAAAGACATACTGATTACTTAATAACACAACGTTCAAAGAGATTTAAGACACTACTTCCAACATGCAATCTTCTGCAGGAGAAATCTGCCCTCTACTGGTAAACAGAAATCCTAAAAGTCCACACACTCAGACTCATGAATGCTGCCTTAAGTGTATCTGTTTTATTCCTTGAAAATAAGCTTCTGAATCACTGACAACTCTGAAGCAAGTCATCTTGAGTGTTTGTGGTCTCAAGGTCTAACAAATAAAGCTTGAGAGGATGCAACAGTTAGCATCTGTTACAAGCATAAGTAACAGGATTGTTGTCCTGTAAGCATGTCTGTTAACAAGAGAGACCAGAGGAACCAGACATAGAAATGTTCTCTTTATAAGAAGTACCAACCACAGGTCTCAGACAAGATAAGAAAATACATGCAACTTTACTTACTATGCCTACCACTATATTACTAACATGTGAACACTCCTCCCCTAGCAGATAGGTTTACAAATCAAAATGGTTGAAGAAATCCTACTATTCTTGCCCATGCAAATTTCCTCCAAGTTGCTGATTTGATGCAGATTAAACATATGTTATTTTCAAGCCAGAGTATTTGTACAGTTTATAAAACAGTTCTGGAAAGGTTATATTATCTGCAAAATACTGCATCCTGCTCTGAGACTGACTCTTTAGCATTATTCTTCAGTGCTGACAAGAGTCCAAAACAACAAGAGTAACTGGGAAAACATCCTGCGGCATGATAGATTCAATGAACTTGTACAGAAACTTCAATATTGTTATAACTTGCAAATAAAATAAGCTGAATGTTCAAAAAAAGGTTTTGCACACAGAGAAGCAAAATCATATAAGAGACAAGTTGGGAAAGCTAAATTTCCTTAAAATGAGGCTCAAAATGAGGCAAAAATCAAGTTGTTCATGAGGAACTGCTATATTACATATATTTTGCAGTATAGTCTTTGCAGTATATTCTTTCTTACTAGAAAAAAAATTTAAACCTCTACCTAATATTTTAACCATGTGCTCTGTCCAGTGTAGCTACTGGACTCCAAGAAGGGATTATTTCAGACAAGTTCTGAAAGTATGTGTATCATATTTTCAGAATACCAAAGCAGTTTTGGAATCTACAAAAACACAAAATGAAAAGTACTCATAGAATAAACCACAGCCCAGGGAACACACATAACTCTTACCGAGAGTCAGAGTTACCTTAGTCTTACAGAGGAAAAAAAAAAATTTATTTTATTATTTTTTTTTTTTTACCAACTATGGGGACAGGTGCATTTCAGCAATAAAAAAAAAAAAAAAAAACAAAAAAAGCAAACACAAACAAACAAAAAAAACCAAAAACAAACAAAACAAAAAAAAAAAAACAAAAAAACCCCACAAAATTTGAGAGAAAGAAGGTAAAAGGAGAATATAATATATAACTTAAATTTAAGACCGTGACAGTAGCAATCAACTTTCTATCCAATAGTTCAGTGATTAAAACATTTCAATACTGAGACATGGGATTCCCAAAATGAGGAAACTGGACAATAATCCCTCTTAAAAAACACACTGCTCCATTGACAATTCTCTTTTCCATTTTAAATAGAGGTATCATAATGGCACTTTGATACCTTACCGGCATAATTTGTGAAAGCAATATTACAGATATCAGCTAGTCTCATTTTTTCCAGTTTATCCTCAATAATTACTTTTTTCCCCTATGTCATTTTAAACAAATAACAAATACTTTGTGAATCAAACAAATTGTATTGGTATTACAGCCTATGTCTTAGAGTATTATCACTACCAGCTGCTGATAAATGAAATATTGGACCCAAAAGGACTTGATAATGTATAGTATCATTCATCAGCATACAAATTATAACCAAAAGGAATCAATGAATTGATATACCTACCATTTTGTGGTCATTGACAATCATGAGCTCCAGATATTTCATTTCTTCAAAGACACCACGAGATGCCTGATGGATTAAAGAAATTCTGAAAATCATGAAGATGGAGGAATTTTCAAAAAAAAAAAAATGCAGCTGCTGATTTAACAGGATTACCTGTAAATGTTATGTAGAGTTTGTAAGTCTATAAGAAGTGAGTCAGACCTTCTACTATGGTAAATAGCTCCATTAACTTGGTGAGTTTTGATAATTGACACTGGCTGGGAATCTGAGCTGCATCATTTGGAATAAGTTTAGAATTTACTTTTTAGTTCAGTACAGAAGTCACCACTGCTTCCCTCCTTACTTAAACAAAGGAGAAAAAAATATCTCAAATGCTGGAAACTCTTGGGTACTATTCATCACAGATTTGAAGAGGAAGTTTCTAAAAATAGATGAGCCCTCCAAAAATAAGCCATGGATTGTACAAGTCAGTGAAGAAATACAAATTATTTTTCTAAAACCCAATTATTCCTCTTGCTCACATGCATATGCATGTGTAGATCACGAGGACTGTCAACTTTTGTTCTCTCAGTAACCCAGTCAAATTAGATGTCCTTATTTGGAGTTCTTTGATCACGCTACTTAACACACCAAGTGAAAATAAAATCAGCTACCTTCAAATAGCAATATTTCATCCAAAAATAATCTTTATCAAGCAGATTTAAAATCTAAAACTCACCCCACTTTCTAAAGTCATTTTCAGTACTAAACTTCTATTTAATTGATGTATAGTTTTGCTTTTATGTGAGTAATTTAATTGTTTGATAATTGTATTACATAGCAATGTCAAGCTACCAAAACATTTATTTTCTAAAGCTTCTGTTAACTCAAAGTCCAAACTGGATGGTTTGGGCTTTATTTTTATAAACGGTCTTAACTAAGGGTCACATTTGTACTCACTGCTCTTCTTCTTCTCCTTCTCTTCAGCCACAGTAGTTCAGAGATAAAGGGCCATTGGGAACTAGATCCAGTCTCTGTACAAATCAGAATTTAAGTATTTCATGGCATTATTTCAAACTACTAGTGTAAAGTCCGAAAAGAGATCAAGATCACCAAAGTTAGAATAACTTTTGATACTGAAAAGTTCATTCTTGTAAAATATGCAGTAAGTATTTCAATATCAAAACTCAAGTCACTTGGAAATCTAAATTTAGAATAAAAGCATGCAAGGGAAGATAGGAAGATTGTAGATTGGGCTTAGGATATATGTTTTCTTTCATTTCTAATTCTCAATAGCATTCCTATCACTGATTAAATTATATGATCTGCAGAAGAAAGTTGGTTGGTCTTCATAGATGAAAGTCTGTCAGTTGCTCTTCTGAAATCCATTGCAATAATTATTAAAAAAAAAAGTTTAGTATTTATTTTTCCAAGTGTTTCTAAATGATCAACAATTTTAAATATTTCTATTAGCTTAATATTCAAATTATTCAAGTTATACATACAACTATTTCCAAAATTGAAAAACTCATAAACAAAACCATACCATGGTCCTGCTGCTGGTTGGAGGCTTGTGTTCCAGAAGTTCTCTGGATGATATGTGGTCTACTTCTACTTTCCTGTTAAGAAAAACATGCAACATTTTTTTCTAATTAATACTGCGGAGTGAAAAGTAAGGCATTTCTTTCAATGTTTATCATTTTTATTACTTTTCCACAAAACACAACCACATTACCAATTTCACACAGCAGCAATTTGAAGCAATGTTTGCAATCCTAAGCAAATCATGGAGCATTTGTTGGCATACAAAACTCGGATATCAGAGATGTTTTTGAGATTGCTTGAAAAGTGTCCTTTAAAATCCTTAATGCTAGAGAATGCAAATCATTGATTCCAATAAATCAAATTAAAGAGCATACGTTTAGATGAAATCTTCCACTCCCAGAAGAAATGCAAGGATCCGTTTCCTATTTATGACAAAAATCTATCATCTTAATTGCAGCAAAATGCAAGAAACTAATCAATATGGTATCTTTAAGAGGCTTGTTCCACTGTAAGAGTTGAGTACACCAATAATAAGCAGCCTTTTAATGCATGTGTTCTTTAGAAGCCTGACATGCCCCAAATTATTGCATTTTGATATTTCTAGAAGAAACTTGTCTTTTCTTCTGTAACACTTCTTCTATAGAGGCTGCCAAAACATGCACTTTTTTTGAAGGGTAGGATGCTACTGTTCTGTAACTCCTGGGAGAGAAATGCATAATGAACTGAAGGAAATAAGAGCACATTTTTGCTGGTTTTGTTTTTGTTTCTTTCTTCTGGAAAAAAAATGTTTTATATAGCATCCACCATAGTTAAGATTAATCAAGCTGAATAATCTACATCCTGAAGCCTACGGCCAAGATATTACCTCACACAGGAAAAAAAATGAGTCTCTGAAAATTCTCTGTAGCTGTATTGTTTTGATCTTCAGCATTTTGGAAAAAAAAAAAAATTCATCTGTCCTCTTTTCATTTAGAATTCTACCACTTGAATCCTTAACAGCACTGGCAGACAATATCTCAGTTGTAGGATTTCTCCTCTGACTTTTGTACAGATACAATTGTAAGTATAATTTCAACAAATTTACACTGTCTGTACTGTCAGTTTTCAGCCTCACAATCTTTTTGAATACGTGCTACATCAAAATGTAGCTTAACATGGCTTAACACATAGCATATAATACAGCTTTGGAGGAAACTGAGAAATGTCATTCTTTCCAGTTGCAGCATTTTTCAGAGTCCATATAGGCTCCTGCACAGCCCAAGAGTTGATCAGCTAAACTATGATCCCTTTGAATGCTGATTCACCTTATTTGAAAGCTTCAGGAGTCAAAGATTTTGCAGATCTTTCTCTGGGCTACAAATCAATATTTAGAGTCACTAAAACATATAAATTCTGCAGCATTACATTATTATCATATACTGGTAAGTACTTGAATGAGGCATGTTTGGGAGCTGTGATACAGCGTGTGGAATAGACCCTGCAGACTAGGTGAGGTAGAAAATTCTTAAGGTTTACAACTCAGTGTTACAGAATCATTCTGCTGAAAACCACTCAAACCATTGAACCATTCAGGATGTAGAGACCTTTCTGGTTTTGTTACTGTCTGAAATGTAGTCAATTTTATACATAGACAGTTCTAGGAACAGCTGTGCTGTGATATACTTTATGTGAAGTACAAAAATAATTATAGTTAATAAGATTTTCGCATAAATATAGTCCTAAATACCATGTAAATATTTGAATATTATGACTAAGCTGGATCAGAATAATTAAAGTGACTTTACACACATACATCTATACTCAGATATAATTATCTATTTCATTAAGATCTTACTGGAAATATGGTAGATGAACTTGGATCCAATGGCTTTGTGAAAGGATGACTTCCACACCCTTCTATAAATTTATAAATTCTTTAGTTCAAGTACTAGAGCAAATGGATAGACACCTTTTGACAGTGCGTAGCCATCTGCTATGGAAAATGTCTTACTATTGTATTTCCAGCAGCTAAATGATTAACAGTGACCATGAGAAGGAAAAATGAAAAAAAAGCAAAGGAAAATGTTAGTTCATACTTGCACATTTCTTGTCCTAAGTCCAATCAGGTGTTTTAAAATACTTTTGTTTTTCATGTGAACACACAACACAGATCACTATTTTACTGATTTATCCTCTAATTTTTATTTGCTATTCCCTGGGCACTCTCTTTCCCAAACCAAGTGAAAATCAGATAAAAATAAACTTACTGCACTGTGAGTCAAATCCATCGGTTCTATCAAGTACACATAAGCACTGTCTTCAAACATGCCACTAGAACATGGAGAAACAGAACTGACATTTAGTATTACATGAGAATTAACTTGACTCCATCAAATGTATAAAAGCAAAATTATGGCTGAAGCTCTGATCAATATTAGAATAATTCCATATGTATACATATTATCATCATATGTGGCTAGAATTAAGTATTTTTTTATTATTTTTTCAGAAATCAGGTACATGTAATGGTAATGCAGTGATCAAAAACCAGAGTATAAATATTGGACCTAGAAAACAGGGAGCCATAAGGCAGATATTAGCAGCAAAATAAGGTAAGTTACACTTAACAGTAACTAATTATTTTTTTTTAAATTATCTAACAAAAAGAAAAATTCTTCTGTGGACTTTCATGCATTGCATACTGAGCAAACACACTGCCAGAGTACAATTCTTTTTCATTCTCTACTACAGTAAGTCATTTGAGTGAAATATTTTTTGCCACTTACCATATTCAAAGATTTCATGAGATATTATCAAAAGACTTTAATGATACTAAAAAAGGTGTGAGCAGATTGACATAACAGGCACTGGTATTTTGAAATTTCAAGCATCTTTTGGTCTGGAAAATTTTAGTCCATCACATATTATAATATAATATTCAAGAGTAGTAACTAGTTAATAGCCTTGTTTGAAAAATGAGAAAGTGCACTTACTGAAGCCCATTACAAGTTGAAAGAGCAACTCTGGAATCCTTGATACCTCTGATATTTCCATGGTAGTAGCAGTGCTCTCCACCCTGTTCACGTTCAGAAAGAAGAAAAAACACAGAAAATTGCTCTGATTTCATGTCTATTGTTTAAATCTAAGGAGAAACACATCTAACATCTTCCATTAGGTAAAATTTCAGAGAAAGCAGCCTCTAGTTAAACTACATCCCAATTTGATATTAAAAGTTAAACTTGCCTGGAAAAAAGAATATTTTATGCCTTCAAGTTATAGTGTGAGTTATTCTCTTGCTGATGTCACAGCACACATTTTTATTTTTATTTTTTTAAATTTTCCCCCTCAAACGTATTTCTTTGCTGTAAATTGATGCTACAGAACTGTTATATAATGCAGGTTATATGAGCTGACTTGTTTCTTGATACCTGCCAGGTCCACTAAATGTATAAGTAATACAATGTTCATCAATTATCTGGCATGTGTATGGCTTCAATTTGCATTCTACCAATTCAAGTTTGATTTTCTCTCTCTAATTTAAGCATTATATCATTACACTATAGGTACCAGTTTTATTGATGAGTGAACATGGCTTGGCAGCACTAAAATGCACAGCTAAATTCTCAGTCTATAGCTCAAAAGAGTAATAAAAGTCAATTCTTGATTTTAACTGCATAAAATTAAAAGCAGATGCAAAATGTGACTATGTTAAAAAGATAGTATTTTTATGGTTTCATAAACTAATCAGCAGTCATATTTTAGACAAGTTCCTCCTCTTAAAAAAATAACACTGAAATTTCCTACAAGCATTTTTAAATGTTAGAGAATTAAACAAGCAAAAAGCAACCCAACAACCCCTCAACATTAGGTGAACTACACCCAAGATGCGAGTTCTCAAAAGCCTTAATTATACAAAGTGAGGGAGACCCTGCTGAATGCTGCAATACAGGATTTGACGAGTCAGAAACTGCAAGAATTAGGCAGAACAGAATTAGTGCCAAATATGTTATGAAACAGGCTTTCAGTGCAACTCTGAATACAGTCTGTCAGGTCTCCACAGGAAGGTTAGTCAAGCTGCAATATGTGTATGTACGAGGGGAACAGGACAAAATGAGATCAAAATGCTACAGAGAAAAATTGGTACATAAAATATTGAAGCTCTAATCCAGAAAAGCCTTGCTTTTCTAAACTCTAAACTCTAGTGAATGCTGCATGTTTTCCTCTGAATTCAAAGTGCAAGCTCCCCAGGCTCATCCAGCTCTTCATTACAGAACAAACTAAGTTGAGCTCTCCTCTCCTGAAGCAACTGGCTCCTGACTAAGCTCTCACTAAAGTGGGCACAGAAGCAGCCCAGCCATCGAAGGGGACTTCAAGGATGCTCAGAATGCATCTAAGAGACTGACAAGGCTTTGAGACCCTCACAAAACACAGTTGCAGTGGCTTTCACTGTTGGTTGTTTTGCGTTGCTTTTCGTTCCTCCAGAGTATAAACTAGTACATAAAAAAGCTTTTCCTCTGGCTAATGCCTCAAGTTTCCCAGGTCACTGTGAGGAGAACTGCCTTGAATCTCTTCACTTTCCAGAAACATGCTCTATCCCACATGTAATGACTATTCTATCTACAGCTACTATGTGCTACAGCACCCTCCCTGAATTCCATAAAACACACTGAAGCAGCTTCATTTTGTAGAAGACAAATTCCTGATCTCAGAAACAGAAAGCACAATTCTATTATCCAGAAGCAAAAAGGCTTCTACGACATATTTTAAGACCAGACTACAAATAAATGATCCAGATGGGAAACTGAGAAACAACTGTATTGTCTAATCATCATCTACTCACATACAAGAATTGCTAGCATTACAATATTTTCATGAAGATCTTTTAAATCTGATTTATTTTTAACTTTTTCCCTCCTTATTGCTGGACAGCACAATCACTAATCTCTAAAATTCCATAAAACACTGCTATATAAAGTGGTTAGACTGTTCCAGGCTTACAGAACTACTTGTTGCAAACAAGTAAAGCAAGCAACTAAACTAGCTTCGTAGGATTGATTCAACCTAGTAAACAAGTATATTTATTTTCTATCCATGAAAACTATAAAAACAAGACTGCTCTGGCTATAAATGTTTAGAAACAAACCAAAACACTATTCTGATTTTTCAAAGCATGTGTGAAAGAAAAAGATCTGGTGAACTTAGAAGCCTTTAAATAACAGAACTTCTGCTGCTATGAGTGAATGAAGATAAAATAAGAAAACTGAATGACAATGATTTACTTAAGTAGTTGGTCATTAATATCTATCAACAATAACAACTAAAAAGTCTTTTCAAAAAACTGTATTAAAAACCTTTTAGTAAAGTTGTCTTGCTCCCACATCAATTGCAAATGCAGCATTCACCACCATATTCTTAATTCTGGGGTTGTATATCACCTGAATTCCAACACGCATACTAGAACCATTTCTTTGCACTTACTATGACTTGAGGAATTAACAAAAAACGTCAATGCTCTTCAACTATGCACAGCATTATTTCTACTTTGAACCTTATTTAACGAGTTATTCAAATTCTGAATGAAGTTCCCAAGAGTCTATTCTGCACAATTCAATCAAAGTACTATACAAAATGCAACCACCACGTATTTACTTTTCTATTAGTGAGAATACTCAGAACACGCTTTTTAACAACTGGTGATCATTTTACTTGCACAAGCAGCTTTTCAATCTTTTTCTTTTTTATCGACTGTCATGCAAGTGAGAAAATTACTGTTTGTTCCCTGAAGTTTTCACTCTTTTAATAAAAAGCTACAAAATACAGTATTTTTCATCAAGATCTCACATATTTGCATCCGCATCCAGAAACAAGACAATCATTTTTTTCAAGACTAAAAAGGATTATAAGATACTGTAAAAAGCTTAGGATGTAGTTCTCATTTGATCTGCTTAATTAATTGTTTGTGTATTTTCTGAACTTATAATGAAGACTTTAATGCATTAATTAGAGTTATAAATTAAAGCTAAATTATTGTTTCTAAACAAATCAATTGAGAGAAGATCCCCTAGGAAGCATGGATCAAATTACTGCCGCATGCAAAGGCAGTACGTTTGCTCAGTCTAAAGTTGCAATATAATTTTCCAGTCAGATTCATGATTCAGCAACCGCAGTGCTCAGTGCAAGCGCTGCAGCTAACAATTGCATGAGCTTGTCCAAATTCCAAAGGGATCTCTTTTCTTGCATCATTTAGCTTTTTTGCCCATTCTGCACAGTACTGAGTCTTAATGAAACAAAATCACTTTTTCTTAGTATGTCACGTGAAATTATTTTCAGTAGAATACAAAACAATTCACTGCAATAATTAGGTTGTGATGCAATGGTTTTGTTTTGACCTAATCTATCTCTTATTTTCAATTCTCTATAGCAAAGGCAAAATAATCAGGTATCTAATATGTGGCCAAAAAGTCTCACTTCACGGAATGCATAAATATAATGTAATTGCTTGCTCTTCTCCAATCTAAATAAAGATATGTTTCACATACAACAAGCTCACAACAAATGTTCCAGCATTTGTATCAGCTATGAAATAAGTCATTGGAAATGTATTTTATAATGTTCCTTTGAACTTATCAGTCTTCATGTTGTTCATACAATCAAAAGTTGATTCCGATTTCCATAGTGCTAAACTATCTTGCATAACTTTATGTCTTTGTATCAACAGCTTATTGGCACTGAATTCGACTTAGCAGCCAGTTTCACAGAATCACAGAATTGTAGGGGTTGGAAGGGACCTCTAGAGATCATCAGTTTGACAGACTAAATTAATTAGATGTCAGGTAACATGCTAGCTTTCTAGTAACTCCAGTTAGTTACGTTTTTCATCTTTTTTTTGTTTGTTTCCCAGCTGTATAATTCTTACAAAGAAAAGTCACAGCAAGCTTTCTGTTTGTACATCTTGTATTTCCACTATCTGTTCCTCTTGCAATTTGTGCTATGTACATGTAATAAACACTACGCTAACAGTGACTTACGTCCCTCCATCCCCTACATTTTACAAGGCATAACTGCTCTAGCACTACCTGGATCATCCATCACTGCCTATTTCCTACCCAGCCCAGATGAACATCCTTATATGTCTGTAAAAAAAGGCTTCTGGTGTTTTGACCCTTTTTAAAAAAAAAAAAACACATTATTGGCATTGTTGCCCCAGAAATACCATTCTGATACATTTTAAAAGTGCAGTACCTTAGAAAACTTCTGTTTCCCATCTTCATAGTGAATCTCCACATAATTGGAAGATAACAAATCACTGTAAAAAACCGAAACAAAACAAAAAACAAAACATCAATCTGATTATTCTTTATGCTGCTATAAATGGATGCTTTAGTTAGAATCAAACCTTTTTTTTTTTTCCATTAAATAACCTTAAAAAACAAAAACCAAGCAGCTTGCGACCAGTAGATGCTCTACGAGACAAGAGTGTGTTCAGTTCTCCTATTCTATTTTAGTCTTAAAATTGATTATCCTGAACACATAAAAATAAAAAATCCAGTGACTTTAGAATTTTGCTAGCTGCCCATGACTGTTACTTTCTATGTGTATTCTTAGTTTGTTATTGTTTTCAGAAACATTTTATATTTCATCTAAAAATTATATACATTATATGCAGGAATGGACAAATACATACATGATTGTCCTGAAGACAACAGTGTATCTGTATCATTTGTACCTTGCTTTCTCATCTGCAAAAAATCTTAACTGCTTTCCAAAAACTTTCTTTAAAAATAATCAAACACAAATGCAAAAAACACATACTATTCCTTTTGTTTGTTTCACCTTTTCTTTTCAGACTCCTTTTTCCACTCTTGGTTTTGTCCAAACCACTCTGGCAAGATACATTTCTGAAGCATAAAATAAATCCCTGTACTGTACATAACATACAATTCTATTTTTTTTTTAGACACCTCCAATGTCTCATTCAGATCTCACCCAGTGAGCAGGTTGCAGCACAGCACCCTCAGCAAAGCATTTGAACATGTTAGTTGGCATCATCACATATGTGATATAAGCACATCGCTCAGTGTGGTCCAGACTTCTCAGCAGTTTTAAGGCCTCTAAGAGCCTTCCAAACAGAAATGTCATGAAAGCATCTGATAGGGACACAGATAAAAAAGTACTGCTGCTATGAATAAAAACCATCATTATGATAAAAGCCTGGTGTGACAAAATAGTTCTGATAGGAATTCATGACTAACAGGTACTTATAACATGTCTGAAAATGAGATACCCTATTAGCAATCCTGATAACACTGTTACTAATGGCTCATAAAATCAATTCTTCATCCTGCATTTATCAGGCATTAAATTTATCAGAGCTCCTGCTGAAGTCAGTTACCAGTGGTTCTCTTAAAAGTCCTTTTTTCATAGCACTAAGAGATCACAGTACGGGCAAAATATCAATAGCCATGAATCATTACTGAAGTTTAGATCTAGTATTAGATATGGAGGTTGGCAGCCCTGCCTGTGGGAAGGGGGTTGGAGCCTGATGATCCTTGCAGTCCCTTCCAACCCAAGCCATTCCATGAGTCTATGAAGTCTCTCATCATTTGTTTTAACCTACATTCTTACAGCAGTACTTAGGTATATACACATTTGAAGTACTGCTTTAAAATTAAATTCAGGTGCATAAAATCATTTTGACTTTCTCAATATGCATCATGCTAAACTATAAATTTTCTGCAAGAAAACACAAACAGTATGAATAGCAGAAGTACCTGACTTCAGTACAAATATTCACTACATTTAGCACAAGGTTTAAAGCTTCTAAAGAGGATTAGATATACAAAGCACTTAGACTGAAGAGTGTTGATAACATCCTTTTCTTCTTTGTCTTTTTCATGAGTATTATAAAGACTGCTGTCCTCAACTACTTAAAGGGATGGTATAAACAAGACTAGAGGTAACAAACACAAGGGAAAATGGAAAAATCTATGAGGATGGTTAAAACCTACAACTATACTCAACTAGAAAGAGCCTTAACCAACTGGACTTGATGATCCCACTTCAACCTCAATCATTCTTTGCTTCTAACTGTGCTCACTAAACACTTTGATTAGTCTTTGATCACAGCCAACTGCAGTCTCATACAGTAGATGAGTATAACCTCAGGAGGTGAGGTTGAACTGACACAAGGAATAAAACTGCTGTTCTTGCAAAAGTCACGTTCATACTTTAATGCATAAGTTTTCCTCAGCTGAAAGTTGAAGTCTTAAAGCTGGCTGCTTATATTTCTTGCCTTGTAAGATAATACCACGTGCAAAGGCCAGAGTTGCTCTTTTGATTTTATTTGGGTGTTTGTTTTTTTTTTTTTTTAATACAAATCTTAAGACTACTAGTACTGTTTTCTCTTTGCAGTGAGATTTTTGAAGACATTCCTGCTTCATTTGGAATTCCAAATTCCAACTTCCATTTTGTTTCCTCAAACCAATGGTAGGATCTAGATTTACCTGTTTCCAAATCAAGGAAATCTTTTTTTTTTTTTCTTTTTTCTTTTCTTTTTTTTCTTTTTTTTTTTTTAATCCTCTCCTAGCCATGATACGTGACTGATTTCAAAACTGCTTTCACCACTCTCCAGTGCTTTCAGCATTTTGTTGGAGTCGCACTGAGTGGTCGCTCACTGTATCCAGAGTCACAAACACATGTAACTTAATTACAGGATTTCTCCCTCAGAATTGTCCCATTGCATGTGATGTAAGAGTTACTTAAAAGTTCTTTTGTCTACCCTTCACAGAATCTTTCCAAAATTCAGTGTTATTTTCCTGGATTTTGCTTGAGCCACTCTCATAATTCAGTTTTGTTCTTCTCCAGTCTTCAGCTTTGCATTGCTTCCAGCTATAGAGGGCTTCCTCATTCAGGTAGTAAACCGAGTTCTATAGAATACCCAGCATTATATTCTTATGACAGAATATTCCTATATATATTTATATACATAAAGAAAGCATGCAGTAGACAGTGGTTTTTCCAGTAGACTATTCACTTTCATCATCATTGACTTTCCAACTCTAATGTCTTGCAGACCTGCCGGATACAAGGCGTGTTGATAAAATTCTCTGTACTGAGCAAATCCCCTCTGAAGAAAGCTGGGGCCTGCTACTGATGATATACTTCCCAAATACCATGCTGTGAACAAAATGCATTTTAATTTGTCAGCAATCCACCTGATAAATACGACACGATCTACCACCTTAAAGTTGGTTGATTCACAAGCTGCACTATAGCAGGGTATTTAGCACTAGTTGCTGATGGTTTTTGCCAAAATTAACCACCAAAGTATTAGAAGGGCATTTTTTTACTTAACATTCCCCACAGGAAATGTTCTGTTTATATATTCAATTGAAAAATATCAGCCATCTTCTCCTTAAAATAAGCTTCTATCCTGCTTGATTCCTGATTTTTGCTAGCCACCTTCTTACCTAGCATGCACTTTGCATCGCTTACAGATAATTGCTTTTTGTCTGAAGCTTCCTTCGTTTTCTGAAATCCTGTCATAATTGGGAAGAAAAAGCATCATATTGAGGCAGGTCACCTTGTATCACTTATGTGTATTTCTACTACCAGTCTATATTAGCAAACATTGAAAAGAACACATACTTCCAATCAAACAGAAATTCTTTAATGTATGCTGCCAATTTCAGACAACCAGGATCTTATTCAGAGGAACAGGGAAGAACAGCAGGGGGACAGTATATCTGCAGGCATTTTTAACATATCTTTTCTATTACACACAACCAGTTGCTCCTATATTAACAAGGATCTGCCTTGTTCTTCGTACTGGTAGTAAAGTCATAAAGTGGAGAATTACACATAAATTAACTTTTATCCTTCATTACTATTGCCAGAATGCTTAAAACTTCTTTTGAAAGGCAGCTCTGAGTTTCAGAAAATATTTGTTGTGCCTCATCTGCACCAGACTGTCAGTTGACCTATTCACATTTTGGTTAGCAGAAATGCAACTGGTTTACAAATTTGTTTACCCCAACAATTGTGTAAGTTATGGTCACATCAGAAGAAGGCCTATTTAGACTAGTACCACCATGTCAGCATGACTTAATAATGAACACTTGCAACAAACTGCAACCAAAAATTAGACATGATGCACAAAGTCATGGAAAAAAAATGAAGTAGAGTCTGCTATGTCCTCTTCTGCAGTTCCCTCCATGCTACCTTGCTTGTCTTAGATAACTGCTTTTACAGAGCTGCCTCACTGTCTCCTCAGTCATGTTGAGAGATGGCTTTAGACACACAAGCAAAATAAAGAGCCATGGAAATGCCATTCACGGTTGTTAGTTTCTTTGAAGACACAAGCCAGCTGTTAAAGCAGCATATGCTTTCTGAGGAGCTGACATCCATATCCTTGGCACACATTTCACTTCTGTTACTACCAATAGAAGAACGGACATGTGAGAAATAGCTTACCTCTGCTGTCATCTAGCTATACTTATGAAAAAAAATGATTACACTAGGTAAAGGACATAAGATCTCATACAAAAGTAACTATGTTAGCTTCCAGGAACTCAGCATGCAGGCCATGGAAAAAATCATACTACAGATTAATTACATTTTTATCTTCTTCAATTTCCTTTACACTAACTTACCACCAGTCATTTTTTTGAAGTACTGTGAAATGATTCAAGTTCAGAACCACACTTAGCAATCATGTTGAGAACCTTCTTGTTAATTACTTAACAAAAAAACACATCTGTGTTATACGTTACTTCTGTATTTTCCCATAAGTGTGCAGAAAAGCTAATGACAGCAGAAGTTACAAATGCACTTTCATGCAATAATGATTATTTTACCTGTCATTTCGTATTGATTTTATACTTCCACGTAATTCCAAGTAATTCTTAAACTTTATCAGTACAAACTTTCAGTGGCACAAAAGCTCTCTTCCATTTTTTAGACCAACAGTTCCCTATATTTAGCTGATGACACATAAGCAGAAGTGATATAAACAACCAAACCAACACTGACCTTTATTACAAGTTCGACTTTCTTGACCACAGTTGTCTAAAATTACTGTGTACTTTACTGGTAAATACATTCTAGGCTGTACCCTTCAGCGCAGCCAAACCACCGAGACTCCCATTTCATTAGGAACTTCATGATTATAGTGACAATAATACATTCTCTGGATCACTAAGAACTAGCCAGTTGTACAAATATTTGCAATATTCCCACATGGCAACTTGAACAATTAAAATAACATCTATGTGACAGTTCATTGATATACTAAGAACAAAACAAACACCAAAAACAAGAAAATTGACAGCTTTCCAATACTGGTGCTACTGTATGTTCACCATCTATAAATGGAGCCACTGACATTTGTACACATCTAGACCTTCAAGCACATGGTGGCCACAAATGAATACAGATATTGTTGTGCAGAATATGAGACAGACATGTGAATGAAACAACAAAGATGACAGCAAACATCTCTAGCCACAGTCCAACACACTGAACTATGCTATAGCAGGATGCAAATACAAATGGTGTATATATCATTTTCTGTAACATTCTGCAAATATAGCAAGCATGGAAATATTGTAGCAATATGGGAAGTAAGTTAGTAACACCTATCAACATTTCACTGCTACATATAAGGATTGGTCACTGTAGGTTACTGTGATCTATGGTGCTATCATACAGGTTTAGAAGGTAGTAAAGTCATTCATTCTGCAACTACTTCTGTTGTAATGAGACATTTTTAAAAATTCCACATAAAATACACACAGAAAATGCTATTTTTTATTCTTAATCACTGAGGTGTTTTTTAAATTACCATAAAATCTGGTAGCATTAAGTTTTAACAGCCAGCAATTTAATTATAGTTGAACTGAACTACAGCTTTTAAATCCATAATTGTAACAATCCAATTACTGAATGTATATTAATATTTTTATATTAATATATAATTAGTATTAATATAAATACTGCTTTATATTAATACATATATTAATATATAAATATATTAATATAAAGACTGCTTTACAAATTTAAACATAAATGTAAGTTTTAAACGCCTTTAAATTGCACTATTAGGTTTAGGCTTCTGAGGACCATATTATTGATTTATATTTATCATCTTTATGCACCATTATCCTTCCTAGGTTACAAAGTTTTAAAGGCATGTTATGGATGCCAGAAAGGGTAATAGCAACCTTGCTTAAAATAGGCCACATGTTGTTTTCTATTAATATAACTTGGACAACAGCACTTTTCTGTAGATCCTGGAATTTCACATGCTCTGACCTTGTGCTGTAAGTTGAAGACAATTAGAACAGGAAAGAAAGAAACCTCAAATTGTGCACTTACTTATTCAAAGTGAGGTCAAGGATGAATTTGGAACCAAAGGCCTCAATCTGGAAACTTGCCTGGGCCAGATGTACAGCCTGTAAACACGAATACACAGCAATGCTATAGAGCTTTGCAAAACACTGTAAGCTGTCAGAAAGAATAATTGAGCTTTATATGCAATAAGTATTTGTGACTAACATCAGTAAAAAACAAAGTTACGGAAACCACGTTCATTTTTTCCCAACCAACCAAATTCAAATAAATATCTATGTTTTGTCATAGCCCAATGGCTATGAAACCGAAGTAATGCAGTATACTGTTCTTTTAATTATGTTTATTGCATTTATTCACCTTAAAAGGCCCAAAATAATTAAAGCATTTTGATAAAAGCCTTCTTACAAGAAAATCAGGGCAAAGCTCGTATTACATATTATGAAGGACTTATTTCAAAATAATCCATTCACAATTAAAGGCTTTATATCTGGCATTATAACCAAACCAATATATATAAGACTGATTCTACACAAAACAAACAAAATGACATTAGCTAGTCTCACATAGGCAGTTAACTTTAAAAATATTCAATTTCTCTCATATAGACTGCATACTTCACTTTTTTTTTTTTTCTACTCTTAGATGTCAGCCACAACAGACATTCAAAACACCTTCAGCTGTTTTCTAGAAAAAGAAAAGATGGTCCAAGAATTCTTTTTTGTGATGACTGTGTTCTAGCTGGGCAAAAGAGATCAGATCTGAACTTTACTGATAATATTCTAATCAAAACATGCTTACTTATACACTAATAAGATACAAAATAAGTAACTAGATAAAGTTGGAATATTGTGCCCTCTACTCAAAAGACCAAAACATATTGCTTTTAATTAAATTTAATTTAAAATTTTAATTTGTAATTAAACACTACAATAAATATTCAGATACATCACAAAAAGTTCTAGCTGTTTATTGCATAGCATAGGTAATCTGAAGGTTACATTTTACAACCCACAAGATGTGCGATTCTGGTTTACCTTTGGAATTTTTTCCACGAACAATAATTTCTTTCTGTTCCTCTTCCATTCTTGCACTACATGGAGTACCACTGATTTTCATCTTCTTTTTCCTCAGCAAACGTATTCATATTTCACAAAATTCTTCAACATCAATTTAAAAATCTGTTTCCAAAAGTTGCTACAGCATCTAAATTCAGCTTTGGTGTTTCCGTTGTTATTTATCACTCTTTGTCCCCCAGAATTATTATTTACCTTTCAACTAAGAAACTTTACAAAGCTTCTTCAAAAACAAATCCACACAAAATGTATGGTTACAAAACAAAATGTTCAGTATTAAGCAGCCCTCATCCAAAGCCTGTTTTCTTTTTTCCTTTATTAAAATATATAAGAACTCTAAACAATAAATTTAAAAGTAATATTGCTGGGTGGTTGATATCTACAATAATACGAGAACCAGTATCAAGCACTGATCTTTTGGTTCATTTCTTACTTGTTTTTTGTTATTTTGTAAATGAAGGGGTTGTCTCAGCAGTTCAGCAATTTGCTGAAATAACACTGGACTGGCAAGGTGAGCTTGCAGATGCTCTGAATTACCAGGTTGAAAGTTTGAGTACAAATAGAAGCAGGAGACTTGATGGAGAGTCTGTTTCAAGGATTAAATTTATGCAAAAAGTGATCCCAAACATTACCTTCAAATTACGTTGAACAGAAAAGTAATATCAAAAGTGACTACTTATTTCTTCCAGGGTTAGTTTAGAAAAAAATAAAGTAACTTTTCAGTTTGGTCCTAGTGCAGCATTTCTTCCACCTCCCCTAACAGACTAAGCATGACTGAAAATATCTGTTCTTTTCAAAACACTCTTTAGAACACCAGCAGTATCAAGGCTAAATCATCATCTATGAGAGAGACAGCAACTACTTAGTTTTCTACAAAGTACTTTTCTGGTTTTAACACTACTATGTTTTGATTGCCAATTATAAACCAAATAACTAAAACTCCTGAATATATTTACATTCAGGAAGATCAAGCACTGTTTCAAGCTACTTAACCAATTTAGGAAATGCTTAAGTAGGGAGGATGATGTATCAACTCAATAATAAAACATTTCAAAAATGCTTGTTGGTAATTATATCTTCAGCTTTTGAAACCTGTGAAAATCCTAAAGACATCACAGGTACCAAAAGTTAATGCATGTATTAAAGAAACCATATAAACTAAAGATTGGGAATTCCATCAAGTTCTATTAATTCCAAACAGCAAATTCAGGTTCCTAGAGGGCCCTGACTCAGCAATTGCTAGAGGATGGAAAACATTCCAGGCAATAGCATCTCATGACTGTTACACCACATAGTCCTTCCAAGACATCTACTGACTGCTCTTCAGGACAGCTTGGTAGAATCCAGTCTGACCTGCTATAGCTTTATTTTGTCCACCCAACCCATTTGGTGACACATGTAACATTCTTCACTGAAATTTCTAACCTACCAACCGTTTCTGCAACTTAAATTACTTAAAGAGATTGTATTCTCAGTTGAAAGTATTACCAGAAAAAGGTTCATTCAGTAGTATTAAACATAACATTAGTGCTATTTCTGAAAGCAATTACTTCTGTACACCTATTACTGTGCTTCACTTACAATACACGTAAGTCCATACACATAAGCAATTCCTATAAAGTAGCTGACAAGGTAATTCAGCACCCTGCAGTAAGGCATGTTCTCCAGCAAACTCAGCTCTAACCACTGGTTATAAAAAGAACACCAGATTTTAAGTCTCTGCTGTTCAGCAAAAGCACTGCTTTGAATTCAGGTGAACATAATACTTCACTGCTGCAGTGAAATACAGACCTTGTTCATCCAGTTTAATAATGTATAACCACGTATGAAAGCTATGGGCCAGAAATCAGATAAGAATAATGAAACTGTTTTATCCTGAAGCTGACATTTTTCCTATAACAGGCTAGCACACAGAAAAGCACCAGTGAGTTGTCACCGGTGTTCTAGCCATTACAATTGCTGTGTATCATCATGATGGGACCAAAGTATTTCAGAAAATTATCTGCAATGAGGTGTATACAAGAATCATTTCACTGTATTCTCCTATCAGCTAGTACGTAACTCAATGCCTAAAGTATCATTTGAAAAGACTATCATCTGAAAGTTGGTGCTCTTTTCATTTGCACATTATACATCATCCTGTGTACCACTGTAATGCAGATTCTTTACTTATGTACACAGGAAACCAAGTACTCTTGTACATGTTTATTATTGTAAAATCTCTGCAGAGGTGCCTGCTCTGATAGGTGTAGGCTACTTCAACTGCAAAGCAGCAAGATTCAGGACAATTTTTCTGCAGCAGACTTGCTGATCAAATAAACAGGAATGAGGTGAAGAATGGTGGGAGTCCCTCTTCCCCAACCTGAATTAAAACAAACAAACAAAGAAAACAACTATAAAAAACATTCACTGCTCTAAACGGTCAAATTACTCATGTTGTCACTGTGAAAAGAGATTCTTCATATTAGGAACATCCCAAGAATGCTGTAGCTTTTTGTGCAATGCAGCATCTCTGTTTCACTTCCACATCAAAAATCTATACATACACAGAAAGAATTCCAGTTTCTTTCATATCAATCATTAGCTTACTAAAAGTTTCAAGGTACGCAAGGACTAGAAGTTTGTAACTGGAGTCTAAGTTCCACTGATCCATGTCACAACTCAAAAGCTCATTTTTGTCAGTATGCTTGAGTACCATTTGTCTGTCATTCCCATCTAACAGATTTTCAGGAATTGTGTAACTATCACCACAAGAAGTGACACCTTCACAGTAAAACTACTCCAAATGCAAAACTACTAACTTCTGTCACAAGTCTTTAAACAAGCATAACAGCATTATTTAACTGACTCATACTACCTATAGGCCTTCTGCTACATACATAGAGATAACAATGTCCATGTGATAAGCTCTTTATCTGCATATAGCTCTGCTGACTGAAATAAGGGCCAAAAGTTCTCTCACTTTAGTAGGTGAGCAGAGGGCTTCACACCCCTACTCTGGAATCAGAAACCTAGATCAGGTTTAGATAGATTTTTTGGGATCAAAACACTTCTTGATCTAGACCTTCCTTCTGATAACAGTAGCAGTAAGCCACCAGTCTCTCACAGCATGATGATACTCAGCTACCCATATGTAGTGCTGACACTGGCCTCTAAAAAATCATATCCCCCTCTGGGTTTTGCTAACAAGACTCTACAAACTAGTGTATCCATACCTTGGATCACTTTTCTGTAGAACCTATTTGCCTATAAATACTAGACAGAACATATACGTTTCCTTTTCAGAAATATCATGACCCATATTTCAGCTAGAAAACAAATATGGGGATCTACATAGGCCACTCCAAAAGTGCCCTTCTACTCATTTCTATGGATATTACAACAGATACAAAGAGCCCAGCAACACTGCTCAATAGAGCAAATTCTCAGCTACAAAACACAACAGCCATGCAGCCATGCATTTTCACAAGCAATGAACAAGAGCCTGCAAGCTACGTTTGTAAGAATCTGTTCCAGTGGACGTGACTCACTGTTTCACAGCTGCTGTGATGGCATCACTGCTAGGAAAATGGTGCCCACACAGCCCATATTTTATCAGCCCTAACAAATGGAAGTCAGAAGTCACCAAGTCTGGACTATATGGTGAGTGTAATAGAACAGTCCAGTCAAGACGGGCAGCGTGCTCCATGTCTTCAAACTGGTATGGGGCCTGGTGTTACTGTGTTCCAAGAGAAAATCTGTCTCCTTCTCTGACCTAACTCTGAAGCTCCAGCCTTCAGCTTGGTCAGCACTGCGATTCAACAGAGCCAATAGCTTTTCCAGGTTCCAGGAAACCCAGAAGGATCACCTCTCTCCTGTCACCAAAGACACTGTGCACTGTACCCACTGAAGGATGCATCCTGAACCTTTTCTTTAACGAGGAATTCACGCACTGCCACTCTAATGACTGCTGTTTTGACTCTGTCTCATAGTTGCAATACCTCGTCTCGTTACCAGTAATGACATGATCCAGGAAACTGTCATCTTCAGCTTCAGACTGGTTCAGTAGGTCCTGACACACTAGCATATCATGTTCTTTCTGCTCCTGTGAGAGAATTTGCAGGACCCACCTGGTGCAAACTTTGTGATATTCCAATGCACCAATGAATGTCAATCGGTGCAATTTTTTTCCATGTGTAGATTCAGTGACACTCCTTTGGTTCACATGCACTTCTGTGTCAGACACCATTGTGTCAGATTGCCTCTCTGCTGCTATCTGTCACATGGCAACAAAGCATAGCAGAACATTTACAGGAAGGTTCATCCTCTACTGCTATACCATCAACATCTGCCTGAGGTAACAGGCCAACACAATAAAATAGGAGGTATTACTTTTGGAGCAGCCCTCATACTTGAGAAGTTTGGATAAGGCAGATGTCCCACCCTCAGAAGAAGATAAGAATACCAGTTTTAACCCTACTGTCAGTAACTAGTGCAAGTAAGCCCTTTGTATTAATATAAACTCAGTATAGAATCAAAAGAATGCACATGTCATCATCCACTTGCAGGTACTATAAACTGAAGCTGCAGCATTGAAAATTCTGACAAAAATGCAACTGTCAGCTGAAAGACTGATAAAGACTCCCTGACAGTCTATTAAACTCATATGTAAGCTACATAAAGTTCATTCCTTAATTTGATTATTTAAATGGGGACTGTAATGTTTTCATTACAAGAGGATTTAAAGCAAAGACTTTATCATAAGACAGGCAAAGGAAATATAGTAATTAATGCATATGACTTCTCTCTGTATTTCAGTAACACCTCACACAATGCCATCTTTTCAGAGATTATTAACCATACATATTCTTTTGAGTTTTACAAAACAGGTCTGTTTTTTCCTCAATACCATCTCCTTTGCTATGGCTGTGACAAAGTTGCTTTCCTTTCATCTTGAGGTTGCCTCTTTCAAGTTGGGCATGCTACATATCAAGAAAGAAACCAAGTCTCAGAAACCGACTTACTGGTATCTCAGCCTTTCAAACAGGGAAACAGCAGAAAATACAGCATTAAGCCTTTACTAACATCTGAGCTGAACAGAAGCAACCAAAGAAATCCCAAGAAAAATGGCACAAGATTCATAGACCTTTTTGAGGATAGAACTGTCTTCACCATTTTACATATTACAATATTACTGTTACATGTTTCTTTCAGTCATTAGTGTCATAATATCCCTTTTCCAAAATTATACTAAGAACTCAGAATGATGAAGAAAAAATATGTTGCTTCTTTATGACTTATAATTTAATTCAAGCCATTTTCCACTCAAAATTTGTTATGTTTGCCATGAACTGTGATCTCAAAACCACAAGTTTTCCCTCTGATGGCCATCACAAGGATTTGCTCCTAGCTCTCCATGCCAATTTGTGGCCCTTGCACTCTTCCCCCTATGTCCTTACAATCTGTATATGCAGTCTCTGCAAATGTATCAAAGCAGTCATTTGGTTCAACCAAGAGCTTATTGAAAGGCTACTTCCACCTGCAGAAGTTTAGAAAGACACACTGCAGAACAGAGATGACTCAGCTATTCAGCAAGTTGCAGGTTTCTCACAAGCTTCTTTAGTGTGCTTTTATAAAAAAAGGTACCCATTTTTTAGTATTTCACAATACCTCAGAAGAAAAGTCAGCCTTAATTTAAGGAAACAAAGGCGTACAGACTTGAGAGTCTTCAAGCACTGAGCAGTCAAAATATTCTTTTAGCACCGAAAATAGATCACACACTGCAACTCTGTCCACCTTGGAGAGCGACCATTTCACAAAGCCTGTGAACTGTTCACACTGAACATTCATTTCTGCTCACAGCAAGAAAACATTCTTGGAGAAACAAGAATGAATGAGAGAGATTCCACCAACATTTTAGATCACACATGCCCTCTTCTCATGGCATTTCACCAAATTCAGAAGTATAAGGAAATAAAGATCAGAGCTAAGAAAGCAACTTATTTAAATTTTGGATTCTTCAGTCAACTTTCTATTAGCCAGCTCTTCATTTCTACACAAGTGAAGAAGTCTTAAATTTGATTTTCTCCAAAAATCTCTTCACAAAATTTTATTTCAAGTCATTTTACATAAGTGTATTTCTCTAGTTTAACCTCGTTTTTCACACATATGCGTAACTTCTGCTACTCTCCCCTCCTTATGAGTGATTCAGCATTTCTCAAGCATTCAAGCTTAACTCCACAACCTATCCCAGCAGCTTATATCCTGGCCACCACAGCAAAGTTCAGCACAAAGGGGTCTAACTGAGCAAAACAAATAGTTAGGGAGCACATCCTCGTCATACTACCTATAAATCATCAGTCTTAATATATCATGTAATACGTAAGAAAATTTAGGTTAAAGTCCTAAAAACAATGGAGAGGAAAATACACATACAGAAAAAAAAAAAAAAAATGACCCATACTAGCATCTTAATTCCACTTCTGCCCAATGTATGAAAGGACAAGTTTTTCTTTTTTGAACATGCAAACAATCAATTCTAAATACAAATTTCTTTCTTCACCCAACAACAAAGGTACTTTTATTAGCTGTATAGGAGATAGTAAAACCTAACAATCAGGATTTATTACAAGACAGCATTTTTTTTAAGCTAGGATAGGATAAAAGCAAGCACTAAGAGGTTCATTCCTTTTTCCTCCCAAAACAAAATGCTCATCTGCATCTTCCACAGTCCAGCTGCTTAGTGATGTTCTAATTGTTTGTGGGTTGTTTTCCCTTTACACTGTAGAAATACTTTTTCTTCATTGATTACAGTGAATGTTAAACAGCACAAAATAACCAAATACTGATTATTGTGTTATTGGTGAAACAGATGGAGAAGCAAATAAGAAAAAACATCTCACTCAATAAATGATGAAAGATTCAAACTGGATTAAGGAAGGAAAAGTTGAGGGAGAAAGGGAAGCCCCATGTTGTGCTCTGGGAATAGGAAATTTAAAGGAAATAAGATAATAATAACAACAATAACACAAGCAATTCAGACAAGGAATACAACCAACCAACATTCAGTTAAAAGAAACAAAGCAAAATAAGTATCATGCCAGAAGAAGTCAACATAATTCCAGCCTCCATGAAAACCCAAACCTAAAGAACCTTTCTGTGGGAATAATGCAGTGTTAGCAATGCCTCGGCTTAAAATGGATACTGAGTGGAAAGATCCATTTTACACAGTACTCAGCACCATGCATACCCCAAGAAATCAATACCAATTCTGTCAGCACTGATTTCTGCAGAGCTTTACCCCAGCAGGTAGGGAGAGAGAAGGCGGAGCATAGAAAAAATAGGCAATGGCAGCAATGTTCTTGTGAGAATGCTGGTTAAGGAAGGAGAATGGCACCCTTTCACCTCTGTGCGTTTCATGAAAACATTACACAGAAACATGGGAGAAGCAATATTCCCAAAGGCAGGTCTCCAACCAATAGCACACCCCTTTCTTCCATATTCCTCTCAAAAGAAGGGACAAAGTCCACAGTGTGTAAGTTTATTGAAAAGAGTGGTCTCACTTCAAGGGCAGCTCCCCGGGTGTCAGGGGATAAGCCTCTACATTTCCCCAAAGAAAGGAAATACTGCATGACAATACTTGGAAGTATTTGGAAAGATCTACTCTTTTTCCAAGTCTCTAAAGTTTGTATAAACAGAGCACTTTCATTCTGCATGAGCATTGAGGGAGTAAGGAGGGAAGGCTGATCTTTGTAATATACCACTGACATGGCTTATTTTTTCCTAAATAACATCTGAGACATTTTTAAACAACGGAAATAAAAACCTCACATGCTTCAAGAAGGTTGTGGTGCAACTTCTGAAGACAGTATTATTTTAAGAAGTTTCATTTTCCAACACAGGGACAATTTTTCTGTGCCATCCGATGTATCGGTGCATTTAGATTCATCTGAACACGCATACTATATCCAAATTCAATAAGCTAGAAAGGAACCTTTCTTGTCATGAAAATATCAAAACCATACAACTATTTCTAAAGATTATACAGTAACTCCATATTAATTTCACGTCTGAAATGTTACAGTATGAACAAAAACAAAACACATATTAATGCATATTCCAAAATTCCAAAAGAAGTGTAATTCAACAGGTAAGGGCTATACCATAGCTAAGTCTATATACACTAATATGCTTTACTGTTTTTTTCTACCAGGGCAACCTCTTTCTACTCAAACCCTCTTTGTCTTCGCTTAACCTTTATAACTTATTGGAAAAAAAATGTTTATTTTTTTAAATATAAATTTATAAAAGTAAAATGGAATGATTTTAGGGGGTACCACCAAAGTAATACAGTTTAGAAGAGTCTACCCCTACATCAAGTTATTAAAAAAAAAAAAAAAAATTATCCAGTCTCAAGCAATTTCAGAAGCATTTCTACCCATACAAAATACAAGACTAGATTAGATCACACACACACACACACACACACACACACACACAAAAACCAACACATACCAACTTCACACATCTTACACTGGTTTTCACTGGTCATACACTAGCAGGAAACCGCTACTGCATTTATTAGGTACAGCATGATATACTCAGTGTCAAGTAACCTACATCTTACATTTCTAAAAAAGAGTCTCCATATAACATTCCTCTATTGTAGAGCAATTTTGGAAGAAGCATTTTGCTGATGATAGTACGAAGTCAAGCTACCAAAATCTGCAATGGTCAGACAAACAAATTTTGACTAATTACCATTCATTTTATCTACAGTTGAACTACTGAATCACCTTGAAACTTAAAATATTTTTTAATTAAGACACTGGAAATAATATTCTTGTTTAATAACATATTTTATATTAATTCCTAAAAACAACGGTAAGGGCCAACATTAAGCCTTGAAGATCTACAAAATAAAATACACAACCACAGTTCTGCATTACCTATTATTTTATTTTTATTTTTAAATTCCATAGAGAAGCCTCTTTTTACCCTACCTTATTGTGTTTCTGCTGGTGCCTTGCCCTAGTATCCAGGACATGATAAGGAGTTTCAGAGTCCTTATTGATGTAATAAATGAGTCTTGAAGGCAGTGTGATTTCTTTCTGGATTGCATTGCTGTGGCTGTTATTTTCACTGTTGCTACTTTTATTCAGGTGAAATGTATTCTCTTCATCTGCCAGTACCCCTTCAGTTCTTCCTGCTGTTTCATTCCAGCGCAGGTCTGAGGAAAAAAGATACGGCAACCATAAATTAGATGGCAGAATATGTTTATTTCCATTTAAAAGTGACACACTAGCAGTGAGAAACTAGCAAATTTCTAATATTTAATCAGTTACTCAAGAAAACAAAAAAATTATTCGTTGAGCTAAATCTGATTCATTTTCACAAATGGTTTTTGAAATAACATTAATTATTTAAATGCACATACGTACATTTTTACATACAGTCATGGATAATAAATATTTTAACACCTTTCAGTCACCAAGAGGAAAAAAAAATTCTTACTGGATACAGTTACGCTCTACAACCTCCCGTGTCAGCAATGGTCTCTTCCACATCAAGAGATATACGTGCACATTAAAAATACATACACTTCTCCAAAAGGATTGAAAACACTTGCACACACAGCCTGCATAATAGGAAGTTCTCTACATCTTTTAACTTCGACAAGAGCCCTTAGCTTCAGTGGCACCTTTTCAGATAGAACGCCATATCCTTCCACATTAAGATACAGTCAGTCAACGTACAGCGTAAAATCGGCAGTGAGGCGATTGGTAGAGCGGCTGTATGCGGTATTCTACACCAGCTCAGCCGCTCGGAAGCAAATAAGGGCACCGGCAGGCACGCAGCCCCGGCGAACAAGTTGGCTCCCGCTCAGACGCGCGCAAAAACCACCTATGCCTTTTTGTCGCATACCTCAGCGGCGTTTCTCCTCACACCACCCTCCGTAAAGCACTGCAGCACCGCCTCAGCAGAGCGCGGCCAGGGAAGCCTCACGTTTTCCCCGTTTCGCGAGCATGCAAAGGAAACCTTTTCCGAGCGCAGCGTTACAGACGGGGGAGCGGGCACGTACGCAGGGCTGGAAAGGGCAGAGGAAGAGCTCGCTCGGCGGCGACGCGTTGCGTCGGGGTTCATCGCCCAGAAGGGAGGCGAGGGGTCGGGAAGGGGCGCGGGGAGCGGCGGACGCCTCGCCCGCGGACCGGCCATACCCACCGTCTGCCGCCGCAGCCCGAGAGCGGGCGGAGCCGTGGAGCAGCAGGAGCGGCGCGACGAGCAGCGGCAGGAGCGCGGGGCGGCGGGGCCGCCGCAGGGAGATGCTGCCGGGCGGCTTCATGGCTCATAGCGCCCCGAGGCGGCGACGGGGGCGGGCGGCCGGCGGGCAGCGCGGGGCCGGAAAGGCTGCGGGGGCCGAGCAGGCGGCTCCGCTCCGCGGCACCCGCCCGTCTGCCTCTTCGCACCGCCGTGACCGGAGTCCGCTACCTCAGCGCGAGGGCGGGCGGGAGCGGCGCGCGCGCACCTTCTCCTTTACTCCCCCCCGAACCGCGCAACCCCGCGGTAGGCGCAGGCGCGACCGGGCGGTCGCCGTCCGCCGCGCTGCCACCGCCCCAGCGCGCGCCGCGGGCGGGCGCTCACAGCCCTTACGGCACGGGGCCCGCACCCCGCCCGGCACGCGCAGGGCGAGCCGTTACGCGCAGCCGTTGACGCCTCCCCCGATGGCGGCCGCGCTGAGAATGGCGCGGTGACACCTGAGAGCGGGCTGCGCGTTTCCTTCGTGAGGCCGGCAGCCCTCGGGCTCCAGTCAAACGCGCCTGAGTGAACCATCACGACGAGGAAAACTGTCACGGAGATAAAAATAACTTCAGCCAGGTAGAAGATTAACCTGCTTCTTTGTAGTCTTTCCACAGCCTTGGGACTCAGGAGACCTTACAGCTGCATTTCCTCAGATACCAGGCTGGATGCTGAGCTCTTAGCATGCATTTTGCCTGCAGATTTGCAATATCCAGGAATAGATGCACTTTATTTAGGTTCAGGCCTCCTAGCTGAGGAAAAAGGGCAATTCTCTTTTTTGCGTGGATCCCCCTTTTCTTATTCATCTTCTGCTGAGTGCTGGTACCACACAGATTTTCAAAAATACAGAATTTTTCTCTGCTTTATCTAACACTCTTCACAGGCCAGCCCGAATTAATACAGACTTTGTATCACCAAATTCATTACCATAGCTAATTTAGAAGATACAAGAAACTTTGCAGATCATTATCACGCAGACTGTTTTACAGCAGTACCATTACTGATATATATATATAAAATATATATATAAAATTACTTCTTTTAAAATCACAAAATCATTCTGATCTGCACATGCCACTTACCTACCAGAACGTGCTAGTAAGACAGTGCTACACATAGAAGTTCAAAATTAAGCACATAATGGCAGCCATAAGAGAGCAACAGTGTGGGGGAAAAAATAAAAAAAAAAAGTGGAGAAAATGCCTTAGGATTGCTGTTGTGTGGAACTAGGGAGAACCTCTACCAGTTTTCTATACAAACTGATATTCCTTGGTATGTATTTTCCCAGACACTTTCCATACAACCCAGCTGTTCCTCAGCTTCAGATGTCACCAACACCTCTCAAGCAGCACACGTAGTCTCCCAATCACTGACTGCCAGACTGCTCAAGCTGTGCTTTATGAAGCTGATAACAAGTTTCAGGTGGCCATGCAGTTGGGAGAACAAAATCAGTTCCATGTGAAATACCCACTAAGAATGACAGCTGCCTTTTATTTTTTAAAAATTAGCTTTCATCTTTGAAAGACTGAAATAATCCCAAATGTACTGTGAATGTCTGAAAGCAAGATACCAGAAAAACAGATTATCATAGTAACATCTGCATCCAATGGAAGGAACTGAAAAGTATGAGTCAGAGGCACGCAGAAAAGCACTGACAGCCAGTGCTTCAATATTTGGCTATGGAAAAAATGTGTATTATGCAGGGCAGATACATATTTTCAATCTAGGTGCTAAACAAAGCTTGCATCATGGCTCCAGACCACTTCCCAGAGCTTTTAAATTCATCACTTGCTTATCAGCATGGGGGTCAGTGAACACATGGACTGAAAACGCAGTGCTGCAATTCAAATTGAAAAGACTTTGAGATGCAGAACTGCTGATAGCCGTCTTCTCTATTCATGCTTGACAGCCAGTCAGGAAATGGGAGCCTAGGCTCCATGGTAAAGATACAACTTCTCTACACAATCAAATCTTGTTTGTAGTATCACCTGAAAATACAGCATCCAGTGTATTGCTTGACTTGGAAAAAGCTATATAGAATAGCCTTTTTAAGGAACTTTCTCCTTAACCCAAGGCCTAAGTAATATTGGTCTTGCTGACTGAGCATTATGGAAGTATATCTCACTGGAATGCGAGGAAAACTTCTGGATTTCAACAGCGGTAAAAGATATGTTCAAATACAACTTCAAAAATCAAGTTAAGCCCTGTAATAGCAGAGCAGATGAGGTATTACAATATGTTGCTCAGAGACAAATTGGTTACTGATTTTATAGAAAGAGGAACATTTTTCTTGCAGACAGAACGTGAAGGAGACAAGTTCATGAGGTAGAAACGTTTACTGCTTGATGAAGCAGTCACCTCTTAGCAAGAATGGCATAAAATCACCATCAAGCTTCACAATAATGATGATCATTGCAGAATCAAGTATCAGAATGGGATATTGAATATTCAGCTTAACAAGGAGTTTCCAAGCACAGAACTAACCCAGGTTACCTTTGTAATAACCAGGACACCACCTGGATAGCTCAAGACTAGGGGTGACCAAAGGGCATACACCACAGCAACCAGGCAGCAGAGCAGAAGCATCCATTGCTGAGCTTGGCTATCAAGTGAGCGCAGTAGTCAAGTATGGTTATGACTTACTGATACTACTGCAGTATTAGTAGGCTCAGCCATAGGCCAAGGTCCTGCTGTGCTCTGTGTTGCACAAACATTGTCTTTTGATTTGCAGTAGCACATAAGTCAGCCAGTACTGTAAATAATACAAATCTAAGAGTCTTGGGCAGGAGGGGGTATGAAGCAAATAGGGACATTGAGGAACAGTAGAACTTCATTAGCTGGCACAGAGCTAATCCGCACAACCTCTAATGTGCACTCAAAAGAAGGCGGTAGCCATTCTGTTTCTCAGCAGGGGAATAAAAGCTAAAACAAAGCTGCATTGAAACTTCATGCAACTCATATTTAATTACTTTCATAAAATATACTAATATACTACTATAGCACATATAAAAATATGAGGTATAATATGAATAATTTACACTTAGAAGAAACCTGGGAATTATAATGAACAATGCAATGCATTAGTATAACCTTTTTAAAATAAGACATCACGCACTGATCCTCAATATTCAGCTATTCTCAAATAACTCCTCAGTCATCAGTGTGAAGAAGAATATTTCCACTAGAAAAGCTGTTGTGTTTTTTCCCCTCTTCACATAAAAAACGTCCATGTCTCACATGCATCTCTCCATCACAGCAGCAACCCAGCATTTTGATTTTACTGTTTCACTTGGTTTCATTAAATACATTTCAGCAACCGAGGAAGACAGCATAAACATTGCACTAATGCAACAAACACAGAAGAGATTCAGGAGACAGTTTTTGCTCTAGATTCTTCTGAAGCATCACTCTCTAAACTATAGACCCAGTAGCACAGCATTTCCACTGCTCTTCACTTTGCAATCTTTATTTCAACCTCATACTCTAGAGGAAGAATATTCTCCTGTTATTCAGTAGTTCAGAATTCTAAATACAGCTTTCCCCTCCAGTTTCTACTGGGCACAACACTACCTTATTATTATAGAGTACAGTAAAAATGCATTTTTTTCTATTAGAATTGCCACTCATTTACCAAGCTTTGCTTGGTTGGCGTTACTGCTAGCCATTCTTCTCCACAACAGTACAACACAAATGAACTCTTATGAGCACCATCTGTTCCAGCACCACAGGTTAGAATATACATGATAATCAGGATATACTTTTCATCTCCTCCCTTCAATACTGTAAAATATTAATTGGAGTAAGATGATAAAACAAATGTATCTTAGCAATATGGCAATATGGCAAGGGAAACAACACAGCTGTGCCACTACTATCAAACAAGTCTAAGGTTTTATTAATTACAGTTCAATTTGTATCCAGATGAAACCTAGCATCAGTAAGATACTTCTCATTGCAGGAAAGATTTATTTTGAATAAACCAATCCAAATCCATTTCAGACTGAACTCACTTGTGAACATGCATTCATAACCAAAGGATTTCACAAGCTGTTTCTTAGGATTCCCCATCAATGTTGAAACTTCTGCATGAAGTGATTGCACACTGCAAGTGACTGCAGTGAGGTATTTTTGCCACTGGTGCAAGCATTTTAGTTCTAAAGGCTGCAGTTATTCACCATATTGTCCAATTTGTTAACAATAGAGACAGCAGAAGCAGAAACATGCTGGTCAATGAGGCCATCCAGAACACACTTGTCATCTATTTCAATACAGATATACTTAACAAGTAAAATATAAGCTGTCAGCAGAAAAAGTACTGCTCTTTTAATAAGCAGTTCTAGCCGTTGCTGGGACATCAGGCCTGGGCCTCGCCAGTTCTTTTCACTTGTGTGTTATCATGTAAAGACAGTGTCAAGAAAGAAAAAATGGGGTGGAGGGAAAGTTTCGCTTAAATATTTTTAAGTCAGTGTAAGTTAAAGTATAAGTAGATGCAGTCCGTGTTCATATCCTAAGGACTTGCCACAGCTGATCAAATACTTACAAGTGTAGGTTCTGGAAAAAACAGATTGCAGCTACTTTAGTGTGACTTTGCAAAGGAAAGGTATCAGCGCTCCTTCCTTGACCCATTTGCACATGCCAAAAAAGAACTGCTAGGGATCTCCTGAGTTATTCAGTCAAGCCCACACTGGCTATTCCATTACGCAATTCTTTTCATACGTTGTGTTTAAAAGTAACTAGAGGTTTTGCCCTTCCAATACCACTGGAAAGCGGCTCCAGAAGCTCAGTGTTTGAATCACTATGTAAATCCTCCTACTTCCCATCTAATTTTATTCATGCCTAGCAGAAACCTATTTGTTCTTGTGCCAGCACTAGCATTAACAGCTTATTCCCCCTGCTGATTGAAATATCCAGGATGTCAATGCTTACAGCATCAAAGCCCAAGAAGAAATGGGTAAAAATATGAAACTGCAGATGAAAACAGAAAGGATGTTATCTTCAGCACAGAGATGGCCAGAATTGCAAGGGCCACATTATCTTGAGAGGCGGAAGGAATACGGCCATGCCAGCATAATCCTTGCTTGAACTACTAAACCTCACCAAGAAAAGGAATGCGCTAGCTACAGCTACTAGTAGTAGGAAGCTGGTTCTCTCGACACAGGCATACAGCATTTAAAAAAGTACTATAGTTGATTTTTTTTTTTTTAATGTTCCCCCAAAATTCTGAAAAAACCCTACTCTTTCGCCAGCATTTACAGGTGCTGTGGGTGCTGCCCAAGTAACAAATCTTTACAGTCCGATTTTCTGCATGCATCCAGCAGAGCCCTGTGCTGATGTTGCTGCCATCACTGCTGTAATCCTATGATATAAAAGGTAGGTAAAAATGCTGAATAGCAGCAGTGTTAGTCAGGAGAGGAAAACCTCAGCGTTTCCATAAAATGCAGCTCTACGAAATAGGAAAAAAATAGAAACTGCTACATCCAATTATGCATTCTGCCTTTTCTCCATAGATAAACTTGGACCAGTTTCCCTGTTCCTTTCCTAATTAGGCATAGGGATGAATCATCAGATATGAAACGCACTATCCTGAAAGATAGAGAACATACATAGCATTTGGCACTGACTCCTCATGAGACCCTAAATCAATATCTAAGCATCACCTATGATGAATTTGTAAGAAAAACTAGTGTAAAGTGATACCAAAGTATTGCACTAGAGGTTTAGGATGCCCCCTACATTTGAGTTTTTATAGGGTATCTTTTTGTTATATAAACAACTGTGTTGAATTGGTGTAAATGGAGATCTATATATCTGTATCTCCATCTATCTATTTGTGTGTGCA
Organism: Meleagris gallopavo; assembly: GCF_905368555.1. Taxonomy (NCBI): domain Eukaryota; kingdom Metazoa; phylum Chordata; class Aves; order Galliformes; family Phasianidae; genus Meleagris; species Meleagris gallopavo. The sequence continues at coordinate 11,916,311 of NC_139410.1, forward strand.
TGTGAATAACATACCAGATTGGTATATTACCACCCTTCTCCTAGCCTTCTTGCCCCAGCATTCTAAGCTCAATTTCTTAAAAGTTTGACATACGACTACATAACACCATTAGTTAGTTGGCTTTCCCCAACTAACTGGTCCAAACTCATGGGTTCCCAAATTTTGAAAAGGTCTCTCAGATTTGATGATTCTCAGCACTCACCTACCAAAGTCACTGTCTAGTACTATCTACGTGGTAGATTTGTAACATCACAACAAAATCATTCACTTATGCCAGTGAGCACTTTTTATAATTTCTGCAGTCAATTTCTTCAGTGGATTCCTGCTTCCTAAGAAAGCTACAAGAGATCTTTCAATTTCCCAAAGATAAAATAATAATCTAAAGCCAACGATATTTACTAGTTTACTAGACTCAAGCTGTCAACATGGTAATGCAGTGAATGTTCTAGGCAATTACTACTTCTATCAGTTTGGTGTACAGGAAAATGAGATCCCATCACTCTTTCCTAACGTAGAACTAATCTTTCCAACTTTCTGCTTGTTTTCTTGACCAAGATCTCGGTCACAAACCTCTACAACACAAAATAAAACAAAACCCCACAATCATGATAGCAGATACTCCACACTCACCCTCACAAGAGCCCCATACAATCTGACCATGTTTGGTACATCAAGAACCAACGCTTGAGGATGTGAAATTGTGCTCCTTATCCCACAGCTTCCATTCTTCCTTTCGCCCACATGAACTTACACTTAGTCACCCTTCAAAGACCTTATTATTTCTTTTCATGCATATGCTCCCCGTGGTTACCTGGGGTTGCGTATCCCACTGGTTAACCATAAAGTTTAAACACACATAATTATGGGTTGTTATTATGAAAACGTAGCAGGTTTTGAAGACTTAATGGAAATTAAAATAGCATTACGGTACCCTGCATGCAGCATCTTTGCAGCATACATGATAGAAGAAGTGCTAGTTCTCCTATAGCATATCCCTTCTCCCCCCACTCCCCACTGTAGAAAATCCATCCTTTTTTTCCCCTCTCTATGATTACTAATAAAACTACTACTTACAGAGAATTCATGAATTTGCTTTTCTCTAAAATTCTATCCACATCTTATGGCTAATAAATGTTCCAAATTTAACCATCTTCCAGCTTCTCCTGCATTATCTTGCTGCAGAAAATATTTGCTTATTGTAAGCAGTTCCAGAAAATTAGTTGAAAGGAACCAATTTGCTGATAATCAAAGCAATGCAATTATCAAGTTAGTGAGCAAGAACCAAAATCAAAAGGAATCACAATTCTGAGTAAATTGGGATTCAGACCAAACCCTCTTCTCACAACAAAGGCATGCCTGAAACTTGCATTGTATGGCTGCAAAAATCAAGAGTTTAGTTACAGAAACTGAATTACTCTTAGTTTTTATTTCTGTTCCTACATGCTGATGCTGCATATTGAGCATGAAGTGCAAAAGGACTTCTTAAATAAATACACTCCAAATGGTAGAGATTAAAGCATAAGCTGGTAGGGAAACATGACTGAAGACACAAAGCAGATTAATTGCACAGTTTGAAGTACAATCTGACCTCTGCAGATCAAGGTTTTTCCCACTGGACAGTGCTTTCCTGCTTTTACATTAAATTGGCCTCATCCCAGAATTTATGCTGCTCTCCAACACTGCTGCATAATCAATGAAACTTCCATTTACCAAAGAGAGCCTACTGAGCACAAGATGTCTTTTTCCTTATTCTGGCAACTGATAAATTGAGTTTTCTTATAAAATAACTGCATCTTAACGGCCACAGCCATCTATTGATTTAGCTGCTTTTTAAGCAATACAACAGTCTTTCATAATATTATGCCACCTACCATTTTTATGGAGGAAATGACAATGGCTGAATTAACATGGGCATGAAGCATCAGTGTAATTAAAAAAGAAGAAAATGAAATGATATTGAGAATGAAAGCATAGCTGAGTTATGTAAGCTCTTCTGCATTATTTTGCTAAGAAACAATCAGAAAAAACCCATGCAATTTTAATCCAGCTCTAGAAGATTGGCCACTCAACAGTACAGTTCAAAATCACAGGCTGTTTTATAATAGCTAAAGAATCACACTTTTTTTTTTTTTTTACCCCAACAGTTTTACCCTCGCCTTTCCCACTCTACACTGTAGCACAGTGCCCAGACAGTAGAGAACTGCACTGGTCACTGTGCAGGAGCTACCATGCTTGAGTAGTCCCTGATTTCCAAGCATAAATACAGGTTAAAGCTGCCAATGTGTTTCATGTGACCTCGAATTCTCTGTGGACCTATCCTCAGCAGCATGGCCACCTTCAATTTGCCTTTAATTCTATTTTGATTTCTTTTAGAGAGGAAAATGCTGGCCACAGCTTACTGAGTACTTCCTCTTCACTGCTGGGCTACCAGGGAAGTTGTATTTAGCAATTCCTAATGTCAGAGCAGCCCTTACAGATGTGGCCATATGACAACAGCCTTCTGTCTGGGCTTAGATAAGCACACAAATTGGCTTAAAAGTGGCATTTAAATGCTGGCTTCTGGAACTCTTTCATCTCACACGTGCAGAGGTAGTGAGTTGCAGAGCCAAAACTGGCATCTGTACTGGAAGCATTAATGTGCTTACACAGTCAGGGTATAAAATATAATTTGGTTTATATGAGCTGTCATACAGCTGTACTATAGAGCTCAAACTTAAAATATTCATGACCATTCTGGCAGTCTCTTCTTTTTCTTCTTCCCCTCCAAGAGAGCAATGAAGAAACAGTCTCAAATTTTCAGATATAACTATTTGTTTTACAGAGAGAACATCTTTTGTTGGGCTGCCAAGCTTGAGTCATCCCTACAGAGTCATTTCTAGAAGCAGGCACACAGAACTGACAGCTGATCGCAAGCTATTTCCTAACTTACATAAAAATTTTAAAGGTTTAAAAGCAACCTAGTAAAATTAAGAAACAGAAACCTTTATACTGGCAAATATTAATAAAAATTATTGTTTTCTGTAGTTATGAGTAAACGTTTTTAATTCACAGTACAATGTCACTGAGAAAGTGATGCACTTAAACTGCAGGAGAACACTCTGAAGGTGGAGGTACAATAACTGCCAGCTTGCTACCACAATTTGGGCTGCCCTGCTTACCTCTTCACACCATGGTTCTGGTGATAGACCTCATGGGACTCCAAGCAACAGAAAGTGGCACAGGAGCAATGGACTCCAACAATTTCACCACCAATACTGCTATGAGTAGAAATGCAGCCTACTAGCCATGCCAGAGAAAAGAGGCAACAAAGAAGCTCTAGCAGGTGACATGTTACAGTACTAAAGAGGCAAACAGCAGAAGTTAAAGTTGTTAGCACCTACAAAGTCCAGGTAAGCAATCTTTGCTTTGGAATTTTTCACTCACTAGAGACAGGAGTGTAATAGCAAAGTTTCAAGTTAATTACTAATTTGAACCGTTAAAGTGATACTCATTTCATTCTGAGAAAAGGCTATCTTCTTTGATCATTTGCTGAATCTTTAAGTAAGCAGGATGAATGGATTACTTGATGTACGAAACCAAAAATGCATTCCCTTCCGTTTCCTTTGAAATAAAGTTAACAATGCATAGGATAAGGTTCACGCTAAGTCTGACAGACCACAATCCTCTTTCCTGCTAGCCCAGTCAATTGCAACATAAATTCAGTATCCAAACTGGCCTCAGGTGAAGCTGCCAGACCATCCTGATATCTTTGTCTGACTTTCCGGTCACTTTGATGTGAAAAGGCTGCATGTTTACACCACCATTTTCAGATGTGAAGTTTAATACTCAGAGTGGCAACTGGATTCTGGCTTAGAGATAGAAAATATATTTGCTTCACAATTTAATATGTGCTAAAGCAAAATTTGAATATGGAAGCACTGTTAGTTATATCAAACCTTTTGATCTACAACATTACTGAAGGATATCTAAAACCTGATCATATCTGAGAGTTTCCAATAATATTGCTCTATTTAACACGTAGAAATGGAAAGCAAAACACATGGAAGTATAGTACAAACACTGTCTAACCTGCCATATCAGTTAGCATGGACACAATTATTCAGTCTCATGATTATAGCATAAGTTCAGAGCAGAGACATCGCTCACACACAGAAAAATAATATTGAGATGACCTTCCTTTCTAACTCATTTTTCTTCATAAATATCACCAGTATGGAGAGATATGGGGGATGATAACTTAAATCTTATTATAAAAATAATGTAAAGTTGTAGTCTTGAATGTAATTGAACGTTAATCTGAATTTTAACTTTCTTGGAGACAGGAAAATCTAAAATGCAGATATATGTCTCAAGGAAGAAGTTTATTTCCTTAGTATAAGTTAAAGCCCAAGAGCATTCTCTGAAAGAGAGCTGTGACAAAAGGTGCCGAGTATTTGGCCAGCTGACCTCTCACCATCACTGTTGCAAAGCACATTTTAACATGTGTGTGTAGCACGGAGATATCAGTGCATCAGCCAAAATAGGTCAATGTTGTCCAGGTAATCCATGGCAAAGAGAGTCACAGAACTGTAGGAGTTGGAAGGGACCTCTAAAGGTCAAGACCAACCTCCCTGCTACAGCATGTTCTCTATAGCAGGTCACACAGGCAGGCATCTAGATGGGTTTTGAATATTTCCAGAGGAGTCTCCACATCTCTGAGCAGCCTGTTTAAGTGCTCTGTCATGCTAACAATAAATAAATTCTTCTTTGTATTAGTATGGAACTTCCTATGTTCCTGTTTCTGCCCACTGCTCTTTGTTTTATTGCTGGCTTATAGTCAACATGTTGTCCACCGGAATACCAGGTCTTTCCCAGCAGAGTCCCTCCCCAGCAGGTCAGCCCCTAACCTTTATTGATGTGTATGGTTATTCCTCCTCAGATGCAGGACTTCACACTTGCCTTTGTTGAACCTCACCAGGTTCCTCTCTGCCCAGCTCTCCAGTGAGTCCAGGTCTGTGGGGGCAGAGCAGGTATGTTTATATATGCCAAGGAAATCATGGAGAGCTTGGGAGGTGAAACCCTCAGCAATCCACCAGCTCTGTTGACCCCTATGCAAGTACCCTGCAGGCGAGCTCTCCTCCTGCCAGGCCTTCAAACTTTCACAGAACTGACAGTACTCACATTTTAACGCATATGTTAAAATGTACTTTGCAACAGTGATGGTGAGAGGTCAGCTGGCCAAGTACTCAGAACCTTTTGTTACGGTTCTCTTTCAGAGTATGCTCTCTGGCTTGAACTTATACCAAGGAAACAAACTTCTTCCTTGAGACATATCTGAATTAGCCTTCTGCTGCATCTGCCACTTCTCCCAGCTTTGCATCATCAGCAAACTAACTGAAGATGGACTCAATCCCTTCACCCAGGGAACTGATGAAGATGCTGAACAAAACTGGACCCAGCACTGACTCATGGAGAATGCCACTAGTAACAGGCCTCCAACTAGACTCTACATAGCTGATCACAGCTGTCTGAGCTCTGCCAGTTCACCAGTCCTCATTTCACTTCAGAATCCTCCCAGCTGGCTTACTGCTGCATGAACACGACTGCTGTCTCTTGCAGGTTTCAGGACAAGCACAGTACCCTTTCATTTTCACCATCCCTTGGCTTCTTACTCTCATGTCTCTGTTGGAATTGAGGCACCTGCAAAAGGGGACTTCAGAACTGTATTAAAAGCATAACCCCTCTGAACTGCTATGGAAGAAAGGGAATTCTCCAGGCACATGGAGGAGCATCTTAGGTTTCATCACACGGTTTTCCCTCGTTAGTCAAGCAGCTTTTTTTACTGGCCTCTTTCTGGATCCTCTGCTGTGATGTTACGTTGTCACTTCAACGGAAGTGAAAGTAATGAGACAAGAAGTGCCAAACACTCATTTTGCAAGCCCCATAGCATGTCTTTCACAGAACTCAGATGCTCTATCACAAGGAGATACCAAGAGATCATTTGCTGCCTCCTCTGAAAAATCAACACTGTTTTGATGGAAGATGCAGCCATTTCTTATTTATCATGCCAAACTCAACTTCCATCCAGCATAAATCTTGGTGGGATTTGAATTATGCTGACAACAAGCCATGTTACCTTTCCAATTGACTCTACAGATAGCATAGATTTCTCAGATTTTTTTTTTTTTTTTTTTTTTTTTTACAGTATAGTTGTCTTCAATTGTGCACAGGGATTTTCCCACCACCTTGCCCAACAAACATTTCTGTCCAAATATGAAAGTTAACTCATATTCAGAAGGCTCTCTGCTCAGGGCAAATACTAATAGCATACTATGTGCCAGGAGGAAAAGGATTAGGCCTCCCCCAGCCATCTGCTGAGTATGCTTTGCCAGTGTCAGATGAGTGTTTTTACTAGATAAACTGCAAGAATACATCCATTTACAACATTGTAACTTCATAGTTTTCCATTAAAAATATGATTTTGCATAATGCAAAAAGGAGAGATGTAAGTACACCACAGAACAATAAGACAGAATTATGTTTTTGAATCGCAAGTTTTAACTTGAGGCATACTGACACCAGGGGAAATGTCCACATAATGCAAGTGTTTAGAGATTTCATAAGTCACTCTCAAGACATTCATATTTGCTGAGCAAATACTTATGTGATTAACCATCTGAGTAGGAAAATTTAAACTGGCTTGTTAGATGGGGAAAAAAAAGACTTTGAAATTTATTTGGAGAAAGTAATGCTCTAGGGCGTAAGAGGAAGAGAATTAGTGATTCCCTCAATTCCCATTTGTCACACCATTTTTTCAAATTATTTTCAGTTACGATAACAGATAAGTTCTACTCTGTAGAAGAGTAATTAAATTTGCAAGTGAAGTTTGATAATATTCCTATATTATTTAATTGCAGTTTGAAATCAAACATACCTGTCTTGTTTTCAGTTTCCTACCAGGGAGAATGGAGTTCCAGCTCTAGATGAGATTATGCCTCTTCAGATGCTGAGCTACTCAGAAGCAGGTAGACATCATTACTGAGACACGTCTACACCTGACCCTGCTTGGACTTGGGAATTGCTGGGGAGCAGGTATGTTTATATATGCCAAGGAAATCATGGAGAGCATGGGAGGTGAGACCCACAGCAATCCACCAGCTCTGAGACCCCTATGCAAGTACCCTGCAGGTGAGCTCTCCTCCTGCCAGGCCTTCAAGCAGAACAGGAACTTAGTGTTTCTCTATCTGCTACTCCTAAAACAAATAGAAGAAACTCAAAGAGAGGAGATAGTATATAGCCTACTGCCACTGTCTGAAATCAGGATAGAAAATGCTTACTGCTAAGTTAAGCATCAAAGATCAGCTTTCCTCTTGCTTCAGTATATTACAGTCTATTAGGTGGATCCTAAAAAATAATTAAAAAGAACAGAAAACCTTACCAAGAACTGCTGAACAGCTTTTTCAGAATCAGAACATGAAGTACATTGTAGGGACCAAACCTGGACAGAGCTTTACACCTAGAAAGAATTATCCTTGAAGTTTCTAATTCCTTTAACATCTATACAACAGCAGCTCTACTGCACTTATGTCACAAGAACAAGTCTTCACACTGACACATTTTAAAAATAACTCATGAGTAAGATCTTGTTCTCATTTCTATAAAACCTCTCCTCCCAATGATAAAAACTAGTTAATAATTTAACAAAGTAATCCAAGTGTTCTAAAAATGGCACAGAGTCATTTATATTTAAAGACAGTGCTTAGTTATAGGAGATTAATCTGTGAGAAAGGACTATTGTTTTGTAAAGCAAACACTTCCAAATCATCTACATAGGCTCCTAACACCACTTGCCTAGGGATGACTGTTGGCCATTCACTCCTTATCTTGACCACTCTCATATTAGACAATTGTTTCATTGAGAAGAGTGGTTGCCTGCAGACTAATTTATGACTCCACAAGAGGTTAATGCGGTTTGATTCATGCAATGAAGCTCTTAGTCCATCACGTTAACCAGGCCCTACCAAAGTCAACCCCTGCAATTATTTTTTTCTTAATCTGAAAATAGGAAAAAATTGGAGATTTTATGTTTCTTTGGTGTATCCTGGAAGATTTGAAGATTATCAAGGACTTCTATTTATTTTGAATGCCAATTTTTATGTATTAGTTTCAGGTCACCTAGGGCCTGATCCTAATAAATAGCTAGCAAAGACTAAGTCTGGCATCCAGACCATTCAGACATCTAAGAGTGAGTGAGTGCATACATTGATTTGAAACTAAAGTCAAAATTAGTGAGCATTTTCAAAATACTGCTTTTAAGCTTCTTACCTCCCTTTCCCCACCTTTAAAACAAGCACGAGACTAGTTTATCATGAGAAAACATTGTCGAGAATAATAACCAAACAGAAATGGAAAATGAAAAAAAAAAAAAAACCAAACATATGCGTTTTCATTGTCTCGATAGTGTATCCCAACATTTTCTACATTTCACCTTGTAGGCAGAAAGCACAAATATTTTTAAATGTTTTGACTGGCACTCACGTCCCAAGATTTTTAATAAGTTTTAGCCTGTCTAAATAGTAATAAAATTTTGTAACCCAATCTATGAATGCAGAACACTGAGCTAGTGGATAACTGAAAGTGAAGCCTGAAAGAAAAATTATGGTTCCAGGGCATTTTCTGATTTGGTTTATAAATAGATGGTTTTGACATAGCAGTCACAAAAATAAAGCTACAGTTAGCAAGCCTGAGGCAGCTGTGCAGCTGGGAGAAGCGCGTACTCTGGCAGCCAATCTGTGCAGTCGCCTATGTTGTGATACATGCTATCAAAACACCAGTTAAGAATACAGCAAGAATTAACATTTCGGCTCAAGGCAGAGTGACAGGAAACAAACTTTGATTTTTATATTATCCAATATGTAAACCATTGAACAAAAGCAAACAAATTAGATTCCTAATTGGAAGCAGCAGATTAACCGTAACAATACAAACATTTTTGTCCTTCTTCATGTGAGACAGATAAATTAATGTGACAACGTTTTCTGTATTTGCAAAGCATTTTCAGAATGATAAATATTGGTTTATTTTGCTAGACAGTTGCATCAAATGAACAGAAATATTTTTGGAATCTGAATAGTGGAATGAACACTCCATTGAAAAAGAAATCCTATTTAGGGAATGATCCAGATATTTCTGCAACTGGAGGTTTCTGCATTAACACCAGCTAATCTCAGACCAACCACGTGGATGAATATTGTGCCACAGCTGGAGCAGCCTGACAGTCTAAAGCAGTAGAAAGCTTTAAAGATTTCAGTTGAAGCTTAGAAGTAGGACTCCCAGAACTAATGGAAACCTGCTGGTCATCTCTAAGTTGATTTAAGCTCCAACTTATAGCAGTCATGTTCTATTATCCTTTGCTGAACAGAACAGACATAGCAAATTGGATGTTTAATTTGTATAAAATTAGGACCCACATCTAAAGTTTCAAAAACCCCACTTACTTCAACATAATAATTTGTTGATCCATCTTTGAATGAAACAGTTTGAATGAAACAAAGCCTAATGCGTGCTTAAATTTGAATGAATAAAGGCCCTCAGTGAGTATCATGAGGATCTTTTGTGCTATATTAAAAAATCTCTTTAATCAAGAAAAATATTTCCTTCCCCTTTACTTAGCATCTCTTCAAAACATTCTTCAGCACAGTAGACACAGACACATATTTTGCAATCACAAAATAAACATTTCATGTGTGCTAATAGAATATTATAAGGTTGAAAAAGAACAGATATACTTCCACACAATGTTTACTAAATAGTCTCAAGCAGTTTATGATCTTATGTAACCTCTGTTTACATCATCAGCATTGTTTGAATGTTTACTCAAAAATTTAAAAATCGAGCAAAGAGCATTGACATTTAACATGTAAATACTCCAGAATTCATCATCTAGAAAAAAAAGTGTGTACTTGAAAGCACAAATATGAGAAATGGTTATGAGTGATAGGCCACTTTGAAGAATTAGAAACATGAAACAAAGTTAAACATAAGGTTATAAACCTGCACACTGAATTTCACCACCCAGTCCTTTCATATCCACATACAGACTGAGCATTTGGATTGACAAGACAAACTCACAACTTTAATACTTTGCATAAAATTTCCAGGAGTATGCATGAGCTGGAAGTTGATGTCCTTCCCCCCTCGCTAGACGTAATTCAAGAACTTGGTAAGAAACATACAGTATGATGACAATGGATTCACAAGCAAGCTTTTTGGAAAAAATGTCAATTCTTTCCCACTATAAAGTTGAGATAAATTACCATATTTACAAAGCAGGAAGACAGCACCATCCTCCTACCAAGGACAGACCAAGAACTTGAACTGATGATAAGAACATGCCGCCATACACAAACAAGAAAATGAAAACAAATCCCCACTGTAAATTTAAACATAACAAGAAAGACAATACAATTACATGCCATGAATGTAAATTCAGCTCCTCAATAGAAATTTATCTATGTTATGAGTCTTTGTTCATAACAGATTTAGAAGAATGCAGTGGAAGAAATGCACTGCTCTGTCCAGTATTACTGGCACAGCTGTTCTATAGCACTTATATTTACATCCCTAGCTACTGAAGTAGATATCACTGGTGCCACTTAACACAGCTTGCCTTTTTGCACCACTGTACCAATCTGCTTTGGAGAAAGCAATGGCAGCACAAGCCAATGAAGGAATTCTGTTTTAAACCACCTTCCACAACCCTTTCTCATCAGAAACTATTTAATCTGATTAGCAGAAAGTCAAAATATAATTTCCCTTCAAAGGAAATTGTAAATTGACTGTAAAAAATGGACTGTAAAAAAAAAAAAGTAAATACAGAAATCATTTTAAAAGCTCTCAAAGCTCAGAACAAGCCCTAAAGAAAGAAGCCACAGTGAGTTACCCTGAGCATTACATTTGCAAAATTTCATTAAATTTAATTAACACAAAGCCAGTTAGAACAAAATATTAGACATAAGGCAAAGCAAGCCAAAACAAAAATCTCAGGCAAAAACAAATGGTTCTGTGAATCTCAAGATGATAGGAACAGAAGGCTTGCCAAAATACAGCTGTCAGATTTAACGACAAACATTTCTGACATATAAAAAGCACAGTCCACATTTCTTCCCCCTTTAAGAATGTGGGTCTTATGAAGAAAAAAATGAATATGAATTTTTAACCAATTCTTTTCTGTGAATTAAATTTTTTTGTTTTCTAACATGCTCTAAAGTTATACAAAATAAGGGAAAACAGAGGACTTGACCCTGCCTGCATAGGAGAGCTGAGAAGGATGCGGTAGCCAACAGAACAAGACACAAGCACTAAAAGCATATGTGGATACTCGGCCCTCTTTTAAAGTTTTCTTGAAAAGGCAGAGATGTATGAGGACATAAGCAATAGCTTATTGTGTAATTACTATATATGTGATAAAGACAAATCATACTAATCACACCCTAATCTCTGAGAAAATAAAAATGAAGAACTCTGCATCACAGATGGAATTCTTTTTTAAAAAAGGGAGGACTGTAAGGGAGAAAAAGCACAGGAAAAAATTACTACTAACCTGATCTTTGTTATAGAATTGTCTGTAAACTTGGAAGTAAAAAAAAAAAGTTATTTTCAGTTCTGTATTATCTGTTAAGCTCTTAAAAAAAAACCTATGCTTACCAACGCATTTCACAAAAAACATGGAACTCCAACATTTAAAGAAAGAATACTGAAGATAACTCTGGATAATATTAAACATTTGTGTTCTTGTGTGGTATGAATGTTAACTAACTAGTAGGTGAAAATACAAACTCTGACTCCAACTTTATCCTGCCCCAAATTCAACTCAGAACTGCGATACGTTGGCAATAACTTAAGAAATGATAATTAGCTAAAATAAAAGGGAGAATGAAAATATTAGACATTCAGAAATCTAAAGATATGAAATACCTGTTGCAAAAGCTCAGTATGTTTACTTTTAATTGTACGAAGGTTGAGTCTAATGCTATAGAAAAGTAAAGAAAAGCACAAGTTTCTATCATCTGATTGATTAGTCATTACTAAGAATTTTAACAGAGCTGTTTCCAGCGTTTGGAAATTCCTGCCAATAGCCACATACTGCCTTAGAACTTCATTATTAACTGCTTTCTTCTAAAAGAAATGGGTGTGCAACCTTTGTTTACTCCTTTCTCCCCTGTAAACAGTTGCCGAAAGGACCAGAAGGAAAAAAAAAAAAAAAAGAAATACCATCCATGTTTTAAGCAAATAAATGTAACATGCCAGGAGAAAGAATGAGGGAACATGAACTGAACTATCACAGAAAGAGAATGGATTTTGACAGTTGTTTGCAAAGGTTCGGGCAAAACAAATATAAATATTAAAATCTTTTTTTGAAAAAAAAAAAAAAAGGAAAAATACTGATTATTCATTGCTCTCATTCCTATCTCATCCCTTTAAACTGTTTTACTCCTCATTTCTACCTCTAATCTCAAAAAAGCAAGTCATGCATGCACATCACATCCACAAAGGATGAAACATGTCCTGAGGACTATAAGCCTATCCTCTTTGCTGTTAGTTCTTACAGCACAATCTCCAGGCCAGTAGGTACTTCCATGCACAAGTTAGCAAGACTAAGTTTGATTCTGCAACTAATCTGCTCAATATTAATAATGACTGAGGTAGAGTATAACCAGTATTTTCAGTGCAGCAGTGCCAACATCAGTGCAGTGTGACACAGTAAATATGGAAACCTGACTGGCTTTAACATGTTAAAGTATATCTCTTGCATCCTAGAAGATATTTAAAAAAAAAAAAAAGCCTATTCACAAATGGCAGTATTTGGGAAGAACTGCTTTTCAGTATTCCTCAAGGGAGAAACTTCAACAGAGAAAGCCTGGATTTAAAAAAAAAAAAAAAATCCCTGACAACTAATATATGCCACAGTGAATGATCACGTCTCATCAAAAATACTTCGACTTCAAGAAAATCTTTACAACTTCCAGAGCCAAAAGAAACAATTCTGTATGTTAAACCACTAATTACTCCAATGAAACCAAAACCAATTTCATCATAATTCTCAAATATTCCTTCAAACTGGATTTTTGACACTCTATACGCATTTCATGAATTGCTTACACATCCTATGAAAGATGCAATCACCAGACTTAAAAATTAGTGTGGTGGTTGTAGCTCCACATTCAGATAGCTGAACCTCATCCTATATATGCAGTGAAGCACTATTTGACAGCACAATAGCACGCATCTAGCTAACTTAATTCAGCCAAGAACAAAACCCATGACACTCTTTAAAAATTGAACTGAATTGAAAACAGCAAAGTATATCCTGAAATTCTATGACTCATGGCCTCAAGAAACAACATGCCTGTGCTTTTCAACCATTTGTTAATTCAAACTGAACTACGTGCATGCATCACTGTTACAAAACAGCATATGACAACACAAGGTATTCCACTGTTCAGTGGAAACAGAATACAATGCTGATGTTCTATTCAACACAAAACATATTTAAAGTACTCAGAAACTCAAAACTACTCAACATTATGGTATTTTTGGCCACTACCTCCCTCATTTGTTAAGCGAACACTAAATAAAATAAACTTTTTAAAAGTAAAATAAAATGAAATAAAGACCTCCAAAGCATTTTGCAGTGTTCTCTCCATAACAAATCATAGCAACTTGTTTCAAGCTAAATTCTACTTCCAAAATAAAGAGACTACATCACATACAAATTTTCTCTTTATTTAAATAAGAAAGAAAAAGCTAGATTTGTTCTGGTGAAGGAATGAATAAGTTTGTAACTGTTAAACCTAAACAAACAAGGAACAAAGCCTCACCTTCTAGGCATGCTCAGATTTATGCAACTACAAAGTTTTCTAAGATGTATTATCAGGAATGCTTCATATAATATGAAGTCATTAGTCATAAAGATAACTGGACTTTAATTACATTAACAAGTGAGGTAAATATTATTTTTTTTTAGCCCAAACATTATTCTGTAAATAGAAAACACTTTCAACTCTTAAGTATGAATTCAGATTATTCAATTCTCAAACAGATGTAAATCATAGATGAAAGAGAAAGGAAGACAGCTGAAGAAGATTCATAATCCCACCCCCTTCTAAAACTATTTAGTAAAGGAAGGAGAATACCAAGCAGAAAAGCACAAAGATGAACCTGTCATCAATGCTTCAGATAAGATTACCATCCACTTCCATTACCTCTCACTAATTTATTTCCAAAATACTCTGTTTTATAGTCTAGCTCTTCACAACGTAAACACAAAACAAAACACACCCAAATGCATGACTAAGAAAAGACAGGGAAACAATAAATCTGACATCAAATAAGTTGAGGATACAGAGCAAGAACATCTAATAATACGACTGTAAGTACTTCTAACATCAACATACAATTACAAAAACACATTGTGTCAAATAAGCACAGGCAGTAAAGAAGCAAATTAAAGAGACATCAGGCAAGAATATTTCAAAAGTTACCAATTGTGAGAACATGAAGCCCATAAAGATGTGTCGTTACTTGGGCACAAATTCAGCATGAAACTTAAACATGACTTCACACTAGGTCAGTCTCACAAATACTACTAAATATCTATATCTGAGTTCCAGAGAGATGCATTTTGGTACTAGTGCATACACCAGATGCAAACAACAAAAAGAACTAGAAAACTAAGACATCAACGTCCTGCTCACAAAGAAGCAAAATCACCACATTCTTGGTGATACCAGATCAAGTATTCACAAACAGACCAATAGTCTTGTACAAAAAAAAGAATGGCACTCACCCAGCTGGGGAAGGGGCTCTCTGGCTGTGCAGCACTCCTCGTCAGCAGCAGCCCAGGTCCAAGAGATGCTCTCCCTTCAGAGGCTGGCCCTTATAATGAGCCCAGGGGCTCCACCTGCGCCCTCCTGGTCAGCTGGGGAGCACAGGAGCAAACAATCTGCCTGTGCTCCCTGGGCCAGACACACCCCTTCACCAGGTGCTCAATCACCACTTCAAGCCCTGCCCAAACCATTCCCCTACAGTCAATCAGAAAAACAACTGAAGAACTGCTAAGTGCCTGAATCAGACATTGAAATTTTGGGGGGTGGTCTTAATGCTCTGTTTACCTAGCATAGTAAGGATCTAGTTCACAGCTGAAATGTGCAATACTAAAAGTAAATCAAGCCGCTTAGAATGAGATTGTTCTAAAAAGTTGAATGAGTGCTTTCATAGTTTCAAAATTATGAAATGTATTAAAAATAAGCATGACCATATAGTAGGTCAAAAGGACATGCAAACTTTTTTTTCTCAGCCAACGTAAAACATTCAGCATCTAACTGCCACCAATTAGATTCTAACAGCATGATTTTGCTCATCACCGAGTCACCTTTACTTGCTTTTGTACATGTAGATATGCAAATGTACTGACAAAATCCTTTATCCATTAATGTTAATAAAAGCACCAAAAGCCTCTCCCATCAGTTTCAGTGAGAAAGTATTTCAGCAGGCATTTTCCATTGCTGAAATCTCCACAACCACGTTCTGAAGTTTCAGCAATGCTGCTACTGAACAATGTGGTATTCATTAACAGTAGCAAAATCTATACCAGTGAAAAACTCCCCTTTTAAGTAAATAATTCCTTGGGAATTCAGAAAAACATCTCTTCTTTTCCTTCCTGTACATTTTGAGTGCATCTTCATCAATTCTCTTTCCAAGGCGATTTCTATAGTTGCTTCTCATACCACAATTTCCCTTCTGCCCTAGTAGCCACTGAGCATTCACAGAGGAGGTTTTCAAACAGACAGAATTGAAGCACAGAAAAATATCTGAACTACATAACAAATCTTTCTACACTGTCAACCACAGAAGTATTTCCAAATTTTTACCAGGTTTTCTTTAATAAACATTGCTAGATATAATAATGTTTTAAAAAGTTAAGTATATATCTTCTTATAAATTTGACTACAACATTAAAAAAAAATTAAATCACACCTAGGAAAGGAGTATATTATTTGGAATAGAAAAAGTCATGCTAAAAAATTAGCCATTCTGTAGTCCTCAATGTATTTTATTACTCAAAGTTTCAAGGAAATTTGCATGCTAGACAAACACAAGCTTGCAATAAATGAGTATGGAAAACAGTATTTTTGAGTGTAAACAAACATACACTAGCAGTCTTAAAGTAGAATGTGCATAAAACCTTATTCACAAACAAAACAATCTATATTTTTCATGAGTACAATAGCATGAAAAGTGAGACTGACGAAGTCAACTAGGAAAACATTCTTGAATCATAAAAATATGTTAGAATAGGACTTATATATAGTTAATTTAAAGCTTTGCTTTAAAACGAACTTATTCTTATAAATCTTTTTTCAGCTTTAAAGCTTTATTCTAAAAATTAGCCTTTCTATAAAAACCATTCCATTAAAATTCTGCTTTAAAAAAATCAGTTTTATATTAGACAAAATATTAAATTATACAGGCACAATTAGTTGAGAGTACTATAAAAACTCATATTATAACCCTTTATTTTCCAGTGACTTGTAATACAGTCATAAGATTCTTTGTCAACTGACAACCATAGGAAAACTCACCCATAGAAATCAACTTTTATTTCAAAACCAAAAGAAAAATTTTAAAAAGTCAGACTGTATTTGACTTGCAAAAGAACTTAGTTTCCGGCTGGTTTAAGTACCCCTTTTATTTATGCTGGGAAATATGCATGTATATATGTTTTGGGGAGTTTTTGATACATATTTTTAACAATGAGTAGTTTATGATGACAGCTTTTACATTTCTTTCAGATATTTTATTTAAAAATACAACAGTTCAAAGTGCAGCTTTATCTCAATACAAACTAGTGACCCTTGACACTTCAGAAGGTTAACCAAGAATAGGTTTAGATTTGGAGGGAAGGAATGCACAGGAGGTACAGTGTGCAATTGCAGAGTCAGTAGGGTCTTTCATAAGCTATTCTTATTTATCTAAAAATATATACTGTACAAGTGTAGAATTTACAAAGACTTTTACAATAGGATACATTATATAATGCATTGAACTGCAGATGTACAAATGAGCGCAGACTGTGATGAAGCTTAATTCTCTGCTTAAAACTTTAGACAAATGAAAAATTGAAATTGGTTTTATAGTGTACAAACAATTTCAGCACTGGGGTTTCTGCTTCCTAAACACTTTTTAATCAAATAAGCTGTCATCATAAAAACTGAAAGCAAATAAAAAACACCAAAACAAAACCAAAGAAAAACAACAAAGAAACCAAGCCAAAACAAAAACTCAAAGACAAATACAACCAAAACCACAGAATATTAGACTTCTTTCCCAACAAAGTCATAAAGCATCAAGTGCCTAATAAGAATTACTATGGAATACTTTATTTTTATTTTTAAATTCAGCTTATGTAAATATCTGTTTTAAGCAGATATTTTAACTTTAACACATTGGATGCTGCTTCAGGTTTGTTTTATTTCAGTACTGTACTGACTATTTAAAATAAAGCTTGAACTACAGAACACAAAATCGTAACCAACAGTACGCTCTATTAAAATCCAAAGAAAGCACAGGGTCTCAAATTTAATGTTGAAACACTACAAGAACTCATTGTTACTTGTCTGTATTATAACATTTCTATCCCCTCCCTAAGGAATGTCAAATTAACCTATGAACTTTACCAATGAGCTGTTTAAAAAAAAAAAAAAAAAAAAAAGAACAAAAGAGAATAAAGAAAACACTAAACTTACATTTCTTTCGGAATTTGAGGATTCATTATAACCACCACCACGGTAACCAGGAGAGACATACTTCCTTACCAGGATGGTCCATTATTGCTAGATAACAGCCCACAGTGACTTTTTGTCCAAAATAACTAATTTTGGACATGATTTCAGGAAAAAGGATCAATATAAAACCAAGTACGGTTGTATTTCATTTCAAAAAAGCACTGATCTGAGTTCTATCATACTATATTAATCTCAATACCACTCATTAGGCAAATATATACCATATTATGTGTTGAACAGGATTTACATATGTACAAACACAAAATACAAACACAGAATTCACCCCAGATTAATATATCTTAATTTAATTTCTAGTGTAACAGAATTATTTTTTGCACTTTAAGAATTATGTGGAAAAAAATGAGAGTAGGCACAATTAATTAATACAGCTTCTTATTTACCCGATTATAGTGCACTATTATGCACTGACAATCTCATTAAAACACCACACTATTCAAGCCCATTTGTTTCGATGCACAGGCGAAGCCTAGTAAATAGGGTTCTATCTAAGTGCTTTAAACTCAAATGCACAACTTCTGCAGCTTTACACAGTAGAACAGTGCAATATATAACGTCCCATATACCAGGAACAAGAGTTTAAAGTTGTACCTGTTTCACATTAGACTGGCTTTGTATTTTCTGCAGCTCTAGCACTTCAACTGCTTTGTCTATGGCCTCCATTTGTTCCCTTTCCTTTTCCAGATGCTGGCTATTTAAAAAAAAAAAAAAAAAAAAAAAAATTGTTTTGGTGGCTAGCTCTCACCTGGTAGAACAATACAGTTTCTAAGTAATGGTACAGCAGAAGTTCTTCTTGAGTGTCGGTTCACAGTGCTAGGGTGACCCCGATCTCCACTTACTTCCCAGCTTCTGACTTTGGAAGAAGCTCGCTCTGGCTTCTTGGGAAAAGATCCCGAAGTGCCTTTCTGTCTCTTCTCGGGAATACTTGTGACTGTTGAGTTCAGAAAAGTCCTTTTTGACTTCCTCCTCACGTTTAATTTTTTAGCATCGGGTTTTTCTTTCTTAAGGTGTTTTCCCACTGTATTTTTCCTTGTTTGGTGCCTGTGAATGGAGAACGCTGAAGATCTCTGGGCACAAGGAGAAAGTTTCCTTCTCATACCCTCTTTTTGTTGCTTTTTAGTTCTGGAAGTTTGTTTGCCTGTTGTTACTCTGTTTCCTCTCCTTGCAACAGCGCATCTGACAGACATAGCTCCTGCAGCTTTTTTGGAAAAAGAAGGTTCTTTATTAGCGCTTTCTTTTCTCTTCCATATTGCTTTTGGATTCTCTCTCTCTAATCGATCACTTCTGATGGAGGTCAAAGGAGTTTTGGTAACTCTACTGTTAAACGGAGTTAATCTACCATCTCCTTCAACAACAGACTGGTGAGAACTCAAAGGTGAAATGACCAGCTGTTTAAAAGAGTTCTCAGAGTGACTAGATACCAGACAATCTGTTCTTTCTGTGGAAACTGAAGATCCATCTGCTTTTTGACTTGAGAGAGTATCATTCCCTTTAGCTGACTCTGGCAGACAAATTGCTGAAGATGAGCTATAGAAGTCTGACCGATTGAAGGACTTTGTTGGTGTGCCTTCTCTCTGTGCATCAGCTAATTTCCTCATGTTTGCATCAAAGCTGAGACTTCTGAACAGCTGTCGAACGTGAGAAGGCTTTTTGGACTTTTCCCCAACTGAACCCTTAGGAGGCATTTTCAGAATTCTGTTTGTCAGTGGGTCATAATACTTGAAAGAACACTGTTTGTATTTATACCTTATAGAGTCCTTGCTATCTGTAGAATTACGATTTTTCCTCATTTTGGGAATATCTACAGGTTTACCTTTACACTGTTTCATCTCTGGACACGAAAGTACATACACCACTGTCTTGGGCTGCACAGGGCTCATAATCTTACTATAGGACTCAGGAAGCTTAAGGGCACATAGTCTAGTTTTCATGTTTGGAGTCTTTTCATTTTCTGGCCATATAATGCTTGCTTTTTGATCAGATGGATCCGATTCTCTTCTTGCCATTTTTCTTTTTGTTACAGGGTAGTTCAATAGACTTGTTTGGGTGCCATGGCTGACTTTAACCACCTGACATCTTGAAGCTAGGCGCCATGTCCTTTTCCTAGGCGTTTTAAGAATTTGTGGATTGCATAGCCTATCTGAAGCTAAAGATGGATTATCAAAATCAAAGCCACCACTTAAAGCATCATTAAACTCTGGTAGTGCTTTAACTGATGCAGTTTCTGTTCTATTACCCTCAGCAGTATTGTTCCTTTTTTCATCTTTCTGCTTTTTTTTCTTCATTCTCTTTCCTGTACAGTTGGCCGAGGATTCACTGTCAAAGTAGCAGCGAAAACGACCTTCCCTGAAATCACGCACAAGTTCTTCAATTTTTATATCATCTTCGTACATAATCTGAGACCAAGTCTTTCCCACAAAAGAAGGAGGCACATGAGGCAGAGCTGGAAGAACTGCTTCTTCAGGATGAACTACTACGTTCTGTTTCACTGTCTCTATTTGCTTCATTGACTCGCTTTTTAAAACAGAAGAGAGCTGTGTTCCGTAGTCTTTATCTTGCAGACTTATTTGGACCTCTTTTAGCAATTCTAAATCTTTTATGGCTGCCTTGGGTAAGTCTGTTCCTGACTGAATAGGTGCATCACAGTCAAAACTCATTTCAGAGCCCTCTAAATCAGCATGATCCAGAAGTGATGAAAAAGTTGAACAGAGATTATTCTCCTCTTTGAAATGAAGTTCTTCATATGCAGTTCCATGGCAATATTTCAGAATAACATTTTCAATTGTTTCATCCACTGAACTTGCATCCCCTCTGTTCATCTTCACATTTTTGCATCTTGCTAGTGGTGGGGAAGTCCCAAGACCTAGGGCGCTGCTGATCCCCACAGTATCCCTGAGACGGAAATCAGACACCAAAGTTTCATCCTGAGTTTGTAAACCATCTCGTATTAAAAGAGGTTGACCTGAGGTAACATGTAAAGTATTCCTGTGGCTGCACACAGGATTCTGATGCAAAACTGAAGGGCATTTTGGGTGAACCAGTGCCAGAGCAGGCTTCAACTCATTCCTAATGCATACCTCCATTCCTGTGTTATCACATCCACTATGCAGAATACGATTTGATGATGATGATGAAGTCTTAATATTTTTTTCTATTTTACGATTAACAGAAGAACTATGAACTGACGTATTGACAGAAAAATGTTGAGGTACTGGGCTCACAGCTGTAAACTGGCCTTCATGGCTATGATTTCCAATTTGAGCATCTTTAAGGACACTGCATTTCTCATTGCTACAATTGCCCATAGACACCCGGGATGTTCCTGTAACACGTTCCTTTTCAGTTACTAATTTTTGAGTAAATGTCGGCGTTACAGAGGTTTTCTTTGTGTGCTCACGAGATAGGTATGGAGCAGAAGAGCGCACACTGTCGATGGACTCCTGGTCTTTGCTGGAGGTCACCTGTCTGCCTCTATTCTTCTTTTTCTCCACCTCTCCTGAAGAAGCAATTCTGGCAGACACTGGAGTGATAGGGAGTGGCATATCATCATAGGTTGGCCTAAGAAGGGTTAAAAGAAAATCCTATATAAACACTGTAAATATGATTTTATATATATATATGTATATATATGTATATATATATATATATATGTATATATATATAAATATTATTATTATTTTTTAAATAATTGCACCTAATGAACAAACTCAAGACACTAGCTTTACTACTTCAGCAAAACCATTCCATTAGAACATGGGGGAAGGAACGTTCCTTAAAGCTAAAGACAACAGTTTTAGTCCAGTTACTTCGTTACCCTCTTCATGCAACTAAACATTAAGAATGGCCAAACTTACAATAATTTTAAAAGTAGAACAAAGTTAGAGATATAGAGTTTTCCTTTGTTGGAAGTTGTGAGCTCGAAAACAAGTTATTTCTTTGGTAAAACTATAATTTGTTAAATAATGAGCTTTTGTAAGGAAATGGGGCATTATAACATGGCACAGTATAAAAATACTATGGAGTATAAGTGCCTGCTTCCTGCGAAACACAGCTGCCTGATAGGAATACTGCACACATTACCAAGGAATTCCATGTTCATTGCTTCTCACAGACATACCACAGCTCTGACTTCTCTAAGAAGCTAAATTATGATCATCCAAGCTCACTGTGGCAACAGCAGACTTTCAGGTATTCTAGAACTGACAGTTCTGTCTTCAGGATTGCCTTGGATAGAAGTGTTTTACATCTTGCAGAATTAACAGAACAGAGAGATACAGACTATTTCTTTTATGCATCTTTAGAACACTACAGGTTTAAATGTGTGTAGCAGATGACAATTGTTTTTATATGTAGTAAATACAACTGAAAAGAGAATATGATGCTTCACTTGACAATTATAATCAGACCGTACTTTTTGTCGTGCATCATCTGCTAATGGAAGTACTGAGAATAAATTCCACTCTATAGTAATTTCCTTGGTTGTAAGCATTTAGTAGTCAACATGCGCAGAAGTCTTTGAAGGACTTACAGGTATTAATTATGTCCAAGTTTATAAAGTTATTAATAAGCCAGATGATACCAAGTATCTAATTAGACACTTCATACTGAGAAACAATGACAGGAGATCTTATGATGGTAGCTACGTCTCAGTCTTTTATTGAGAAATGACAGATAAAAGAAGAATTCTCAGATTAGATGATCTGTTTTATGGTTGAAAAAATAATAGGTTTAGGTGTTTCAAAAAACATTTTCATTTTTATTTAAAAGTAAAGTTTCATTTGGTCTCTACAGATTTGACAAGACTTAGTGCACAAAAACAAAAAAAACACAAAACCGTACTTCAGTGGTTTACCACCAGAACAGAAAAGCAAAGCAAAGCAAAAGAAACTTAAAAAACACACACCAATAATCTACGCTTGAAACCACCAATTTCAAGCCAAGATAGAGCTCAAAAATGGCCCAACATTAGATTTTGTTGGATCCCTTCCAGTTTTTCATGCTTTTCCCCCAAGCCAGAAGTAATTAAGAATGCTTCCAGCCAGCTACATACTCATCACCTTTTAATCTCTAATCACATTTTCCTTAGCTAGTTTATTAAGCCTCATAGAGGAACAGCCCAAAATCTGGAATTTTGATAGATGTGACATGACAGATGTTATCAAGATAGATGATTTTTCCCAGTTCGCAAGGTCTGTTATGGTGTCAAAGATAGCCTGATGTGATTTTTCTTGACTAAACTCACTCATCAATTCACAGTCTTCTAGATTCTTATAACGGTTCACTTATGCAATTATCAGGGAAACAGCATAACTTAAGCAAACAGGTAAGGTAAATAAGAAGGTCCTTTCCCCGCCCCTACTGATAACTGACAATCTCTACATTTGTTTGTTTCCCAGTTTTTCTAAAACATCATTATGAAACATTCTCCATGGCCTCTCAAAAAAATAACTACTAACAGCTCCAAAACTCATAGCAAAGATCTCCCTGGCTACATAACAAGTGCTAAAGTATACTATTTAGAATGAAGTCATTTACAGAGTATTTTACTTAATGGAGTGATGTATGTATCAACTGCCACTACTTGAGATTTGAGCTAACAAATATAGCAAGCACACTGTTGATGCTTAACTACACAAGATAGTTGCAAGTAGTAAAACAAAAACTTCATAGCAATTAACTGAAGTAATAGCACAGTAGTAAAATAGCTGGAAGATTCTAAGATCTTATCACTTTTATGGTTTCTGAAAAGGAAAAGCTGTGTCTTACTGATCTCTGAACCATGCAGTAGGCAGTGACAAAGGTCTCTGGGAGTATGTTAGAAACACAAATAAATAATTATGCAGGGGGGAGAAAAAGCAATCTAAGACCAAAAACTGATTGCTTATATTAAATAGGTTGAACAATCACTCTTCATCATTACAAAAGATCAGAAACAGATACCCTCTGGTTCAGGCTGTTCTATGACTCACTTGCCATTTTTGTAATGAACGACATAGAAATGATTACAATTATCCTCTGAATATAAAGGAACGCAGTGGGAAGGCCGAGTTAAATTTTAGTAAATAGCAAGGAATAAAACTTGCAACACATTTTGCTTGAGCCTAACTGGCCATATCAATTTACCAACAGCAGTACACAACTCCTCACTGCTTGAAATGCAAGTGTTACTTCAGAAGGAAATGAAGAAAAGATTATGACACAACGTGTAACATTCCTTCCCTAACTCCAAAAATAAAACATTTTTTCTGAAAGGTGTATAATCACATAGAATTCTTGATAAAAAGAAAAAATGGAGTAGAACGAATAGAAGTACAGATAAGGGTTATTAGGATTGACTAAGCACAAGAGAAAATCTATGTAACACATTAAAAAAAGGGATTATTATCATATGAATGTGATGTAATCATATACATCAGATGATCAAATTATGCCAGCCAGCTGAACTGCTGTGCCCTACTGAGACATGCACCTAAGCTCTTAGGTAAAGCATTTTTGGCTTAACTCCAAAATCTTATAAATCAGAATTAGATCTAAACAGAAGGCCAGAATAAGTAGAATTTTCTTTTTCCTTTTTTTTTTTTTTTTTTTTTTTAAACTTTGTCACTTTAATTTTTAGTGAAACACTCACTATCTGGATGCTGCTAGAAAATTGAATATAAATGGATTTTGTTATGGATCAACTATAGCAAGTTCCCAGGTTCTTCATTCACTTAGCAGACCATGTGTGATTTTCAGAAATAATTTATAAGCAAATACCAAGAGGAGGAACTTCAATTCTGAAGTGAGGTACTTCTGGTAGTTTTACTACAAATTACTCCCAAAATCAGAGTAAAGATTTCTTAAATGTTCCTTATTACTTCTTTAATAAAAAAAAAACAAAATCACATAAAGAGGAAAGGATTTCCTCTGAAATTCAGGAAGAGGTAAAGTTCAGATAAGATGCTTTCTTCTTCCACACCACTACTAAAGAAAGTGGTTCTGCAAAAACAAATCAAGTCTCACAAATATTTCTGTAATTCTTTTAAATGATAATCTTAAGATCCTTTGTGTGAATTCATCTACCGTATGATTTGTATGGGTATTCAGTAACTGAGGGAAACAGTTTATCAATCCAAGTGATTCAATTCTTATTTTAGACATTAGTTTAAAACCTAACACTTTGACTCAGTCATTTTTCAGAGCAGAATCACAACAAAAATCTTTTCACGCTTTTCCATCTTTAGTTTTCTTCTTCCAAACTCTGTATGTATGTTGGATTATTCCTCTCACACTGATCATCCAACCTTACCTAGATTTTGTGCATTATTTTTCTTATTCTGCTCCTTCTTCCAGCAACTTAAAGGAACATGGATAGCTTGGTTTTCCTAATTATTAGGTATTATTCACTGAATGAAATAACCTTGTATTAGCAATACCTCAAGAGATACCTGTCTTTTTTCATTTGAATGTTGGCTTAAAGCATAGACAATATTTTCTCTATTAGAAATATAGAAAGAATACTGAAAAAGTTATTTATCAAGATACACTCAGTTCAGACCAGAATTTTTTAATACCTTGCAGAATATAACAAGGAATGAGACTTAACTAATTTCCTTTCAGCTGACCTTCCTACAGGAAGATGTTTATACTCCCTCTTATCATGCTAAAACATGCACATAATAAATAAAAGAAACACTTTTTGAAATCTGAGCATCAACAAATCGGCCAATTAATGCAATTTCCACAAATAGCAACTCAATGTGTAAACTGTAAGGATAGTGAAAAAATAAACATAATAAGCATATAAACATTCACCTGACATAATCCAGAAACCACTATCACATACCACAAGCCAAAATTATGAACCACTTCAATACATACCATAAAATAGACTGCAAAATAGATTAATATTAAGCCCAGAATGCCTCTATTTTAAGAATTTGTAAATGTATGTCAATTGTACACTCTGCTAATACACTATCTGACCTATATATTAGTACTTTTTGTTAGGTCTTTACATGTAATTGTTGTCAGTGTGGCTGTATCAAATTCATAAGCAGTGAAACGAAGTTTGAAAGCACAAAGACAAAACTAAAGGAATACACTTGGGCAATGGTTATGTAAATACACTCGTTTCTAAATTCCGTTCAATATAAACATTTAACCTCAAATGGGCAAAATGTACTGTTCAGGGACAGAACAGTATAAAAAAACCTCACAATACATGTAGACTACAAGCAAATATTTAAAAAGCAAACAAACATTATTATACCTGTTGTCATGGTATCTGTGGGGATGATGCTGCAAAACATCTTGCAGGAAACGCTCCATCAAGCTACTGGTACCCATACGATTCCTGCAGTAAGTGGTAAAATGTCTGTGCTGGGAGCTAAAAATATGCTGAAGAAAGACAAAACATAACTAGTTTAATATTACTGTTAGCATACTGATCTATTCAGAAGAATTACTCCCCAGGTAAAACATTACTGTCACAATGAAAATGCTTCAACAAAAAGAAAAATCTTCAGCCTTTTCTACTTTAAGGCTGGGATTCAATGAGATTTTTAAATATGCATAGGGAGATGCAAATAATACTGAAATGTGTTGAAATCCCTTCAGAAGTGAACCTAAATCAGCCACTTTGCTGCTCACAAATCTCTCGTGACAGGAACAAATACTGTAAATGATTCATAGATGATGATTAAGAATATTTTTTAACTTCATTTGAGCAAACAGCTCATAATTTACTCAAACTAAGGAGAATTTTCATAAGCACAGATTAAATGGTTTCCACTCTCTAGTTAAAAAAAAGTCTAGAAGACAAGAAACCAACAGATTAAAAACAGATAAGTTAATAGTTGATCAAAAGTGCTCAGCTTTGATATCTAATATCTAATAACTCTAATATCTAACAGTATATGTGGTTCTCAAGGTAAAAGCTGCAGAAATAAATCTAATGAGGGTAAAGCATAGTAGGGTGACACTTCAAAAAGGCAGACTGCAGCAACCATGCCGTAATACCACCTTCTTTATAAAAGGTAAGAAGGATTTCCTCTTCTTTGTATGCACAAAGAAATAGTAGAACTCACAAATTGATTTATTTCCATTCAGAGTTGGTCATTCAGTCCAGAAAATGATATTCTGTAAATTTGCAAAGCCTATTGGTACTTCTTGTTATCTGCTGCCGAATTATGCAGTAGCCTTCTTACCTGTTCCAGATTACTGTAGTGTACATGACAGCAGTTGCAGTACCCTTGTCTATTTTGCGTGGTGGATACTCCAGGCCGAGGATGTTCTTGCCTTCTTGAATGTAAACTGAAAGAAGCAGGTAATATTACCAAGACATTTCATTAAGAAAATGAGAAATGTTGGCTTGTCAATTATATTCTTAACATAGACACTCAAAATACCCACCTTGTTATTGCAAAATTAACATTTCTGTTTCAGAATTACAATGGCAAATACTATTCCCAAAAAACCTGTTTCAGAACAACAGATAACAGGTTGAAGGCACAAGTAGCACAGACTGTAATTTGAGTTAACTACAGTCTGAAGAGATCTATCAGTTCAGAAGATTCTTTTATTTTTCTATTTTTAGCCTTCTGAAATTAAAAACAAATAAACTGAAAACTAAGAAATTCTGACAACCACATAATTGGTTTGGGGCACTATAGTGCCCTTCCTCCAGAGTTTATAATATGTGTAAACATAAAAGATCTCCATGATACACTTATCTACGTTGCATTACTATCAACCATTACACAAGATAACATATATGGTTGAAAAACAGATTATTCTTGTTTTACTTTGTGTAAGCATGGATGTCAGATTATCATCTTACTTACCTGCTATTACTGTCCTGTTGCAGTGAGCCTTCAACACCATGTCTTTCCATTCCTATTAAGAAAAAAAAAAGTTTTTACCTGCAGTCAGTTAGTTCCCTTACATTGTATTTGTCAAAAATAATATTTTAAAGAAAGTTTAAACATTAAAATAAGGATTTAGAGAGATCATTTCATCCTCAAAGATCCTCTTTGAGGTTCATAAAATAAGCTTCACTCTTTCATGGTTGAAGTGAGCAGGTATTTTTCATATTTGTCTGGGATCAAGATTAAGAAATCTACATTCATAAGACTGTTCCATCCATAATCAGAGAGCTAAAATGCAGCTTGTCTTAAACCAGTTCCATACTGAAATTTAGGAAATCAAATGAAACAACTGAAACTATTAGGTGAACTGATATCTATACTGATGGTTATTATGTTAAAATAAACAAACAAAAAAAACAACAACAAAACCTGCACTAAAAACCATCTAGTTTAAGTGTCTCACCTTGTGCTGAAGAAGCAGAAGCCTCATCAGATGGTTTGATTCTGTCAAACATCTGTAAATAAAAAATGAAATAATTGAGAATTAAAATAACAGAAAAATAAACAAACCAGACCCATCTTCTAGTCCATCTTTCAGTCCAAGCTGTTTGGATGTACTATATAGTTTCAGCTGTAAACCATGACTTGATTTAAATTAATCTGCATTGTAAAAAGCAACTTCTACTTTACTAGGTTACCGCAATATTACATTTAACAAAGCACACTTCCTTTGACAGGAATGGGACAATTTCTGGTGTAATTAATGAAACTAAGTGCTATATTTATGAATACAGCTTAGACTGTGTTAGGCTTTTAAGCAACAACCTTATCAAATTCATTTAATTGCTTAATTTCTTAAGTTATCTTTGCAATGAATATAAAAGACATACTCT
This sequence comes from Meleagris gallopavo, assembly GCF_905368555.1. Classification (NCBI taxonomy): domain Eukaryota; kingdom Metazoa; phylum Chordata; class Aves; order Galliformes; family Phasianidae; genus Meleagris; species Meleagris gallopavo. Next base: position 11,944,895 of record NC_139410.1, read on the forward strand.
AATAAAAAATATACTAGACCAAATGAAATAATCATCCATGCTGGGAAAGAAATACTTATTGTTCAGAAGACCAGCAAACCAGTATTGAAACCCATAATTTTTAACTGAAATACAACTACAGTAACATGCTTTAGGATGCCCAAACATAAACAACTTCTAACACAATCCTTTTATGTTACAGAATACAAAAATAAAGTCAAACTTTTAGGTACAAACCTTAGCGTCGCCAGCCTTCCACCATCAAAGATAATTCCAGGCTAGCAAACAATAAATGTCAAACAGGAGGCCATTTGAAGTGTAGGACACTTGTCTCTTCTCATCCCATCTGTCAAAAAATTAATTTAAAGTGCCTTTTAAAATAGAGCTAATGACATGTTTTCCTTGCCCTTAGGCATGCAAAATTTTCTGTAATTCTTTGCAAACAGGTCAGACAATAAAACAAATAAACCTATTTTTTATGTCTGTAGTACATCTATTTTTTCATTACTGCAGAAGTGTTTCCTCCTAAATGTTAACTGTTCCTACCAGAATAACTTTCTTCCTTCTTTCTTCCATGCACTCTCTACATATTAAATTCTGCTGATGCTGATATTCAGGAAATGAAATATGCTTCTAGAAGAAAAAAAAACAACAAAAAAAAACCAACCAAACCTCTGTATTAACCAAACTGAGTTTTACTCATCAACCTACTCAAGAAAAACATTTTCTTTATTCATGCAAACTCACCAGACACTGCAATAAAACATCAACTGAAACTTTCACAAGATATTTACAGCTTTTTATGAACTCACCATTACATACTCAAGGAAGTATTACAATTTCCTTACTACAGACATAGAAAGAGAGAAATACCTCAAGAATTTCCACAGTGCCTGTCACTAGTGTCTCCCCAGTCTTAAAACTCAGGACTTAGAAACAGGAAAGTGGGACCCTCACACAGAGTCAGCAGGGGCACCACAATTATCCTGCCTCCGAACTGGATGACAGCACCATAACTTAAAGGGTCTCATTTCAACTCAGAAATGCCAGACAGCAGCAACTGGAGCACATGGATGGGTAACCACTACAGGGGTTCATCGCTTCTTTTATTTCAAGGAGTAATTTCAGTGTCTGTGCTGTACTGAGGCTTTACTCGCACACATTAAACTGACTCACAAGTGGTGTAACTTAAAACTGCAGAACTATTAAAAGAATGGAAATACTCCAGTCTGTGCATCTCCTCAGCAAGTTCCTACTGTTTAGGAGATTGACTGGACCAGATTTCCTCACAGAAGACGAGCACACAACGTCAGACCTGTACATGCACGTGCTGCCAGTAACAGAGGCAAATGTCTAAGGAGAACCTGCAGGGATACTTCAGGAGCTGATGGGAGAGGAAAAACAAACTGCCTCAGCTCAGTCTTCTGTGAGAAGATCAACATAAAGGATGAAGTAAAAAGCTGATCTGAAGCTACACACAGTCATTTGCTACCTGAGGTCAGGCACAAAGCACAGCCAAAATCAGGCACGCCCAGCTGCACTCTCACTTTATCAGCCCTGAAAACCCACACAGGATTTCTCAGATTTGCAAAGTTCCAGCTTTGTTAGGCTGCTTCTGACTGTAAATATCTTAAGCTGCTGAATTAAAAAGTAAATCGCATCTGGGTTAGCATTAGTTTAGACATTCTACCACTGGGAAAAACGAAAAACAAAAGCACCGAAGAAACTCTAGTGCCGCTCTCGTACTGCAACAGGTAAACGAGAAAAGAGCAAAAATGACGGCCCTCGGGGCGGGGCCGCGGGCAGCTCCGAGGGCCGGGCAGGGCCGCGGTGCTCCGAGGGCTCCGCCAGGCACGGCCAGCCCTCCCCGCCGCAATGCCGGGCTGCGGGGCGAGGCGGCGGCTGAGGGGGCGCTGCCGGCGCCATGCCCGTGAGCGCGCGCGCGCGCAGGTCCGCTGAGCAGCGCGCGGACCCCGCCCCTCTCCGCGCGCGCTCGTTCGCCTAGACGGCCTTGACGGTCCCTCCCGCCGCCTGCCCCCCGCCCCGCGGAGCGCCTTCTCGCCGCTGCTGCACGCCGCCCGACTCGCTCCCCGGCACTGCCTCACCTCCGTCCCTTCCCAGTAAGTCCTTCCGTGCCACGCTGGGGTCATGGGACGCCATCCCGGCTTCCTGCTCCGGGGCGGTGCAGTGGGCGGAGGGCGGTTTGGAGGGCCGCCCTGTGGGCAGGGCGGTGGGCGCTGAGCTCCTCCCTTCGGGCGGCGGTTGCTGGAGTTCCTCGGCACGACGGCGGCGGGGAGACGGCGGCTTGAAGTCTGGTCTGAAGCTGGATTTGCTCGCGTTCCGTGGAAATAAAAAAACTTTCGGTTTTCTCACAAGTGAGCTTAAGAATAGGGCATAGTTCAAGTTCCTTTTAGCTTTCAATTGTAGGTTTTTAAAGCTTCAGATCTAATCTCCCGTGGGAAAGCAGAGATTGCGTGTTTCCCTCGTGTTGCGGTTGCTGGAAGCAGCGTGTTTTAAGCAGCCGGAGTAGAGGCAAAGGTGACTAACACTGACGTGCAAAGACAGGTGCAGATACCAGCCGTGACTTGTGCAGCGGGGGGAATGACTGGAAAATTTGAAGTGCGGTTGCTGTAAAAGGGGGCTGCTGTTGTGTGATTATAAAACCACGTCTTTGAAACGTCTGCCCACACTGAACGTGTAATTGAACACAGAAAGTCACAGATAAACTGCAGAGCAGCGGGAGGAGGCTTCGCTTTAGGAGGGAAATTACTCAAATTGCTGTTGGATTCTTTGGCTCCTTTTGCTTCAATAAAGATATGTTTTCATTGCCAATGGATCAGTAGCTTATGCAGAACTTAAGTTGCCCGGTTGCCTGGTTCAATATAGAACTTGGCAAAACTCTTAGCTTAGATGAAATAAGAAGGGGGGATACTGCATTTAGGTGCGTATTGCGTAGAGGTTGTGCTTCTCAAGGCTGACAAGATCCACGAAACAGTGTAATTGTAGTTATGTTTATTTTGTTGGGCGTAACTGAATAAGATGGGCTGGTCAGAAGTTATGGGTTTGCAATACAAACATATGTGGAGAGAATCAGTCACTGCAGTAATGTGGAAATGATTCTTGATTTCAGTGACGGACAGGGGAAAGCCTAGTTTTAGAGTGCATCCTGCTGGTAGCAATGGAGATATGTGAGAAGCAGTCATAAAATCTTGCAGATGCAGCATGTCTTTGGAGAATATTTACATGTGTGAAAGCTCAGGCTCATGGCCAAATTATTTCATGTGGGCAGAGCTGCATTGTTTAAAGGTGTATGCTCTGTCTGCAGCAAACTTTGAAATACTATCTAATGCCAAAATAGTTTACCTTTATGATGGGTTCACAGCAAGCTTGGTGAGTTACTATGGATTACCACCCCTGTGTAACTTGTTGGAACAAAGTAAGCTCAGTTACGTATCTGAGGTTTTGGTGTAGCTCAAGTACTGACATTTCAGTCCCACAATAGCTGTAAAACAGAAATCCTTAGCAAAGAACAGTGCAGAATCCATCTTACAATGCCATCTAACTTGTCCTTGGAATATTCCTGAGTATTTTTTTGTGAAAATAGAAAGGATTTTTCTATCTTTCGGACTATCAATCAAAGATAGCAGAATTCAGGTATGTATTGTCAGGTATTTCATGGCTTCCAGCTCTTTCTGTATTTACAAACTTGAGGTTACATCTTGATTCAAGCTCAGGTAAGGTACTGACAGAGATCCCTTCCCTCTAGTCTCCTTTTAACCCTAGCAGCTAACCTAATACGTATGTACATGAATGATCAGTCAGGACTGAGAAACTTGCCTCTTTTAAAAATTCCTCTCTTCTGATATGAGTATCCAATTTTTTTTTCCCCACAGATGATATCTGTGCCAATTGTTTCCATATACTGTCTCATTCAACTTGAACTGCTTTGCTTTCTACTTTTGCTTCGATTTGATATGCTTTTCTGCTCCTGTTAGCCAAATCCATGTCAAATGTATAGCTATGAAGAAAAACATACCTCTGACAAATGTAAACAGTATATATTTTTCTTAAAAGAGTCAAATTTTTCCAGTCGTTGTCTTAAGGTTGTAGAGAAAGAGTAACAAATGAAAATCAAGGTTGATAAAACTATCTGGGAGGAAAGTTGCTCAGAATTTCAGTTTGTTGCATATGTGCTTTCCATTTAAATTTTAAATGCCTATATTCTCATTGAATTGCTGTTTTGGTAAAATTGTGTAAGGGTCTGAGCTAAGTGTTGAATGACTGACATCCGTTGAGGGCTGGGCTTTGAGGCATGCAGAGAGTACTGTAGCCAAACGGCTACAAAGGTGGATAGCAAGACCTTGCCTGGACTACAAGTACAGCAAATTTCAAAGCAGTCCAAAGCAAGTGTGAAGATTTTAGAGCACTTCAGTTCTGAGTGAACTTGGGAAAGGTAGATCTCTTCAACTCTGTAGGAGAATGAGTGTTCCATGATATGTGGTATTATATTAAAAGCTTTGATTATGAAGAAGTGTAGAATTCTCTTAAAGGACTGTTGGTATTTTTCAAGAATCTTGTGGGGGCCACTGTTCTGAGGTACCAGATTAACTGGAGGAATGATGTGATATTCTGTGTTATTTTTTCCCCTGTATGATCACTCCAATTATACCCAGTAATACTGTTTTCAGAGTTTAAAACAAACAAACAAAAAAACTTATGTGTTAAAGGATAATATTAACGCCCTCCACCCAACTATTTGTTTATTTATCTATTTATTTCTGTAACAGCTCTGGATAATAGATTTTTGTACACATGTACATTAGAGAGATTTTTATTATGATAATGCTGAGCAAAATTCAGTGGCATTCACGCTCGTTTCAGAGCCTGTTGTTGTTGCTGGTACAGCTGCTGTTGCTGTTCATTTGTTGGCAAGTCATCCAGAAGGAATGCTGATGAGACAACTCAAAATGTGTCACTTAAACACTGAAAATGTACAAAATGTATCAGAATTCAATGCTTCCAGAAAGTTTCTGCATAATAGGCTACTTCTGTTCTTGTTTACCCTTTAAATCCCTACCCTAGTACTGCTCAACTGTTCTCGATCTTTCCAGTAGCTTAAATTAACATGTTTTTGAGACACTTTGTCCTAAAACAGAAATTATGAACAGACTTTCTGCAAAGAAAGCAGCAGTTGAGTGATTTGTATGTGTTGATCTAGCACTGCATGAATTGCTTTCTTACTGGACTGAGCCTAGCCATGCTGCTGAAGATAGCATAAGGAAAATGTCTTGGTGTCCACACAGCCCTCTTGTGGAGCAAAATAAAATTTGCTTGACTTTTCAAAGTAAAGGGGAAATGCCTCCAGATCCTTTTCCTATTTGAAACTCGAAATAATGTTTGCTTTCAGAGAAAGCATCTTTTATCATAAAGTGCTAAATAGTTTGGTGTTGCATTCACAGCTATTTCTACTCTCTGCTAATAACTGTTCAGCGAGCTCATCTCTCTGAAATAAGTGTCTGTGTTTTCAGAAACGTGACACAAAGAACAGGACTGGGTCAGGAAGTAGGTTGGGAGTTGCTTGTCATGACTGGTCATGAATTGCAGGATATTCTTTCACCTTCAGCTTGTGCATGGGTTTATTTTTAGCTTCAGAAATAACAGTCCCTTAACATTTCTTAATTCTACTTCCCATTTGATTTATATTTCTTTTAAAAAAATAGCACCATTTAAACTTGCCTGTTTGATATAGTCAGATCAGCCCTTGAGAACTGACATTTTCAAGTGTAGGTGTTCATTACCAAATCACTCTGAAATATACAATAGTTTCTGAAATGGACATGCCAGCAATTTCCATGCAGTGGAAAGTAGTAAAATGACTCCATTTGCTTGTGCTGAAGGGAGCTCTATGACCTGAGATCTTCCACCTATGAAGGAAATGGAAAGGACAGTAGGTTCTAGTATTAACCACAGATAACAGGACACACTTAGAACAGCTTTATTCTCATCTGCATGGCAGAATGATTTGATGGGCAGATTTTAAACTATCCTTCTTTTTCATGATATAGATATGTCACCAAATTAACATGGGTTTTATGTGAGAAGTTAATGTGAGCCTTGAAGTATTTTAAATAGGAATTGTAAATGGCAGTTATTCCCTTCTAGCTCACCTCCTTTCCATCATAGTAGGAACTCCGTGATTTTTCATGAAAGTAAATATTTATCCCTATTATTCAGGCAGGGAGTAATGTATTTCCAATAGAGCTAATTTTCTCAAAGCTTAGTGGAGATGTATTCTGTTTTTTAAGAGCTGTTCAGTGTTCAGGCTCCCAAAAGTTATCTACCTACCTTGACCCCTTTGAATATCTAAATTAAATGTTTATATACATACATTTCATTTGAAAAGGTCCAGTTTTAAATAGATGTGTGTGAATGTAAGATGACCCTGACTGTAAAATACCTCAGCAGCTTCCTCATCTGTAGTGTAATTTATAGGAGTTGGGGAGCTGCAAATATATATGCTATTATTTGAGTCAGTTGATGTTCTGCAGGCAGCTTAAGGTGGGGTCAGAATGTATTCCCAAGGAAGTTAAATAAATGCTCTTTTCTTCCACATTGGTTGTTCTAAATTATATTTAATTTTTTTTAACGTTCCCACAATAAACCACATAAAATATTTTCTTACATCGGAGAGCAAGCAGTCTCTACGTTGTTTTACTTTGGGAATCATTTAAAGAAAGATTTCTTTATGCTATTCAGGAAAAAAAAAAAAAAAGAAAAAAGCAGGAAGTTAAATAGTGTGGAATAGAGAAGCTCTGTTTTTCTCCAGGGACAAAACTTGCTTTTAGTCTAGCAAAGCTGATAAGCAACAACGTCAGCCTTTGAAAGAAACCTCTTTCTCTTCCAGTTGGAAAATATGGAGTCAATTTCATGGAAAATTCAGAAAATGGAGTAAGTAAAAGAACAAAAAAACTTTTATTTGTGGTGTTCAGCATTTGGTGTGCTATTACTGTAACTGTAGTAGTTCTCTGGATCAGAGTTTAGTGTCTTTGTTTTCTGGTCCATCAGTAAAACCAGAAGTCTCTTACACGTTGGTGAATGGTCAATGTGTGTAATACAGAAGTAACAGGGAATCAGTTTCTGCTTTGGATCCGAGGTACACGCACTTAGTATGATGACCTCTTGCCTCAATTCTCATCTTGAAATGGAGAAGTGGCAGTTCCCTGTGAAGTGGCAGAGAGGGAGTTTCCCTCTCTGCAAGGGTAACAAAAATGGAAAGTGGGTCACTCCAAAAGTCACTCCTATTTATTTCCTTGGAAAATACAAAAGACACAAAGAGCAGAATAACACTGTTTGGTAGAGCAAATTCTCACCTACAAAACATAGTCACCACCATTACCTATGCATTTTGCTCAGTGATGACAAAGAGGCTGCGTGCTGTGCTTGTAAAAACTTGCATGGCTGTCTGGATCATCGCTTGTCTTCTGCACTGTTCTCACCACTGCTGAAATGTACCACCCAGCCCTCGCTGAGCTCACATCCACTCTTTGGTCTCCAGAAACATTCAGCAACCATCGAGGAATGTCAATGGGTGCCATTTTTTTTCTGTGTGGAACAATTCAATTCCACCCCTTTGCTTCATCTGCACTTCCACGTCAGACACCATTTTGTCTGACTGCCCCTCTGCTGCCATCTGTCACATTGCAACAAAATGGAACAGAATACTGGTGGGAAGATTCAACCATCACTGAAGCTTTTCCTGGAAACTTGAGAGATAGGTGATACACAGCATGGAAATGTTCTGACAGCACAGTATTCAACCAGTAATGGCCTTGCCATTTTCTATCAAGCTCAGGTTTCTCAGCTCCCTTTTCCTTAGAGAGGCAGAGAGCTAGGTAGGCTTTAGAAGGCTCTCCTTTGATAGCGATCAGAGGAGGGGGCAAATCCAGAACAGCGACCAGGAGCTTACATTCCTTCTCTTAAGTCTCACATTCATTGCTGTGGAAAAATAACTTTGATACCCATGAAGTCAAGGTCACCTGGCACCTTTCACAAAAAGTGTTTACATCCACCAAGCAGAAAAGCAATCTGACAAATGGAAAAAGCAACTTTAAATATACAAATGTGTGTGTGCTGAATACACTGACATTAGCATCTGAGAGGATCCACAGCTGATTAGGCTTTATTCAGGCTTGGTTTGGACTTCATTTGCCATGGCTCTGCACTGGTGTTCGGGATCCATTATCCATTTATGTATAAGGTGCTACTGTCCAGTTTAAAGCCTTTGCATGTCCATAAATCCTAAGAAATGTCAACAGCTGTAGAGAGTAACCAGCAGGCTTCACTGTTCCACACGTGCCTACATATTTCTCTTTGTTAAGAATTTGAGGAATAATGCCACAAAGCAGCAACCTTGCTTGATAACCTGAATGTCCTATATAGGCACCTTGCCTGTTCTATTTTCAGGGAGCTGTCCTTAATTTTGTATCAAACCTCAGCTTTGCTCTCTGTATTTTGTATATGATGAGAACTTTTTAATTACCAATTGCAGTTTGCTTGTGTTTCAGAGCAGCTCTGTCATATCTATTGCAGTAGCTGAGAGAAATAGGCTAGTGGCAGGCTAATGAGGAACTGGCACTCATCCTCTCCTCCTTATGATCCTGCTTGCTTTCTGCATTGTTAATCATCGGGAGAACTTTAATGATTTAGCTGTGAATTGTTATGGATGATTGCAGAAAATGAAACTTAGATGACCTCCTGGGTCACAGTTATGTCTGCTGTGTGCAACACCAGGACACAATCCCAGCAGAACTGTGGATTTGGGAGCTTAATCACAGGGCTGGTGTATAAAAGATGGATGACTGAACCCTCAGAACTTAGACTTTAAATAGAAAAAAAAGACTTATTTGAAAGAGTAGGTACAGGCATCCATACTGGTGGACCCAAGTGGATGGAGGTAGCTAAAATCCTGAAAAAGTATGGCTCAGGTTCCTCTGCTTTTCTTTCGCTTCCTTGTAAATGAGTGTCCAATACTCATCATAAATCTTTGTTTGTTATGTTTGCGGGAGTTGCATAAAGTGCTGCTTTTAAAGATCTTGTTCAAACTTGTATGCATATAGATATATATATGTACATAGTCATTCATTTCTATGCTTGTGTGGTTTTTTGCATCGTTGATTTTTTCCAACACTTTATACATGAAAGTCTTCAGAATTCCAATATCTGCATATAAGGAGGATGTGGATCTGCTAAAAGCCAAACCTCCCTTCATCAGGTTGTTTGGTCTAAATGCTGGAGAATGTTGTTATAGTTGCTGACTATGGTATATAGTGGGCAGTTAAGCCACAAGCAAACATTGCAGCTTCACCGAAAGGATGGGCATAAATAGTCGTTAGTTTCATGGAAAGGAAGGAAATTACTCTTTTCCTGATTGTTAGGTGGTTAATTTCAGTCTTTCCAGAGTGGATTTGTATTGGTGAGGTGTTAATTCAAACAATGAGCACAAAGGAATAGTGAATAATTAAAAATGAAACAAACTTAACTCTAAACATCTGAATCCTCAAAAAGTAAGTAGCTTATTTCTTGTGTTGTTCAGCTTAAAATTAACTCTGGGAAAAACAAATATCTTTTGTTTGACTGAATTTACAAATTCACGATTAATGCAACTGATTTTATACACTTTGGATTTAGTCTGATGTGTTCTTCAGTGCTGAGATTATCTGCTCATATTAATATACAGCTTGATAACTGGTGGTGGTATGGATGGGAAGCAGTAGTTGTCACAAAGTGAAAGTAGGCACAACTATCAAGCAGTTATTTCTAAGCCTGGTAAATTAAAGCTGGTTTGGCTTCATTAGTCAGTTTCTAATTTGAACTTTGGTTAATACTGGTAAGGCACTTTCGAAGGCTTCTCCGCATTTTTTTTCTTCCATATATGCTGTTTTTGTTCTGTAGATTGCTTTTTTTTGTCTGTTTATTTTTAAAGAAATTTCTGAAGTGCTTTAAAATGCACTTGCTTTTCAATGAACCTAGTTTGTTCACAGCTGTTGAACTCCAAATCTGTTACTTGTATGAAAATGTTCTCCCTTATTCTTTTTTATCAGTACCTACAGAGATAAATTTGTGTACTGTTACAAGCAAAATACTCCACAGATCTGCAGTTAAATGGTGCCTGTATTCACCCTATCCCAATATTTACAAAAGAACTGCTATTAAAAGAGCTTTTTTATCAGCTAAGATTCACCTATCAGTTACCTAGAAGAAATAAGAAATTTAAGCATCGAGAAGTACACAAATGAGGTGCCAAATCATGTGGTCTCCTGAAATCTTCCCGCTCTCTTTGGGTAACCCAGCTATCTGTCTCTATGTCACACATTTGCAGGTGTTATGTCCCACCACCATCATTTTCTCCAGGTCCAGACTCTGTGTCCTGCTGTAACATAACCTCCATCCTTCTTTCATTCGTAGCTTTTTCCACTTCATACAAGCTATCAGCATTTTATGTTATATTGGCAGAACAAGAAGAGCTAACGGGAAAGACAGACAAAGCTGGTTGTTTTGCTGGAAGGAGTTTCTGGCTCCTGATAGGTTCTATAGCTTGTGAGCCATAACAGCAGTGCTTAAAATTGATAGTCTTATTGACTGAAATTTCAGTGTTGCTTCTTCTCACTAGGTAATTCCCTCTTTTTATTTTTTTTATTTTTGTTTTTACTGGAATCAGTAGAGTTGATACCTGGAAGATTTGCAATTGACTGAATTCAATCAGTTGAGCATTTTAGGTGTCTTGCATTAGTCACAGATGAGTACAGCTGTTAAGATTATTCCTTCCACTAGAACATTTGGTTTTTGGTAAGGGTAGGCTGACAGGCCCACAGCTGATTTAAAATGGTACGATGAATGCAGTACCATTGAAGTCAGGTGAAGCCATGGTATGAAGATACCAGGAGAATAATATTCCCATTTTACTGGCTGAGAGTCTAAGGTATATGGAGAGCATGAGGCCTGACCACAAACACTCAGTAGCCTCTTGACAGAACTGGGATTGAAGCCAAGTCTCCTAAAGCCCAGTTCAAATGTCTGACCACAGAATTACACTGACTGGTGGGCAAGAGGACTAGTAACTCACACTTTGAGAAGTTTGCTTTTCTCTTGCATACAAAAGGAGATTAATAATCATAAATGCAAACTGAAGGTATCTCACCATGCAGTTAACAAATGATGCTTTCAGTGTAGCTTCTTAAGCATCTTTCTGCTCATTCAACTTTATTTTCTATAAACCAGAGTGGTCAGAAACAAAGTAGTACTGTTGAAATCCTTCTCTACATAACAAAAAGCGGCCTGCAACTGTAAAGTCCATTTCCATTCATCAGCCACCACATCTGTTGCTTGCTTGGACGCTGGCCAGAATGATTCATTCACATGTCTAACATTTATTTTGGTGAAATACTGGGATTATACAGAAGGGCAATATTTCAAAACTGGGTTTAGCAAACCAAGGGAAGTTGGAAACAGCTTCCTCACAGCTGAAAACAAACACAGTGTTATATCATTCTGCAGCTTTATTAAGAGGAAGGCAGTAGCCAAGTGAAGCAGCTGGAATCACACTGAAGTCACTCTGAACTCCACAGATCACTTCGTTCTTCTTTCTGCTACAGAGAGCACATCCCCGACTTACAGTGTGCTTTCTTCTGAAGAACTTAAGAAGGTAGGTCAATCTTTCTATTAAGTTTTAGATCTTTCTTTCTCTTCCTTCAGAATAACATGTATCTACAAATATAACAACAGTCACAAGCAAATTCTGTAAGGCAGTATAGCGGTTGAAAGAATTTCTTAGTATAAAGAATGTGGTACTCATTTGTTTCAAAGGCTATTTTGAACCAACCCTGAGGCAAGAAAGGATATGAAAATAGGTGTGAATTTAATTTTTAATAACTTTCAAATGTGTTTATAGGTTGCTCAAGAAGTGTTTTAGCTAGCCAAAGAATGCCAGCTGACCTTGGCTGAAATATCTCCCCACACCCTGCATTAGTTTTGTTTGCTTTAAGGCTTAGGGATAGTACATCTCCTACAGCTATCACGAATTCCAACAATATGAAAAATAAGTACATTGATTCTGATCTGGATTTCAGAACAGGAATTGGATATCATTTCAACTTCAGGTAACAAATTGATTGTTAACAATTGACAAACCTGTAATTATTAACAGGATAAGAACATCATTATTCTGAACAGTTACAGTCATGCAGAATTATAAAGAGTTCCTTATGATCTGAGCTGGAAGGTGTGTGTTTCCCCTACTGTCATGAAGTAAGATGGAAACAATGTGAATCTAGCTGTCACTCAGTGCATGGAATAGCGTTATCTAAAAAACAAGATTTGAAGCTTTCTATATGAGCATATAATAAGCAAGGCTGAATTCCACCTCCTGTTCAGCCCTAGCGATGGCCATGTCATTTTCCCCTCTATCCTTTTTAAATGCTATTTTGCAAAGTCAAACAAAATACTAGAACTCTCTTTTTGTAGCTTTATAAAAGATGCATAGATTCATTAAGAATTAAGACACACTTGCATTCTAGCTGAATAAAATTTTCTTCCCGAATAACATCACATTTGAATTTTTCAGTCTGTGATCTGTTCTTAGATATTTTTGTGTGTGAATATGTGAATAATTCCATTATTCCAAACAGTAGATAGTTTTGCACAACACTGTAGTCTGTTGAATGCTTTTGTTACTGGCTTTTCTATTCATTTTGTCTTGTGGAATGTACCAACAGTTCTAATGTCTCTCTCAATGCATTTGCTGGTTGTCTGGCTAATTTTCACGCATTATTTCTAATAATGGTTTGATTTGCGTTCATTCAATCTGAAGTTAGAAGTTTCATAAGAGAGCAGAGCTGCATTGTTGCTGGCTTTGAAGAAGAGAACTGAGTTGGAGGAACAGTTTCTCATGGCACGTTACCAGAAGGATCTGCTGAGACTGGGGTGGGCGGTAGCCAAGAGACATTTGGTTTTAGAAAGGAAGATATCATGCATGGATCATCTCTCCAACACTCTTTGCTACTTTTACAGTGTGCTTGAAGCTCCTGACACAAAAAGAAAAATTACCCTCAAAGCATTTGCTTCTATGCACTTATTTGCAGTGTGTTCCAAATGCCATGGGCTTGGAAATATGACATTAAAAAAAAAAAAACCACACATCAGGCTATGACTGCTCTCTTGCAGAGATAATTTTTGCTGCCTTGTTGCAGATCTTTTTCACCTGCCCATTGCTTTACTGCATTACATTTCTTTAGAGTATTCTTTTCTTTGGTGGGCCTGACAACAAATTAACCAAACCCGTTTCTATAAGACAGGTTTGTCTTCAAGGATATCCACAAAGGCCAGCACTCCAGAAGACTCCTGACTTTGCCAGGTACCTTAGCTCCCAAAGAGTATCCAGTTTCCAGTACCTACTGTTATTCTTATGCTTTTCTGACCCTAAAATCATTAAGAGTTGTAGATAAAGTTTTAACACATTTATAGCCATAGGCCATCTAGTACCTAGGTATACTTGTATAAAAATGGAAGCCAAACAAATTAAATTTTCCATGGTTAGCCTGATGTTTAGTTATCTGTCTACTTCTTTTGAATTGACTTTTCCTTGTTTCCTTTTTTTTTTTTTTTAAATATAAAATCAGGTCACCACATGCAGAGAAAGCAGAAAAACATGCACTATCTAATGGGCAATGAATGGCATTTATAATTTTAGTTTTAGAATTCTTGATTAGATCACAGAAATCACTGAAAGATCTTCCAGGGGACAGGGAACAATGTATTCCCACCTCTGTTAACTTCATTTGTCTTCTTCCAAACTTTTTTTATTTCTTACTTCCCTAATATCTGTCCTGTCCCTGACACTTCTCAGAAGTAATATTTCAAGAACTATAAGAACCAACACCTTTACCCTTTATCCACAAGATTTGCCTCTTCATTGCTTTGGCAAGGTCTGGATTCTACTTTCATCTCTTCCATTGAATCTATTGTTTGGTTTTAGGCAAGTTACTTCTTTCCCTATTTCTCATGTGTCTGTTTATTCTGTTTGGATTATAAACAAGGCAAAAATTGTCTCTTATTATGTGCTTACTGCACCTAGATGCAGTGAGGCTTTGATCTCCAAAGTCTAGGGCCAACATGAAATACTCACTTCTTTCAGCAAGCGTGAGCCTGGCACAGCAAGTGCCTCTCTTTTGAAGCTACCTGGTTGAGAGAGGCAAGAAAACTGAGTAGAAAGTCCCTGAAGCATCAATTTTCAACACTCCCATTTCTTCTTTCTGGTCATCTTTCAAAGAGCTCGGCCTCATATTGCTCAAGTGAGACGTTTCATAATTGTTAAGAACCATTGTCCTTTTTATAAAGCTTAGTAAGATGTTTCTCAGTGCCTTAAACTCTTACTGGAGTGTATTGTGCCACATCTGGTGAGTCTAATTCCACATGACATAAAAGTGATTTGCACAGGTAATATAGGAAACCTGTAAAACCAGTATTTCCAAGCTTCTAGTTTAACATCTGAATCAGATGCCATCTATTCTTATCGCTGCTAGGGTGTGTTCCCTGTACCACGTTAGGGAAGTGTATAAATATCCAGTCCTCCTGAAGTTGTTTTACCACTATGGTGTGTTTGTTGTGGGTTTTTTTTTTGTTGTTGTTTTTTGTTGTTTTTTTTTTTTTCCCCCAGTTTTTCAAGAATACAGGCAGTGCTATTGTAGACTTAAGCTTAAAGTAATAAATAAATAAAAATCTCTGTATGAATACTAGTGGTACACAGTTATTCTATTACAAGTGCTGCTCCAAAAGTAATGCCTCCTATTTTATTAGGTCAGCCCACAGCATCAGAGGTGGACGTTGGTGGTATGGCAATAGAGGTTGAACCTTCTCACTTTCATAATGGCTGTTTTCTATCATATATTTAGTTGGCTTTAATCAGTCTGCTGACACAACAATCAGTCTGAAAGAAATCTCTGCATTCAGTGTCTTCTATGCTCTCATTTGCTCCTTCCTGTTAGGAAAGAGGTGTGATTATTGCATATTTTTGCTAAAGTAGAACAGCCTCTTAGGAACACTGTCAAAGTAGTACTACCATGTAATGATTGTTTGAAAGTCAATCAAAATATTCTTCTATCACAAACATGCAACAGTTGTGACATAAAAGTTGCACATAACTTTTGCATGAGAACAATAGAAAGTCATGCTTGATTAGAAATACAGACATCTATTATTATCATAGACATCCAGTCACTGTTAAGCTCAAAATTTTCAAAACTGGATACTCCATTATCCTACACAGGTAGTTACTGTGATGGCTCACAGCTAAAGAAAGTAATGACAGCATTTGAAGAATAGAATATGTACAAAACTCAAACCTTACAGATAAAGATAAGCATGGACAGAGATCCAGGCTCCTTTTCACAGTAGAGAAAACCAACCAGAATCTGCAGGGCTGTCCAGCTGGGTGCCAGCTCCCACCAGAACAGTGGGCATCATGTCACAGGACAGAGTCTCATTTTAGGAAAGAGAAGGTATCCAAGAGGTGAAGTTGTGGTTTCTCCACTTCATTGTGAGTGAAAGGATGGCATTATTTTTAAGAAAGGAAGATCAGACTGTGTTTGAAGAACCAGGCAAGGATTCTATGTTTAGCACCCGGTTTATCAAAGACTTCCTGTAGTTTATTCTCAACCTTCTTGTTTGTCTGTAAATCAACTGATGATACTTTCCATGTGAGTCCAGTTTCACTACAACCTCTGAATACTTAGCTGTTATGAAAATAGTCAGACAGTTCTGACATATAGGATATAAGACCATATTTTAATTGAGATACACTGTTAATCTAATGTTTTGTCATTGTTGACTCTGCTTGACCTTTTAATATGTTTATGGTCACACAGTAGACTTGCAGAGATTACAGTCACCCTTTACACTCAAAAAGATACTGAAAGAGTTATTTATACTTTTAGCTGTATTAACAGAGGGGAATGAGAGCAAGAGCTGACTGCACAGTTACGAGGTTGTCTCCTCCCAATGCATATCCCAAGGACATCCAAGTTCTCATGTTTTCTTCTCATCTTTTCTTAGGGATCTGTGTGAAAATAAATCAGTTTTTACCCAATGGAGTTGCTGGTTCCAGAGACTTTTGAGTTACCTGTTTATGGAAATAAGCTGCTCAATTGCAGCAGTTGTCTGGCTGATTTGTTGTATTCAAACCAGAGTTACTGTAGGTTTTTCCTATTACAGAAGTGGTTTTTTTTTTTTTTTTTTTTTTTTTTTTTTTAAGATGCAGAGTTGGGTTTTCCATTTGTTGTTTAACATTTCTGTGGGAACAGAAGTCTGTGTCTGAAATAATTGTTTTACCAGTATTAACTGTGTCCTATGAGTTAATCTCACTGCAAGACTCACTTCATCAGTACAAAATGTTATGAGACTATTATCTGGTCAGATGACTTCAATACCACAGATGAAGTGGTGTGTTATGACTAACAGTATCATGTTTGGCCTTGCTTAAAGACAGTTGCTTTTGGTGTAAGTTTTAGAAGACATCTACCTAGGACATTGCACATGCATTTCTAACGCTGTTTTGGTGAGAGACACAATGGAGAATGATGATTTACACTCCAGTCTTATCTGCTAGAGCAAGTCTATATCTCTATTGTGTCTTGAAAATGTTTCCAGTATCTCTCATACCTATCATGATCAAGTTGAATTCACAACGGCATACAAAGTCACTCTGTTACTGTATGTCTTCTGACCATTAGAACAATTGTGCATTTTTGTGGAAGAGAAAATATGCACACAAGCCTTGATTCTGCTTTTCTGTGTACCAGATTAAACAGCCAGTTTCCTAGAAGCTTTATCTGCAGGGTCAGATTTAAGCTTAAATTATACCATAGCTATAATTTAATCTTGTAATATGGGTGTACCAGACACTTCTTGCTATAAGAATGTTTCCACAAGGAGGCAAGTGGTCATCTTATGCACATAGTTGGCTGCCAGTCTGTGATCTCACCAGTATTGTCTGTTAACTTTAGGATCTTTACTTATGCCTTTCTAAAATACTTTCCAGAAATATCTATATATATATATTCTTCTAAAAACTTGCTCAGCCATCCGCATTTTGAACTTCACAGATAATCTACTACGTGAATTTCATGTTTGTGTATTTGAAGCTACATAAATTCATGATTTGGCACCTCAAAAGCTTGAAAGTGTCAGATTTTTTTTTTTTTCTTTCAAATGAATTCTATGTCCAGACAAATTGTGAAGATACAGCATGACAAGCAGGCTTTGAGTGGCCTTTTGAAAAGCTAACTGTTCTCCAACATCTAATTCTTACAAATGACAAACGTTGAAGTGAATCAAACAAACAGGTTTTCTTGTAGCCATAGATCATACATGCAGAATATGGTATGCTCAGAATTATCAGTGAGGACTTTAAAAGGAGGGGTTTTGCATTATATGCCCTCTATGAAACTAACTACTGAGACAGCCAACTGCACGTACAATAGTTTTCCTATTAAATCAGGGCCAGCCATTGAGACCACTGAAATCAATTTACCTGCCCAAAGGCTTTCAGTACTGTTTATCACACTGAACAAGTGGATTTAGGGGTGGCCACTCAAATATTTGTTAACTTCTAACTGAAACAGACAATAATAAGCTCTTCCCTTGGACATATTTGTAAATTCCTAAAATTTTAGGTGAGGGAGAGAGTGCATGGGCTGCAGCCCAAACACATGGCATAAGTTACCAGTGCAATTAAATTGGACCCTAACTTGCATGTTGCTCAGAGAACTCTGAATTCCTAGGAAGACCTTGCACTGAGTGAGGTGGAAGGAAATAGTGACTGTTTTGTCTTCTCCTATTTTAGATTGAAAACCCAGCCTAATTTCATTCCAAAGCCATTCCACTGACCTCAGGACTGAAGCATGGTGAGGTCAAATGAATTCCCTTGGCCAAAGAGGATGCATGCGGCACAGCCAAGAATAGAGTCCATAGAACTTGTCCCATGTCATAACTGTAAGGCCCTTCTTACTGTGACAAAAGTTGTTCTGTTGTGAGCAGGTTCAGACATTTGTCTGAGTTGTCACTATGGCTCACCTTCCTAGAATACTATAATGTTGGTAGAGAATACAAATTTCAGACACTTGTAATAAAAAACTGTTAATCTGTCAATTCAGATCCTATTCTGCATTTCCCCCCTGAAATACAGAGAAAGGCATTGCATGTGAGACAGGGTAATATGTCTTCCCAGCAGCTTTTAGGCTTTATGTTTTAGATACATTTATTAACAATCTTTGAATGTTCTGTTCTAGGATCTGAAATGCATTAACACTGAGCGTCATCGTGTGATACTTCTATGAAGTCATTTCTTAATTGATTTCAGTTTTACAGAAGGGGACAGGAAGTGAAGCCTCCTAGTCAAACATTCTGAAACCTATTTGCTTAGCATTTAACAACTATACTCATAATTAAGCCACTGAATCAAGGAAACTCAGTTTCCAGAGCTGCTTGTGACCTCAGCAAACAGGAACAGGCACCAGTCAAAGGACAACTGCTAAGCATACACTTTACACAGACTGTGTACTATTTAGAAAGAAGACAGGATGTAGTCTAAACTTGGTTATATTCATCCAAATGCAATACGACACTGTTCTGTAACCTGTAGCTGCCCCCGGGTCCTATTGCCAGGTCTCTGACCACATTTTCCTGTTTATTATTTTCCTCCCTGTGGCCCTTTTTTGCAGCTCTGGACCAGTCTGAGACACTGAACAGCATCATCTCTCTCTCACTTTCTAACAATAGGCCTGAAAGCCAAATGGAAACTGCAAAAAAAATCTCTTTCCACTGGACCTCTTTTTGCAGACAGGTTCATGGAAGAGTCTTCTCAGTCTGAAAATTAGGCCACGTGGGAAAGATTGTGCAGGATATCAGAAACAAAATAAGGAATACAAAATGATTTCTTCACTTTCAGGATCTGAAACTTGGACTTCAAGATAGTTCTGCTTTTTAAAGTTTAAGAATAAGTGAACTTATTTCTTTGTGTTACACAGTCCCAAACATATGTCTGTTGTGAATGATGGTTAACAGTTGTACCAGGAGAAAAAAAAAATCTGCATCCTTACTGCTTTAAAACAGCATAGCTCCACTGAAAATCCTCTGCTGCTTATCTTTTTCAGAGCAGCACCTAATGCCATGAATCTTGTTACAGAAGTGCTTTGTATATATGGGAGTTAGATGCAGCAGCTTCTGGGCTTTGCAAATTGAATTGGCAGTCTTTCTAAGTCTTAGTCATATAGCCTACTTTCATCATCTGTGCCCTGAGAGCAACAGTAAACAATGTTCCTCCCACTTTTTTACCCCACTGCTGAAGAGTTACTATACTGGAAGACTGAGTTAGAGATAAGTAAAAAGATAGCCTTGAAAAAAATATTTCCTCAAAGTACATTGCATTCTAGATGCATGCTCTTTGGGTGGAGGCTTGTAAGAAAACAGTTAAATGCTGAATACTTTCTGCTGTACATCATCCATGAAATATTAAATGAACCTTGTTGGGCAGTAGGCAAACATCTGTTATTGTTGTTGTTTTTAGCCCAGTTAGGAAAAGATAGTTTTGGGGTTACACGTAAAGGGAGAAAATGCTTGAATCCATGTGTTGTATTGTGCTAGCTATTGAGAAACTTAGAAGCAAACAGCAAACCTGACTAATGACTAAGATACAGGATGTTAATCATCAAGATATTGGAAAACTGCACTGATTCAACTTGAAGGTATAATTCCATGTACAGGCAAGGACACTTAAAAGCCCAGTTAACTTCAGTATTCTCTGAAACTATCCAAATGTAGGGTTGTTCCAGATGTTAGTGGCACTGCTTCTTGTTTATACCATTTCTCAGCAGATGTTATGCTATTTGAAAAAATTACTCAGATGGGTGGTACCAGTATTTGATGCAGAGCCTACCCCCGTGGGGCATGTAATTACATGAATACAGCCCAATATGTATCATTTTATCAGGGCAGCAAAGCAAATAACATTCCTTTAGCTTGATGCAAATTGCAAGGGGCAAATGTTATCATAGCCTCTTGATAGATGAGACTCTAGTGACTTATATTGCATTTTTTTTAAACAAGGGATATGAAGTTACACAGCTTTGTTGTTCTAACCTTGTCCCATCCATCTATGAATGAGAATTCAAATCCTGCCAATGTGCGCACATACTTAGCTTCACTTATGCAAGGAAAGTTACTTATATAAGTACAGGTTTGCAGATGTGCTTCTGCAGGCAGTTTTCTCCTGATGTCCTGCTTCTGTTGTCTTTTAGCATACCAGAATTAATGGAATTGCAGGAATGCATAGCTGGATTCCAGAAGTGCAGGCTGAGTCTCAGTTTCTGAACAGAACTAGCACTCAAGTGTACTATGGAGCTCATCCATGGTACAGCCAATGGACTGGTCACATCCTGCTCTCAGTGCAGCCAGAAAACATTGCTTTAAATAACAACAGAAATTAGCAGAATATTTCTTTTGAGTATGGAAGATACTTTTGTCAGACCGGGGTCATCTATGCTATTATTTTTCTGTACTTTGGAATGAATACAGGACCTCTAAGTGCTTTTTCCTGCTCAACTGTCATTTGATGTTTTCCTGTGTGTTTCTTCTCTTCTTTCTTCTGGATTTTTCTATTGATTTATGTTTTCCTTTTTACTCCTCCTGTCCCTCCTACACAATTCCTCTTCAGCTTTAGAGGAAAATTCCTATTTGAAAAATCACATTGTACTTGCAAGTTCCAGAAGCTTTTGTAACAGAAGAAAATGGAGACTTTTTTAAAGACAAACTAAACATAATGCGTTTCCAGCTGTAGCACTTACAGTGTGTATTGTTCTTCTGGAAACTTTGTTTTCTTTCCTTTATTACCTGTTTCTCCAATCACTAGTGGAAGAATATGCCAGTTGCATGCATGCCACTGAAGTGTTTTCCTTATATTTCCTTCTCTACATCCTTTGCTGCATTTTGTCTGGGCTGTACCCCAGGGAATCTAACACTGAGTGGGCCTGAGAATCAGCATTCCTTGATATGAGGACAGATATGTGATAGACAGGAATAAAGCCATGAACTTTCATTTGCTAGCCGAGTCACTGTCTATGTTTTGTTAATTATAACTTGAAGCATGTGAGGATGCACAGAACTTTTTTTTTTTTCTTAAAAAGATGATTTCCTGTCACTTCCTTGCCTTTGTAGATGCTCAGTGCTACTCTGATTTTTGATACAGATATGGTCCATAAAACTTGCTTCAAATAGGATCAGAGCAGTTGTAATGCAATGGAAAGTACAGCAATGACAGCAGAGCAACATCTGAGAGTTTCCAACAGACTGCAACAAATGAGAGTTTTCTCAAACATAACAGCTGTAGGCACAGAAATAAAGGAAAGAAGCTGCTTACCTTCAGAAGGTGTCACGTAGGCAAGGATCTCCAACAAGATACCCTTGCCTCCTCTGCCAGCCCTTAAATGAGGTCTGGGAATCTCATTGCATACACCTGAGCTCCCCTGGCTTGGCCCTGTCTTCCTGCCAGGTGTTCAATCACTGTTTCAGGCCGTGACTTAGCATTTCCACTACAGCAGTAAAATATCAAACCCAACTAGAAAAGAATACAAATCATACATCAGCTACCCGTGATGCTGTGGTCAGTGCTCTCTTAAGAAATAAAAGCAAGGAAAACAGTTCCTGGACTACTTGTCTGGAGTTTTTTTTTTAAATGTCTACAGCCAAATACTCCACAAGCTTTGTCATAGAGGTTGACAGCTAGGACATGATAAATAATATGAAACTAAACTCAAAGGAGTTGAGGTTACTATGTACAACCCAATAAAACAGTTTCCCATTGATTGTTCCATTTCTTTTCTTCCCTAGAAAGCATCTGTGCAACATGACATTTGAAGATTTTGAGAACTACTCTTATTTCTATGACCTGCCTGAGGAAGAAGAATCACCCCAGTCCACCCTCAGCATTGCCCATATGATTTCCCTTTCATTTTACAGTGTGGCATTTCTTCTAGGAGTCCCAGGTAATGCCATTGTCATCTGGTTTATGGGCTTCAAGTGGGATAAATCTGTCTCTACGCTCTGGTTCCTCAATCTGGCCATTGCAGATTTCATTTTTGTTCTCTTTCTGCCCCTTTATATCACATACGTGGCAATGGGCTTCCACTGGCCTTTTGGGAAGTGGCTCTGTAAAATGAACTCATTCATTGCACTACTGAATATGTTTGCCAGTGTTTTCTTCCTGACATTCATCAGCCTTGACCGCTACATCCGCCTTGTGCACCCAGTTTTTTCCTACAAGTACCGGACTATAAAGAACACCCTCATTCTTAGTATGATCATTTGGATGTCAGCTGCCATTATTGGTGGCCCTGCCTTGTACTTTAGAGACACAGCTACTGCTCTCAACAATGTCACCATTTGCTACAACAACTTCCATGTGCATGACAGAGAACTCATTTTGCTGAGACATCACATTCTGATTTGGGTGAGGCTTGTATTTGGTTACCTCTTTCCTCTACTGACCATGGTTATTTGTTACTCATTGCTGATCGTTAAAGTAAAGAGGAGAACGGTGTTGACTTCTAGCAGGCTCTTCTGGACAATCATTGCTGTAGTTGTAGCTTTTTTTCTTTGCTGGACACCATATCACATATTCAGCATTGTGGAGCTCTCTGCTCACCATGACGAAAATTTGCACGACTTACTACAGGATGGCATTCCCCTCTCCACGGGCCTTGCTTTCATCAACAGTTGTCTCAATCCAATCCTCTATGTTCTCATTAGCAAGAAGTTTCAGGCTCAGGTGAAGACAACAGTCTCTGAGGTGCTAAAACTGGCACTGTGGGAGGTGAGCCGCTCAGGAACCGTCAGTGAGCAGCTGTGGAACTCAGACAACAGTCATGTGCCTGTGCACCACTGCGAAACTGCTCAGTGACTGTTCACCACCATCCATCTATAAAAGAGCTGACAGATTGGGAGGTGTTGTTGGCTTCACATCTGCCAATGAGATGTGCATCTTTGCATATACAGTTTTGTATTAACAGCTGGCTTTACTGTGCTTGCTACTTTCCTTTAAATGTTTTTAAAGGATACATCATTTGGGTGTGGTATGGTTGCAGCATGGACAGCCTGAATAGAAAGTCGTCTGGGTTTTCTATCAGGAATATTGTTGTAATCCTGTTGCTGACAATACTTCACTGATCACAAAAGAGCACATGACATTCCTCTGATTGCCACTGATAACACTTTTGATCTGGGCATCCTCATATGAGAGATCATGGTCAGACATCAGTGGTTTATGAGTGTCACACGTACTTCACTATTGTTTAAATTAGGAGTCACCTAGCTATATCCCAGCCAAAAGAAGCTGTCACTAGCTTCACTCTGCAATCAGAAAAGTAACTCAATTACTGTACTGTAATTCAGTACAGAGAATACTGAATTGCTGCCTTTTCCTTCTAAAGAAGCATGGAAATAAAATGTTTTCTCCCATCGTTTTGTCTTATACTGAGCTGAGCCAGGGGGCTGTGGTTTCTTGTCACTTAGTTTTTGCTTTTAATGCCATCTGGTTGTAAAATACTAAACAGGTGTTTCAGAAAGTATTTTGGCTCATTTGAAATATGCAAAGAATTAGTGAAAATGTTTCCCACTGAATCTGAGACTTCAGGCCCTTGTCACATGTTCTTTTTCTGTTTGTGTTTAAACTTCCAGGCTTCAGAGACTTCACTATTATTAGCTGTTTTCTGCTGGTCTTGCAAACAAAGGTTAAGATGCAGTAAACATTTTGTCCTATTGTCTAAATAGGAGTAGAGTGAATTCAACAATATTCTTTCACAAGCTTGTAGCCAAATTCAGACCTCTCTACCAAGCTGCAATCAAGATTGTATAGCCAAGATACAAAGTTCACTCGCATAAGAAATAGGCACTAGACCCAGTTGTCCTATTTTCTGCTCCAACACCTTGCCTGCTGTAGAATCACACCTACACCAGTGCAAATATACATGCTAAGTGGAGCAGACCAATTTCTGAGGCAATGCCACTTAATCAAGAAGTTGTATGTGAGATAAAACCACGAAGAATAAAAGCATAAAGCTTTAGGTAACTATGAACTAGCTTTTTATTGTTACTGGCCTATATATCTAGAGTAAAACTGGCTTTCAGATAACCTATATGCTAACACATAAGTCACATTTATACTGTAAATGAGGCCTTGTATGTAAAACTATGCATCTGTATTCATGCATAAGCACATCCAGTACTGATAACTGCATAAATAGCAACTGTCTGATTGTGGTCTGTAGCTGTTTCTTTGGGCTCTGGTCTCAGAGTTTTAGTGAGGCAGAACCTATGGAATTTCAGTGTATTTAACTTTGGGCTGGAAAGTTGGTAAGCAGCATTCTTTCCTTTGAGTCATTCACTGCCTGGTACATCGTGACTCACCCGTAATATTTTGGCACTATGCAGCTGAGTGTGCCTAAATCAACTGTTTGCAGTTTTTCTTCACATGTTCCTTGACATCTTTCTAAGAATGATGTGTTTTAGTGCTCCTTTCCTGACTGTACTCCAAGTGGAGTAATAAAATTGTTGGCTCAGAAGAATGTGTTCATTTGCTTTTCTCAGCAGCAAATACACAGTGACTATTCACAGAACAGCACTTTCCTGACGTTTTCAGAAGATGAAAGAAAACCCTGACCTTTTATGTTACAGGAATTAAAGTTTATTCAGTTTTTTTCATGCACATTAGATATAGGAGAACAAATATATAAGCAAAGAACTTGATTTTTAAACAAGAGAATTTTACATTTGCTTTGTCTTGTGTACTTAATCAGAAAATGTTTTACAATGCTTTGCTTGGATCATCTCTCTGGATTAAAAAAAAAAAAACATATTGCCAACATCTAACCACCACCTTATCCAAAAGCTCCCCCCAGATAGTATAGAATCTGGCCAACATCAGTCCTGGTTTGTGGAAAAAATGGACGAACAACTTTGCAAGGTTATTGCTACCTCCTTCATACCAAGATCAGCTACATAATTGCCTCCAACTCATTTCTGCAAGAGTAATGGAAGATACCTAATCAAAACAGACAGCATTCTCCATTTGTTTCTAAAGAATAACAAAAAAAAAAATCCAATTACTCTACTACACTGCTTGGGCAGAAGAATGCTCATTCAAAGCTCTATGATGTAAAAAAGAGCCAGAGGAAGGGAATCTGATTTTGTTATGAGATACTGCAGAGAAAAAAAAAACAATAGCAGCAGGTTCAATTGTTAACTGCTTCTTAATGTTTGTACTTTTGAAGATTGTGTGGAAGTGTTTCTGACACTTTTGTTAAAACTGTTACTTTAAAAATAGTGGCAGCTGGCAGCCCTTTTTAAAAGAGGCACCCGTCCTCCCATGTTACTATATGTGACTGTATTTTAGATCTCAAATTACTATGGATTTTGTCATTACAGGTTACATTTGAAACAGGAATATCTCATTCAGTCTAAGATAGTGATTTTTCAGAGGCATAGTGACACTGTAGTAAGCTGTACTTTAACAAAACAAGATATTATCCACCTGCATTAACTGTAGCATGTAGCC
This sequence comes from Meleagris gallopavo, assembly GCF_905368555.1. Classification (NCBI taxonomy): domain Eukaryota; kingdom Metazoa; phylum Chordata; class Aves; order Galliformes; family Phasianidae; genus Meleagris; species Meleagris gallopavo. The sequence goes on from NC_139410.1 coordinate 11,970,528, forward strand.
ACTGCACCCCGTTAATCCTCACAAGCACACGGCACCGTTGGACTACCAATTCCTCGGTCTTCTTGAAGGGACACATTGCCCCCTACTGATCTGCGTGTTAATTGCACCTCAAGGATCACAACCCTGGTACTCACAGTTAAAAACCAATGCTGGCCTGCAGTTTAAGGCACACCAAGGCCTTGATCTTAAAGCAGGAATTACGCAGTACTAATTAAGCCCCCCCTCAAATGCAAAATTTGAGGTTATTTCTATTTTTTATTTTTAAACACTTCAGGAGAAAAAAAATCTAAGGTCTACACAACTGGAGATGGTGAGAAGTTACCCTGGCAGTCTCAAGTCAAATCAAAAAGTACATTTCACCACATAATCTCCAATGCACTGCAGTCCTTGTTGCTTTTAACTTCCTTATCTTTGTCTTCATTCCCTTAGTGACAGTTAAACTGTAGCTTTCAAAAGAAAAAGGCCACCATACAGCTATTTGGTTATTCACTATCCTTTCTATACAAAATTTATATTTCTCTCGAAAAAAAGTGCTACAGCCCTGTGCTTCTCCCTGAAAGCATCTCTCCTTCCAGATTAAATACAAGTATCCAAAGATGTAGCTCTGCCTAAAATAGAGGAAAGGGCATTTCAGATATTTAAAGCCATGTAAATGTTAAGCCTAGACATATGGCAACTGTCAACTCTCTCTTTGCTCTGGCACTAGGTACTGTGATGCTGGAACAATCCTAAAATCCCATTTTTTAGCTTCTACTTTACCCATCAATCAAATTTTACATTAACAAACTGGATTGCACTATGACTTTGAATTAACGACAGACATGGCCCAATTTTTGCAATTATATTTATTCTAGATATATCAAGGCTTAGATCTTGTTGAAAGCAGCTACATCCATTGATTGTACATAATCTTCAAAAGCTGTTATTCTTTCTTCCAGCATGTCTGTTCCAACTTTATCATCTTCAACAACACACTGAATCTGAAGCTTTTTGATACCATAGCCAACGGGTACTAGCTTGGCTGCAAAACAAAACAAAAAAGCATTAAACACTCCTCGCTTGAAAATTCAAGTCAAAGATGTAAGTGGCTGACAGCATTAATCAACAAGTTGATCTGAAAGGTGTGCTTATTTGAATCTTAACCTTGCTACTGCCCTAGCAGCTTTCTGACTAACCCCTTTTAAATTATCACTCGTGAGATTATGCAAAGAACATCAGTTTGCTATTTAGTGGGTGCTAGTTCACCAAGCACCACGCATGCACAGCTCACGCTACACATACTCTGTGCAGCATGGCAGTTAATTCTCTATTTTAGCTACCTACATTATCACAGATGGACATACAGCACCCTAGCAGATCACATGATCACCATTTCCCCCCACTTTGAATTTTACTTACAAGACCCCCAGACCAAGCCATCTGCTTGAATGCTTCGAACGCACTCCTCTAATTTGGCCATGTCTGTCTCATCATCCCAAGGTTTCACATCAAGCAAGATTGATGATTTGGCAACAACAGCTGGTTCTGAAGAAAGAAAAAAAGGAAAATCTCTATTAACAGCTAGGAAATTTTCAGGGAGCTCAAGAATATGCTTGCAAAACTAACTTTACAAGACTAACTCTCCCAGCTTAATAAAAAAAACCCTCGTAACTCAGGCCTTTTGTACCAACATGCATTTTTAAGGGTTCTGAAAATATATATCCTGATGTTTAAGGTGTAGATGCATGTTTTCAAAAAATACTCTGAAAAGATAACAAACTAACATTGTTTGTTACATAGAAAGTCCTTCTTAGAGGATCTGAGAAGGAGCTTAATACTACGTAACAGTTTATCTTCCACAGAGGGAATACTGCAACTGCTACAGTCCTGAACAGTTTCAGACCAGTAACTGTGGAGGAACTTGCATTCAACAGCCTTTCCTTTCATAACTAACTCCTGATTGCCTTTCTTAGATTAGTCAGCTAGAATTCTTATGCAGATGCATTTTATACTACTTTGCATCTGTTTTATTCAAATAAGATCTCAGAGTTCTTTTTGCAGAGAAAAAGCTTAGCTTCTTCATCAAAGATAAACAAAGGTGTAATAGGCAGGACAAAAAGCATGCTAAAGTTCAGTGATTTGCTATAGGAAAGGCTAAGCTCACAGACCATTCAGGTGAAGCAAACTACTTCCGCTTCATTCCAGTGAAGTTTATCTATTCCAAACACTATTTCTAATCATCCTGTTCAAATTCATAAAAAGGTCAACATTATTCAAAGGCATACTTTTGGACTTCTTTGATTCATACTGGGCCAGGCGTTCTTCCCTCAGTTTCTTAGCTTCTTCGCTTTCCTGAAACAGAAACACAAAGTCACAAAAACAGCACCAAACCCCTGGATCTTTAAGGCATTATTAGTTTGACTGGCATCTACTCAGGAAAAAACAAATCATCACAGCTGTCAGCCGAAAGATGGTGATTTTTGTTTTATTCATCATGTAACCAGTCAAAGCAGACATTTCAACCCATATTTCTTTCTAATGGAGAGTTCTTCTGTTACATTCAACAAAGACATTGGAGTTTGAAGATCCTGAACAGTATGTTATTGAAGTCGCAAATCAAAATAACCTAAACTAGTAAGGTAAACACTTGCCTATCCAGGTGGTTCTTAAATATATATGTATAAAACTAAAACAAAAGAGTCACCAATACCTCTTCATCATCAGATCCAAAAAGATCAATGTCATCATCATCTTTGCTATCTGTGGCTGCACCTGTTGTGTCCTCAACATCAGCAGGACCATATTTCCCCAAAGCCTTCTTTATTCCTGGCAAACTAAAGGAAAACAGGTATTAAGAACCTATTATTTGTATTTGTAGAAATACTACTTGATTGCTATTCGTAAGTACATTCGTAGTAATAACACTGTGATAAGAACAAAAAAAGTTAATTTTGCTACTTGAAAACCTTCCACAAAACAATGCTTCTGAAAACACCTTAGTTGAAACTACAGCAAATCCTACACAGATTGCCTATCTAATCACTGATGGATCCTGTGTCATTTTGCTGCCCTGTGTGACTATATGGATAGTAAAAATTTCCATAATGGAATCTGCAATATATTTTGTGTAGGAGGAGTTATCAATTTGTTACCCTAAAAATACTTTCATTTGTTTAAATTAGTAGTAACAGAAAACATGTTGACAGTGCACAAAGGACCAAAATCCCATTAGTTTCCTATTGTTACTGCGAACTGCTGCTATAAATGTCATAAAGTTAATTTTCAGTAATTAACTGAAGTTTCCAGAGTGGGCTTTTTGAGGAAACTTTATGATCTCAGTCCTGTTTGGGTTTGAGAGCTGAGCCACTCAACTTCACATGAGCCCCTCCAGAAGAGGACTGAGGCACAAAAAGGTGGCAAGGCAGCAGTACTGACAATGCCTATGCTGTACCTTTCCAGAGAGGCCTGCAGTCACCATGGATGTCAATACAGCACCTTTCATGAACACTAACATTGCTAAAAGAAAAGAGATAGCATTTGCTTTTACAGTCACCTTTCTTCACATGTGTTTCTTCACTGTCAATCTTCAATTTAGTGTCACCTTCTGGGATTAAAATGCTGAATAAATCACCTTCTTTATTTCTGCCTCTTGTCTTCAGGCTTCTCTCACAGTTCCTAATTCTGATCCTGCCCATATGGCATAGATCACTGATAAATAATTTCCAGCTTTCAGCACAGTCACTTGAATAAGAGGCAGCAACAAAACCCAAGATTTCTTATAAGCTTCTACAGGAGCCCTGTAGAGTCTGCACAAAGGCAGATTCAGCTTCTTCAACTCTGTTTCTTGTTTCTGTTCCAAGAGGCCATGCAGCAGCAGAGAAAAAGCCCCTTCCTCTCTAAGCTCAGAAAGAAACACAACAGTCTGCACACCAATTCACATATGTGTTCGTTTTGCAGTTTAAGCATACCTCGCCTTTTGCTTTTCGTACGACTTAATGTGATTGTACCACCGAAGAGCATGGAACAACTCCGCAGGAGGCGGGGCACCGACAGCTTCAAAGACCGCTATGTCGGCCTGGGAGGGCACGTACCTGCAGGAGGAAGCCGAGGTAAGCCCCGTGCTCAACGCCCGCAAGGCCACTCCGCCGAGCACGGGGCGGCCAGCGCCCCAGCAGCAGCTCAGCGCCCGCCCACCCGACACGAGGTTTACGCACACGCGTGTCCCAGGGCCACTCCGCTGCTACCCCATCAGGCCTCACCACGGCCCGGCCCGGCCCGCCTCCCTCCCGCCGCCCCTCACCCCTCGATGTAGCTCTTGTCGGCCAGGAAATCGTTGAGGACCCGCAGGCCGGCGGCGGACTTTAGGTCCCCAAAGCCCATGGCGGCAGCGGCGCGCTACGCCAACCCACACCGAAGCCCCGCCGCCGCGCAAAGAGGCCCAGCAGTCCCTGCGCTCTCTTTATATAGGGCTGATCCCTCCGCGACATCGCACGCACACGTATCCTTCCGCCGGAAAGCGCCGAAATAGTTCCCGGCGGGCTGGGCGCCGCTCCAGCGCAGGGCGTGCTGGAAACTGGGCGTCATAGGAGCGAAGATGGATTAGAGTGAGATGTACAGCGGAACTTGTGGAGCTCGGGAGCCCTGTCAGTATTGGATCGATGCTACACCGATCCCCGTCCCGCCCTCCCCCGCTTCGCTGCACCAGCGGAAGTAGCGGGAGTCGGCCGACGACAGCGGCAGTAGCACAGGCGGAACTTGCCGAAGCGGCACGTTTGACGGTGGCCGAGAGGGTTTCGCGGGAAGGCGGAAATTGCCGACGGGCGCAGCCTAGCGGAGCGACCCGAAGAGCTCCGTTCCGAAAATTGCCGATCGGGCGCGCCGGGCGACTCGTTCCCGGAGATTGCCGAACGAGCGGCGGAAAGGGCCGAGGCGGTCGCCATAGGGGCTGAGGCGGACGGGTAAGGCCGAGCCGTCTCCGCCGGCCGTCCCGCGCCCGCCGGTAACGGGATCAGCTCCTCCGCGAGGTAGGGCCGCTGGGCTGCAGCCGCGGGCCCGGCGCCTTCCTCCCGCCGCCCTCGAAGTGCCGCGAGGCGGGCCGGGTGCTGCCGGCGGAGCCGCCCGCAAGGTGACCCCGGGCCGCGCGCGTTACTTGGCGCGTTTGTAGCGAGCCGCGAGGCGTTCCGCGCCGCTTCTCTCCCGCAGAGCTCCGCACAGAGCCATGCTGCGCCTGCCCGCCCTCCGCACGGCCCTCGCCGCAGCCGCGCCGGCCTCCGCACTGCGCGGTAAGTGGTGCCGGCCCGCTGCCGGCGGGAGGTGTGCGGGACCGGAGTCGCGTCGGCTCCGTGTGACCGCGGCGGATGCGGGGTCTGCCCGTCGGCATCCGGCAGCCGGGGAAGGGTTTGCCACGAAAACTTTTCCCTGTCTTTCAGGCCGCACGACTGCCACGGCAGCCAGCAACCAGATCGAGGTGTTTGTGGACGGCCAGCCCGTGCTGGTGGACCCCGGAACCACGGTGCTGCAGGTGCGGGCGCCGCACGGCGAGGCTTTACTGCGCCTCCGTCGCGGCTCTTTGCGGCATTTGGGTTCTCGCTTGCAGAAGCCCTTAAAATCTTAAAATTACCGATTGGTTGGGTTTGAAAGGGACCTTAAAGCCCCTCCCTGCTGTGGGCGGGGCTGCCACTCACGTCGGGCTGCCCGCGGCCGGTCCAGCCTGGCCTTGCGTGCCTCCGATTTCAGGTTGAATCCAATCTGCGAGGCTGAAGTAATACGTACAAGAACAGGCTTAAATAAGTTCTGGATGAAGTTCCAGCTCAGAATGCTATTCAGCTATGGCAAACTCCATAAGCTGCAAATTCTAGCTCTAGATTCTAGAAGCTGCAGCAGTTGTCTAATGGCTGAACTGAGCATCATCATCTGCTGATTTTGTTCCTTAAAGTGGTGTCTGAGGCAAACAAGGGATTGCTTTTGGTTACTAGTTCTTATAGTCCAAAATGCTGTTCCTGCACTGCTTCCATTCTTTCTGCTGTGGGGAATAGCAGACCCTGGATCTCCCAGCTTATGCTCATTTTTGCTACTTTTCAGGCCAAAATTTCAAGTACATCATTCTCCAGTCTGACATCTTTTCAAGCGGCCATTCAGTGGGGGTACAGTGTAATGAATTAGAACATAGCCTTTATTTCAAGGTAGAACCCTCACTCTTTGGATACTGTACGGGAACTGTTGAGTCACGGCCTGAACCACTGATTGAGCTCCTAGGGAAAGGAGGTGCAGCCCTGTGTGACAGGAAGGGGTGGAGCCTGACTGCACCTCTCTTAGACCTCATTTAAGGGCTGACCCCCACTGGGGAAAGGATCTCTTTCTTGAGATTCCTCCTTGGTGGAGTTTTCTCCTGTGAACCTGCACTCTTCCAATATGGGTAAGGAATTTTTTTTTTTTTTTTTTTCCATTCCCTTATGGTACACCTTTCTTTTGTGCTAATACTCTTATTGTACTGATCTGTCCAATTGCTACAGGTACAAATCACTAATTAATTGATGACGACTTCTCAGTGGTGATACCTACACAAATAATTCTGTGGTGGTTTTTGTGTCACCTGAAGCTAGTGCTCTAGCAGAAATCCTATGATATGGGGGGAGGGGAGGGAGGACTGTAGGCAAAAAGTGGCTTCATCCATTCTCAGGAAATCTATTGTCTGACCCATTGTGTTGCCTCTTCAGACATAGCATGGAAGAATGCTTCTTTGGGCTTAAGTTTCTGCTGAGATTGAAGACTGATAGTGCCCCTGTACATTCATGCTGAGTACCCATTTTGTTGAACTTTCTGAAGTCATAATGCCCATTCTTTCTTATATGTCTTTCAGGTTTTCCTTTTTTATATACTTTTTTTTTTTTCAAATAGCGCCTTTTTTCTTTAAAACTTTATTTTTGCTTCTGGGGTTCTATCTAATAAACAGACTTCTTCAACTTTTGAGGAAAGAATGAAAGAACAACTCTCACTTCCTCAGCTAGGCCTTGTGTTGAAAAATAATCATATCTATTATTAATAACCTTTACATATTGCTGCTTGTTTACAGTTTTTAAAACTTATTCCTACAGAAGCTAGGAGTTCTTTTGAGTTGAAAGGTTGAAAGCACTGTATTTCTGAGCACTAAAACTGCCGCTCTTTGGAAGAAACTTCAGCTGTATGTCCTGTATGTTATAAGATCTTACTGGAAGATGTAACTAAAACTTAATTTCCTTTTGTTCTTCATTCTGTGTAGGCCTGTGAGAAGGCTGGAATTCAGATACCGCGGTTTTGTTACCATGACCGTCTCTCTGTTGCTGGAAACTGTAGGATGTGTCTTGTGGAAATAGAGAAAGCTCCAAAGGTACTGTGTATATTCCATAAGAAGTACAGTTTTCTGCTGTGCTTCATACTTGTTTTTCATAATCTTAAGCACAGAAGTTACTATAATTCAGCTGCTTCAAGCAGATTTTTCCTTTTTCCCACTTTTAAGTTAATCTCTGTGTCATATATGCATTAAGACTAAGTTATGCTGGGTTGCAGTGATTGTCTACTTTTTAGACCTGTGGTCAATCACTCCATTTCTTATGGATTATCTTGCTGCTGGAGATGAGCATTTGATAGCTGTATATATTTTCAGATATGTTTTTGTTACATAATTCAAGCTTCGCCTGTGGATTTTCAGTTGATAGCACACAAGCAGAACACTTGTTCTGCCATAGGATTAGCACTTGCATGTTTGCTCTAGCTAAGGAAGGACTGTAGTTACTACTTTGTATTTTAGTGCATTGTGTACCATTGAAGTCCCCTGTAAAATAGTAATTAACTTTAGGATTGACTGCTGCCTTCAGCAGTGTTGTTCTATGAAGTCCAGTTAGATACTTAAGGATTCTTTTGGAATTTTGGATTGGGCATTTAAATAAACATTTATGTACCCATGTGAAACTCTCTAGCTCACATCAGCTCAAATTCAACAGTTTGAGCTTTGTATCTCTGGTAGTGTTGCATCATTGCAGACTGAAATGATGATCTGTGTCATAATGTGAGTGGAAGGCAGGAAGGATTCAATTTCTGAGCAGGAGTTTTTAATAATTTTGCATTCATCTTGTGAAAAGTTTTATTCCAAGACTGTTGTATCCAAATAAGTGCCCAGTAGCTAAATAATATGTGCTTTCAACTTCAGAACTAGAGGTTTTTGAAATAATGTACCTCAATTATTTAACCTTTTTTTACAGCATGTTATTAGTAAATATGACTTCTAGTGACTCTGTATTGGTTGGGTTTTCCTTTTTTTCTTTTTTAGTGCAGATACCTTTTTATTTCTACTATGTGTTAAATTAATAGCAGATGCCTATGTCAGAATTCGGGGGGGAGGCTGGGATTTATGCCCATACTGAGAAGAAATATGCTGTGCTCATGCTTGCTGTTTATGATGATTGCAGCCAGTAGCTGCTTGTGCCATGCCAGTTATGAAGGGCTGGAACATTCTGACGAATTCTGAGAAGTCCAGGAAAGCAAGGTACCTTTATTTTAGTCACCTGTGGCTGATTACTTGTACTGTCTGCTAATGGGTATGGAGTGGACATTAACTCTATTCCTGAACCCAACAGAGAGGGTGTAATGGAATTCCTGCTGGCAAATCACCCACTGGACTGTCCTATCTGTGATCAGGGTGGAGAATGTGACTTACAGGTACAACATTCATTTAAATGTTGTAGACATGTATTAATGTCTTGCCTTAGGTTAAATTGTACTGTCCAGTAGTCTGGATACATATATATTTTTTTTCATTGTCTGTTCTAGGATCAATCAATGATGTTTGGCAGTGATAGGAGTAGATTTAGAGAGGGAAAACGTGCTGTTGAGGACAAGAACATTGGCCCATTAGTCAAAACAATCATGACTCGGTGTATACAGTGCACTCGGTGTATCAGGTAATGTCCTTTATTTTTTCACTGGAAAGAGTACTTGAGCAGGAGTATCTGTATAAACTTGTTACTTGTAAAAGAAATGTGAGGGGCAGCCAACATTTTTTTTTTTCGTTTTCTAATTGTACTTAAGAACCTTTTCTGATAGGGACTGATGGCTGTTTTCCCAGAGCTGCCGTACAGCTGTCAAAGGAAGCAGAGAGAGAGATGGCCAGAATGGAGTGAAGTTGGCACTCTATTAGACAGAACTGGTGACTTCCTCAGCCAGAACTGCAAGATATATTTATTCTTGACAGCCTCTGGTAACAGCCTCAGCTGTTTTGTGGTTCTGAAATTCAGTACCAGCAACTTGAGCCAGATGGAAAAAGAATACAACATACCTTTCTACTTCTTTCTAGAAGTTCTTAGGTACAGCTTATCTTAGAATTTAACTGTGAAGTTCAGTGACCACTGAACTACTGTGGTGTTTTGATTTAACTACACCTAATTTTTGTAGCCCCATCTAAATGAGTTTCAACAGATGTACAGTCCTGCGTGAGATGGCACTGCTGAATGTATTTAAGTAGTAGTTCTTTCTTCAGGTATGAGAATGAAGGCTAACTCTCTCATCTTCAGAAAGAGTGTTGGAAAAAATGTGCTGTGTTGCTGTTAAGCATTCCAAATTTATTTTTCAATCTTATTGTATCTACCAGATTTGCTAGTGAGGTCGCAGGTGTAGATGACTTGGGAACAACTGGAAGAGGAAATGACATGCAAGTTGGTACCTATGTTGAAAAGATGTTCATGTCTGAGTTATCAGGGAATATTATTGACATCTGTCCCGTTGGTGCACTTACCTCCAAGCCTTATGCCTTTACTGCGCGCCCATGGGAGACAAGGTGTGTGTCTCAGCTTACTGTGCAACTTTCTCTGTTTTTCCTATTACGCTTTGTCTGACAATATGCCCACATCTGGATCCAAAGATTTTTTCTGATTTTTTTTTTTAATTGTAGAACTCTTAGTAGACTAAATCTAACATTGTTACTGACTCAGAAATCTTTCTTGAAAAGGAAAAATGCCAGTTTCTGGGTATAGTTATAAACTACACTTAGTTTTAATTTTTTAGATTATGCTCATAATCTTTGAGATTATACTTACTAGAAAGATGTGTATAAAGAAAAATTGAAACTAATTAAAATCAAATTATTTAAAATATCTTTGACACAAACCTCTTTACTGTAAGTCTAAAGCTAACTCTATAGCACTTGATTATTTTTTAATATTTATTATGCAGTTGTCTGCTGTTAGTCTAAAGGAAACTCCAAATGCTTTGTTTATTCTCCTGAATAGGAAGGTAGAGTCCATTGATGTTCTTGATGCAGTTGGAAGCAACATTGTAGTGAGCACAAGGACTGGAGAGGTGATGAGAATATTGCCGAGGCTGCATGAAGATATCAATGAGGAATGGATATCTGACAAAACAAGGTGTGTGGGAGATATTTGCACACATGCATTTATGCACACATAGGCACACTTAAAAACCAGAAACCTGCACAATAGCTCCGACTCCTGATTTTTGCTGTTACTATTGGAAAGATACAGTGAAGAGTAATTGGTAAAACATACTTCTGATAACAGAGGCTATGGGGTTTTGTGGTATTTTCATTTATGTGGCATTTTCCTTTTTTTGCATAGTTTGGAGAAGGAAAACCTGTATTCTTTTTCTAATAATTGCAAACTTCAAACTTTGTTTAATATAGTCTTAGAAAGTATTCAGTGTTTTTGCTCTTTACTAATATCAGTGTGTTCACTCAGGTTTGCATACGATGGTCTGAAGCGTCAGAGGCTTACTCAGCCCATGATCAAAAATGAGAAAGGACTCTTTGTTTATGCTTCATGGGAGGATGTGTTAACTCGTGTTGCTGGTGTGGTAAGAGCAATTTTCAGTATATATAGCATGTAAAGTTAATTTCTAGGGCTGGACATGTTAAAGTGATTAATAGGGAAAGAGCTATATAGAAAAGGATTTTTTTCTCTAAGGTTAGTGGGAAGAATTTGGCTTCTATTGTACTTCCACTTAAATCTGTTATCTTTTGAATATGGTTCAGTATTTTGTGGATTAGACGTCCTGAAGAACTTTGCCTTATCGTGATTTCAAGAACATACCCCAAATTATGCACTGCCTGTATTTAAACAGCAAACTAAACTACTCCTTCAGAATCCCAAGAGGAAGTGCCTTTCTTAAATCACTCTGATCTGTCTGAATCTTTAAATTTACTGAAATTGTGCTATCAACACTTTCGCCATCGGAGCCATTAATTCTGAATTACTTTTTTCTGAATCGTGCCTGCCTCATTGCTCTCTGTGTGCAGTGATTGATTCTGGTGCTCAAATGAAGTGCTGCATGACTGCTCTGGATTTTGATTAAAATTTTATGTGGGTTGAAGTAGAATTGAGTAACTGTAATTGAACTTTCCTTGGGTGTTTCACTCTGTGGTACAGTAGCAGGATTTGTTATGAAAGTCATTGCTTCTCAGATAATGCCTGGGGATTGAGTTTACTACCAGAGCTTGTCCAATGGAAGTTTGTTTTTTGTCTGTGCTGTAGCTTCACTAAAATAAAAGCATTAACTAGTCTTCCTCACAACACCAAATAAAAATCAGTCAGGTTTGATAATTCAAACGAGAGACCCCTGCATAGAGTTGTTCCTTGCTTCAGTTGTGAGCTCTGAAGGAGTTGGAATTGCTGCCTTGCAGAAGTCTCATACTGCTGATTTTTGTGTTCCTCCAGGCTAGTAGACTGCCTGTCTTTGGCTCGTCCTAATGTAACGCATTTACCTGGGCCCAAAGGGAATTCATTTCTGTGGTTTCTTTTGCTTATGTTTATACTTTCTATCCCTCCAGCTAAAGGCTGTCCAAGGTAAGGATGTAGCAGCAATTGTAGGAGGACTGGTGGATGCAGAAGCACTAATAGCTCTAAAAGACTTGCTGAATAGAGTAAATTGCGATACACTCTGCACAGAAGAGATCTTTCCTACTACTGGAGCTGGGTAAGAATTCAGGCAAAGTTCAAAATTATTGTTAATAAACTTTCCTGTCTGTTAATCATTTTATGGTAAGAATCTGAGATGACCAAGGATAGTAATTGCTGATGTGTTAGCATGTTATAGAGTATTGATTGTGAGCAGAGGCAGAAGTCTCCACTACAGCAAGGTTTGTGTGCTTCACATTTACTGAGTCTGCTGCAGTTTGACAACAAGCTGCTGAGAGTTTTGTATTTTGTTATAAGTTTGATAATTCAATCATTTTATTTAGTTGTCTGTGTTGTAATTCTTCTCATGGTTGCTGTTTCTGACACTCAGGAAAGCTGCTGATTGTATTTGGGTTAGTAATTCAGAATAAAAAATCTTTTTCCTGAGATTAAAAAAAAGTATATATTTGGGGCATCTACATTTTTTTTTTTTTTCACATTTATTTCTTTACTCCTTCCCTGAATGTTCACTGCCTTGCTTCTTTCTTATGTCACTGTTACAGCACAGATTTACGCTCTAACTACCTGCTTAATACCAAGATTGCTGGAGTGGAGGAGGCAGACGTCCTGCTTCTGGTTGGCACCAATCCACGCTTTGAGGCACCGCTTTTTAATGCTAGAATTCGAAAGAGGTTTGTATCCCTTGGTGGTAAACAAGCATGCAAATGCATCTGGATTTGGCGCAGTGCTCTACTGGAGCTGCAGGCAGTAAGTTGCAGGCATTCATTCAGGTGGACCTGGTGGATTTAGTTCACCCTTTATTAAAAGGGGACATGTAGACAAGGGGTGTCTCTTCTTCCTGTAGTGTACAGCTGTGTTTTGTTCATTTTCACTTTGTTTTACAGAGATTCATACGCTCATTTATTCCTTTCTTACGTAACACAGACACCTCAGACTTTGTCTTAAAGTTGCTTGTTAAAGCATAACTCTTTAAAGAACAGTTTTCAGCATCACTTTGCTCCTTTTTATATCACTGTTTTAACAAACTAGGCTTTCTGATTAGTAACAGTAATTCAAATGTAATGTTTTCTTTGACAAGCAGTGGAGCCATTTCTTTTGAACACTGCTAATTCGTCTTTAACAAGATGCATCAGTGGGTGATCACTGAAGTTAAAAAAGCCCTGTCCTACCTAATGTTCGGGGATTTTTCTAAAGTGCATCATTTTAAACAGTGACAACCTTCAAAACGTTGAGATGAAAAGAAAAATGCAATTAAATTTATGGAAAACCTGTTTCTTGTAAGACTGTGCTATGAGAAACTGCAAAAAAGAAATTTCTAACAGCAACATTTTTCTTTGTATCAAATAAGCAAGTGGATTTCTAAAACATTCCAATCCAGAACTCTTCTGTGAATGATTCTAATTTCAATTCTGAAGTAACAGAGTTAAACAAAAGAATAATCTTAATATTAGCAGTGGATGAGTTTTTTTTCTATTTTCTTTGCTTGTTTTTGCTTAACACTGTAAAAGATGCCTTAAAGGTGCAGCACCTCATTTTGTGCATGTTTTTTTTCCCATTAAATTGGCAAAAGTTTGAATGGAGGACTGAGGTCTGAACTTTCATAAGGTGTGCTGTTGCATTAGTCCCAGAACGTATATAGAGAAATGGCTCTAAAAACCATGAGCTTGCCCAAAATAATAATGTTAAGCCACATTTTATTAAAACAGTGAGTTATATTTAAACTGTTTTGAAAGAATTTGCATCCTATTTTGGGAAATTATATCAGTGGGTTTGGTTGACTAAAATCTTGTATTTCTTTTGTGTAACACTTGCTGTGTTTTCAGCTGGCTTCACAATGACTTGCACGTGGCCCTTGTTGGCTCTGCTGTGAATTTGACCTACACGTATGATCATCTGGGAGAATCCCCACAGATACTTCAGGACATTGCTTCTGGGAAACACGCATTCTGCAAGGTACGCGCTTCTTCTGAATCTATCAAGAGTTCAGATACATTGAATAACAGTCTGGATTCCTCACAGAGACAGACTTAATCAGAAGTACTGTGTATAGGGTTATTAGCTTTTAATTAAATGCAGAGATAGCGATTGGTGTTCACTAGGCATGTGTGAACTGTTTAATACGTTACGTAAAAACTTTCTGGTGCAGGAAACTCCTGAAATATTTCTTGATGTGAAACAGGCTGTACCAGCCACTGCTGTTTCCACTTAGGAGTCTGGAGTATAGTTCTGTACTAACAGGGTACCTACTGTCATTTCTCTTGTAATTGTTTCATTTAGCAATAAAGACTATTTCAGAACTGTAGTTTTGCATGGAAGACTCACGTAGAAATTATGCTATCTATTATATTATCTGCACTAAGAATAGTCATCAGAGCCTTAGAATTCATGCCTTGATCCTTCACAGGTCCTCAACCAAGCTAAAAAGCCAGTGGTGGTGGTAGGAAGTGCAGCACTGCAGCGCAGTGACGGAGCAGCTATCCATGCTGCAGTTTCCACCATTGCACAAAATGCCAGGACTAAGAGCGGTGTTGGTTCTGATTGGAAAGTTATGAACATCCTTCACAGGTTTGCTTTAAAGCTTTTTAGGGGGGCTGTTTTCGTTCACTTAATGCTGGCCCTACACAAGTTACCTTAACATATGCATACACATTTGTGTATACTCAAATGCTTTATTAGGTTAGAACCTGCAGGGAATGTAACTAGCAGAGGCATAAACAAAAATGGGTTTCTTGACCTGGCAAACTTATCAGGCTCTTAACAAGATTACGTTAGATTCTCTTATTCTGCACTTTTAACTATGGAATTTAATGTAAATTTAGAGGGACAAATTACAAAGAGCTTAACGTTCCAAAGTGCCCAGTAAAAGGCAGGGCAGACCACTGTCGTTTGCTAAATGATGGCTTCTTATCTCGGTAAAGAAAAACAGCATTGCAAGCTCATCTAAATAGTATGGCCTCTTATTTCTTTTATGTGCAAGTTCATAACTGAATGGTATATGCACCTTAAAGCTTTTCACCTTAGTGCTATTATTAATTCAGTAGGCAAGCTTCTCTTGTGGAAGTCCTTCCCCACTCGTTCTGAAACTGACTGTCATGCTGACAACTTCTGCAAAAGAAAAATGATTTCGGCAAGTACGGTTGCTCTCAGATTCAGAGATGCAGCGAAGTCCTTCTGTCAAATATTCCTTAGCAAGAGCAATGCTTGGTCCTCTCAAGGAAGCTGAAATGTAAAACCCTACTGTTGAAACTCAAACTTCTAATACCAAAATAATTCATTTTGCATGAAGGGAGAAATTTACTTTTTATTTCAGTAACACTGAAAGATATGTACTCTACAGAGATTTCTAAATATATCCATGAACATGTACCTGACTGTGTAGGATTATGGAAAAGTAAATGCTGCAGAATAGGAGTGGCAACTTCATTTTAAGAATGTTTTTTGTGTGTGAATAAATGAGTAGTGATGTAGTGGTGGTCTTAAAATTAAGATGAATCAGTGTGGTTCATGGTAGTCTTTCATCTGCCCTGTGGAAAAAGTCCTGCTAAGCAAAGGTCATGGCTGAAATGTGAACTGTGGTGTTCCACATGACAAGTTGGCTCTCCACTACTAGGTCTTGAACTGTATTGTCTGTCTTTGTTCTGCTATCCCATCTTAAATAAGTGGGATTCATCAGGAAGAGTTGAATTGGCATCAGTCAGTCTCTGTCAACTACTTTCTCAAAACTCACAGCTGCCTTTATGCTTCAATTTTGTCCTGTTAGAGATGTAGCAGTCCAAAATATTTGGTCAAAAAGTTAAGCCTGTTCTGATGAGAAAATCCTGAAATAACTTGCAGTCATGTTTGTTCCTGCAGGGTTGCAAGCCAGGTAGCTGCTTTGGACCTGGGTTTCAAACCAGGAGTGGAGGCAATTAGGAAAAATCCTCCCAAAGTATTGTATCTCTTGGGAGCAGATTCTGGTTGTATAACACGTCAGGATTTACCAAAGGATTGCTTTATCATCTATCAAGGTAATTAGTAGATATAAATTTAGGAGTGTTGTCAGCTAAAATCTGGAGAGAGAGCCTACACAGTGTCATAATCTTAGAAATGTATCTGACTCTTTGATAAATTATAGCCTTTCATTTCTGATAAGAAATGAAACTTCCAACATGCAACTGACAGACTTCTTTTTAAGTAGAAATAAGAAATTATTGGTGACTAACGGGAATATAAACCAGTTAGACAGTGTGCAGCTTAGTTTCAGACCTGGCAGAAAGATGTTGGTTCCCAGCTGTTCTGTCATACCAAAACATGGTATTATCTTAACTCGCTAAGCTCCCTGTTCCAGGAGTTCTACTAAGCTGAATGGCTATAGAGGCTGAATCACTTTTTTTTTTTTTTTTTTTTTTTTTTTTTTGCTGCTTGCAGACTTATCACCAAAGTGATGGGCTCAACATGAGGTATGATAAGACCTCAGAAAAGTCATCAAAATATGCTTTGTGTCACTGATTAAGTGAACCTCAAACTTTTTCCTCCTGGGAACACAGAAATTCTATATTACTTTACTAAAGTATTCTACTTTGTCTTATGTTGCTGTTTACTGCTTTTTTTTTTTTTTTTTTTTTTTTTTGCTGACCTATTTAGGACATCATGGGGATATGGGAGCTCCCATGGCTGATGTTATTCTCCCAGGAGCAGCATACACAGAGAAGGCAGCAACATATGTGAATACTGAAGGTAGGGCCCAGCAGACAAGAGTAGCAGTAACACCTCCTGGGATGGCAAGGGAAGACTGGAAAATCATTAGAGCTGTCTCTGAGGTAATGTTTCCACTATAAATTGCTTCTAGTAAAAGTATAGCGAGTCGTTAAGTTCCTTTGCTATTGAAAAGTGTTTCCAAAATGGTATGTTTTCAGGGAAATATATGCTTGTGGTCTTATATAACAGTGTTTTGTATTGAATCCTTTCATTATTGTGTGAGCTGAATAATACTGTTTACCTTTTATGGCTAGGACTAATGTTGTAGCTGCTGTATGCTATTGGAATGTATACTGGATGAAACTGTCTGGAATTTCTGCTGGTCTTCCTGATGTGCTTTAGAGCAAACTGATGGGAGAATACAATTTCTTGCTTTTAGAAAGAACAGTAATGCTTGGGACAGGATCTGGTATCAGGAAAGACACAAACATGTGTAGAAGTCACTGGAAGTGATGCATTGATAATAACATCAACTTCCATCACATTCGGTAGAAAACAAGGGAAAGTGCAAGCAAGGTTATATACATGTATGAAAATATTCTGTCTTCTTTGTTTTTCCTGATTTTTTTTTTAATTATTATTTTTCTCTTTTACCATGAGGTAGTTTTAACTGTATGCGTCAAAAGCTCATAGAATACTGTGATTGCTGTAAAGGCTTCAGTCGATATGTTAGAACTGCTAGTGTTTTCAGGAGCATAGTTTTCCTGATTTATTTATTTTTTTACTTTAAGTGTGCTAATGGCTTGGTAATTAAAATACTATGTATTGAACATACGGATTTGATAGCATTTCTTTCTGTGAATTTCTCAGCTGGCTGGTTTGACCTTGCCTTATGAGAACCTTGATGAAATACGGAAGCGTTTAGAAGAAGTCTCTCCTAACCTGGTCCGATATGATGATGTGGAGGAGGCTAACTACTTCAAGCAGGCAAATGAATTATCAAAGGTAACCAAAACACTTACGCATGGTCTAATGCTGTTACACAGGTGAATGCTTTTTAAGAAAATGAGCCACCTTCATACATAGTACTGTGCGTCTAATGAGATCTATACTTAACAGTGAATGCAGATTTCACAGCAGAAATACTTTGGTACCAAATTCCTATCATAAAGCTGCTTAATTTCATTTTTCTTCCTTTCTTGCCACAGTTAGTAAAGCAGCAGCTTCTTGCTGATCCTCTTGTTCCACCTCAGCTCACAATAAAAGACTTCTATATGACAGGTATGTAGAGGATGACTTTTCCATTCTGAAACCTGCAATACATCTTACTTTGCTTTACAGTATGGTTTTTATGAGGTGTTTAAAGCTTTCCACTAATATATGTTGAATTTGACTCTTCCTTCAAAATTTTCTCATAAAAGATGACTTGGCATTTCTACAAAGAATAAGGCATTTGTCTTTCTCATCTTTGTATGCAGTCCTGTACTACATATTTTTGTATTGGCTGTGTAAATCTGCATATGCTGAAAAATTAATAGTTTACATATAAGTGGTTTTGTCTTCCTTTTTCTGCAGATTCCATCAGTAGAGCATCCCAGACAATGGCCAAGTGTGTGAAAGCTGTTGTTGAAGGTGCTCATGCAGTGGAAGAGCCGGCAAGCTGCTAGTTACTGATCAAACCGCTACCACCTCCATCCAAGTATTTGTTGCAGTTAATAGCTGTGACCAATACTTTTTTTTTCTTTTTTTCCCAGAAGCTATTTGCTAGGCAGTGGCATTTCCTTTTTCATTCACATTTTCATCAGTTCACATGGTCCCATAATATAGGACTCTTGTGGCTGGAGAGAACATGCAGCATTCAACTTGCTGTATCTAGAGGCTGCATATATGATGATTGTATACAAATAAATTATAATATTAAACAAGCCATTACCCATGTAATTTATAAAGCTCATGCTTCTTGTATGAAATCTCAGTAGGCAACTCAGCCCCAGTAGAAGTTTTGATTTGCCAAGAACAATTTTTTTTTTTTTTGAAGCCTAAACACTAGATTGTAACTTTCCAGAGCATCTAGGTATTTTAAACACTCATGAGGATGTAAACACTCTACTTTGGTCTTGCACTTTCAGAGCAAGTTGTCTCTCTTTTCAGTCAAACGTACCTGGTTTGTGTCAGTGTTTACCTACCGCTCCTCTAGATATTTTGATGTGTTTCTCCATTTTGTTGGCAGTTGAGAAAACTACTCAAAGGAAGAAATATTTTTATGTTGTGAGAAAGAGAAAGCAATTTACACACAGCTTTGAAGTGTTAAACTTTTTAAAACTTAGCAAAAGATAAAAGGCCTTCAGCTGTACCAATACAAGAAAAAAATCTCACTATAGTTCCTCTGTGCACTGATGTTTTTATAGCAAAGTGAAAGAGGAGACTGGGGTTTCATTTTAAAGCTTTGCAATGACTTCAGAACAGTGAGTATCTGCTCAGTGCTACAGAATGATGGATAATCTGAGTTTAGAAGGTTAGGTACCCCAGTAATAAGGTACTAGAGTAATTAAGGTATAGAAGAATCCTTCTAGGAATCTGCAGATTGAAGCACTGTTACAAGGTCATTACTTCTAACTTTTTTTAGTTTCTTTCACAAGGAAGACTTATGTTTTTTCCAGGGTAGAATAATACTGAGTTCATACGAATGCTGCTCTAGAATTCTTAACTTTCATAAAGCTCTTTCTTTCATCTTTGACATTTTTCAATAACAAGTAGCGTTTTAAAGGTTCTTTTCCTCCTCCCAAGGAAGAAGCCTCTTCCTGCTTTCCTCAGCTTTGCCCAGTCTGCCTTACCCCAACCAAGCACAGGATGTTGCTCAACCAAGCCTGCCATTTTCCAGTTATCAACAGGGTCAGTTCTCTTGGTGGTACAAAGTAACTATTCAGTTCATGCAAAGATACTATGCACATTAAGCAAACATCTGGAAGTACTGTAGTCTATTTTTAATGTGGCAGTTAACAGGTATGTCCGTACATGTGACCAAATGCAGCATAAAACCTTCCTCTGTCCTTGTGGAATGTTACTTCTTTAGGGGAAAAAGGAGGCTGTGGCAGGGACAGCAGAAGAAGAATGTGTATATAACAGCATATGCTAAAAGCAAGACAGCTGGTTCTTTCCATAAGTGGTGGGTTCAAAAAAAAAAAAAAGTTTACTGAATACAGGATTCAGTAAAATAACTGGCTCTTATGTTCCTTGGATGAATTCCTTTCCCCCCCCCCTCCCCAAATCCATATTGTACATATTATAATTTCAGTTGTGCAGCAACTCGGTCACTTCTTCATTTCACAATTTATAAAGGCTAAAAAAATCAACAGCTTTTTTTTTATTAAATATCATTATTTAACTCTGGGAGCACAGGCACATTATTATTACATTTGAAAGTACTGCATCCTTCAGTTAGCGTGTGTATACAGGAGATACTTATTGTAAAAAGATAATTAGTACATGCGGTGTTGCTATCCTTTCTCTGCCCTCTCCCCCTGCCACTTAAGCAGTCACTAAGTAGAGAACTTCTTAGACAAACTTGATAATAGCAACAAGGCTCCACAAATTTGATTACTGGAAACTAGGTAGTAAAGAGAAATGGGCATGCTTATCAACTGAGTTAATAGTTCAAAAGCCCATACTGCTTTTGTTTGCTGTGCTTGCTGGGCAGATTTACACGTATGGACATCTGTTCAGGTGTAAATAAAAAGATAAGTAGGGGTCCACACAGAAATGGAGGTGATGTAGGCTACACAAAGGATGTGAGAGCTGAGGGAGATCAGTTCCCAAATGCAGTCCTGATCATACCCAATGGACAGCTGACACACTTTCTCACTTATTGCAGGACCTGTTACAGAACAGTAACCTTCATCTTGCTTTTTCCTGTACTCTCCTGCCTGCATGGATATCATGAGAAAGAATGTGTCGAGCAGAGGCAGATAAGTTCAGTCACTAAGGGCTCTTTTCTCTTAATGCAGTACTATGTAAACAAGCTCTTAAATACGCCTTACATTAAACCTTGCTTTCATGTAGCCTTGTCTTCAGCAGAAGGTTGTGGAGAAACAAAATGTTGCATTGATTCAAGGTAAAGCCTTACTAAGCACTTGTATTTTGGAGCAAGTTTAGGCAAAGTTAGCACCAGCAGTCAGATTAAAGAGGATCAAACTGTTCCCTTTTCCCACCTCCTGTCAGAATAGTGCAGACACGCTTTAGACTTAAGTTTTTAAATTGTGATTTAAAAAAAAAAAAAAATCCCTACTCAATATTCACTTGACCCTAAAGCACGGGCAGCCCATGGTCCAGAGGGACACTCTTTAAATCCTGGCAACTTAGTGAGATTCTTTGATTTAAAATAAAAAAAAAAAAAAAAAAAAAAAAAGGTAATCAGGCAACATGGTCCCAAATGGAAAGTAAAGTCAAACTGAGATGTGCTTTCAGCAAGACTTTGAAAGAGCCAACGAAACTGGGCCACTTGTAAAAATAGTTCTAAGTGTCTCATTTTAACATGTATTTTGAAGTATAGCTCAAGGTAGAGAAGCAAGTATCCGCAGTATTTCCCCAAAAAGTGAAAATTTGGGATCAATGCCCAAATATTGCACTTTTTATTTCTGTGCTACCCATCATGGGATGTCCCATACCTTTTTTGAAGCATGTTGTGCAGGACACTGTCAGAAATCTGAGAGATCACTGATTTGGTCTAGAGTTGGAATTATCTTTCTAATTTGCAGTGATGACCAAGACCCACTGTAACCTGAATGCAGATGGGTAATTGAAAGAAAGTCTGGTAATAAAGTGTGTAGCTTCTTAATAGCCATGATTACAGTTAATAAAATATCAAATAGGCTCAAGTGGATAGATAAGGGAAAGTGCAATAACATGCTTTCAACTAACAGTGGCCTCTCTAGTAAAATAGGACTATATTAGAGCACTCTGCTGGGGCAGTTTATTTCATTTGTCTTCTATTTAAAGAAGTCTGTACAGATGCCTGTCATGTACCTTGGACAGCTTTTCCACAATTTATCATCTTACTATTTTATATTTGCTGAGACTTAGGAACCAATAACACTTACTTAATGCAGATTAAAATACACATTGATAATGAAGAACAGGTTAGTAAAGTCTTAGTTAATTACTATTTTCGGTTCACTATCAATTTATTATTACCATGCAGTAAGCTAGCATATGCCTGCTCCCACTTGGTTAAATACCTCTGCAGCCTTATTCCTACTGAAAGCCACAGCAAAATTCCCATTGCTCCAATAAGTTTTATTATGGACCTTAAAACTCAGAAAAATAAAGACAGTCATTTATTCTTGGTGTTATGCCAGTTCCCTAATACGCACCAGTACAGGATAATGGGAATCGAGACATCCTATAGGCAACTGCTGCACTAAACAAAATGCCCATGCTAAAGAATTGTTTAAAAAAAAAAAAAAAAAGAATGAGCACTGTTCAATATACACTGCTTTTTAATGGTTAGCTCAATCTCAGAACTAACCACAATTAAACCAGCAGTGCATAAAGATGCTGCTCAAGATCTTATTTAGGAGAACAAATCTTATCAGAACTTTTTTTTTGTCACCCCTTTCAGTGCTTAAATGCCTAAAGATTTCATACATCAATTGAGCTCTGTGTATAAAGATTTCTATCAAACATCTACACACAGAGTTGTCCCTCCTCTTCACAGGTATTTCTCAAATAATTTGCTGATCATTTTCTGAAACATTTTAAGACTTCAGAAGTGTTTCTTCAGAACACGTGCATATCAGAAAATAATCCCATAGTGCTGCCATAAAGTTGTTTGCTGAAGAGAGACTTCATCATGTGCACAGTTTTCAGTTATGATCCAAAGGTGCTTGGAGTCCATGTGATCTTGGGAGAGAGACAATTTGCTTTTTGAAGCAGTCTCCTCCAATAACTGGTGTATAACCAAAAGCATCTATTTCAGTTCTTTTATTAGACTCACAAAGCTTATTCAATGTGTTGCTGCCCTCTGTCTCACTATTAATACCAGCGAGATGCATCAGCAAAGCATGCCTCATTAACTTGGAAGTAGTGATTTAGGGAACATTAATTTTCTTTGACCACTCTGTGCTCAAGCATACAACACATTTACTGGCTGGTGTGGTTTGTCCAGGATTTTGGCCATACAGACCTATTCTGTAACAAGGAAATGGAAGGGACAGAATTCCTGTCTGCATTCTGCACAGGGGTGGTTTCTCGCTATGGGCTCACACACCTTCCTTGTGCAGGAGTCATGGCCATTGAATTTTTCCTCAAAAATCATTTCAGAGCACAGGTCCGCTCTTATCAAAATGATGCAACTCCCGAGCTATGAGTCTTGTCCATAACTGTATAACATATATATAATATAAACAATTCTGCATGGCTAAAGCTAGCAGAGTTTGCTAGCTTTGTTGTGAGCAAAATAATATAGGCAATTTTTAGTAAATAACTAAAAAGAAAATCTTTTGAATCCATTCAGGCATACAGAGTTTTGTTAAATTCCCCTGCCCATATGATGGAGATTTTCATTTCTCTGTTGAATGATTACAACAGCCGGCAGTCCACATTTCTAAGATATAACTAATTTTCCCACTTTATTTTCTAACAAAGTATTGCTTATATATATTAAAAAAAAAAAAAAAGCCACTTTGCACTTTTCCTATTCCAAACTATATTCAAAACGTTTCTCTTTAGCTTCTGGTTTTGCAGTTAAGACCATTCAAACTGATCTCAGGATGTCACCAAAACTCATCATGCTGCTGTGATACATGTTTAATCACAGAATCATTAAGGCTGGAAAAGACTTCTAAGATCATGTGCTCCACCAGCACTGCCCACTAAACCACGTTCCTTGGTACCATTAGGCATGCAAGTAATCCGATTAAAGTCAGTATCTGGAAGTCAAGCACGTAAGGCAAAGAAAGGGTTTAGCATTGTTTCTGTACTTGGGTTCTCAAGCGCTTTCTTTCACAGGCTTTTCTCTAACAAGTTGTATCATCTGCATCCCATTTCAAAAAGCTCTAAGACACCCCTCATCTTGCTGTATGGGTATTCTCAGGAGCACCACAGACTGACTCGGTGCAGATCAGCTGTTAGCATTATGTCTCCCTCTCTATAACAATTTTTCAATAGTGCGATGAAAAGAACTAGCCTGAATTACATTTGAATTACACCAACCTACTGACTTCCAGTTCTATGCAGCAATTCTTGTCCAACACACAGATACAAGAAATCACCTGGTGTAGGAACTTAAATACTTCTTACAGCAAAACTCTAATAACTTTGGAGTTTTATGCAAGTGAGTATGGAGC
Organism: Meleagris gallopavo; assembly: GCF_905368555.1. NCBI lineage: Eukaryota > Metazoa > Chordata > Aves > Galliformes > Phasianidae > Meleagris > Meleagris gallopavo. Next base: position 11,994,427 of record NC_139410.1, read on the forward strand.
AATTTCTCAAAAACCCCTGAATCACTAACCAGGCCTGCAAGCATCTGAAAAACTGGTCTGAGAATTTGGTCCATTACTTATCTAGACTAAAAGGAAATATTAGTTTGTTCTGCATCTGTTTCAGTTCTGAATCCATTGCCACAGCAGAGCATTTATTCATAATATTTCAAAAAAAATTTTTTTTTAAATCATCCCAATTATGATCAACATTTGTAATCGCTGTCATTCCTGCCATGAGTTTTAGATGCAGAATATAAAAGTATTTTTATTTAAATATCCTGCAAAATAATCATTATATTTCATGCTTCAAATGACACAATAATGACTGGTAAGATTACAAAGTACCCTAATTATGCCATTACTTTTATACAATTTTTTCAAATGTGAAACAGGAGCAGTGCATTTGATTATTGCTATTATTTTCCTAATGTCAGAGCTGAATAATGCACTTAATGGATTAATAATCTGATACAAAAAACACCTTTGCAGTAACTCCACGGAATGCAACGCTGCATTATTCAAGCATGCTAATTAGAATAACCATCATTTAAAAAAAATCCAGCCAAACAAAAAATACAGTTTGACGCAAAGACCAACTGACTTTTAATTAAACTTTAATTCAAGCTAATTAATCTACATGAAAAAGCCATGATGAAAACACAAACTATGCTCGCCAGGCTACTGACAAAGTGTATTTTCAGAAGAGAATGAAGGAATATATCTGTATTTGGAAAATATATATTTAAGTAAAAAATTACAGTAAGAGAGGTAAGACTCAATGTATTCCAGATTTGACAGAGGAGAGGGAGGGTGCAATAACACACTAAACAACCCAATACCCTCATTCATATGACTTCAGTCTGATTGCAGCTCAATTAGTTACACCACCTGAATAATTTTTTACAACGAAAAAAATGTAAATGTATTTTTCCATGTATAGCTTATTAGTTCCCTAATTATTTCCTCTTTCTCCAGGAGGAATAAATAGGCATCTTTGCAGTCCCCTGTGCTGGGCTACATATAACCCTATTGCAAACATTATGATAGGTCTGCTCAATGCAATGATCAGCGTCCTCACCTATGGACACAGTACAATCTCACATCGTTTTGACAGCATTTTATCTATGTTTAACAATCTCATAAAAGCATCTGAAAGAAGGAAAAATACAATGACCATCCTGTATTACAGGGTACTGTAGCATAAGTTAACAGCATTTCTCAACTTCGCAAGCAAGAAGTCAGGAATAATTGTATTCATAAATATCAGAAACAAAGCCCCCAAATCAATACAGCAACTTAGGAAGAACCCAAACAGATTTTTTTAAAGCTGCAATATGCTTTGAAAATATTAACAAAAACTTAACTGTTACCTCCAAATTTCCTCCATGAGCTTTATTTTTCACATCCCCTCCTGAGGGGCAGACAATGCTGAATTTATGACAGATTAGCAGAATTTTTCAGTATCTATCACAGGTTCCACTCACATTGAATCTCCCATGGCTTTTCTATAAGCTTTCCTAGTGCATAGATATATTAATATTTATATATATTATATATAAATTAAAAAAAAAAAGCTTTTCTTTTCTTACCTGTATATTCAGTTTTACTTACAATGCCTTCAGAGAGAGGATGTAATGATACAGTTCTGCCAAACTATCCTGCCTTAATCGCAGTTGCTTTACTAGCAGTACCAGCACCACAAAAAGTTACACTGACTTTCACAATTGCACATTAATTTTTAGAACTATCACAAAACAATAAAAAGTTGTCACATTTCTAAATTATAGGAAAAAATGAAAGTTCTTATTTTTAAAAGAAAAAAAAATTCAAAATAATTTTTTTTCCATACCTCTTCTTTTTTTTTTTTTTCCCTCCCAGAAAGCTGATCTTAACTTGATATAAATAAAATTATTTCTTCAGTCACATACCTTTGTATTTTATTTTTATTCAAAATAATAAGTCATATACACGAATTAAAAAAATTGCTTTTGTCCATTCGGCTCCCTCCCCTAAATCGACACTTTATAAAAACCTTCTGTACTTTTTTCCCCCTCCCTCTCTCCCTCTACTACCTCCAAGATGGTAGGAAAGTTGTTGTTTTGGAGGGGAGAGGAGCCGCTCTGTGATGTTATGTCCTCTCGGTGCCTGTAGTGGTGCTGTAGGAGGCTGCCGGCTCTCTTCTTGAGCAGCCCCAGCAGCCCTGCCTTCTTTGCTGGAGAATATATTCAGGGATTCCCCTTAATAATCACCTACCCTCTGAGCACTTTGTAGTTTTAAAATAATAAAGAGCCCCCAAAGCTTCCTCCTCACAAAAAAGCAGGATCTCCTCAGAGCCAGGGGGCAGCAGCTCCTCAGCACAGAGCCCGAGCCCATTCCCAGTCCCTCTGCCGGGGAGGAAACTCTGATCTGTCAGCCCAACAGAGGGAAAGGGGGGAGAGGAGAGAGAGGAGAAAAAAAAAGCAGCTGGAAAGGTAAGCCAGGCCCGGCCTGCATCCCCGGGCTCGCGTAGCGCGGCAGGCGGTGCGAAGGGAGCAGGGCGGGCGGAGAGGCGGGCTACGCGAGGCCGGGGATCGGCCGGGGCGGTGTAGGCCGCGGCGGGGGGTGAGGGGAGCCGGCGGGGTTTCGCGGCTTTCGGGCGCCGAGAGGAGCCCCGGAGGGGGGTGAGACGGTCGCTGGGGCTCAGCGGGAGGGTCGGGGCGCGGCGCTGCGGAGCCTTTGCCCAGGAGGTGAAGGGCGGTGGGGGAGAACGGGGGCGGGGGGGCGCTAGGCCTCAGCGCGGCGCGGCCTGCCCGCTTCGCTCCCCGCCCCACCGGGCCCCCCGCGCCGGGCCCCGGGCCCACAGCGGGCCGAGCCCCGCCGGAGCCGGAGCCTCGCGGGCAGGGGGAAGGCGGCGGGGCGCGGCGGCGGCGGGGCCGCTTCCAGCCCCCACACCACGGCGGGGCGAGGGGGGCCGAGGGGGGGGCGCGGACCGGGGGTGCCGGGGGCGGCATTAATTTCCCGAAATGACTTGTAACGAGCGGCGGCGGTGCGGGGGGTGGGGGCGCCCCTTCCCCCGGCCCGGTCCGGGGCCGCCGCGGTGGAGGCGGTGCCGGTCCCGCGGGGCGCGCGGGACCGCGGCCTGGAAAGTTTCGCGGCGTTTTTAGGGCGCTCGCCCCACTCTTCGCCGCCGTCCGCCCCGCCTCGGCGGCCCCGGGGATGGGGTGGGGGCGCCCGGGACGCGGCCGCGGTCTCTCCCCCTCCCCCGGCCCCTGACCCTTTCCGCGGGCACCCCCACTCATCCCGGCCCTTGTCCGCTTGCTCGGGTTATTTCGCCTCCCAACTTTTTGGGTGGGATCGGGGGGTTTCTTTTGGAGGTTGGCGGGAAGGCCGTTAGGGCTCCCCGTAAGCTGCCCCCGCGTGGCGGGCGTACCCCAAAACCAGGGGTCGGGGTGGGGGGCAAAGGCCTCACCCTCGTGCCGAGCCATGCGCCTGGGCTGGCCGCGGTGCCTGCCCTGCCCCGGAGCCCCCAGCCCTGCCCGGGGCCAGTTGGCACCGCCGAGCTGGGGCGATGGCCCTGACCCCGCAGCCTGGGAAGGGGACCCCCCTCGAGGCCCCATTCCAACCGGGGCGGTTCGAACATGGTCTCCGGCCCTGTCCCACATCCTCAGCTGTGGAGACGGACATGGTGTGGGCCGTAGAGGGACAAGTGAGGGGCATCGGTTGCCTCTGAGTTGCTGCTGCCGGGAGCGGGAAATGAAAGGATGCTTTTTTCCAGGGAAGGGACCGTCTGTAGTTGTGAAGTGAGCCCACTGGAGAGCCAACCAATACGCTTCACCCTGCACAGGTGAATCAGCTCCGGTTTCTCATGCTGGAGATGCATACTTTTGTTCAAATGTTCCTTAAAATGCCTTTTTGCTCAGAAGGCTAATTGCTTTGTACAAGTAACCTTGAATATGTTTTGAGAATGACAGTAACAACTTACAGCTTTATATTACACCATCTGATTAAAATATGTAGATCTATAGTTAGTTCTAACTTCGTTACTTAACAACATATGAGAGTTTATTTTAAGGCTGCTCTCAATTTTTGACGATTGGTATACTTAAAAGTGGCAAATTTAGGACAGCGCATCGTTCCCTTCCTGCTGAGTGTCCTGTGTCCTCTGGGCACCACTTGTACCAGCAGTGCCACTCAAACCATACCAACTGGGTACTACTGTGGATGGGTAAACCCCAGCACCAGTGTTGCCTGTGTAGCTGTCACTTGCAGCCTAGTGACATTGTTGCAACCATCTTCAGCCTTGTATGTGATTTGTTTGTATTATATACATGCGTAAGACAGATTTTATTAATTGTAAAGCTAAATTGCTTACAGAAAGCAACCCCAAATTTACTTAGTAGGTGTAATTTTGATGTTTGAGTACTTTCATGATGAATGAATGAGCTGTATGTAGGGCCTGGTCCTACAGAGTTGCATGTATTACCATGTTTTCGCAGTATGGCAGGTCCTCAGGAAGCAGAAATTTATTGTAATGCAACATAGAAATTCTGATTGCTTATAACTGCTGAAAGGCAGCTCTGTGAGGAGCTCTGCTGCTTTATTTTACTTACTGAGTATTCCTACTGAAGCAAGAATTATATTCCTGTATTGTGTGAAAATAAGTTTGTTTGTCTATGCACCACCTGGACTAAAAATAAGGCAGAAGTGTTTTTTTTAACCTCGTACGCGAGTGCCAGTTAGCTCCTATTTCGATGAATAAAAGGTTTAGACTTAGGGTTGTTTTGGTTTTTTTTGTTTTTTTTTTTGTTTTTTTTTTTTTTTAACTCAAGTACAAATATAAGGTACATTGTGTTATATTTTAGTCTGTTCTTTCTCTCTGGATCATGGTTTAGATATTTTGAGATATCATTTTAGTTTGCGTTTTTGCGATGTTGCAATTCCTTAAATGTCCCATTTATTGCTGTGTCTGAAGACCTTCTTTCTGCAGTCTGTCGCCCTGGCAATCCCTGGGCTTGTTTATAGCCATGTTGAAATAAGTGTGCTTCTGTGCAAGCATGAGGATCGTGTTGTGTGGATGTGATTGCAGGACGGGGGCCTTGGACTGGGTCAGATAGAGCAATCCTTGTTCAAAAGGCTTCTGAGATAGGGAACCAGTCTGGAGCCTCAGAGGAGGAATAGCCATATTTAGGAAATGTTACACTGAAATCTATAGGAATGTGCTCTTGGCTACAAATTTCAGTAACAAATGTTACTACTGATCATCTTTCCTCCTTGAAACCCAAGTTTCTACTATTCCTGCTGAAGTTTATTTTGTGTAGGAAAACAAAATCAGCAACTTGCACAGTTTTGAACATAAAGTATTTGTTCCTCTCTCCTTAGTTACTTTTTCTGTTACTTGTTCTGTTGTTGACTGGGACTTCTCACAAGTCTGTATGTTATTTAGTTACTATTAGCGATAATACTCAAATTTAGTTATGTATTTACTCTGCTGTATCATGAAAAGTAATTCATATTATCAGTGTTGCTTAAAACATGCAGTTGCTTTTTCATTAATACGTTGGACACCTTTATGCAATATATATTGCCTTTTTGCAGAGTTGAAGTAATGCGCCTTCTAAGAAGGCAGAATGAGGACAATGTTGCTGCTTCTGTCTTCCTAGGTAGATTTCCACATGTGAAAACTAGTTCAAAATGTGATTCTAGGCGGGAACTAAAAGTATCCAATAGGATCTCGTATGCTCAGTGCCTGCATCTTGGGGGTAGGTTCGTCCCAGTTCTTGCGTGTGTGTGCAGTGTCTTTGTCACTTGTGTGGGCTCTTCAGAGGTTTTCTTGAGCTAAGACTGCATTAGTTAGTAGAGAGATGAGAACTCCTATAGCTGACTTTATTTACCTTGGTTACCTCCCAGTGTTCTGTCTTGAATTGGATGCTTTTACTGATAGGACTCTTTCTGGGTTTAAAGCAGGCTTGGATTGGTACGACGTTATCATTAGATTGAGAAGTAAGCCAAAATTGGGGTTAAGTCATAGAACAGGGACAGAAACTACAACTCTGTGGTGTCAGTGGTGACCACAATTAGATGTGGTACAGCTTCTTTTGATAAAACAGAGTACTTCTCAGAGAGATACTTGTCTCTAGATATGAAATAGAAAGAAAAGGAGTCATAGAGTCACAGAATGGTTTGGATTGGAAGGGGCCCTTAAGATCACCTAGTTCCAACCCCCTGCTATAGGCAGGGACACCTCCCACTAGACCAGGTTGCTCAAAGCCCCATCCAGCCTGGACTTCAGTGCTTCCAAGGAGGGGGCAGCCTTCTTTCTAATAATACAGGTTTTACTAGTACTGACTGGACAGTTTTATGGTAAGGTAGTTTTAAATGTGTGTCATTTTGTAATGACTCTTATGGCTTCTGTTCCACTCTGAGTGGATTAAATTACAAGTTGCCAACAGCATGTTCAGATCCACGTGTTTATTGTCAGTCTCAGCAAAAAGGATCAGGCAGTGGAAGCACAGGGAATTTTTCTCTCTTGGTCAAATCAAGGAATCAGCAGAACTGCTATTTATGCTGTTTGTGGAAAATCTGAGGTTTGTGGAGATCAGAGTTCTGCTTTCTGGCCCCAAGGTGATGTTTTTGGGCACGTGTAGGCAATTGCACCTAGTCTGTGAGATGACATGAACACACCAAACTGTACAGCATTAAGTCTGTGCTGGTATTAAGAATTCAAAGAACACAGTTAAAAGTCACAATTAAAGAGATGTTATTCATATGCGATGTGTGAACCTCTGAGCTCAGTCCTCTTAATTATACATCTTTTAACTGTTGACATATAATAATTTCATTGCAATTTACAATGCATTTGGGGATTCCGTTGCCTAATTTGGTCTCACTTAGGTTGAATGTCAAATTCTGAGCATACATTTGACAGTGGATCTAACCCACATGGTTTGAAACATTCTGATGTTTTCTGTGTGGTGTTTTCTCAGGCTTGCTGATTGGATTTGGGGTTGTAATACTTTGGCTTCAGTAATAGTGGCCAGGCCATTAACTTCTCTGTAGAACACAGGTGATGCCAAGTACCAATTTCTGTATGACACAGTGCTGGTACTCAGTACGATCTCACAGAGATTTCCCCAAGACTGGCTGTGGTGGTGTTTTCTGCCTTCTCTGAAGGAACGTTTAACTGTATTGGAAGAGATAATGCTGACTTGGAGCCAGTGTGCACTGTGAGGGAGCCCGTTATGCCTGCTTGTGAGCACTGACAGTGGCTGTGTGCTGGCTCCCTCCTATGCCTGGCAGCAGGCACTGGCAGCTGTGCAGGTGTGTGCATGTGTATATTTAAGTCTCATTTGTCTTTTCATAGCCACTTTGCAAACCACATGTTATGTCACAGTGTGGCTTTGCTATGCGTCCTGCTTGTCCTCACGTGAAGGCCTTGCTGGGATGCACGGTTTGTTGCCCTTTGCATGCCTGGACAGGGCTTTTACCAGAAGGAGGAGATTTTCTTCCAGTCATCTGCTCAGGTGTAAGACATGAATATGTTACCAAATGACAGATGTTAGTGGCAAGCTTGTAAGAATATAGGAATACCCTCTTGGTTAAGCTCAGGGATTGATACAACCCGCAGTTCTGTCTTGGACAGTGGGAAGAACTGATGCAGTTGGGGCAGAATATGAAAGCCCAACTTCTTTTAAACGTTTTCTTCTTTTGTTCCTCCAGCATCTGTGTTTATTAAGTTGGGTGTGCTAGCAGGTACATCACTGCCTACTTTTAGCGTCAGTGGTCACGCTCTATAAACTTTTCTTTTGCCTTCAGAACTCGATGATGCTGCCTGCTCCCTCAGCCTCTGTGACAGTGAGTTCCAATGGCTCACTACTTGTGAGCAGCAGCAATAGAGAAGTACTTCTTTCCTGTGTTTTGAGTCAATCTCATGCTGACTTCCCCAGGCACCCCTAGTTCTAACATTGTGTGACTTGTCACTTGACCATTCTGTAGTCACTTATCCCCTGCCATTAGGATGTTTAAAACCTTGGTCATATCCTATGTCACTTGGCAGTGATAGATTTCTGAATTCTTCTGTTCTTACTCTCAAAATGTTATGCTTAGAAGCAATTGTTTAAGGAAAATGTGGGTTCCTCCAATAGTAGCCTCTGGTTTCTCATTTGTGGGTTGTGGCTAGAGCCAGTCTAAAGACATGCTTGCTTAAATTGAGTTTGTTTTGAACCTCTCTGCAGCTGCAATGTGGAGTATAATTGCGGACCCCAAAACAACGTCCAGAAGGGTTTGCGCCCTGAGAGTTGTGCGCAAGGTACAGCTGCTCGAGCATTTCATTTTCCACGGGAAGTCCATGTTTCCGTCATCTCTGCTGAATCCTGTGGGACAAAAATATTTTCTCCCCACCCACCGTTTAGCTAAGCGTAGTTTCAGTTCTCTTCAGTTAAGTGACATGTGCCTGTGCTGCGCTTGTGCTGCTTTCTGTGTCGCTGCAAAAAACTCTGCTAACAACTCTTACATTGTTTCAAAGAAAGCACTACAACAGATGAAATCAGAATTGATAAATTAAGAAGTCTTTGTTTTATATATACATCTGTTAAGGATGGAAAAGACCTCTAAGATCATCTTGGTCCAATCCCAGCCTGCCCCACCATGCCCACTAACCATAACCCTCAGTGCCATGTGTCCATGCTTGTTGAGCACTTGTATGTGGCAGAGAACAAAAAGAAAAGGCTCTTTGTAGGCTTGGTGTGAGTTGAGTCTGTCGGCATATCCATGCAGCACTGCTGCCTTTCCAGGGTTTGTGTAGCAGCCTGCCCATCAGACGTGTATCGTCTCACGTGGTTTGTGAGGGTTGCTGTAATTTCCCCGTGTAACATTGGCTGCTGGGTGCGTTAGCTTTTTTTTCTTTCATTACTCTGTAGCTGCACTGATCAGTCCCTAGCAGGATTTTGAATTTGGTTACGTTTCTGTGAGCTTTTCTTAGTGTAAATAAAGACCCCAGAATATATGTATGAGCTCAGGGGTTTCCCTGAGGATTACTGCTGCTGTCCCAGCTTCAGTGTTTCATACGGCATGGTGATTGTGGGCTGTATCTTTCAGACAAGTGAGATGGAAAATGCTGTGCCTGCCTCAACGCGGTCACTTACAAATATAAGTGCAAAAATAAGACTTAATTATGAGTTAAGTCCAAAAAATAAGATGGGGCATAGGAATAAATCCAAGATTACAGCGGCTGGGAACTGCGGAGCATTTTCCTCCCCAAAACTTAACCGAGGAACCCAGATACGTGTTTTGTGTTATTTACTTTGGAACTACTCTGAAAAGCTCTCTTTGCTCTGCTGCTTGATAACCTTCAGACAAGAAATGTGGCTGCATTGTGCAAAGGAGAAGGAGGTCACCGGTCAGTACGAAACTCTGCAGAGCATGATAGCAGTGGCTTAAGAGGTGGGGGTAAACACGGCAGAAAGAAATAGCAGCATGTGGGTCACCCCATCCTTGCAAGATGGACGTGCACTGTCCAGTCCTTCATCCTGCCCAGTCTGTCACCAGGACAAGCTTTGGGTCACTGTGGAGAGCAGCAAACTCTGGGGCAAAAGACTTTGTCAGCTTCATTCAGTGTAAGAGATGCAATTCATTTAGACTTGTTTAATTACTTTTGCTACCTCAGTAATGGAGGAGGCTGTCTGTCAAGCACATGGGACCTGCACCTAGGTCACCTTGCTACTATTTAGGCATGGTAACATGGGATTTCCTTTCCTTTCACGTTGTTGCTTTGAGGATGGATGTGTTGCAAAGGGTCACGCTTCAGCTGTCAGTTTTGGCTATATGGAGTGTGCACCTTCCTATGCTGCCCTGCACTGAGGGGAAAGCAGTGGGAAGCAGATTTGATGTCTGTGCTCATGCTCTCACTGTTTGTAAGCAAAGTGCCAGGACTGCCTTCTGGGTGCTGCTGGTCTGTGTACCTGGAAACGGGACTGTGCATGGAGAGGAGATGTGGGACAGTCCTTACTGTCAAATGATTGATTGGGTCGCTGATATTTGCACCATGTTTTGTAACAGGTCTCCATTGTGTGTGCTGCACTGCACTTATAAAACTATTTAAATAATTGCGCTTTTTAAATTTTCAGTGCTACCTTCTGTCCTGCTCCTACAGCTAGTGGAAATGTCTCCTTTATGCAGTTTGCTGCTGGAAGTATGGTAGGGTGTTTAGTTCTGTCCTAGTGACTTCAAGATCCCCAGCTGCCGTGGTACTTATCATCTTCTCAAGGTGCTTTTCTTTAGCGGGGAGAGACTGCTTCCCTAGGGAAGAAATATCTTCCTTGCAGAGACTGGAGCCTCCCCTCCCTCCTTGCCATCTTTTCCTTGCCATGTGGCACGCTCAAAGTAAGTTGGTTGAGTTGGTAATCTGTGCAGTTGTTGCACATCTCTCACCTCTATGTGCGTTCCTTTGCTTGGTGTATAACCTGCAGTGAGTACTGAATACACTGCGTATGCATTCTGTGGTTCAGGATGGCCTTCCCAAGCGCCAGGGGCTTTTGGCAGCCTGAGCTGGGCATAGCAGGGAGCTGCAGGTTGTGTGCACTGTTCGTGTTTTCTTGATGCAGCTTTGGTTTTGTGCATGTGTGTTTTAAGAAAAATGATTGTTAAAGACTTCATAGTGGTTGGAAATGGAAAAGTACTGGAAGATTTCATGGTTTTGTTATTTTGCAGCACTGTTGGATTCTGTTTGTGGGAGCGGGGAATAAGACGGGCTCTTGCTGAAGTGGTATTTCAGCCCTCTTGGGGTCATTGGGAGTACTGTCTCTGGCATCGTTAATGTCTGCACTCACCTGAAGCTTTTGCTTACAAAAGGTGTGGGCAGCTACAAGATCATCAGTCTGTTTACCAGGTGTGATAAAGACATCTTACAAAGATAAAAGGCTTTCCTATGCTGCCTGTGAAAATTAATATTTGGTAGGGCGAGGATAGTCCCCAGCGTTTTTGTAAGCAGAGATTCTTGAAGGAGAACCTTTCTGCATTCAAACGAGTTAATGTCACATCAGCTTTCAGCTTGATTCCTGAAAGCAGGAGATCTGATTTGTTGCTTAACCTTTTCTGACTTGTAGCCCCTGATCATTTTGTGGTATACAAGTGGAGTTTTGTTTAGCAGGTTTAAACGTGGTGACAGTCAACATTTTTTCCTTTTATGGTTTCCAAAGCTCTGTGGCTGCTTGTTGAAAGCTGTCATGCTGGTGGGTTTGGCTTATTGGATGCCAGCTGAACCACAGGTGAAGTGGCCACATCTGGCCACTTACTAAGCAGTATGATCCTATCTATTTAATTCTGACTGACCTTGACCTTTTTGATGTTTTCCGTAGACAATCCACATCGTCTTGATTCATCATCATTCCAGGATAGTGGTGTCCTTGGGGCTCTCTCTTAACACTGATATGGTACAGAAGATTTAAAATCAGGTATTGTTTTGGTTCTCTCTTTAGCATCAAACTGAAATACACAATCTAGAACTAAATGCATTTTTTTTTTTCCTGATGTGATTTATCTTAATATTTTGGCTCTTTCAGCTGATGTTCACAAGGAATAGAGTCACGTGATGTATGAAGGCAAACACATACACTTCTCTGAGGTTGACAATAAGCCCTTGTGCTCGTATAGCCCCAAACTGTGCAAGCAGAGGCGACTTAACGGCTACGCCTTCTGTATCAGACACGTTCTGGAGGACAAGACTGCCCCTTTCAAGCAATGTGAATATGTGGCCAAGTATAACAGCCAACGCTGCACCAACCCCATCCCCAAATCTGAGGACCGTAGGTGAGTTGTGGTTGCCCACCTGCGATGCGGGAACTGGCTGGGATGTAGGCATGAGTTTCTTTTTAAGATGCTGCCTGGTTTCAGGATGAAGGAGGAACTGGTTTGGGTGAATTGAATTCCAAGATGTTTCTTTGAAGGTTTTGTTATAAGACCATAAACTTTATTCTATTTTCTGTGGGAATCAAGTATTTGAAGAGAGCAGTAATTTGCTTTCAAGGAAGTTTTCAGGAGGGTTTGTTGCTTTGCTTAAATTTACTATAAAGTGTGGATCAAATTTGCTATGCAGTATCTGCTGTTCTGATTTGCTTGCTTTGTCACTCATAGTCTGCGCCCTTAAAGGGCCCTGCCTATTTGGCCAACTGTGGCAAAAGCATGCTTCTGTCTACTTTTACAGGACAAACAACTGAAAACGCGTGCCTTCTGGGCTTAGGGAGCAGTGATGCATAGGGGCGAATGCAGAGTTGCAACTCCGTGTTCTTGCTTTGCTGCTGATCTGTGGTGGTGTATTACTGGAATAAAGCACATGTTACTTGGTAACAGATCAGTCGGCTACAAAAGTGCTGTTTGCTCATTTTCTTCTCTACTCCTTCCCTTTCTCTCCCCATCCCTGCCCAAATGAAGATGCCTGAGGTGCTCAATATGAAATGGCTTGGAAGAGATAGTGCTTGCAGTTGTTGGAGAGCCGGGAATTCAAACCAGGCTTCCTGAATTGCAGCTCGTACTGTAACCATAAGGGCATTTTTTCTTGCTCTTGGGGTGAAATAGCAGAATTTGTCTGATGCTGTCTGTAAGGTGTATGCAACTTTAATTTTTCACTCATTGCTGCAGGTTTTGCCACTACAACAGTATTTAATTAATGTGTGTGTTAACTACCTGGGGCTTATTCTGTTAGAAATATATATTTTTTAAAGTAAAATATAAACAAAATATGCCAAAAAAGAATCAAACCACTCTTCACTGACCTTTCACATTATTAGCTGCCATTCACTAACCTTTTGCATTATTAGCAGTGTTCCCACTGTGCCCTACGTATAACTTCCTCCTCGGCTCACAGCTCCCTCTCTTGTCTGAAACAACAGTTGGACTGTGCTCTAAATTAACTTGCACTTCACCTGCCATTTCACTTGAGGAGACTGATGAAGTGAGAAAACAACACGAATGTTTGTCAAAAGCTGTAGGGCAAATGCTCAAATGGCACAAGATGAATAACTTTAAGCTGCAGTTTGACAGTCGGTGACTCTTTCTTTGCTACTGTACAGTTGAGGCTCTTTGAAATAAACTCACAAAAATGATCATGGAAATTGAGCAAATGATATGCTGTCATTTCAGATGGAAGAGCCAACTGAGCCCACGTCGCTGTTTAGCAGGGTCGCACTCAAAAACAATAGAAATAATACTACTTAATGACACTTTTTAGGTCTCATATGTTCCCGTGGAATTTGAGATTTTTCTTTACACCTTGAATTGAGTTCACACTTTGTTCTTTTTGATTTTTCTCAAGTTAAAGTGAAGTGTGGTCATGACATCTGGTGTATGTTATATTAGAATTATTCGACTGCATGTCGAGTGTCACATTAGAGTGCTTGAAAAGGACAGCAGGTGTCTGAAGGGGAAAATAAACTTTTAATTTCAAATGAGAGGGTGTGATCGTTGGAAAGAATATTTTAAAAGGCTGCTTCTCAGGGCGGAGCTTAGTTTGAACAATAAGATTTGATGAATGCTAGTGATAAAACTGTGCCTGCTCGAAACAGTTTTTTTTGGCAGGCAAACCTGTATCTGTGTCTTAAGAGACTTCTTTCACACTCCACTCAGTATAAAGATGTTTGCTGTATCTGAGTTCTCTGCTCGTAGCTTTTAATTTTCTGTTTACAAAATTACTGTCAGATGGTCATTTTGTCAGTTTGAGACACGTTTTGTGATCAGAAGCAGGCTGTATGATACTTTGACAGCTACGTTCTTATATATTCTTAAAGATTATAAAAAATGGAATGTCTTAACAGGCTGCACGCATTATATGCCAAAACATCCTAGTCTGTCCACAGATAATTAAAAATAATTATCCCTTAACCCCTGACAAATGAGTTGGCATCCGCCACAAAGATGTTTAATATGCTGTTATATTATTAAATTTCTTATTAACCATTAACTTTCCTCAAATTAAAGCTATTAATAGCGCGTGACTTCATTACCTTAATTGAAGTTTAATTTCTTTATTCTTTATCTTGTTTTTTTTAAAGAAATACACAGGTGGGCAGTGCACCTGTGATTCTTCCTGAATATGTCTCCCCATTCTTTGTTGTCCAAATGCACTCACAGATTGTGACGCTCAGTTTATTTATGTTTTGAAAGTATAGATTTTTTACAATGTAGCTTGCTTAAATTCCATTTTATCTCTTAATTTTCTTCTTTCAAGAGTCTGTAAATAATGTGCAAGCAACTCTCCAGTTTAGTTAGTTATTCCTTAAAATAAGTGACTAAACCCAATAGAAACCTGGGAGGTACTGGGAAGCAGGATGCAGTTGTAGGTAGAAAACCTGGCTTTCTGGGTTCCTGTCTTTCCCACGATGTGGAAAGCTGTCTGCCTAAAGCCTGCACAGCCTTTGTGAGCTGTGTGTAGAGGTAGCTTTAATAGATATCAACTCACTGCTTTTACTGTGTATGTTGATTTGCATTTGTCCTCACCTGGACCAGAATAAATGCCTTTAGTGCTGAATAAGGAAGGGGAAAGAAACTATATTAGGTACTCAGCATGATACTGGAAGCTGAGAATAACTCGCAAGGTTTTGGAAATGACAAGCTGTGCCACTGAGACAGACACTCCAACACCAGCTGCGTGCAGGGCCAGCTTGGCACTCCTGGCATCATGCTCAGGGCCATGCAAAAGGCACGGTGCTGCTTCCAGGTGCTAGTCCTGTCCTCCCAGTAGCCTGCCTCTGTGGAGCATGATCTGCTTCCCTGGCCTTGTCTCCGATCTGAAGAACCTCCTGCTCGGCTTGGCTGGCCCTTGGTGGGTTCCAGCAGAGCCACTTATTGCCTGCTCCTGGCTCTACAGTGTGGGCCAGTCTGAGACAAGGCTTGCTCCCAAGCTGTCCTGGAGCCTGCAGGGAGGGAAGTCCATGTGCAGGCTCACCTGTGTGTGATCTGTGTTTTTATGATGTAGCCTGCCAGCTGTAGGTTTGTGTCAGAGGAGATATCTGTGCAAGATACTGCTGGCTTTTGCTGATGAAGCGTGGTCAGTTGTAAGAATCACAGTTTTATTCTCTGTTGTGTAAAACAGAGAGGAGAGTTAGAGTTAAACATGCAAAAGACTTAGCAGCCTAAAACTCAGAGAGAAGCCTACTACCTTTCCATGGGTTTATTTACTTTTGCTATATTTGGCTTTCTCTTTCCTTTCCAGTTTTACCTCCTTGCTCCCGCACAAGCACAAGGTGGCAATATAAGTTCTGAACAGTAAAAGGGAAGCATTCAAAGTGAGCAAAGCTCTCATTTTTATGGTATTAAGGAAAGAAAAATCCGTTGTACTTGTCTTGTCTGTTTGTGGTTTTTATTCTGTCATACTAAAAGTGCTGTCCTAACTGATCTCAGTCTTGTTCAAACAAAATGCTAAGAAAGTGCTTAATTTTAATTACATGAATAATGCTATTGACTTTAAGGGAAGCTTTGCTGAGCCCTCATTAAAGAATTTAATTTTTGGAAGTGCATCTCTCAGTATGAATTTACAGAATTGTAGTCTGTTCCAATAAGGACTTCAGCTTGTCTCATTTATTTATTACTTTTGACTTAATGTAATGAAGAAATTATTTAGACAGTAATATGTAGCAAAGCTTTTCAGCCTTTTTTGATTTGTAAATCCTTATGGGTATGGACCCTTCAAGGCATTACCTATATGGAGATTGTTAATGGGTATATTGGAATTTACATTTATGCCTTTTATGGACCATTGAGAAAACATTCGCATATTGCTTCTTTAGGGACAGGGTGACAAATTGAAAGCTGCTAAACTGAAATAGTCAATGTGGTGGGGGTTGACTTGGCCTTTTTTGTTTTGTTTTTTTTTTTTCCTCATAAAGACCAGCAATCATTTCTTTTTTATTTTTTTGTTCCACAAAACTTGATTTTCTCAGGTTACGTCCCTTACAGGATGCTCTGTTCTACTCTATCATACTGAGAAGACTTTAAAGAATACTTTCATGGATATTTCCTTATCTTGTCCAAAAATACCATGACATAGACATCACTCTTTTATCGTATCTTTGTTTTCATCTGTAAGCTGCGATTGTAGATGGGATCTGCAAAGGACAGAAGCCTCATAACTGGGGCATTCTACAGAGACAGGAAGTCCTGCCTTTATGAAAGCAGGATTGTAGGAAAAGCAGGAAAATGTAGGATTGTGATTGCTATATCTCCATTGCCTGCTTGTTTTAAACAGACAGAAATTAATTGTTTACTTCTTAGTATGCTGTCTACACCTATAAATCGCAACTCTTTTATATTAGAACTTGAAACCTCTATTTGTGGGTTGTATGTATATATTCTTGGCACTGTGTTTTCCAGAAACACAGAATTTCTTTTAAACCAGATTTTTATTTGAAGAGCACTCCACTAATCCTTTGGCTACAAATTTTTTATGTTAAATTACTAAACAGAGCTTAAACATGAAGCTATTTTTTTTCATTAAGTGCAAATACTGACCCTTCTTAGAAAGTATCTCAGTGAGATTGTCCCCATGATAAACCATTCCCTACTACAGTGGGATTCGTAACAATGATGTGTGTGTTGATGAAAACAACTAATTCCAGGGTAAGAACAGCCAAATGAAGGAAGTAGTCATCGGTGTACTCTTTCCTGGGAGCTTTTGAAATGGTTTTGTATGATCAGTTAAGGGCTTGAGTTCTTTATTACTTTTTTATGTATCAGTCCATTTGTTTCGTTCACTTTGGGTTTTGATTATTTACCGTACTAGAATGTAAATACTTAGAATATACTGCGAGAGTCTTCTATGAATAGGAAAGTGACATTGTCACTTGGAAAAGTTTGTTATAGGTTGGGAACATCACAGTTATCTGTTGTATTAGGAGTTGTTTACGATTTGTGTAAAATCTCCTGTGTTTTGATCTAATTTCTCAGGTTGTGTGTAGGTTTCCCCTTGGTGAGGTCTGTTTACTTCAGGTTTTACTTGCAGGAACTGAATTAGGAACTGCTGCTTTTACTTTTCATAGGTACTGCAACAGCCACCTGCAGGTACTTGGCTTTATACCGAAAAAGGAGAGGAAGAAAAAGAATGATCCCATAGAGGAGGTAAAGGTCAGGCACCAGATGGATACTATGGCCCTCAGTCTGACGATGCCCACCCTGGCCTTGAAGATGCCCAATGGACTGGACGGGATGTCCCTCTCCCCTCCTGGGGCTAGGCTTCCTCTCCACTACCTGGAGGCAGAACTAGAAGACCCCTTTGCTTTCAACGAGGAGGATGATGACCTAAAGAAAGGGGCAACGGTGAGGAAAAAGTTGCAGAGCAAGTTGGCTCAAAACCGGCAGCGCCAGAGAGAGACAGAGATTTTAAAAGTTCGCCAAGAGCACTTTAGCCCCCTTCCTGCACCTTTGCAGCAGCAGCCTCTGCAGCAGCAGCACTCCCATCTGCCACCTTCATCAGCTTTGTTAAAGCCAACAGGGCTACCGCAGGGCATAGTCTGCAAGTCACCTCAACCTCCGAACACCAGCCTACCAATGCAGGGAGTGGCACCCACCACACACACTATAGCACAAGCCCGGCAGTTGTCTAACAAGAGACCTCTGCCTCTCCTGCCACCTGCTAGGGCTCCCGTCACGGACCCTCCAAGGACTGATCGGGTCCTAATGAAAGCCACAGCCTTTTCTCCGCACTCGTCCTGCATGAGCCGGCTACAGAGACTGGTGAAACTGTGCACTCGAAAACAGCAGCTGGACACTGATCTGTTTCCACACCTAGGTGGGTAGATAATAAATGCCTTGCTTCTTCTTTTCTTATCCTCAAACCAGAACACCAAAGAGGAATGTCCTCCTACCTCTGTCCTGCTTTCATGTGTGGTCTGTATGAAATAAACCTGCACTAGGTGATGACTTTGTCTTTTTGTTACCTGCATTCTCTATGGAGGGATGCCTGGACCTGTTACGTACGGTTAATGGCGCTTTAGCTGTTCATTCTTGTAGTGTCCCATTAATCGTTTGAGAAATCAAACTGAGGTATAGAAAGCATTGCTTGACGACATACGCATTGTATAGAAGATTTGCAGCTTGCTTAGTAAAGGGTCGTTGGAGACTAGACAAAGTTAAATGTGTGACAAGTTGCAAGTTACAAAATAAGTGCAAGTAAAAGTTGGGATATTTGGCCCATCATTCAGTGCAGATCCAAATTTATGGTAGACTTGGCTAGGAGAGTTGGAGCACAAGGGAGTTTTTCTAGATTGGACCCAGTTGTGTACAGAACATGGCTCAGCAAAAGAGGGGTGTCATTGTGCTGGGAGGAAAATAGTAACTTTATAAAGGTAGTTGGAGAGATGGGGTCTTATCTGCATGAAATAGTTTCCTCCTTCCTTATTATCTAGAAACTGTGATAATCACTTATTGCTTGCAAAAATGTAAGTGAAAATAACCAGCTTGCTGCTATGGCAGTAGTGCTCTATGAAGCTTCAAAAAAGGCAGCTGACCTCAGGGCTTATTTGTCTGATGCTGAATACAAACTCAGGTACACCTGGCTTTCCTTGACATGTCCCTCATACTCCAAAATTACCTTGCTTTTCTGCTTAGTTTTAGACTGTGCTGTCCTAACTAGTAGAATACTGACAGGAAGAACACGAACAGAGGTCAGAGTGTGATATTAGAATAGGAATACCATTTATGATCATTCTTTTTTAAGACTTCAAATAAATCTGGAAGTACTTATATGAACATCATACTTAATTGCAAACATCTGTAATTTTTGCTGTTTCAATTAACCTTTTTTTAATTTGCAGTCAAGATCTGCCCTTTGGCACTCACGGGATAGCTTGACTATTTGTTCAAAGATAATTAGCATCCCATAACATTCTCTAAAGGACATTGTTCTTCAGAAATGTTGTTTGATGATCCTACATATAATGCAGGTCTTCTGAAGAATGGCAGCTCCACAGGCACTTCATGTGTCACAAAATCAAATAGCTTAAAAAGTGACCTCTGTTTTGAGATGCCATAGAAAGACCACTTTCTGTGTTTCATCTTTTACGTTCTCATGTGATGTTTGAACTGAAGGAAATACATTTTCCTAAAAAAGTGGCTTAATAGGAAATGGATTGGCCCTACAAATATAGGGTTAAGCAAATGCTGTACTAAAATAAAATGTAAAAATGGTGTACACACTCGAAACATTTCATATTTGGCAAATAACAGAATTGACACATTGAACACGTCGGAGTGGAAAATGAAGTTGCTTATTCATAACATGCCTTGATATTAAAGACTAGTTCGGAAAATTTTAGGATTTGTGTTTATTGATGAAGTAGCACTACAGATGGTGGTGCAGAACCCTGAAAGAGAGAAACTCAGTTTTGTATGTGTACGTGCTATTAGCAGCATGTAATTGGTTGTTAGTATAGCTGCAGTCTTTGGTGTGAGTATAGCTGAGTCTGGGTTAGATTTTCTCTTTGTTTCTTCACTGCCTATTGAAAGTGAAAACAACCCAAACTCTGACTTTAATTTTAAACGTTGGGTAATTTGTTATGTGGTATCCATTGCACTCAGTCTTTATCCACTGGTGAGGTTGTATTCCCCTTACTTTATGGAAGGGGGGAGTGTAGAAAACATAGTATAATTCTGGCATTTTCTTAAATGTGTTAAGCTATCTTAATTTAGTTCATATGCATATCTTAAAAGATAGGAACCAAGAAAATATTTTCAGGATGCTGAAGGTGCTGAAAAACAGGGTTTCTAATCTTTCTGCTAGAAATGTCAGTTCTGAATGATAGAGGGGCTCCTGATGATTGTGTTCCAAATGATGTGTGCCTGTATCTCAGAATGTAGGTGATCAAGTACTGAGGTCTTTCCCAAACAGAAAGCATCTGACTTCAGAACTATCTCAGATAGAGCTGTTTAGTTTATTTTCAGTAACAATAAAGTGTTCTTTAATTCTATCCAAACTGCTATGCCACTTTCAAGGAGCGCGTGAGGAAATGAAAAAGCAGTGACAGTGGCTTGTAAATGTGGCTGCAGGATTTTTATCCTACCTGCTGCAAGGGATTGAAAGAATTTTACTGGATGTGGATGAGAGAGCAGGCAAAATTGCAAAAGATGCCCAGCTAATGTTTTCCACCTGAGGATATCACAGGAAAGCCAATAACAGAGTCCATCAGTTTGACTAACAGTGGCTGTTGATGCATGCTCCGTTTTAAAAGTGCACCAGTATTTACATTTCTTGTGACTCTGTTTTCCTGCTAATATATGCATTTGGCAAGCAATTACAAAGACTGAGCAGCAGAGCATCCTGTGTAGCTGTGTATCTCTCTCTACCCATGCTGCTCTGTCTCGCAGTTTTCCCACTCTCTGGGTGTTTTGGCATAGAGCATTGGTCAGATCATAAGCAGAAATGGATGTGGCTTATTTAGATCATATAGATTTAGAAGTTACCAAGCTGTAAGTTCTCTGTGACAGGGATTTCATTGTTACCTCATCTGTGAAGATTCCATGGGCTTGGTAGAAAAGCTGTAACGTTTTCTGTAGGTAAGAAAGCTGGTGTCTTCACCTGCACTGCTTGTGGATAAAGAGTCCAGGAAGAATTTTAAAAGGAAAACTCAAATTTGAAATAAATCAGCATGCCGTTTGCACGCTGTAATGAAGATGCTAGTGTAAGTTTGCATCCTAATTGAGAATGTTATATATTTAATCCAACATAATTTTGCTTGCAAGCTGTGCTACACGTTTGTCTTTTCTGCCACAGGTTGTTCAGAGATGTGTGGGAGGCAGGTCCGCTTTTCACCCAGCTTTCATGTTTTCTATTCCCATAGGGCTGGATTGGTCTGAAGACAGTGGAGAGGAGTTGGAGGATTCAGAGCAAACTTCCTCTTACCAGGTTGCGTGGTCTGTCCGAGAAACCCTCGGCTACGAAAGACATGAGTGAGTATGATTCATCAGTGTTCATGCTGGCCTTGATGTAGTAAATCATGTAAATATGAGATTTATTTCAGTGGAGTCATTGGACCCTTATGTGTTTTGCTGAAACGAAGGATTTTTTGAACTCTTTTGTAAAGAGCTATTAAACAGTGTTCTACCTTCAGCCTCAGCTTTCGCTTAAGGTAGACGTCACTGTGCAGTCTCCTGTGAGAAGGATGCATCAGGAAAGAATTTAACCTTATTAGCCTAAATTTGGTTGGGTTTAGTGATGTTTATTCATGAACTTGTGTGTCTTGCTGTATAGAGAGATTTCCTGACTTGTAACCAAGAGAAAGGAGTTGTTCTTGGTTTCTTGTCTTCCCTACTGTTTGTGAATAAGCTTGTTAGTAAACTTACTGCATTTTACTCATTAATTCGAATGGTAATTGTGCAGGATTTTGTTTTAATGTGTTTTTTTCAAAGGGCATGGTATTTCTTTTAGTAATTAAGAAGTGTTGAATAAACTGTTGTTAAATAGTGGGGAGCACTGAAAGGAGGAAGGGATGTGTCTGAGCAGGTGTCAGCTGTTGGTGCAGAAAGGCCAGTACTGGTCTCATTATGCTGCTAAACCATGAATCTGGACTTACACCAGGATATCATTAATACACATCCTTATTAACATAAGTTGTAAGGTGCAAAGTTGAAGCAAAGCATCCCAAGTGTGTTGCTGTAAAGAAACCGTTAACAAAAGGAAATTGGGTCTCAATAATGTCTGACTGTAGTTTCTGTAAAGATGTTCTCTTTCAGTATGTTAATGGATTGCTTGATACTACAGCTTTCTCCCCTTTATTTATTCTTTAAATATCCCAGTTAAGTAGCATTTAGCATCATCTCATTGTTAAATGGAGATTCTGAGACTTGCCAAAGCTTCTATCTGTCCCTGAAGCATGTCTGCACAGTGAGCAACAGAGCTGTTATCAGGACAGGCAGCAACATACCAAGTACTGAGAGCCCTTAGTGAATTGAAGCCTAATCACAGGGTAGATTTTTACTTTTTAAGAAGAAAGGAGTTTTGAAACTATGAAAGACCATTGTTTTTAGGGCATTGAAAGTCAGAGAGTAAACTTTCACAAGCTTTAGTTCTACTTAAAAGGTGACTTCTGAACCAAAATGTTCTGGGAGAACATGAAGCAACATTCAGTTCATCTTTTAAATCACACATAATGTTCAAAGCAGATATATCTATCAAATGACTCCCATATGCTCATTTCTCTTTGACATTTGAACTAGTTCTTCCTTAGATCCCTAGTGCTTTTTTTTTCCATCAACTTCTAAAGGTCATCCGTGTGTATTTTGTCTTCTATTTGTCTTAACTTCCTTTGAATTTTTCCTCATCTTTTCTCATATTGATACCTTTTCTTGACATCTTTCTGATCTGTTCTAGCATTTTATGCATTTGAATTAAACAGTTTATTAAATGTTCTTGTTGGATACATTTTTGTGTAGTACTGGCTGCTTTTGTACTTCAGTCAGTCTGCCCAGCGTTGGCTGCTCCTCAGCAACTTTCCTGATTTAGTTTATTCATACACATTGACACGTGCACTTGCTGTCAGCCTCCTAAAACTTTTATTTCTGTTCTGCAACCTTCTGTAGAGGTTTTCTCTACATGAAATGTTTTACTTGGATGCTTTTGCACTCTGGTCTGTCTGCTGCTGAAGACAAATAAGTTCTTGGGTGATTTGATTCGTCAAAATGATACTGTATTGCTGGCAGTTCAGTCTGATAGCTCCTGGTTTGGTCAGCTTCCTGTGCTCTGAGTTTTGGTTAAAAAAAAAAAAAAAAAAAAAAGGCAGGAAAGCAGTGGAAATAGTTCTCCAAAGCTGTCAGGTTCCAAAAACATATGCCTAAAACTGTGGGAATTTGCTTACTCGTCTTTCTAGTTAAGCTGGTCAAATTAAAGCCACTCTCTCTCTCTCTCTTTCTTTTTCATTTGTGCCTGAACACACACATTAACTATAACCCTCAAACAAATTGCTTCTTTACCTTCTTCTAAATACATTTGAGACTGAACTTCTCAAAGTCTTTGTTGCTATTCCTTTGGGAGATCGCTCCAAATATTTATCTTAGCTTCTACAGGAAATGCCATTTAACTTTGAAAACGTTGTTTTTGTCTTCTTTGTTAGTTTAGAATATTTCTTGAAGAGACATTCCTATAGTAAGTTAATTGTATGTGCAATCAATATGGTAAAATATTCCATGCAGATGGTTAGATGAGTATGAATGTTTGAATTATGGGAAAAGTTATAGAATTGTAATTGCTATTTGATGTATTCCCTTAATGCCAGTACATGGTATCTAGAAGTATACTTTTGGAGAAGTATTTTAGGACCCTAAAAGCACCTACTCACAGAAACAGTTAAGGTGGATTTCAAAAATACTGTCACTTCATTGATTACTACGTAATTCAGTACAAGCCAAAGGCAGTCATCATAGCGTGCCTATTTCCATCTGACTCCTCTGAAGACAGCAGCAGGAATGCTTCTCAGAGCAGATGAGTAGAAGAAAGTGAGCAGCTCCCCATCCTTGCCTGCTCACAGGTTGTTTTTTTTTTTTTTTGCTCTCCCTTTTTACTGCCTTTGTTTTCTTCATGAAGTCAATGGTAATTCCCTTGATGACTGTGCATGACAGTTCTAAAGGGAAAGGTTGAGAAGAAGCTCTTTGGATGATTTATTAGATGACTTGCATGCATTTTCAGAATTCTTTTGAAAATCGAAATGCCACACATTAAATTTGGCTTCAAAAGTTATAGATGTGGCATAAGAAAATTGACAAAACAGAAGGTGATAAAGTTGTTTATAAAGGGACAAAAGTAAAAAGTATCTTTCAGTTTTGATACTTGCCTAGGTTTTATTGAAAAAAAGAAAAAAGAGGGTGTCATTGTGCTGTTCTTAGGTCTCACAGAAATATGTATGGTTAATCTAGCTGGCTGGGAAATAGCTTCTGAGTAGGCTTTTAGAAACTGCCTTGAAATAAACCCTTGTTAATTGCAGGAATGACTTTATTCTATGTCTTATATATGTGTCTTCATCTTGTTTTATAAAGTGATCTCATAAATTTCAATTCAAAATGTATTAAAATAGTATGACTTTTTTTCTGTCTATTTGAATGAGAGGCAAGTTCAAGTTCTCCAATCTAGAGACATTTGCATTGAAAAACACTCTTTCCTCCAGAAAGAAAGACCTTTTTTTCCTAAGAAATATTCTTCACTTAATGATGAATTAACTTTTGTAACCATATTTAAAATTAATATGTATGCACATTTGTTTAAGTGATTTGTCCCAGAGCAGATACAGCAATATTTCAGACCCCAGGCTGATCTATATTTAACTGATTCCATCCATATATTTGCTTTCTTTTAATAAATTAGGAGGAAAATCTGTATAGAGTATCATAGAATCATGGAATAGCCTGGGTTGAAAAGGACCACAACGATCATCTAGTTACAACCCCCCTGCTATGTGCAGGGTCACCAACCTCTATACCAGGCTGCCCAGAGCCACATCCAGCCTGGCCTTGAATGCCTCCAGGGATGGGGCATCCACAACCTCCTTGGGCAACCTGTGCTCCAGCACATTATTTTTTTCTAATCAGGTTGTTTTTTGTTGTTTTGTTTTGTTTCAGTAGGCATTCTTTTCTATGAATGCTTGTAAGTGTATTTTTTTTTTTCATCTTCAGTGTGAAAATATTTTAGACATTACATACATTAAATACCTTTAACAAGCTGCATGTTCCACATAGCATTTAACTGCAGTGGTTAGTTGCTTGCAATTTACATTTCTTGAAAGTAGTCTGTTATCTGTCTTAATAGGCAGAATTTCTAGTATGGTTGAATTGACGTAAAATTTCAAGAAATGTGTATTTGCATCCAGTGTGTGCTTGTGTGGAGTTTCTGTGGGCAGTCCTTGTGACGATGCCTTTTGGAAAGTCTCTTAAATTTAGCCTGCATGCAGATGGAATAAGATTTTCCACAAAAGAAAGTGGATTTTAGTCATATTGCCTTTCAGGGACAGCTGTTCTGCTCACTTTTGTGGATCTTACTCTGTGTAGTAAATATCCTGACCGATATCTTGCATTCTTCTGCTATCAGCAGTTGAGCTCTGCTTTGCCAGGTGCAGGTTTGGATGTTGGTTCCTCCAGTCTCACCAACCAAGCCCTACTGCCAGAGCCTTGAGGGGATGGGATTGATTTCACTTGTTTGGATTTCTTTTCTCTCAAATGGGGAAGTTGACAAAAAGTTCCTTGCTTCTGTAAGGGGAAACTTAAAGGAAAAACTGAACAAGGTTGTCTTTGCTTAGATTCAGTTTGCTCTGGGAGCAAAACCATCCTTCTGTAAACTGGTGCCTAGTATGTAGGACCACTTGGTATCTCCAGGGACCCCGTTGTTCCCAAGGATAAGTTCACTGCTTTGTGATTTTATTTATTGGTTTGATTTCATCAAACTGAGCACGTTGATGTGGCTTTGGTGGTCCTGTTGATAAGTGCGTGGACATATAGAAAGCCCAGATACATGGGGAAAAAGGTTTCTCAAGCAAACAAAGACAGAGATCAGTCCTGATCATTGCTGGTCTGATTTTTTCCCTCAATAACTTCAGAATTAAACATGCATTTCTCCTGCATGGGTAGCATTGCAGCAAGGGGAGAGCAGCACTGTCTTAAAATCTCCTTACAAAGTAGGTCACCTGTACTTACTTCTCCCTTGCTCCCTTTTTTAAAATCCTCTCAGAATTGGTGCAATTATGGGGAGGTGGCCTGTGTTACCCTACAGTGTTCTTGCAGCTGACTGTGATGAAATCGAGATATCAGTCCGGCTTATCTGTGAGAGCTGCAGGGTTGGGTTTGGATGTTAAAAGTCAAGGGACACACTGTGGGCATTTCTTAGTAACAAGGCTGAAGTAAGTCCTTTCCTGCTGTGGGCATGGGACTGGTGTATGTTCAGTGCAAGAAGCAGGGAGCATGAAGAGCTAGCTGGTTTAGGAGGAAAAACACCACTTGGCAAAGTAAGGGGAATTGGGAAAGGTCAGCAGTTTTGGTTCTTGTTAGAATTTGACCATCTTCTCCACATGACCTTTTTTCAATAAATTTCCACTGAATAGCTCCCCACCCTAGTCTTCACCATTAATTGCACTTTGATTTAAGAGTTTGTCTCATTTGCTGAGACATTTACAGTAAATAAAGGTTAACAGTATAGATTTTTTTTTTGAACAGCAGGCTCCAGACATTTAAATGTGTCAGAGTTGATGATAAATTGATGTAATCTCTAATAATGACATGCTAAGAAGGCTAAGTGCCTTTAGAATTCAAACAGGTTCTTGCTCTTACCCTTTTCTCGAGCATCCCTGCTTGTTTTCAGCCTTTGGATGTCTGTGGGGCTAGAAGATGGAGGCCAACTTAACAATTCTATTAAATAGACATGTTGAAGTTCCTTTAAAAAAAAAAAAAGAAATTGCTTAAAGCCTCTTTGTATTTATTTCTTTTTTCTTGCCTCCAGGTCCGATGATGACAATGCGGATGACAGGAGTTCCAGGGTGACCAGACTTTGCACTTACTTTCAGCAGAAATACAAGCACCTCTGCCGCCTGGAGCGGGCAGAATCTCGTCAGAAGAAATGCCGGCACACGCTCCGGAAAGCCTTGCTGCAGGCGGCCAGCAGAGAGCCAGAGCGTGCCGGGCAACTGATCCAGGAACTCCGGAGAGCGACCTGTGCTCGCAGCAGGTGAGAGCATCACCTGCAGTAAGACAGGGCTGGGGCAGGGTGAGGGTGGGCAGGGTTTCTAGCAGCTGAAGCTGAAATGCTGAACTCTGAAACTGGTAGGCATGCTCACAGCAGAACGGCCGTGGCATGAAAATGCTGCCATCAGGGTAAAATAATCTTGGCATACATCGTTTTCTATTAAAAGAGGCATTTTTCAGCTTTGTGTTCTAAAACGTGGATTGTTTGTTCAAAGGTAGCTGGATTCTTTAATGTCTTAAGAGAACTTAGTGGCCCACTAAAATTTATTCTTGCTAATGAATGTATGCATTTTGTCTATCTCCAAATATCTGGCACTTTGCTAAGTTCTACAGAAAGTGTTGAGTTTGGTCTGCAGTTTACTGCTTCAATTCATTTTTTTTTTCCTGCTTTCTTTAAGCCCCCTCCCCCCCCCTCCAGCCTTATCACTTTTTAATTCTCTTCCCAGCAAATCAAACAGTTCATACTTTTTATTAGATTTAACTCAATCTAGCATTAAATGAAACTTGGCAACAAAAATCTTCTAACAGCTCTGAAGGTTACCTTCAGTGGGAATTTTTTCTAGATAATGTCAACATCCCTCCAGCTCTTGGCGAGCTGAGAGTTGGTTGATATGTGTGTGTATAGAGACTGAGTAAGTCTGAACCCTGGTGTTATGTCTTGTGTACCCTCAGTTCCCTTTGATTTCTTGGTTTTGCTTTACAGGGTGTGTTACTATGGGTTTGGGGAAAGCTGACATGAGAGGCAGGCCAGGTATCGAGAGTATATTCTGATGATTAGATGCTCTTGTTCCTGGCCAGTGGGCAGTGGTTCTTGGCAGTGGGAGGGCTTATTGCTGGGGAGGTGGAGTGATGCTGGAATAATTTCTCAAAAGTGTAATATAGAGGTACACAACTAGTTTATGAAAGTACATACATTTCTCCAAACTTCAGCTGCTGCAGAACCCTTGCCAGAACTGACAAACTCTGGGGTTTTTGCTACTGAGACCTTTTATTACATGAAAGATTAAATTGTTCTCAGAAGACTAGGGTAGCCAGGTATGCCTGTCATCACTGCTCTAGTTAAATTAGGTAACTGCGGTCTTTTCATTTGCAAAATGTTTCACGGATAGTATCGCTAACTAAAACTTTGCTCAGTCAAAGTGCAGTTGATGACAGTAATGGATGAAGGCAAGCAGTCAGGCTACAGACAGCTTTTTGTCAACCTAGAAAACAACGTGTACAGAGGTGAAATTCAGCCCTGGAACCTCCAGCTTTGTCTACGTGAAGGTGACAAATGCCTTGAGAGCAGGCTAACACCGAGTGAGCTGTGTAACACTTGCAGTACTCATCCACACTGCTGTCTGGTTGCCTGCTTGCAGCTCAGGCTCAAAGCACCGAGGCTGTGCTGAGGAAGCACTCAGCTCTGGGGATCTGCTGGTGGATTGGGCTGTAGCACGTTGACGAAGGAGAGCTTTTACCCATGTTGAGCACGCTCAGGCTCTGCCACTCCAGAGCTCAGTCTAAGTTTGTCTGAGCACATGCTTGCATGTAAGCTCTGGGGATGCTCGGCATGTTTTGATTTATGAACAGGCTTGAAAATGCACTTGACTGCCCATGTGGGCATACCCAATACTTTGTATTCTGAAAGTTGACTTCATTTTAAGGATCACCTATGATGACACTCGCTTATTGCTATTCTGGGCTCTGCTGCAGGATGTAGTAATATTTACATAGTAATAGCACCAGAGCACCTCTCTTTACAATTAAGGCCCCATCAAATTAACAACAATCCTCTTAATACAGTCATACCTTCACCTTTCATTGACATCTATTCTGTATCCCTGTTTAGAGTGTGGTAGTAGATGTGCACCCATCTGGATCATGGCACACACACACGTGATCTACAGTGTTTCATCCTGCTGTGCCACAGTCAGTGGAATGGTTGTGGTAAGTTAATACCTGAGACTGGGTTTTGGACTCCAAACTCTTTTATGCTTTTGTTTCAGCCCAAGCCAAGCCAGGCAGAGAGATGCAGAACCAACAACCTGTAGTGGCACTTCGAAGGGAGAACCATGCACTAACAAGGCCCTTCCATTCACCAGGCATTGTTTTCAGCGTATCCTCTTAACTGTTTGGAAGTGGAAGTTTTCCTGCTTTAGAGTCGTTCGTTAGGTTCTTGCATTGACAAAGATGTTGTCACAAAGTAGTGAATGTTTGTTAGTGCCTTGTCAGCTTTTAGCTTTTCCTTGTGGGTCTGCAGACAGTGAAGATAAGTGGTTTGTTACTGATATCTTTCGTAGTCACACTGTTTTACTCCTGTAAGCTATGTCTGGTGGGTATAAGAAATCTGCATGAAAATGATCATATTTCATGGATAAAATGGTACAAAACACGTGGTCCTCAATCTCATGGCTTTCATATAATGGCTTTCATATAATTTTTGATAGATTCAAGTAGGCTACCTACCTATGAAAGGTTTATGGAAACAAGTTTTCACATGTGGTTGAAAAAGATGACATACGCACTGTCTGGGAAGGTGGAAATCTGTTATTTTGCATTGCTAAAGAAACTGAAGAGAGGGAATCAGAAAGTCCAAATTCTAAATGAGGAAGAACTCCCAGTGCAGAGAATTTCAAGCAACATCTGGAAAGATGTAAAGAGTTTTTGCGTGAAGCTCACAGAGGAGGAAGCATACTAGAGGTGAGGTTTAATTCTGAACACTATAAACAAGCAGACCTCTGACCCAGCATACTTAAGAATTCTGCAGTCTTGGTCTTTTTATAGATGAAGACTTAGAACTTTTGTAGGTGAAATTCCTTTTATTGGAGGTTTTGGTATTTTAAGAGAGTAGTGTGTTTCTGTTTCAGCTGCTAGCAGATGTTGGCACCTTTTCAGTTGTTTGGGTTGGCTGTGTTTTGGATCTTCCTTGTGATTTAGAATTCTATTTTATTTTTCTTTAAATTTAAGTGGTTTTGTTTGTGGGTGTATATAGAGTGGTCAAGAATAGTAATTTTTGCATTTATACCTGTTTTGTTTTTTTGTTTGCATTCTTCTCATTGGAAACTTGAAAGAAGCAGTCTGCAATCCAGATTGCCTTCTGCAGTTTCTTCTTCCCATTTTCTTTTTCTTTTCCTTTACATTTTAGCATTTTAGTATTTTTTTGAACACACATAATGATCTTGAGGGTAGAATCAAACTGAAAACTATTCAAGACAGGAGGAGTACTTCTACTGTTGCTGAAAAAAGCCGCAATGAAATACCTGTTTGATTTGCTTTAAGACTAGAAACATTTTCACTTCTGCAGGGAATTTTTCTGAAGGAAATATCAGTGAGCTTACGTTTAGATTTACTTGACCTTTGTGTCTGATTACACATCTTTTTTTCAGGGGAGCAGGAAGGATCTTCAAACTTCTTTGTCTGAGTTGTACAGATAAATGCCAAGAATGTACCTCAAAAGATTGAATTAAGAAATAGTCTTTCTTTAATGTTTCAGTATGGATTGTCATTAGTCTGTAAGGAAATAGTCATGTTGACTACACTGCTTCAACTGGTACTATTGATCTATTGATTAAGAATCCAGGAAAAGACTTCTTTTTGCTAAGAACTCATTAGTGAAATAGCTGCTTCCATAAAACTATCTCAATATATAATAAAATCATTAGAGATTCTGCATGAATGCACTTTTTCACTTTAAAACTTGGGTTTGAGCCTTACCTAACTTTGAACTTGAATAACAAAGTTAAGATACCCATTAAAAGTAGCATCCGTGGACAGATAAAGTTGAAGGCTCTGATCTTTACCAGATGGATAAATCAAAGGGCGTTTCTCCATCGTTGCTTTGTGTGTTATTCCTGATTCAGAAATGCACAGATATCTTACTGAACCGTTCTCAGCAGCTCTTCTCAAGTTGCACAGCCAAGTTTGCAGATGGTCAGCAGTGCTCTGTGCCAGTTTTTGACATTACACATCAGACACCTCTGTGCGAAGAACATGCCAAAAAAATGGTAAGTACTAAACCATAATTATTTCTTTGTACTGAGTAAACTCTTGCTTGATAACTAGAGAATTCACAAACTTAAGAGCTCATTGCCTTTTACTTTCTTAAGAGGGTAAAAGATTCCTGGTTAGTGTAAAGTATGCTGTAGAAATCTTTTAGATACTTTTGCACATGAGAATATCCTCCTCTCCTTTATCAAGAAATAAAAAAGTCTTTGTTAGAGATCCTGTGGCCATTTTATTTGGACTCACTCCTGGCCCTTGGATCTGAATATACTATGAGTTATGGTATGAACAGAGCACTGCTTTTCAAACAACTTTGCTACGCAGCATCCCAGGCATTTTCTAGAGGAAGTGTAGATAGCAATTACAAACGTAATGATTTTGCTACTTAATTTACCTTTCAGTGACTAAAGAAGCTGTCTTTAATCCCCTTCAGGGATCTTTGCATCCCAGAGGAAAAGCCTACAACACAGTGAGAGAAGGCACAAATAGAGACGATGTCCTCTACTCTCCCTTTATGCCTTCAGTCTTCCAGAACAAAACTTCTCAGATCATGTGCACCCACTACTGTCTTGCCCTTTCTTCAAGGCAGTAGGCATTAAACTACTGGTTCTGTTTTGTTCTGTTATTGGACTCTGTCTTTTTTCTTGTTTTTGTTTTTTTTTTTTTGTCCTCCTCTCTCTAATAATTCTGAAATACTGAGTTTTCTAGGTTAAAATGTGATGGTTTCTGCTACACAAATAGGTTTGTATGGGATGTTTTCCCTTTTCCCAGCTAGTCTTTACTGTGTCTGTCATTATTTACTTCTGCAGCAGATAAAATCCTCTGCCATTCCCAGCACAATGGTAACTGAGAATTGAAAAATGTTTGCTTTATTTTGTAAATGGCCACTGGGCTACTCTTAAAAAGCAGTGAGCCCATAGTTGCTCATACTCTTTACAAATCCCTAGTCCTAGAGTCCTGTCTTTTTTATATGGAAGTGGACAGTTGAGGATGCTGTCTGCAGCTGCTGCACTCCATTATTACCACCTTACCAAAGTATTCTGTCTTTAATATTCACAGGAATGCTACCAAAAGAACAGTTTTGCAGAGATTTAGTTAGGGTTTGTTATGATGGTTTTGTTAAATAACACTGTACAGCCTCTTCTATTTACCATAGCCCAAACTTTGGTGTCTGTGATTTTTTTTGCCAGAGAGGGAAGAAACAGCTTAATGTTTATGTCTTGCCTGGGTTTAAGTTAGTGGTCTCTCTTGCATTACATATGAACATAATGAGGGGCAAGAAAAGTAATATTTGTTCTTTATTTGCTTCTGCTGCTATTGTTTTGTTCCTGAAGGACAACTTCTTGAGGGGGGACAGCTCCCGTAAAGTTCAGCACCAGCAGCAGAGGAAACCCAGGAAAAAAACAAAGCCACCTGCACTTACCAAAAAACACAAGAAGAAGAGAAGGCGAGGCCCACGCCGGCCCCAGAAACCTATTCCTCCTGCAGTGCCCCAAGGGAACCTCACCATGCCTGCCAGTGTCTCACTGCCAGTAGAGATGCCCCATATACGGTTAGTGGCAGCCTTGCCCCACCCTGTCTCTGCTATCTTGAGTGTTGTAAATAAGTACTGTAGAAAGGTGTGATGTTACTGTGCTGATCAGCATCTGGAGCAGTAAGATGCTTTTGGAGAAATTACATCTCCATGTGACTGTTGGGGAAAAAAAAACAACAGAACTTAGACTCAGTAATTTTAGATCTGAGCAAATACTGAATTTGATGGATAAAATGTGAGGAAATGTCCATTCATAGTTGTTGTCTGAAGGAATCAAAGTCAAACACCAGGGACTAATGGTTCTTTCTGTCCAGGAGCCCCTCCACCCCAGAGCTGAGTGCCGATGAGCTGCCTGATGATATCGCCAACGAAATCACAGACATTCCACATGACTTGGAATTGAATCAGGAAGACTTCTCTGATGTCCTGCCACGGCTGCCCGATGACTTGCAAGATTTTGATTTCTTTGAAGGTATTGTTTTATTTTATTCTATGCTAGTGTGAACACAGACAGTGAAAAACAAGTATTTCTGAAGCATGCATTTTGAGGGGCTGCTTGCTTTCCCAGAGAGGCAGTAACTTCTAGACAAGGGAGAATATGTCTTCCCTATTGTTTGTGAGCTCTGAAGTAAAGCAGCCTTTGAGAAGACTGGTGTGTGTAGATGAATGCTTGCTCTTATAATTACTGCTCTGTAAATCCTAATTGGTTTAGCTTTTTAATAATTCATTTTGCATTTTTATTGCCTGTCAGTGTTGCAGTTTAATCAAGCATATTCTTAGTAATGGCATCTTTCTGCCATTGAGTGGGGCTGAAATCACGTTCAATGTTGGTCTTTGATAAAAGGAGAAGAGAGTGAAAATAAGATCCTTAAATACGTTTTTGAAACTAGCTTTTGATCAGCCTGAATTTCAGGATTCTGAAACTCGGTTAACTATCACAGGTAACAAAGAAATAAGAACAGCTTTGAGCTGGAATATGTGATTTCTTTGCTCATTTTCTGACCAGATATGATATCAGCGTATGCATTTTGGTAGAAATTAGCCTAAATTGTACTGATTGTATAAATTTTAGGCTGTAATGCAGTAAGCAGAAAGGAATTTGTTTTATTGCAGCACCGATGAAAATCTTGCTTAAGCATTTTTGCTTTAAATCCAGTGAGAGTGGGGGGCACCTTGTACTACAAGTTGAAGAGGAGGAAGGGAGAAGGAATTCCACAGGGAGGAAGGCTTTAGTTTCTAGTTTTTCTTACGCTGCTTTCGTAGTCAACACTGGTGAAGGAAACTTTCTCTGTACCACAAGCCATTCTGGAAACTTATACACTGTTGTTCTGTACCCCTGCATCCTTCGAGTGCTGGGGGCTGCCTGAGATGAGTGCTTAACTTCTGGTGTCACTGTTTCTGCAGGTAAAAATGGAGATCTCCTTCCAACAACAGAAGAGGCTGAAGAACTGGAACGGGCCCTACAGGCTGTAACTTCTCTTGAGTGCCTGAGTACCATTGGAGTACTTACACAGACAGATGGTGTGCCAGTTCAGGAGCTGTCAGATAGAGGGATAGGGGTGTTCTCTACAGGTGCTGGAGCTCCAGGAATGCAGTCCTTGAGTCGAGAGGTTAACACGGATCTGGGGGAGCTGTTGAATGGGCGTATAGTACATGATAACTTCTCCGGTCTGGAGCTGGATGAGAACTTGCTCCGCTCTGCTACCTTGTCCAACCCACCTACGCCCCTGGCAGGGCAGATCCAGGGGCAATTCTCAGCCCCAGCCAACGTCGGCCTTACTTCTGCCACTCTGATAAGCCAGAGTGGCCTTGGGGAGAGAGCCTTCCCAGGACAGTTTCATGGACTTCATGATGGCAGCCATGCCTCCCAGAGGCCCCACCCTGCCCAGCTGCTGAGCAAGGCAGATGACCTGATCACCTCACGACAGCAATACAGCAGTGACCATTCACACTCCTCACCCCACGGAAGCCATTATGATAGTGAGCATGTGCCGTCTCCCTACAGTGACCATATCACATCCCCTCACACCACATCCTTTTCTGGTGATAACCTGGCAGCTACCTTCTCAGCAGAGATGCCCATGATGGCACAGCACTTGCTCCCACCTCAGCTGGATGTGCCACTTAGCGGGGTGGTCAACCCCAGAACTCACTGGGGAAATCTTCCTGTCAATCTTGGGGACCCCTCTCCGTTTAGCAACCTTCTTGGTGCAGATGGACATCTCCTGTCCACCTCCCTGTCCACACCACCTACCACCTCGCACTCAGAGACCACACAGCCTGCCTTCGCCACTGTGACCCCCAACAGCTCCAGTGTGCTTCCGGGGTTGCCGCAGACCAGTTTTAGTGGCATGGGTCCTGCCTCCGCTGAACTCATGGCCTCCACCTCCCCTAAACAACAGCTCCCTCAGTTCAGCGCAGCTTTTGGGCACCAGCTGAGCTCCCACAGTGGCATCCCCAAGGACCTGCAGCCCAGCCACAGCTCCATAGCTCCTCCCACAGGCTTTGCAGTGACCGGTGCCACCGCTACCAGTACCAATAACGCATCTGTGCCCTTCACCACCTCCAGCTGAGCTTGTCTGCCTGGCTCTGTGCAGGTAGATGGGGGACCTGTGTTTTCTTTCATTTCTTCCTTTATTTTTTTTTCTGTCCTCTCTTCCCTCCCACCCCCTTTTTTTTTTTTTTTTTTTTTTTTTTTTTTTTTTAATGAAGGGGTTAAAAAGAAAACCCCAGCTTCAGTACTGACCAGGGTTAGCCCTCTGTGAACCTTGCTGTAGCGTTCACATGTGCTTGTTATGCACTGGTGCTCATTTAGTGCAGGCAGGTTCACTGTTCCCCAGTAATTCTTTAAGGATACAGCACAGTTACTGGATGTAATTGATCTTAGTAGTAAGACCTAGCAATGGGAAGATACCTCAGATTACGGATGCATGTTACTGATTCCTAGGGTTTGGATCAGTGCTTGCCATCCCATTAGCATCTGGTAGAAAGTTTTCCAGTGGGCAGAAGTCTTTTTATTATTATTATTATTTTTTATTTTCCCAAAGGTAGCATCTGGCATTGAAAACTTGGCTGCGCACATTGAATTGAGAATAGTGCACTGAAGTCCTAAAACAAGACCATGGTTCAAGAATGAGTTTGACAGCTTGTTAAGATAGTGTCTTGATCTCCTCTGTGTGCGTGTGTGTGTGTTTGGGGTGCGGGAAGCAGCAGTTCTTTTCTGCTTTTGGTGAAGAAGTGGAAAAAATGGGATTTGTCCCCTTTTGGATCTGGTCACTGTTCTTAATGCATGCTGACTTTTATTTTGATGATGATGATTTTTAATTCATTGAGCAGCAAGGGGAACAATTGACTGGTTGCCCGTAAATTTGAAGGCTGTTGCAAAGCTAACCCAGAGGAAAAAAAAAAAAAACTAAAAAAAAAACTAAAAAAAACCAAAACAAAACCAGAAATGTTGAAATCAAATAATGGTATAGTGAAGATTCCTGTGCAGAAATTCCCTTCCCTGCTGAATTACTGTGGCCTTGTAACATTGATGATTTGCCTTTTCAAGTGTGGCTTTGTCCCAGACTCCTTGCCTGACAGGCTGACAGGTACTTTCCAGGTGAAACTGGAAGAATTCAATTGGTATTCTGCCCATCCACACAAGTCTAGTTCAGGCCCTTTGGTAAGTTCCAAACGGATGCATTTCTCAAATTGTTTCTGCCTATTGTGATTTTTGTTAGCTTTTTTTCACACCAAGCCATATTGTTTTTGGGTTTCTTATGGAACTTGATGCTTTTAACGTGAAGCTGAGTGTGTGTGTGTGAGGAACTAGCAGGTACCTATTAGCAGTCATGGCTAACCAAAAGATAAATCACTAAAGGAAAATAGGTAAATAAGAGGTTTTTTTTGTTTCTTTTTTGGCAGGACAGTTTTGCTTTTACTGCCTACCTGCTGAAGACAGTGTTCAGACTCTTAAGTAGTAATTTCAGAGTAATTTCAGTTCTTATAGAATGGAGTCCATTAGCTTTTAGGTGTTTTTATTTTTTTATTTTGTTTTTAATCCAAGGGATAACAGCAGCAGAAATCCAGAGGTGTTTACATGTATGTCTTTACTGGAAGGGAAAAAAGGAATTTGCTTGCGACTTTATAGGGCTCAGATTTGCTACTATACTTTGATTGTAAAAGTAACTCCTATTTCATTAGTATAACACGTCTCTACTATTCTTGACTTGTTTCTGAGATGCAAATGAGAGAGAATAGAAAAACCCACATTTCAATCTCCGACTGTAGAAGAGGGATTTCCTTCCACCTTAGTGTAATGCATCCTACCTGCATATATTCTAGTCTCATCCAGGAAACTGAGAACCAAGCACATGTGATAGGGAGGCCTAATAAATTGTTTGAGCAAGAGATCTTTGAACTAAGTTTAGTTTCTATAGAAAGTCATTTCGTTAGCAGTCAGGCCCACATCGAACTCTGACCCAAATCTCCTTTCATCTTGCTAAAGAACAGAGTTTAAATGGGAGGGGTCTTGTCTCCTTACTATCATAGCAATCATACTATTTCCTTTTCTTGAAAGGTTTGTCCTCCTTAAACTTAAAGGAGTATGGATGATGTGTATGTCCTTTATGAAATTGCAAGTGTATGTGGGTGGAGGAAACAAAAAAGATTTTCATGCTTCTGTTGTTATGAAGTCCTTATTTCATACTTGGTAAAATAGATCTTAATAATATAACGCAAATATTTTTTAAGTGGTGATTTAAATATGTTTGTAACATTTAAATGTTTTTAAATCATGTAAAAAGTTGAATTGAAGCCTATGAAATCCTGCTTGTGATTGTCCTGCTGATTGAGGAATGCCCAGTGGTATTGTGAAATGAGGCAAATCTGACAAGGCATTTATTTATTTTTGTATTAAGTTCCCCACACTTTGTTGAGGAGACAACTGTTTGATTTGCAAATGATTTTCCTTGTGTCCATATTCTTTCTTCATGTTTTGGATGACTGGCTGAAAAAAAGTGAAGAATTAGTATACCAAATGGTTAATTCTTTAATCTGCTTGTGTATTTGTGTCATTTTTAGAGGATGTTAATTTTTATAAATTGGTTTCAGGACTTTGGTCTTGAAATGATTCTTGTGCCCATCAAACTCTCTA
This sequence comes from Meleagris gallopavo, assembly GCF_905368555.1. Lineage (NCBI taxonomy): Eukaryota > Metazoa > Chordata > Aves > Galliformes > Phasianidae > Meleagris > Meleagris gallopavo. The sequence continues at coordinate 12,031,752 of NC_139410.1, forward strand.
ATGAAGCTGCAGCTATTGCAGAGTTTAATTGCTCCATATTACATTTCTCTTTCTTAGCAAATGCAGGGTGTGAAGCCGGGGGAGGAATGGAGGGCCAAGTTCAGCTTGCTCAAATTGGCATAAATTTCAGAGGAGTTCTTTGGTATAAGGTCACTGTGAGTTTGTACTGGTGTAATTCAGAACAGAATCCAGATCCTGATCTGAGTGTTATTTTAGTCAGGGAATTTCAAAAGCTATCAAAGTTATGCAGGTTCATAATTCTCATTTGAAATGATTGGCCATTATGGATCTGCATTCCTATAAGGCAGCCTAGGACATCAACTCTTCCACCACTTAAACTTCAGTTTTGTATATCCTTTGATGACCTTTTCCTGACAAGTGATTAGGTAACATTTTTCAGTGAGCAAACTAAATTTGCAGTAAACTGTATTATTAGAAATGAAGTTGTTCGTATGCATTGGAAGTAGGAATCCCTCTGTCCTGTCTGATAGAGTTCTGAAATGGGCCACCGTTCTTGCCTTCTCCTGATTCACCTCCTATTTTTTCCACTGCCAGCCTGACGAGAACTTAGGAGAACTGATCTTAGGTTTACAGGAGGGTTCGTACCAGTAGGCTTCTACACCTGCAGAGCCCATTGAGTTCAGCGGATCGGTGTCTTACTGCTGGATATGAAAGATCCCATTGAGGACCTTGCGCAGCCAAAAATTTGGCACCTCTTCCTCTGGGAAGTGTTGCAGGTCTGGAGAGGTAGTCCTTGTGTAATTCCTGAATAGCATTCACCCTCTCTTGCTGAGGTTTTTGAATATCATCTCCTTGTACAGCAATTAGCACTCTAATCGCCCTTTCACCAAAGAGTCGGTGTAGCAATTTCAGTCCATTGATTTGAGTTGGTCAATATCTGTCATGCCCTTTACATATGAATGGATGGAATAAAGCTAGTTTAACTTAAAAGTTAATTTCCTTACATAAGATTTGAGTTGTAGAGAATTGAGAAAAGAATTAGACCTAGAATAAAGTACCATTAGGATCGTTTTTTGTTAATAGCTGCATCTCAATAATTCTTTGTACAAAAGTATAAGAATTGACATAATGACACATAACAGTGTATGGAGGCTGATAGGAGCAGCCTGATGGTGGCCTGGTGTGTAAGGTGTTCTGTTAGATACACTTTCACTTAGGAAGATTTTAGGCCAACTTCGAGGGGAGCCATATTCACTTAGATACCTCAAGGCTGATTTGTTCTTAGGCCTTGTCATTAACTGATAGAAAAAGATGCATCTGTGATGCAAGAAGATAGGAAAGATGCCATTTTTTGTCCCCTCCAGCTTTCCATTTCCTCCAGGTTCTTGCTTAGTTCTCTTCTCGTTGGTAGCAAGCTTCTTTGTGTCTTTGGACATAAAGGTCAGTGAAACAATTACATCAATAATGCTGAAAGGTAGCACAGATGCAGGTCTGCCTCATACACTACAGTCTGCAACAGCTAGGCTTCCCACTTCTTTCAGCAGGTTAGTGAATGAGGATTCACAGCTCTTGTTTGAAAACATTAGAATGCATTGAGAAGCTTACAACCCATTAGGCAAAAAGCAGAGATGGTATTGGAAGTACAAATTGTAAGGGAAGAAATGTTAAAAGAGGAGCTGGGAATGAATTTGCAGGTTAGTACCCACATTCAGTTAGAAGCACTATTTTGTTGTAATCACAAGTACAGTCTAGGGTTGAATTGGCTTGCCAGGGAAGGTGGGTCTCAAGGAATAATACCCTGTAGAGGTATCTTCACTGAGAAGTTGTCCCTATTGATTAAGTACACATGCTGCTGGTCCACATCTGAAGCTCCAGCTCCTCCATGGTACTGTAGCAGCATGGCTGTTGCATTTCCCTGTAGGCATCAGCAGGACCAGCTCCCTGGTACTGAATCTTTCAAGTGGTGGAAGGCAAGGCCTCAGCAAGGGGAGTTTTCAGCAGGCAAACAGTAGGCAACTCACCTGTGGTGATTCTTCTGATTCTTCTGCAGTGAGGCATTGTGTGGGTGTCTGGACAGCTTTCCTCATGGGATGTTTCTTTTTGCCTTTGAATTTTTGCCATGACATGTAAAGAAGTCTCCTATGCAGGCCAGTTGCAGCATCTTCTGGTGGCGGAGATACTAACTGAAGGAATAGGTTTGGATCTTCTGAGTGATATTTAGTGCTGGGGTGTTGTGGGCTGCTCCTCTTACCCCTCTACCCTCCTTTTATTTCCTTCCCTCTGCATTCTCCGTTATTCTTTCTTTTAGTCTCCCATTCTCAGATAGTTCTCCAGGGTAAGTAATGCTAAGTAATGCCAACCGTAAGTCTTCTGTGGCTTGGTCCTGAGCGAATGTGGCTGTGAAACACAAAGAAGGAGAGATTCCTGCATTTCATAGCATACATCTGGAGTGCTAGAATGACAGTGTACTAGACGTAAAATATTTCGCAGCTCAGTGAGTAGGGTTTCACAGCACAATGATAGGTTGGATGCTGAGGAGCACACACATCAGCAGTGAATGTGTAGGCTTATAGTGAACATTTGCCTTCTCACAGATTTTTCTTGTTTTGAGAAGTGCATCAGTAGAAAAACACAAAAGTTATAGATTATTCTCTTGAAAAGCTGCATGAAGAAGCCCAGCTAAAAGTAAAGATGGTTGGGGGAAAAATTGACATTTGAACTTACTAAGCTTAAATTCAAACTTCAGGTGACTCCTAGTCTGTGAGAGACCTTAGCTCTTTCAGCTAAATTATTGGGAATGAAAAGCCTGTGGAGAAGGAGGAATTGTAGAATGTTATGTCTTGGAACAATTTTCTCACCCATATCTTCATCCATTTAAACACAAACCAAAAAAGTGACTCAGTTCTGGGAGCTTTTCCTTTGCTGTTCTGCTACTTGTCTCCTGGTTGTTGGGTTCTTTGTTTTCCCCTGTTGTATTCTGCTTCCACACACTTGTTCTCTGGCCCCTGTGGAATAGGGTGGCAGTGGAGCATGAAAGAAGTCAGTGGGCTTGGCTGTAGATGGACATCAGTAGAGAAGGCTTTCTTTTTCCAGCTCCTTATAAGCGTTGGCATCTTTTCAGTCTTCCCTGGCTCACAGAATTTAGTTTGGAAGTCAACAGGTTGAAATTCAGGCTTTTGACCATAAAACTGTACGTAGTTGATGAGGAAAAAATGCATTCCTTGTGCTCCTTCCCCTCCCTAGCCCCCAAGCACACACACAGTGAGATGCACAGAGTACGTGCGCGTGCACTTGGTCCAGCAGCACTAACATTTTATCTGCTTCCTGTCTTCACCAGCCGGCGCCCACTGAAGTGAGCTCTGGGTGGGTGATGTCCCCAGGTATCCTCTGGAAAACTTTAACTTTGGTGCAGATTGCTCTAATGTAGCTGACTGACATGGCATTTGCTTCTACTTTGGAGTGGATAATTTACCCTGTAATGACTCTAACCTGCGTTCCAAACAGCATAGTTGGTCCCAGTGAAAACAGATTCATTCTGAAGTGATGAACAGTTGGGTTCTCATGCAAAATATCTACACATCCTACCAGAAGGGGTTGAACCAGTTTCTCTGAACAGTGATTACCTTCACTGTACAGTTTTGGGTATGTCTCAGGGATTCCTTGTGGAAATAAGGGCAGTTAACAAAAAAAAAAAAGAAAAAAAAAAAAAAAAAAAAAAAAAAAGAAAAAAAAGTAAATAGTTTTAAAAGTAAATAATAATTTAAGGTAGAGCGTCATCTAAGTGAGAGTGCAAGAAAGAGAAATCCGTGTTCAATTTTCTAGTCCACTGTCTGGCTTAGGGACTCTTTCTCTTCTTCTCGGGGCTCTCAAGATCAACATACAGAATCTTTTTCATCACGCTCAGCTTTAAACTTTTTATTTAAAGATACCCTTCCCCAATGAGCTTTCAGAATACTTATTGTAGATTTTAAGAGAAATGGTATATTAATTTATGCTATTAACATCACCTCATAAATTATAAGTTTTATACTAAAGCTGTATTGAGTGTAATGAATTATGTTGCATATGTGTTTTTAATGGCTATAAAATTATATACAAGCTTTTTTGGGAAGACAAACTAGTGAAGCACCTTTTTACACTGGATTTTGCCGTGTCAAGGTGTACAGCTATTCTTTGCTACCTTGCAGATATCTATATCTATATCTATATATAGATATATATATATAATTAAAATAAAATGGTATCCTGTATCAACAAAGCATAGAACTCTTTTTAACCCTTATATCACTGTTCCTATATCTCTTTTTAAATTTTATTTTGAGTGTTACATTCTGCAATAATTTATCTGTGGTTTGTACCATTGATTAGACATATTTAGTTACAGGGTAAATAGATCAAATTAAAAAATCCAACTACTGTAGCTGGAAGTTGTGAACCAAGTTTTAAGACTTTTTTTTTTTTTTTTAATAATATATTTATTTCCAGTTAGCTCTGTGAGTTGGAATTTGAAAAGTCAGAACATTAGAAATCTCAGTGTCTTATTCAGGAATTTTCCCCCTCCTTTCCTCACAAAGGAATTCCCACTGTGACTTATAAATAGAATTAGACTGCTTGTGTGCATGTATGTATGATATATACACACAAAAAATATGCATTGGGGGGGATGTATGTGCGATACGAATGTGTATATTGTATGTAGGTCATAGTTTTGTAAAGAGACAAGTAGTCGAGAGGTGATGGAATGTATTGTAGAAATGTGATTATTTAGTAGGGGGTTCCTATGTCCTCACTGTTGTATAAATAACTCAAACTCTCTACTATATAATCTTCTGTTATAAGGCTAATTCTGATATCACGTCAATTTTACTGTTTTTTAAATGACTTGCAGTGAGCCCTGTTTAAAATGTCATGAAATTACCAAGCTCCCAAAGACAGCCTTTACATAGAATACATGGAGGATGAGAAGGGATGGGAGAATTGAGTAATATTTGTCAGGAGAATTTGAAATGGAGAGTTCTGTGATGACGACGAGACAGAGGGATTATGAATTTTTGCAAATTAATACCTGAATCTCTTATGGTCTGATGTGGAAAATGTGGTTAACCAGTTGTACTTGGTTTTCAACTCAGGTTGTAAGGAGCACTGGTTGAAGACCGATCTCCATTCTGTAAGAGGCTCTTGTCTTCAAAGCAGATTCTTTTCTTTCCTGAAGGTCTTTGTGTGTATTGATTTTGCTCCAGAATTGCTGTTTTGGGATTACAGAGCAAAATACACTTTCAGCCCAGGGAATTCCACTTGTGAGTTTTCGAATTTGGTTTTGTCCATTTAGCTTTTTTCATAATTGGAGAAGGAAGATTTCTTTGAGAGTTCTCACTTGAAAGGGTGAGGAATCAGAAACATTCTTACATTTTTGCTTACACTTCATACTGTGCATCAGTTACAACATTTAGGCTGGAGAAAAGTAAAACCTAAATGTTATTTATTCCTACAGTTTCACTTTTAGTGATGCTGATCCCGGTGGCTTTAAAAATCTGTTTAGATGAACAGAGCTTCCAATATTGCATAGATATTTTAATTTTAATTTTTTGATTTTTTTTTTTTTAAAGCAGTTGCAAATCAAACATTGAAGTTTTTGTACATTCCCTTCTCTCTCAGTATGGCCATGCCACAGTGCATTTCCTTTCTCATGCATCTGCATGTTCAAGTGAACAGGGCAGGGAGGTGGATGTTGTCAGAGGCCTTTCCTTCTCATTGTGTGGTGGTAATGGGAGCTAGCAGCATAAATCTGTATGCCTTTGGGGGAAAAATAGACCTGCTTCTGTGTATACCTGTACAGAGAGAGATATCTGTATATGAGATGTTGGTAGCACTTTGCTGAATGTGCTTTTGTCCTCATGATGCACGATAAATAGGTATGAATGCAATCAATGTGTGTGTATGTGTGTATGTATATATATATATATATGCATACAGATGTACAGATGGAATATACATAGTATCACACACGTGCATTAGTTGTAACATGAACAAGTGTGTGAGCTGAAAGACTAGCCGTAACCTATGTGTAACAGTTAAGCACGTGGTGCCAAACAAGGTGGTCTTAGTTCATCTGAGGGCTTTGGTTGGTGTCAGTGATTGGTCTGATCTTGGTCACCACTGACTTTTGTTACCTCAGCCCTCAAAGCAGAATTTCCTTGGTACATTTTTGCTTCTGTGTATATTAATACTCAGTGAGGCCTCTTGCAATGCCAACCTCTTTTGCTTTGCTACTCCATTACCTCCATTCCAGCTCCTCCCTGTCCCGGTATCTCTGAAGCTTATCATGCTGTAGAAATAAGCAGCTCTAATGGCCCAGTCCAGCACTTCCTATGCATTAGGGAAATCATCTGGGTGACTGCAGTGGCAGCTGAATTGGGCCCTGAGCATTTGCTTGACCCTAGGCAGATTTTTCCAGTTACTCAACTGTACTTGACCATGACTGTGATTGATTTGCAGATGAACGCTAACTTCTCTTAGAAACTGATGCAAAGTTACCTAGCATATTAAAAGGTTAACCCAGCACCACGATTCAGAGGTAAACACTCAAAATGAGAAAAGCAAACCCACTGGAAACTGGGGCTTAATTTTCAGCCCCAGGGAGAAAAAGGGAGCTCAGTGTGCCTTTCCCGTAAGGAGAGCAGTGAGCAGAAGGCAGCCTTGTGCTGGTTCTGAGCAGCGCTGTTGTCAAACATATCAAGAGAAACACAGCTCGTTAGTTTTACCAATAAACAGATTTTAAAGTGAGCTGCAGAGTTGACCATTAGCATGCAAGAACTTTGCATCTCATTGTGCATTGAATGATTTTGCTTATGCAAGTAAATTGTGTTTTTAAGTATTTTATTTTGTTTTCTGGCTAGCTGGAGTTCCCCTGTCTTTTTAGCAGAAAGCAGCTGTCAGAAACCTGCTCAGTCACACGTAAGCACTGCTGACATTCATGGCTTGCTTACCTGTGGTTTCAGAGGAGAGCGCAGCTCCATTCTGCCACCAGGCCTTACTGCAGTCCACGTTTTTAGTCTGGGTATGGCACTGTTTTTCTTGGCCACAGTTCAGCCATGGAATTTTGTCTTCCTTGCGTTTCTATTAGGAAAAGGTAACTGATGTACTGTTCCATCAGTTCTTTCATGCAATCATACATGACAATTTCTATAATACATATGTTTGGGTGTATGTATGGGTATGGTTGTGTACTGTGTGTGTATAATACATGTATGCACACATAGATGACCCTATTTCAGTTTATGTATGTGGAAAACATACTTGTTGGTCCTCTCTTGGTATATACTCATGCATTCGTATATTAAATATGTATATAGAGTGTAGATGTCCTGCATATACATGTGTATATGTTACAAACCTTGGATGGCATTTTTTTAAACATTTTGCAAATTGCTGTCCCTTATGAGATATTTTCTCTGAAGCTGCATTATATAGAAGAAATGGAGAAATGTGTTATCAAAGTTTTATTTTAAAAAGGAGACTCTTGATTATCTAAAGCCATTTGTAATTGTCTTTTGAATTTTTACTAGAAGGGTTGTTATTAAAAAAGAGGGGAAAAAAAAAGAAAAAGGAAAAAAAAAAAACCCACCACAAACAACGAAACAAGCAGACCTTACTCCCACCATCACTTAAGATAGAAAGAAAGAAATGGAAGTGCAAGTTCCGAAGTATTTATTTCCTTCTGAGGCATATTGGAATCATGTTCTGCCCACCTCCCTTCTCTAAATGGAATTAATGATTCATGGTTTCTTTTACACAGCTTTCCCCATTATTTTACCTTTTTCAGTCACTGTTCACCTCCAACATTTGGTAGTGCTGATGGCACTGAGGAGATCTTGTGCTCTTCTGTCCTTTCCAGGAATAATTCTGGTGCATCACTATCGTGTTTCATGTTAATATACTTGTGGAGGATGGATATTTTTTATGAAGATGTCTGTAACAAGTTTTTAACTTATTTAATGTGAGAAGCCTTTGCTGGAGTCTGTTGTTTCTTTCCAAAGAGTTTTGCTTTTTTCATCATCATTCATTAGTTCCCTTCTTATTTAATACCTGAGGTGTTAGGGTTTGGGTTGTATTATTGTGGGTTTTTGTTGTTTTTGTTTTTGTGGTTTTTTTTTTTTTGCTCTATTTTTAAATTCCCCAAAAATGTTTATCTGCAAGTGGAGCAAAAGAGGTGTCAGCCCCACCCAATTCCTCTTTGCAGTTAAGAATAAATATCTATGTTTTGGGTTTAATAAAAGAGAAGGTGGCAAATGGACAATCTGAAGTGCTTTAGAAGGAACGGTCTCTCTTTCCAAGGCTGTCTCAGAGAAGTTTGTGTTTGGTGTCATTTTAAAGGCAGTGTGATCGCACTGATATCAGAAACAGCCTTCTAACAAAGAGCCTCGTACAGCTGTTTGGCCACTCGAGTTTAAAGCATAAAGTTGCAGTGGGAAAGCACAGGTGAGGCAGTGTATTTGAACCAGTGAATTGTAGCTTGCAAACGTAACTGATTTTGAAGTAACTGCATGGTAGCAAGGATTAGCAGTCTCTTACACCCCTTCCTTGTTCCCTTTCATCCCCAACATGTATTCAGCATACCACACATTGGGAAAAACGACAGCTTGCTACAGCGAAGCTAAATCCAATAGTGACTGCTTAAAGGGAACATACAAACTTGCACTGCCGCATTCTGTACCACGCTGATGGGCACAAAAAGCCCCGTCTGCTTCTGCAGATGTGCCGCTTTGGGGAGAGCGGAACCTGGGGATGCCCAAGGAGAGCAGTCGCAGTGCCAGCAGCTCCCAGAGCGGTTCTGACAGCGTTCCAGGCTGGGTAGGAAAGCTCCTGTTTGTACTTCCCTTTAAATAGGATCGGTTGGCTCACATGTTCCTCATACTTCTCAATGAATGTACTGTATTACCATAAAAAAAAAAAAAAAAAAATCAATGAAAATGATGATAGATTGGTCTCCTTTTGTTATCTGGTCCTTGTTTAATTTGTTTAAGGGTTTTTGTATACAAAAGTTTACATTTTTATGTATATTTTTCTTGTGTAAAAACTGATGTAATATGTGTATAAAACACTGTATGTATTATCTGTATATAGTGTGACAAAATGATTTTCTTTCTTTCTTTTGGATGTATTAATAAATCTTGCTGTGAAGTGGCTGTGTTTTCTATGATGAAACCCTCAGAGCCATTTCCTAACTCCAAGCTGTATGAATAGTGCTCAGGCTGAAATCTGATCTAATCCATCAAATGTTTTGTTCTTTCCCTCCCCCCCAAGGTGTATCTTAAGCACAACTGTCCTTCGTTTTGCTAGCTGTAGAGTCTGACTGTGCTCTGGTTTATTCTATATTGCTTTTTAATAACATTAGCTAATTAGTTTTGCAAACAAACTGAGGTCTTCAATCTCACTCCCGATTCTAATTATAGTACTTTCTAACTCTGGATTACTGGCCTAGGGAGCAGATCCTTTTTATCTTGTTTTCTGTTGTGAACTGCAGAGCTGTGCTTGAAATACCATCTGAGGGATTGCAAAAGAACCGTTAGGCCACGGCCTGAGCCAGTGATTGAGCACCTGGTGAAGGGGCATAGCCAGCCCTGGGAGCACAGGTGCGAGCAGTTCACCTGTGTGATTGGGAGGGGTGAACCCTGGGTCTCCCTCTCCCTATCCTCATTCGAGGGCTGGCAGCTGAAGACGAATAGTCTCTATTTGGAGATCGCCTCTTTTGAGAGTTTCCAGTGAGCCCGGATCTTCAGAAAGGGGGTAAGCTGCTTGTTCTTTGTTACTTGACTATGGTTGATACTTTTTGAGTGACCTGAAAACTGTTTGAAGGCAAATATATCTGCTGCCACCTATCCTTACAGGGGTGTCTGATTGAATTTTGTCTTTTGTACTGTTATGTTTTCTGAGACTTTAAAACATGCACATCTGCTTCATCACTGAGTTGCAGATTGGTGTAGAGGGTGCTGCTGGGGCTGTACGTGATACCATGATTCTGGCAGAGCTCTGTGCAAGGAAAAGCCTTGGCTCCTCCATGGAGCTGAGGGTGACATGAGGTGGACTCCCTTGGCTGCACTGATCCTCCAGTGCAAGGTCTGCTCTTCAGGTGTGGTTTTTCCACAGTAGCGTGCTGTTTAACCAGAACTATACCTTGAGCACTCTGCAATGAGTAGATGGTTGCTACATCTTCCTTTTGGTGTCTGTTTTGTGAAGTGTTCTCTGACTTGAGGTTTTGTCGTACTGCTGATGTCTGCTTTGCTGTCTCGTTCCCCAGTGCATTTGAATTTGCCTTTTGTAAGGGAGAAACAGTTGTGCTTAGTGGAGACTGTGCTCCAGGTTTTGCTTTTCATAGGCAGCCTCTTTAATGCTGCCCTGATCATTGGAGTAACTATCAACAGAGACTGATGAGAAGGGGATTCAGTAATTTGACTTTTCTTTTTAATGAACAGCAGCACAGCCATTCAAGACAGCGTAATTAGGGCTGCATTTTGCAGTGCCTGATTATAATTCAGGCTGAGGGATAAGTGGTGACAGTGAATGATACTTCCTCCCATGCTAACACACATAGCAGAGGTCTCAGCAAAGCTGAACCTGGTGTGTACTGTAATATCTTACCTTTTGGGAGACAGGAACAGCCCTTGAAAAGACAGCAAAATGGCAGGAAGTGGAAGAACTGATGGAATAAGTAGTAAAAATGTGCTTGGAACAGAATAGCTGAGGCTGCTCTGTGGTGTAAGACTTGAGGCAACAACGAGCAATAAAAAGATGGAAGTTAAGAAAATGTGGGCTCTTCACTGGGCATGACTCCCCAGCAGAAAATGAGCTGCCTGCCCTTGGGCATTCAGCTGATGAGCTTGGTGAGATGCTCCTCTGCTGAATAAGTCGGAACCAACTGAATAATCTGGTGACTTCTTCAAGTATTTCCATGGGAAAAAACCCAACAAAGAAATGCTCTTAGAAGATGATGGGATGACTCTCAGCCTGTGACTTTCCAAAACCAGCCAGTTGCTGCTGTAGTGCTGCGTTTCAAAACACGGGCTTTATTTGAAGTGGTGGGTTCAGGAGGAATGTGGTGCATTGTCCTTTGTGTTGAGCTAGTTCTCTTGAGCTCCAGCAGTAGCCTTACAATAGCTGGCAGTTATTTTCTCAGGAAAGCTCATTAAGTTTGAACTTGAAAAGCAGGTGGCAGGTTTTATTACAAGAGCCAGTGTTGCTTTCATACTCAGAGAAGTGATTGAAAGGAGAAATCTTAACTAAATGCGGGAGCTGGCTTCCTGCAGAGGTGAAGGCAGCCCTCTCCCTGGCATTGTCCCACCTGCAGGCAATAATGGGTCCAAGCTTCCATGCTTTCTCCTGGGGCCTCCAGCCCAAGTGTGGGGCAACTATCAGAGCGGAGCTGGAGGTGTGTGATGCTTGGTGGAAAGGCTGTAGGCGATTGTTTTGCTTACTGCCATGAGCTTCAGCCTAGGAATGGCTGCCTTGTTTTTCTGCTGGTGCTAACTTATGGTTTGTGGAAGACAGTAGTAGACAGTCTTGATATCACAAAATCTGAAACTGAAGTGTTGTGCTAAAACGTCCCAGGCTTTTATATTCATGTCTATTCTTGGGCTTCTGCAAGGGAACAGCAGTGCTAACATTCTATTCTCACACTAAGAGACATTCCTGATACCAAGTCTTGCAGGTCCTGTTTGCCCCCCTCATTTCACCTGTGATGGCTGGCAGTTGTGGTGTGGTGAGCTGTCCTACCACCTGGACTCACCCTAGCTCTGCTGCCTGCTTCTGCTCAGCTTGTGCACCAGCTGCAGCTTCTCTCTTGTTTAAAATGCAGCTTAAATCCTTTGCTCTCACACAGTGGAAGGAACCCCATGACCAACCATGTGGCTGTCCCAGAGGCCTCCTGCAAACCTGACCTTCAGGGCCCTCTTTACTGTGACGCCTACTCACTGACATCAGTTATACTGCTGAGATAGATATGAATGCTGTCATGCTGATCAATATTCTCTCATAGCTCCCTTGTGATCGTCAAGCCCACTTTTTCTGGGAGAGTGTAATGAACTTTGTTGCTCTATTTCCCTTTCCCTGCTGCAGCTGTGTTAGATGCGAGGGCCTTCTGGAGCGAGCACGTACAATAGCACCAAGCAGGGAGTTGTCTGAGGAACTGCAGTCATTGCCAGTAGCCCTACAAAACTCCTCTACCCTTGATACAGACAGTATTTATCCAGCATTCCTTCACACTCTGAAGTGTGTTGGAGCATTTCTTCTCAAGCTGTGCCTTTTGTTCACTGGCTCCATGTGCACCCGGTAGCAGAGCTCATTAGGAACTGTGATGGGTGCAGACTCCAGCTGAAGGAGCAGCAGCAACCCTGCCTTGTCTGCTGGTGCCTGGGCATTGACAGTGAGGGTTCTGAGCTATGTCAGACTGGGGCCGGTACTGTGCCGAAGGTTGTTTTTTTTGGGTTGTTTTTTTTTTTTTTTAAGCTGTGGGCCTTCAAAACAGGGCCTTTGCCTAATTGTGTTTTTAATTTGCTAAAGAAAAGTATTCTTTGCCACCACCGTGTGACGGTGAAGCCAAGTGGGATGGGCTGACAAGTTTCATAATTGCTTCTTTATGACTAGAAGGAAACAGGTTAAGTGTGAGGCACTTGAGGCATCTGGGTGCTCCTGTACACCTTCCTGCTGCCTGTTGGTGCAGGTGTTTGAACTTGCTGCCTGAATCCAGAGACACATGTATTAGCAGCAGAAGAGGGTGGCTCCCCAAGTGTGTAATCTTGTAATTTTTGTTCTTAGCAATTTGCATGCATTTGCTATGGCTGCTTTAGTGAAGAGCTTTCCAGACCAACTGAATTTTTGAAGTCAGTATAGCCACTTGACTGTTGTCTGAGAGCGCTTGGCTCTTCATTTCTGCCCCAACCAGTTCAGTGCCTTTTTAAATCCTGCAGAAATTATTTCTGTTAACTAGTATTTGCTCGGTGGAGCTAGCCTGTTACCTTTCTTATTAACCTCCTCCATCTGTTCTCCCTTGGCTCCTGCTGTTTAATATAGCTTTTGAATGTTTTTCCCCCCGTTTTTATTGCTCAATGTTTTTTGCCCGTTCCATATAATGCTTTAGGTGGTTGTTTTGTTGTGTTGCTTTTTTTTGTTTTGTTTTTCCCATCTTCCCTCAGACTGCTACTCAGATTGCTGCTGAGGAGGTCCTGATGAGCAAAATTAGATTCCTGGAGCTGGGAGCTGCTCCTTGCAAGGCCTTATCCTCCTCAGTGTCTACCAGTGCTGCTCAGGTAGAGGTCCATGCCTGGCTTCTCCCAGTGCCCCTAGTTATGAAATCAGAATTGGTCACAGCCTCACACAACATGCGTGCTGTCTAAGTAGGCCCTTTCAAGGATGATGGAGATGAAAATCTTGACAAATCATCTTTCCCGTAGTTCTAGAAAAATTAAGCCAAACTGCTATTACGTTTTGCATGCCTTGCAAAGCTGGCTGCCTGTAGCAAATTTCCTGTCATGACATGCCAGAAAAGATGATGCCTTTATCAGGCGCTGTTTCCCATTAAAAACTCCTTAAAAGCTAGCAGTGCTATGAGCACCAATTCCCGTCTTGCTGTGCTTATGCAGGCCCTGTGCTGCACAAATGTTGTGTTCACAATGACTACATTCAGCATCCTCCTCCTGGCATGGGGGCCCTGCAGGCTTTGCACTGATGCCCTGAGCAAGCTCCTGCTCCAGGCCTTGCTCATGGTGCTCCCTGCTCTGCCTTGGCCTCACACCTGATGCTCTTTCTGCAGTTCCTGCAGCTGGGACAGTCTGTTTTCCACCCTCATGCTGCCTTATCAGCCCCTAGCCCTGAGCAGGGCCAGCTGGCTGCCAGGCCCCTGGCAGGACAACTGGTGCGTTTTGAAGCACTATGTCCCCTTTGTGTCATGCTCTGGCCCTGTGGTTAAAATGTGGCCTGTGGTATGTAGGTCTTAAATACAGGAGAATGACAAAATCCTCTTTTTTTATTCTGTTTGAATGAAAATAGACCTGCTCATCCATATCACTCATAACTCAGCCTTGTTTTCCCTCTGCCTCGTGTTTTTCTATCAGTGTGGTGCCCGCTTTGCTGCAGAAGGTGCCATTTGATGGAAGGGATGCGCTGATCAGAGAGAATGGCACCAACCTCCTGCACTTGAGCTATTAAGTTTTATAGCTTTTTTAGTGCCATAAAACCAACGCATCCTGCTTTTATTTTTCATTTTGGACGTAATTCTGTTTATTTTTCTTGTGGGGTTTTATACCAAGATAAGCATTCTTAGAGGGTTTTGTTTACTGTGGGGAAAATGTCTTGGCAAAGTGAAGTACTTCTGTGCAAGGCCTGTGCTGCAACATCAGTTTATTGCTGTAATTTTTATGTGAAAGATGCCAGGCTGCTAACAATGGAGAATTAAGTTTTCTACTTCTATTTTCAGGCAGGTAATTTGCTAATTATTTATCTAGGCACAGTTTCTTGCCATTGGCCTCCATGGCACATTTACCAATGTTCTATTGCTGTGATCTGTGCATGAACAGCATGCTGCCTGGGGTCTGTAACTACCCAGGTACAGTGGGGCTCTGAGAGAAAAGCCCAGGGTGCTGGAACTCAGCGTTCTTCCCAAACCTAGAGATTGCATCCCAAAGTACTTGTGCAGAGACTGCTGTGTGCAGAACTGATGGTCCCCAAGCAGGAGGAGATAAGGGGAAGCGCAGGGAAGAGGGAATATCTTTATTACTTTTTTTTTTTTTTTTGAGGGGAGATTCTTTCACTTTTCATTTCCTCTTGTGTTTCCTTTATGCATTCATGCTTTAGCACTGGATTTGATGCTGACTTGATAGCATTCCAGCGAGGGCTTGCATATTTCATCAGGATTGTCTCTTTGGTTTCCGGGGCTGGAAGTTGCGCACAATGTGAAGCAGTCACGGCCGTGTGCACATCTGGATGCCTCTCATCCTCCGCAAACAGGCACTTTGCTTCGTTCCCATTCATCCTCATTACTTAATTTCCTAAAGAGGCCACAGCTCTATAATGCCTGAGTGACGTGTGTCAAAATGTCTCACTAGGCTCTCCCACTGTGTGATAATTCAGTGTATCCTGTTTCTAGCACTGAGGAAATACAATTTCTTCACTCTAGCTCGTTACGCTTTAGGAAATTGCTTTTCTTCAATTATCCTGACAGCACAGGTTTTGACAGCTCCACGCTTTCTGGGTGGGGCTGCTGCTGGCCTCGCCAATGCTGCTTTTTCCTTGAGGCTTCCCTATCTGTCATCCATCATGTGCTGCCCAGAGAGGACCTCACACCTGGGGTGTTCCTTCCCTTTGTGGATGGAGGCTGGGTGTCAGGATGGGATTTATGGCACTGATTCTGAATGTTTGCAGAAGCTCTTTTGCTGTCCTCTCTGTGGGAAGGTACAGTGCTACTCAGGATGGTGGAGATCCCTATGGGTGGACTTGTGCTGCCTGCTCCTGCATGAACGTAACTTTCATGGCTGAGTTTCACAAAAAAGAACAGGATCTTAATGAGAACATTAACAAAGACAAACTGCAAGGGAGCTCTCCTCAGCACTTTCTAACCCAAGAGCCACCTAACCTGTATGAGGACAACCCGTGACAACCTTGCAGAATGCAGCTGCAAGAGCTTCATTTACACCCCAAACACCCAAGGCATGCATAGTGCTCTCCTCCCTCTTATGCTCTTGTGAAGCCAGGGCCCCTCCCAGCCCCCTAGGCACCCAAGACATGATACCTGCAGTCCTGGCTCCCCAGCAGCTCCTCATTGGTGGCTGCCCAGGACCTTGGGTGTGCTTGGATACAGTCTGAGGAGGCTCAGGTCTAGAAGAGGTGGCCCTGTGCTGGCACCTCCAGATACCTCATGGCTCTTTGGGCTTCTGCGTCTGCTCCTTCATTCTGCAGGCACTGTCCTGCCTCTGAGGTGTCCTGATGTATGCCATGGAAACTCTTCACAGCCAAGTAGCTTGTCAGGCATTGTGAACTTCAAGTTTCTTGTCTTGTTTTCAACTTTCTATGTGTTTTGGCAATTTGACATGATAGACTGATGGGAATGAATCTTTGCTAGATGGGTGCACTTCTTTTTGATAGATGTCTTATGATGAAAAACTCCTGTTCGGTGTTGGCCACGTGGGCCATTGTTCGGGCAAGCAGGCAGAGCCCCAGCAGCACTTCTAATGTCAGCAGCTGCCATGTAGGCAGCTCCTGTGGTTGTTGGGGACACAGCACTGTGCCTGCTCAGCTCTGCCAGCAGCACCAGCTCTGCCTTGCTGCTGTGGCTCTCTGTGTGCCTGTCAGGCTGCCTTGTTTTGGTACTAGACTGTATGGCTGTTTTATTGCTGCTTTTCAGCCAGCCTCCAAACCTGCAGGTGTGCTCTCCTGTTGACAACCCTTTTGCCTGCAGTTAAAAGCAGACACCAGATTGTGGAGAAAATTATCGGCACCTGCAAATTGCATGCACTTAAATACCACACGACTTTATTTGCAAGTACAATCAGATATTTGGGGACTGCAGGCCTGTGCCTCATGCATGTGCATGTCTTCAACCTGCCAGCAGCTGCAACCTACCCTGCAGGCCTGCTGCTGGGGCATCAGGCTGCTGATACCCAGAGTTATGCACCCTGCCCAAAAGCAGCCCTTGCTCTTGCTCTGCCCTCCAGTGGCATTGGGAATGGTTCTCTGCATTTTCCTTGTGACTGAGGGCCTGGGAACATGGGTAGAAGGCCCCATGCATGTTTCAGGGATTGAAACCGTGTCCTAGAGGAGTGGGAGCTATGTGGCACTTAACCAAGCTGGGAGCTGGGAAGGAGCTTGGGGTAGGCTAAAGGGGCAGACAGTCACTTCCTCACCTTCTTGCTCTCTTTACTACACTGTAATGCCTTATCCAGGCAAAATCCAGTTCCAGTACATGGAGAAATGCATTTCCTCATGTACTGTTCCTGCCTAAAGGCCTCTGGGCTGGGTGTGTTTGTGTCAAGTTCCTGGTGTGCCCATAGAAGGTCAGTGATGAAAGACTTTGAAGTAATGATGTTTTCAGATGCAGAAAATATCCAAGGCTATTTGGCATCCTCTTAATTAGGTTTCTGCTCTGGAGTTTTAGAGGAAACTTGGGAATGAGGCACCCAGTGCTCATCACAGGAAGGTCAGTGCTCATTGACATTTACCTCTGGGACCAGGCAGGGCTCCAGCCATGCCCCTTAAAAGAGAGGTGGAGCCTTGTAGTGGCTTAGCTGGTGTGGGGCTTAGCCTCAAGGCAGGAGAGTAGTGTGGGTGGAAGGATCTGTAACACAGCCTTGCTAAAGCATGGCCAGGGCTGGCCTCGCTGTGGTGGGCAAGCAGCCTAGGTATGGATTGGAGAACATTGGCCAAAGCTCTTGCAGACCCATACAGGTGCTTCCTGCTACCTCCTTGGTGCTCAAGGAGGTCCATGTCAGGTCATGATTCAGCTATGGACTCCCTGGGGCTGCAGCCCTGTGTGCTTGGCCATCAGCCCTCCTGTGCCATTGCTGCTGCAGGTGGCACCTGCTCTGAAACGTGACAGTGCTTGAGAGGTCACAGGAAAGTCTTGGCTGCAGATGGGGCTGCTGTTAGTGCTCTTTTGGTCGCTTACCCTACAATTCCTTTTGAGAAGATGCTGGCTTCATCTCAGCTCAACTGGAAAAATGCCGATGACTGGAAATGTCATCAGCTGCCTGTGGGCCAGTCTGGCCCTGAGCTGATAAGGAGCAATGCAGAATAGAAATGTCAACACAGAACTGGAGGAGCAGAAAGACTGGTTGCACATCCCCTCCTCCTGCTGCCAGCCATCCAGCAACTGGACCTCCCCAAGAGCCCAGAGAGAACCTCTACTCTTTCTTGGGCGGGAAAGAAGTGATGGATCTCATGGCTGCAGAGGAAAAAAACAACTATTGTGCCAACAGGTTGCCCAGAGAGGTGGTGGATGCCCTGTCCCTGCAGATGTTTGAGGTTGGCTGGACTAGGCTTCATGCAACCTGATTAGTGTAGGTGCCCCTGTTCAGTACAGGGTTGTTGGACTAGATGACTTTTGGGGATCCCTTCCAACCCAAATGATTCTATATGCTTGAGCAAAGAATGTAAGTGAACTGATTGGTCATTGCTTTCTTTGACTTTTAATGTCAATCTCATGATTTTCTTGGTTGAAGCCTTGTTTTCTTGAAGTTCTGAGTGGTGTAAGGAGACCCAACCCTGAGCTAGGATCAGGTGATGTAGGAAGAAGGCCCAGCCCTTTTAGAGGCCACCTGAAAGGTGGGCTTGGGGCTCCAGCAGCAGGCCCTCTCACTCCTGTGGGTAAATGCAAAGTGTGCACTCAGGACGCTGTAGGAGCGGGCAAGTAGTGACAGCAGAACTAGCCTTCATTGTGCGTGAGGAATGGGATGCAAAGCTCAGGCCTCACAACTTCCAGAGCAGGACGTTGTCTGAAAGCACCACCTTTAGTTCACTCCCTGCTACCCCATTTCTCAGCATCCACCTTCCCTGGTACCAGGGTCCCCGAGCATCCGCATCCTCTGCCATTCTGGTACCCCGAGATCCTCTTGTCCTGGTATCCCATTCCATGGCACCACGTTGCCCCAGTCTCTCCATCTTCTGGCACCCTGCTCCCCCAGCATTCCCATCCCCTGGCACCCGTGTTCTTTGGTACTCCGGGTCCCCTAATAAGATAAAACAGAAGCTATGGGAACGCCACTCTCGCAGCCGGCAGAGTGCAATTTACGGCGGTGGCGGGCAGGCCGTGGCGCGAGGCCCGGTTGCACCCGCCGGCAGCGGCGTCCCGTTGCCACCGGAGGGAGCGCCGGGGGAGCTGCGGCTGCCGGTACCGGCCGGGAGCGGGGCAGAGCGTGGGCTGCCCGCCAGGGGGCGCTCGGGGCTCGCGATGGCGCGAGGCGGGCCGGGCGGGGGGCGGCCGCGCGGTGGGGCCGGGGCTCGCGGCACGGGGTGTGCAGGCGAGGAAGGAGAAGCTTAGCGCTGCGTTTCTGAATGGGTAATTTAATCAGTGAC
Organism: Meleagris gallopavo; assembly: GCF_905368555.1. NCBI lineage: Eukaryota > Metazoa > Chordata > Aves > Galliformes > Phasianidae > Meleagris > Meleagris gallopavo. The sequence goes on from NC_139410.1 coordinate 12,050,769, forward strand.
ATTAAGTCCTCCCAATTATTTCTAGCCGTGGGTACCGCCTATTTATTAATTTTCTTCGTATAAATCCATCAAGCTGTTGTCACACAGCAAGTAAACAAAAGCACCCCAGAGTTTTGATGGGGATGCACGAAAGCAAGCAGAGAGGTTAATTGCCGCTGTTAATTACTTGCTTCGCAGGCTCGGTTGCACGCGGCGCTGGGTAAGGGCGGCGGCGCGGGGCCGGGCTGCTCAGAGCCGGCGGTGCGGTGGGTGCTTCAGCCCCGCAGCCCGGAGCGGTGCCCCGGGGGAGCCGCGAAGGAAGTTCGAGTAATTTAGAGTAACAAAAGGAAGGTGAGGAGGTGGCTCGATCGTGGTTTCGAAGCGTTTGCTTAGGAAGGAGATTTATGGGGGTGGAGGGCTGTTTAATTTGGAGGACAAAGGCGTAAGACGCGCAGTGCCGGCAAACTGAGGATGGGTGAAAAAACGTGATATCTTCCTTGGTGCTGCATAAGGTTATCTGCATTAGCAGTGTTCCCGGGGCTGTGCTGCCTCCATCCTTTGGTGTCTTTAAATCCAGTGTGAAGGTCTTCCTAAAAGCCCTGTGCAGGGTCGGGCAGGAATTATGGACCTGTGACTGTGTGGCCTGGCTCTTGTGGGAGTTCATATTAAGTGATTTGGTTTGATCCTTTGGCCTGGAGATCCATCCATCTACTCGCAGTACCTACAGCTGCTGCACACCCATTGGGTCCACGGGGTGGTTTGTAGGTGTGTCTGTCTCAACACAAAACACTGCCCAAACCAGAACCGCTGTGTCCCTGCATGCAGTGGGATGCCCCTCGAGTCCCCTCCTTCCTCCCAGCACTGCAGCAGGGCAGTGTTTCCCTACGTGGTAATTCCATGTGGGTTGCGTGAGGATGCGCTGTGCTGTTTGACACCCCTTGTGGGCTGGGTCCCCAGAGCTTGCTCAGGATGCTTGCAATATGGGACATCACCCGCAGAGGCTGTGTTTGTGGCGATCTCCCACTGCTCCTCAACTTGGCAGCCACTGGAATAGTAGGAGCTGCTACCTGCTACTCTGGAGAACTTCACAGTTCAGGAGAAGTTCCCTTGTCCCTGGGAGTTCAGGTTTCTGATGGCTGCATCCTGAAGGAGGCATGCACCTAAAGCCCTTGGTGTCTGAGTTCTCCTGACTAAAGGCTGCTGCAGGGTCCAAATTTCCTCACCTCTGGGCCCTAGAGATGCTGTATGCTGTGCTAATGCTGGGCTTTGTGTTTGCTGCACTGCCTTGGATTGCTCTGCTCCAATCCCTGGCCTTGAGGTGATTCCTTGGCTGGGGTATGTTGGCCAGGCTCTGCTGTCACCCAGCCTGGCTCACAGGGATGTCACCTGCGCATCAAGGTCCAATCTCTCCTGGCCTTTGGGACTGATGCATGGGGTGTTGCTGCCAATCAGCCTGTGGTGCTGCTGGGATGGCCCTAGTGAGCATGAGCACGGACAGCAGGTAAGGGGATGGTGTCCCTGCATTAGGCCCCTGTTTGCAGCAGGCTTCCTCATGCATCCAGGCTTCCAGCATGACTCAGGGTATTGCAGCCTATCCTTAAGATAACGTCTTTTGCTTGCCAACACATAGGCTGCCTGCCAAAGGTGGGGGAGGAGAGCTGTTGTAGTCTTTTGTATGCGCTCATAGTAAATAGACGCATGCCGAATTGGTTGTGCGTGCTGTCCTGTGTCCCGTGAGGAGGGAAGAACCTGTACCATAGGCTGCCCCCAACTGCTGTCCTGCACTGCTGGGTGCCCATGCCTGCAGCCAAAATGCGGTGTGTGCCCAGACATGATGGAGCTGGGTGGCGCCTGAGGAATAGCAGTCAGGCTCCAGGTTCTGCAGCGTGGTGACCTGCCCATGGGGAAGCTGTCCTGCCCCGTGACTGAGCCTGCTGTGTGTGAGAGAGCTGCAGGCACTTGGAGCTTGGTGCAGGGATGGGGACAGCCAGTGGGGTGCTGCAGGGTGGCAGTGCTGTGTGGCAAAGGGGGCTGGTGGTGCAGGTTGGCTGTGTGTCCTTGTCCTGTGGAATGCAGCTCATGTCAGGTTTCACCTCCTGCTCTTAACTTCTCCATGTTAAGCCTGGTATGATGGCCATGTTTTAAGACTGCCAACTGAGCTGGCTGTGCTGAGAGCTATCACTTCCATCTGCTCTCTCGCAAGATGCTTCCTCAAGCCATTTGAACAGAAAAAAATCAAAGTTGTAATACATCCATGGCAGCCTTTATCTCCAGCAGTGGGGAGAACAAGCATGGAGGCCTCGAAGTGCCCGAGGAGATGGATGCTGTCTCTGGGTGGGGGGAGCAGCAGCCTGAGGTGTGCTGAGAGGCTCCTGACACAGCTGCTTTGGGTGCTGTGCTGCCCATGGTCCGCGTGCTGGCCGCAGAGTGGCAGCCTCGCCTAGCAGGAGCAGAGTTCCTGGCAAATAAATTAATGAAGAGCACGTTGTATTTCCAATTACTGGAAAAAGCTGTGATTCCTCCTTGCTGTGCGTTTTAAGACCCTCTGAGCAGAGCGCACCTCAGCTCTCCTCCCCGCTTTCTCTCACACTGCCCATGCTGATGGAGCCGCAGAGCTGTGGGGTGCCATGGGAGGGGGCATGGGAGGACAAATGTCAGCATTTATCGATCCCAGCTGCCTGCGGGGGACTCCACTCAGTGACACTGCCAATAGCAGTACGTGTAGGAGCTGGGCTGTGGCTGGATCGGTGGCATTAGGAGAATTGCTTTGTCCTAATTAATAGAAATAGGAATATTTCAGCCTCTTCCCTGCATAGTGCTGGTGGATCATCAAGTGTGCAGCCAACTTCCCTTGCCAAGTGAATGCGAATGACAGACCATTTGTGTTTAGTGGAGTTGCAGTGTGTTGTCCAAAGCTGTTGCCTTTCTCTGTGGATTTCTTTTCTCCCTCCTTTCTAAACCAGAACTTAAAATCGGAGGGTGGGGCTTTTCCTGTTCTTTTGTGAAAAACAGAACTTGTTCTCAGAGCAGGCTCTCAGATGTTAACCACAGCCCCATCGCCTTTCAGATGAAATGACTGTGGCTGTTTACCAGTGGTTAATGGTTGGGTTTTTTTTTTTTTTTCTTAAAGAGCTAAGGGAGGTGATTTGCTTTTTTTTTTTTTTTTTTTTTTTTTTTTTTTTTTTTTCCCCTCTCCTTTTTCTTCCAGAATCAGGGTTCTTTCCTAATGATTTGTTAGTTGACAGGAAGAGCAGGTTGCTGCTTTGTTTCACCAAGTGTTTTGATGTATCAACAGAGTTGTCCAGCGGGGATGAGTGTTTGCAAAAGCAGCTAATGGGAAAGATCAGAACTGATTTGTTCTGTTTTCAGAGGAAGGGGCTCCCTATCCACAAAACAGAGTAGGGGATGGCTGAAGGCCCCAAACACCAACATTTAAAGCTGAAAGTGTGGTGACAAACGACCAAATTCTTGAAGCCAACAAAAAGCTGTGGTTTTGTGCTGGATGTCTATTTTGTCTGGTCCCCACCTATCCCAGTCCCTGGCCTGCCCTATATGGTCCAACCCAGTGCTGTGCTGGGCTTTCGCACTCCTTGCAGCCAGGAAACAGGGGACTGCTGGGGACCTTGGGGGTGGACTGTGCTGAGAGCTGGGCTGCTGAGATCTTCAACCACTTGCAAGCAGGCTGCCAAATCATGCTGACAATAGGACTACAAAGCCTTCTTTTGGCTGGAACAACACTTGGAAAATGTATTTCCCAAGTGGGGACTTCAGCAGTGATGTGGTCAGAGGACGTGGCAAATACATGACCCATTACCATGCTCCATCAGACTGGATCTTGCTACAATGCTGGTTTAACCCTCTCTGATGCCCCCAGAAGCCACTGAGCAGTGAGGCAGCCAGCAATGAGGTGCAGAACTCTCCTTGGGTGCAGGCAGATGAGAGCTGCTTAGGGAATTGCTGGGAAAGCAGCAGTGGGGAGCATGGGAACAGGGCAAGGAGCTGCAAGAGTGACTGCTGGGTGCAAGGCTGCATTAGGAACCCAGAACAGTGGCACTTATGCAGCTGGGTGTCACCTCTTCTTGAGATGTGACTGCTGCTGATGGTGCCTGGACTCTTCTGCTCTCCTCCTGCCGCCCAGTCCTTCACTGGCAGCCTTCAGCCTTTGTGGCCATCTGCTGCTAGGCTGGGTTGTACCATGCTGTCCACGCGTGGATGTGAATATAGGATGGAGGTCCAGCTTGAGCTCCATACCTGAAACCTGAGCACACCAACATGGCTTTGAGATTCCTCCAGTGCATGGGCACCACGTGCGTCTCTCTCTGTCTCCCCCTCATCGAGACATGGGCTTGTTCACCTCCATAGGCAGGCAGCAGCAGGGCCCAGCCAGTGCAGACCTTCCTCCAGCAGTGCTGGCATGTCCTTAGTGTGTTCCTTATCGGCACAGCTCTCTGGGATTGACTGCCATCCACAGCTGGGGTTGGGAAGGACTGAAGGAGTTGTTTTTTTTGTTTTTTTTTTTTTCTCCTCCTTTTAAAACTATAAATAATAGCACAATACATCTCCTGTCTCTTTCAAAAGCAGCTCCTTTTTCTGATGGATAGGCAGATATAATGAGATTCTCAAAGTCATAAATCTGCTGCTATTTTATTACCTGCATCTGCAGGAGGTGATATGAAGAGAACTTCATACTGAGAGGACCCTTGAAAGGCTAGAAAGGAACAGTGATCTTTGGAAAGACTTCATCTCGAGAGAACCCACACAGCAGAAAGCACTTGAGGTGTCAGAGCTGAGTGTGAGTGGGGTGGGCAGCGGGGGTACCTGGCCGGGCTGCTCCTGATGCTGGGCACAGCAAATGGGCTGGGGCAGGGGTGAGGGATAAAGCTGTGGGAGCAAAGACTTCACTGCTGCAGGGTGATGTCTGCAGTATGATGCAATGATGTCTTCATAACCGATCCAGTGATTACTTTATAGTCAGAGAAGGAGGCTTAAACCTCCCTCTCCTTGCTGGAGGGGAAGGTGAAAGGGAGCTCTGCTTCTGGCTGCCAGACAGCTCCTTCTCCAAGCAACTTCAGGGGAGCCCACAGCCTGGCTGGGCTGAGAGGAAATCCAGTGAGTAGAGCAAGAGCAGGAGGCATCTTAAAGCTGTGATCGTCTACAAATATTAACTGATTCTGGGCTTTGCAACTGCCAAAAAATGATGCTTGAGAAATGTGGCGCCAGGAATCCTCAAGTCACTTCTGGAGCCTTGGAAAATGCAGCTGCCTTGGGATGTCAGCCCACGACGGTTGTTATTATCCACTGTGCAGAATGAAGCTTCTGTTGGGAGTGCTCACAAAGGCCATCATTCTTTACAAATAGTGTCTGTTTTTATCACCTGGCAGTAATGACACTCTCTGGTCTCTTTAATATCTGAGCATGGTTGCACAGTACAGCTGGGAAACTCATCTCAGGCTTGGCCCTGCACAGGGCAGCAAGTAGCTCACAATTCTCTTCCAAGGGCACAGTTACTGGTGTGGAAATGGGCAGGGTTCATGCAATAACAGCCTCCTCATCAGGCTTGGCCACCTGCAGGCTAGGTTCAGCTGCTTGCTGTGGAACAGAGCAGCACATATCACAGTGTATGTCGATGTGCCATTGCTGGGACAATTGTGTCCAGACCCCTCGTAGGGATGAGGTCAGAGATGGCACTGACCAGCTTCAAGCCACAGGGAGCTGTGACTTTCAGCATCCTTTGCTCCATGTCTCCTCTCCTGCCTTGAAAGTAAAGTGACTTAGGGTGACACATACCCTGGATGCAAGTCCCGTGTGCTAGGAAATGGCCTTGAATTCTGGAGCTTGTCCCATGTCTCGTGGGGACACAGCCCCCAGAACATGGTCTGTGGGGTAGCTGACATCTTGCAGCCAGCCTGCATCCATGTGCAGGCTGCAGCAGTGCTGTGGACCTGACCCTGGAGGAGCCAGGGAAGTGACTCACGGCACAAAACCGGAGATGCTCAGCCTGCTTAGCTTACTAAAAAGAACAGGAGGTGACTTAATTGTGCTGTGTGAGATACCTTCATGGGAAGAGAAAGGCAGGCTTTAAACATATTAGAAAGGAAAAGCTTTTGCCATCCCTGTTTCTTGTAAGATGGGAAGATAAAGCCATACTTGAGAACCTCAGTGTGAACCAGCAGCAGGGTCTGGAATTGCTGGTTGCCTGACAACACTGAATCATTTTGTGACCTTATCGTCCTGTTTGTTTGGATGAGCCAGTCCTGGTGGTTGGGAGGTGCAGATGGCTGCGGTGGGTGCCCAGTGGTGAGGGGCTGCCTGCCACCTCTGCTCAGGGTGCCTTTGGCATCTGAAGGTGGGCACGTGTGGAATGCTCCTGCTGAGATGCTGGGGATCAAGGTGGTGTTCATAACAGTCAAAAATGTGTTTGCTTCCTCTTGCAAATGTTCAAACATCTTTAAACTGTCTGTGGTGCCAAGCTGTTTCTCTCCCTATTTTAAGAGAAAATAAGCTTTCTATAAGGAAAAGAACCACAAAAAGCACAGTAAGCCCGAAGTTAACAGTGAGCGGACCAAAATGAAACTAATACCAGAAAGATTCCAGCTGCTCCCCTAAAACATTGTACCTCACAGCAAAGGGTATGGGAAAGGATGAGAGAACGGGTTTGTTTGGTGAAGCTTGTGGCGTGTCTCTGTAGTGCAAAGCTGGCGTGAGTCCCCATCCCCACCACCATGGGGCTGGGACATCCCATCTCCTGCAGCAGCCTGGTGTAAGGGTTGGAAAAGGCTGTTGGTCTGTCTCCTTTGGATTGGGTCAGCTCTTCTTGGTGCAGAGGTGAGGAAAGAGTGTGAGCTATTGGTTGCGGTGCTGCTGCTGCTGCTGCAGGCAGCTCACATTGGGCAGCTTCAGTGGTGGGAAACAGACAGCTAGCAGTGAGCTTCTCTTTGTAGCAGATAATAGTCAAAACAGCTTGAAACTATTCATAATGAGAGCTTTGAGAACAGCCGATGCTACACACACACACACGCGTGCGCGCAGCATACTGTCATTAAGCCCTCTTTGGATGGCAGTCCTAGCAGTTCATTATCCCCCGTTGCTGCCTGGGGAGGGTGGTGGAGAGGCATGAGGGTGGCTTTTTTTTTTTTCTTTTTTTTTTTTTTCAATAATCCTGTTTTTCTAAATAAATTTTCGTTGTAAAGTGGTGTGACAACGAAGCAGCTCAAAGCATCCTGCCTCACTGCTGCCCTCTGCGGATGGTGTGGAGGCTGTGGCTCAGAAGGAGGCAGGTGCCTTTGCACCCGCAGCAGAGGACAGTGTGCCACTAAAGCTGGTTAAGTGTGACTGGGGTGGTACTGCAGAGAGGCCATCCTGGGCTGTTCACGGAGCCTCTGGGAGGATGCGTTCGGCTCTGCAGGGGGCAAATCCTGATGGTCCAAGATTAGGAAGGGGACTGGGGAGATGAGCCCCGGGCTCCTTGCGCCATTCCCGTTTGCAGACAGAAATGGTATGCGCCCTGTGTGGGCTGGAGGAGGGAGCCAGGAGATGGTGCTTTATAGTCAGCTTGCTCACTGAGAACAGACACGTTTGTTTTTGCCAGGGACAGAATTACAGTCAGATCTGACTTCAGGGTGGCGCTGATTTTGGAAAGCGAGATGGTGACCTCAGCCTGGCAGAAAGTGAGGTGATGGAGAAGGCGTTCCCGGCCTCAGGGCCATTTCCTGTGCCCTCATCCAGCCTCAGCTCCTCTGCGCATCCCTTGGGTGCTGCAGGAAAATGTGGATGGGGCTCGGTCGCACTTGCAAAAGTGCTTTTCCAGCATGCCAAATTGCCTGGGTAGCTGTGATGAAGCGCTGTCACTGCTCGGCTCATTCCGTGCCATGCGGTTTATCAGCATTATCTGCACTTCAGCTCAAGTATCTGGGGGAATCATCACAACTCATTCCTCGGCCAGGATCCTGAATCTCTTCAATTCCAGCAACATTGCTGTATTTGCAACCTCGTCATTATCCTGAGGCTGATAACCTCGGTGTTCATTTTTTAAGTCATTGAGCAGTTTCCTGCTTGTCACAGTGTTGGTATCTAGAAATACAAGCTACTGCAGCTGTTTCCGCCCTCCCAAGCCCACCTGCTGAACTTGGTAAACTCTATTTCTAATCCTGAAGTCAGTGGGAATAACATCTTCCTTTGAAAACAACGAAGACTATTTTTGAAATGCTCTCCAAGCGGGGCTCCATCCCTTTCCCTGCCATGCGTGGGGCTGGACGATGATGCATCTTGCTGGGATGTTCCACACCTGGTCCTGCAGAACTTCATTCAGATGCATCCTGCAGCACATCTGGGGCCTGCCCCAGGCAGATGGGGGCATCATGGGGCCCTTGTGGGGCCTTTCTTTTCTCTGCTCCCTGAAATCCCCAAGTATACTGCAAGAAAGGGCTGCTGTTGCTGCCACCTTTGCCCATGGCTGCTCCAACCTCCCCCATGCTCCCACAGTCAGGGCACATTGCTGCAGAAGCTGGGCCAGCAGCAGCATCCATGTGCTTGGAGTTCAGGAGCTCAAGGGCTGCCAGAATGGCTTTTCCTTTCCAGGATGCTCATGGAGCCAGGGCTGGGCTCCTTTTCCTGCTTCTCCCTCCTGAAATCAAACCAAGCTCAGTATTTAACTTCTCCTGCAGTAAAACTGACTGTGCAAAGACCCTTTGTAGCCACAGTGCTACTTGCCCCAGAAGAGTTGTCCTGCTAGTAGCCAGCCGGGTTGTCATAGGATGTAACAGGGCATGCCAGCCATCAGAAGCACTGGGCATAGTGTTTGCCCTGTTTGAAGGATGCCTCCTTGCCCAAGGAAATAAATAAGTCAATTAAAAAAAATTGCTGTTTTTTTTTGTTTTTGTTTTTTTAAAGATACTGATGTTTAGCCTGGGCCAGTCATTAGAATCTCTTGTTAATTTGGGCTGACCTTTGCTCACGTTTCCACTGTGAGCACATCCAAAACAAGGCAGACATTTAACTTTGTTTTGGGCAATGTTACTCTAATGTGGCTTTTTCTGCATAGCTCTCTTTTATGGCAATCAAATGTACTGCCAACTTTTCTCTCACTGTGTAAACCAGCGAAGGGAACCAGATGCTTCTTGTTTTCCTCCAAAATGTAGCTGGAGGTTGGTTTTTGTTTAGCATTCAGAGGGCTTTCTCGCAGGCAGTGTTTCCTCGCACGGACCCTTAGTGTACTCCTTTCCAGCTCCCTGCTCAGAGCTGTGTCACCTTTGTCCTGCCTGGCCACTCCCTGCTGGGGTCTGGGGAAGCCATGTTGGATTTGCCCCATCTATAGAATCATAAAATCATTAAGGTTGGAAAAAGGCCTCTAAGATCAGCCAGTCCAGCCCAACCACCATGTCCACTAACCATGGCCCGCAGTGCCACGTCTCCGTGGTTCTTGAATACCTCCAGGGATGGAGACTCTACCACCTCCTGGGCAGCCCATTCCAATGTCTCACAACTCTTTCTGAGAAGAAATGTTTCCTAATATCCAACCTGAATCTTCCCTGGTACAACTTGAGGCCATTATGCTCTGACAAGCTATCTGTTCGTCCATCCATCTGTCCATTCATCCATCTGTCCATCTGTTCATCCATCCACTTGTTCTTTCAGGCCCGCCCGGTCTGTGCTGCACATGACAAACACACTCTCTTGGGGGAGATCATCAAAAATACCCATGCGACCTGTGCACTTCTGGTGATTTTTAATCATTTCCCTCCTCTACCTCCAGCCATACTGCTGCTGCTATTTTTGTAATCGCTTCTCTGCTTTCAAGTCCTTATCTTCTTTAGCTTCCCCTCTGCTTCTCACTTTTTATGCCCTAAAATCTTTTCATCACCTTTTTTTTTTTTCCTCCTTGAGACTGATTGGGCTTTATTTCTTCTCCTTTGCCAGATTTATGTGAGTTGTCAAGGCCTGCAGCCGTTTGTCTCTGCCTGATGACAGACTTGCCTTTTCCCCCCAAATCAGATTCATGGCTGTTCTTAAGGTCTTTTAATATTTTAATGCTCGGGCCATAAATTTCATTTCCTTTAAGCCTCAATCCCCCTGCAGGCCTTACCGAGGCGGTTTTGGCTGTGCCCCCCCGGCTGGCTTTGCCTCATGCCTGGCTGTGCTGCGGATTTGTGCCATGTAAAGTGCGAGGAAAGTGTTGCAGGAATTCACTTCTCCACAAGCTCAGACATTCTTCTTAAAACTTGACGGGAATTGACATTTTTTTTCTTCAAAGCTGTGATTTGTTGCAGACTTGTTGTGCTTTTTATTAAAACGCTATCGCGGAGCGCTCAAAGAGGTTGGCTTTGCAGATCCCAACTTCCTTCTGTAATAAATGCAGCCATGGCTTATGGCTCTCCCTCTGATGTGTCAGCTGGGGACTGCTTAAATCACCCTGATTTCTCTCCAAGGCAGAGAGGCTTTTGGCTCCCAGAAACTTTCCTTGCCCCAAGTTAGCAAAACCTCTCCACTGACGGGGATGGCTGTGTGGGATTAGTAACTCCATGGCCCTGCAAGGATCCTGCATGGCTTCCTGAAGATCTGGGGTGCAGCAGCTGCCTCTCTGCACTCCTGCCAGGGGCCCACCACTGCAGGGCATGGTGGAGAGAGTTGGCAGAGGCATTTCTTTTGGTTTGCTGTCCTCCACCCCCCACAGCAACACAAGGCAGCAGGGCAATATTTCTTCCCTTGGTTTTTGGCTCTCGGGCTGAACAGTTAATCCAGTACTTTCAATCTCAGATATGAGTGGTGCAGCTGAGTTACGATGCGGGAGCATAGAGAGGAGTCATTCTCTCTCAACACATTAAGGATTAGTTATTTTCCTATTAAACTGCTTTAGTCATGGCGAGCTTTCTGCCTTAAACGCATTGCTGTGTGTGATGGGTGCTGGCAGTCAGTGAACACTGCTGGACTGCAACCAGCAAACAGCACAGAGTGCCACCACTGCCTCCTCAGCCTGCTAGGGGCAGGGCTGCTGATGAGGCAGGTACAGGCTGTGGTGCTAGGCCTGCTGCCTAGGGAGCTGCTGGAGGGGGACAGTGCTATTTTGGGAGCCCACACAAGGGCTAGTGGCTGTAGGTTGTGTGTGGGAGATCCAGCCCCAGTCCTGGGTGCTCAGGAAGGCGGAGGTCCTGTCAGCACCTGACAGGTTCAGGGCAGCAGGAGAACTCTTCAGAGGGAGAGGTAAGAGATGCTCTGCTTAGATTCATGGAATCACCAAGATTGGAAAAGACCTCCAAGATCGTCTATTCCAGCTGTCTGCCTATCACCAATATTGCCTACTTATCCATGTCCCTTAGTACAACGTCTCCACAGTTCTTGAACACCTCCAGGGATGGTGACTCCACCATCCCCCTGGGCAGTCTGTTCCAGTGTCTGGCCACTTTTTTGGAGAATAAATTCTTTCTAATAATCAACCTGAACTCCTCTGGCACGACTTGAGGCCATTTCTTCTAGACTCGTCTCTAGTTATCCAGGAGCAGAGGCCAATCCCCACCTTGCCACGACCTCCTTTTGGAGAACTGTAGATGGCAATAATTTCTCCCTTAGCCTCCTCCGGATTGAACAATTCCAGTTCCCTCAGCCACTCCTCGTAAGACTTGTGCTCCAGACCTTTCACAGCTTTGTTGCTTGCACCTGCCACCAATTAATTAATTACGCATCTACTCATTAGTGCAGCCCCATGGCTCCCCCTCACTGCCAAGCCCCCAGCTGTCCAGAGAACAAGTCATTATTTGAGAAGACTTTCCATTAAAACAAAAGGCAAAGAGATAGCTAGAAGGAGAAGGGGGAGAGCCGTGAGGAGGTTGTGCATAAGATTGCAGTCAGAGAAGCTGGAGGATGTGCAGGAGTGCCTGAACCCCTCCGAGCAGGTTGAGGATGGTGACACTGCTGTTCTCAGCCTGCTGTGCTGCTGATTGCTCCTATGCCACTCCCAGGCCCTGGCCTGAGCTGGAGCTGCAGCACAGTGGAAATGTCCCTTGGTGCCTCACCCCCACCCCATCCGCTCTTGCTGTGGCCTGTGCTGGGTAGCTCGGTGGATACTGCAGTCCTGCTGCCTGGCTCCTGTCCTGCTGGCGTGCGCCTGCTGTACTGCCCAGCTGTTACCTGCTGCTCTGCTCCTTGTGCTAGAGGAGGCACATCTCCAGCCAAAGTGATTTACAGGACAGGTGTGACATGATTGAGTCACTTATCTGCCAGCTGCATCCCGCTCCCTGACAGCCACCCCCCAGGTAATGATTGTAACATTGGTGCTTTATTCTAGGTGAGGGAAGAGCTGTCAAGGCTGCACCTATATGGCCATCTTCATCTCAGCTGCCAGCTGCCCTTCATTGCTTAAAGAGCCTCTTTAACGAGCATGCTTCTGGAGGGGGAGAGGTGATGGCAGCAAGATTTCACTTGTTCTGGAGGTCCCTGGGGCTTGACGGATTGGTTCCCATCTACCAGTGCTGGTAGATAAGATACGTACATCATGATGCAGGTCCTGTCCCACAGCTCCTCCAGCCGGCCTGTGGCCTCCAACACCAGCCTCTGTGAGGTGCACGAGCTGGAAGGCCCCTGAGGCTGCAGGGAGGAGGCAGGGATGGATCAGCTGCCTTGCCTGCTCTGTGCTGCCCCAGCTCAGCGTGCAGCCCATGCCACAACCTACATGGAATGTGACAGAAAGAGCAGCCTCCATGCCAGGGAGGAGAGGCTATGTTGGAGAGGGAGAAGGCAAATGTGTACAGTCTGCAATAGCCCTGGTACTCCTATGTCACTGCAGATGACAGGCCACCTGGAGCCATATACCTCCAGCCTTGCTGCTGTGTCCCAGAGGTGTTCTGACTGGTCAAAGACCTCTCAGTTCAGCTTTCTTCTCATTGTTCTTCCATAAACAAAAAAGCCACTGAAACATAATCTCTACCATAATGTTTATTAAATAGTAATTTTAAAAGGTTTTTATACAAATCATATAAACACCGTTTGATTTTTTTTTTTTCTTTCTTTTTTTTTTTTTTTTTTTTTACACCGAAGAATCACAGTAAAAGCTCTTTAAGTCCATAGTCCTGGCTCAGCCAGTGAACAGTCAAATACCTTGAACTGCAAACCTTGGAGAAGTTCCATTCCTGCATACAATTTCTTAATGGTTTAATTCCCATGCTCAGCCCCGGCACCTTCCCATGAAATGAAATCACTCGGTACTACAGCCCGCCTGCTAGCAACACGTCCTCGCCTTTGGAAAGGTGTGGAGGCCATGGCCCACTTCAGCAAAGGCATTAACACTAATTTCTTTTTTTTCCCTTTTCTGAATTTCACAAAGGGAATTGTGATCAGCAAATCAAAATCTATTTGCAGAGGAGGATGCAATGAGTTGAATGCACTGACGACCTTCTTATTTTTTCCCTGTTGAAGTTACAATCAAACACAGTTTTCTGTAGAAGAACAGTAAAGCACCCAGCAGAGGTAAGTGAGGTATCGGCTTTGCAGCATTATCAGCCTGCTCCTGCCCTGCAAGCACACACATGTAGTCCCATCACAGCCTGCCAGGGCCTGTGGGGCCAAGGCAGTGCCAGGACCAGCAGTGCTCTCCTGCCCCAGGTAAGAGACACAGCAACACGAGTCCCACGGAATAAGTCACATACACAATACATACAGAGAATCCACGTGCGTGTGCAAACACACTATTTCTGAATATATGTATATACGAACTCTCTCTGTACGCCTACTAGACACCATAACGATATCTTTTTAATTATATATTTTCACCTATTGTTTGCCTAAGTTGACTTTTCTACTGTATGGTCCTTTTCCATTCATCCTTCCCCTGTCCTGTGATTCAAAGGGGACAAAACCATCAAGCAGCAGCAGTCCAGCTTTGAAATGGTCTGGTACATTTCCTCCTACTGCCCATGTCCTTTCTGTATAGCAAAGCAACACCTTTGAGGAACTTGTACATGAAGAAAGCCAGAAGAAATAAGGTGACTTGAGAGGAGAATCTGAGACAGATTCTGCTGTTCCCGTCGGGCACACAGCATGAATTAAAAAAATGAAGGGCTGTATGTGTCTGTGTGTGCGTGTATGAAACGTGGATGTCTGGCTGATACAGCTGTAGCATCTGCTGCACCAGAAACATGCGCATACTTCTAGCAGTGGGCAAGTCTTTCTTCTTTTTTTTTTTCCCCTAAAAACTAGTTGTCTGACAGAGCTTTTCATGAAACAGGAGACAAATGTTCCTATTCCCACTGCAGTGAGGAGCAGCTGTGGCACTGTCCGTGTTCCTCTCCACTCCAGATGCTGCTCGTCTCCCTGAACACCTGGCCTGCTGTAGGATGTGCATGCAGGGGCTGTGCAAGCTGAGCTTCACAGCACATTGCACCTACAGCGCTCTGTGGTAATGCGAGAAAATCCATCCCCAGCCCAAAACATTGTACCAGGCAAAACGTAAAACCAGGACATTTCCAAAGAACTCCTGAACAAACAAACCCAGCATGTGGAGAAATTCTTCCCTTATGCTTGTGCAAGCTAACACAGGCAATCTATCTGTACTAAACTGGGACTGAAGGCATTGGTCTGGGGCCCAGCATCTGAACCTTCTTGCTCCCTTAGCTTGTTTTCCTAGCACACCTCTCCCAGGGCGCAGTGTGGTGGGAGGTGACAATGCAGCCAGACCACTTTAAAGCAGAAGGACTGGACTCCTTCAACCAGGCTGTGCCCAGTGGCGAGCCGTGCAGAACAGTGTTTTGTGGGGAAGGATGAAGACCTCACTTGTTTGATACAGCACTGATCATCAGATGGAGGAAAAACACTTCTTCTAAGGCACTTGTTTAAACTAAGACAAAACACAGCTCAGAAATAAAACTTCGGGTTTTTGCTACTGACCAGGAGTGGTGCCACTCTGCTCTGAAGGGGATGAGAAGATGGCAGCAATTTGGTCCCTACGTGCTGGCAGTGCCAGCTCATGCCCTGCAGCCCTGGGGAACAGAGGGCACGCAGCCAGGCTCTCTGGGGCACCAGGTACAGCTCTGGCCTACATCACACTTTGTCCTCCCTCCTGGGCTTGGCTGGGAGCTTTCAGCACCATGCCTTGCATCCAGGCCCTGGCCAAGGGGCTTCCAAATGCCCAAGTGCAGGGAACTGGCAGACTCTGTCTTTTGTTGCTGCAATTTTCTCATTACAGCAAAAAAGGAAAAGAAAAAAAAAGGGGGGGTGGGAGGGGAAGGAAAAAGGGCAGGATCAAGAGGGGTGGGAAATTCAAAGAAAGGCCTTCCTGATGAAGGCCTCAGCTGTTTCAATCCAAGATTTGGATTTAATAAATGGCTCTTATTCACAAATCACTTTAAGGCTCTTCAGCTTCTCTCAAAGAGGTGCTTCTACACATAGGGTTCCTTTCTATTTTATTTCTTAATGACTTAGAAAGCGCTGTTGTTACCAGCAACACCAAGCCCAGCATCCCATCTCTTCCCCCTGCCAGGACAAGGAAAGCGAAAGGTAACAACAGGCTTCCACATGCAGGACTGGAAACTGCAGCTTCCTGGGTTTTGTAAGAAGTGCACAAATCCCTACAGCCAAAATAACAACTGGACAGGGTCTAAAATGGATAGGGTCACTGTGTGCGTGCATCATTCCTAAAGACAGGGCTGAAGAAAGCCCTCAGCTTTCTCAGCAACTCATGAGAGAAAGGAAGTGGAAAATAACAACTGACAATTAGTTTCTCACATCCAAAAGGTAAACCAGCCTCCCTTGCCACGTCACATCAGCAGAAAATGAAGATGAACCAACAAACAAGGGTCTTAATGCCCCTCACCCAGCACAGTCTGGTTCACTGGGCTGCCCGCTCGGTTCCCGTGGAGCCTCCAGCAGGAGCTGGCAGTGGGAGCAGCACCCCCCCTCACTCCTCCCATGCCGCTCGGTTCCCGTTATGGCATTCAGTTCCCATAGAAAACAGCAAATAAAGTAACCCCCCCGCCAGCCCACCTCATCAGGCACAATGCCAAGGGTGGTCCCACAGGGCACCCATCAGGCCTCCGAGCAGCACTTCTGGTGGTTCATCTTGACCTTGTGCTTGATGCCGTCGTACAGCTCAAAATTGTAGTTCTCCAGCGTGGTGGAGCTCCGTGAGGACAGCCCCGCGTACGAGCACGTGCAGTAGAGCAGAAGACCAGCACAGATGGCTCCGAGAAGGACGCCGAGGGAGCTCATCGCTATGATGGTCACCAGGATGGGATCCAGGCTGTAGAGCCAGCTTTTTTCTTTGTCCAGCTTCGAGTTTCCTGGAGAGTTAGTAGAGAACAGGGTGTCGTTCTTATCCGATCCAAAGTAATCTGCAGTGGAATGGGTACTTATTATCCAGCGATCACTCTTTTTTCCATCTTGAAGCATTTCTCACTTGGAGTTGTTATGGCCTCACAGGACCTCCCTATGAATATATCTCAGGCAGGTTTCTCTTACCTAGGTCCAGAACTACTGTGAAGCATCTAATTACCAAGAAAGCTAAGCGCCCCAATTCCCTTCTACACCTGTGGCTATGTTAATGTCATGCTAGCATTTTACACCCACCGAAACTCTGGCCCTTCAAGCGCCACTGAGTTCAGAATTATGGCAACAGCCTGTCACAGATCCCAGACTTAATTTTCTCCATTTACAAGTCAAAATGCCACACAAGCAGCAATTAATGCTTGAAAGATCAGTTCCACTTGTCCTAACACAAATACAATATATTGACTTTGCAAGGTTGCTTGCTACTGAAAAAGGAAAACAAGAAAAGAAAACTAATGTCTTTGTCCAGACACTAAGCCACCACTTCAGTGTATACAGTGTATACAGTGTATACACAAAACCATGACAGTTCTCAAGCTCCTAAACCTCATTAAAGATGAGGTTTGTGGACAATTGTAAGCAGCTGATACTGAAAGACAAGCTCCCCCAGATAAACTGTCCATGTGGCATCTTGATACCAACCAGTATCATCGCTGTCTTCAAAGTCTTGCTCAGGGATCAGGAAATCATCCTTCATTCTTGGGAAGTTCACTAGAACAACAAAATGGGAAGCACTGTTTGTTTAAAGAGGCGTTTTGGAGGCACTGCCACCAGACACTGGACTATATGAGTGAAGAAAACAATAGCTTAACTACTGCAAGGTTCTTCCTCTTTCTCTGTTGGACAAAGTCAACAAACACACACGCACTCAAGAGAACACGATCTTCACACTACATCACATTTCACGACCACCAGATGACCAGCTTTTAAGAAAAAAGAATGAAAAGCAAAGAAGCCAGATAATGTGAATAGCGCTAAAATATTGTCATTGGTGTCTACATAATGGCTATAATTCACTCTTAACATGCTCAAGAGTATTATCCTTATAACTCTGAATAGGATCATACTGCCTATCATTACTTGCCACTAATGTTAGACCCATTTAGCCCACTCTACTTTTCATCTTTCCCCATACATCTTACAGGACTCAGAGCTACAATGAGCCAGTTTCTCTCTGGGTTTCAGATAAATTCATAATAATTTGAGGAAGTCATATATCACCATAATATGTTTTAATGCAAAAGCTCGTTGAAATGGGAGTGTGGCAAATGGGTGCCCGTATCTAGGCATTTATATTAACATCTCTCTGATCCAAATTCCTTTTAGTGATGCCATTTCTTTCTATTGTTCAGCACGGATTAAGCATTAGTAACCAAATGCCCAGGATGTAATCTCAGCAGAAGGGTGGCTGTTTTTTGTTTTCTTTGTATGTGCGTGCGTACTCTCCTTAGCATGCCTCTCTATGCTAGTAACAGCATTTCATTTTCAGTTTTCCAAAAGAAAATACCTCTTCATTTTGATCTGCTTAGATTTCTCAATGCTGGCCATAACTCAGGGTGCTCAGCTGAGACAAGACCTTCAGCAGATCAGGAATGCTAAAAATCAGGGACTGCTAGAAAGCAGTAGGATTCACATCCTTGAAATAGTTGTGGTTGAAAACCAAGGATATTTTATGTTTTGCACAGAAACAGTAAGAACAATTTTATGAGGTTATTTAAAAACAACCAAGACCAAAGACTATAACTTGTCCCTAAAAGCTCAGTGTGTGATGAAATTATTTGAAACCATGTACAATATTATTTGCACATATTGCACTGAGGTTAAGGACTGGAAAAAGCCTCCTGAATCATCAACTCCATTTTTTGCTATCACAGAGTATGCTGTGGGGCAGCTCCTGCTAGCAATATTGCAAGGTTCACCGAGAGCAGGGCAGCTCTGCTAAGAGCTGTGCTGCCCAAATCCCCCTTGCTGTCAGGAACCTTGGTGGTCATCCTGTTTCCAATTCAACTTGACAGCATCTCATGCTGGAGGGGAAAACGCACCACACCCACTGAGCCACATACAAGGTTAACCCTTGTCCCAAGAGTTCCCTGCCCGGGAAGTCTGATACCTTAACTTGTGTTGGTACAACTCTAGAAGCCGTGGCAAGCAGCAGCACCCAGGGCATGTGAAGGGCTCCCCACTGGAGACTGACAGCAGAAACCCCATGTGGTGGGAGCTTCCATACTTGCAGAGTTGTCTTGTGCCCACCTCACTCAAAGAATTAAAGAATTTCTTTGAATTTTCCAGATAACCTGGCAACAGGAACACACACACCAGAACTGCCCCTGCCCGATGTTGAGCTGTACATCATGTGAGTCAGGGAATTAAGGCAACCCTAGGCTGCAGGTAGCTACTTGAGGAAACATAGGTGTACAAGACATTCTGTATGTCTTTGCTTTAGCAGGGAGTTCACATGGTTTCTCAGCACTTCCAGAGCTGACAGCCCCAGATGGCAACATCTCAGGGCTGGGAGAACTGCCTGAGGGCCTCTTGCAAACATTTAGAGCCGAACATGTGGAAAATAACTTGCAAAGCAGAACACACACAAAGCCGTCTGCTCTTTGGTCCTCAGCCGGAGGACAAGCTGTGACGTTCTGCTGTCCCGCTGTCACCCACACAACCCATGGGACTGCAGGTTATGTGAATGAACAGAGGTGGAAGCGGGGCCGTGGCCACCAGGAGGGCCACGTACAGGGGAGCAGTGTTGGAAGCCTTTTGCCCTCTGTATTCTAGCTCCCCTACATTTTGTCTGAGAATGCGTTAGTAATTTGGTGCTCTTTTATTTCCCAGGGTAGTGTTGAGAGAAAGGCCAGAAAAAATAAGGTATCAGTTAATCAACGCTTTCGAAAGAACACTGATTCTTCAAGCCTGAAAGAAAGGAGCACTGGGAAAACTTGAAAAAAGAGAATGCTTATACAAAAAAGCCAGCTCTGAATCTATTTGCTCTCCCTGCAATTTTCTCAATTCCCTCTGCTAATATGACTCCAATTTCTGCTTAAAAGACATCTTCCCCCTCACTGTTCCTCCCTTCTCCTCAGGCTGGTGGCAGAGCCTCGTCACACGCTCCGCATGCTGCAATACTGCTATTGGATGGCAGCTGTGTCACGCAGGGCTTTACATTGGCCCTGGAACAACTCGGACGGTCTTTTTCCGTGCTGGGGTTTCTGCAGTCATTAACAAAATCAGATCTGGCTGCGGGGCTGTCTGGGAATTGGAGCCGGTGGTTGCAGCACCGATCCTATTGGAGATGATTTTCTGTCACAGAAAACAGCCTGCTATTTGTCATTAATTAGGATCCTTTGTGACAAATCTCAGACATATTGTCACAAGGGGAGCAGACCATGAAAGCTGACTCCCAGGAGTGCAGTCCCTAGGAAAGCCCAGCAAGATACAGGGCAAAATGGGATAAGCATGTATTGCCCCATGCTGGGGAGAGCATCCTTCCTACAAGGCAACTTCCAGGCATGATCTTCTTTGCTTTTAAATGTAGAGAGACAAAATGAAAAAAATACACTGGAGAAAGGTAGGTGAGATTGCGAAGGATACCAGTGTGTAGCCAAGAGAAGGGGTTTCTCCTCAGCAAAAGGCAGGAGCTGAACAGAGCTGAGCACCCAGCCCTTTGTGCTAAAAAGCTGATGTTAGTGACATTGCTGCAAGCAGCCAGATGCAGAAAAAAGGACGCTGTCTGTTGGATCTGAGAGCACCATCAGCTAAAAGGCTAATTTATGGGACCTGAAAAAGGAAGATGAGATTCTAATCAAAGACAAGGAGCATCTTAAGTACCATGCTGCCATACGCTTGCATGTGAGGAGAGCAGGAGAGAATCAGTGTTTGCAGAGATTAAGGTCCTTTACCACACATCCCTTGAACATGGCAGCAACAGTGTGGGTCAGGCAGGGCCAAGGAGCTCTGCACACTGGGGATACACACAAACTGCATGCATGATCCCCAAACCCTGTGCCAGCTCTTCTTTTGCTTTTTCCTTCTTGACTGATTTTTGATTTAACCCCAGGCACCAAGTGCTGCCTCCTGCAGGGTTCCTGCATCCTCAGAGAGAGCTTTCCCTATCACCATGTGGCCAGAAAGCACTGCTGCTAGCCCAGGCAGAGTCTTGAGCCTCAGCCTCACTCTTCTCTCTCTGCTCACTTTCAGCCCTTTTCTTTCTGCAGCCACGGTGTGGTTCCAACTCATGTCACTTTGCTTTGACACAGCAAAGCAGCCACGAGGGCCTTGCCTTGACACAACTGTATCTCGGTGCTGCTGCAGCCTGTGCAGGCAGCAACGGGAGTGTGTGTCTGTTGGGCGAAACCCGCTCTTTGGATCCTGGCCGCTCCACCTCCAGCTGAAAATCTGCCTCGTTTCTCTCACCCCACTCCTCCAGGAACACAGAATGTTTTTAGTTTACAAAACTCTCTGCCAAATTCCAAATTGAAAGAGTGCTTTGGCTAGAGATCAGCATTAAAGAAAGCAAACAAGAAACCTCTCTGCTGGCCCTACATCCCTCTGCAGTGCGGGAAATGCTGGACCTTATCCTCAGCACCTCATCTTGGGGCATTGAGATGCCCTGTAGGCACCTCGTGCTCAGAGGAGATAGCAAAGCATGGTGGGGCAGGCAAAGACCCACTTACAGCTGGTGGCATGAAGCTGGGCTGCGTTCTTGCTGTGGAAGCAGCTTTCAGTCAGTCCCGCACACTAAAAAGCACACCTCACCTTGCAGACTGGGGGCTGCTCAGGGTGCTAAGCCCAGATCCCTGTGTGCCTGAAGTTGCCTACCGAGGAAAGTGCACCCCAGCCTTATTAACTTGCATGTATTTTTCTAAACAAAGTGGGCTAATTTTAGCTGCTTTTCTTCCTGCACTGTGCTGCAGTCTGAGCAGCACCCAGCTCCCCGGTCAATCTGGTTGTAGTGTACAGAAGGAATAATTAAACCCTGAACGATTCCTCCCTTTTTGTCTGTTTACTTAACAGATTTTTTCCCTCCTTGCTGGGAAGCCAGCAGCCACTCTCTCTCTCCCTGTTTTTTGCATGTACATATTTGTTTTGAATTTTGCTTGGACAGTCACTGAAGTGTATGAAATGCAAATTACAAGTGCATGGACTTTGCTGTACAATTAGAGCAAAAAAAAAAAACCAAAAAAAAAAAAAACCTCAAGACCAAAAAAAAACAGAAAGCCTGCACGGGTCCTCAGCTTGCTTCTGTTTGAACAGCCAAAGTGAGAGATCACGTCTGAATCATTTTTCTGCTGATGGCCTGAATTCTGAGTAAAGCCAGGAAGTTTCACCACAATGCTAAGTTCAGTGCCAGGGTAGAGTACAAGACAAGGAAAATACATGCAGGAGGGAAAGAATAACCTCTCAAACTGGCAGCAAACAGATTTCACATGAAATGTGATGCTGCTGCCTGCTCTGCAGAGGCATAAGATGGGAAGGAGCCATGCTCAGCAAAGCTTGAGCACTGTGCTGGAGGGTGGGCACCCAGCCCGCTCCTGCACAGCCTGACACGTGGAGGCCCAAAAGGATTTTGTGGAAGAACAACACATTGCAATCACTGTTACTTTAGGTAACAGCCTGCCCGCTGTTCAAGGTGTCAGCGGCTGAGTGCAAGGCTTGGTGGGCCAGCAGCACTTGGCACCGCACCCTGCAATGCCCTTCCTGTCTCTGGGGCCCACCAAGACACAGCATATCACAGTGAACAGCCAATACCCAAGCAGCGCTAGCAAAATCCCAAACAACACTAAGTGCGAGGCTGGCCGTCCAAGGCTCCCACCAAGGACTGTGACCAACATAACGGATTTACAGGCCACGCTGATGGCCCGATCCTCAGAGCAGAGGCAGCATGCAAGGCCGTGGGCCTGCACACTGCAGCAATGGGAGCTGTGCTCAGCTCCCAGCACAGACAGACATGTGACCTGCAGCACTGTATCACTAGCAGCTCTTGTTAGCAGAGAAAGAAGAAGGAAGAAAAAAAACAGAGCTTTGTATAAAAATATCATAATTTTATTACATTCCACACAATACATCTTCAAAGAGTTTCAAATTTCCACAAGATATTTTTCACACACAGGCAACTGGGCAACGCTGGGGATGTCACGGCTTAGGAGCGGGGAGAATGGGGAGTAAAAACCTCGAAGTGACCTGGTTTGTCTTTGGTGATTTGAGCTTTAAAGACAGGGTGCCACATTCTCCTCTCTGACATGCTGATGCACGCTTGCTAAAGCCCACAGGGAGAAGCTGCTCGGCTGCTCTGCCCTGGAGAGATAGGGCCTATGGGGAAGGACCTGGCCCCAGAGGCCCCATGCTGCCTTGCTCCAGAAGCCAGCGGAGGGCTTCTGCTGAAGCCTACCCCAGAGGTGGCACCAGGGGTCAAGTGAACTGTGTGACCCCATTGACAAGATGCACAGTGCCCAGCCACAGTAGGGCCAAAGCACACAGCACTGTTGTTTCCATACAAGATGCCCCAGAACGCCAGGACATTAAGGAGCTATGCCTGCATCAGCTTTATGTAATATTCACGGGCAAGGAGGGGTGGGGAGTGCTGGCAAGTTTAGGGGGGTGGAGGGAATCTGGTCACTCACAACAAATGAACGCAAACAAGAGGGAGAAACTTGCTCACTGGAGGTACATTTTTTGCCTGTAAATGGATTAGAGTTAACGACCCAAACCACTTTTGCATGTTGTCGTTTAGTAATTTATATAAGGCATTTCCACGACAATTTGCTGGGCTATCCAGCAATCAGAGGCTCCCTCCGGCTGCCCGAGTTAACACAGCAGCAATGGCCGGGCCCCTCAGGCCACCCTGGGCTCTGCTTGCTAGATGTTACTGATGCTTTAAAAAGCCGAACAATAGCAAACACAAACCTAATCGACATTCTAGAATGTCAACTGGCAGTTTTTATGATTCAGCAGCTATGGACTGAGCAAAGGAAAAAGCAAACCCAAAACCCAGAAAGTGGAATTGTACTTGTCCTTTCAATGTGTCCAGCAGAAAGACAAGGAGGAGCCTTCTCCCCCTTCCCTGTGTAAAATCAAAACTGGCAGCACCCAGAGTGAGGGTACTTACAAAATAAATAAACCTTCAACTCTCAATAAACTATAGTATTTAGCATCCACCTTAGACTTGCTGAAGTCTATGTGTTGCCCTAAGGCTGGCTTTAACAGATACAAACCAAACATTCATTATGAGCTTCTCTGATATAAGGCAACTTTAAAAAGATTCACTTGTGGATGGGGAAGAGTCTCCCCCGCTTTCCAACAATGGCTGTGTTATTGTGTTGGCTGTAGAAAGAATAAGATGGAGAGATCTTGCTGTCTGGACATCTATGAACCTCTCTGGATTCTTCCAGCCATCTGAGGTGGACATTCCTACTGTCCAGCCTGGTTCTTTTTTTGCACCCAAGACATTAACGCTATCAAACAGGAGACCCAGCCAAAGCTAGATAAGGCAACAAAAAAGCACTGCTCTCTTCCCCAAGTAAACAGATCTGGGTTTATCCACAAACGTGTCCCAGACCTTCCAAAGGGAGGAGGGAAGGGGGGGTGGTGAATAAAATAAAATAAAATTAAAAAACAAACAAACACAAAAAGCATTCCCTGTGCAAGTAGAAGCAATAATAAGCAAAATAAAAAGAGGCTGTTTCTAAATATACATTCAGTCAGTCAGCCACACATGTGCTGCCATGCACACTCACACACACAGACTGCACGCACACTTCCAGGCTCGCCATCAAGTTCCCTTGCAGGTTGCCCACTGGGAAGAGAAAAGAAACAAACCAAACAAGCCTACCAACAAAAAACACTCCCTGGCCAACCAAACCAAACCAAAAACCCCACCCGACACCCCAGCAGTCCTTGACAAGGAATAGAAAGGAGCATTCACTTCTGAAGTGAAGGGGCGGTGTGTCTCTTCTGGTGATCCAAGATGCAGCATTAGTTAACGTTTGTAAAAGATTCAGGAGGGCTGGGGATAGAGGGGAGGAGGGGGTTGGAGATGTCTAAGAGTTCACACGTATGTTAGGTAAGGAAAAAAGTGCAAAACTGAGGCAACGTATCAGAAGTCTTATTTTCTGTCTGTCTGTTTTGTGTTTTGTTTGCTCTCTCGTTCCTGTTCGGCTCTCAGCAGCGTGAGCTGGGGTCTTGCTCTAGTTTTATGGTTAGGGTGGGCTCCACGGCCACAGGGGCCCCGTTGGCATAGTGGGAGGTTTTGTAGGTGATGGAGTGATCGCTCTTCTTGGCCGCATAGCGGAACCGGTGGTAGTGGAGCACAAGAGCCAGCGCGACGGAGACCAGCACCACAACAGCACCTCCGGCGGCAATAACGTAATACCAGTAGGCTGGGATGGGCTGCACTGACACCGTGTCCACTGTGGGCTCGGTCCCTGGCAGAAGGGTTGCCCCTGGGGAGGAGACACAGAACAGGGTTGCTAGATGGGAGGCATGCAGACGCACAAACAAACACACATGCTTGCAAAGTACAGTGCCGAGTGACACCGGGGCCCAGGGCAGCTCCAGGTATGGGACACACTCCTTCAAGGAGCTGCTTGCATTCGCTGAGCTGCATGTTAACATGCCTCTCTCTTTCCGTTTAATTAAGCAGGCTGCCTGGCTCATAATGCAGATTCCATATGTATGCTATTATTACTATTATTTCTGGCATCAACAAATATTTTTTTCCCCTTTTTGGCCTTCTCCAGATCAGCCGCCTGGTTTTGTCTCTGTATGGCAGATGTTGTCACACAGTGACAAAACTCATCATGTACCTAATTGGAGGAAGAGCAAAATCTCAGATGGCCAAGGAAGTTACCACAGGAGACTGGGAAAGAAATCAGACGGAGAAACATTTGTCATTCTTACAGCCAAGACAGGGAGCAAGATCTCTTCCGGCAAGTGCTCAGTACCCAAACCTGCTCTCACTAGGTGCCCTGTTCACAGTCTTACAGATTTAATAATTAAAGTGAAAAAGTATGGGTATGATGATGCATGCTGACTTCGTGCACGGTGCGGGTTGTGATATCCCCATTAGAAGTCCATGCTCATGACAGCTTAGGCAAGCCAATCCGATGGCTGCCTCAGGGCTCAAGGGCATGGGACTCCCAGGCTCAGCCCATGGCAACACACATGTCCTGAGCAGGTGTGGGTTGGTGCTGATGTCCATGGCCAGGGAGCAGTGTGGTGCTGACCCTCCTGCACTCACTGCTTAGCCCTCCTGGCTCTGCTTTCAAGCTGCAGGGGTCTGGGGGAGGTGTACGCCTGCACCACATCTATGCACTTGCTGCTTCTAACAGCCAGAGTCCCTGGGGAAGCTGGAAGGGACTTGCTCTGCTGCTGGGCACAGGCTTCTAGAACAGGCTCCAGAGGACACCCAGGGAAAAAACAGTACAGGATGCATCTGGCCTGGAAAACACAGGGGCATATGACCATCCCCTGCAGCATTGCCCTCCACCAGAGCCACTGGCTGCACACTCAGCACATGGACAGCTTTGCTGCTGCTGCTGGCACAGGAGATGAGGCAAAATGGTACTTCCTTGGCTACTCCCTCCCCTCCACATCTCCCCAAAACTGGGCACAGGGAGTGAAAATGAGAATGAAAACTGCATCCAGATGCATAATAAAACCAAAAATCCCTAAGAAAAAAAAAACTGTAAAACAAAGAAAAACCACATGGACAAGATAAATCCTGCTTTTACAGAGCAGGAGGTTGGGAACCACCCACATATTTGTCAATACAGGCAAGCAATTCAGATGGCTCAGGAGCAGCCTGCTCTCCTCCCTCACCCTGTCTCAGCCAAGCCGCCCCATCCCTCACACCCAGACTGTGCTGGCATGAGGGTGATGGACCCGGTCAGCAGCCCCCGTCTCCTCCTAAACCTCAGCTTGCTCCCAACACATGGCACAAAGGTGTAATGTCCTGGGGCACAGCCTGGGTTCCATTGACTGTCTGCCACTGCCTCCCACACAGATGCAGCCCCGACGGGTCCATACATCTCAGTGCCATCACTACTGGCATCTCACCACCATTCCCTACAACACTGGGGCGAGTTGGCCCCTGGGAGCACTGCAGACCTTCTCTCGGCACAGAGGATGCCCATGTTTACTTTTGGTGTCAGCCTGTGCTTATACAGTACCTTCTTCTAGAGAGAGATGTGCTTACAGTACCACTTACATGGCTGATATGCAGCAGATGGGAGCATGAGGGCTGCTCATGCTGTGGTACTCAGCCCGTGCCCCTGATCCTCCATACACATCCCAAGCTGGATGGGGAGGTCGTGTCATGTGCCCCAATGATCCTGCCAGTGGGAAGGGTGCCCTGGAGGCTCCAGCCCAGGGCAGCCATTGTCCATTCCTGATGGACTCCTGTGCAGGCAAGGAGTGAGCCTGAGGGGTGGTGTAGCCCAGATCTGGCCTCGGCCCCTGCTTCCGTACCACATGGCCCTGCTGCCATAGCAGCCGTCTGGAGAGTTCATTTAGCAACTACAGTCATTAAGGAGTCACACTCCCTTGTCTCCAAGTCTGATGGTAGCCAATTCCCAACATTAACAATTGTTCTTCTTTACAGTGTCAGCCACTAAATATAGCTGCCAGTCCACTCAGCACAGAGCTGATGTTATCTGCTTTTACTGGCTCTGCTGCTCACTGGAAGTTTTCTTTTATACCGTGGAAAAGTTCTCTGCTCAGTGAGATGGAAAAAAAAAATCCATTTTCATAACTTAATAACTTTTCCACTCCTCTTTGCCTTCCGCCACACACGTGCTAGCCCTTCCTCATCCACTCACTGGAGCTCTCGCCTTAGCAAATAAATGCCTCTCTCCCTTCCTGTCAAGTCAGTGGGTGCACTGGTTAAAGCAGGACTTGAAATACAGGGCAGTGCAAACCCAGGGGAACATCACAGGGTGTGCTCTGTGCTCCCCTCAGCCTGGCCAGGGCCTCCCCCCCCCCAGGGAGCCCGACAGGCAGCAAGGCAGCAACCTCAGAGCTGTGCAACAGGCATGAAAATCCCAAACAAGCAAGAGCAGAAGTATGTATGCTGGGGAACAAGGAGGAAATCCTCTCCACAGAGCCTCCCAGGAGACCATCTGTTCGCTGTTGCTGCCGTGCCACTGTTGTGTTCTCTAGCAACACTGCCATAAACCACTGTGGACTGGCAATACAGCTGGACTTTTCATAGTCAGCACAGATGAAAGCAAATGTAAACTCATCTCACCTGAATGCTACAAAACTGGTGTTGGCCTCAATCCCTTAGTTGCTACCTGCCACTTCTCCAGAAAGTATCCCTGCCTTGATTTCAGGATACCCAGTGTGGGAAAACCCACCAGTCCGCAGGTAAATTCTCCCTACAGTCTGTCTCCATGCTTTCTGGAAGATATCTTTTATTTTTAGCCTGCTATTTATCTAACTCCTTGCTGCCAGCCACTTGTTATGCCTTTTCTTTAAGGGTGAGATGTATCAACTCTCAAATGCAGCACAGTTTAAGCACACTTGACTGGTCTTCTAAGATCCCGACCCACTAACTGAAAGATATTCCTCCCACACAACTCCCTTATTATTTGCTTTGTGATCCTTGAGCCTGAAAGGTGCGTGTTTTCAGCTTTGCTCCTGAGCCATGAGAGCAAGGATTTGTTATTATTTTTAATGGCATTTGACTTTTCCAGCCCAACACATAATTGCAGGAGTGGGGGCTGCAGAGCTTCCCAATACTTCCTTTTCAGTCTTCCCTCTGAAGCTCCCTTCTTCCACTAGCCAGGGACTTCTTCCCCTCCTTTTACCCTCTCCTGTTGGGCATTTTGTCTCCCCCTCACTGCAGTATCTACCATGCCTTCTCCAGTCTTCACCTTTCCTTCATCTTTCCCCGTCTTTTTGTCTTTCACTGGGCTTTCCATCCCTCTGTCCCACCTACGCTTGCCCTATAGCCAGGGAAGCCTTTTCAACTTTTTGCTGCAATTGTGCCCCTGTTGCAGAC
Source organism: Meleagris gallopavo (assembly GCF_905368555.1). Lineage (NCBI taxonomy): Eukaryota > Metazoa > Chordata > Aves > Galliformes > Phasianidae > Meleagris > Meleagris gallopavo. The sequence goes on from NC_139410.1 coordinate 12,079,051, forward strand.
AGTGCTGGGACATCCACAGGGAAACTAGCAATAGGCAAAACAAAAGGAAATGGAAGAATGAAGACAGTGGAGCAGGGGTGAAGAGAAAAAAAAACAACATGTGCAGGCAGGACCCTGGGATAGGTTCACTGTGAGATTCAAATTAAGGATAACACAGACTACAACCCCTAAAAGATGAGGATCCTGTCTGTGTAACAGTTACCAGGCCAGGCTCAGGAGAACCCAGAGGGAGGGATCAAGTGAGGAACAGTCATGAAGCTTTAGGTGTCAGCTGAGAATATTACAGCTGTTTTTCAGAAACACCACAAGTAGCAGGATAAATAGGCAGCCTACCCACATGCAAGCTCAAGTCCCTACTTACTGCAGTATGTGTACATGTACCAGCGTAACACACGGCATTATTGCCTGCATGTGTCTCTCACTAGCAGTGCTCCACTGCCTGCTTCATGTCCCTCGAAGCAAGCTGCCCCTTGCCTTCAGTTTCATAGAATCATAGAATGAATCACAGAATGGCTTGAGTTGGAAGGGACCTTAACGATCATCCAGTTCCAAACCCCTCTCAGGGGCGGGTCTGCCCTCTGAGTAAAGAATAAAGAATTCCTCCTAACACCTAATCTAAATTTATCCTCTTTTTATTTAAAATTATTTACCCTTGTCCTATAACTATCAGACCATGTAAAAACTTGGTCTCCCTTCTGTTTATAAGAGGTCTCATCAGAGTCTTCCACAAGCTACACAAGCCTTAATCTCTCTTCATTGGAGAGGTGCTCCAGCCCTCTGAGCACCTTTGTGGATACACTCCAAGAGTCCTACGTCTCTTCTGTGCTGGGAGCACCAGGTCTGGATGCAATACTGCAGGTGGGGCCTCATGTGGGCAGAGCAGAGGGGACTATCACCTCCCTAGCTCTGCTGGCCGTCCCTTTTAGTGCAGTCCAGTCTTGATCCCTGCTTTCCTATTACTGCCACAACTCCCAGTGCATGCATCTGCCTGAGGCAGCCTTACTCCCTAGACAAGTGCAGGTGCTTGTAGGGCAGAGTCCAGATGTATTAAACAGGCCATCAGCAGAGCAGGAGACAGAGAGAATAAAGATATTAATGCCAACTGAGAACAAACTGTGTGCTGACCAAACTGGTAAAGAACTTTCAAAATTAAGGGGAGGCCCATGTTTGCTCTTCATTACAACGCAATTCCTGAGTGCCTTCTTATAGAGGCATGCAGGAAAACAAAATCTGGAAACCCAAGCAAAGAACACTGATCTTCCCCCAAAAGCAGATAGTTTTCCCACTCAGAGCAAGACAAACAGCATCCCCATTGGCTGTTCAAACAGTGAAGCATTTTTCCTGAATTTCCCACCTTGTATCTTACTCCATAGGTCGGATCACAGTAATGCCAGTTTTTATCCTTCATGCTAATATTAAACTATTAAATGCATCATTTTACCTTGTTTTCATTTTATTGATCGTCAGCTTCAGAGCTCCTCATGGCAATTTACTCTTGCACTTTTATATCCAAACTACTTTTCCCTTCCAAGAAGACTCAACCCTAACATCCTTCATCAGCAGCTTAAACACTGCCACTGTCAGAGCATCCATGAACTACAGAACATCCTTCCCCCACAATAATGTAAGACACTGCCACCTCATTTCGCTTCTAAGTGGCTACTACTTTTTTGTTTAAGTCAATTGATAGCTTTTCTTTACTCCTCAGCCTACGCATTTGTGGCTCTGCTGCTCTTCAGGAGGCCAGGTGCTTCCTGATTGCAGGTCTCCCGATCTTGTTCAACCCTGGGCCAGCAGGACTTGTCACTGTGCCTGCTCCCTGACAGCCAGCAGGAATCAGAGGGCGCCATCCCCAGCTGTGGCACCAGCAGAGGTTTAGCACACACTTGCCATTTCACTGCTCAGAACATCTGCTGTTTGTTCAAGCAAGCACTTAACATTCCTTTAATTTAAAAGCCCATGCCAGCAGAAAGAGAAGTGCAGTTTTACCTGGAAAGTAGAAGTTCTCACCTGGGAAAGCTGTGATGGGTTCTGCAATGGAAAAGAAAAGTTCAGAATTAGAGAGGAGAAAATTACACAGAAGGCCACAGTTTACATATCCATTAATTCTAACATTCAAACGGAGCAGGTGCTGCTGTACCCCACAGATGCTATGTGGTGGGAGTAGTGCAGGGTTCCAGCCAACTCCACCACAACAGGGAGAAAACCATGTCTCAGTCAGGGACTGACCAGAGGCGGAAAGCCTCAACTTCGGCACAGACTTCAGATAAAAATGTTTTAGGCTGAGGGGTCATGTGGATCCAGCTGGTTGGCCTGAGTCATCGGAAGACAAATCCCCACCTGGCTAATGATGCAGCTCTGAAACCCCCTAAAATTTCCACTAACAGTTTGGTTTCTGGCTCAACTCTGTCATCATTATTCACTTGGGAACTGTATCGCTTCTCAGTGCCATGTTCCTTTCTATCTCCCAGTGCCAATAAACAAAGGCAAGTGATTTCTTCTTTTTTTCAAGATACTTTGAAGAAGTAATCTATTACAAATTACTGGATCTGAAAAGCAATAATCAGTGCTTATTACTGATTACTTTCTTGCAGAAGTAATAGACTTCTGATTATTTTTAGATTACTTCTGCATTATGCCTGTGAGTCACACAAGCAGACTGGCACTGCTGAGTGCTATGAAATCATCACTCAAGTTCAGAATGCGAAGGACACATTTGTCAAAGGAAAAAATTATTGTAACTTATTAGAGTTCTTTCACGCTAAAAAGGAATCAGATTACTTCCCAGGATTATATCTGAAAAAAAAAAAAAAAACAACCAAAACCAGAATTCTCACAGCTCTGACCAAGCGTGAGCAGTGCTGTGTTTCTACCACTGCATTATAATTTTGGCAGCACTGGAAATGACCCATGAGTTATGCTAAAATTTGCAGTGGAAGCCCTTTGTCGGGAATGGTCTGAAATGATAGGTTTTAAGATTCCCATTCAACTTCCTATAACATGAGAAATAATTTTATGTAGCAGTTTGGTGTTATTTTTATGTCTGGCAATGCTTGAAACTTTATAATTTATTCATGCATTGTTTCAAAATATTAAGCTTTAGGTTCAAGGCCCGAGATACAATAACACTGAATTAGGTGAACTGCCACACTCAAAAGAAGTTAGATACGAAATGCTATTTGTGTTAATCATCCCTCTTGCTTCTCTTTAATGCCATAGAAGGCAAGGATTAAAACACCACTATCAAGCCTCAATACAGGGAATTTGACATATGGAGCATTAGCTCTTTTTGGCAGATAGGAGACCAGCAGAGTTCAAAGCAACAGCTGGACGTGTTTCCCAGGAGCATCTCTGGGGCAGCCCTGCTCCTCTGTTCTATTACCAATATCAGACCCTGCACCATCTTCACCAACACCCACCTGCCCAGCACAGCAAGTGACATGCCCAGCCCTTCACAGGCACAGCTCACCCTATGTCTTGCTCCCTGAGACCACCTCAGCAGTGAGGATCCAGTGAGCCTCTGCCTCTCTCAGTGGGGTTTATAAGTGGTTAACAGTTAAACCTGCCCACCCTGGAGCAAACAGAAGAGCAGGGCCTGGCTCCTGTGGGCAGCTCTCACATTAATCCTACTGATGGAATACAGCTGCTCCCATCCTCACCTGGAAGGGCTCTAAATCCACATCCAACCTAGATGGTGAGCAAAGTGGAGTGTTGTATGTCAGGCAGGGCAGGGCAATGCTCCACCACCAAACTGCTAAAATACATCTTTTCTCTCTCCACTTTTTTTTTAAAAGTCCTTTCTGTCTTTCACATTGAGAGACCCTAACTGGCTTTTGGCCTGGTTTAGGGAATGGCGAATTCTAGGACAAGACTTCCTTTTGTTATTCTGCTAACATTGCTGTAAAATCCCTCTGCTATCTTATTTCTTATTAAAGAAGACTCCTTTTGAACTCATCAGCTCCTCTAAGCATGCAGTATTGACTGACAGCTGGTTTCTTTTGTCCAGCGCTTTCCTTTTAGATGTGGTGTATGTTCTTATCACATAGAATAGTCCTCAGTCACCCTCAGCTGCTCTTTCAGCTCTGCACAGCAGAGACATGTGCTTCCTGCCTTTCACGCCAACGCAGTCAGAAATCCCTGCTCCCCAGGGACCAATTCCCCCTCATCTCTGGAAGTTAGGAGAATCCCAGCTGAGATCCAGGAGCCATCAGAAGAGAAGCAGCAGCCGCCCATGAGCTAAGGCTCTCCAAGCCCATCTGCCCACGCCATCCCCAGCCCCCCAGCAGCTACTGCACGTACCCATGCAGTACTCCAGTGGGATGTCGTTGCCCAGCCGGATGTCATCCAGGGCAAGCTCTCCTGCGTGGCCATTGCGTATAAATCCCTCAAACACTATCTGTGGGAAATCAGGACAGAAACATCAGTGTTAAGCTAGGATGCAGTGAGTGGCTCCCGCTCCTGAGGGCAATGGCAAGAAATCTGCTCCTGGCCTTCCTGCACACCTGTGCAGACCTGAGAGCAGCTCTGCTTCTCCTCCTCCCTCCGCCTCTCCTCGCTCAGGGAAAGCTGCTCTGCGGGGAAGGGCTCACAGGGAGACCACTACCTGTCCTGGCATCGCTCAGCATGCATTTTGCTCAATTAAATGCTTCTCACGTGGAATGAATCAATGCTCAACACTGCAGGCCATCTCCTCCCCTTCTGCACAAACAGTGTGAGTGGCACAGCACTGACTTATAGCAGCAGCAAATCTGGACTATAGTGTTAATAGAGTCCCTCAACCGGGCCATGATCAGAAAAAGGAAGGGAAGGACACAATATGCACATGGCTATATCAGCTGCAAAGTGCAGTTCCCATCAATGCTGCATAGAAAGTATTGAAATGTCACAGAAGGGTCAATTTATTCCTACTTAATCACAGGCAAAATATATTTACAAAAATAAATAGAGTCGTTAGGTTCTAAGAACTGCTGAGCGGAGAGACTTGCATTATTTACATAATGATGCTGTTATTTAGCTAATGCCTGTATATTCATGTTTAATGCACAAAGTAGTCAGCTGGTGCCCATCATTCTTATCAATAAGCATATTGTGCCTACTAGTATTTTATTAAAAAGTCCAGATCAACACATGCAAACTAGCCACACAGCTCCAGTGCAAAGGTCTGGCTTTGCTTCTCCCTGCCTAGTCCTGAGGGTCCAAGCACTTTCCCGGGGCTGTGTATGCCATAGATCTCCTCTCCCTGCTTCAGGTTGCCCTTCTCTCCAGGGTGCAAGGAGACCTCCCTACAAAGCCATGAGCCCTGTTCTCATCCCTGCTTCATGGGTACAGGGCTGGGGCTTGCTCCCTAGAGCAAGTGCTGCCTCTGGTTAACCTGGCCTGTTGGACCCTCATCAGGAAGGAGGAACTGCACAGAATGAAATGCAAAACTTCAAATTAAAAAAAATATATATTTACAGAGTGGAAGATTTGAGGAATATAAAAGGCAACAGGCTGAACAAAGGCCCAAGTCTGTGCAGAAGACAGGCACACTGAATAACAAACAGTGTCGTTTAGTTACTATAGTAACCCAAGAAACACAATGCAAACAGCCCCTCTCAGCCACATTCCCTAATGATGAACGGGCCCTGGCTGCACACCACAGCATTAGGGCTCTGCTGGGGACGCAGACCTCGCCCACATCTTACCCGGTACTCCATGTCATAGCTGGGCAGAATGATGCGGCCCTCCCTCCACTCCTTGCCCTGGTCCTCTGCGATGACCCACAGTGCCTTGTGCTCCTGGCTGGCCTCCCGCCAGACCCGCAGCATCACTCCACTGCTGCCCCACACCTGGTACTGGAACACCATGCAGATGGCGCTGCGGGGCAGGTAGATGGTGGGGCTGATGAGCCTGGCGCGCTGGCTTTCCCTCCTCCCGCTGCTCTGCAGCTGCAGGTAGGTCTTGACATCTGTTTGGAGAGGAAAACCCTATTATAGTATTTCCTGCATTCCACGTGCAATAAGTGTCTCACCTTCTGCTGGGGCGGTTTGGCACCGCATGGCCAGGAAGGTGCTGTGGGAGCAGAGTCACCCCTGGCAGTCACAGCAGGTCCTCAGTCAGGATACTGCTGACAACTTCGTTTTGAGGACAGCCATGATAAATTGAAAGCCTGGCTCTTAGTTTCTCCTCCAAGCAGTACAACAGTCCTAAAGCACAGCCCAGAGGAGGGACTTGGTCCCAGCGAGCAAGGTAAGCAAATATGATGTCTGGGTAGCTGCAAACTTGAAGGTAGTCGAAAGACAGAAGAGATTTGCTTTCTTTAACATTACTTTTAAAACTGTACCATGCCTTTTGCCAGTGCTCAGGGAGATTAGGGATACTTGTGATCTCTGGAGATGCTTTAGCTGAATACTGATAGCAGAAAAAAAAAAAAAAAAGCATGGATGAAAACACCTGGGTGTGATAGACTAACTCAGCACCCACATCAATGGCAGAAGAACAGCGTCTGCACTTTGAAAGCGCACCCAAACACCTCCAAAACCAAAATCTGAGAGCCCTGACAAACTCCATCCAGAACACTGGAGCCAATCTCGCTGCTCCCAAAGCAGTTTGGTGACATGGCAGCCTGAGTGAGCTGTGTCGGTGGCTGCACAGCCACTGGTCCTGCTGCTCGCCTGTCACTGCCAGACAGATGGGCTGGAACCAATGCCGTGAGATACATAGCTTCTAAAATAAATACAGGACAAGAGAACAGAAAGATTTGCCATCATTCTGCTCCTGGGATGTATGACCGAAATACAGCAAAAGCGTATCCACTCCATATGAACTTTCAGCGATTTTGCTGCATGAAGGACAAATCTGTCCCTGATCGGCTATATACAGAAAGAGCAACATTTTCCAGCACTATTTTCCAGGACCTATGAAATGCACTTGGGTCACTTGGCACTTCATGCCGACAAACATTAGCAGAAAAAAAGATGAAAGCATGTTTGCCCACTCCTGCTTGAGTGAATCACTTGAGAAAGTACCATGCCGTTCTCTAATGCAGGAGTGTTCTCGTGATTTACCTCAGAGTGGTGGTGGTGCAGGAGGAGATGTGGGAGATAAACAAGTGGAAGAAGGAAAAAAAGCACAAGCTGTACTCCACGCCTGAGGAGCGATAAGGCATAATAAGTCATCAAGGTCTCCTGAATTAAAATCCTCTTTCTGTAATTCACTACAAACCTCTTCAAAGCAAAAAGCAACAACAAGAAAAGGCAGCAACAACAAACAAGGTGGAAAAGCAAATCAAACTACAATCACACAATTATCTCACAGCTAAAAGGGTCTCAAAGGCAGTCCTTAGTGGATCCTCAGTGTTAGGGGCATCCATTTTGGTGCCAGGATCTATGCAGCCCGATTGAGGGGTGGGACATGAGCCATCCCTGGGTGCATCCAAAGCTCAGATCTCCTGTGCTCCCTGTCCAGCACTTGCTAGGACCCTGAGAGCACTGCAGCAATCCCAAGGGTTGTGGGGAGGCTCAGGCTCTCGGTAATGAACCCAATTGCTCATCTGCGCCGTGGGTTTGGGTACCTTGCTGGGGTTCCTGACAACCGTTGGGATGGACAGCTGGGGATAAGCAGACATTTCTGTGTCATCTGAAGATGAAGTGGCTGGATACTCTAATGGCTAGCTGCACCTTCTGAGAGACCTGCAAATTTGCTGAGGTTGACTGAGCAAGCACACTGCTGAGGTGATTATTGGAGCTGCGTGTGGGAACCTGGTGGTTCCAGAAGTCACCGATACAGTAAATGGAAGGCTTTGGCACAGAAGGCACCTGAAAGGCTGATTTCCCCTGCTAAGATGCTCGAAGGGAGCCTTGCGGTGATGAGCTGATCAGTTCTTCCAGGATCAGAAATGCGTTTTCATCTCTTTTCCAGGACTTTGCAGACCCTGCTCCAGCTCATGTGGCAGTCGCTTCTGGCAGCTCAAAACCCTGGCGCAGAGAAAGGCAGGACAAACCTGCTCAGGCATTTTAACCTACTGCTGTTTTTGCAACTGATGCTACTGCATAAATCTCATGGAAGATTTATGGGTTCATCTGGATGTGGAGGAGCCAGAGGAGCGTGAACATGCAACCATCCCCAGCCAGACGACGGTGGAAGCATTGTATGTGTACGGCAGTGAGCCCAGATAAATCACCAGCCGGGCTCTGCAAACGAACCATCTGGTCCACGCAGTTTCCTCTTGGCGTGCCCATCCCCTCCTGCCAGCAGGCCATCTGAGAGGACACGGGGGGATGCAGCCTTGTACCTCAAGTCAGGCTGCATCCAGGAACCATACAGCCGCTCCCTTGCCAAGGTCAGCCAGCCTGAGTACACGGTCCTGCATGCCACAGCCCTTCTCCAGAGAAACACACGTTCCCTTGCTGGTGTCAGCAGCGCACCTGGAGGTTTTCCAGCAAAACATGTTGGGCAGGATGTACACAAGCAATTACCCACACCCCAGGTTCCTATAGCATTTCCCCCTCGCTGAGTATTGCTGACTTACAGCCACTGCTCCTATAGAGGCTGCACAATGCACTGCCTTCACGTACACACCTCCAAAGGTCACTGCACTCTTCCACAATGCAGAACTTGTTTCAGGGTGCATTTTAGTGACAGCACCACAGCTCACCTCTCTGAGCCCTGATGCCTGCACAGCTATAAATGCCACTCTGGGATGTCCCAGTAAAGCCTGGTTCGTGTCCTGCCATCATGCTGGGGTTGTGACCTGAGGCTGTGTCAGCCCTGCCTTTCCCTGCAGAAGGGGAGAGCTCAGCCTCTCCGTGGCAGCAGGGCATTCCGGTGCAGGGAATGACAGCAGATGAATATGCTGATTGAGACTGAGTAGTCTTACATTTTTTATTTTTTTGGCAAATCACGCAAATTCACCTCAAAAAGCTGCCACTGTAATTGCAGTGACAGGCCTCTCCTCAATGACAGACTTTCATTTACAAAGGGAAATCAATCCTCTGTAAAACTAATATTTATATTAACTAGATCACTGCGTCTGCTGGAAATTTCCCTCAATTTTGATTATGTGCTAATTAGCCTGCCAAGTCCTTGCCATTTCAGTATCTAAATCAGTCCATGAAAAGGCATAAAACGCTGCACCTGCCTGGTGCCAGGCTCTCAACCTGCCCGTGGAGCCCGGCTAATGGACGGGCCATTACATCCCCTCTCTTAATTAAGCCTCTTGTCCTTCTCAGCGCCGCGTGGCCGCAGTCCCTCAGCCTCCCCCTGGGCACACAGGGAGGGCACGGTACCCCTGACAAGCCAGGTGCCAATTAGCACCTGACATTTAGCTAAGCAGGCCGCTACCCGTGCGGCACCCAGCTCCAGCCCAGCAGGCAACGTGCACTGCCACATGAAAGGTGCACACAGGCCTTCCTGCGCCCAGCTGTGTGCATGCACAATGACAGGCATCAACCCACCGAGCAGTACATTTGTTGCGCATGCTGCTCGCATGCGTCTCTGCTTGCCTGCTCACACACGCTTACCCAAATGAGGCTCTGTGACTCACGGGCTGCTAAGGCATGGAGTGATGTATGCACTGAGATTTGAGAGACAGCTTCTGGCTTTCCTGTCTGGTTTTATAGTCAGCGTGTGTCATTGGCTTTTGGGTCCAAAAAGCGATTAGGGACTCAACAAGGCAAGCTAAGAACAAAAGGGTGAGCCTAAGAGAAATGGTTTTTTCACCCCTGCCTCATTCTCCTGGCAAGCATGAGTTTTGCTGGCAGTGCAGGGACAAGAGCACCAAAGCCGGTTACGGCCCAGCCCAATGCATAGCCCCAGCCCAGCGCAGCCCAGCCCAGCCAGCCAGCCTCTGTGCTGTGGGGTCAGGAGCCCAGCCCCACTATGCTGCAGGGACATAAGGTGTGCTGTCCTTATTGTGCAAACGTGGGAAGGAGAACCGTACTTGGCTCTGTGAGATGCAGTCTGCACCCCACACTACAAAGCCCCTCCTGCTTCAAAGGGGACAGGATATGTCCCCAAGGCATGAGCCCTGAGAGTGAGCCCTATGAGAGTGCAGACCCAGCCCAGCCCAGCTCCATTAACACCACGGAAACCTTTCTGCTGGGTTGGACAGAGCAGGATCAAGACCTTCAGGCAGAAATTCTCATGGATTGCAGGAAAACTATAAAGTTTTTCCTCCCAAAAATCCCATGGGAAAAACAAAGAAATGGTAAGGGGTCACCACCAGCATAAAAACAACTCAGGATTTGTTTTCCTTATAAAATAAGCTCTTATGAAACTTCAGAGCACTAAAAACATTCCTCTGCTGGAAACACTTTGAAGCAAAGAAAACCTTTCCCCGCAGCGCCTGCAGCCCAAGGAGCAGCATTCTTCACCTCAGGGCCAGCAGGGCTGCAACAGCAGCAGCAGCTCCTGGTGTGTTTTGCAGCCTGGTACAGGACCCAGCTGGCCAGGAGAGCTACAAGGCTCCAACTGCTCTTCCTGCATGCACATCTCTCTGAACACTGCCGGGCTTACAGCTTGGCCACAGGCTTGGACCAAACAGAAAGCAGGGTGTGCAAGAGATGCAGATCTGTGGTGCCTTGCTGGGACCACAAGGTATTTGCTAAAGCCCTCCAAGAACAGAGGAGGGAAAAAGTGAGCAAAGCACACCTAATCCAGCTTCTCATAATGGCTTATTCATGTGGCACCACGGAGAGCAATGCAACCACACCTGCCAGCTGAGGATGTGACCCAGGTCCTGTACAACCTTCTGGTGAAATTCAAAGAGCTGCCCAACTCACCAACCAGATTTATTTTCAGATCTTTAAGACCTCTATCTTGACACCAATGGCACACTGCCATCGCGTGTAGCAGGAGGAGGGATGAAACCTCATTGAAACCTGAACATGATGCTGCCTGAAGCTTGCTAGGTGCAGCAAAGGGGAAATGTTTTACAGATGGGAAGCATCTGAAAATCCACGGAGGGAAAAATCCTGGCAGCTTCTCAGGGAAGCAATGTAAAAGGGAGCAACAGCATTTTCCAGGCTCGCAAAGGGCAGGGCAGCAGCTGGACCCATGCTAGGTTTCTGCTGAGCGGGGCACTTTGGGTGCACGCTCACCACCAGGGTCTCCAGCCGTGTAATGGGAGCCTGCAGGAGAGGACGTGGAGCTAATCCATGGTGCGAAGGGCCCAAGGAACACAGCACTAAAAAAAGAAACGCGGTGCTGCCTGAAAGAGTATCTTGGAAATAAAAATAGTGGAACGAGAGCAGGGGGTGTCTTCTCAGTCTCAAGAAGAAGTTCTCTGTGCCAAAGACAAGGAGGAATTGCATGCAGTGCACAAAATGAAATCAGGAGATATCTGAGGAATTCAGGCCTGTCTCTCAGCAGATTTTTCTAATCAAGCGCCTCACAGAGAGGATATTTCAGCATGGTCATTTCCTTCCCGCCCCTCTCACATAGGCTGAGTCGGGGCTCTTCTTTTTATTATTACTTTTTCCCATTTAATTTTAATTTTTGTTTTGCCACTTTCAGCAGAAATAGAAAGATATCCCACATGGCTCTTAAAGGCACAGCATATTTCCTTGCTACTGTGGAATGATCGCAGGCTCTGGCTAGGGTCGCACCTTTAAATGAGAGTAAATGGTGCTCCAGTGGCTTTGAGTACCCATTAGCTTCTGCCCTCCCCTAAACCAAGCACAGCTGCTCTGCTTCACCCAACTGCTCACCCCGGGGTGGGGAACTCACAAGAAAAGACCACCCCGAACAAGGGCTTTTCATTCTTTGCTCCCTGGAGTCTGTGGATGAATTTTGTAAGTAGAAACAAAGTGCTGGAGGGAGCGTGAGGGAAAGCCAGGGGAAGAATGGGGGAGTGCAAACCAAACAATGCTTCAATTCTGTCCCCGCCGAGGGGCAAGCGCTGCCTCTTTTTCATGTTTCTTGGTTTTTTTGTTAAAAGCTATGCAGGGAGGAAAAAAGCAAATAGTCGTTTCCCTTTGTGTCTTGTCCTCTTAATTTTGTAGAGAAGGACCAAAGCCCTTCCGCAGTCCTGCGCTGTGTGGGCAAGGCAAGCACATGGCTGTACCCCTCGCCAAACCAGCCAGGAGGCCGTGTGGCCAGTGTCGTGACCACAGCTGCTGAAGACGTGTCCCCAGAGCAGGGGACACCCATGCTGCCTCAGAGCATGGCTCCGAGTCACTGTAAGCAGCTGCAAGCCTCCGGCAGCTGAGATGACTGGGGCTCGGAAATTGCCACGCTCATAGCTTGTCTGCTGTGCTCCTCTACGGCCATGGGAACATCACTTCAGGCCTCTGGAGCTGCTGCCTCCTCCCCTCCCTCTGCTCATACTTCCTGACAGCGTCTGAGTGCCTGCATGTGCCCACGGGGACATCCCACTGCAGGTCGCAGCGCTGTGAGGGATTGCTCTCTGTGCTGGCACCAAACCAGAGCGCTGAACTCAGCAGGAGAAAGGTCTCCTGGCCGAAGGGATTGGGGTCCTGCAATTCATAACTTGTTAAGGGGGAAGGAAGGGTAGAAGAAGGGTAAAATCCAGAACCGCGTGCTAAGATGTCTGATGCAGCACCAGCATACACTCACAATCTTCTAAGAAACTGTGGCCAACTAATTGTAGGGAGACTCGGGGGAGAGGAAATGAAATGAAAAATTGAGTCTGAGTTATAAAAATAAGTAATTTTTATCCTACTTGCAGGAGGCTTATATTAATTAAACATTATTACAACGTATGAGATGGGGAGGGTTATTAAGTCTGGGGCTGGCTGTAAGTGTTCTCTCCAGTTGCCTGAGGCTCCACTGATCTCCAGATATTAATCTTCTAAAGCACTCAAATGCTGAAGAGATAAACACTTGAAATATGAAAATGTTTTTCTCCATGGCAGACACTGTGACCCTATGTCACACCAAAGAATTTGTCAGATGTCCATACAGGCTGTGCTTACGGCGTTACTGCGTCTCTTAGAAAAATGCTGGGCACCTCAGGATCCAAAGAGAAAAATGATGTGCGCGTTTGTGTGGGGGTGATTTGTGTGTGGAGATGTAGCAGATTCTCCTCTTCCCATATGTTTCTGGAATACATATTTTCCTCTTTAGCACTGCCTACCAGGTGTTGGCTGCACGGCTTTCCAACTGGCTGGCAGTGCTGCCAATCTGGCCAGCACCTCTGCCAGGTGGCTAACAAGTTCGCCCGAACGTTTGCATCTCCAGACTCAACCTCACCGGGGTGACTAGGAGAGCTGGGAGAGCTCTCTGGGCATGTGGTGTGCTGACACTGGAGTCACCGGGCACAGGGCAGAGCTGAAGCCAGGAACATCAGCCAGCTCTCCCTGATGGAGCCTTGGGTTTCGTAAGCAATGAATGAACGTGAAGAGGTGTCACAGTGCCACAGGCTACTGTCACATGGAAACCAGCAAATGTCCTTCATGCAACTCGTGCCACAAAGTCGAGAATGGTAAGGAAACGGCACTAGTCCCAGAGCAGCTTCAAAGACGTGAAGCTACAGAACACGATGCGTCAACCACACTGCCAGAGGCAGGCCCCTTTCCAACCCATGCCAGCCCATCTCAGTGAGGTCCTCCATAAATTAGGCTCAGCCACACACATGCAAATCTTCTGCTTTCAAAGAAGAGAAAAAGAGCAAAAGTCGAACAGCAAGTAGCTGGCATATTTCTGCATTCTTAGGGCTTACATCATCCTTCACTGAGAGGAGGCTGAAATTCAGCCTATGCATGCCCAGAGTGCAGAATAGCTGAAAACTGTAGGCAAACCGAGCAACATATGGGAGGAAGAAAACACACCTCTAACAAAAGAGGAAGCGCATTCTGGAGAAAAAAACATTGGGTATTGTAGAGGACATTTGGATCAGGATGTGGAACAAAGCATGGACCAGCCTACACAGTCACTGGGGATTCAAAGCCCAGTCTCTGCTTCAAGTCTATCTCAAGAGGATAGTTAGTACAACTCAGTGCCAGCAGTCACAGTCCTATAAATAAGTCATGAACCCATAAAACAAAGCATCTGAAAGCTTCCACAAAAGAAAACATTCAGCTTTGCACAGCCTTTGCAACTCCTGATAGCTGTGCATAATCAGTCATCCTGTTCACAAGGAAAAAGGCCCATCAGCTCCCTCTTCTCTACTTCACTGTGACATTAATCATCTTACCAGGCACAGTCTCGGAACTCGGTTCAGAGTTGCCCATCCAGGTGCTTGCAGGCTGAAAAGACCACGTGTAGCCCGTTGCCAAGTCGTGTGACCAACCACACAGGTCTTCAGGGGGATCAAAGTGGCAGTTGAAGTTTGCAGGAAGATGGAAATCTTAGAAAGCAAAACAGAAAGAAAACAAACTTGGATTAAAAACAAAACAATCCACTAAAATGGTTAACAAGCCATAAATACTGAAGAAAGCATGAAATCTCACTCAGGCTGATGCTTTTAACCTATCTCACATTTCGACAGCTCCAGGGATCAGTCTTAAGTTCTGCATCATCAAAATGCCCACACCACGTCCCGCAGCTAATCCACCAAACTAAGCAAATATAAAAGCAAGCTCCAAATGCTTCTAGACTCCAATCAGCACCTTCTCTTCATCCCCTAGAGTGGTCAAATATTAAATGCCTTCTTAAATGTCAGGGAGGAGTACTTCCTGAGTGTCCCTGTGCTCCTCAGTTCCTGCTCTGACTCCAAAAGGAGAATCTCAAGTGCTCCAAAATCCCAGCTCCTGAGTGACAGATCTAGCCACTTGCACCAGACGGGAGCTGTCTGTCAACGTGGCGAGCTGTCATTCATCGCTTCCTACCTTCTCATGGAAACGTTACCAGGGGAAATGTGGGGCCACTATGAGCTCAAGCTCTTGGATTCTGAGTGAAAGGAAACAGCCTCTATTTCTAGCTCTGCTATGGACTCGCCACATGGTCTTTGGGTGCGCCCTTTAAGTTTTTAGCTGTGAAACAGGAGCAGAGTTAATTCCTCTGTGTCAAGAGCTTTAAAAGCTCTGGAGAGCCTCCCTGCAGAGACAGGTCTGTGGGCAGGAGGGCCAAGGGCTGCATGTAGCAGTGAAGCAGCTGCTGGCTCCCTCGGTGGGGGAAAGCAGCTACAAGGCATGGAGGCTGCAGAGATGGCCTGAGATCAGCCCAAGCACTCAGCGGACACGCACATCAGAGACCAATTATAGGCTGGGTTTTTCCTGAGCAAAGAGGAAGTTCTAAATCACAGTGCCAGCAAAGCGAGCGATATCCAGAAGGAGTTGAGTGACTCAAGCAATAGGCATCAGGGAACTTTGCTGTGAGGGACACAGAGCTTTCTTACACATTCCCACTTAGAAATAAAACAATGCAGATCATGGATCCTTTTATTCCAACCTAATCTCATATCCTGGAGAACAACAATGTTTCTGTTTGGCTGTCATAAATCTGATTGTCGAGAGAAACACACTCATTGTTTATGAAGTATGAGAATGAAAATTGTTGCTAAATCTGAGTGAAGCTGACACGGAGGCTGGTTCCATGCTCCACAGCATATTCCACTCCCTCTTGCACTGGACTTCACCCAGGAACCATCTTGTTGCATAGACTGTTACTGGCCTAAATTTCTCTCGGCAGCTTCCCAAGTGCCTCATTGGTAGCAGGGTTGCACAGGCTCATCATGGAGGCAAAGAAATTAGAATCAGGCCCTTTGAGCTGCTTTTGTAACTTGCATTTCCAGAACTGAACTACAGCAGAATCCCAGTGGGGGGGATGAAAAAGACAATTAATCTTCTTTTTTTAATTTATATATTTAAAAACCCATTAATTTTTTTCTTTGGGACTAGAAGATGCAATAACAGAAGTCCTAGGAATGATCTCAAAGGACAGCATTTTCTCATGAGATTTCTCATTGCAGTCTTTGCGTAAATGCCCAAGTCTCACTACTGAGGCCCAGGCCCTGCTGCTGTGCTCAGAGGTGTGCCTCTGCTGTACACTGTGCCGTGCATCCACCCCCACAAAGCTCTGCCATGCCTTTCCTCTTAATCTGATCATTTCCAGATTTAGATGCTCACCCTGCCCTTGCAAGGAGCAGAAAGGTAAGATATCTGTTTTACAGGTAAGGCTGAGGCAGAGAGGACTAGTCTTCCTGTTGCATCAGCTCTTTACAAGCAGAGTACATTGTCTAAAATGTTCAGCCTCTTCTACAATCAGATGAGGCAGGCAAGCACCACAGATACCAAACCATCCCCCATATATCTGACAGCCATCTAAAAAAGGGGGGAGGCAAAATCCTGCTTGCAGCTTGTATTTCACCCTCTCCTGCCTGCACAAGGAGCCCAGTCTGTCCTCCTAATTTTTAAGCATTTGATATTAAACAAGATGATCCTCACAAGACAGGTTGTCTTCAGGACACCTGCCTTCTCTGCATGTTGTGATTTACTCCCACGTTTGTGATCTCTGCAAAAGGAGCCCTTCATGACAGGCAGTCTGAATCTTTCCCTGAATCACCTTCTGAATTTATGACATGCAACCAGAAGGATCTGGTACAAAACAGGGCCCTCAGTGAGCTGCTTCAGGTCATGTAAGGAAACTGGGAGAGCAGCTCTGAAAGTCTTATACCCTAGGGACTAAATTAGTTGCTATCTGTCTTGCTCTTGCATCCTTCCTTGATATAACTTATCAGATTTTGGGTAGGTTTTTTTTTTAATCTCAATCTATTAGCTAATAACATTACTGTAAGCTTTCCAGGAATTGGACCCACGTACAGGAGCAAATAGGAAGATAAGAGTGCTTTCTTAGCTCTGAACCCATCTTTTACTGAGATAAAGATGTACTTTTCTGATACATACCTTCCTCTTCTCCACAGCTATCACCACACTCAGTTGCCTCTTCATCAGTTGGGTATGGGGTGGTGGTTTCTTCGCTCTTCAAAGTGGGCACCAGTGTCTCTGCAGTGGGCTTCACATCTGCAAAACAGGGAGCAGAGATTCTGTTTGCAATAGATGATACAAAAAAGGCCAGGTAATGGGAAACAAAGCAAGAAGTCTTTTACTCATGTTCTTGTAATGGCAGAAAGAGACAGGACAAGAGTACCACAAAACTTCCGTATGCTACAAAATGTCAGCGTGGTTTGAACGTGGTGTGAACTGGCTGTTTCCATAGGGGGGGTTCCTTTGATTTAGAGTCCCTGTTGGACAATGCTCCCCTCCAGACATACGTGCTACTTTCTTTCTTCATTTTTTAATCTACACGGGTGTTGGCAGTCCTCTTGGCTGTTGTTACTGGATAACAGAGATCACAAGCAGAACATCTCTTCCTTTCATAAAGGCATATGACACACAAAAAACACACGCAACATTCCCACCAGTTGTGCCAATATATAAAACAAGTCACTCAAGCCCACAAATGATGTAACCACAAACGGACCCAGAGAATCCCCTGGTGTGCTCTGGCTCACTGCAGAAAGCATCTGGTTTCACACTCCAGGCTCCTGACTACGCTTTTAAAGTGTCTCTGTCCAATCTCCCTCTCTCCAACATGGCCCGTGTGAAACAACCTCAAAGCAGGTGTCAGGGGAAATTTAAGCAAGAAAGAGAAGGATATTAAGATCAACAGTAAACGACATTAGATTCCAGCAGGCTCTCCTTTTACGGGTGCGCTAACTGGAGTACAGCAGCCTTTATTCTTTCCTCTTTCAAAAAGAGGCTGCTTTGCTCACTTGTGTGTGATTGTGTTGCTTTGTCGGCACCCTTCAGGATATCATTTAATAAAGCCAGAAGCAGGAGGAAATGGCTAAATACATTGAATATTTTCCATAGGCTCCTTTCTGCCCTTTTATTTTCCTGTTATTAAACATGTTGCACAGAGACTCGGGTTTTTTTTCCCTTTTTTTTTCCAGTGGTTGTCTTTTGTTCAAAGTAAAATACCAAATAACCTCAAAGTCTTTTAATTTGTAAGTTCAAATTTGTTACAACCCCATAAAACTCCAAACACAACCAAGAAGCAAATTGCAAGCAGCCAGACACAGAAAAAATGTCATAAAAAAGAAGGGGGGCGAGGGGGAGAAAGCAGCAGGTGAAGGCAACGTATCAAAAGCTGCATGTTATTTAGAGCCGGTACATTTTTTAGGTTGTTGTTCTTGTATATTGAGATTTATAACTGAAATGTGACAATGTGGAAGGACCTTGAAAGCCAAGTCCCATACGGGATACAGATGCTGAGAGGATGTAAATCAGCAGTGTTGCATTGCCCCAGACAAGCCGCAGAAATATATCTTGAAAAATCAGTTACCATGGCAGAGCCGCAACAAGATGGTTACATGAGATAATGAAAATAGCAGGGAGGACAACGCGATGTGTGAAATGGAAAGTGAAAAACAGTGGTCTCTTGCTTGCTTTCTCTCTCCCTGGCCCAGCAAGTGTCTGTGCAACTGGTGGTAACGGATGATCAAAATGCAAAGTCACCGAGCAATTGAAACCAGATGTTTGGAACTTCAAAGGAGAGAAAACCAGCTGCAAGTGAACATTCATCAATCTCCACTCTTCAGAGGAAAAAAATTGGCAGGTCTTTGAAAGAAGCCAATTGCTGAGTGCTTGCTTCACTGTGTTTGAGCTACTAGCCAACTAGTTTACAGGTCTGGTTGCTGCCAAGTTACCTGGTTGATTCTGTAATTAAGATGCTCGTTGCTGATAAGAAATGAAAACAGCTGGGCAGGGCACACATTGGCTTTAGCCCTCACTTGAAAATATTCTTAATCAGCTTGCTTTAATCCATCTCTTAATCTTGTTTCCAAGCAAGTGCAATTGCCTGAGTCTTCACAGCCAGTTCTGTAACACGCCTGAATCCTCCCAGCAAAGGAGGGCTGTGTTGCCTGCATCAGGGACCGTATTTAGCACGCAGAT
This sequence comes from Meleagris gallopavo, assembly GCF_905368555.1. Taxonomy (NCBI): domain Eukaryota; kingdom Metazoa; phylum Chordata; class Aves; order Galliformes; family Phasianidae; genus Meleagris; species Meleagris gallopavo. Next base: position 12,097,887 of record NC_139410.1, read on the forward strand.
AAAGCCATGGGCTATCTTTGCTCCCCAGGTTTCACTGGTGATCTAAACGCTCTTTGTAACATGGTGAATCCACAAGATTACAAGCTCGGCTCTGATTACAAAGCAGAATGCTTGAAGATCAATAAAGCTAAAAATATTTATGACTTGGCAGTTGAGTTTTAAACATTACAACGTGCAAATGATTAGGCAGCCACACTGGGAAATGACCATAAAGCACCCTGCCTGGAGAAAACATCGGCTGTTGCTGCTGATACTGAAATTGAACACGGACACAGTCATAAAAGAAAATTTGGACTAAAAATAGGACTAGAAATGGAGGAAGTTGCATTTCTTTGGCTTTTTAATCTGACGGAATGCTCTGGAGGGGCTGATACGGACATGGTCAGAGGAGGGCATGGCATCAGGGTACTGAGGTGTGATGCACGTGCCAGCAGTGGGCCAGAGATCTGGAAGCCAGAATATGCCTGGGAGCTGCGGGAAGCAGTGGTGTGGGGGCTGCCCAACCGCTTCTGTGCAGAGCCTCAGCTCCCACTGCTTGCACAGAAGCCTCCGTGCCTGTCATCCCAAAGATGTCATAAGGTTTAAATTAAGGTTTAATATTGAAGTTTAGATTGTCTACAATGTATTTGCAGTCCAGGGAAAGATTTGCCGTTGATTTCAAAGGTGACAAATTATCATTATTAATCGTGTGTATATGTGTTCTGTACTTGTTGCTAACATTTGTAATGCATCACACAGAACTTCACAGGAGGAAAGGTTAGTAACCACTACACAAAAGGCTGGAAAAAAAGCTCTGTGTCTTTTAAGCTTCTAAGAATGGGAATTCTTGTAAGAAAATGCTTTGTACAGATGTGTTTATAAAATGGAAATCATACCTCTTTATCGCTGACATCTGGACACCAGATTTAGATTTAAGCGGATTATTAAAATAATTAAAAAAAGAAAAAGAAAAGACCACTAGCCCCTGGCACTGAAAAGCGTCAGACACAATGAACTGCTGGGTGCATTTTTGGCTTTCGGGGATGAAACTATGGAGCAATCAATCATGACTGAGCCTTAGAGGGGTCAGAGGCACAGCCTCTATTGATCCCAGTGAGTGTGTTAGACAGTTTTCACTTCTGCATTAAAAATAATGGCATCTGCAAGATGTTTCACTTGTGAAAAACAGGTGGGCAAAAGTGAACAAACTTCCCTCTTCTTAGGAATGTCGTAAAGCTAAATCCTCAGCCTTCTCTGCAGTAGGATTTCCACATGGGGTTTGATGAGAGTGATAGCTGTTTTCATAGTAAAGCCTTATTGGGGCAGCTCAAGATAGCTGCAGCAGTCCCAGCACCCCACTTTTGTGCCTCTGCTCCTCTTCCTACTTTTTTGTCTTATTCATTTGAGTTGAAAAGTGCACATATTGTCTAACTAACACTGGGAGTGCAAAAGCCTGCACAACATCCAGATAAAAGATTCAAAAGGAGTAGAAGAGAGCTAGGGGTAAATCCCACATGTGGCTCCTTGGGAAAGCTTGAATTGGCATTCAGACATTGCCCTACATCCCACTTCAAGGCCAGCCCCAGACTTGACTTGTTTTTAAGATGGAGAAAAAAAGATGGGGTCATGCACTCATGGCTCCCTGCCCCGCATGACCCTGAGGTGGTACAGCGGAAGAGAAATAACCTTACTCTTGTCTTGCTGGCTTAGCCCCTCTCACAATCAGTGGGTGAAAGCACAAGTGTCCTACCTGTCCAGTCACATCCCAGCACTTCCAGACGCATTCCTATTCCAGCTGGGGACCACCTCTCTGGGTGCACTCGGACATACTGGGCAGGAATGGGGTCAAATCTTCGGATTTCAGGGATATCATAATGGATGTTGCCTTCAAAGAGCTGCAGAGAGAGAGAGGAAAAGTTCGTGACACATACATCCCACCTGCTCTCCACCAGCCTAGATATTTGGGTCTGGCAGGACACAGCCATGATTTGAAACAGTTTAGGTGTCCAACTACAAGGCAGTGAATATAGCTGAGCAGCAACTGGGCTGTTCCTCCTCAATTTCAAGAGGACCAAATAGGCTGTTTCCAAGAAACTTGCACGATCTCCCTTGGCCTCTGCTTCATATCCAAGGACTAGATTCTGATCCAAGCCTCACCAGAAAAGCGTGTGGAACATCCACTAACTTCATGTATAAATAAAATCAGATTTGTCCTTTGGCAAGTAAGAAAGCTACTGCATGTTCTAGGATAGTGCAAACACTCAGTTTTCTGTACAGTTGTAAGTACTGCTGTTTTTCAGCATGAGTGCATGAGCTGAAGTCTGTGGAGAATAAACACGGGCTATAGATAGCATCAGGCCTTCTAAAACTCATTTTTATAATCAGAAAAAATTAAAACATACCTGAACTTTCAGGAGCAGATGAGTTTGCATGAAAACAAAATTCTTGGCAGTAGCAGAGAATTCATTTATTCCTCAAGCCCTCTGCCACCCCCACAGTACTAAGCAGAGAGATTATGGCTAGCTCCAGCAACATAGGAAAAACACAGGAGATTTCAGGCTTATGCTGGTGTGGTATAAAGAACTTAATATAGTAGATTTCCCAAAGAGAATTTTTGATTCGTTCTCCAGTTCCAGAGCTGCAAGCCTGAACAATAACACCTTTCCCCTTAAAATATGCAAATAGTTTGTGTCAAACAAAATTTGACATATTATCTTGTGGGCTCTGACCTACAGAAGTTGGAAAGAGCAGAAAATATTGTCCACTTCCCATGCCTGATCTGCAGCGAGAAGTGAAGCTACTATCTCTGGGTAGAACCTACATTCTCTAGTACAGCTTAAAAGCAGAACCAGGGGATGCAATCTCAGGTTTCATAGTGACAACTCAAACTCCCAAAATCACTGTACACAAACAAAAGCTAATTTTCAAAGACATCATCAGACAGACTGAAGATAGCCAGAAGCATATCACTTTTTTGCAGCTGTTCCAAGCAGTGCTTACCTTGGCCTGCATCGTTTTGGGGTCCTGGATGAATTCCCAGTCCTTTCCATTCATGCTGTAGGCTACCTTAAACTTCTTCACAAAGGAGCGGGACTCGGTGGTGGTCACGCTGTCCCCTCCGCGAGCTCCCTGGATAATGACACCTTTGACGTTCTTTGGGACGCCCAGGTCCACCTGCAGCCACTCCTCCCCAGGCTGGGCTTGGGGGATGCGTGGAAACCAGCCTGAACGGCTGCTCACCAATCGGGCCATGCTGGGGGACCAGTCGTAGCCTCTGATAGAAGAGGCCGAGATCTGCGAGTCAGGGATGAGGCCAGAAAGCATTCCCAGCAAGTTGGAGCAGGGTGAATCTGCAGGGAAGGAGAGGGTGTGAGCAGCCAGGAAGGAGGAAGAGGGCACTCATGGTTTCCTCTGCAAGTTTAAGCTCTGGGCACTGAAGCAGCACCAAGTGCTTTCTCTTGCTTCCAGGGGCTGGGCCCTGGTTTCTCTAAGCAGAGCTGAAGGGATGGGTGTCTCTGTGCCACTGCAGTGCCACCACTGCTGCCCCAAGCAGCTGTCACAGCCTGGGACAGAGTGCTGGAGGAACAGAGGAGAGCCAGTGGGAACAGGGAAATGCTCACCGGTGATGCGGCAGCCATACAGCTCCAGCCTCAGGGCAATGCCGTTGTGCCAACTCTGGGGACGGATGCGCACAAAGCGTGTGAGCACTGGGCTGTGGATCTTGTTGAGAACCACCTCTGTGGCATCCTCATTGGCCTGAAACGTCTGCAATACAGAAAATACAAATATGTCCTCCTGTGGCAGAAAGAAATAACCAGGTCAAAAGTCAAAACAAACAACCTCAGCAGGGAAAAATGAGGAGAGGCTTTTCTGGGAAGGGCTGGCCTCTGGCCAGGGCAAGCTCCAAGGCAGACAGCAAGAGCTGAGCTGCTGGCAGGACTCGCGGTGGGCTGAGGGACTCGCCCATCCTGACTGGACCTCACACTGAGCTCCATTGGGAAGCACCATGGGGAAGTGCCGCACACAAGCAGCAGAGGAGCAGGGAGGACGCAGCCCCTGCCCTAGGCACTGAGCTGCCATCTCAGGCAGCCCCTCTCCTGCTCCCCAGTGCACGCACAGCCCTTCACAGAGACAGCTTTAGGAGAGAGTTTATGATCCGACATGATACAAAAAAGCTGCTGTCTTACCAGATGGCCATAATCAATAACTACCAGATGGATGCTAGATCCATCCCTCCCTCCCATCACTCTAACAGGCTGGGCAAGAACTAGGTAGCTGTTCCAGGCTGTGGTGCCACAAGGGGAAAAAAAGAGGGGAAAGAGAAGATACCCAATCTGAGGGCCATTTCCAACCCAGCATACAGCACTAACGTTCACAGACTGACGCTGCCCTCACTTCCCTTTCCCTCATAGCACATAGGCTTTCAGGACAGGGCTGTAGGTCTCCTGGTCTCAGCCAGGAGCAACCTGTGTACACAGTGTTGGCTGGGCTCTTTCGTCGGTTCCCACCCCGCATATGGCATTCTAAGCAAGGAGCTTTGCTAAGTTTATCTCAGAGCAAAGCAGGAGAGCATAATCTTTGGCACTGAGCTCCATCGAACACTTCAAGTGCAGATTCCTGTGAGTCAGGACAGAACAAGGGTGAGGCTGTATGCTGGCCTCCTGCCTCCAGTAGGAGTTAAGAAGCATTTTCAGGTGTCCTATTGCTCAGGGCCACAGGCTGCTTTCCTCCAAGGCTGTCGTACCCTGTGGTGGGCAGTAGGTGTTTGCAGGGACGACAGTGGTGCTTGCAGCCGCACAGCAGCACAGGGTCCTGCCCAGGATGGAAGTGTTCCTGCCAGGGCAGGGCGTGCCCATGGAGGGCTTTGGTAGTGAGTCAGGATAGTAATTAGGATTTGGAGTTGATGTGAACTTCAGCAGAAATGCTAATCTGGAGATATACATCATGCTGCTACCGTTCAGCGACACAGCATGGTTTATGTGCTTTTAATATTCTATTTTATCCCTTTTGACCCCCACTTCCCATCGTTTCCCTTGCTCAGCAGACACCAAATACCCTTTTTTCCAGCAGTAGGGCTGTCAGAATAGTGGTTACTATGTACCGCTCCTCAGGCATGTGTGAGTGTCTTGTATATGGGTGGGGACACACAACGCACGCACAGGCCGAAAGGACACATTTCCACAGCACAGCCTCCAGCTCCATGTTAGCACAGCGGCTGACACACAACACCTTGCCACTGAACCTAACACCAGAGGACAGGAAATGTTTATCTGAGCCTGGGCCACAATTTTAGCCCGGGAGGAGCACCTCAGGCCAGCCCAAAGGTCCCCACGTCCCAGGAGCAGCTCCTGGTGGTTGCGGCAGTGGGGGGAGCAGCTCCTGGCAGCCTCCCTGGCTTCCTGCAGCCAGCAGTCAGAGGGCTCCGCAGCCAAAGGTTGCATATGGACCAGCATACTCAGCAGTTGCTGATGAGGTTTGCTGCTCTTTTTGGTTTAACATATTTGCAGCTTTGTTCTTTTTTAGCTCAATTCACACATATAAGCATCAGGGGCCAGAATCCAAATTTACACCAATGTAATTTGTTGCTGATTTCTGCAAAGTCAAGCTTGACAGGAAGCAGAAGCGGGACCGAGCCCAGAAAACTTTATCACTACCACACACATTGCCGAAAGCATCTCTTATGTGACCTCAGTCCCAACCACCTGCTTCCAGGAGAGCAACCTCAGCTCTGCTTTAGATCTGGGGCTCAGTGATTTCCTCCAACTGGATCGCATTCTTTAAGTGACATAAATTCAAACTGGGGCCATGATGCCATGTTCACCAGGGCAGAGGTGCCATCCAACTCCCATCTCCAGCCCTAGCCATACCTTGTTTCTGAAAAGCTGATGGTAGCAAGTCGCAGCTTTGTACCCAGTTCAGCACAGCAGAGAGAAGCCCAGTTCTTGGAGGACAGGTGCTCAGTACAGCTAGAGCACTCTTGCATGCCTGGCCTTACACCTCTTTCCCACTGGGGACATACCGCGCACACGCAGCTCGCTGCATCACTGACCAGGGCCTGGTCCTCAGCCTGTGGATTTGCTGTTCCCTGTGCTGAGAGATCTGTGGAGAGCCCCACTAACTTGAGCAGGCTCCTCATTCTGCCTCAAATTAGCACTCGCGGCATGGGAAGAACTAGAAGGAAAATGTGTGAAATTCGGAGCGCCAAGAAAGAAAAGATTTCTTCCCCCTTACCAAAATAGAACGTTGCTATTCTTCCCCTCCTAGCTGCTTTCCTTCCCACTCAGCACATAGTTGGAGCCAAGTCTTCGGATGGTGTAAATCAACATACTGCCATCGAAGGATAAGAAGTCACAGTAATTTACACCAGCAGAAAAAAAACCTGGCTGCAATCTAGGGAAATGGGCACGCACATTCAGCAGAGCGCGCACACGCAGGCGCACGCATTCGCTGACGGTGACAGAGCCAGAAGACAAATGGGAAAACCATTAACAAATTAAAAGCACCTTCCAAGAAGCAGTCAAGGGAACTCATTTTCACCGCTGCATCAGAAAGCCACCAGTCTCCTCCCCACATACTTTATGTTTACGTTTTAGTCCAGCCAGCAGGTCTACATGTAAAATTAAATTGATAATCAATGAGCAGCAACCTGCTTAATTAATTTGCTGCAGAAAGCAAGAGGCAGGAGAATCTGCAGAGGCTGGAGGAGGGCTCTTACCATGTTTCTCACCATGCACACACATCTCCCAGGAGCACTTATGTGTTGTGTTCCTGATGTTCTGTAACTGTCCCAGAGTGATGGGAGCATTGCTGGGCTGCGTTAGTACCAGTGGGCACAGGCACTGCCAGTGCTGGGGCTTGGAGTGAAGGACAAATGGGAGACAAATAGGCCCATGCAGGCAGAGGCAGCAGAGCAGGCAGCGGGAAGGAGGTGCCCTCTCTTTGCTGTATTTACAGTGCTGCTTGGCCACTGTGAGATTTCTCGGGGAGCGAAAGAAAAAGGGGAGGGGGAGGCAGACAAGAAGGCCAAGGATGGCAGCAGCCCTGCCTTCGTCTGTTTGTACGTGTCTTCTTGGACCCACTAGATTTACGGCAGGATTATGTTACTCCCATGGAGACAGAGCCTTGGAAAAGAGCATGCTAACAGGATTAGGCCTTCAGGATTTAGACAGAGAAGCATGAAGGAGAAAAGTAGGAGAGATTATTTTTTTGTCAGATAGGGAAGGCACAAAACGGGGTATGTTTGATGGTGGGAGGATTCTGGCTCAAGAGGAGGGTGGATAGTCCGGGATTTATTAAATCCAGGAACAAGGAGTTAGAAGAAAAATGATACTTGGCAACACTGAACGAAGCGCAGCCGCCTGGGCCAGGCACAGCATGCAGGGCTTGCCAGCATGGTGCCTCTGAGAGGCTGCACTCAAATCTGAAAGCCACCAGAGATGGGAGGAGTGGTACTCTGCTAGCCTGCAAAGGAGATAGCAGGCCCAAGAACACAAAGCTGCAGCCTGGCTGGGAAAACCAGGGCCGTAATTCTCCCCTGGTACTGCATCAAGGGTGAATGCACAGGGCTGCTTTTCCCAAAGCCTGGCAGCTTTGTACTGCTTGAAAGCAGCAAAAGCAGGCTGGGATCTGGGGATGCTTCTGGGCAAACTCTCTGCACCACGATGTCTCTGTGCAGAAGCACATGTGGCTTTCTGGCTGATCATGAGAGCTTTTCTTGAGATTTCCACAAAAAAGAAGCCATGGGCCTGAAAGCTTTTCTCTTCCTCCTCAGGTGAATAAACATAGGAGACCTCATTATGAACTAAAAGGGAGAAGGACTGCTCCTAAGGGAAGGCATGAGGGTCTCCAAAGATTTATCCTCAGCATCCTCTACCAGCACTGAACACCTCTAATGTCCCCAGCTCCATGCGCAGCTGAGATACTGCTGAATTTGTACACAGTGATTTAACCTGCCTTCCTGCCTCATCTGAAATACCACCCAAGAAGGTTCACTGATAACAAGCATAAAGCTGTCAAAACAAGTAGGAAATTGAAAATGCACATCAGCTGGATCTTTCTGCCACTCCTCATCCATTGACTTAAAGTCTCAAAGCAAATGCTTCAGTTGCCTTCTTCCCATTCACACACAGGCAAATGGAGGCAGTGATAGCACCTATCTTGGCCCCCCACTACACGATCCCTGAGAGCTGAAATCTGCAATTACAAATGCGAGAAAGCTCAGACCACACTGAGACTGGAACCTGAAACCCTGCAACGAAGGAAGTGGATCAGAACGGATGAGCATGTTGTTCTCCAGTAAAATCCTCACCACTACATCTGCCTGAAGAAAATGGTCAAAAACAAAACGGCAAATCCTGCCAGGTACTCTTTTCCTTTCTTGGGTTAAAGAAGGTGTTGTTTTTTAAAGACATTTGCAAATGGCCAGATAAGATCTTGGCACAAGCTGCAGAGCCAGTGCCTGGAAGATAACCTCAGGGGCCACTGACCGCTGGGTGACACTGAGAGGGACCCGTGCTGACACCACTGCCTGCACACAGAAACAGCAGCCCTGGCCCTGCAGGCTTGGGCACATTTACAGGGTGCCTGGTTCCCCCTTCATGTCTGTGCCCAGACACCCAGAGAGAGGTGACAAGCAGGAGCACTGCGGGTGGTGGCACAAAGAGAACTGGGTTTTCAGGCTAAGCAACTCATTGCAGGAAGCACAAAGAAGAAAAAAGTCAGTGTGGCTTTTCTGGAGTCATAGTTGTTTAGGCTTGTCCCATGGGGATGCTCTGGAAGGGAGTAAGGGGAAAGTGTGACAGCAGTACGCGGTGGCTGCTTTCCTGCCCATCTCCTCTCTCAGGGGACCTATAAGACGGCAGCTCTGCACTTTTGGTCCCATACCCTGGAAGGACAGAGCCTGGACAGGGGGATAACTGCTGGGCTCAGCTCTACGGGGCAGTGGGGAAGCCTGGCCTGAATATGGGGTGCCAGGAAGACTTGGTGCTCCCCTCTTGCTGGCTACAGCTTCACCGCCTCCCAGCACTCGGTGCTCTGCAAGGAAACAGCCCAGCCAGCCCCTCTGCTCGGACTGTATATTAATCTCGTTTTCCGCCGCTTCATCCTGCCTCTCCTGTTTCCCTTGCCACGACTGCCAGCGGTTGTGAACTCAAAGGTGAGCCATCATATTCCACAGGGCCACAGCCCAGCCTTGCTTTCCTCCCAGACACTGCCAGGAGGGGAAGAGGGAACGAAAGGGAGGAGGTCAGAGCTCCCTGTCCTCTGCAGAGAGAATCCTCCTCCTCCTTCCACCCCTCTTGTGCTTGCCGGCTTTCTCCTGCTTTAGCTCCCTGATAAAGATGTAAATGTCAGCTGACCTGCCCACAGTACAGCAATGCATTGCTTTTGGCCCACACAGGGAACAGAAATTCAGAGCAGTGTTTGATATACCCCATATGTGTGTGCGTGCATCTGCATATACATATATATACTTATCTATACACGTGTGTATATATATATATCTATCTGTGTGTGTGTATGCATGCATAGAGAGGAATAGAGTCCCCGTCTGTCTGCCCCTCCCCTCCTTGCTCCTCATGGCACCAAATCAAGCTGCGGCAGACTTGACAAATCTCTTTGGCATGGCTCGCGCTCCACCGTTGCAGCCCGCAGTGAGCAGAGCACTGTATTGACACAGGGTGATACCTGCAAGCGGAGCACAGAGACTGAAAGCTTCCCTAGCACCGGAACAGCTGAGATTAGCATGGGGCCAGAGCCCCCCAGCCAGGCTGTGAGTGAGGAGTTGCCCCTGGCCCGCCATGGCTCAGCTGCCAGGGTTGCTCTTGAGGACAGAGGGAGGGAGAGCAAGACGCTCTGATGCAAGGGGTAGGCGAGCTACCAAAAGCAATTACTTGTCTTCCAGCCTAGGGAGGTGCCTGCTAAATTGAGGCCAGAACGTGGGAAAGTGGTGAGACTGGAATAAAGGAGTAAAAAAGGAAAGGTTTAACTTTTCCTCTTTTTCTTTCTTTTTTTTTTTTTTTTAATGAAGAGAGAAAGTAGGGCAGGAAAGAGCTGATAGGGCTTGTGGGCCAAGTGCCAACATGGTGGCAATGCACATGGCTATGGGGATGCTCTGGGCTGGCACCAGCCAGGCTGACATAGGCCAGCCCAGTGGGGCTGAAACCAGTCCTGCTCCACCCGGCTGAGGATGAGGGATCTGGGATGGCAAGGATGAGAAATCAGCCTGCAGAAATGGTCCCAGCAAGACCTCAGAATTGCCAGTGTCTGTGGCCTGCCCAGAGCAGGGAGATAAGCCCCTGGCTCACAGAAAGCACCGCTGCACCAAGTGGCCCTGGGGAGGGCAGTCTGTACAGCACAGTGAGAGCTCTGCCATCAGCTGCAGCCCAGGGCCTGCAGGGCAGCTGGTGTTCCATGACCTGACAGAGGCAGTCTGAGCTGGGAGCTCAGAAGGGGCTGTGCTGCCCCGTGTCCCCATCTCCCTACCTCTAAAATAGCACGAACATCAGCCCCCTGGCACATGAGGAGCTGAAAGGCTCCAAATATTGCAGGTATGAGGCTTTGCTAGGGGCCTCTCACGTTGCGGACTCGCTATGAGATGAAGAGTGAATTTGAACCGCTTGTGGGGAAGGGAAAATCACACGGCCCGGAAGGGAAGGAAATGTCTGAAGGAATCCTGGACAAGGCGGGCTACTGCAGTTCATGCCAACAGTGCCTGTGCCAATAAAGGGAGGGGACAGCTAATTTAACAGAAATGCTGAGGAAGCAGAAACTGCTAGGACATGCATGTGGGGGAAGGCAGGCAGGCCCCATTTCACTCAGATCACGGCACGGCAATAGGGAGGACCTGAGCTGCAGCAGCAGCACCAGTAGGGTCCAAAGAAAAGCAGGGGACGGCTTTTCCAAGATGCCTTTAACCAGGGGAAAACCAGATAACCAAGGCAAGTGACAGAGCAGGAGCAGCCAGCACCACAGCTGTCCTAAGCCCGGCCGGCTCTCCCCATACAAAACCACATTGTCAGCTCCTGCTCCATCTGCCTCAGAACCACCTTGCCATGCAGCACCATCCGCAGGCCCTGGAAGGGCCAGGAGCCTGTATTTATTCCCCACCTCGCTCCCATCTGCATGTGTCTCCCAAGAACACGTTGAGAGCATGCAACAACTCCTGGGGTTTGATGCACCATTGCCAACCGTGCCTGCTAGTACAGATCCCACAGCTCTGGCAGCCTGAATCGCTCCTCATTATTTATTGTTCATTTTGTTCTCTGGGATGGTGCGATCCCCTCTAAGGATTTGCGCCCTTTCATTTCCAGGCTTCAATAACTCCTGAACTACAGTTTCATGTGGTTTTGTGATTGTTAACCCAGCATGCAGACGGGGCTATAGCCATAAAAGCTCAATGAATCTTGTATGGCAAAACACAGGCTGTTAAAGCATTTTCTCCTTCATTTGCAGTCGAAGAACATACTCTCACCACTACGAAAGATGCAACAGCAGCCAGGTTTTCCAAGGAATCATGTTTCCTCATTGCTGTGCAGTGGAGAAAGGACTATTTCTGCTCTGCTCAAGGCATCATCAGTCTTTTAGCCCTCATCAGAAAAAGGGTTGCTCACAGATTAAACACTGCAGGTCTGTAAAATCACTTTGTTCTCTTCCCTCCCATTGGCTGCAAGACCACCAGGGCACACATAAAAGAGACAAAAAGGCCCTTACCTTATGGTTTTTACCATGTCGGTACATCATCCAGTCCTCCCCGTTGGTGCTGACCTCCAGCTTGTAAGTACGGACATAGTACCCATTCTGGGTTTCTCTGGAGATGGCACCCTGTGTAGCAATGGCTGTGAGCACAGTCAGGAAGTGGAGGTCCACCTTTACAAGGGAAAAAGGGACAAGAGACAGAGTGGTGAGCAGCTGAGAGCCCAGGCTGGCTAGTTAGTTCCTCGCTTACTTTCCCAAAACATTAAAATGTGCAAATTCAGTCTGTCTCCCTCCACATGGGGAGGCGCATGGGAATGTAAGAACTCATCTCCACAGGCATAACTCCCCCAGGCTGAGTTCAGAAGGATGCCTGCAACAGAACAATGGGACAAGTGTAACTGGACTTGATGTGTGTCCACAGGTGACCATGACAAAGCCACCTTCCTGCCTCAGACCAAGCAAGAGGATCTGCACAGAAACTGGAGGCTCAGGTCCATTAAATCAGGACAAGGGCTGACTTCTTCCATGTAAAATAAAAGCAGGGTGTCCAATTAGCAAGTGCTAGAGTTTCTGGTTTTCTTTTTTATTCTTTTTTTTCACAATATGGGTTGAGAAAGGTCAGCAGAGCTGGCTTGGTAGCACAGCCATGAATGAAGAATGAGATGTCTGCTGGAGGCAATGACATTCACCATCTTCCGTTCCTAATGCCCTTTAGCAAGCAATGTCTCATGGCAATATGACACAGCCAGAAACCCTGTGTGGACAGAAACTGCAGATCTAACTAGGTCCTAGGGAAAGCCTTGGCTCTGACAGCTCCCTACCTGACGTGCAGCCTGCTCATACTCTTTTCATCACTGATGAGATAAATATTATTCTAGCTGTTTTTCCACACGCCTCCTGGAGACGTTGGTCCTCAGGCCAGTGGCAGTCAGTGGCCCTTGTAAGTGGCAGAGGTCTCTCAATTTCTGTCAGTATGCTGGAAAGTCCATCAACGCTTTGGGCAGGAAGGAGTGGGGTGGGAGAGGGACAATGGGTCAAGTCAGCCTTATGCAAGCATGTTAATGGGAGAGCCAGCCTATCTCATTTTACGGAGGCACTGCAGCTCCCCCGCTGCTTGCTCCCCATGAGCCACAGAGGCAATAAAAAATTCAACAAGCCTTATGGTCAAGGGTCAGTTTAACAGCGTGATGCTCCATTTAGTGGGGAACACGCGAGGGGAGTGGAAAGCATACAAACCTGGAGATACTCTTTGTTGCTGTCTACATTGGGGGTCCAGCCGTTGTCATCGCTGTTGAGTCGGCTCTGCTGGGGCGTCCATCGCCCATCTGAGTAGGTGGAGGAGGCACTGATCTGCATGTTGGAGATCCTTCCTGACTCCATCCCCAGTGGCACATTGCACTGGAAGTCTGCAGCAGGGACACACACATAGATGCTGATCAGCTTACAGTGTCTGTATTTCACTCCCTAGTGGAAGGCAGCCCTAAGCTATCTTTCACATCTAACCCTGAGCAAAGCTGTCTGCCTGGAAAGATGAGCAGATCTGCACAATGTTGTGTGTTGTGTGTGCTCACAGATGGCACTGTGAAATTAAAGGTGGGGCAGCTTTATGTCTGAATGGCCTTTTGACAATTAGCACTGTCCAGGTCTTTCTGCTTTTCTTCCTTTTCTCCACCGCTGCAGTTTTAATGCACTGTTCTCTTCCCTCCTCCATTTCCTTGTCTCCTTGGGACAGGATGTCCCAAGTTTCCTTCCCATGAAGTCTCCCATCTTCTTGAAGGTTGGAGGTGAAAGGCAAGGAGTGTGGGCAAGGAGTGTGGGCATGGAAAACAGGAGGATGCTTACTGCTGTGCTGCCAGCAGCAACATCAAGGCCTGGCACAGGCAGGCCTAAAGGTTCTGTGTGCATGTGAGTGTATGGGTGTGTTTGTGGATGTGTACTTGCGTTATTTGTAATATCAGGCCTGTAGGGATTAACCAGTCATAAACATGAAAGACTCTGGCATGCTATTATTTGGGTTTCCTCACTTCTAAGACTTTTAAAGGTCGTAATTAGCCCAATCTTACTGCACATCTCATATATTTTATGGTAGTTGTCCTGTAAAAACAATAACAGTGAAAACAGCTCACCACTGCTGTGGGGCTTGACCAAACTGTTTGTGTTTTTAATGTAGCCGAGTCAACCCCGGGTGGAAATAATGGGCCAAGTTAAGATCTCAGTGGTATTATTAGAGTTTCAGTTTACACCAGTGTGAATCAAAACAAGCCTAGCCCTTTAATAGTTCTTGTGCTTGATTTCTCAAGCCTTGTGTGTCATCAATGTTTTATTTCTCAGACCTTTCAAAGAATGGGATAGAAAGTGGATTAAAGAACAGATCAACGGACTGTGGAAATATATAGCTGTGAAGAGCTTGTGCATATCTCTAACTCTCGCAGCCTCAGCAGAGGGGCCCTTAGCTGAGTGGTGGAGCAAGAGGCTGCTCCTCCAGCCCTGCACAGCCCTGCTGTCCATCATGGGCTCTCAGCCTAGGGTCAGAGACCTCCTCACTTTCTTTGTGATTGACGGGTATCCTGAAGGCTTTTTCTGTTGTATCACAGGTTTCCTGCTAACAGAGGTTGAGAACTGTAACTCTGATGCAGAAATATAATGGGAAAAGTAATTGAATTTTTTCTAGACTGCAAGTGTTTTCACAAAAAATCAAAATGCTCTTCACTCTCAGAACACCCAACTTTTCTTCCTTACACCAACTCGATTTATTTCCCTTAATAAAGGATGTAAAATTCTGGTTTGAACCTCTTAGCGCTTTAGGCATTTCTTAATTAGACAGACATGAAATTTCAATTTGTAGTTTGGGGCTGTGAATTTTTGGAAAGCTGGAGAGATTTTTCCCAATCCTTTAATGATTTTCTGCACCCACTGGGCTGAAGTCTTACCCTAAATCGTTTGGGCTGAGCATATACACAAAGGATTCTATCCCAAAAGATAAGGAGAAGACTTCGCAAGCAAGTGAAAACTTAAGGAAAATTCAGAGAATGTAACTCTTCCTAACATCCCATTCCTTTGAGAAACAGCAAACTTAGTATAATTCCTGTCTCTGTGGCTAATGGGGAAGGAGCCCTTTAGGCACACTCCTCCAGCCTCACTCTTGCATAGGACGTGCTTAGGTGAAACAGACAACACAACTGCCCAAGACATGCTCAGGACATTTCCAACTTACTTTCAGGCACTTCCTGTTGGATCAAGTAGTACTGAGCAGAGAAACCATCTTTAGCCACAGCCAGGTCAGTGTGGAAGGTGAGTGACAGCACGCCGGTGGTCGAGCGGATGTCCGATGGCATCTTAGTGCCACAGTACCTGCCTATCAAAGGGCCAACTGCAAAAGAAAAAGCAACAGTGTTAACTCTTGCCTTTTCCCCAGCCTCATGGGTCACCAGCAGGTTGGCATCACTCAGCATGGATGCCTTGGCAGGAGAGATTGGGATGAAAGAAAGGCAGGCTTTGGGAATGGGCTACTTTTTTATATCCACTGGCCCAGTGCCATGCAGTGTGCTGCGCAGAAATATCCACTGCAGCAAATATTGCTCTGCAATTGCTGGGAAACGCTCCAATTTGCTCTGTTACACAGTGTTGGTTCAGGGTAGGGAGATCCTCTCAGCATGCATGAACCCTTTGCCCTTCTCTTAGTGAGGATCAGTGCTATGTGGGAGTGCCCCATGGGACTTTTTAGATCAGTGGTTACAACAGAGCTTTAGTTTCAGGATTAATGCATGCAGCCTTCTGCAAGCATGTTGTTCCCATGGCCAGCCACAGAGTGCCCTACTGCCAGGCTGGATGCTACAGTCAACTTTAAGGTTAGGTACCTTTAATCTTAAGAAACAGAGCAGAGAGCTCTGTGAGACATGGAGAGGTGCTGAGGAGGCAGGAGTGGCATCCCATGGCTTACCTTGAGGGATGCCATCCCAGATGTCCAGCCAGTCATACTTGCAGTCTCCCTCCCCTGCCTGCAGAGGGTCATGCTCGAGGTCAAAGAGCACGAAATGGAGGAGGATTTCTGTCTTTGGCTTGGCTATGATGGTGAAGACGCAGTCCAGGTTGTGTGGATATTTGTCAGGGAAACCCGGAGACTCAATAGTGCCATTCGAGGCAGTGAAATTTCTGGAACAGTCCTCAGAGCCTGTAACAGCAAGGAAAACCCTGTCTTAATGACACAGCTTAATGCCAGCAGCTTGACAGACTGTGGAAACCCCATTTTGAGCTCAGAGGGGCTGTGTATTCTGGAAATTCTCTGTGGCCCAAGAGCTGTGTGACTTTGCCCGCAAGGATGGAGAGTGATTTTCAAAGCTTTCCGTGGCTGGAGAGACAAGGTTTGTGCACTCGATGGAGAGGACAGTGTATCTAAATCCCTCAGATAGCTTTAGATACATAACCCATGTGCCTCTTGCTAGTTACTCCAAAAGCAGGACTAGGAAGGTGATTCCATCCAAAGCCACTCAAAGCCAGGGCTGTAAACCGGCAAATCAGTCCCTGCTGCGTCCCCCACACCAAGGTGGTAGCTCTGGAGGGGAATGGAGGCCATGTCAAGCTGGGGTGGGCTTCCCCTACTGGCTCCTGAAAGAGTGACCTGCTACCTGCCATCATCATCGACCCAGCCATGCTGGCAACAGGCCACCACTGTCCAGGCGTGATGGAGGAGCCCCTGCTCAGTGAGGGAGCTGTCCTGGGAAGGAACAAAAGAAGAGTAATGAGGACTTCATCTGTTTCAAGAAAGCTCTCCCCAGGGGCCGGTCTCCTGCAACCTCTCTCAACATCTATGCCTCAGTTTCCTCAAGAAAATCAAGAAGTGCAAATATTTAGACAGCGAAAAGACCCAGAGGGGCCAGCGGGTGCCAATGTTTCCACTGTCAGCTGGGAACCTTGGCAACCCTGGGGAGGCGAGCAGTTAGCCTGCTGTGCCCCTGCAGCTCTGTGAGGGATGGGGCAGCACCAGCACACGGCTGTACTCGATGGCTACGGCAAGGGCGGGGGAGATGGGGCTGTAGCAGGGGGCTCTGCCAAGAGGGGGAACAGAGCCCCTTTCTCACAGATTCGGCCATCCGCAACAGAAATGCAAGTTATTTCTATCCTTAAGGAAGACCTTTGCATTGCAAGTCAGACAGACAATGTTGCCTCTTATTTATTGCTGACCTCTGCACTGGCCCCCGCCGCAGCTCGGTGCCCCCTCTCAGAGAGCCAAGGTGCCTCGGGGTGGCCAGCCAAAGGGGAATTTGTGACGTATTCATACCACGGTGACTTTGAAACCACTGCTCTGTGGAGGCGGGACAATGGCCAACAGAAATCTGCAGCCTGGAGCTATTGGAGGGGAAAGAAGATATTACGGAGCTTTGCAGCCACTGCTGCAACCCGGTGTTAACAAAGGTTTTAGCTTTGGTTTTGCAGGGACACCCGCCTTCTCCTCTACAGACCCTTCTGCTCCGTCTCTTCCAGGCAGCACGAGCCTTCCTGGGACTAATGGGAGACTTGTTATTCAATTCAGCATTAACCTCCAGGAGTCAGGCCAGCAGCCCGCAGTGATGGCAGGATCCCGGCACCGCATTATGCAGCGCCTAGCTGGAGAGCTACTCAGGAGAGTCTCTTAATTGACTACCTAATGAAGCATCCAGCTTTTCTGGTGTGAACCTATGGGGTAAAATGCAGAAGCAAAAAATAAGGCCAAACACAAATCACAGCATAATGCCATGAACAGGGATAAGGGTGTACTTCATTCCGAACAGCTGAAAAGACAAATAAAAAAACAAAATAACGCAAGCTCCAAGCTAGGGAGAAAATCAAAGACAAAACCCAGAGTTAGGAGTAAGAAACTGTCCTCTCGAGACAGGAGAGAGACATAACTATGTCATTGTATTCGACAACAAGTTTCCTCATGTGGAGCTCTTATCGGATTTGGCATCTTTGTCTACAGCTTGGCTGATACCAGCAAACAATGATCGGCTTTTCATAAGGATGCTGCAGATAATAAACAGGAGCCCTGCTGGCTTCAGCAGCATGGACCAGCCTGAGAGCACACTTTGATGCCCAGCGAGGAGGGCTCAGGCCAGCCCTGCCAAGCTGACTCACAAAGTGAGCAGCAGGGAGGCTGGGTTCTTTTGTCAGCCCACAGACCGCTGACTGAATCCCAACAGGGGACTCAGAGACTGGTATGCAGTTGTTTGTATGCAGATTGCCCCTCTCAGATGGTGATAAGGAAAATTCAGCACAAGGTGTGGAAATAAATGCTTGGTTGAAAGGAGTTGTTTTTTTAGGTCACCTTTAAGGAAGAAAGAAACTGCAGCAGTGCTGCCTTTACTGATGTGGACAATGACAATCCAGTGACCTTTAAAGCTGGTGACATCCTTGCAAGCTCCCCTGGCAGCTCAGACTGAAGGTGTATGAAAATAAAAGGTAAGGTTTGCTTCCATGCAGTGCCTGCAGCACACTTCTCCAGGGATCCCTGACAGGGACAGAGCCGGGCAAGGATGGCAGTGTGGTGCTCCCAGTCCCCTATGTTGAAATATGCCTTGCCAAGCTAAATTTCATGGGCTGTTGCAGGAAGAAAGTGTTTCTCTCTCTGGAGAGGGCAGCTGCCTGCAGCAGGAGAGTGGTGGCTAGAGGAGTGCCAGCACAACTTCAAGCCTGACAGCTCTGAGGAATCTGCATCGAGGGATGCAAGCTCATATCCAGCCTCCAGCCAACACCATCTCTCTCCCTCCCAGAAGCAACAAGATCGCTTTTTCCATGAATTTGTCCCCTTCCTGGCTCCCAGCACTGGCAGTCAGTTCCTGCTTGCTGCCCCATTCCTTCCCACTGGCCACCTCTGCCATGTGTCAGTTGGACCACTTCACACCACTTTTGCTCCAAGGCAGGAGCAAACTCCATACCCAGTCTCTTGGGCTCAGAGTATAAGTGTGCTGGAATGGCACCAGGAAGGAGTGGCAAGGGATGCTGAGCAGGGTCACCAGTCTTCCCACCTGAACACAGGCACTCTGCAATCTTCGTGCTAGCAACTGGCCTCAACAAATCCCAAGAGCCAGCTGAATCAATTAAGTCTTCACCATTAATAAACAGCAGCAGTCTGAAGTGGCTGCACCAGACCAGATTGATGGCTGACTCTGCAGCCCAGGCAATCATCAGCAAAAGCACTTTCCTCATTCATGAGAACCTCTAGACACTCCCTGTCCTCACCATTCATTCCACAGTAAAATTGAGGAGTCCCATCCCTGACTCCTAGCAGCAAAGTCTCGACATTCACCTCCACCTGTGAGCAGACGGGGGTGCCTGTGAACCTGCCTGCCATGTGGTCCCTGGGCACTGGTGCCTGTGCTCTTGCCTCTTCTTTGCAGAGACAGATCAGTCACCAGCCTCTGCAAAGGGGAGTCAGTCTTGTGTTGATTCTGATTCTTTACCAGGCACGGGCAAGTTTTTCTTGCTGGATGTGATGACATGAGAGCTGTGTATGTGTTTCTTCCAACGCACCACCACAGGAATGTGGGCACAGGGTGGGCACTGCTCTCCATGCAGAACATGCTCCTGCTCCCTCGGCAAGCAGGCACACTTCACTCACCCACACGCACAACACACTGAGTGGGTTTTATGCTCTCACGCCTTCTTCCCAGACACACAATCCAGACAAATATTTAGACAGAAACGCTATTAAAAGGCCTTTGAGCAGCTTTTACTTTCCTCAATAATAGTTTGGTATTAAACAGAATTATGAATAGTTCCTCTCATATTCGCCTGGAAAGGCACCGTCTCTACCCTTGACAGCTCTGCTGACAGCAGTCCCTTGAAAACCAGAGCTTCCCAGTTACAAACCTAGCTTCCAGGAGAAGAAAACATAGTGTCATTGATCATTCCTCAATCGCAACTCCACAGGAGGGGAGCTCCACACACTCCTAACCCAAAGACAATCCCCACTTAGCCCTAACAAGCTCCACACATGCCATGAAGAAAGATAAGCATTTCTGAGTCCTTGAATTCAAGGGAGTGTATAAGGAATTCTGCTTTTGATGCCACACTATGATCCAAAAATGTACTATCATTTCCCACTCTGGTATCTTTACCTTACTGGAAGTGAGATGATGACTAGCTTAAATATAAAAAAAAAAACAACAATAAACTAAAAAAAAGAGCTAACACCATATAGCAAAGGTGGCCAACAACATCTCCTTGTGGAGATCATCATGGCACATGGCCCGGCAGACAGGCACTGACTCAGCCACTGACCTGTCTTGTAGATCTCATAGCGCAGGGAGAAGCCGGCCCCTTGCCGTGCATAGTCCGAGGTGAACTTGATGTAGAGAGAGGAGCCTGACGAGATGATGGTAGGAGGTGCAATGTTCCCACAGTGCTTGCCCAGCAGGTCGGCTGCTTCGTTGTCCCCATCTCGGATCTCAATGAAGTCGTACCTGTGAGGCAGGGGAGATGGCATGAAAACCATCTGTCTGAGGGGTTCTTCAGCACGCTGGGGACAGACACTAAGCACTTACTCACCTGCGTATTTCACACAACTACCTTCCAGTCGGGTTCCTGGGACTCAGTCATTCACATCTATACACACACACACACACAGATTTTTTCCTCTTATCTGTCTGCCCCTTTCTCTACTGTGACCTCACATAATTATTATTTTATTGTACCCACATCCACTTCAACTTCACATACAACTTGCAAAATTCTGGACACAATTTGCCTGTATTTTTACAAAACTCCTTTGGCAAGGGAGAAGCTCAGTTCCAATACTCCTGGTCTGCTCTCCTTCCCTTCCCTCTGTATGCGCCATCATTCTAAACACTGTGTACATTCTTGACACAGCATCGGTCCTTTAACAAGCATGGCTGCTATATTTATTCAGATCTTGGATGGTAATACCAATTCTATTCTGTTAAATGCTAACATAGACTCACATGGATGAAAAGCTCTGCATGAAGAGATGGGCAACCACATTCACCACTGCCCAGCCTTTGCGTCCCTATAACAGCCTGCCTTCCCACCTGCTCTGCCAGCCCACCCAGCCAGCCCCTGGCTTTGGGGAGGAACATGGTGGCTTGGGAGAGCTGCCTTCTGGTGCTGAGGCGAAGGCTTCCTGCAAAGTCTGGCTTGAAGGGGAAACTCCCACAGATTCCTTCGTCTGGGCCATGACTAATGGCAAGGTAGTATCAGGCTGCGTGCACTACGAAGAAACAAACAGCTTTTATGCGAACATCTTGTTCTTCAGCTGTCTCCTAACACCCGCGCTCTCCCGCCCCTCTCCTCATCTGTGGCCAGCACGCTGCTATTTACAGACACTGCCCATCTCCCTTCTACTGCTCATTCGCTTTGTTATCAACCTGTTTGAACAATGCTACAGCTCTTCTTGTGGGGCTGGGAGGGAAGCAGCAGCTCCACACTGCCAGAAATCTGCCTTTTGTCACAAGATCTCGTGTTTGGGAATCAAGAGTTGAAAGGAGAAGTAGCTTGCTGGACGCAGTGATCCTCATGTGACTCACTCCTGCTCTGCAAAGCTCACATTGGCGGGCAACAGCCTGAAAACAAACTTAGAGAGACGCAGTGTGTTCCTCCACAAAGAAAGATTGCCTGAGCAGCTTTGGTTTCACTCCTTTCTGGGACTAAATCAGGCCAAGAGCCAGAAGCAAAACGCCTGCAGATAAAATCCTGTCAGGGCTGGACCCAGCACTGAGTTAGCTCTAATCACCCAGCCTTTAACTCCGTTACAAATGCCACAGCCTTGGCCAAGATGAAACCTAAGCAGTCCTGAAACGAAGCACTGGCACAGGAAGAGCACTTGGCTTAGCTGGTGGATGGAAATGCAGGGATGTAAGTGAAGATCGGCTCCCCCCAGTCCCTGAGCAGCTCCCCGTCACCTCATGACCCCTTACTGCCCTAACACCACCCAGCAGCACCTTCCGCGACCCCACTCATGTCCCTCTCGTCTGGTTTGCTCCCATCCTCTCCCCTGGGAGGAAGAACACAGAGGACAGTGTTAGTGCTTCTTTTAAGTAGAATTTTTTCCTCCTTGTTTGTCTATTTGTTTAAAGTAGTGCTGAGCAAACAGCAGGGACATTTTGTTCTCATAATAACTCCTTGATCTCGACTTTGTGTGCAGCCCCTCCACATCTGAAGTACATGTTTGTGCTGCAGGACTGCCGGCAACTACTGAAATAATGAACATGCAACAAAAATTAATTTGTTGAAAATACGAGTGTTGGCAAAATACAGTTAATATACTGGGTTGGAAAAGCTGCCATTTGCATGGCACAGGCTCAGGTTAGCTGCATCCCAAGGAAACACATCTTGTGTCCTCATGGGGTTATGATTGGCCAATTCCGGACACAGCCTCAGCTGCTGGAATGCAGCGCTCCAGCTCTTGCTGCAGCCAGCACACCCAGCAGCCCACTGCTCTCCACATGGCTTCTCAACCACCCAATGCTCTAGGAGCCCTGGCAATTTCAGAAGCAAATTCTGGACCAAGAAGTATTTGCTTATTGAATGGGTGAATGGCTTCCAATAATACATACAATTTGGGAATATTGCAATCTGCTCTTGGACAATCTGCAAATGGAAAATTAAAAGAATGAATCTAGTAAGTAAACCATCAGGAAATATTTGCCTCTCTCTGAATTAAACCCTGTTTGGCTTCACCCGAGCATCTAACCCAGCTTTCTCTTACTGCTGCTAATCCTTAATAAATCAAATGTTACAAACAGCTAAAAAAGCCCCTAGGAGAAGGTCAGAGAATCCTTTTTTGCCAAATATAAAATGAATATAAACACACATGAGTTTTTGTTCCTAGCTAAAAAATCTTGGCTCAAGCCCCCTTGCTCCTCATGAGGCAAAACTCCCTTTCTTCAGGTCATGTAAACAGAGCACGAATTGGGAGCGTATTACGGTCAGGAGATAGCTCCTGCCCAGATGAGGGGGAGCACCTCCTTCCTCTCCAGCACAGCAATTAAGCTTCAGGCTTTAAAAATGAAACACCAAAGACTCCTGGTCCAAAACAAGAGTTTAAAATTTCAGCAAGAATACTGGCTAATCCCACCACAGACTCCTCTGGCATCATGCGCTTTGGTCTTGTCCATGCCTTGGCCCACAATCAAACAAACTGATAAACCCCATTCTCCTCATGTTGGGTCACTGGCCAGACCTTTGCTTCTGTTAAGCTTAAGCATTGTTTCCAGACTTTGTTCTTTCTATGTGAAAAACAAGAAGAAAAAATGGAAGGAAGAAAGTGCAATGCAGAGGACGTTTTTTAGTCTAACCATTTCATTTCCAGATAATTACAAACTAGTGCACAGCTGGGTGGGACAGTTATGCAGTGATAGCATCCACACCACCCTGACCAGCACCCAGCAATTTGCATTTCACTTGCATAACCAAATCCACTACTTCAGTCAGCATGCTGATCATCACTCCTGTAGGCTGACCTCTCTAGCATTACCTCCACTGGGCAGGCTGCTATTTCCAAGGCCACATTTCACGGCCACTTCTTCTCACTTCTTTCTTTCCAACCTTGATGATTCTATGATTCTTCCCATCCAGGCATTGCTCCAATGAGCCAACCACAGTTACGTGAAGGGAGGGCGCAGCATCCGTAACTCACATCTGCAGTCAATGGAATAAGCAGGTCTCCTTTCAGGGAAGGTGGCCACTCTTGGCTGCTCCTCCAGGAGCGGGTTATTCTCAGCTGCTGCTGGAGTGGGAGGGCCAGCCAGCTGGTTTGAAACAAGACTTTCTGGTAGGGAGTTTTAAGAGAGGGAGGTAAAGCTGAAGTGCTTTTAACTACCCAGACAATGGGGGGCTGAGAAGGGAGGGAAGTGCAGTGCTTAGATGCTCTTCTTGTAGCTGTTTAACAGAATTAAATGGAAAATGTAAGATGCTTACAAATATTGCTGTGTTTTTATTAAAGATTTTTAGTAGAAAGTGCTTTGCGGATGTTAAGAGAGCTTTTATAAACTAATTATAAAGCACTTCTAATGTCTGTATTGTTCATGCTTGCCTGCTTCTTCCCTCAGTCAGCCCTCACTGGTTCCTAGCCTCTTCTATCTATTTTCAATAAGTCACTTTGCTGCTGGTCCCTGAAAAAGGCCAACAACAAGCCCCAGTTGCAGTGGTGAGGAGACTCCACCTTTTCAGCCCCATTCTGCTGCAGAATGGCTCATGGGCTCTTGGCCAGCCAGTTGTGCTCCCTTGCCTGAGGCCAGACCAGACCTCCTGGGTGCCCACCCACGCACTGTGAGCTGCAGGCACTGCACCCTGCCTGGGAGCAGCACCAGGGAGCTGTGCCGTGCCAATGGGCGCTCTTTCCCCCAGGCACAGACAGCAAAAAGCTGTTCTGAAACTCATATTGTTCCACACATAATAAACAAACCTACTGCCCCCGAGTCCCAGCTCCTTAGAAATGCCAGGTCTTTCCTCACCGAAACACACTTCATGGACGTTACTTTAATGTGGACAGAAACACAAATGATAGATCATTTATTTGCTCATAGCCGTAGCATCTACTACATGTGAGCCCTGCTTCAAAGCTCACCCAAGGAAGCTTAGGCCTAGGAACACTCCAGTAGTGTTCTCAGAGCTATCACTGGAGAAGGTGAGGCTTGTATAGCTATGCCTGGGCTCCAGTTCTTGCCAGAGCCAGAGAGACACAAGGCTCCGACCTGAGCTTCCCCACTGTGTAATTTGGAGCTGTTATTTATAGTCACTTCCAAGGGGCTTGTGCCTGCACCTGGCAAACATTAGTGAAGGGATCCTCACGAGACCCTGGGAGGTGGGAAGGCAGACAAGAGCAGTGGTTGGCCCAAGGTCACACAGAAAGCTCGCATCACGGCCAGGAATAGAAGCCAGCCTTGATTAGACAGATTATATTATATTAGAGAAGTCTGGCCTAGATAGACAGAGAGACAAATAGGTACTGACTGCGTGCCAACAGCCCCAAATTTGGGAATGCCCAGTGTTGACTCAAGCCTTCGAGACTTCTGGTCTGCCTGAACCATATGTTGTGGTATCTCATATACATCTACTAAGAATATGAAGGGTAACCACAATGCTAGAGGAGTTCAACAGACATTAACGTTCTGCAGATAGCTGGAGGAGAGGTAAGGACCTGCTTAGGCACAATGTCAGCAGGCAAACGCAAGCATTTCCCTTGAAAGGGTATTTATTTTAATTATTATTTAAAGCACAATGTTTTTTAAAGATGCTCTAAGAAAAAGCTGAATTAAGCTTAGGAATGAGATAGCAGCTGCAGCATAAAGATGGTTAAGAAATGGTGAGCGAGCAGCTCAGCACTTGTTTTATAAACAAGGGGCAGCTAGAATTAAGGTCTATTACATGCTAGCTGGCTTCATCAATTTTTCTGTGTCACCACCCATCTTCACGCCCTTTCTTATGCCACCTTCCAACCAAATCCTCATTTCACGGGTGGTTACTTTGTGAAAGACAAGAAAACTTTTCCATGATGTTTACACAATCTTGAGGTACTGAATGACATTCCCTTCAAAGCTGAAATGGCTGCAGAAACTACTGGGGACTTTTAAACAGCGTTTTTATAGCCATGATACCAGAGGCAAACACCTCTGCAGTCTGATGAAACAAGAGCAATGAAGTTTGATCCTAGCTGCCAGCCCTTAATCAGAGTAATTAATTATAAATACAGCAGATGAATTGGATTCTCCTTTGATTTGAACTGGTTTTACACTTGTGTAACTCATCATTTTAAGGGTAATCACTCCTAATTTATCCTGGGGTGAGAAGAGAATCAGTCCTCACAGGTCCCAAAATGGATTATGTGCACAGTCCTAAAAGCTCACAGTGCAGCCAGCTAGCATCTGTGGCTCTCGGCAGACAGGCTCACTGCCCCGTCTCAGGATGGGGTTGATTGCTCCCCTGCTCTGACTGCAGATCTGCTCTGCCTGGGACTGCCCTCTGGGAGACTGGAGACAGAGTCTCAGCCTGCAGCTTTTGAAGCCATTCGTGCCACGCTAAGGCGAAGGATGCACCCGGAGCAGCAGAGCTTACCCTTCTTTTGCCCTGACATAACTGCGCCTGGGAGTAACAGAGACAGAATAGGCCAGCATTGCTCTGCATCTGGAGGGATTTCACTGGATTTCAGCGACTGAAATTATCACAGTCTGGTGGCAGCTGAGGCTAGGCTGGGCCTGGGGGTGCATAACTGCTTCAGATTTCTCGGAAGTTTGTTTTGAATTTGTTGCATCCAATTACGTCTTGTGCAACCATAGTGCTGTGGCGTTTTGTAATCATTCCACTGCGCGTTGGAGTATTTTATCTCTGCAGAAATCTGACCAGAGTTTCTGAGAAATGAGAAAAATCCAGTCACCCCGTCAAAAAAATAAAGAGGGAGAGAGGCAGACAGAGAAAATAACCCTAACAGATTGGAGAATTTCTTCAAAAATGCCTCCAAGACAAAAAAACGAAAACTACAAATAGCCTCTATTTATATTCCTTGGACTGTTTTCACCCCCAAACGAGCACTGCTGATACGAAGAGTCTCAGCAGCAACTGTTAAGTTATGCAGAAAAGAAAGAAAAAAAAAAAAAAAAAAAAAAAAAAAGAGTTAGACAAGATGCATTTTGCAAAGGGAAGAATAAAACATATCTGTAAGCTGCTCCTGTGGTCCAGGAAGGGGCAGCTCTTAGCACACTGCCTGCTGCCCCGCGTGCTACTCGTCCCAAGGCTCCCAGATCGCTGCGGTGCAATGGATGGAGGAGTGCTCTCAGCTGGGGCATGTCTGGAGAACCATTCATTATCTCAGAAAACAAGATGTGCTAATGTGCACTTCAGGGGTTTTCTGCAGGCTGTTGTTCAGGGGTTATGCATGGATGTTGAATTTTATTTCTGTCTCCATAAATTCCTCACCCTTCTATCTTTAGCTACAGAGGTCGGTTTTTGCAAGATGTCTTTGGAAGTGTTTGGGAGGGGAAAAATCGTGGTGAAACCAGAAATAAGATACACAGAGTGTGTTCAGCACAGCCCCCTCCCCAAGCACTCAGCCTTCTGTTGCTGCTGCAGGGGAGCCGAGGCAGCTCGCAGCCCTCCATAACCCCCGAATGCAGGACACTTGGAAAACTGCATTTGCGCTTTCCTCCTTCTGCTACAATCCATCTGTGGAAAAAAAATTAGACTCTGCTTTCTGTGTCATTTTACTGTCACCACTCACAGGCAACCCGATCGCTAACAAAAAGAAAAAAACAACAACTATATAATAAAAGATAACAACCACAAGAGGAAAATTTACTGCTGAAGAGCAGCAGAGCAGGCGGAAGGCAGAGGGCAAACGTTCCCTTTACTCTCTTTGCAGGGGGAGATGCAATGAGGAGCTCCTGATGCCAGCAGCCCGAACACCAGGTGGGCACTCACAGTGCCCCTGCTGCCACGAGCCTCCAGGTCCCAACTGGCCCCACTGAGGGCCTTAGTTCCCCTGAGAAGTGGCCCCTCTGTGCCACTCGGCTCAGCCCGCGCTGCCCTGCCAGCTCAGCCATGCACTGTTTACAAGCCGCCCTCACCCTCCCAGGCTGTGGTTCAGCTCCATTGACACTAAAGGCAACAGACTCCTCTCCCGGCGTGTGATGAATCAATTACTTCCTCTGACACTCTATTACCACAGCCCTTACATCTCCAGATTGCAGATGAAAAGACAGGCTGAGAAGGGGGACAGGGAAGAGGAGAGGTCTCCTGAGGTCTCCATCAATTGAGTTGTTGGACATCTGAAGAAATCCCCATCTGCCATATTTAAAGACACAGAAAATGTTTTGCTCCTGATCAGCAGAAAAATCAGAGGATTTTCACAGAAGAAAACCTAAGAAATCAAACGGGTCAAAAAAACTTCAACAAGGTGCAGTGAGCAGAGATCAATGACGAATTAGTCCCCTCAGCTGATGGAGAGCCCAGGCCTCAGTCCTGCTCACCATTATCAGCCCAACATCAGCATTACCAAAGGCACGGCACACGAGGGCCAGGCATTACACCTTCCCTTTCCACTGCAAAACAACAACATAAATAAAATCTCACACTGACACTTGTAGAAGAGGAAGGAAGGAAGCTGAGCACATGCCTCACACTCGTGCCAGCAGCAGGGGATGGGGGGGAGGCCCTGCTTGCATCCGTCAGCAACTCCTGCTCTGTGGGCCCCCAGGGGGTTCCTGACATGCTGACCGCCTGCGTGCAAGCACCATGCATGCACATGGCCTCAGCACGGCCGTCTGCTCCTCTAAAGGAGTGATACTTGGGACAGCCACCAGGCACACGTGCAGGGCAGCCACCCACCACTTTCTGTGCTGCTTGTATCAGGGCTAAGGAAGTCTTTGGCAAAGGTTTCTGCTACCAGACCCATCCCACTGCCTCAGCCTCTGCTTCTAGCAATTTATTAGACTGAAATATCTCTACGTCTGACCTGATGCTGCATTAAAACTACCATCCTACTAGACTGGGATTGCTCAGCAATGCTGTACGTATGTCGAATGAATCCCTTAGGATTCAGGGAAAGAAACAATCCAAGTTACTCACTCTTTCTGACGCTCTACCCAACTACTTGCTCAGTCAGCATAAGGAGAGCTTATAGTGGTGCACTTGAACTGATATATCAAAGACAGTTGCTTAAAACATCCTGGCTGTGATTAGTGGACCATGACTGCTATTAACTTATAAGGAATTCCAGGATCACCAGACTGTGGTTTGCAACATGTTATTACATTGCCATTCAACGGTGATGTGCAGCCACTTGATTTAAAGAAAACGGAGAACTTGCCTCATGCTGAAAACTAACCTCTCCCTGTTCTTTCAAATAAGCTCTGTGCTGAGCTCTGGCCAAAAGCAACCAGAAATTTCTTCCGTTTTCAGTCTGTTCTTTGCAGTCTGTTCTTTTTATTTTGCATTCTTATTTAATTGTGGAATTCACACTTGGCCAGAAAAGGCTGGGAAGGAACCAATCTTTGTATGCAGCACTCTGACCTGCTCTGTGCAATGCTGCAACAAAGCAGCCTTTGGTGGGGAATGTGCAATGCACTGTTGCTAGCCAGACTAGTCAGTGAGCCTGCAGATGCCCAAGCGTTCATCTCTTTTTTATAGGGTGAGGAATTTAAAGTGATGTATGAAAACAGGAGTGGTAAAACCAACAACAGGAAAGGGGAAGAGCTCCAGTCTCACAGCTCCCAGCCCTGGTATTGACAGTGAGCCCAACACTCCTTCCACCACAGCCTGACAATAGGCACAGTACCCACTGGAGAGGCTGTGTGTAGCTAAAGAAAACAGTTGCTCATTAAAAGCCTAATTCAGCTCCTGTGGAAATCAAGGTAAAACCTCCTGCTGCCTTTACAGGCTTTGCATCTGTTCCTTAACAAAAAAAGGATGCTTTCAAAAATATCATTCTGGCTGACCCCTCTTTACATTCACTAAACCTTACAATTCCTGTACCCAGATAGCAGACCCATGATGCAGAAGAGCACTGCTAACCCCACTATGTGATGCCAAAAGAGTGACTGAAGCCCAGACCTCACTCCCAA
This sequence comes from Meleagris gallopavo, assembly GCF_905368555.1. Lineage (NCBI taxonomy): Eukaryota > Metazoa > Chordata > Aves > Galliformes > Phasianidae > Meleagris > Meleagris gallopavo. Next base: position 12,127,106 of record NC_139410.1, read on the forward strand.
AGCCATCTGGACACCTGAGGCCACATCTGCAAACCCAGAGGATGACGCAAAGAAAGGCAGGACACTGGGCACACTATAGCACTGCATCGGCTGTTTGAATAGGATTGCTCCACACAGCCAGCAGCTGGATCCCGAGGCACCACCACAGCCAGCCCCACGCTCACCCCATTCCTGGAGCCCCTGGGTCCTGCTCTCCCCTCACTCCCCAGACGCTGAGGAGAAGCGGGTGACCTGCAGGTTCTTCTGAAGCAGGAAGGAGGTGAGGTGTCTCATACTATTGTTCCGGTGTCACCAGAACAGCCCTTGCTGTGTCATCATGCCAACAGGATACACGATGTAGGACAAAACCCAGCTCTCCTAAGTGCCGGATGCTGGTGAGACGTTGGAGCCCTGCAGCATTCCTGCAGCCCCCCACCCACCCCAGGGCCTGGGCCCCCTAAGGGGCTCAGTCAGGGATGGCCACAGAGCGAGCTGAGCCTTCCCAGCCCTGCAGATGGGCAGCAAAGAGATGAGTCACCTGGAGGTGACCAAACAGCACCACTGCTAGCCCACTCGCTGCTGGCCATATGTGCAAAACGGCTGTGGCTGACAGGAATTATGAACCATACGGCGGATACCGGACAGAGCTAAAAAGCAGCAGAAGCTCATTTGAAGACAAATTGAGCCACAGGGCTGCGTTACCCAGACGGAATTATTTCCTGTACGTTAGAAATGTTGCTTCTGGCTACCCATGCCACAAATGTATGAGCAAGCACATGCCTTCCTTAACATCTCATCGCTGACTTCCTTTCTGCAGAGCCTCGGCCAGCCTGCTCCAGCACTGCAGGAGAGGCACTCACATCCCACTGCACCCCAGTGAAGACCCCCCTTCAAACAGGCACAGTGTGCCAAATTTCTCTTTTCTAAGCATTCACCCAATCTGGAGATGAACTGCATTGTTTCTAAAGTGTTTACTAATGAGCTTATTATGCAAACTTTTCAAAAGCGTTCCCTAATTAGCTGTCCATAATTGCTGCCTTGTCTGCTCTTAACCCTGGCTGATGGAAGAAGGGCATCTTGCAATATCACGCTCCTGTTTGAAGGAGACGGTCAGGAGAGGCAGGCCAGCAGGGCAGGGCCTGGCTGCACTCCTAGGGTGCTAGGGGTTGGCTGCTGCTCCCCCACTGTGTGTGGGGCTGGGGCCAAGTGCCTGGCTGCTCTCTAAGAAGGACATGGAGCCATGCTGCATCCACGCATGCCATTCCTGGAAGCACAGGGCCATTGCCGATTGGCTGTGCCCACCATGTCCCACTGCAACGTGGCCTGGGAGCATTGGTGCGTTGCTGCCAGCTCCACGACATGGCCACTGGCACGTGACATCTTCCCATGCCAGCCCTGGCCCCTGTGCCCTGCCTTTCTGGCTGCATCTGCCTGGTCATGCTGAACATGGCTTTTTTCACTTGACATCACCGTATCAAGCTGCAGTGACAACTACAGATTTCCTCCTTACTGTGGTCACAGTTCCTTTTTCTGGAAACCCTCAAGGCCTGACATGGTCAGCCAGCACAAAGAGGAAGAGCTTGACTCTGCAGCTCTGGGCTGCCTGCCATTTGCCACTTCTTGCTTGTTTTTGGAGCCCAGGGCCCATCTCCAGAGCCCTCCGCCAGCATTTGGTGAGTGCCACCAGAGGGGGCTGCGAGCCGCAGCAGCAGCCCCAAATCCTGCCCAGGCAGAGGACCATGGCCCCAGCAGCATCCTTCCACCCTTCCCCTGGGTGCCTGGCAGAAGGATTCCAAAATTCCACCGATGTGGCTTGCCTGTGGCTCAGGCTTTTCAATACACAGTGCTCCTCTGGTGCGGGTGGTATGACTCAGCCCAAAGGTCTCCTGCTGGCATCAGGAGCCCATGCCCGCCCACTGTGATACACAGCATGTGTCTGTGCCATGTGCACGCAGACATGTTCCAGTACCCAGCGTGTCACTGCCCAACCTGCCTTGTAGCCAGGATGGCAGAACCCGTGGCCAGGCTTGGGAGCTATCAGAGGCCAAGAGACATCTCTAGCAATGGGAGGGACACACAGATGGAAAAGGTGGTTATAGAGACGATGATTCACTCAGAGCTAAGTTTCTGACTTGGATTTTCCAAGTAATCAGCACAGAGCAGAGAAATGGCAACTGGGCAGGAGGGTTACATGTCTGGGTGAGCTGGGGGGTTTCTACTGCACACTGAGAAACTCTGTTTGGGTCAATTCTGGAATTAAAAATAAACCATGGAATCACAGAATGGCCAGAGTTAGAAGGAACCTCAAGGATCATGAACCTCCAACCCCCCTGCCACATGCAGGGCCATGGGACACACAAGGCTGCCAGGTATTACCATGCCATGTGGCAGAGCTGAACCCCCTTTGCAGAAGCAGCACACTCTTTTCCCCTGGCTGCCACCTCCCCATTTAGGGAGCACACACCCACTGCCCCACCTGAGCTGTGCTCACAGTGCACAGAGGAAGAAATGGCAAAGGGATAGGGCTGTTACTATTTCTGGATAGCTAGGCAGGCCTCTCACCACAGTGCTCAGCTTCCTTTCTGTCCCTGCTGTCACACTATGTCCCCATGGTTGCAGGATAGGGGGAACATAGCCCAGGGCCTGCCTCCCCAGCACATCCACCCTCCTGCAACAGGAGCCCTGCTGTGACTGATACCAGGATCTGCAAGTGCAGGAGGTGGCCAGTCTTCTTTATCTGAAGCATTTCCCAAAGTAAGGCACTTCCTCAGAGCACAGATGAAACACAGAGATAGAGAGTATCTTCTGGGCCTTCAATTATATCAATTACCCCTTTGATGACAGCTGGGGGATGCAGTTACTTCTTACTGCAGCTAGACACAGCCGAAAAATAAAAGCCCAGATGTGCTTCTGGAGAAACAATAGCAATGTAATGAACGCCAACCAAGCTGCCTGTCACTGCCACCTCCGGGCACTCACCCCTAGCCTGAGATCCTTCCCTCTGAGCAGCACCAGCCACCAGACCTTGCTGCACAAAGGCAGCTCTCACTCCGATATCCAGCAGCCACAGGTCCGCAGCCCCTTCCGGCCAGCTGTCCGGCCAGAGGAAGTCACTGACCTTGCCGTGTAGGTTCCAAGGGTGCAAAGCATGGCAGGAAGTGCCTCCCACCCCAAAGGGAAGCCTACATCTGATTCAAGGATGAAGATTTTTGCAGATAGTTTCGTAGGCCTTAAAACAGGCTTTTGGAATGTAAATGTTATGCTTCACAAGGAAGAAACTTTAGCCTAATAAGGTAAAAGAAATGTTGAAGGATGAAGCAACAAAGGAAGCGCTTATGGTGTTTTGTTTACTCCTGGCAGCTGGAGCATGAAGCACAGCCTGGCCCTGCTCCTGCTCCACGAGCTGCCAGGTAGCAACACCAGGCCAGGAGGACTGCGTCTGCCGAGAGACAGAGTGCCACTCAGTCCATCGGCTGCCATCCTTCAGAGAAAGTACTTTTATTAATGACCAGATGTCAGAAGAAAGGTTCTGCCCTGAGATGATGTTTCTTTGATGCTGAACTCCTGGTCCCATTAAGACTCCCACCTGCAGCTGCAATGAGACCTTTGCGTCCCTGTAACACACCCTCTGACACTCGGATGAGATTTATTATGAGATGGTCATCTGCTAATACTGCTTAATGTCCATGCAATTACACAGTGTTACAATTTCTCTCTTTCTGATAGGACACTTGAAAACAAAGTCTCCCTCCTACCTGTTCCTTTTAGGTAGTGTTTTTCTTGCATTGTTTTCACTGATTTAGTCACGGTCCCTACCAGGCACTGTCCATCCTTTGCAATGCCTGCTGTGGGGGACAGGCACCTGAACTGCTGGCTTCTGGCTTACACCTGGGGGTCAGCAAAGGCCCAGGTGCACTACGGATGAACCTTGTCTCACACTTGTACACGCGTGGCAGCTGAGGGAACAGAGGTGCAGGCAAACCACACTTTCAACAGAGATTTAATGTGAATTCCTGGTTCCTACAGAGCAATACTGTTGCAGGTGCAAAACTGAATCAAAGACCTTGAGAAAACTTCCACCGTTCATGTCCTATGGAGAGTGCTGGAAACAAAAATCCTCCAACACGAACCTTCCTGCAAAGCTCCTCCGTGTACACACAGAAAGGGAAAGCATAGTACCACAGCACCCACTCCGACATTTACTATAAAGCAGAAAGCTGCAGAGGAACAATGACTTCAGTAGTTGGGGCAGCCCTTCCAGCACACAGCACCTGAGCTCAAGACCAGACCCTGCTGTCTTACAGCACTAAAATGTAGCAGAAGTTATCCAAAGTACTCAGAGCTGTAAGCAACAACTGCACAGCTGCAGAGGAAAACCAGGTGCCTGTGGAGGTTTCTAGCACTCTGACCCAGATTTGTTAGCCTGAGACCTTGTAGAGACACAGTCACTCCTGCCCAGCTCAGCCCCTGCTCCATGCACACTGCCCTGCCAATACATATTGCATACTCTGCAGTCTGAGAACATAGGCCTATAAAGCTTTTATTACTCTGAATTTGGGGCAACTGCATTAGCTATGAGAAGGCTATACAGTTAAGCCTGTCCAAGCAATAGTAAAACCTGATAGCAACCATCATTCTCACGAGCACTGCCAAGGTCTTGCTATATTCATTTATGCCCATGTTAAGCCTTTCTCCACCGTCTCCCTTTTCTAAATGCAGGCCTGATCCTGCAAAATGCTAAACTCCTTACACACAGAGTGACTTCAAGGAGAGTTGATGGTGCTCAGAGCCTTATTAGCCTAGGCTTTATCTTTAGGGGGTGATGAGATCCCCAGTGACATCAATCAGCACACCTTGGTTACAGCTAGAGGACCTATGCTGATTTACGGTAGCTGAGGATCCAGCTCTGTGCATTATATCTTTCAGTACATCATGAAACCCACGTTGAATTCTTTATTCTCCACAGGACTGATCCTACAGCCCCATAAATGCTTCCCCAGTCCCTTTTTGCAACCAGAGTCCTGCTCTCCATATATAATTTCCTTTTAATCAACAGGAGCAGCATGCCTAGCAAAACTGCTGCATCAGGCTTGCTTTAGGAGACTGAGCTCCTTCACAGCTCAGACATCCCTGCAGCTGGTCACAGATTCCAGATGAAATGCACAGGTTTATAAGTCTGCCGAGACCATGTTATTAACTCAGCCTTTTATGGTGCCCTTTGATGCTGTTAATTATTCTTTACTAGCTGCTAATTGTTTTTCCTGGACGTTTAGTTTCTGAGCCCCCTCTTAGGGGAAAAAGAAAAGCAAACAAAACCAATAACCCTGATTACTAAACCCAGTAGAACAAACACTGTGGAGAATCAGATTCAGCTAAGCCCAAGCCCAGGTCACCAGCCCTTGGGTTCTCCTTGCCATGCCTCTGCCTAGTTACCCAACAGGAAATTGCACTGTTCTCTCAGCATGGCTTAAAGGTGAAGCCACCACAACACAGGAAAAAAAAAAAACCCAGGCTGCCTTCTAACTAAAGTCAGACTCAGGCTGAAAGCCAGTTAGCTCTTGCTTTCAGGTGATTTCAGGCTAGAACATGTTCAGTCCAGTGTATGCTCATCCTTTCAGTCTAAAGAAGCATCTTAATCCCACCCATCAACAGAGGCACGCCTGCCCTGAAAGGCCATGACACACGGCATAGCACTATGGAGGCTCAGGCTGACGCTTGCTTTCACGCACAAATGAGCGCCATGTCCATACCACTATACGAAAGTGAGAGAACAATGTACTAGAGAAGAAGAGGAAGGTTCGTACTTGCAATCATGCTTTTCGATTTCGAAGTGAGGGTTGAAGTTGAGGATAATCTTCTGGTTGGGCTCAGGAGCATAGATGACCCACTCGCAGTTCTGGTGGGAAGGGTAGTCATTGGGGTAGCCTGGGGAAGTGATGTACCCAGCATCCTTGGAGTTGAGGCGGCCCCCACACGGCTGAGCTGCAGAGACAAAGAAGGGAATGAGGCATTAAAAACAGGTTTGGGGCACTGGCTACAGACAGCAGGTCCCTGTGGGCCATGGCTGGTGGTGGTCTGATAAAGGCCACTCTCCAGGCTTCTGACGCCAGGCTGGCACTCTTAATATTTCAGTAAGAATCTCTGGGCTTGGAGACATTATTCTACACAAGAATCCTACTCCTTCTCCTTCCACTTCCTGCCACACTTACATGCCACATTTCACACAGACCAGAAAACAGAAACAAATGCTCTTCCCTAGGCAATTACAGAGCTATAAAGTAAGAGATAGATTGGTATCAGATTATCTGAAGCTGCTTCACTTTACATCTTCCTTCACAAGCTGCTCCATGGCAGTCTCCCACAGGCACCTTGAGAGGCACCAAAGTTTGGACACAGATGACCCTCAGTGCAGCTGCAGAGTGCTTTGCTGCTCCCAGGGAAGGGCACTGAGGCAAAGCAGAGCTGAGCAACAGGTCCGTGGCTGGCAGCAGAGGTGAGGATGGTGTCCTGCCCTCCTGACTCCAGCAAGAAGCTGTGTGATAGCCCTTCCCCACTTGCATCCCACTCCCCCACAGCGGCCATGACCCCATCTCAGCAGACAGGCCACCTCTTCCTTCCCAAATCTTTTGGTCAACCCAAGCTGTTGGAATTGCAGACAGATAAGCAGCAGTGGTGGTTTTGTGGGGCTAGCCCACAAATAGCTGGCAACAATTACATGGAGAGCAGAGGAAGAATTCCCAGCTTTGGGTTAGGCCCTGGAGGGTGATTTCATCTTCAAAAAAACATTTAATCTCATGAACGCTGCAAATCAAATTTATTATTGCATTACTTGCTGGAAGGAAAATCTGCATCACAGGGTCAATTGATAACACACTAAAAATCTCAACAAAGTCCCTTTCTCCACGGGGCCCCATCGCGTGCCTCCCCACTGTCACCCCCCTGTCCAAGCATCATGGCCCCACAGATGTCTCCAGATGATGGCAATACCTCCTCCTGCTCAGCAAAATGGGTGAAATCCAGCCAAACCCTGCGGCCCCTCTGCAGAGCAGCCAGCCAGGGAAGCAGCGGGGCCAGCACTGCCCTGCTGACCCCAGTCTTGTGCTGACAGGCTCTACCCTCCCAACCTATGAGCAATGGGGTGAAACATGGGACACAAACCTTCACGTACACCCATACACACCGGGGCCTCTGAAGTGGAGGGAAAGCCAGACACAGGGACCATAAAGGAAGGGGTGAAGGGAAAGGGCTGTCTCCTACCAAGAGGCTGTGCCATAGCCTCTCCATCCCAGCAGGGTGCAGGTGGGCTTTCCTGCAGCCCAGACAAGGACATCTGGCAACATAAGGAAAAAAAGCAAGGTGATACCTCCTGGAGAAAAGCGCCCTGCTGCCTGCATGCACCCTGCAGATGGGGTGAATGCTGTGCAGAAGCAGCAGCAGCAAGAGGAAGGTCCTCCTGGGCTCTGGCTGCCCTGCAGGAACCAGGCTTCCTTCACTATGAGAAAGCGCTGCCTCCATTTCCTCTATGTTTTTTGTGCCCTCTAACACATTCATTCTTTAAAATAACTTTCTTCTCACACACCCAGAGGCATCTCTGCAGCCCTGTCTTTTTCTTAAAATAATCCTGTAAGAATCCTGAAAAATATGAGGGGAAAAAATTGCAAAGCTGCCACGGAGGAGCTGAGAATACCAAAAAACATCTGGTTTTGTTCCACAGGAGCGCCTGCTCAACACACAAACATTTACAAACTAACGGTTTTGCACAAACCCCTTCTCCTAGCAAAGCATATTTGCCCACACACGTGTCTATGTGGGTTTGGAGGGGAGGGGGGGGATTGGAGAGAGAGACATTCACGTGGAAGGAAGAAAATCATGGACTTGTTGACATCAACGTACAAATAGACGTGTAATTCACACTTCACTCATGTACGCACTTTCACACCTTCTCCTAAAAATTCACACCTCGTTTGCACACATGTCCACCCCCTCCAGCAAAGAGAAATATTCAAGCTGCAGATTATTTTTCTTGGAAAGGGCAAAGTCTCAAAGCCATGAAAATACAGTCAATCCTTCCACACCTCGTCATCCCCTCCCAGTCTCCCCTGCTTTCACACACATGCTACCCGCTAGGCTGATACCACCAACATCACCCACCGCTCTGAAGCTGTGAGCCCCTTCCTTGTGCTGGGTACTACAAGCACACATCACAATCCAGCCAGTCAGGGGGAACTGCAATGTGAACAAGGGACCAGGCGCCGGCTCTTCCCTGACAGATACGCTCAGTAGCAGACACCCTGATACTAAAATCTCTCCCTTCGCCCTGTGAGGCCAGCAGGATCACGCTAAGGAAGTCCTCAGCCTTGATCCTCATTTCAGGTCAGCTCAGTGCTCAGGTGCCAAGGCAAGAAGGAGCAGAGCCAGAGCCATCCTTCTGTGGCCCCAAAAGCAAAATGGGACCAGCAGGTAAGATCACTGAGCAGATAGGAAGACCTATCATGTCTAACACACATTTAGATACTACCAGGAACACATCACCATCTTTCTGCAGCCTTCCACTTTCAGGAAAGCTTCTCAGCCTTTTAGAGGAGCAGATTTTGCCCTGCATTCACCCCCCAAAGAAGCTCCCTGTTAACAAGGAGAGCTACATCTCACCGACATGCCGCACAGCCTAAGCGGTGGGCAATTGCATTGCATAGCAGGGAAACGGGCTTCTTAGAGTCACCTGAAGAGGTAAAATGACTAATATCTCTGTAATTGTTCTGTTGGGCTTTTATTTCTATTGATTCACTGGTATCTAGCAGACAAACACCTGCAACAAAAAAAAAAAATCCATCACTGCACCCACTGACAGACAAAGCATTTGTCTCAGCAGATGTGCCAAGCACTGACTTCCTATATAAAACCAGGTCTGTTGTGCACTCAGCAGAGGTCCTACAGCTTCTACATAAATCTGTCCTTTAAAACCGATGCATCAAATCAATGCAAAAATAATAAAAAAAAAGAAAAAAAGTGAGTAGCATGGCTACTGCCCAGGCCGTATGCTCTGGAAGCAAGACGTGCTCCAAGGCTAATGGGCTCTGGCAGCTTTCACCAGCACAAAATTCACTTAATAAAATTAAAATTGAATTCTGAAGCATCAGCCGAGGCTGCCAGGTGCGTGGGACATCCCGCTGCTCAGTAAGCAGAACGTGGGCCCTGAAAGCCAATTGCTGGGGCCATGCCAACCCATGTGGCAGAGGGCTGGGAGGCTGTGCCCATGGCCAGGCTGCAGGCTCCACAGTGGATTCCACAGAGTTCAGCGCTTCCTGGTTGTGTGAGAGTGGGCTGGGATGGGAAACCCCCAAATGCCTCCTTCCTTGCAGCCCACCAGGTACCTCGGATTATCCCTGGGGGATAACCCAACAGGAATAACACAGCCCCAACAGGGGACTTACACCAGAGGACAATGAGCAAGCCAAAAAGGGTGTAAAGGGAACATTGGGGTGCTCACAGGGGAAGACTCCCACAAATGTTGCAGTTGGCACTCAGGGGACCCGCAGATAGCAGCAAGGCCCCGGGAGCTTCCACCCACATGTGGGGCTTCCCAGCTCCGCAGCTCATCAGCACACGCTGAAACTTTTGGACAGGAGCACAGTGTTCTCCTACTCGAATTTCCTGCCGACTAAACCCCTCTGGATTTTCCTCACCCCAGGAGAGCTGGGCTCACTGTTATTGTTGGACCTGCAACACAGAAACTGAAGCCAACTCTGCCTGTAACAAAAATAATCATCACCACAGAGGCCCATTTCACAACAAACACATACTACAGCCTCTCAGAGCTCACAGCATCCAGCAGGGAACCATCGCACATTTTGATCCGCTGGGTTCAGTTTACTTTAGGGATATAATTCAAGGCTGTGCAAACCATGCAAGGTGCTCCTGCTGCCTCAGAAGCAGGCGGCAGCACTGGTACCTGCTGCTGGGCAAGGGCAGCAAGGGGGGAGATCCCAGCAGACCCATGTCACCAGGGCTTGCTGTCTGCTGCCTCCTGACTGCTTCCCCTGCCTTGCACCAGGCCCTGCACCTCAACTCCATGCTTTCATCCCACCACCGGAAAATTTCTACATCATGGGACATGGCACTTGGGCAGGGGAGGTTTGCCCAGTGACACCACAGCAAAATGTGGGTCCTGGCATGGAGGAACTGAGTGCCTCTCAAAGCTGGAGATAGCACAAGCTACAGCAAAACCTGCTAGAGTCAAACAGCTCTTTAGGAAGCTAAGCTTTGTAAGGTCCACGTGCTTTGCCAAATCCCAGCATGGATAGGAGAAACAGATCCCATCTGGTGGGGATTCATTACTGCTCACGTCCATCCTGCCTCATTTACCAGCGCTTCAGCCCTAGGGATGCTGCAGGCTGGTGTGGGCCCTACTGTAAACCCTCAGGCATAGCTTCTGAAGGGTGGGAGCACAAATTGAGCTTTGGATTTAAATGTACAGCTTAGCCATTGGCCAGGGAGAGACACACAGAACAGAGGAAGCTAATAAGATTAGATTTTTTATCCCCAGTAGCATAGATCATATTAGCAAGAGCATGTTTGCTTTGGATTGCGAGATAAAGCTTCAAAGGCTTCCTGAACGAATTAATGGACAAACACACCCAGACAACACAAAGCACTGACACGCACAGCTCATCCCAGCGTGACACCCACGTCCACCTCTGGGGATTCCACACAGACAGGGAAAGTTCCCCCAGCACCTCAGCCAGGGCCTTCACCACTCAGGCTAAATTTCCCTTAGAAGCATGCTCACGGCAAAGCAGAACGTAAAGACTGCTTTTGAGATGTGAACTTGGGTTTTGTTTGATTCAAAGCGTCTCAAGCTTGTCATGAGACAGGCCCATAAAAACACTGTCTGGGCTCAGGCAAGAAAGGAGCGCGCCAATCCATCAGCTCAGGAATGCGGCCGTTTGACCACTTCCTAAGGCAACTGGGGAAGGATGCAATATATTCACTTTATAGTGCTGGACAGCAATGAGAGGAGAACTCCGGGAAGCTCAGCAAATGGAACATTTTAGCTGTAAGCCTTCGCAGAAAGAAATAATTTAAAATTATTTTTAAATAAGATAGGAGCGTTGGAGGGAGGAAGAGAACAAGACATACCTGCACTTCCTGTCCATGGTAATGCACTGAGGAACTGACTGCAAACAGAGAGCTGCTTGAGCTTCATTGTGGAAAACTAGAGGGCCAAATCCTGAACGCAAGTCCAGGTAATTTGTCTTAAAAATCACTCGAATTCAGATGATTTCCACCCCTGAGACTCTGGATAGGTGCTTTTCAGCAGTGGGCATCGGTTGAACAACCTGAGTCTGTGGAACCTTGACCTTCAAACATAGTTGGGAGGTTTGTTTGTTTGTTTTGTTTCCCCGCACATTTATACCTTGGATGAGGTTTCATATCCTGTTTTTACAAGGTGCCACCTCCGTTAACTTTGTTATTTGTCATCTTATATCACAAGCTAATGCAATTCCAATAGGGCAACTGGCTTAATAGTGTTAGTCTTTATATAGATGTGTGCACACAATTCTCCCGGCTTGCTCGTGAATGTAATTGGTGGGTCTGAAATTACAACTCCTGGCTACTGCAGCAATCATTCCAGAGGTGCATGAGCGTGTGCGCGCACAGGAAGGGGATAATTGCATATTGAACTTTCAGGAGCCATACCTATTTCTCTTGTCGCTGCGTCAGGCTCCCAAGGGTTTGAAAACACACAGAAGCACACTGCCACCTCCCAGGAGCAGGTGGAAGCTTCAGGAGAGCTTCCTGCTGCAGCTCGGGCAGGCGCTGGGAAAGCTTCACTGGTATGCAGGCAGGGAAATGGAGCTCAGGGAGGTATGGGGCAGAGGCAGAAATAGGACAGAGCACTCCTGTGCTGCAGCCTGCCACCTCCCCTGTAGGCTGCACCAGGAAACAATAGGAGGAGGAAACAACCTGCTGAGCCATCCCTGTGAATGCTATCAAAAACAGGCTGCTTTGAGGGCCACAGAAGAAAAGTGAGAGACATTTCTAACTCCACACATTAAAGAAATTCACCTAGGATTCCTCTCTAAAGAGCTTCAAGCTTGATGAGAGGTGTTCAGTGCTGCTGAAATACTAATTAGTATTGTTATTATGACAATTCCAAGAAGAAACCAAAAGCACATCTCATCTCTCACAGCCCCCTGTGATCTTCCAGCTCCTTCGCACCTTCTGAGCCCATCTGTCAGGGTCCGCTCTTTATAAAACCTCAAATCCCAACTTTCCCCACCAGTTTACTTCTAAGGCAGCTAGCAGAGCCCCTCTGAATCCTCCATACCCCTAAGCCTAAACCCCCCTCCTCATGGTGCACAGCAAGACCCAGTGTGTCAGCAGCGGGCGCACAGCCCTAAGGCTGGGATGTGATAGGGAGGGAAACAGCTCTCTCAGAGCCAGCTGGGAAAGGCCCTGCTGCAGCTCCCCCCATGCACACGCTGCTGAGCAGCGGCTTCAGCCTTTACGACAACTTGCTCAAATCCAGCCTCTGCCGAGCCTTGCTGCTAGCACCAACGTTATTACACATTCTGGCAAGCATCTTAAGCACATTGTTTCCTGCTGAGCACACATTCAGTGGACAGGCAGAGAGGAAAGTAGAAGCGGACCTAGGGTGTGTGTGAGGGAAATACTTGTGGAGAGAGCCTGAGCATGCAAGGGAGAGCATGAGGGAAGGGTGGGATGCTGGAGTGGGGCAGGCAGTAAGGCTTTAGGAACTGAAAAGGATCAGACCTGGGTGCTAGCAAAGAGAGGGGAAGTCAGGGAGATGGTACGGGTGTGCATTTGCATCTTCGCGCACAAGTCAGCAGCTCCCTTCCTCCTTCCCCAACCCAAAAGGCATCCTGTAAGAACTGCATCTTTCAGAAAACATACAGCAGGAAAAGACAGTGTCCCTTTGGCTCTGCCATCTTTCAGGGTAGGAGATGCAGAAGGGCAGGCATTTCAGCCCCACGCCAGGGTGACTCACTAGGACAGCTGGGAGAGATGTTTTGCCCTTGTTTCACATGCATGGTGAGGAATCAGGGAAGGTTTCAAAGACTCGGAGCCCAGCACTCTACCTCTGGGGCCCAATTTTCTTCATGTATGAAGGCAGGGTGAGAAGCATTCAGATAAAGTCTCTGCAGCCATCCATTGCTGCTAGCAATACCTCTGGCTATTCTACTTGCTAACTCCTGCTTTCCTGCTTAGCTTGTGGCCCCATTCCCAGCTGTATGAGAAGAAGCAGTGCTGTGGATGGGGCTCTTGCTGCTGTGCTACCCTAGCTTCCCCGCCATGCCATCTAAGGGCACGGCTGGCACATGGAAAGCCTTGCAGATCCAAGCTGTGATTTTGAGTGCTTGGCACTGTGCCCGCTGACATCGTCCCGACAAACCTCCCCTCTCTGTGCTCACGCCTCCTCGCTGTGCAGGCACGGGGCCTGGCTTTGGATCCAGCCTTCCGAGACTGCGATTTGGCTCAGGCAGAGAGAAGCTGACCCTTTGATTCTGAGTATGATTAAAACCATGCTACTGTAGCGCGACGCTGTGTGCAACACTGCTAGCAACAGCCCTGATTTATGTTGTTGCTAGTATTGCGGTTTCCACCAGGGTGTAGACAGGGATTTCGAAAATAGCCCAGCTACCTCTTTGTCTGTGTGTGTATTATAATTAGAGACATGCCAAAAGGCTGTTCCAGAGCTAGGGTAGAGCTGGAGACATTCACGCCCGCTCCTGCCCCCACCTCCTCACCGACGTGGTCAGCCTGGCAGCTTCCCGTGCTTCCCGGATTAGACAACTGTATTCCTGAGCCCCCGTGGGGACGGTGCTGGTGACTTCACCGCACAATGGAAAGCAACTTTAGCAGCTTCCAGCTTGCTGTAGGGCTGCTGCAGTCTGCCCTGCTGCCATGGCTAACTGCAGACTTCTTCAATTTCGATTTCAGATAGGACCATGGGTCTCAAATACAGACAATTTATTTTCCTAGCACAGCTGGTCTGTCAGAGGTCATATAATTTGGCAGCAATCCCAGTGCTTAAAAATTAATTTTTCCCTATTAATACAAGCAGGGGTCCCACAGGATACGCTCTCAGCCTTATCTGAACCTGACAGCTTCCTAAACCCACGAAGGATGCTCTCTCCTCTCAGGCTATCTGTAGCACAAGGCCACCACATCCTGGAGCCCAGCGACACTGGCACTTTTTGTTGGACACCAGCATTCCGCTGGGATGGACAGTGCTGCCCAGCACCCAGCACAGCCTGTGTGCTCTCATTTCAACCTTCGGAGCCACAGAGGTACCAAGTGCAGGGTGAGTGTTGGGAGGTGAGAGCAGGGAGATGGGGAGCGTTCCCACAGAGCACTGGGACCCACATGCCCATCTGCCGCTCAAGGCACCATGCACGGAGATAAGCAGAGGCAGGGAAGTTAGGGAGACAAAACCCAGTATCCTAACCCGGGGCAGAGCCCCCACCAAGCTCCTATCAGTCGCTCACAGCGAAGCTCCTGACAACTGTCTGCCTCCTGGGCTAAAAAAGCTTTTGTTCCCCGAGCCTGTGCAAACGGCACAGCGGGCACGCGGCGTTACACCAAGCACTGCGTGGGTGTGTGCGCTGCTCGTACGTGCGCGGCACTGCGCCTGCCTGGCAGCTATTTGTTGTGGTCCCCCTCCCTACCTCGCCGCATCTCAAGTCATTACGAAAAATACCGGCTTTTAAGCAAACTATTTGGAAGGCTTCGAGAGCGAGATTTGCTCAGAGCAGCATAAACATCGTCTGAACGGCTCAGCACTTGGGTCACTCAAACCTGTTACTTTCCTACTTGATTGCATTTTACGGGAAGATGAAAAACACAGCATCCAGCTTTCCGATTTATCTGCAGGGTCTCTCACCCGCTCCCCTCCATGGTTATCTCCGGGTTTGCTTGGCTACATACAAATTGGCAGCTGCACTGTTTATCTCTTACTGTAGAAATATTGCACCAGGGTTTTTGCCATGTGGATTATCATATTATTGTCTATTAAAATCATCTCCCCCCTCTATTAACCTCCCTTAGGGAACCTTAAGAGGGACTTTCGTAATGGAGACAGGCTTTCAGATACACCAGGCTGAAACATAAATCCATCTGTCTCAGGCACGCGTTCTGACTGGGGCTGTGCTCTGATGGAGTGAGGACCTCAAATACTGCAAGCATCAGTATCTGGAGGAACCATATGTACTACCTTAAAGATAAGGATGGGAAATGAAATCAAACTGAAGATGGATGGGCCCTATCAGGACATACCAGAGAAACCACGCTTAGAGAGGAGGCAAACACCTAGCTGAGCACACTCTTGAAGACAGGGGTCAAAGGTTTAGGAGCAATGGAGACCATCAGCCTTCCCTTCTCAACCCCCAGGCGACCACCAAAAAGACCCCCAAGGGTGACTGCACATGCTCTAAGGGGAGGGCCTTATGTTCATCAGTTCTAAGAAAACGTTCACGAGTTTGAGAAAATATTTAGTATATGCATGAAATTCCAGGGAAAAATATGACTCTAGATGAACACGACCAATAAATGTAACCTGCACGTGAGCCAAGGTGTACATATTGGGCGGAGCTATTCCCTACGTGCACAGCGCTGCAATAAAGGACACCTGCGTGACACGACTCATTGGCGTGGTGGCTTCATCTACCGACGTGCTCGTCTCACTCAGCCCGACGGGGGCTCGCGCCTCTCCACCCCATACCTTTGCTCACCGGGCTCACGACTGAGCCATCTGAGCAGCTCTGAGGCACCGCGACAGCGTCTCGGCACAGCCGCCGGTGTCAGCCGCAGGGAGACAACTTCCTCGCCGACTCCAGCACCATGTGATGCTCCGCTTAGCCGGGAAAACCCCGCGTTCAAATAAACATTCCTCTCGGCAGCCGAGCAACCTCAGCCTCAAGGCCGGCTCGTCAATCCCTTCCCGAAAAGCAGCGCCGCTCCCGAGCCCGCTGGAGAGCGGGAAGAGGCGGCCATGCGCTGAGGGGCCGCGAGGAGCTGCCCGGAGCTGGCAGCGCGCGCCCAGGCACGAGCCTCAGGTTGCAGCCCGGCACAGCGGCACTACGGGAGGGAGGGCAGCGGCTCCGACACGGGGACCGCAGGAAGGGCTGTTCCACCCACGGGGATCCCACGACTGTCCTCTCTTTACCCACTCACGCGCTTATTCGTTTATTTTCCTATCTGAACAAAAGATGGAATTTTTGTCTCTTTCCTTTATAATTGTAAGAAAAGAGGCGATGCCAGTGAGCAACCGAACGTACACCGTGTGTGTGCCGGGAACATCCGCGCCTCGCAGCTGCTGCAAAACAGGGACTTTCTCAGCCCGCAGCGCCTCTCCCACTTCCCCTTCCACACAGATCGGGGCAGGGGGCACGCAGGGACCGACCCGTGAAGGCCGTCCCTCGCCACCCAGCGCTGTCCGAGTCGCGCCGTGGGCAGGGACCGCTCGCCCCGGGGGCTGCCTGGGCACGTCCCGCGGTCCGGCCGGCGGTGGGACATCCCCAGCTCGGCTCGGCACTACATCCTGCCGGGCAGCGCCCGCGACGCTAACCACAGCCCGAATCCCGAGAGGGGCCGGGAGGGGCGCGTCCCTCCCCTGCGGCACCCGCACCGGCGGAGACCCCGCGGCCCTCAGCGGCCGGACCGAATCGAGCGAGAGGGGGGCACGGGGCCCGGCGGAACACTCAGGGAGGCTCCGAGCGCAGCTCTGGTCTCGCCCGGCCCTACGGGCAGCCCACGGCCGCGCGTCCCCAAGCCTCTCTCGCTGCCAGCGCTGTGCCCGTGCCCCGCCTGCGGCTCCCACTGCGCACTCAAAGTTTCCCGAGATTGCAGCCGGCTGCGGTGCCCGCGCTGCGGCTTCTCCCTGCCGCCCGTTCCTCCCTTGCAGAAAGCAACGCTCAACTTTCCAGCCCGGCTCCATCCCCGCGCAGAGCGAAGGCAGCCGAGCTGCCGCGGGCGGTGCGCACCGGGCTCGCCCCGCACGCTGCCCGCCCGAACGCCGCGAGTCGCGCCGCGCCGCCCACGCCCGGGGGCCGCTTACCTGTCTCCGCCGCGCCTCCGGAGCCGGGCAAGCACAGCCCTAGAAATCCCCACGCCAGAAGAAACGTATCCATCCTTCGCGAGGAGCCAATAACCGCAAAACCCCACCGAGAGGCCGCGCTCCGGACTGAGAGCTCTCCCTGCTCCGGAGCCCCGCGCGGGCAGCCGACGGGCGAGCGGCTCCGGAGCGGCTCAGCAGGGGTCGGGCTCCCCCGGGCCGGGGCCGCGGGGCGGGCGGCGCGGACGGAGCGCTCGTCCCCTAGGGCGACCCGCGGGGCCGGCGCCTCGGCATCCCCCGGGGCGCGGCGACGGCGGTGCGGGCTGGGGCGCCGTCTGCGCCTCCTCTCGCTCCACGCCGGCGCCTCGCAGCCTTTTCAGGCAGGGCGGCATGTGGCTGTCAGCGCCGCGCGCCAGCACCGCCCCCCGCGGCCCCCCGCCCGCCCGCGCCCCGCCCCTCGGGTGCCCGCGCCCCGCCCGCCCGCGCCCCAAGCCGTAGCGCGGCGCCCCGCGCCGTCCGCCCGCGCCGAGCGCGGAGGATCCCGCGCGGCTCCGCGCCCCGCGCCACCGCCCCTTCCCCGCGCGCCAGCGGGCACCGCGAAGCCGCGGAAGGTGCCGCCGGAGACGGGAGCTGTGCGCGCGGCGGGTGCGCCCGAGCTGTCGGATGGGGGAGCGTCAGGACAAGGATTGGCCCCGCTCCGGGAGAGCGCTGCCGGCGGCGCGCGAGGGAGCGCGGAGCCTCGGCCCGAGCGGGGCCGTTGCTGACAGCCGCGCGCTGCGCCGCGGTGCCAAGAGCGGTGTGGGAGCGAACCGTCCCGCAGCGCTCCGCGCCGTCGCTGGCTCCCGTGCTGCGTCTTCAGCGCGCTCCTTAAAACCCAGCCTGGGAGCGGCGTTGGCAGGCGCTGCACGGCGCCCCGTTCGCCCTCCTTTGCCGCTGAGCGGGTGCGGAGCCTCCGCCGGGCCGGGACCTCGCCCCGCAGCCCGGACCTCAGCATCATAGCGGCGGGGCAGCGCCGCTGTCATAGCTGTCATCCGAGGGCTGCATCACCCCATTGCCCTTGTGTGCTCTGGGATCCCATTCACATCTTTTGGGGTTCCAGCACGTGTTGAAGTCAGTGCAAAGCCAGTGGCAGCCATCCTGCTGCCTTACTTTGCATTGTGGTGTGGAGTTACGCAACTTTTGTTTACTACTTGCTTGTAGTCAGACTACTCTCAAGCTAGCAGAGTGCGACTGCCGAGTGTATAAATAGCCCTCACAAACCGTAACACAGCCGTAAGAGTGCAACGCAAACCTACGGAACAAATCATTCCTCTCCCAAGATACATGTGGAAAAGGAGGAGGCCGCCAAGACCCACAGGAGATGGCCTCATGGGCAATGGCCCCACCTAAGGCACCACCCAGCACAGGGTCCACCTCACACCTCATTCAGCCATGCCCTCCGAATACTGCTCTGAGCTGCTACCAGCTGTCATCTGCTGCTGAGCAAAGAGGAAAACGTAACTCTAGGAGACAATGTAGTGATGGGAAATGAAGTTACCTGCTGCTCACAGAGGTTCCAGCTGGCACTCCACATGCTTCTTGTCCCATCTCAAGTCTCCTCTGCACAATGTGCTGCTGTCATGGAAGGCACAGCCAAAACACCAGGCAGGCCCCTGCAGATTAGAATCATATAATCAGTAAGGTTGGAAAAGGTCTCTAAGACCACCCAGTCCAACCCCAACCCACCCCACCATGCCCACTAAACATGGCCCCCAGTGCCACATCTCCACAGTTCTTGAACAGTGACTCCACCACCTTTCTGAGCAGCCCATCCCAATACCACTCGTTCTGAGAAGTTTCTCCTAATATCCAACCTGAACCTCCCCAGTACAACTTGAGGACATTACGCTCTGTCCAGCTATCTGTTTGTCCATCTATCCATTACTCGAAGTGCAGCCTCACCAGTGCCAAGTACAGAGGGCAGAGCTTCCACTGCTGCAGATGCTCAGACTGACCATAAGCTGGTGACTCCTGCTAGTCTGACCCAGGTACAAAAGTACCCCAAGGGACTTCTCTGGGGAGCAGTTAATGCTCAGATCCTCCCCAGTCCGTCCTTCTCCTGTGGGCATCACTCACTAGGCTCACCAGCAACTTGCTGTGTTTTTCCATGCCTGTATGCCAGAACCATCCACAAAACCTCATTAAAAATGAGACAGCACATAATACCATGGCACTGTGATACTTATTGTACCACCTGTGTTAAATTTGGTGGAAGGATTTTGCAGCCCAGGTGTCACTGAGAGCTGTGATGCCAGCAGGCCGTGCACCTGGGACTTTCCCTGGCACTATCCAGCTTATCCCTCCCTCTCATTGCAGCTCCTTCCCAGCACTGACCATGCTGACTCTTTTGTCTTCACCCTCAGCTTCCTCTTTCTGCACGAGTCCTTCGACCCCTACCACAACCATCAGGAGGTATCTGTAAGGCAGTGTTTAACCAGCAAGTCTTCCAGCTGATTTTTCATGGGGCTACCATGATACCATGGCTGCTACTTCGCAGTGGAAGCAGTGTGTGTGGAGGGGGGGGAGTTCAGGGGCTGCCCTGCACTGCCTCCCTCCTGCCATGGCCCCATACTTGCCCAGGCTGCCG
This sequence comes from Meleagris gallopavo, assembly GCF_905368555.1. Taxonomy (NCBI): domain Eukaryota; kingdom Metazoa; phylum Chordata; class Aves; order Galliformes; family Phasianidae; genus Meleagris; species Meleagris gallopavo. The sequence goes on from NC_139410.1 coordinate 12,146,785, forward strand.
GCAGCAGCTGGGAGCTGCTCTCTGACCCGGGTGTGCCACATCTGAGGAGTGCTGCTGGAGTGCAGCAAAACACAGCAAAGGGGGAGAAGAGCCAGGGAGGGAGGTGGTAAAATAAACAGAAACAAGGGAATGGGGGAAAATGAATAAAAGGAAGAAAACAAGGAAGATATCAGAGGAAGCAAACTAATGGAGTTAAATCCATCACTGGATTAGTGCAGAGGGGGGTGATTCCTTGCTGCTGGGGACCTGTGCCCGCTGCTTGCAGGGGGGTTTGGCTGGGGAGGAAAGCCCTGCATCTCCCGAGTTAATAAAAAAAGCTTTTGGACTTCAGCAGGCTGAGTAAATTAGGCTGAATATAAAGGTGCTGTATTATTTCTCAATGCAGCAGCAGTATGAAAGGAGGGAATGGGTTTCTTTTGAAGCGGCTGCTGTGTAATTCAGGGCTTTCAGGTGTACTTCAACCAAATGCTCTCCTGGTTTCAGCAGGTTAACTTCATTAAAGGCTTCATCTCCTGCTTTAATGTTTGCTGAAATCCCACCAGGTGGGCACATTAGGCAGAAATCAGCCCCATAAGAGGATCTCAAGCCCTTGTTTGGTGCAGAGCACAGACCTGGGAGGAGAATGCAGGAGGGGAGGGGAACACTGCGACCCAGGCTGGAGGGGAGCCCACTGTAACACACCCAAGAGCCCTTTGGTGACAACAGCAGAAGGCATTGAGAACCCCACAGCGTGCACACAGCTATTGCCTCCTGATGCTGTCTCCCTACCTGCTTCCTGCTGCGCTCCAGCATTCCCTTCTCCATACAGTCACTGTGCCGAGGGCTCCTCATACAAAGGACAGCTTTTTTGCAGATGCTGGTGAGTTTTCCTCCTGGACTTAGTGGTTCCCTTACAGACAGGTATCTGGCACTGCACAAGCATGGCCTGCACGTGGTGATGTGCAGTGAAGGCTCTGTGCTAAAGCTGCCGCAGGAGCTGGGCACATGTTCCCAGCTTGCAAGGAGAGCACTTGGGATCCCTTAGCTTCTCCCCTCTGTCAGAGAGAGGACTAGGGAGCCATCAGCCATGGTGCCAGGCCCTGGGAATTCTCTTGGGTTTGCTATTGAGGGCTCTGAATCAGGCTTGATGTTCTTACCCCCACTCAAGATCAACCTCTTGCTAGTTTGTGGCAACCCAAGCTCTGCAGGTTAACCAGTAGAAGCACTCAAAATGACTCGCCACCTGTGATCTCCACAGAGCAGTATCTGGCCAGCTATAGGCTGGAGAAGCCACAGCTGGAACACGTTCCAGGTGGGGTCAACAGCAAAGTTGCTACAGGCTGAAGGAGGGGGACTCATTTGTGGGCCCAGGCACAGCTGGGCTTCAATTAAAGTTTGCTGAACTGGAAGGCTTTTAGGGTAGTATGGTTAGGTCGTGGTTGGACTCAAAGATCTTTAAGGTCTTTTCCAACCTGAGCGATTCTATGATTCCATGATCACCCTTGCTGATGGCTGGGTGCGACCAAAGCGGCTGAGCCCTGCAAAGCCAGACTGATGCCTTTAGCTGCAAGTACTGCCATCAGCTTCCGCCAGGCTGGCTCCCATGGAGTGCTGTGTTCTGCAGTGCTTGTAGGGCTGTGTGCTCAGTGCTGTAACAGACCCCACCAGCAATCTTCTTAAAACGCCGCCTTAAAAATACACACGTTCCTAAACTAGCGAGCCTTTTGGACTTCCCCTCACCTGAGACTTGGCAAAGAAATTCTCAGGCCAGAAGCGATTTCTTTTTCCTTCTAAACAAAATGCCATTACGATGCTTTGGCTCTTGGCTTGATAGATCCTGGCAAGAAAATGCATGTGTATATTTTAAAGGTCTTTCTCCTTTGCTTATCCTGTTTTAGCTCTTGACCTCTCTTCTCCTCACATGCCCAGGGACATTCTGGCACTGGCTCCCATGGTGGTATGTCGCAGGGCCCTCCCTGCAACTGGGCTGTTCTCCAGGCAGAGAGCACATTCTTCTGGAGCACTATCGCAGGGGAAAGCCTTGAGCTATGCAAGGTTGTCTTTCCCTTTTAATCTTTTGTTTTCTTTGATGTCCATTCTAAAATAAATTATTACACCTTATTTGTATTACGGTACCTGGCTCAGCAAGGACTGAGACCCCTCTGCTGTCCAAACACAGAATCAGAGACAGTTCTTCCCTCAAACAGTTTACAATCTTAAGAGACAAAGCAGACGAAAACCAAGAGCCAGATACAATGTGGATAACAAGCCCATGGATTACTTTTGCATTTAGTCAAGTTGTAAACTGTTGAGGGAGGGATTGCCATCCGACTGTGCCTGTGCAGCATCAACGGTAGGAACTTTCCCCTGATGCTTCTGGGTAGCCTGTTGTTTGGAGATGGGTTTTCAGCACAGAGTGCTTAGGTGAGGATGCCACAGAAAGTACTGAAGGAGCCACCACTTCTCACTGCCATCACCAAGCATGTTTCAGTGTCCCAAAAAAGCAATCTCAAACCAGAAAGAGGCATGTGCCGTGCTGGCAAAGGGCAGATATGGAGAGGAAATGGAACAGATGTAGTGGATTCCAGCTGATCATTAGACTCAAGGCTGAGATATGTTTTAATCACAGACCACCAGTCCTGTGTTTTGGGAACATTTGAAAGTACATTTGGCACATTTTAACTTATGTACATGTTCACCTACTGAGACATTTCACAGTGATGGTTACCATCCTTTTGGCACAGCTTTTCTAGGTGCAGAGGGTGGAAGACAGTCTTCTTAATCCTCCCTTTGACGTAAATGCACACCTGAAATCAAAGCCTTGTATTCATGTCACTTCCTAGACAAGAAATCCATACTCTCAGACTTCAGTGCTGCTGCCTTTCCCTTTCCGTGAACAGTCTAAGTCACAGTCATCACCCTTTCGCTCTGGGGACAGGGCTGCTCCCTCATCACTGCAGCTCCTTTCTCCCGGGAGGTTTCTTCCTTCTGTCCTCCGGATCCTGCACGCAGACACCATTGATTTTCAGTAAAACTTCTGGAGATCGATGGTGCTAAGCCTGCTTCCCACTCAATAGGCTGGCACATCAGCTGCTGGGAGGCACTGAGGCCCATGCCTCAACTACGCTGGACAGTCCTCAGGGGAACAGGGACCTACAGAACAATAGCCAGGAAGCTGCTTGTTTTCCGGGCAGCTTGCACCACAGTGTTTTCACTAAGCTGCCTTCACAGGACTTGAGGAGCACGTGGGCCTCCTCAAATTCAGGCTGATCTTCTCAAAGCTTAATTTATGGCTTCGCTGTAAAAGAGATGCACTAAAATACCAACTACTGGGTTCTGTGACATGAGGGGTGCTTTTGTAGTCATCCAGCTTCAGCACAGGAGAACCAGTAGGCTCTTGTGGTCTTTCTGAGCTGGACAAGCGTTAGCAGCACTGGGCCTTTAATGTATGGCCTTTCATTTCCACATTAGTAGAATTGAACTGCCAATCCTCTTCTCTCCTACCCCTGCTCTGACTTCTCTATTATGAACTCCTGAATGGTCTCTCCCCAAGTGTAGCACAGTAAGTCCAGTGGCTACTGTAATACAAACAATATTCAGTTACAGGTTTTTCTTTATCCTCCTCGGTGTGCTACATTTAACAGCATCGACCAGGAGCCCAACACAGCCAGGCTTCCCCTTGCTCTCAGCACCTCAGAGCACTTGAGTTCGCGAATCTCTGTATTAACAATACATTGTGCAAAGTTGGTACAGAGCTCAAAGTTTTCTGTGTGTGCACTGGAGTTTGATTGTAACTGTGGGTATCATTATCATCAAAGAGACTGAGGAATGGCAGCTTTTAGTTAAACAAATGGAAAGCTGTATTTAGTTTCTTTTGCCACATTGTGATAGGAAAGAATAAAGGCTTTTAAATATATTTTACAGCTGCCGTTTCTTAGGTTTTTCTGCCTTACAATAGTCTCTGTGGTTCTGACTGGGAAGTTGTTGCGAAAGCTTTTTGTTTTTTAAGCCTCCCATTGAAATAATACATATTAATTCCTGTGTTTTTTGTTGTGGTGGAAATTTCAGACTGGGGAGGGGATGGACGCGTCGTAAACCACCAACAGCTGAAGAGGGGGCACACAGCTAGCAGAAAGCAAGCGAGAAGAAAAGCGTCCCTGGAAAGTGAGAGGACAATGGGCAGAGGAGCAAGGGGGGCTTTGTTGGGAGCAGCACAGAGACAGGAAAGGGGGCAGTGCTCAGCAAGGAGGCCAGGTGGGAGCAGGGACAATGCCAGAAAGGAGCAGCATGAGAGTGCGCTCTTTGAAGAGGAAAAAAGAGCTGGATTCATCACCAAAAATGAATATCAATGAAGCAATTAGCTCTGCGAGCAACAGGATAAATGAATGCTGCTTTCCTAGAGGTGCCCGGCATGTGGTTGGATCCACTGCTGTACAGGAAACGTTGAGCTCATGCTTTTCCTGTTGCAATGGCACTAACGTGGGCTCTCTGTCCTCTATCACCAGCTGTTTTCTCAAATCTTTTAGGAGATTTATATTTCTGATTAAATTGCCCAGAGGTTCAAAAGTTACTGTGACAGCAGGAAAGAAACGTGACCACACACAAGTCCCTTTCCTTACACTGTTAAGCTGCAAGTATGTATGTATGCTCTAAGGAATACTCGCCAACACAACGCAATCTTAAAGGGCTACAGGTGGTTGAGGAGAACAACAACTGCAAATACCTCCATTTTCCATGATGCGACACAGAGTCACCAGAGCCATTCAGGGCAGGGCATGGCAGGGCTCACCCAGCCTCCCCAGTCCTCCTGTGCTCACTACCACTCATCTCTGCACTTCGTGCTCTGAGAAGCACGTTGGCTTCTTTCCCCATAGATGTTGGAAAATAGAAGCAGTGCCTGTCTCTTCCAAGCACTCTAACGTACCTAGACTAAAAGTGCCCAGGGAAAGCAGCAAAAGTGCCCACCTCCTCTCTGCTCTGTCCCACAGCATGGCTACCAATTCCACACGTGCCAGGCCCTGGGTGGCCATCACCCAGCTGAGACCTGTTCAGCGCTGATGCCAAACAGGTGAGCAGCAAGAAGCCCTATCTGCTAAACAAATGAAAGGTGAATTGACTGGAGTTCCAGCCAAGTACTGAAACATAGCTGTGAATCTGAAAGCTTTGTTCCAGAGAAACAACGTCCCACTTTAAAATAAGTCCAAAAAAGCCCATCCTGCTTCCATTGAAGTCAGTGGCAAAATTCCCACTGGTTTAACCAGGAACAGGATCGGGCCACTTCCAGACAGATTTACAGCCAACATATGCTGTAACGCTTGCATACTGCAGGCACTTATTTCTATTTCCAGCCATGTTTTAAAAAATTATAGCAAATGCCTATGGATTTGTGCGTATGAGTTATTGTGCTGCTAATGAGAGGAAGAATTACCCGAACATGGTTTAGATGGTCATCTGTTGCCAGCACAGATGAAATTGCTGGGTCATTCACTGGCTGCGTATCACTGTTCATCCCATTAGCATTTCCATTAGAATTATTGCAAAATGTAACTCAATTTCTCTCTCTCTTTTTTTTTTTTTTTTTTTTTTGGCGTATGTGGGGGGAGACCTGGCCTGTTTTTGCAATTAGAATTGCTAAGGATTGGAAATGAAGTCCTGCTCACACTTCTGCACCCTCTGCAGGCACTGAGGGTATGCTCCTCTGACAGGGCTGCTGTTCCTGAATTGGGGAGCAGAGGGGAGAGCTCTGCAAAAGGAAACACAGTGAAGTGACTTCTTGCAGCTGAAGGCCTCTTAGACATACTGTGTGCCCATGCACTAGAAAGCTTTGGCTAATTCATTTCCCCAAGCTCCTTGCTTTGGGCAGCTGAGTCCATCCCTCTTTAAAGCCAAGTAGTTTGCAGTCTACAGCCCACAAAGTTCTTGTTTTTCGGAATTGCTGTGGAGCCCCAGCAATGAGAGGGTTCTCCAGAAGCTGCTGTCTGCCAGACCCTTCAGTAACCAGGCCCCATGTTCTTTGCAGCTATTGTTACACAAAAAAGAAGAAAATCATCTCATGGCTGAAGACTCCCTCCCCTCACTCCTCCCACCCAGAAAAAAAAAAAAAAATCATCCATTGTTTTCCTGTAATTGATCAAGCATAAACATTCAGCTCTACAGTTTTACGACTAATCACTCTACTCCTAAGACACGTGCTTGCAGCTATGCAAGGCACCAGCTGCTGTCATTCCAATGGATATTAATTTATATTGTCTCCTGCTCCCGTCCTCCCTGCACCGACGCACAAAGGGAGCGGGGTGGCAGCGGGCGCTTTATATGAAGACATCTGCTTGAAAGGCAGACAGTGGCTGCGCTGCCGAGATTGCACCTGGACTTTCACTGAAAAATCAAGCACACCAGTTGCTTCCTGGCAGTTCAGGCTTTGTTCCACATAGGCATTTTTGACTGCTGCTATTTATTTATTTGCCTCGCTGCAAGGGAAATGAAATGTCAGGACATACAGAGGGAGGCAGATTTCAGGGCAGAGCAAAACTGGTGGAAATAAAATAACAGCCAAGCGATGTGGGAAGTCGGGTGAGGAGGAGGAAGAGGAAAGCTGTCACCTCTGATTTTAACCCCAAAAAGGTTCTCTTGGGGAGAGGCGTGTGGCTGGCAATGCCCAGCTCCTGTCCACTGCTTGGGTCTGGGATGAACCAAGCCACTGCAACCTTGGGAAGTGGAGGGGGTGAAGATGACCTGTTGGTTGCCCCTTGTGAGATCCCACAAAGAAAAAGTACAAGCCCAAGCCTTTGACTCACACTGAACTTTGCACAACGGGAGCATACAGAGTATACCTGCCCCAGCTTTCCTCCCTCTATTCCCAGGCCAGCTCCCAGTAACCAAGCTTAAAAGCACCCAAATTTGTGAGCTCTCCCATCCGTGTGCTACATGCACAGCTCTGAGCGCAGTGGGCACAGGGGGGGCTCTCAGCCCACCATGACATGTGCCATAGACCTCTGGGACTGCTGCATGCCCCTTATCTGCCAGCCGGCACCCGCAAGGGAATCCTGTGCATGGGGACACGGAGGGACGAAGGCACTCTGCTAACACAGCCTGCTCTGCTAAAGCATTCACACACCATCTCCCAGATACAACAACACTGAGGGCTCGACTATGGAGATATGAAAGATTTCTTTCTCCTAAGAGCAGGGCTGTTTCCCAATCCCTTTGCATTCGCTAATCAAATACCAATGTGACTGGGGTCACGTTACATTATGGCTGTCAGCTCTAAGCGCATACTGTATTTTTCATGCCGTCCTGGTCTGTTGTGTTGTGCTGCTGTTTCACCCCCAGAGGCAGCACAAGAAGGCTTTTCCTTTTTCCTTTCTTGTCTGCCTTGTGGTTTTGCCTCGAACCCCATTTCAAGCTTGGTCTGCACTGCCACATTCTATACAAATGACTAGTGGATGGCTTACTAAGCAAAGAAGCTGGTTAAGCAGTTGCTCTGTGGAATTTTATTGCTCCAGTAAAGAACCGAGAGATGGTAATGTGCAGTTCAGAAGTGAGGTGCTGTTTGCCCACGTTCTCTGCAGCAATTTTTCAAAATAAAGCACCAAGCTCAAACAGGGGATGTATTTCACGCTTTTTAAGACCTAGATGGACACAAAGGTTTGGAATTCTTTTTTATAACGTCTGAGCTAGCAGGGTTCCTGAGACAAATCTAAAAATCCTTTCTTGTTATTACATTACATGCCTGAATTCCCACTGCTGTATACCACATGAAGTCACTTACCCTCTGTGAATGGGTATAAAATACTGCTTCTGGTGGAGAACTCATATCTAGGCATGTTTTATTGTGCTTTTTGCCCAAGGTAAATGAGAATGTGGGCGCAGGATGGGGAAGAAATCTTTCTTCCCTGCTTTTTTCATTAGCTTAAGCTGAACCTATTGATTCTGTTGGTAACTGCCTCAGAGCCTGTAGATACGGAAAGGCGATGCAAACATCTCTTTCTGCACCTCAAAATTCTTTCTGTTCTTCGAGCTCAGTTTCTACTCCTCCACTCTCCCCACAGGTCTCCAGAGAGCTCTACCTCCCTGGGGATGCACGTATCACAAGGCACCAACCATGTGAAATATTAGCGCTCCCTCTACCCATACACCCTTCAATGAGCCAAGATATTTTGGGATGGAAATGTTATCTGTAGCATCTCTGTCCCTCTGCAGCAGCCACACGAAGAAGAAGTTAAGGAAAGAGCACTGACCATTGTGCCATTAGGCAGTTTTGACTGACTGGTCTCACTGTAATATATGACTTCTCACAAATGACGTCAGGAAGTAATAGATTTTAACAGACGCTCACCACCCCTTCTTTTCTATAAACAGAGCCAACATCTAGAAGGGGCAGGCTGCAGATGGTATTGTTTGTCTCTTAGAGACAAGCGTATCCCAGGTTGAATTTTCATGGGGAATTGTACCCAGGCCACTGGTAAGGCAATACTCCTGAAGCAGTGTCTGTTTAAAAGGCTGCTTTCTAGCTGCACTCTTATGGTCTCAAGGCAGATCAGGGAAGAGTCCTGGCTTGCAGTCTCATGTTCCCCAAAACTCTTCCTGTGGATTTCCCAGTCCACTATTCATACTATCTCTCAAGGTTGTCCAGATTCCTAGGAGCTCTGAGCCAGATGATACTGGGATGATTTATTGAGGGTGAGATGACAAGCACATGGTGGCAAATCTTTCCTTGCGGCCTTGGCTACAGAGGCAGCGTGGAAATAGCTTGGGGAGCAAGAGGCTATGAAGCATGCGAAGCACGAACTTTCACTGCTCCAGTCCATTTTATAGCATGGCAACACTGAAATCCTCAGAGCACACACACACCGAAGGGAGATTTTTTTTCCTATTAGATAAACTCTTAAATGTCACTTGGGATCAAAACCTCAGGACTTGTCTACACACAGATCTTATGCGGCATCTATGCAATACAACTGTGTGGAGACCTATATTTGAATAAAATGGATTTTTTCTTACTTTTTTTATAAAAAAAAACTTACTCTGCTCTTTGGAGTGCCAGTGCCTTTTGCCTGCAGCACAAGCTCCTCTCCATGCAGACGAGTAGGGTTTCTCTCTCTTGCAAGGGTTAACTGTGTTGTGTTTGTAAAGATCTTGGACAGCTCCAAACTCCTTGAGTGCCAAGTCCTCTCCTTCTTGCTCTCACTTCCAAGTATTATGATTCTGTGGTCCAAACACAAGTTACTTGTATATGCACTGTAGCTTAGTCCAAGGGAGAGTAGGGGGCAGTTCTTGCTGCAGGAGTAAAGGGCGATGGCTCAACCACACCAGGGACAGGAGAAACCCTAAGTACCTGTGACCACAATCAGACTGTGCATGTACTCAGGACGTGAAACTGGACAATGATCCTCTTTGTCCTGCACACTCTACACTTCATCTCCCTGTCTAAGCCATGGCAAAAGGGGTGACAAGGGGACACAAGCAGCTTATCAAAAGAGATCAGGATGTAGAAATGGCAAGAGTAGAGGGATGCACTGGAGAGGGCCTGAACCCCTCCATGCATAGAGGGTGAAGGACTGTGGAGAAGTGGAGTGGAGGGCCAGGAGGGTCCCCATACGATGCCACAGCAGGAACTTGTCCTGCTTGTTTTTCAGCCATGTTAGCTGCTGGCATGCTTGACCCCAGCTGATCAAAGCCTCCATAGGACACTGTGCTCACTCTCCTGCCCTGTCACAGTGGCCGCTTCCCATTCAGCCAGGCATGAGTTATTTCTCTTTTGTGCATGAGGCCCTCCTCGAGGGGACCACATCTTCTCTGCAGCCAAATAATCAGATGCATTTATTGTTGTGGAAATTATGCCCCCCCAAAGTGTCTGACCAGCAACAGCTTCCTGGCTTTGTCTGCAGCTCAGCAGTCTCGATCACACTCTGGAGCAGCCAGGGGGACTGTGTGCGTTGTGCCTGCACAGGGCTGACAGGAGTGACAATGCCGAATATCCTTCTGATCTGTCCCCAGTCTGGTGGGGCTGGTGCTGAGCAGCAGGTCAAGACCCTGACCCTTCCTGCCACCACTCACCTGGAGGAGCCTGAGGCCACCCGCTGGACCTGCCCCCAGCCTTACATAGGAACCCAAGCAATGCCCTGCCCACCCAGGGTGTCCTGACAGATAGGTTACTTGGCAGATGAATACTGGGGATACATAAAGCACCAAAGCAAACCCCAGAGTGGAGGGGCCTGAGCTGCTGGGAGGGCTCAGGATGCAGGCCCTGCTCAAGAGGCTGATGGCACAGGACGTTGCTGCTCCTGGGAGTGCAGGGACAAGCACACGTACCCAGGCAGGGCTGTGCTCAGCTCTCTATGACATGGAAACTGGTGGGTACATTGTTGACTCTCTGCACCCAAAACACAAATCCAGCTGGACTCAGCCTTGTTGAAGTTGGTAAGAGACAACAGACTCTTGTTCATCAGAAGCAACAAAGAAGACAAACGTAACTGAACAAAGACGCGCTGCTTAAAACATGATGCAATGTTGCCCATCTTGGGCCGAGGGCCTCCTTTGTTCTCCAGCGGATACAGGGCTGGGAGAATGCTGGAGCTCAGTTGGCAAACCTCTTGCGCCTCAAGGACCCAGGGAGCCTTGCCCACATGTCCCTGCTGCTAGCCAAGCCTGGGACTGATGAAATATATGCTGTGAGGTGACTGGAATCATTGCTGGCAGCCCTTAGCCAGACACTGCCAGAACAAAACTGCCCTAAAAACACTTAAAACCCCACCATGATAGTGACAGTGAGCACCCTGGCCCTTCTTGGGCACTTGCTGCCATGTGTATTCCTCACAGAGGCCTTTGGGCAGCATCTTACCCGTGTGAAGCCGGGAGCTCCACCATGGCTGCGGCTCTGAGCAATGGCCTCAGCCACCGACGTCACAGCCATTCAGTTGCCTTGGCAGCAGCCATGCACTTACTGATGGATCAACATGTCCTCACTGACAGAAACAGCCTTACCCAGGAACCAGCTTGAGCTGAGGGAGGCCATGGAGGAGGGAAGCTCAGTGAGTCCACACTCACTGCACAAATGGGTCCACAACTGCCCTGTCTTCCCTGGTACCCCATGTCCCCAGGCCACAGAGGTGATCTCTGTTCTATGCCCATCTGCAAGGGGGGAGGGGTCCCAGGGCCCCTTGGAGTCTCTGCTCATCCCAGGAGGGAAAAGCCACAGCCCAACTTTAGCCTCGTGATTTCTCCTCTTTTAATGCTGAACACAGAAGAAAATCCATAAGCAAGAGCCTCAGGAATTCAAATTTAGAGAACACTGCCTCTGCTCACAGGAAACTTGGCCAGAAGTAAACTTGCAGAGGAATGTAACCATTGCAGAAGACGGTGCTTGGCTTTTTAAATCCAAGCCCCTAAATACACTGTGCTTTGGCTGTGATTTAGTGTTCTTGCTTTGCTTTTCCATTTCTGTTTTGTAGCAACGGCAGCCTAACCACTCTCCAACCCATCCTGACCTCCCCAGCCTTGTTCCCATCACTTTTCTATCCACTCTCGTGCCATTAAAACAATTTGGGGAACAGAGTTGGGAAACAGTCCATGTTAAAAACAGCACAGTGAAGAAAAATCACTTTTTTTTTAAACCCAAGTAGCAGCTCAGTTATCTTTGTCCTCTCACAGCAATAAAAACCCTTACAACTGGTAAGGAGAGAAGGCCTGGAGGATGGGGTGGGCCCAAGAGTTAGGAGGGTGGATGGGGCAGGGCAGAACCTGGCAGCACAGCAAGGTTAAATGAACATTGAACTCAGGCTTCATCAACCTTTCTTTATACATAAAGAAAATGACAGGCCTGGAGGGCTTGCTTCCATGTAAAGGATGAAGAGAGGAAGGAGGGAAGCAAGAAGAGACACTCCCCACTATAAAAAGGATGTGTGCAAGTTCATCCAAATGGACTCAGAAATACCATTCCTGCACCTAATGCTGTAGTTGTGACTGATCTGGCCATGTCTGAATGCAGAACTGGCACCTGGATATGCCAAGAACACCTATGACTTCTTCTGCTTCCTGAAGTAACCAGCAGGCTATCAGGCTGCCTAACATCAGCCCAGAGCAGCCTCAGCTATTTGTTCTAAGTTCTGCTCTGGTTTCAACCTTTCCCATCCTAGCCAGGCCACTGATTGCACTGCCATCATGCCATGGTCCTGCTGCTGGCTCCGCAGCATGCTGCACCTGCTGTGGCAACTGTGGCAAACCCTCCCACAGCCAGGCCACCTCTGTAAATTGCCACTTACAGAGCTGCAGGTGTTGAGCTGGTGTGCAGACATGGGAATGCTGCTGTCTGAACACCTCCTCTCTCACAGCTCAGTCCCACCTGGTCTGTACATCCATCCACCAGGAAATCACAATTTACAACAGATTTTTTCATGTGAGTATATTGCTGTTACTGCTCACTTCTCTTTCCTTTGGAGAGAGAGAATGGCTACAAATATATCGGAGGAAGAAACTGGATTTTAGGTCAAAAGCAGCAGTACCTAAGTTTATATGCATTAGTAGTATATATAGCCATACCTAGCAGGAAGGAGAATGGAAGGATGAAGGAGGGCTGCTTCTCTTATTTACTTCTAATCTGTTTTCTTTGTATTTGCTCTACTTTTCATTCTCTTTTCATTCCTAGAAAAATTATGGCAGATGAAGCCTCTTAAAACTGTAGCTTGCTGGTTTGAAAATCTAGGCTGCAATTTAGAGTAGCAATAAATATATATATATGTTTGCTTTTTGTAGTCTGGATTGAAGAAGGTGATGTATGAAAACTCAGATGAATGGCCTAGAGATTAAATCATGTTGCGTAGGTAAGGTTTTGGCAGAAAGGCAGAAAGGTACTAACCAGTACCCAAAATTCAGAGAGGAATGGGGTTGGTTTTAATATAAGTTTGCTCTTCTTGTAATGAATTTTAATGACAGCTTTCACGTCTGCCTTCTGTGATTCATAAGAGAAAATTAAAAACCCACACCTTGAAACTTACACGACAATGCTGCTGACATCTTGCAGTTGCTGGCATTATCTTGGAGAACCTTTCAGTCCTGTTTCTATGCCACATTGTTTTCCTCACAAAACATATTTTAAATATAAAACATTGAGTGTTCATTGCTTCTTTATATCATTTTTATTCATTACCTGCTAGAGGCAAAGGGCATGGTTTTATATAGAATCCCCATTGAATATCTTATTTTGTAATTTTACTCTACTGTACGTATTTCCCAATATATTATTTTCTTTTCTTTCAGATGCAGATATTCTTCTGGAAAAGCAAAGCAGGGCTGCTTCCTCTGCTTCCGAGTTGCTTTTGCTGTGAGTACAGCCAACTCACCCAGCTTGGGTTAGTTTGTCAGGTACGTTTTGGGAATGCCTGGAGAATTAATTCTGTTTTAAAGACTACAATCATAATTTTGGCCCCTGAATTTTGTGCCAGGTCAGCAACAGAACAGCTTTTGAACACATCAAAGGCTTGTTTTAGACAAACAAATGACTGTGGATATAAAATGCATCTTTCCTGCAATCTATACCCCCAAAGCAGCTGATTCAGAGGTGGCCACAACTTGTCCACATCTGGAATGGCAGCTCAGCCCCAGCCCACGCCAGGTGAGAGCGCCTGCTCCATGCTGCTTGCTTTGACTCTGTATTGCTTTTGGGTGCCAGGAAAACTCCTGGTGTTGGTTACCTATGCTCACAGATGGCTCAAGGCTTCTCAGCACTGAAGGCCAAAGCTGTGTTTGAAGGTCAATGTGGTGCTGGGGACTTGTGGCTCAGAGTGGATCTGTGAGGAGAGGGAGAGCTGGGAAGGAAGGGGACTTGGTGGTGGCAGTGGTACTCAGGGAGGTGAAGAGAGGCAGGCAGGCAGAAGGCTGGGAGATTTGGGCAGCAGGGGCTCTCTTTCCCTCCCCATACTAGTTGATGGGTTTCCTCAATTCCTTCTTGCCCTTCTGTTTTGTGACACCTATCCACTAAGCCCACTGAATCAGGAGTCACTTGCTTTGTGCTGCAAACAGCTCTTGACTCAGTGGGCTTAATGTCACAAGCCTCTCAATGCAAAGTGGAAATAGGAGCAGTGGTCAGCATATTGGAGAGTCGCTTTCCTTGTTGGCACTGAACTTCACATTTGGGACAATCCCCTCTCCTCTCTGTCACTTATTTCCTGCTCAAGTCTGACCCTCTATCCTGCTCCCATTCCATCCCATTCTAATTCTTCATCCCTTTCCCTTTTTGCCAGCTGTGAGGCATCATTTACTGTTCTCCCTTGCTCCCCTCTCCCATGAATTGTGAGAGCACTTTTGAAACTCTGATCACTGAATTCTCAACTTTTAATATACTCTTAGTTTGCCTTTTCCTACTGTGTATAACTTGAGTAGAAGGAGAAATTCAGGCATTAATATGTTACCTGCCCAGTTTTTAGCAATGAATGCAAATTATAACTCAATAACTTTAAAAATTGGTGCCTATATGAATTACAATTTAATATGGATTAAAATTTACTCAGAGTTGCCCATGAACTGAGGCTTGGCCATAAATGCCAAAGTCTGCATTCAAAATGTTTTGGAGCATACTGTAATTTCTGTAAGCCTGTACTTTTCTATCCTTCCACTTTGTTCTTTATTCTTTCATTTTCTTTGCAGCAAAATTTTCTTCTCAGAAAGATTAAATTCTTCTTTCTCTGTGTTCCAGTGACTTTTCACTTAAATACCTGCTATTTTGAAAATGACATCACCTAACATAAATATAACACTCTTGCCCGAATCTCAGTATGCTCTGCAAACCATAGATCTGATTCTACATAGATTTATGCTCGTGCATAATCTGGAGCATGAAAAGTTGTGTCATCAGCTTTGGCAAAATGACCCACGTACCTCAAGTTAAGTACCTGTGTAAAACTTTCAAGGAGTCCTAAATCTCTGGGCAGATATCGCTGCAGCCGTCTCGCTGAAATACAGCCTCAGCCAGCAGGACCTGCACGGCCACAGGACAGCTTGGTGCTTACCGAAGGCAAGAGCCTGATGGCGAGATAAAACTGCCTGGGGAGCTCTAGCAACGAGCGTGCAGCTGCCTAAGCTGAAATTCGCTGAGTTGGCAAGGGACTTCTCTCTCTCTCTCTCCTCCTTTCAGTCAGGGCTACGAAATCAGGACTCTGTCGCTACAACTGAAGACAATGCAGATTTGATAAGAAACCAGGTAAACTTGGTGATTGCATTTTCCATAATACAGCACGTGGCTGTGGTGGTTTGTTCTGTGGAAATCACTGTATCAGTTCTGATCCGGCCTGACCACGCACCATCTTCTACCATCATATCACATCCAGAGGTGAGGATGACTTTGTAGATACACATAAGAGAAAGACTCAACATGCAAATCCATAGTCATATGTAGTCTTAAAGCCTTTATTTTAATGCAAAATAAAACAGGTAAAATTTATATAGCCATATGTACCAAAAGATCAAATCTTTGATGTGGTACTAGAAAAAAAAACTTCACAAATTGTGTGTTGAATTTCTCCCCCAAAACAAACACGTGTGATTTTGAAATTAATTTAACTAAAACTCATGGGTATTGTCAAGATCATAAACACTTCCCTCTCCTCCTGAATAGCACAGAAGTGTCTTAAAAAGTGTTTTCTTTGATGCAGACAGTAAAGAGTGCTTCCGACTTTGCACGTAAGCTCTTAGGGACTCTGCAGAACTCTGTGAGAGCAAGCACAGGCATAGGGCTTTTTGGAAGTGCAAAGCAGCCCCTGCCCAGCGCAGAGCGCCAGGATGCGGCCCCGGCGGAGCACTCGGTGGGATGCACTCCCAGCATTGACTGATAAACAAATCTGCGATGGCTGGGAGGAGGAGGTAGCACAATTCATCTGTAAAAAAAAAAATAAAATTAGGCAGCGTGTGAAGCTAGTTCAGGAAACTGGAGCGAATTGGAATGCAGGCTGCACGCAATTCTTCAAAGCAGGAGCCTTTTAAAAAATTATTATTGAAATGCTTTGCTCCTCTTTTTTCCACAACGTTCAGGGGGTGCTAAGAGACTTCTGCCTCACGCCGCATCACAGTGCTAACGTCTGCTCTCAGGCCAAGACATGGCTCACTAGTGGGTGGTCACTGCAAAAATGCACAGGCTCTCTCCGTATCTCTTAATCTTTCATCTGCGGGGCCCAGCTGGCCAGGGGCCAGGGCCAGGCCCAGAGCCGCCGGCTGCACGCCCCAGCTCGGGAAAGCAAAGCCTCCAGCAGCCCTCCCGTCGTAGCCCTTGAGGCGCAGCTGCTGGCACGCTGCTGCTCGTGCTGCAAACGCGGCCCTCCCCTCACACCCACTGCCACGGCGGTGACGCTGCTGCCGGACTGGCACCTTTTGGGTGAGGGAACGCGAGGCAATTACGTGTCAAGAGCGCTTCAGATGTGTAGTTTTCCCAAACATATGGACATATGGGGAAAAGAACAACTTGTTACTTAACGGCTCTTTTGGATTTTTGCAAGTGTGTATTTTCAACCGTCAGTTGTAGCACCTCGTGGATTCTGCACGGTACATATTTTTCCACAATATGGTGCTAAAATCATACATTTTACACTGTAGAGAAGCTGACTATATATACTGTAGTTACACATTATACTTTTAAAAAAAACATACCTCTAGCAGATATTAAACCTGCAAAGGGCAATTTCCTCGCAGAACAATGGCACCAGAGACAGACGGGAGGCTCTGCAATACTTTTGGGTCCTGTCCTCCAGCTAGGTCAGCCTGCCGCTCCATCTTAGCTCCTCGCCTGTAGGATGCATCTATATATTATGCTTGCAGCACATTTTCCTTTTTTCCTGGAAGAAGCTCTGTACTGATCTAACACTGAAACATCATTTAATAACCCGTTGGGTAAGATTAACAGCTCAGAAGGTGTGCGCTCAGTCTGACCACCTCGTCCAGCAGAGCTGATGCAGTCAGAGGGAGCCATTAAGGAGAGATTCAGGTTATGGGGAGACAACTACACAGGTCCTCCAAAGGCTATAAATAATCCAGGAACTGCTTCCATCCAGATTTTATTTGGCCCTGGCTCCTGAAATACTGTAAATAAGTTCTGCTCACTGTGCTGCAATGCCATGTGAAGGGTTAGTTGAGAGTGATTTATAAAGGCAGTAGCTTATATTCAGAGCTGTTCTTAATTGTGGCCTGGCTTGATAAAGCCACTGTCGCAAATATGTAAGTTTCTTTACAGCTGGATCAAATGTATCAGCGGTTGTGTTTCAAGCAGGGAAAGGAAAGTATTTTAATTTGTTTTCGCTTCACTTTCAGCGGGCCTTCATAACACCAGCATCTACCCTGCGGCTGCCAAGTCTTGGCTGAGTATCCTACAGCATCTCAAACTCTTCAGTGAAGGCTGCGTACAGCACGTATGCGACAGGCAGAGTTTCCCTGGGGAATGTGCCTTGTTTATGGAGGGTGCCAAGAGACTCGGCCTTACATCCAACCCCTCCCTCCAGAGGTTTTTCCTCCTACGTTTCTAGGGAAGAGGGCAGGGAGAAATGGAGCACAAACTGAACATACTTGCTTCATGATCAGTTGCACTGCTCTCCCTCCCACCAATGCTTCCTCCTGACTGGATCTGGAGCTCTCCTGCCCCTGCCCCAGGGAGTCCAGCCCCGCAGCTGAATCACGGAGACGTGCCCCCTCCCCACCACCCCAAAGCTGCTTTTTCCCGCTGTTTCCAGCCTGGCCAGTGCTAGGGATTGGTGTGGATGCAGCCACTGGAGCCTGCAGGCCAGCAGGGCAGGCACAGGCACTCCCAGTGCTCCAGTTTCACCAACCTCTCACTGGCAGTACACAGGCAGCACTGGGTTGACTGAGATATGTGCTCATCCTCACCAGGGGCTACAGCTGTGGCCCCAGAAAGAGCACTGACTGCCCTGCCCTGTGCCTTGTGGACCTCTTGCCCTAATGAAGCCTTTTCCAGGGGTTTGTAGGAAAGGGATGCGGTCCTGACAGGACAGACCTTCCTGTGATATTTAATGCCTAGAAGTGACCTGCACGATTTAATCTGTTGCATATCAAGGTATCAAAAAGACATCAAAGAAATCTTTAAACTTAGTCCTTGGCCAGGTCAAGATCTCTTCATGATGAGGAAAGGAGCCCAAACTATTTAATAATGCTCCCAAAAGCAGATAGTGAGAAATTAAGGGCACTTGGAAGCTCTATATTTCTAGGTTGTAAGACTACCCTTCAACAAAACCCTTGAGACAAAGCTCTGAGGACTCACGGCCCTATTGGGCCAGATGGCACATGTCTGTGTGGACATGGCTGTGGATTTCTGGCCTTCTGGCTGCACTGCAAGCTTAGGCTGCATGGGGCAGAGAGCTGGCAGGTGATCCTGACCCCCAGCTCTGCCAGCCCGCTCCCTTCCTTTGCACTTCTGCAACTAACTCTTACAGCTCTTCACTCCTCTTCCTCCAGGGGCCCAGGGTTTTGAAGATCTCCCTATCGCTTTCATTGTCTCTTTCCTCACCTCTCACTGTGTAACTGGTGTTACTGCTGCTGCTGGTCAGAAAGCTACGTACTGTATTGGTGTAACCAGATTCGGTAAATAGCCCTGAGGTGTAATAAGTGCTGCGCTTCGTTTCCAGCAGCCACTTTCTATTTTTGAAAAGGAATTAAAAAATACTCAACTGTCTGGTACCTCACATACTCAAAACACATCGTACCACCCATGGCCTTAGTTCACCTGTCAGAAAGCACCTATGCTGAGCCCAGCTCAGTACAAATGACTCCAGGTCTTGTGCCATTCTTACAGGCAGAGGCAGCCATGCTTGGGAACAACTCTAAAGGGTCGATGTCCAACAGGATTCCTCCTGGGCTGCGCTGGCAAGTCCAGTGTGTGGCTATACAGCTGCAGTCATGGGGTTCTTCTGCCTGGGATCCTGTTGCCTGTACTGGTACTGGTCTGGACTGGTCCCACGGTGTCGGATAATCTCATTATAAGCTGGTGCACGGTGGGGCTGAGGCGGAGAAGGTGGCACGTCCTGCCGGAAGGGTCCTTTATGCTGGTTTGGGACAGACTGGGCTGGGTAGTACTGGGGGTATCTCAATTCTGCCACTCTTGCGTCTGGTGCATGGATGTAGTTCCCCTTAGATGGGTGGACAACAGGCTGTCCTCCTCCTTGGTAGTAGGGAAGATCTCTCTCCTTGTAGATCACTCGTGGCCCTGTTAAATATTCCAGTGGCTCTGCAGGTCCACGTCTGAAGAGGAAAGCATAAAGCCCATTAAAAGCGTTTTACTAGCTCAGTGACATGTTATTGTACTCAGTCTGTTTACTTTGGGAAAGGAAATGCCACCTCAAGCATGACAGGTCCAAATGAGTCAAAAGAACTTCTGAAGGATACCAAGCCTCCCACCTGCAAGCTACAAAAGTCTGCAACACCCAGGACGCTGGAAGAAGGGTCCAGCACACATCACAGCCCTTTTACAATGGAGGAGCACTGGAGCCCTTCAGTTCCCAAAATCAGCCTCCTGTGATGCATTTGCCATAATGGAAACAAAGCTCCTTTAAACAATGCATGTTTGACTGAATCTTATCTGGCCTGAGGATAAACAGATGAGTTGGGTCTGCAAGTCTGCAAATCCCATAAGCTTTACATGCACAAATATTCACGGTTTCCAAGCCATTTCCCACTATTTTTTCTCCTAACATGTCAGACCATAAAGCTTTCCAAAAACCATAGTTGGAAAAACTGGAACTCCTGGAAGAAGCACTAGGGATGTCAGGTTATAATACCTGTGCTTAATGGGCGAGCTGCCAATGAGGTTTAAAAAAAACACTCTTGTGATCTGGAAGGTCTGATATTACAACAGCTCTGTAACCTGTCTGTAACTTGTCTGCATCAGTATGGATCTGACAAGCTCCAGTTCACGTGGAAAGCAATATGTGAACATGACATCCCTGAGGATGTGCCACGGAGCCCTCTCTGTAGCTTTTTGCATCTTAATTCCATGATTTGCACTAATGAAGGACTAATATCTTTTCCTAGTACAGCTTAACTTGTGATACTTTTGAAATGGCAAAAATAATTGTTCTCACAGACATGTCAACCAGGGCACCCACAAAAGTTCAGCTCAATTAGGAGGTTTTGCCAGTCTGATTGCAAATGCCTTTGCACTTTGGCAAAATCTCCCATTGACTGTACAGGCAGCCCCTCTGCAAGTGTGAGCTGAAGGAAGATGGCAGGGTTTTGACCCAAAACAGGGGCCGAAAGTATAAATCAATTACACCTGCTCTGTGGGTTTGGGACTAAACTCATGAACAGTTTGAACAGTCTTTCCATAGATTTATTTAAAAAGTCATCATTCTGGTATAGCAGATCAGGTGCTCACAATTCGTCAATGCCTCTCTTTTGTTCACACACAGATTTTACAAGCTTGCCTCTCCTACTTAATTTGGGCTTCCAGACTCCACTGGAACTTGTTTTGCATGAAGTAAAACAAAACATGTGGTTTTCTGCTGCACTCGTTTAAGCCCATGGGGTAAATCATGGACACAGGCAATGAACAAACATTATCTGCCTTGAAATGAACCTACAATTCTCTCCGTGGAATAACTTAGTGCAAATGTTTCCTGTTTAAAATGGAAAGAGCAAAAGGAAGAATTCCAGGCCTTGGACTTTTAGGACCCCGTGCTCCCCAGAGACTTTTTGCTTTAAAAACAGAATGTTATAAAAGACAGGCACTCCTGACTTTTTTTTCCCTCTCTCTCTTTGTGAGACAGTCCAGACAAAGTGCTGAAGGGCCTGAAGCCACCCTGTGAGATACTAAAAGGACTCTTAGCCGCATGTGTTGAGACAACTGCTATCTCTGCTCACACACCTACGCCTTGTAACAAAGCCTAATTTCTGTAGCAGGCCAAAGATTTGCTCCACGTGTTTCCATATGAAGGCTTGTTTGCTAGTCAGTGCCATCCCACTCAGCTGTTAATTCTTCTGTACATAAAAACGCGCTTCCAATGAGAAAAGGCTTCTGCGATGTTCAGAACTGCTTTGTGTCAAGCAGCAAACCAAGAGGAACAAATGTCAAACCTACAGCCATCACCTTTTAATTAAGGGTAATGCTTAAGATCCTGCTTATTAGATTTGAAAAGATGTTCTCATCAGCAGCTGTAATCAACCAAACTCTTATGGATCACATTAAGAAGGGACTGAACCTGGAACTTGACCTAGAATTCACCAAGGAGCCAGGCAGCTTTTGGACAGAGATCTAACTACTACATTGAATTACTCTAAAATAACAAAATCAAGATTAGTTAGTACCAAAATGACTGCGGAAAACAGGACTGAGCACAGCATCTTCTAAGCCTCCAGCACAGCTCATCCCTCAGCTTGCAGGGCAGGCCTGGATGTGGCAGCAGAGCAGGATGTGCTTTGCCATCCAGCAGGCTGCTCAGCTCCCAGCAGAGCCACTGCCAGGAAGGCTCAGGCAGGCCAGTTCTGGAAGAAAGTGCACAGGGTAGCACATTCAGGCAGCTCTGACCTGGGACTATGCAGCGAAGATGTACCAGGGTACAAGTGTGCCAGAGACATGAAGCATGTATCCAGCAGCTTGAGCTCATGCCATTGGGTCTTCAGTGCTATGCTATAAAACAAAATCCACCATTCGTACACTTATACACTCTTTGTTGTGTAGTAGACATCAGAGGACCGTGTATGAAGGACATAATCTTTCTTGAAAATACAGAAATATGTAAACTGTTCTTTTTCAGACCAGTCTCTCCCCTCTAAAACACCCAGATCTGCTGTCATTTTGGAGTGTATTCCTCAGAATTTGGGATAGCACCTGGAGGAGGGGTTGTGCTAAGAGACAAGGCTCAAATCCACTTGGCATGGAAAGCCCTCGAAGGTGGCATGCAACATTTTTTTTTTTTTTTTTTGACAGCCTTGACAATAACATTACCAGTGATCTAACCAATGATTACTGGAACTATCTTGTGAGCAAAAGCTCGGGGAACTCCGGTAATTCTGCCCCAAAGCCAGTTCCTGAACAGCATGACCAGGGGAAATTTCATGAAGGATATCCTCATGACTGTCCCACCCTCTGCAGCTTATTTCCCCAGTTACTCAAGTGGGTGTTGGGCATGCAAGTACATGTGCTACAAAAGACGGTGCTTTTCTTGCCCGTTATGACCAGCACAGCATGTTGAAACTGATTTATTTCCTAAGGATCCATTCTTCCCCACCTACCAGCCATGCTTGCTGCAGTCTGCTTTTAGAGAGCTGCTCACAGCACAAACCACCAGCCTGGGGAGTCTCTGTTGTGAACCTCCACCTGACATGTTTTCAGATACAGGAAAGAACAGCCCTTCCCTCCCCAAGTGCTTCAAATTAGCCATCAGTCTTCTTGAGGAAGAAGAAACATGTACAGATGCCAAAGCCTAGCTACAGCGATGCTGTCACCATTAGGAGTAAGTCTGGGAGGCTGGGAGCAGTTCTAAGCAGAACAAGCAGGGCCCCTCTGAACCAACACCATTTTTGCTTGATAGCTCATGGTATAAAGGTATATGCTGTTGTTTGCCTTTAAAGTAATCACCGTAACAACCAAACAAAACACTTTCTTCTTGGCAGTCCCTCGTAGATGCTACGCTTGTTTCCTTAAGAACCAAAACAACCCCTGCCTTTCTTTTCGGCAGACATTGCCACCTCTGAGGAGGCCTTAATGAAATTCCTCTTCCCTTCGTTGCTGTTTTTGTAGGCTCCTGATGAGTTCAGAGTTCACAGGGCTGCATCACACCTCCCAAGTGACCCACGGTTTGGGGGTCAAACCAATAACCTCAAGTGGAAAATCAGTGACCCAGGGGAGTGATCAAAAATCCACAAATTGGGTCAAGCAGGTCCAGCCACTCAAAAGGACCAGGTCCGGAGTGTGCCCTCTGACAGGGCATGCTGAGTAGGAGCTGCTCTGACCGTCAGCTGTTTTCCAGATTTTTGGCCAATTGTTTGACCTGTGGATCCAGTGAAATTAATGGCAGGCAGAAGGCAGAGAAGCTGACACAACAACCTGGGAAGGAGGTGATCTCAAAGCTCTAAAAGTGTTTTTGCTGATAATTCAGTTCTGCTGCCCTTCAATGGAAGATGCTTCAACTGCGTGAGTCTAAAAGCAGAGGCTAGGCAGAGGAAGCAGACGAAGGCAGGCAGAAGCACCAACTTCAAGAAAGGAGCAAAACTAGTGTGAAATACATTCCCTATGTCATGGGCAAGGTGCCCTTTACAATGTTCATTTTGTCACAAGGAAATCTTACCTTGTGAAATAAAACCACAGATCACACAAATTGCAGGTAGCTGCAAATATATTTGGCCATATCATTTCATGTCCTGTTTAGCAACTCTATTGATTTATCTTCCACATACTTGACCAGGTAAGAGCTGTGATCCATTTTGAGTGTTAAGAGCACAAAGCAGCTTTGTCCAAGTAACTCAGGTAACCTGTGATGATGTTCAATTAATAGTACCCATTGTTATTTTCTCTATGACAATTAATGTCTGAAATTGTTTTTCTATCTCGACTTTATTTACCTCCCAAGCACAAAGCATGTAAGATCTAATATATTCTGGCTTTGCTGCAGAATTTTTGAGAGCCTCTGGGATTATTTAAAACAGAAAGAAAGGATTCAGAATACATAAGAGGGGCTTCTTTTACTCAGAATATTATTTAGTCACTGAAATCAAATGGGTATCTCTAGGTTTCAAAAAAAAACAACTAAAACAGCTTCTGCTTTCTGCACCTCCATTTTTTTGAAGAACCCAATTCAGTAATACTTCAGCTGCCAAGAGTCTCACAGGGTAGACTGGCCTAAATACCTGATGTTTAAAAAAAAAGGGAAAAAAAAAAAAAGGGAAAAAAAACCCCCACATTTCATTTCAAGTTTACCATGTTTCAATGTTGACCCCCATTTGCAGGTCACCTTTAACATAAGCCACAAAGACACATGCTTGGGTTATCTCAAAGCAAAGGAAAGCAAAAAGACAATCTGGCTGTTCATGCTGTGCCCCATCATGTCGGAGGTTTGGATTTCATCATGACAAAAGAGTTTTTCTTGCCTCTGTTGTATAGGGAGAATCACAGAGGTCACACTCTTAGTACCTGGTAAAAAGCAAGGAAGGGAATGCTCCCTTCTTACATCATTGCCTCTGTCTAGCTGCTGAAGGAATATTTTGCAAGGATATAATCTCACATGAAAAACTGCCTTCTTACTTTGTCAGGAGTACTTCTCGAAATAAACTTCAAAGAGAGCCACAGACTAAGTGGCAAACGGAAAGCCCACATTTGGCTGCAGTCTCTTTCATGTCTAAGCAAGATATACAGAGACTCTGGGTGATGGCTTCACAGCTCAGGCTGTGATTAAAGAACAGCAGAAAGCAACAAGGTCCTATCTGTGTCCAGATTCTCACTGAAGAACTCTGTTGTATGCATCATGATTGCACGCTGTTTGTTCTCACCCAGGAGGGTCTACTTTTAAAGAAAAAAGGAGTAGATGTAAGAAGTAAATTATGCAGACGAACAATCTTATGGTATCAAATGCATTACTGTGTCTTTATAAAGCTCTTCTCAATGTATGCTAAAAACAAGCGACTGAAAAGACCATGCAGTCTCCCCCCCCACCCCCCCACATACAGCATTAAAGATGCTGCAGTGCTGTTTGTGGCACTGAGAAGTCCTGTTGCTTAATATTCAGTGTGCATATAACTAATAAAAATACAAAGAATCATCGCAGGTTGCAAAAAAATTGCTGCATGAGTCTGAGCTTCAGTGAAGTCTCTCTCTACATCTTAACAGGCGATATACTCCTATAACTAATATTCTTTGCTGCTTTCAGACCAGTATTTCCCATAGCCGACGATGGATTTAAAAAGCCACAGGAAATCAGATTTGGTATCTTAGCACTGGGAAGGATCCACAGCAGAAGAAATGCTCTGTGGCTGCTGTCTGAGAGAGCGGCTTGCTCCTCTCAGTAGAAGGCAGATGCCTCGCACTGCCATGCTAACCTCAAACACACCACACACAGATTATTTATGGGCTGAGCTGGTGGAGGTGCTTTCTTCTCCTGTTCTTTCATCAACAACGCAAGGCTAAAAAATCAGATAACATAAACGAGCACAATCCCTGGCTCTCATGTAACACATGCCATGCGGAGAGAGCTGTTTTTAGTTTGAGGACTGTGTTTGGAATTCCTTCAGTGTCGAGTTTCCAGTTACCAGACCCTCATCCCTGGGCCAGGCACGACTGTGGTTGGACAGGATTAGCAGAACGCTCTGCAATGTATGTTACATAGCTTTGACTTCTATAGGCTTTGCAGTCCCATAAAAATAATGATCATTTCATGACCCACATTACTGGGAGAAAAAAAAAGAGCAGAACATTCTCTCCTTTTTAAAGGAATTGTATTTGTTTTGGATTTGGAGAAGTAAAGGTTCATATAAGTTTGTTTGAAATTCAAGTAAAAGCATATTTCAGATGCAATGCCAGCCTGATGCTCTACTCTTGTCAGCAGAGATTTTGCCAAGTTTAACAGTGGTATTGACTGGCTGGAACATAAGAACTTACGTGCACAGCTCATATCTCTCTACAGTACTGTGGCTTTGAATATTTGGAAACAAGAAGTAAAAGCACCACAGTCCTGGAATGCAAGTGTACAGACATGTTTGTATTACTCCACTTGAAGTCTAGCCCTGAAGTGACTGAATAACAGACTTCTTTTTATGTGCAGAGGGCAAGATTCTGAGAGGTGTTGGACCCAGCAGCTCCCTGGGCAGTCACTGGGAATTGGAGATATACAGATGTTCCACACTTTATATTCAGGACCAAGCACAAAGCTTAATCAGATGCCAGCTTTCCATACAGATTAATATATTGCAGAAACAACTGCAAAATAGGCAAACAGTAGTCAGAGGTTTTGTACTTCGTTGTAAGATTACTAAGATTTCTTATGGCAGCATCAACAGTTTATTTTGCACATGAGCAAACTAACTGTTCTGAATCCCTAAGGGAGCAGACTATGCCACAGATTGGTTAACATCACAGTTTAGAATGCCATTTAATTAAACCCCCTCCCATCACTAACAAAGCCATGTTGCTCCTTTGCTCCTTTGCTCCAGCGTTAGTTTATTTTCCACTGAAGATCTGACCAGCTTTTGAGAATCCCATCCTGCAGGCAAAGATCTCCTTTCTTTCCTTTCCTAAATCCAACCAACAAATATGGGAACCGTGATAATCAGGATTAAAGAACTCAAATCAACAGCAACAAAACCCGAATACTCTAGCTGGTGCTCTATAAATGCCCAATAAGCATTCAAAACAAATAGTCCAATAATCCTTCCTACTCAATACACCACTTGTTTTGTTTGTAAGCTCTCAGGCATAGCACATCTCTTCTATCAGGAGGCATAAAATAAAGCAGCACCTACTGAGCAAGACATCGCTATTCTGTGACCTCTTCAAGCTTAAGGGGATGTTTAGGAGATTGGTACTTTAAGCAGCAAGTCATTACAACATGTCTCATTTCATATGTTACTCATTATTCAACACAACATAATACCGTGCGAGTCATTAACCTCTTGGCATTGGTAACCTACTCTCAATGCTAAGCAGTCATGCTTGTTGATCAGGAACCCCCACGCTCTGTTGGGGAGAGACCTGGATGAGATTTTGGTCTCTTTGGTCTTTTGTTTTGCAGATCAGCAGAGGCCGAAAGTTCCTGCTACAAACTGAAATAGTTCTTGGCCTTTGGTCTCTGGTAGTGGATTTCTGAGATGATGCAGACCAAGCTGCAACGGAATGGAGAAAGCTTTTTAAAGGGCATACGTGTCTTAAGCCAGCAAGAGAAGCAAATATTTTAGGTTTCTCAGATGTTCTGAATTTTGGTGCAGATAAACCAATACAAAGAAGTACCGAACAGGTGCAGAACTACCATCACCAGGGTGAGATACTCAAATGAAATCTCTCTTAAGGTATATTTATGCTGTGTTACTGTACATTAGCTCCAATGGATGTGGGGACCTGCTAACCCTGCCATGAGAAGAGCCACAAGAAGAGAGCTATTGTCCCAAAAAAGCAGACAACCAACGGGAAGGGACCTATGCAGTGAGAGGTGAGACCCCTCCACTAGCGCAGCACAGCAGTGCAAGTGCCCAAACACATCCTAGACCTCTTCACCTCGCCCTAAGCTCTTCTGCAGAGCTCTGCTTTTTTGGAGGCTATCAGAGTAAAAATTAAAGGTCCAGGAGAGCCCCTCCACAAGGAAGCCTCCTCCATCAGCCCATCCTATTGCTAACTGCTGCTACCCAGGACATTTTGTAAAGTGCATTCAAAGACAGATAAAACCAAATTCTATCCTGTTCTCATTTTTCACTTGGAATGAATTAAAAAGCATGGCGATCACTCAGCTGTGCTGTTAAAATGATTTTCAACAAATAACAAAAGTCATTTAAAAGAATCTTCCTAAGTAATAACAACCTTGGTCTGGGGCTTTACTATTCAGCTGCTGGGATCTTAACATGCTGCCTGATCTTTAGTGGGCTAGTAAAAACCCGTAAGAACTGGTTATTAATGTTATTACCAAGCAATCAGGCTTTTTCTTCTCCTTTTTTTTTAAGCATCTCTCATTTAAATTAAAGCATTCCTTGCAGCGTTTTCTCCTATTGCCATGATGAAGCATGGCTGTCAATTCTGCCTCCGATGGCACAAACTGGGTAGTAAAATCATGCTTCAATAAAAAAAGGAAATGATTTTTGAAACTGACTGTAGCTGGTTATTTTTCCCTCTGTTTCATTTTGTTTCTAGGTGCAGACATTCTGTTGAAACTCGCTGGGATATGCCATTCTCTTCTTTCCGCTTCGCAGTAAAGCAAAGTTCAACATCTAAGAAGAAAGATCCTGCTTTCGGGGGGAAAGGAGGACCTCAAAAACAAGCAGCTCTTATTGGTTTCTTCAGGCAGTATTTCAATCCCCATTGTTCCCCTACTGCTCACGTATTGATTTGCTCCTAAACAGCACAAGCAGCCTGTAAATACAGCCTCCCCACCCCCCTTCCCTTATATTCCCTTTTGTTAGAGCCATTCATTTCTATACAGGCATTAGATTATAGATTTCCTGGCTCACAGGACTCCATTAACACTCTGGTAACCACCCCTTTCCAGCCAGCCATTAAACACCACCTTTAATAATTGAGATTTAAAGGCTCAGGGCATGATAAACAGCTGAAGTTAGAACTTTACAGCTGCCTCTACCAAAGTGTGTAAATCTCCAGGTTTGGATAGGCAAATCAGTTAATTAGACTTGCATTAAGTCACAAACTTTGCAGGCGCTCTGACAGCAGACGTCCTGAAGTTGAGCTTTAAATAACAAGGGTCAAACCCCCGAATCCCACAGGGCCGGGAGAGACGGAAACGTCCCACCCGGTGCCCAGAGAGCAGTAGCACTGCCTGCAGCTGCTGAGACACGCAGACGGCCACGAGCGCCCTGTGACTGCAGCCCCTTCCAGCTGTGTTTATGCTGGCTTCTTCCTTAAGAGCTTCTACTGTTACACTAACATCAGCGCAGCTGTAGCCAGCACAGCAACTGCTGACGGGACACACGCTACCTGTTGCTGTGGTGGAGACATCCTATGTTTTACCGCCCTGTGCTCCCTGCCCACCAGGACATGGGTTGCTCAAAGAGGGGCTCTGCAAGTGCCATGGGCTAAGAGCACCTTGTTCCAGCTCTGTGCTCACCTGTTGATGAGGAAAAGCCCTGGGGATGTTTCCGAGTCACTGCTGGCCAGAGAATGTTCAAAGCTGCTGAGAAGTGGGTGCTGCAGGCCTCTTTAGGGATGTGGGCAGTAAGAGGTTAACCTTCAGTGGTAAGGCCCAGTGTCTGTGTTCCATCTCTGCATGAGTTATCTGCCTGTTGCTGCATTTAAAAATACTGTATGTAATTAACTGTTATCAGGTTGTTAAGCAGCGTGCTGAAGTGTGAACTTATCATTCAATTGTTTCCTTTATTTACAAAGCCCTCACCGTTCTCTGAGATGGCAGCCTGGGCCAGGCTGTTGACTTGTTCAGATTAGGAGGGGTTGGCACATCAAATCCTGATCGGAGAAGCAGAGAGGTGAGACTCAGCCGTGAGTCTGCTTGGTTCCCCAACCAGCCTGTCAGCACGCCCCATAGAGTAGCTGCTTGTGGATGAGATGCACACATGGCACTGCTACCACATACATTGCTGTGACTGCTCCCTTTCCCTTCCCTCCCTGTAGTTCCTTCTGCATGCTCTCCCATCCAACAATACCAGCTGTGTCCTACACTCCTGGCCTGGCAACTCTTCTCTTCTTTGCTTTCCTCTCCAGCAGTAAAAGTCCTGGCAATGCTATCAAAGAGGGAAGATAACAGAACATCAGCAGACTTGTGTGATTTTTTCCATGGGGTGTTCCTGTCTGAGGCAGCATCATGTACTCAGCAGGACTCATCTGCATGGTTCTTGGGTGCAGCATCCTTTGCTCTCTGCAAACTGGTGCAATCTTCAATATACCAGATTTATGCAGCCCCCAGCACTTGTAATAGAGATAAGCAACTTCTAAACAAATTTCTTCTGTGCCATCTGCAAACCATACTGTATGCCAGATGACAAAATAAGATTTGCAACAGTAAAGCTCTTGGAGCACAGCAACCTCCTAGAGAGAGCAACCACAGCCTCTGGCAACAGTTCTATCAGCTTAGTCATGTACCTAGGACAGAAGACATCAGCATGATGAAGCTGGAAGAGAGAGCACACTGCAGAGGACAGAAAAACAGGCTTTAAACATGCACTGCAACACCACCTCTCTAAGTAATGGGAACCCAATGCCAATAACTGGGAATTAGTGATACCTCACAAAAGTGACATCACAGCCATTGAAGGACAGGAGCAAGCCACTACTGTGATAGAGGCTTTGAAAAACACCACTATGTGTTAGCTTTGGTTTCCTTTAAATGTGGCAAAAAAACAACCACGTGCAGTAGAGCCCAATGTGCAAGTGATGATACCATCATCAGCTTCAATTCAGATAATGATGACACCCCTACATCCAGAGAGACACTCGCAGGCACCTCTCCCTGCTCACTCAGCAAAGCTACCATGGGGCATCAGAGAGTAAAAGAGAATGGAACCTCTCTATTTGAGCCTGGTAAGAACCTGGCAAAGATTCCAGACATGCCTAAAGACAGCGTGTCTCAATTTGCCTGGAAATTTCTTTTAAATTAAATAAAAATACCCTCTAACTTGAAACAAATCTTTTACATAATGAATCAATCAAACAATTATCTTTGCTCGGGTATGTTCAAATCAAGGGAATCATCATCGAAAATAACAACCAATTTATATAGCTCATTTAAAGCCACAGTAAGCTAGGCTGCTGATTCACTAATGAACAATAAAGGTCACTACTACGGTATAATTCTAACTATTTTCAGATTGTGTGATGTGATAGATTTCAAGTGGCATGTTCATAAAAAAAACATCAGTGCACTTTGCAGCAGGAAGGAAAGGTGAAAAGCAATCTGTGCCGTGCCCAGATAGCAGATAGAAGAGGGGATAACGCAATGCTGCGTGGAACTTAGTGCCCCAGCCTCATCCAGGCTCAGTCAAAGCCTCTGGATGTCATTGGAAGCATTTCAGTGAGCTTTGGATTAGGCTCTTGTATAGGAAAATGGTGTCTACAGGGGGAGGAGAGGGCAGGGAGAGAATGAGACATCTGTATCCTGGAATGAAGTCAGGAAGTTAAGGTCTGAAAGCCCTAGATAGCAAAGAAATAGCTGAGTGCTGGACACAGGTTGCTGAAAAGCCTCACTCCCCATGGAAACATTCCTTTTAGATTCTCTAAGTATCCAGATAAAAGAAAGGCCAACACAATTATTTTATTTCCCGCTTTCTGACTGCTCACGATCTGGAGAGAGATAATTATATACAATTACTAAGAAACAAGGCATTCTGCTAGAGGAATAGCCCACCATATACATGGATGTAACATCCACGGTTAGTAACCTGACGGCTGGGGCATGGTAGCAGTGTGTCCTCCGCTGCAGCATCCTGCAGGTGCTACCAGAACCAGGTGCTTTGGACAAAGCTGCAATCAGTGGACAATTAATAGCTTGTGCACGCCTTAAAGCAGACCAGCGGCCCCTCCTCCCCAAAGCTCACTCACACAACTACAGGTGTTTAGGGCAGGTTTGCAGAAAGGTGCAGGTTTCGGAAGTGCAAGACACTTCATGGCGGGTAGGTACTCACAGGTGGTGATATGAAAAACCAACAAATTTGTTATTTAACCTTGACAGACCTCTATTTGAATCCCATGGCCAAAAAGCACAACGTAGGAGAAGGTCCTGTGGTGAGCTGAAAATGATGCCTTGTCCAAACCTCAGCATTAAATCCACAACACCGATTTGGGTTCCTCTTTCACAAACACATGTGAAATTTGAATTCCAGTAAAATGGAACATTCTTTAAAAGAACTCTGCAGCCTTTAAAAGGTCCCTTTTTTTAATGATCAAAAAGTAAAGGGAAGGAATTTTCTATCATATGAAGCAGCTATAATATAACGTGATGCTCAAGATGAACGTTCCAGCTTTTAAATCAGAAAAGCAGAAAGCAGCAGTATCTTTCAATGGATACAAAATGGCCGCTGTGTGCTACAGTTCCTCAACAAACTTATACAACTTGTGGAAAGTACTACTAGTACAACTGATGGTGAAATGTCTATGGAGGAAAAGACCAGGGTTAAGGGCTCTGTGCTGATTTTTTTCCCCAGGTTGGGATTAAAGTGATTTCAGCTGGGACCCAACATTACAGATGTATTTATAATTTCCATTTATATTTTTAGACTGTGTACAAAGAAGTGCAATAAGGGACAGCAGAGTGTTTTCCATTGTCTGCTAAGAATGAAACGCTTCTGATGAAATCTCTGTAGGACCAAAAACCAGTGCAGTAATCTCGCAGTAACAGAGCTCTCTTTAGATGTTTGGTGATGGGAGAGAAGGGAGAGCTGTCAGCCCTTCACACAAAGAAATCAAACTAAAATGACATTCAGGTTGTTATTTCCTCCAACAATACTAAAGAGATTCCAAGTTAAGATCAGTAACAAGTCTCTTCAGAGAAAAAGTCATATTACTCATTAAATGACCTTTTTTTGATATTACGTACAGGATATTTAACAAAAGCCAGTACATTAAGATAACATTAGGGAGGCATTATTTAAACCACAGAAAGCTCAGGGAGAGAAAAAACAAAATTTATTTAAGTATCCCTGACTGTCTCCCATCTTTCCCCTGCTTCACAATACACATTTAAGTCCAGGTTTCCTGGAGGCCTCTGATAGCTAGGCAAATGCTTGTTATTGAAAAGCAAAATGTGTTCATGCTAAAGCAGGTGCTTAAGTGCTCTGATGGATCCCAGCCTAAAAATCCAAGTTGTAAACCCCAACTCAATTTCAACTGACTAATTGAATTGGCTTTTTTTTTTTTCCTTCTGAAATCCACTTTCATTCCCAGCCGCTCTGCTGTGCCACTCTGTGCTGTGATGCAGAGGCAGCCACTCGGTCAGCATGGCACAGCTCTCAGCACTGGCATAGCCATGTTGTGCTGCAGGGCTGCAGCATGCCAAGCTGCGTGGGGCTCCTTACCGAAACGTGCTCACATTCAGCCCAATGCCTCAGTCAGTGAGAAACCCCAGTGCCTCTAGAAAACTCTAAAATGCTAACTAGAGGACTCCCAGTATGGAGTCAGGCAGGTAGGGAGAACTGTCCTTAAAGCTTTTAGGTCATTTTAGAAATGTGTAATTGCTGAATGTAAAGCATGTTTGCTGTTACTGGTCTTTGGAAGAAAGACTGTTAGTATGTCCTTTCTTCTATTCATTTTGTCGCAGCTACTGTTTTGGGTGGCTGATTTCAGTTCAAGAGCACACTGCTATGACCTCCCTAAGAAAATAAAATGAAAGGAAGAACGTGATAATAAAAACGGTCTTCTAATAACGCATCCTTTTTGTACTGAAGACTGCTCTTTTCTCAGGAAAGAAATATTTCTTTTTTTTAAAGCACAGCATCGCAGACTGATTCAAAATTCATAATACAAATGCTAAGTGAGGGACCAAAGCCTGGTGGCACACGGGTATGTACAACAGCACGCTAACACCTAGATCCAAGCAAAAAGCCATTCACATGGATTTTCAACTGTGAAATCTTGCTGAGATTGGTTTTGCTTGCCAGATTTTGTCATGATCTACAACAGACTGCTCTCAGAGTACTTCCTTTCACCTGGAAAACAAAGGCTCTTTTTCTGCTTTAAATGGAGAAAAGCTCCAGCCACTCAAAATCCAAGCACCCCTGTGTGCTTGGGTTTTATTTGATAACCAGGGCTGGGCTTTGTTCACACCATTACTGCCCTCTCTCCTTTCTTGCTTGGAACTGGCTGCCATTTGCCAAGGCGCTGTCTCAGGCTATCTAACACAGATCCAGTCTCCTTCCTGAATTACATCTGGAGTGGAACAAAGATGGCAGATAATTCACCTTCTATTAAAGTTAATGCTTGCCTCCTTTTGCTTCCCATGTATGTTGTATAGTCAGTGTGTTTGCATGTTCTGCTTTGTTTTTTCAGCTGTTACAAGTGCAGGAGATATCAATTACTCTGCACACAGAGAGAAGATGGTGACTTGAGGAACAGCTTCCAGTTTACGTGACTCCTCACCTCACTGTCTGCTCCAAACTTTAAATGAATCCTTTTGGACAAGAGTGGCCTGCATGCTATACAACACCAACCGCACGCCTACCATTTTTGGTTGGTGTACTTCTGGCACATCCCCAGCATCTTCAAGTAGTTTATACAGATTTTCCCAAATAAGCCACCATGAAAGAGCAGTATCCCAG
Source organism: Meleagris gallopavo (assembly GCF_905368555.1). NCBI lineage: Eukaryota > Metazoa > Chordata > Aves > Galliformes > Phasianidae > Meleagris > Meleagris gallopavo. The sequence goes on from NC_139410.1 coordinate 12,180,655, forward strand.
TGTATCTTGTGCTTTGTTTATGCCATATTTTAAAGAACTGTTCTAGTAGAAAATTTTGTACAGGTGCTGAGTGACAAAATTAGTGCTAATTTACATAACTATTAAATGCTAGAACAATACAATCTCTTCCAAGCCTAGAGATGAGAGTGAAGATTCTTAAGACAGCAGGAATTAATTTTCTCTAACAGGGCACAACAAGAGTTTCAGCTCTATGCTGGCTCTTTACGAAGTTAATGGACCATAACTGCTACTGATCTGAATGCTTGCAATTCTCCAATGACCTTGAATTACATTTATTTTTAAGTCCTACTTTGCTTACATCCATGCTAAGATGCAGTATTTTGGAGAAGAAAATAGCGTGCAAAGACACGGTCCTTTTTCTAGTATCTCCAAAATATCGAGAAGTTTTGACTACTAACACTGATGTGCAGAGTTCACAGGGAAAAAGCAAAGATGCCAATTAGGTATAAGAAATAATACCAAAGCTTATCAAATTACTCTCAAACTAACACAGACAGCAAAGAAATGATGGAATGTGCTCTAACACGGACTGCATTTCAGTCTAAGCTTCTCCCCACTGAAATTGAGAGGAACATAACCATGGATTACAGTGGTGCAGGATCAGGTTTATACTAGTTTCTATGGCACTTCTTGCAGAATAAGGTGTTACTCAACCTGGATCAACACATCCGAAGCATAACTTTCTGAAGTGCCATAGAGGAAGAGCAAAATAACAGCCTTAGATGAATGAGCAAAGAAAGTGGATAAAAAACCATGACATTTAGGATATTCTCTTGATATGTGTTTAAGAGACTTCTGTGCCAAGAAATTAAGTATGTCACCTACTCATGAAATGGAAGCAGTTTGGCTGCCAGTTGAATGTGTTGTATTAAACAGCCACTCTAGCAACTGTTTTTACTACTAACTTCTTCAGTGATTCTCTTCATCCCAAATTAGTTACCTCTTTCCTTTCATAACCCGTTTATATAAAAGCTCTCTCCTCTCAAGGCAGGTTTTCACAGAGAGTAACAACCATAAACAGCCACAGGTCTGTTTTAAGGCACCGTTCCTGAGTTTCTCTATGGTTCTCATTTCTTAGAGGGTGGCACTGAGTGCTTACAGCCCTGTCCCCTCCCCATGTGTTTGTAAAAGAACCCAGAACTGTATTTCAGTCCTTAAGATTTCATAGCCCATCATTACCTTACAGCACTCATTTAAGTCTGTTCACATACAATTCACTTTCCTACTTTATCGCCTATCCTCTTTCAGAAGTGCACACATAGGAATACTTTTAAGTGATTTGCTTTGAATGGCTTGCTATTAGAAACTGACTTCTTGCCATCATGACGGTGCAACTTCCTTGTTCTTTTTAACCTTTCCTGGTTTTGCTGAACCTGCTTTGCAAAGATTTTGGGAAGACAAGGGTATAGGCTAGATTGTGGAGAATTACCTGCAGACCGCTTCTGAATGAAGGGTGCCATCACACAGCTGCTGTTTGTTTACAGGAGCCTTGCAGAGCTATGATGGAATATGCAGGACATCTATGCACAATGCTGTCAGACATATGCAAGACGCTTGCTCAAAAAATCCTCACCCAATGTCTTCAGGTACCTCAGTCATTTATACCCAGTGCTGTTAGCTTCCTACATTTCTCCTCTCAAGGTGTTTCTAAAGTATGCCCACAGGCAACCATTTTTCAGCCACACCTCCAGACTTATTCACCAAGAGAAAAGCAATGCCTACACTGGGATCGCCTCATCTTATTTTACAAGAACTTTCCTACAAAAACTTATTTCCTCACTTGAATCCTCGTGCCCAAAGGCTCAATCAGTTCAGACTTACAACCCAACACAAGCAGCAACGTTTTTATTCCAAATATCCACAGCTACACAGCGGCCAGATGAGTTTCCCATTCTGCTCTCCTGAGCAATTTCAATATCCATCCTGACAATGCAGAGGATGTATTTGCATTTTGTAGCACACATCTTATTCCCTAGGTTTCACTCAGCATGTCACTTTGTTGATGAATTCTATGGGACATATGCTTTTGTTTTTTAATTTGATCTTCTTGTTTTTAATTTGCATTCAGTTATCTTTTTTCCACAGATCCTTCATCTCAACCTAACCATTTTCTACTGACACTTATTTCTTTCATTAAAATTTTGTTCTGAACAGCTGTTTTGTTCTTTTGCTCATTGGAAGTATAGCTAATACAGCTTTCTTTTCTGTTACTGAGGCGATGTCTCCATGACTTCATTAAATTTTATAATGTTAATTCAAGCCCTTTTGTTCAAAAGCAACGTTTTCCTCCACGATTGTATTTTTAAGCTGTATTTGTAGTTCCTAGTTTTAGCGAGTGATCCTTATGCCTACTTATACACTAAAATCCATGCCAGACCTATGTTTTTTGTAAATGTGACATTTTGAAGTATTTGTATTTATTCCAGCTAATACCTCCTTGCAATAAAAAAGCTAGTTGTTTAGTTTCAAAATATTAATTGACTTCTAAACTATTCCATATTGCATTAACGGGCTCTTCGCTACGAGGAGTTGACTGACTTATTAGAAAAATTGACAGAACCCATCCCCATCTGCCAACCCCAACAATTCCAGAGTATTCTTCTGGGACATCTGGCTTTTAGTGTTCTTTTCAAGCTATGTCCCAGTTGTTGCAGGCGTTTTCTTTGCTCAATTTTCTTTAGTTATTCCCATGGAAATTACAGAGGTGGCCTGCCAGCCACTATCCATGATTTGATGTCACGAACCTTGACCTTTCTGGCTTTTTAAAGTATACTTTTTCAACATAAAGACTCAATTTGGCTAGGATAGGGGCAGCAGTTAGTTTCAGTTGATATGTCTTTCCTCATTAGAAAGCTGTACTAATATTTAACAACTACGTCCCCTTTTTTTTTAAATTCCACTTACATCTATACTCATGATCCTATTTATGAAATTCTTTCTTCCTTTCAGCCAAGTCTTGGATAAATTTAGATTGCCTCAGACACAAGAGCATTTTTTGAACTATGTCTATAGCATACAGTGGACATTTCCCTACCTGCACTGGTTTTTAGTCCCGAGACTCTCCCTGCAGAAGGTATGCACAGATTATTTATGAACTCCAAAAGCTATTTGATAGCACACACACACACAAAAAAGCCTTCAGACATAATACAAGACACAGAGATGTTATTAGCACCACAGCACAATGAGGTGAAGCAACTGAAACAAAGGTAATAGCAAGATGCAACAGAGCACTTCCAGCTTCCTGCTGTGTGCATTTATCACAAACGAGGTGTCCCATTTCAGACTTGGACGCTGTTCTTCCTGAAATACAATGACTTTCCTGACCTCTCACAGATGTTGGCCAGTTTCTATAGCAATCAGTTTTATTTCCTTACAGAGTTAAGTAAAGTTAGTTAAGCAAATCTTAAACTGTTTGATATTGGATTTAAGCTAATCTTTTAATAAGCAAAGCAGCCTGGTTCACAAGCTTGTGCTCTAGCATGTAAGAATGGTCTCTTTTTTCTTTGCCCGCATTTCATCATGGCTGGTTTATTGCAACGTATCTTGAAGGCCTCGAGTAAGACCAGTATTTCCATTAAAACTGATTTTAAATTCATCTGTCAGGACTTAAAAACCAATGAAAACCATATACATACTTCATTTATAATGAGATCACTACATTGGAAGATGCAGACAGATAAGACTTTGCTGCATTTTCAATGAAAATACAGTTGTCAAGATAAAAATCATATTTAAAAAATATCCCTGAGTTACTGATATGACTTAGATGACTAAAACAGAAGAGAAAGTTAATAATCAAGTGCATTGAAGAATATACTGTTTGAATATTATTTATGTTTCATAGGAGTAGGATGATGAAATTAGGTGGGTCATTCGGTTTTGCTCCCTACTTAATTATAATCCTATTTAATTATTGTTAAGACTTCAAATAATCAAGTTGTCTTAGCTTTGCAGCTTTATCAGGTGAATTTTAAAAAAAATACAATATCTATTTTGGCAAAGTTAAACAAAACCCACAAAACCAACAAAAAATAACAAAAAAAAAACCAACCCGTATTTATGAAAATATGTCTGCGAGTGCCGTGTTGAATGAGGTGAAGGATCCTATAGTTTTAACAGTGCTAGAAGGGAGTACTGTGTCATCTGCAATTCCTGCAGTCCACATCAGTAATGTCCCCCTCTGCCTATCACAAAGCACGACTCTGGGCTATAAAAAGATACAAAGGATCCGAGTAGAGCCATGTAATGAAGTCAGCTGGAGAGTGGAACAATGGAAGGTTGAGAGCAGACAGTTATTAAGAAGTTGCTGAGCACCAGGAAGGTCTAGAAGATAACTTGGCAGAAGAGCAGCAGTACTGCAGGACAGCACTGTCGGCATTTCAGAGAAGTACCGTGCCACTGTGTGACCACTGTAACTGCACATGGGTCAACAAAAAGCAACCACAACATCCCATCCCTCAGTTATAACCATGACTGCACTGCTGAGTGAATATAATGCAACATGCTTTCTGATATAAAAGAAGAAAGTAAATCAAATATCTAAAATGAGAAGAAGGACAGACTTCTTGCAATACGGGTGGACCTCATTAAATCAAAGGGATTTAAAGTGAAAAACATAATTGTGATTTATCCAACAAGCAGGGAATCTTGATTTAAATTATTGATTTTAAGCCTTCCTTTTTCATCTGTGCTCCTTGGTTAGTCAATTCCCATAGGTTGGGAACGCTCTGACAAGTTGATTTGCAGCTAATTATAGTCTGCACTAAAAACTGTGATTTCTTTTTGCTAACTAGGCAAAAACACTTTATACATTTTTAAGTAATGTCAGTATATTAATTTCAGATTCTACTAGACAATGGTGAATGATGACTTATTTAATAGAGTATTAACTTTTTCTTGTTATCTGTGGCAAGTCACTTTTGGATGACTTTTTTTGAGATACAATTGCAGAAATCGTGCATTTTGAAATGAACTCAGTAAAATAAAGGCAAAAGCACTCAACTGCAAGAAAAAGCTAATGAAACTTGCTTAGTAATCCATTCCTTCTCTTTGAAGATCCTTATCTCTTACAACATAGGTGTTACAGAAATGTTTCTTTTGATCCAAACAGTTGGAAATGTTTTTGACTTGACTCTGGGGGCTACCTTGTAATTTGTCTGCATAGGGATTCCTGTTCCTGAGTCAATGCTGTTTTCATGCTCTATACTGAAAGTCTTAAGTGTTCAATTATTTAATTTACTGAGAGTGAGGTTAAAAGATAACATAAAGGATCACCACATGGAGCTACCAAAGGAGAGGGATTTTGCAGACCACTTGGCTCTTAGAATCTAGTAGAAACTTACAGTATCTGGAAAAGGAAAACCAACAACTTCATACTTAGAAAAAAAAAAAACCAAAAACTCTAAAACAGCGAAATAATTATGCTCTGAAGAATGTGACAAATTCTCCACTACTGGAAATTTTAATTAATTTAATTACATTTATAAAAGTAACGTGATGGATCAAAATAAAATTCAAAATCAAAATTTAGTCTGAAGCAGAAAGGTAGAGATCGTAGAAGGCTCAGATAAGGCATTTAAAGTTGTCCTTTCTGGCTTCAAATCTAGAAATGGCAGTTGTGCTGCTTCTACCTACATCGTGAAAAAGTGCAAGCTACACGGTTGAGGTGAAGAGAAACTTCCAGCATGACAAGACTACATGGATGTCACTGTACAGAAAAACCATTTCCACAAAACACTTGCAGCTTCCCATTTTTAAGGTGGATGCTACATTCAAGATAGATATTCCTGTGAGCCAATTGCTAGCTTGCTTAATGGTCTCCTCCCAGCCATAGCAATAGAGCTGAACTCATCTACGCAGCCTGAACTCATTTTTTGTCCTGGTAATTAGTTTGTGACATTCTTAGTGTAGTTCCACCCCTTTTCTTGACAAAATGTATGTTTTTCAGTGACAGGAGGATTCCAGAGAAAGTCAGGAATACTAGATTTATTTTGGAATCAGCATTTCTTACCAGAAAGATGGCTGAACTTTCTATTTACAGTCGTGCCAGCAGTGTCCCATCTCAGCATCTGACAGTCTCTGCTTTTGGTTACAGCCAGCTTTTCCATCACCACAGCAAAGAAAAAGTATGGAGACACAAGATTCTTCTGAACAAGGCTGCCATTGGCAAGCCTGTGATTTACATTAAGACAGACTTTCATACAAACAAGTTCAAAAATAAAACTATGAGCAAATAGAGCAATTTCAGCTTAGTATCCATTCCATGCTTCTATCAGGAAAACATTCTGGATTACACCAAGAAAACTGTCGTTAAAAATAGTTTAAGAAATACTAATGTTTTTCTGGCTTCCACACCCCTGTCATGCTCCTCTTCCCAAAAGAGGAGACTAAGGGGTATAAGAATCAAGCCATTCTCCTCCTAAGCAGGGGGGATTTAACACTGCTTAATAAAACCATTCAGCACTACTTAGCCTTAGCCCCAGGGCAATACGCAAGCACCGAGCGCAAAGAACTGTATCTCTCTTGCAAAGCCTTCCATTCTGTCTTTCTCATTTTGCTTCTTTTCTACAGATGGAACAGCACAATGCAGTGTGAGCTGAAGACCTGCCACTCTCCTGCCACAGCCATTTATCATCCAATTCAGATGTTTGGCTCTGTAGACATTTCCAAACAAAGTGTACAGACTGGCACTATTTTAGCTTGAAACTTAACTAGGTAACTCATCTGGCCGCTCACTAAACCTGTCACATACAAAGCCTTCCTCCAAAGGCTGCTGCCTCCTGTTTTCTGCCGTTAATTAAAAACGTAACCTTACACAGGAACAGATCCTGCATTCAAAGGCGAAAAGGGTGTCACTGAGCTCAGTGAGACTGCAGCACTGGATCTGCTGTGGAATACACTGAGAAGGCAAGCACACACAACACAGCAGAATTCCGCAGATATGGTTAATACCGCATCTGAATTTGGCCCATAATATCTAGTCTCAAATTAGCAGCTTCAGAGAAAGCCAAAGAAATACAAAAGGGCAAAGCAGCAATGCTGTTTAACGCTGAGATTTTACAACCCAGTGCAAAGATGTGCAGATGCTGCTGACAATCTTCCCCTTCATGTGCCTTTGCACTGAACGGGGTGGTGCCTTCAGGCACCGCATGTTCATAAAGCTATTTGGCAGATGATCTTTCCTGCCTGCTCAGTGGGGAGGAAAACCAAAGCTTGATTTGTCTGTCCATACACACGCTGGCATGGCTTCTGCTGGCTTCAGGTAAGCAGAGCAGTTTCACTGTGCAGGTCCCACTTCCTCCTGACGCTGCACAGATTCCCTCCTCACTCTCCTCCAGGGAAACCAGAAGCAGCCTCAGCACTTTCCTTCCTGGTGTTGTGCCATGCCAGAGAGGCAGGCAAAGGTCAGAGCCTCCCAGACTCAATGCTGTATTGCAATAAGAAACTGTTTCCCAGCATCTACAGCCCTCATGTGATCCTCCTTAAATCTCTCTTATTAAGCTGGATTTAAGTGGATAAATTCATAGACAATTATATGCCACCTCCATACCATATACAGCTCAGTGGTTTGACCAAGATGAGGACAGGACAAGACAAGGAGGACATGAAAATCACAACTACGGGAATGCTGGGGAGAAGAATGGTGTTCTTTGAGAAAATGCTACCTCAGTAGCCCCACCTATTTCTTTCCTTTTCCATCTCCCTCTCTGTCTTCTGATGCTGTACATTACAGTAGTGTTCAAGATGCTCCACTGAGAATAGATTGGCAAATAGGTGGCTTTTACCTGGATTTCTTTACACTCCTGGGCATTCAGCCATGAGAAAAAAAGAAATCACTCATTTCCATTAATGGCTGGCAATGAGACTGCATCCACTTCTGGATGTAGACTTCACTGTAGTGATCCAGTCATTTGTGACTGTCAGGGCCTAATTACTGCAGTAACGTGAAACTGCAAAACTTACAAAATGTAAGCATAAAACACAACAGCCAATTGCTCAATTGCAGGCACATCCAAAGCCAGTCTATCCCAAAGCTCTGCTCCTGTCCAGATGGAAATGCTCTTGCATACATGAAAATGACAAGGCCTACATGTGACAGTGCGAGCCTTCAGGTTGGGCACTGCACATAACCCATCTGATGTACATTCCATCTCACTGCAGCATAATCTTCTTAGCCACTGAGAACAACATTCTTCTCACACTGATCTCCAAAAGCTTATTGAATGTCTGGATGACTTCCTAAATGGTGAGTCCCAGCCAGCTAAATGCTCAAACCCTTCAGAAGAGCTGTGAAGAGCTGAGAGAGTCATGTTTCCTTTGAATTGAAGTTTCAGGAAGAACACTGAAATTTATGATTAGACAGATTTACCTTGAAAATATGCAGGTTGCTTCAGTGAACCATACACCCAGGGGACACACTGAGGATGCAAAAGGACTGGAACAGATGGAATACACAGAACACTTTGCTGCTACATCAAGTAAGTGTGTGCCTGCATCCGCAGTACTCTGCTCACTACTGGGTATTCTAGCTCAAAAAGGAATATTGGTGATACAAAGAGAGTTCAGGGTGATGAAAGTTACTTCACTGGGAAATTTTCATTTTTAAAGACTGCAAAATTAAGCTGATTCATTGGAAGGAAAGATGAATAAAAGGAGATATGATATGGGAATGTGAAAAATGGCTGTAGAGAGTTACACTGGGCAGCAATTGCTACTTTATTCTTGTAATTCAAAAGGAAGCAACCAACATGTTTAAAGTAGATTTAAAAAAAAAAAAAAAAGGGACTACATTGAAGTACAGAGAACCAACCTGCAAAAAATCCCTGCTACAACATGACAGGATGACAGAAGATGTGAGTTTTGAAGGACCATGAAAGAAGACGTTTCTTTAACCAACACAGTAAGACACAGCTATAAAAGTGCTAGAAAAGCCAGAAAGTGCACAGGAACAAGAAGTTCCAAAACAAAGGCTGACAAATACTGTTGTTTGAAGGCAGTAACTAGACTACAGACACACTTTTGGTTTAGAAATCACACATTAAAAATGCCTACAAACATCTAATAATTTTTTTTGGGTGTGAAAAAGCCTCTATGCATAGGTTTTCAAAAGTAAGATATTCTTTTTATTTTCATGTTGAATAGAACACAGCATTACATATTTGTCAGTCTACCTTTGCTGTAACTCCTATGAATGCAAACAAACCAATGGAGAAAAAAAGAAGAAAAAGAGGCTATTCATTGATTTCCTAAATGTCAGCACAACTTCACAACTAAGAATCTCTTCATGCTTATTTTTGCTTTGTTTTTAGAAATTACCTGATTTGGAGGTCCACGAATTGGACTGTGCAATCTCGTAAAGGTTTTTCCCAGTCCCCTGGTTCTACAGGGAGAATTTTTTTCTGTTTTTCTAGCTTTCTTCCCACCTTCTCTTCTGGTGTTCTCTCAACCTGTTTTCTAGCTTGCTACATCTTATGCTGTTTAGAAGTCCCATAGAAACAGGACTGAAATCTGTGAAATGCTTTCTTTTTGTTATATCCCACTGGTTTCAGACTAGAATTACTTTTGACTGAGTTGGATAAGAATTAAAAATTGAAAAAGCCTTCAGAGGATTGGTTCTTATTTCCACAGGGTTCAGTTAGGCACAGAGAAGCTCTACTGGAATAGGACTTCTACTCAGTGGGACTTTGCAGCAACATGGGACTTCAGTAGCTGTGATTGCTGCAGTGGAGACTTTCCACAGCAGTACTCCATCATTGCCAGATGGATTTCATCACTATAAACTCTGTTACTTATGCTCTGCTGTGACTGTTGTAATCACTACAGAGCCAGTTTCCTCAATGTCACGTTTTCTACAAGCAGATCACGGCTCTGCTGACATGTACAGTGAGAGAGACTTTCTCTTTTAAAACTAAAAGTTCAAATTATTAGGACAGTTATAAAGACAGCAATACATCAGCAGAAAAGGTGACAAGATGAAACTGCAATATAATGTCTCATGCAAGAGCCAGGGATTAGGCTGATTTCCCTACACACTGGAGGGAGGGTGAATCAGAGAGTGTGTGGTACAAGGCTTAGCACTGTACCTGGGTAAAGATGCATACTGCCTTTCCATCCCTTCGAAGTGGAGACTGTATGAGCTCCCATCTGGACCTTTTCCAGGAACCTGTAGAGAGGAGAGTAATTAGAGATGAAGATCAATTATGCACCCCAGCTACTAACAATGCATCTCAAAACGATAAGCAGAGAACACATGATGCTACAATATGCCAAAATCAACAGAAGAAAGGTAGGAGCTCAAAGAAGCTCCAAATCCCATACGTAATCTTATCACTGCTAACAGGAAAGGCTTCTGTATCAAAGAGCTGTTTAGAAGAGGTACAATCTTCAAGATTCTTCTTGTTTGTTTGCATGCTAGCTGGGATACTGTCTCCCCTTCCCTGATTGGCTTTCTTCCTAGAATTCAATAACATGAGGAGCTAATCTAAGTAAGCATACTACTTCTGATTCCTGCAGTGTAACTCCTCGAATCAAAGCAAGCATCTCAGTACCAAGTTTGCTGTTTTCCTCCACTGTGTGTGCTTTTCTCAAGTATAAAACACGATATAAACAGGCATTGCTTTCAATCTTAACACAAATCCAGAAACTTCCCTTAACACCACTGCAAATCTAAGTATCCATCTGGGACTTATGTGCATCTGGTGTGCTCTGGTGCTGTTTCAGAAGCGAAGCATTAGTGCACACAGTTAAAATGCCAGCCCACTACCTGGTTTGTTTGAAGATGGCAACTGGAGTTGGCTAGAGAGCAAAATTCTAAGCTGGAAGTCTCCAACTGGAGTACAAAATGGTGAACTTCTATGCTTTTAGCACACAGGAACTCTCCCAATTTCACTCACTCAATGCCTGCTGATGGCCCAAAGTGTTAAGAGCCTTGTTAAAATGGAGCTATTAGTCTTTTTCTCCATAAATGCAGGAGGCTCTGACTGCATTCAGTGTTTCCTACATTAGTATGTGTTTCTATTCCGGTGCTGCTAGAATCAGCAGTTTTATAAAGCAATATACTAAGAGGCCATTTAAAATCCCCTTCCCTTTTACAGATTAATGGCAGAAAGGAAGATTTAATGCCTTTTCAAACATTTTTAACAATTCATTAAAAAGAAAAGAATAAATCACACAAAGCTTTCTGCAAATGCCTGATTATAGAAAAACAAACAAAAATTAACATGTGCTGCACGTTCCACAGGTTAGAGCACATTTTTGTCAGCCTTGTAATTTACACACGATAAGTCATTTTCACTGTGGAGATTTAAAAGCTATAATGGGACAGGTAGTGCACTCAAGTGTAGTAGGTCTTATCTAGTTTCACACAGTAATTTTGTGTACAATCTCTCCACTACATACCCATTACATAAGTCCAATGCAAATAAAGGCATCATCCCTTCCAGCTCCTACCAAAGCACAGGAATTATGCTTGACAAATACCATCATGCGCCTTACCACTCACCAAGCATCCAAGACACTCATAAGAGGAAAGATTATTCAGCACAGGCTTCTTGCTATCTCCCCTTTTATCCAAATCAAAACAGGAAGGAATCCTTGTGGAACTGATGGCCACAGGAAATAACCACCTCTGATTTGAAATGATCCCTGCGTTAACAGTGCCTGACTTCGGGTGAGTGAAAAATAACAGTAATTGCTCTACATTTCAAAAGGAGGGCAGCAGGCTAAATTGATCATTCATTCATTTTTTCCACCAGTAGAAGTGACACGTAGAGAGAATGGACACATGCACTTGGGCTGAGTCACGGCCGCTTTGGCTGCTCTCACGCTGCTAATTTGATCAGGTTGTTAATTTCCCTTAATTCACCAGGTACAGTGGTTAGAGAGGAACCTCCTAATTTCTGCTTTTTATGAAGAATGAGGAGGGAAAAATCCCAATTTTTTTTGCTTTGCAAAAAAGCCATGTAGGATACAGCCTACCTGTGTGGCAGCAGTGAGGTTATTAATTATGTGCAGCAGCCAGATGTTTATGAGTAGAATGATGTGCACCCATAGCCCTGTGCAAGCTTCACGGTGATTACTTTCACACCTACCACGAGCAGCAGCAGCCAACATGAAGGAACAGATTTAGAATTGTTCAGCAGCGATCCCAAAACTTACACTACTCACAAGAAAGTACAAAATATTTACATTGCAAGTCCTTTTAACAGCCTGAAAACGCCCTCTTCTGATGTATTTCCTGCAGACCAGCCAGAAGGAGGTCCCCCCAACGGCTCTGTTTGTATATATGATTTGGGAACCAGTTACCATAGAAACCCCAGGTGGCGGACACAGGGCTTTTGGTTCCATCAAGCTGCTCTGTCTCCCCATCCTATATAAAACCCCAACGCTCTGGAAAGGCAAGCTCTGGCTCTCTGTCGCTAATTAAAGACTCAGCCATTTCTTCTTTTCTTCCCCCATCTGTCCATGCAGCAGTAAAAACATAGCATCGCTCAGCTGAGAGCAAAACAGTGCCTAAAATAAAATACTACCCCGACGAGAGAGAAGTTGTGAAAATAGAAGCACCTTCCTCATCCAAGTTATTTATGCTTTAGATTGAGTTCAAGCAACAGTTCTCCTTGCTCTCTCCACAACTTATTAAGCTAAAAATTGGCATTAAAGATACTAATTAGCAAGATCAAAATATTACAAGCTTGTCCTCCCTCTCACCAGACAGGAAGCACACAGCTGGGGGCTAGGACAAGGGCGTAGATTTGAAGCACATCTTTAGTGATTTTAAAGTGATTAGGAAAGAAAACAACAATTGTAGTAGAAGAGTTAAAGCCTGGCCGTCCCACTCAGGCCAAAGGGACGCTGAGCATGCAGTGGCAAGTGTGGTGCTGGAGCTGGCAGAAGGGGTATTGCTCAGCTCTTGCTATCAGCACCCAGCAGCACTGGGAGAGCATAGCAATCGTGTTTCACAAACATACAGTAATGCACGATAGAAAGAATGATTGGAAACACACATCTGTATTTTTAAATTAACTACATCAACTTAAAAAAAAAAAAAAAAGCCGTCATTATGAAGAAATCATCTCTTAGTGCAGAGCGGCCTCAAATAACTAACAAGCAAAACATGAATATGCAAAAATAACGGGGGAGAGATAAACACAGAAACAGCCATCATCCCATCAGTGCAATTAAAAGAGCAGCAGCATGCCTAAATTGAGGAAAGGAAAAGTTATCTGTATTAAAAAACAACAACAAACAATTCACAAAACTCAATCCACAGGCAGCAGCAGGAGCAGGGAGAGAAGCAGGGGAGCAGGCTGGGGCTCCTTCAACTCCAGGACAAATGCAGTATACACTTGTTGCAAGACAGGAACCTGTAGGTTCTTAATTTCCCATTCCTACTCAAAAGAATAAGCAACTGTAGAGAAAACAAAACAAAGTTGTACAGGTGTCAGTGAAGCTGTTCCTTTGTCAAACACAGTAACTGCAGGGTGCTTCAGAGAAGTCTTGTAAGGCACAGAAATAAGCAAACAGCAAGCAACCTCCTAATTCTTCCAAGGTTAAGTTCCCAGGAAAAAAAAGAAAGAAATTAAAAAAAAAAAAGTGGACACACGTAGATCAAACCAGAGAAGAAATGTCTTAGGTCATTCAAACATTTGTGTGTATGCTGTATGGCACAAGTAGAGTATCCCTACAGGGAGGTATCTTGAAATAAACCGAGGATTTGCCTATAGGAAAGTGCTGGGTTTGCAGAAGAGAAACATAAGCAGAAAAAGATGTAGCTTGAGGCTACCTTGAATACTATGCAGAAGAATGTGAGAGGCCATGTTTTTGCCTGGAAGATGCTGCATTTTGTTTCTTCTCACCTGCCTCACACTGGCTTCCACCTGGAGTATATACTGCAGGCTAAAAGCAGCAGTGGACTGGACAGTCTCCTGTGCCCCTTCTGTATGGAGCAAGGCATCCAGGGTTGGAAACAGCCGTTGTGGTATGAACGACAGTGAGCACGTGCATGGTGGTTCTCCATAAAAAATGGCATGATACTACTGTTGTGTTTTACATGACTGACAAGCACTACAAGACACGATCCAGCCCAGGAAGCCTGCAGAGTGAGGCATGTGCTCCCCTATCACCCAAATGCTTTGAAAATCCCATCCAGTTCTGCCTTTTTCCTGCAACTCTGTGTATAAACATGGCACACGGTGCTGCCGGATTGCTTAGCACATTTTTCAATAGCCTTGTGATCATCTGTTAAAGGACTTGATTCAGATGCTGGCTTGACCTCTGTTCTCAAAGCTCTTCTTTTGTCTGTGAGCGTTTCTAATCACATGGGTTGAGATTCAGCATGCCAAAAAGAGCTATGGTATAACGGAATGTGCCCTTTAACCTCCAGGTCTCCCCTCTGCTGAGACACAGTTGGTTTTTGTTTTCAATTAAGTGAAAACTGAAGAAAAACTCAGAGAGGTAAAAGCAGATTTGTTCTCTACCCCAGCCCCAATGTTTCACTCACAGGTGAAGAATCAAAATCCATCAATTTTATTTTTTGCATTTCAACAATCTGCCTGGCTCTAGTGACTGCCAGTGGATTTAGGACAATCTGACACACTAACATTTTATTTAGCTGCTAAAACAGAGGTGAGTTATGTACGGCAGTAAACTGCATATTCCATGTGAAATGGATGAAGTTGATCCAAGGGGTCTTCTTAATTGCTTGCTGCTATGATATCCTAATCATCCCACCCTTCAAGACCTCCAGCATTTCCACAGAAAACATGTTTTCCTCCATCCAGACTTTTTATGTTTTGCATCAAAAGGTAAAAATTAAAAATTCTAGCAGTGTTCACAATTCAAAAGAATTTTCCCGATGTTTTCCTTACATACACAAAGAGGGATGTATTTTGCTTTCCTGGTTTTGCAATGAAAGTTGAAACAGTGATTTTACGTTATTATAACACTCATCATTTCTCCCTCTAATTTGGATGGTTTTTAATAAAGCTCCATTGATTCCACTGAAAGAAATCCCTCCTGGCAAAAGCAGAACACACACGCTGATTGCTAAATATGCAGCAATTATCATATTCAGCAGCACACTTTAATATCTTATTTATAGATGTATCTATCTATAATTTGCTTTAATTAAGTTGCATTGATTTTAATGACAGAAGCAGTCCTCAAAGAAGAGTCTAATGCTATATGAGCCCATCAACACTGCTTTACTATTGTTTGGATGTAAGGCGGCATCTTTCGCACTTCCTTTCGATAGTCTTAGTAGTGCTTTTCCTCACTAAGAGGCTGCAATGGAAAACCAAGACAGTGCTTCACAGGAACCCTCAAAAGCACCTCCGCTGGAGAGAATGCACTTTCAGCTCCCTGGTACATATTGAATTTCTACATAGGACAGTTTTAAAGACTAAGGAAGGAAGCAACACCCTCCCAGAGCTGCAAAAACCTTGCATTTCGGTTCCTTCTCCATTTTATAGACATCCTGGGAGTGTGGTTGTTGGAGATCCTCAAGTCATGGTCTTGAAGGTTTGTTTTGAGTAGTCTAGCAACTAATTTAAATTTATATTTCTTTTCTCAACAGAAAATAGAGAGAAGGTGAACCAACAAATGTCTGTGGATGCCAGTTCATAGCCCAAGTATGATTTTAAACACTTTTAAAGTTCTTTTTCTGGGCTCAGTCGCAGGATGTGTTGAGCCTCCTTTCTCTTGAGCACATAGAGTCATAAGGTTGGAAGGGACCTACAAGATCATCTAGTCCAACCTTCCTCCCACTACTGTTGCTACCATGCATACATACACTTCTTAGAATTTGATACGATGTTCTAGTGTTGAAGTTGTTCCAAAACACCACTTGATGCCATTAGAACTGTGGCTAACTGTCAAAATGCATCTCCAAGATCTAGAGGGAGGTATAGCTGCAGTCCAAGCAGAGTCTCACAGCCTCGGTTTGTGCTGGGTGCCATCACATACCTTGGCCCTGATTCAGAAGAGCACACTAAATGCTGATGACGGTGATTTGTTTTAATTTCAATAGCATTTGATTCTTCTTGGAGGAATTCCCAAAGCAGACATACACCTGCATCTCCCAGTAGCTGTATCTTCTTTTTGGATGAAAATACAGAGAAAACATCAGTATCTCTGTATCCTGTACATGTTTTCACACACTCAAACAACATTCCAGTGATGATGACTTAGACATCCACATCTCTGAGGTAACCCCATAAGATATTACTGGTTCGTATAAATTGAGGATCTATCTCAGAGACTATTGAGTAGCTCTGTAACGTTACTTATGCTGATTTCAGTGCATCACTCACTCCTAGTATTTCCTTCTTTTCTAATGAGAAAAATAAGTGCTGGCTTTTTAAATCACCACCTTTTGGAATATATCAGCACTAATTTTATAAGAATTGTTCATGTTAAAATGCAAGGGCATGATCTCCAAGGAAAAGCACCAACGTAGTTATGCAAGTACATTTTCAGTTTCTGGTCATCATTTTTCATTCACTGATTATTGCTTAAGTGTTGATTAATAGTTATGTTCATGCTGCTAGAATGCATTTCCCCTGGGTGAGAAAAACAACCCTGTCTAAAGAAAAAAGTGATAGTAATCAAACCATCCTTCCTCTTCCCAATAAGAAACACAGATGCATGCTGCAGAGTTACTGATGATCTTAGCTTTGCTGGTGAGTAGTTTTGAACATTTTCGCTTAGAAAATCAGTTGCATGAAGCCTAAACAGCACTTGGTCAGTTAGACTCCTAGGCAATTAAATGTTCCCTTTCTCTCTGTATATATTACACACACACACGTGCACATTTATAGTCATCCCTTCTCCCTGTGCGATGAGCATCAGGAACACTGATGACAGCAGTGTTCCACACTGGAATTAAGCAAGGCTGATTATGTCAGGATTTACTTCACCCCACTAATGCCCTACCTTGTTCAAGGAGGTGAAACTAATGGCTTAGAATTAGAGAGAGAGGAAAATTCTTTATAAAGGCAATAGACTGAGGAAAACACAAACACAGATGGGAACTTTAAAAGGGAAGCAGGCTGTTCCCATAACAGTTTAAAAACATGGCAATTGCCTTAGCTCTGTAGAAAACAAGCTCTCAGCGTTTGCTGTATCTCACAACACAAACTAGAGAGAAAATAGCAAAGATGGAGGTGTAGCCAAAAATGCACAGCCCCACAAAGATAATATTCTGCTTTCTGAACCCTAGCTCCGTGATCCCTGATCCCTGGTGCAGGAGGACTATCGTTTCCTCTGACCATGCAAAATGAGATCATTTCCTGGCCTGTGTCCTTCTCTGTGGGTGGCTTCTTCTTCCATTAGTTGGATAATATGTTTTGGTTAATTCCACCTCTTAATTGTCTTTAACGAGCACCAGATTTGCAACACCCTCACTTGCAAACCTCTTCTCAAAGTACAGAGGCAAACAGAGGCCCTTGAGCTGAGCACAAAACTTGAAAGCAGCAAAACAAAAAAAACCTCAGCACGTACCGGCATTGATTCTTTCCGACTACAAGGGGGCATTTCAATTGCTCTTCCACTGAACCAGGCCAATGTAATTAATTTCTTCCCAGCTGCTAGAGAGAATAATTTAACTGTTCACTGAGATACATTCGTGATGCAATACACACAACACGCAATACATACATGTGAATGCATTTTTTAAAGTGCATCTCTCTTAGTTGTTTTATGATACTATGCACCATTCCTCCCCCTGCATCAAATGAAACTGGTCCTTCTGCCTCAGCTTCTGTTTGAAACTCAGCTGCTTCATGTTCTTCCCAGTTCTGCATTCTTTGCTTCTCTTCTCACTGTAATTAGTTTACAAGACTACTTATCCAGATGATTACTGCTTTTAAATGACAGTCATCTTTTCTTTTACTCCAGTTCATTGTTGTGTATCATTTTGTCTTGCTATCTGAATACCCAGTTCTCTAAAGCATTTTCTCATTATGTTATCTCCCGATATAAGGCATTTTGAAATACTTCATGAGAGACACTGTACAAAGTAAATTGAATTGAATTTTCTCTCAAAGTCAGGGGCTTTCAGCATCTTTCTCTAGCTAAGTCAGCAGAGTTCTTGGCACTGGTGCCAGGGTGTAATGGCCATTCTATGCTGCACAGATACAAGCTTGTGTTCTTTTTAGGGAAAACGAAATGACAGTGTCAGAACCTGGAAAGCAAACAGGGGACAGATCAATACTTCCACTTACGTTGAGGATGGCAAATAAAAATGCTTGGGGGTATTTTTGAGGTTTTAAGCATGCACATAAGGATAATGCCATTTTGTCCTACCTACCTACATCTGCTGTTGGTGCTGAATGCACTTGCGGGGGGTACGTGCATGCGTATGCCGGCACAGAAAGAGGGAGGGAAGGGGGAAATAGCATGGCATGAAACTAAATTGCAGAGCAAGTAGTGGAAATAGACAGTGAAAAGCTTCCTGCAGGCAGGCAGCTTCACAGGGGAGAAAGAGCCTTTCATTGTCTATAAAATCATGCCTTGCTGGAGGTCCTCAAGAGTAGAAGGGGTAGCGCCTAAAGGCAGTAAATCTCTCGCTGTTGTATTATTACATTTTAAACACTTAGCTACTGTACAAACCAGCACACTGCTTCAAGAGAAGAAAAGAAGGAAGAAAAGGGGAAAATGAACAAAGGGAAGAAGCGGAAGATGGCAATAAAATTGGGAAATAGCCCCCCACCACACCTTTCCCCAAGAATAGTTCACATCAAAGAGAAAGAGCAGAGTGAATGGTCACGGAGTTAAAAGTTAGCCTCAACTCCTTCTATTGTGACTTGACACCACTCTGGAAGAGTATTGCTAGAATGTGAATGGTTAGCTTGTAGCACAGGCTATTAAATCCACCGTAATCCTGTTAAACACAGACACCACTAAAGAGAGGCGCTCTCTCAGTGGCATTATGACAAAAGCTCTCCACACTGCAAATTCAATATGGTTAACAAAAAAAAAGTCCCAAACCTGGATTAATACTGAGCAAACAACATCAGCATAAGCAGGCTTAGGGAGAGGAATTGCTTTCCATATGCTGTGGCATCAGGTTCCTCCGGATCCTCAGATACCAGCCTGTAAATGTTACAGACATTGTTTCTCCTGCTTGCAACTGCTGTTGGGTGGCGACCTTCTTTGCTTGCTGATACCAATTTAGCAGTTGGTACAGTGTCTCTGTGATTTGGTACTGTCTGTTGTTTGCTGGTACCAGATGGATACCAGATGGGTAACTGTGGGCAATGGTTCCTCTGTGTTCCAGTCCCAAAATCACTGCCTATAGGGTCAGTCTCGTCAGTTGACTCCTAAATGGCACTTCAAAGCACCATTCTGAAAAACCTCAACATCTGTTCCTTACTCCTAATGACCTTAAAAAAATGTTGTAGACATACTTTCCTTTAGCCAGGAGTTACTACGCATCTGCAGGAAAAATATAACCTTGCAGATGCTCACAGCTGTCAAACTCACTCCTCGCTAATGGCAGCTCCAGAAGCCACCACCTCAGCTCTGAAAGTCCGCACTGAATGTGAAGTGTAATCAATACGTTCTTTTCTGAGGTAGCCCCACAACGTAGGACTTGAGATATTTCAAGGCATTTGTCAAACATTACTTTCAGCAGTGAAGTGGAAGAACAAGAAAGCAAAAAACTGAAAATGCCTTTGAAAGGCAGCTGAGATACTTGAGGGCCAAACGCAAAGCGGGGAGCAAAGTGAGGAGTGAGAAAGTGATGGAAGAGATCTGCTTTAAGTATTAATCTGCAATTGGTCTTTCAAGATGTTGACTAAGTCATCAAAGTTTAGACAGGAGCTGAAAGGCCAGTAAACAGCTGAGAATACTGCCTATTGACATTATCTCCTATGTTATTTCATACAACTGCTTCTGAGAAAGGGAAGAAAGTTTATTTAGGACACTATGGGAGCATTCTGGTAAATTCTCTATATGCACTACAGGAGAACACTCTCAACAGAAAAATACAGCTGACATCAAAGCATATTCCCCACCCCCTGTCTTGTTTCATAGAGAAGTTATGATAAACAGGTTATGTGTTCCCCAAGGTTACCATGGAAACTCATTCTTTTCAGGCCATCATTTGCAAAGGTAAAATTTGCATTAAAATGTGATGGAATTTGATTTTGTGCATGTGTGTGTGAAACTCAAGTGGGGTCATGCTACTACGCAGTATAGCTATTATTTCTAACTCAGGAGCATACGCTGAAGGGAGAGATCTATTAATCCGTGTAAACACCTCAGTGACCAAATTACAGTTTAATTGCTAACTTGACAGGTATCTTCCTAGCACATTAAGAGAAATACTTTGAAAATTAGCTTCATATGCAAATGTAAATGTTAATACTGATTCACTGGTGGGTACCACCAGATAGCATTTTGTTAAATTCCCCTATAATCATTCCACAGGAAAGATTGAATTTAGATTGTCAGAATGACTTCGTTTTGATGATGGCAGACCAGGCATAGAAGGCACAAGCATGTATTTCAAATTACACATTTTTATCTTATCTTGAAGGAGTTATCATCAAATTATAAATGTAATGGGATATAGACATGCTTAATGCAATACAAGTAATTTCTGGGTCTCCTCAGAACATGCTTTGCTTGCCTTGTTTTGAATTACATCTTGCACCTTCTAAGTCATAATTTCAGTCCAGGTTTCTTCCGCTATGACTTTTCTTGAAATACTTGATGGTATAAAGCACACATCCAATCCTGGCCTCCCAAGCGTCCATGCTCCTTCAGAGCCACTGCCATTACTTGTCAGGCACGGAATTGGTCTTCCTAACACAGCAGTGCATTACTTATACTGGTAATGTTGGCAGCCATTATTACCAGATTATCAAGAAAACAAATGAAAGGACTGACAAAAACCTTAGGATTACTCACTAGATGGTGCTTTAGAAGAGATACCAGTATTTGTCCTTCTTCTCAGTTGTATGTATTCACAACACATGTACAATCTAATATACTACTCAATGAAATCTATGATATTCTGGGGCACCGGACTATGTACATATCAGCTGTCTTGAATAGCAGACTTCTTGAAGACAGGACATATATTGCTCATCCAAAGGCAGACAACCCAGTATCATTTGGATTACAGAAGACGTAACACCTTAAATTATACAGGACTTACGACATGCAGTTCAGCTGGAATGGTTTCTATTTAATACTGGGAGACATGGCACTTTACTCAGAGCAGGTTGTTTGAAAAGTAGTAGAACCAGACAGCAGTATTCATAATTCTTGCTTTCTTACAGTTAATTAATATAGTCGAACAGCAAGTGTCTCAAAAAAAGTCAAAATCAGCCCTCCAGATTAAGTAGCACAGTGTAGGTATTTCATCAAAAATTTTTGTACTGGCAAATTCCTGCTTACAAATTCAATTTACTAATATAACCAAGAACATTAAAGGTGGTGTTTAAAAAAGCAAACAATAAAATAAATCAATTTCTATCTTTTTCAGAACTTCTCAAAACTCGGCACATTCAATAGAAAAACCGTGTTTCAGTTGGATTCCATACTGAGAAAGAAAAAAGGGGTTAGGAATCCTTTTTACAAGTGTTCTTTGATAATAAGAGACAAGGCTAAAAGTTTAAAAGAATTGGTCCTGAATAGAAAAGCCAAACTCACGTACAGCATCAGCCTTACTGGGTAAATGGCATTCTCGTTCCCATATTTTGTACTTTATTTTAATGCAATCTTGATATTAGATTAGCATCTGCACTACAGACCTCAGACTGGGAACTAATAAAGTTATCCACCCAATCTCTCAGTGTCTGAGTCAGTGACTTTCTTTTTCATTTTAAATAATTATAACATAGTCTGTTTGCTGAGAAAAAATAGAGCCTTTATATATTCATAGATAATTGCTTATATCCAGCAACCAGTGATACATTCTAATTGCTTTTCACACCTTGGCTGTGAAGATATCTTGAACTTTTTAGTGTTTTTAACTGAAAGACAACAGCATAGCCAGAACACTGACACCTTGGCTGCTGAAACTGTGCCTATGATGTAATTTAACAAGCAGTTCTTCTAATGCATTTTGCAGTGAGGAACTCCAACAAAACTTAAGACCCGAGGCCTACTACTTAGATCTTATGCTGCAATAATAAGAAGTGCTACACATATACAGCGTAAGATTTCAATCCAGAAGTCAAAAGTAATCAAAAGTCCATCATTTCAGTTGGCTTCTGTCACATACTTAACTACAAAAAAAAAAAAAAAAAAAAAAAAAAGATCTGTACCCTGTAAAAACCTCAACAGCTTACTTGTATTGCTTGACCCAGCTTCTTTCAAACTTAACCCTGTTCTGCACACTCTGGGCAACTGCTTCAGTTTCCCTCTCTGAGGTCATTCTACTTTCCATTATGGTAAACGGTCAAATTTTGCAGTACTTTGTCAAAATCATTATGTTTCAGTGGAATGTTAAAAATAGCAGGCAAAACTGGACAATGACCAGCATCTCTTGGCCACAGGTTGCTATCTCCCCAACAGTACTAGGCAACTCTTTGGATCAACAATATTTTTGAGAGAAGAGATTTCTTTTTAATCAGCAACATACTGAACAAGGATATAACCCAGGGAGACTAAACTTGAGAACTCAAAAAGAAGTCAACCATGTCAGCATCTATTTGAAAAATTTGAAAAACACACTGAATCCCCGGTAGGAAAGGCAGAGTCTCCAGCCTGTCCTAAGAAAAAGGGTCAAGTACGAGGCCTGGTTTCAGGTCCAATTGAATAAATACCTTAACTACACACTTAGCTTCAGCCATGAGTTTCAATAGCATTACAGACTTGTACAGATTTAAAAAAATCAGTGCTGTTGTAACTGGGGCCTCCTTCCAGAAATTGAAGCAGGCCTTTTGCTAATAGCCTGAGGAAGAGGAGGTCAATTTTGAAAGGAAACTACTTTTTTTTGCCCTTGTAGTCAGACCCATGAGCAGCTGTATTTGATTCTACAGTATGTGGGGCACTGACTTGCTGGAGGTCGGGACTAAGCTGTCATGCAGAAGTACATTTCACTGAAGGCAATGGAAGGTTCAAAGTGCAATGTATGAGCCCTAGCAACCCTTGGTGTTAAAATTTCAATTCTCTTCTACCTTTACCACATGATGCTGGTCTGAGATTTGACAGTGCACACACATGTTCAAGGCAAGTGGCCACATAGTCACGTGTCTATATGGGGATTAACAAGTAGCTAGACGACTATTAAAGCCTATGCTGGCAGAAGCTTGCCAAAAAGAAGCAAATCACAAAGACCCAGTGACCGTGCTGCTCAGAATTGCAATGCCGCTTTGCAC
Source organism: Meleagris gallopavo (assembly GCF_905368555.1). Classification (NCBI taxonomy): domain Eukaryota; kingdom Metazoa; phylum Chordata; class Aves; order Galliformes; family Phasianidae; genus Meleagris; species Meleagris gallopavo. Next base: position 12,204,009 of record NC_139410.1, read on the forward strand.
AGGCCCACAGGCCAGTTTGCAGCCTAACTCTGAACGTGCTATCGCTGTGCCCATCCAGCTGTGCCCTAAAGGATAAAAGTTGCAGAGTCAATTCCTGTCTGTGTGCACAAGAGCAGTCCACCACGCTGTACGGCATGGATTACTTGTTCTCCTCATCAATATAATTACCAATTAGAGGTTTGTTTCCTGCCTTCCAAAACATACTGGCAAATTAGGAAAAACATATAAAACAGAAAACCTCTGGGGCTCTTCTCAATGTATCAACATGATCTGTGTCGGCTGTTGTGGTCTCTGTGATACCACAATCAAGTTCTCAACTTGGCAACATCAGAAGAACCTCTCCTAGGTGTGAGGGACATGACCACCAGAGCATGCGTAAACGTGCACCCCAGCAGGGCTGCCTGCTTTCCTCATGCTTCCTCCTGCTCTCTCTACAAAAACTTCTGAGTTTTTCCTCAGAATCACTCCCCTGTGATTAAATAAAACAAAAGGCAGCCATGTGGTGAAGTACTTTGCGGAAAAGATGACATGATGTATTTCTGGAATTCACAGAATATTCTAGGTTATAAGCTGTACCAGTGGGCTTTGATAAGACGACATATGGCACCAGGACTGTTTCCCCCTGGTAAACCAGAGTGTGTACATAGTGTTAGCATGAAGACAAGAGCATCCCAGACTCTCCTCTGGTTCAGCTTCACTATGCCAAATTCAACCTTTGCGTAAGTAGGAATGACTCCAAACAAGTATAAGAATCACTCATTATTACTAGTATTAATGGAGCTGAATTTGGCTCTCTTTGCATGTGCCATTTGGAATAGTTTATTTTTCACATGAGGTTTGGCAGGGATTTCTCTAAAATAATTTCCCCCAGAACCCACCCTCAAATCCAGCCTGCAAATTTCAAAACATCTCTGCTTCCTAAGAACAGCTTTTTAGAATACAACCCAATCTGAAGCCTTTGTCATACAGAGTTAAGTAGAGACCATAAAAAGTTTTTGACTGGTGAGCTAATCATGCATCCTCATAAAGCACTTCAGATCATGTCAATTAATATGTGGTAAAAACATATACTCAAATACTTCTGATCCAGAATTTTCAAAGCAATTACATCCTAAGTCATTGTCTTTTTCTTTCTTTTTTTAATTCAATGTTTTTACTGACTAATAGTCTGTGGGCTCAAAGTCTTGAATTCACAGCAGTTTCTACTATATGGTTTCACAAAGTACATAAAATTATCACTTCTCCCATTGCACTAGAAGACAGGAATGTTGTTATTCTGGAAATTGGAATTTCGGTTTCTAACCATGATCCAACACAAATGTTACTGTGATTTGGGAACCCAACCTATCTGACATGCAGCATCCTGAACTCGGAATTAATTGATCATGAAAAGTACAAACAAATCCTTATTCATCCTGAATGTAAGCACAGAACCCTTTGACACATTATGGAAAAATAATACAGTCCTAAACATTCCTTTCTTCTTTCTTTTTTTTTTCTGTTTGATTCTTAGGCTTGGCTTCCTGCCACAGTAAAGTAGTTGGCCTTTAGCACAGACAGGCAGGATTCTTCTTCTGTACTCTCAACTAGGAACTGACAAAACTCAGTACATTAAAGATTTGTTTCAATCAAAATGTCCACAGCCAGTATCCAGAGGCAGATTTTCTTACATCTTTAGGCTACTTATCAACTTACAAACTTGATTTGCGAATAAAAAAGCAACTCTTAGAACCACTTAACATGTAGTTTAGAGGAACGAAGCTGATGCGGCCACTAACAGGTGGAGAATTATTTGCAGTGTGGCCTGTGTTACTCATACTCCTTGAATGTACACAATAAGGATAGAATTTCAAGAATTTACTGCCACCCTGAAGGAAAGAATTGATGTTAAAAAACTGGATTTGTACAAAGTCTGTAAGACAATCCAAGTAAATCCTCAAATACACGATTAATTCCTCATTATTTAAATGTTCTTAAATAGAAGAGTACATGCATACTTCGTAGCTTATCTTGACATCTCCTTCTCTATTTCTCATGATCTGTTACTATTCCACAACTATAAATCCCTGAAAAAGACTATTTCATGAAAAGAATCTCCAACTCCTAGGGAGATTGCCTGCATTTTTGCAGCTTACTCTAGTCTCTCAGCATTTCACTGATACTGCAGTATCCAGTAATACATATACAGATATATTAAGCTTTTTTCTTGTAGTCCCAATGGATTTAGGATTAGATTTGTATAGAATATTTTCATGATTGCTTTCACTATTTGATGTTCTGCTAAGACATCAACATGTACACACGTCTGAAATCTGTCTACAGGTGATTACTTTCCAACAGACATCCCAAGTGTCAGAAAATTTTAGGGCAATCTCACAACGTACTGACAACAACAGGCATCCTTTTTCCCAAACAGCATTTACATTGACCCTCACCCTACCCTTTGGTCAGCGAGATCTAGTTGGGATTTACTTTAAGCCTTGTGATCCACCCTGTAAAACCATGCCCATCATTTTTCTAGTTGTAAATCTGAAAAACAAGGCGGGAGGAGGTTGAGGGGGAAGCAGGTGCAAAGGAGTCCAAAGGACACAAAACTCAGCAACAAACCAAAGCACAAAGAAAGTGGAAATGAATTTTGAAGGATCTGACTCTATAGCACAGACAGCGCTGTATACATGTGTCTGTTTATGGAGACACACGAAACTGAATTATTCAGTTACTTAGAAAAAGAACAGACTGTGGGGAAGGGAGAGCAGAAAGAAGGCGCAAGAGAGCAAAAAATTCATCCAGCAACAGATGAGAGGAACAGAAGAGGACTGGAAAATGGATACATGGGGGGAGAATGGATGATGAGAGAATAGCAGTCCTATTTAAAATGAATTTTTGACCTTATTTTTAAACATTTATGGATCCCAATTGCCTGTCATGAGATCATTTTGCCTTACAATGCTGGCTTTTTAGTCAGCTTTGCAGTTTAACTTGATTTATCCCACTTTAAAAAAAAAAAGTAGATTGTTAGAAATACCCCTTCTATTAGAAATTCTGTCCCATTACAGTGTCAGCTAAAGGCCACTTGTCAATGTCAGCTTTATCAGATAGAGATCTGCCTCATGAGTTCTCAGATACTTTTTTGGTGGACAAGACCCAGCGTCCATTTCTGAGGCTGCTGATTTGTGACAGGATAGCGTCTTCTGAAATTATCCTCTGTTATTTCCCAACTTATCTGCATGTTTCGTGAGATGGTGAGTAGTGATTACAGCAGCTGCTGTACATTAGAAAGAAATCATACAGAAAAGCTGGTTTAGGTAATACAATTGACTGACAAAAACAAAGAAAGAACGAATTGAGTATTAAAAATATATACAGAGATCCAGGATCTTCTTTCCAGCTGCAGCTTCCCTGGTGACATTACCTCCTGTGTGAAGCAAGAAAAACCTGTACCAGAAGGTTTTCCTCCTCTCCAGCTGTCTACCAATTCTTTAAAGAAAGATCTGATGTCCTGAAGTTTTTATTTACGATTATGCAATTAGTCATCAACATGTTTCTTCACTGATTAAGTAAAGATGGAAAAAATCAGCTGGTGTTCTGTCTGTATCACACTGTGCTACGGAGGGTCAGCAGCCCGAGGCCGATGACATGACATTGCTTATAAAATATCTTGAGGACTCTCCTAGCAAGATGCTTTGAGACATTTGTTTTACTTTGAATATGTAGATTCTAATTTTGATCCTTTGTTTTTGTTTGAATGGATTGATGTAACATGTATTTTAAGGGTAAAATCACATGTTGGAGTAGAATTAAAGAAATACCATCCAGGAGTCAAAAGAGAACGAGCTATGGTTGCATTATTATAGAGACAAAAAGACTGCCTATGAAAGCCTGGCTGGGAGGATCAATGGATGATATTGTTGCAATGATGAGACCAGAAGCCTTTGAAATTTGTAAACCATTTCAACAAGAGAAACTTGCAGCAACAAACTTCAGTGTATTAAAGTCCTCGAGGCAAACTCCGATTTTTAAGCAGACTGCAATTCCTCACAACAAAAAAATGTTTAAAAATATTCTGTATTTGAAGGACTAAAAGAAACAATCCTAGTGCCACTATTATTAATCAGTTCAAGATTGAGATACTCAAAGCTCCCTTTCAGCTGCTCTGATTAAGGACAACTTGCCTCATAGGAAAAGTAAAGCTTTGGAAATCAGTAATCTTGGGGTATTATACCTAATAGGAAAGGCTTAAAAAGGATTACCTGGAAGAAACCTTCGTGAATCTTAGGAAACTACACTGGGCCATAAATATCAGCCTTCTCTGAGGATTAATAAAGCTTTATCAGTTTCAGATAAGAAGTAAAAAAACTCAGTCTGCTGAAGAGGTACCACTAGGCCAGTCCAGGATCTCTGTCAGAACACTTTACACACCACACAATTTCAACAGAAAGAAGCATTTGATGAATGTTCTCAGTTCAGTTTACAAAAGCTATTCAGAAGAAGAATGGCAAATTCAGGTCACAAAATCTAAGGCAGTAGATTGAAGTTAACTTCTCAAAGGAAAGAATTACTTCACTGAAAGTGAATTTTTCAGCAACTGATTCAGAATAATATATACTTTTTCTTGGGGGGGAGGAGAATGGGTGAATGAACAAACACGGACAATGATTTATGCAAATACAGCCCCCTTTGAACTTTATCTTTGTGATTGCAATAAAGTCTATAGTCTCACATAGGTATTGTTTTGTCTATAATCCCAATCACTGAAGATTTCACTTCAGATTTTGTACCAATAGTTTAGAGTACCATTAAAAACAACGTTAGCTCAAAGCTCAGGTGTACTTAGATTTTTAAGATTTTTAATATATCGTGCCTCTTTTTTAACTCAGATTTCAAATTTAGCATATATTGCACCGTATCATTTTTGAATGCCAGTTGATTATAATTACTTGTAAAGAGAGTCCAACTCTGAAATCTGTTCAGGTGGAGCTCATGAGTGCCATAATTGTCATTCCATAGACTACAGCTGTTGCATTTATTTAATACATTAAAAAATCTAGCACTCATGACTTAATTTCTGGTTCTACCAGAGGTTACACTTCAGCAGTGAGTAGATAATACATCTTTGTGTAGTGAGAGTCCTAGGTGTATAACCAGGAATACAGTATGCCTGTAACATTTGACCACCATAACAGTATAGTGGCAAAACATTTTAAGATCTTTTGATGGAGTAGGAGCATATTATTCCATTTTTGACCTTATGGAAGTGACTGAGGATGTATCATAGCCAGATTGCTATTGTCTTGTGAGCAGAAAGAAGGGCAGGGTTGACATGCCTGTATTTCCTCCCTCCCACTTTGCAGGTAAGCACAGTGAGTCTGTTCTTTCAGTGCTGTCGTTAACCGACAGGAACACCGGAGGAACTGCCAGAGTACCATAAGGCCTGCTGAAAAGCCTTGATGCTACCACATGTGACAAACTTTGGCAAGACTGCGTACCTTGGACCTCAGGAGAGAGGAAGCCCGAGCCTAGACCAAAGGCAGTAAACAAGCACAGTATTCTCAGCCAATTTTTCATGTTATCAGTGTTTGCTTGAGGTAGAAGGATTGGCATTAAAGATTTCTCCAATTCTGTAAGCCCCCCAAATTCATGATAAACTGACACAGGATTTCTATAAAATACAAATAAATCAGTTTCTTCTTCAAACCCTGAACATGCACCAGCCCTGTGCAGCATACATACCCAACGGTGGTCGCAGTCAGACAGCTGCATTCGTCCTTCATCGTCCTCATAGAAAGGTAAGCCCTCTCGCCTGGCCTGATGGTACTCCTTCCGTAACTTCTGGATTCGGTCAGCATTCCCACCACCTGCACAGCCACTGAGAAAGATAAAAGATGCTAAATAAAACTCATATAGGTACACATATTAAAACAATTTTCAGATACCCACATGAGCACGCGTGCAATGCCCACATCTGAGACAAATGGACTGTGAATACTTGACTCTTAATTTCCATAGCACCCATTGGCTCACATCAGCTCAATTTTTGTCTCCCCATATTAAAAAACTCCTAATTGTGAATTTGATCCCTCTTTTTAAAAAAGGCTGTGCCTGTCCAAAGAACTTAACAATTCCAGCGCAAGACAAGAGACAACAGATGGATGCAGACAGATGGGGGAGCACAAGGAAACTTTTAACATTCCTATGAGCAGCTATAAATGGCTATCATATTTTAATAATAATGATGATGATAAGCTGCCAGGAAAACGTTCCCTTTTGCTCCCATGCTAAATGTGGAATTTCCCTAAAATTACATTTGTTCAAGGTTAAGAATAGACAATATTCACAGAGAAACACAGAAAAAAGTTTTATCTCATAAAAAAAATCTTGCTCCCAACTATACCAAGAACTAAAACATCAGCCATGAATACAGAGGTGAGGCAAAAGAGATGGGAAAGCACACTACTGAATTTTGACACCATTTTTTTAAAGGTAGTAATTAATCAGTAATTTGACAAAGGCTCAATTCTACGCTGGATACACTGCAAGCTGCCTTGGTAAAGGCTAGTGGAGTTGCTTATCAGAAGGATTAAAAAACAATCCTGAAAATCCCTAGGAATTCTAGTAAAATAAAATACAGGCACATGAAAATGAATACATTAAAAGCTTCTCCGACCTGTTTCCAGCCCTACTCTAGCTACTGGGAAGCACACTGACTGTGTTGCTCAGTAGCACTTACTGACGTTCAGAGGGAATTGTAGAATTTCTTTGTGGCAACTTTAAACTCACACTGCTGTTGTTGCAGCACGTATTCATACATTCTCTTAACCCCAGCTTCACCACACCAGTAAGGGGCTATAGAGTACAGACTTACTCACTTGAGCTCTGTGGAACATCTTGTCACACTGTACTCCGCTAAGAGCTGGCCAGAATCTAGGTAAGCCTTCCGTATGTATTGCATAGCAAACTGAATTTGGAAAGTAGATAGAGAAGACTAGACACAAACCCTTCAGTTAAATAATACATATTTTCTAATAGCAAATAGCAATCTAGAATGGTGGATAAATTACTTTTGAAACTAATTACGAATGGAGGGGAATCCCATGTAGGCTGCAAGTGCAACAGAGTATGCAGGGCTGGAAGTGTTTCCTGGCAGCACCAGTGTGTTTCCACAAAAAATCAAATGATTAAATTACTTGTCTTCCACAGATCCCAAGCTACCCAGCCCCTCTATTCTACAAAGCCCCTGAGGTTTCAAGCTTCTCTGGCTGACTTACTGAGCTCTTCCAGAACATTGGACATTTTTTTATCATCTGCCAAGACAGTGCAGAAAGCTTGCACAAACATCATGGAGTATTGAAAAAAAAACCCAGTACATTCCCACATTCCCTTTTCCCTACAATTCTTTCCACAGATAAATGCCTCTGTTCCTTGCACGAATTGTTGTCAAATAGCAGAGAACCATCTCCAGTTTGCAAAATACTCAAACTAAGGACTAGCTAATGGGGGATATCACTTAGAACAGTGAAGCTTGGCCCACTGTGAGCAATACAATACCTGTGAAATTCCCAGACTTCCCTTGTGACTACAGATAAAGACTTTAATTAGAACTGCTAGCATGCAGATAAGGCCCCAAATGCAATGCTGCTCCTATTGCTTTACCAATACCATTACCTAAAGCTGTCTTAGCTGGGAGAAGGAAATGCTGAGATCCTCAACAACATGGCCAGTGAGCTGAGCTGACTCCCTGCAGCTCTCTGCAAATGGAATCAGCATCTGTGGCCGGTGGCCTGAAGGTCACATCCCCTTTCTACCTCCAGGTATCTTGGCTTAAGTAAACTTGGGTAAACTGAAAATTCTGTAAGTTTCTGTTGTGTTGTTTGGTTTCTTTTTAAATGAAATTTGATCTTGACTGACTCATTCCAGCAAAATGTCAAATACTGTGAGAGACAGTAACAGCAGCTTGTGCTCCATTTACTGCAGATCTCCCATAGGTAAACTTCCCTCTGCTTAGACCCAGCCAGCCAGCAAGTATGTGTGGATCTAATGTAGAAATCAAGCTGATTTTATATGTATACGTATTTATATGTATATATATTTTATACGTATATATGTTTATGTATATACAGCTTTGTCATGGGTAACCCCTCCTACACCACATAATAAGTACAAAACCTCATTATGAGTATAAGTAGTAATATTTGAATGAAAGATAGCACCACATGAAAAGCATAACCACTGTAGAAACAAGCACCTCTGTGCAATCTGATTTCCTCGGCTCCACTCCTGTGAGTACTCCAGTGTCCAGTGATGGGACTGAGTTCACACTATGGAGCCTCCCCCCAGCATGGGCATCCATCTGGGCCCCCCCAGCAGGCTGCTCATTTTCATGAAGATTACACAGTTTCTATCTTTTGAACATCTAATCATCTGTCAAATCTGGTCAGAACTGGCCAGCAAGTTCAGAATTTGATAGGATGGTGGGAGTAGCAGATCGGAAGGGGGACGATCAGCTTTCATTTTTTCAAGAAACAGTTGAAATGCCACATCTAATTTTTTTCTCCATCACCGTTTATAGGCACAAATGCAAAAGACACTGGCTGTTGAAAGAGTTGTATATCTAGCTTACCATGAAAGTTTTACCCACTCCTGAGAAATGTGAGATGAATATGATGCCCTGTGCATGGCTCATGAAACAGTTCTGAATTTCAAGTTGGCTCCTGACAATTATGTGAATATATGAACCACATTCCAACTCACCAGATGAATTCAATCAGCACTGTGCAAATATCGCATACATAATCTATTAGTTTACCCCAAAGAAACTGAAGCATTGAATTCAAACAGAATGAAGTCATCAGTAATAAAAAAAAGAAACTGATAAGGCAATATTAAAAAAAAAAAACACAACACAATTTTCCAAGATTTGCGGAGAAGATCATACATTGACTGTAAACTATTCTCCCATCTGCCCGTAAATGCATAATTAAAAAATATTGGTTTGATCAGATAGCAGTTCTCAGATGGGGAAACAGCAAATGAATACCGGTTCAAACGTTTAGGATGCATGACTACTTACAGTGACAGGAACCTGAACTTACAGAAGAAAAACAAAAACAACACTCCAACCAAAGTCAATTTATATTAAGGAGACTTACTGAAGCTTTTATCCACCCTAGTAAGCTCTGCAGACAGATTTCTTTTACGGCAGCTTTACCTTTAATGTAGTGCTCCCTCCTTTAGGAGATATAAATATCACAGCCCTCATGGTATCTACAATAGTGCACGACTCGCCATCCTGACAGGGCTCCCTGCACTATGCAGTCTTCAGAGAGCTGCACAGCCACACAGGTGCCACTGGTCCCAGCACGCTCCCAGTCCAGACTCACGGACTTCTCAGCCCCCCACTTCCCCCTTTGGAAATACTAATTACAAAAAAAGAAAAAAAGAAAAAAAGAAAAAGTGAAAAAAAAATCCCATTTTTCTGCCTTATTGCCCAAGTCATGACGTGGGTTCCACCTTGCCCACTATGACTGCAAGGAGCGCTGCTGTGAAATGGCACAGGTGCCCCAAAACAAAATGGAACCTGTACTTCAGCACAGATGTATCGAGAAGCTGTCTTTAACACTGCATAAAATAAGACTGTGAAATTCCATCCCGTCATCTCAGAAGGGCTAGATGATATTCTCAGTACCAGTTATTTTTTTCTAAGAACCAAAACATCATCAGCAGCACATCATACAGATGGCTCAGGTTGTACACAATAAAATCTCCTCTCTATTCTCCCTCTGAGTAGCTAATCTGGATTTCAATCATTCAGGTTGAAAATGTCATTTTTTAAATTAATGACTTCTTACTGCAGCTCTCTGGATAGCACAAAATTAAAAACAAGTGTTGCATGTACAGACTACGATGAACCACTTAAGGCTGTATATAAACATACATTTAAAGAGGTAATAAACATTTTGTTTCCAGTGGTTTTCCTAAACCCATTAATATTGCACTGGGCTTTTTTGCCATTCACTTACTTCAATCGCTGACTTCACCCAGCTGACTGTCAGCCTCTAAACAAACTACTTGCACTCCCATTTTTTTTTTTTTTTAAGAGTCTTTTACTGAATTTTCTATTAACAAACCCAATTTAATTCACAGACTCAAGAGAATGGACAGTCTTCCATTCACAATTTGCTGTAAAATAAGCCTAGCTGTATATCCTGAAGGGAACGTACTGGTCTGCTCAGCAACATTATGGAAGAGAGTCCAACGGAGCGTGTAAGAGAGTATTTCATTCAGGATAAAACTTCATTCTGGAGTTATAACAAATAAACATTCTGGTATGTTACTCTATCAATTCCAGCCCTTGTCTTCCTACTCTGAAGCATTACTCTGCTTATGAAGATATTTCTGCAACCTCAATAGTAGGGAGGAATAAAAAGAACGGTGGAAACTGACAAAAAGAAAATCAATGATAAGACTGTAATTCTACAGTACATCAGCTTTCATCTTTGCCAACCACTGAGAAAAGGAGTTTCAGAAGAAATGAACATTTGCTTATATGCACTTGAGTAAATGAACGATACTGCAATAAAAGCCCTGTCAGACATACCTTGGTGGCATCACTGACATTGCCTTGTAAGTCTGGAAATCATCTGATATTCATGCAGGGCCAGCCTGGGTTACAGCTATGCGAACCTAGCTGGGGTTCCATTCAAGAGCCATGTCTCTCTAGTTACTGGATCCATGCAAACAATTTTATTGGTCTCCACAACACTTGCTTTCTTGGTCTGGGCAAGAATGCACACTGTGCATACCAATTATGGAGTTTATCAGTGTCAAAGGAGCTTCAGCAGGACACTTGACTAGGAAACCTGTGCAGAGTGGCTGGAAGAAAGACAGTGAGCCCAGTCCCACACAGACCCTTACAAAGTCTGCTTGGATGGGCTGCCTCGAGAAGCAGTAGATGGATGTGATTATCTCTATCCATAAGTACATAAATACAAAGCCAAGAATCACAGATCAGCTACAAGAAACAAAACTACACTGAAGAAGCTATTTACATCTGTTTGAGTTTGTCTGAACTTGTATACTTAAGTCTCCAAGTCTGTTTTACAGATAGTCTGTATCTGCTGTACAATACTTAACAAAGTCATAACTGTCCTCCAGCCTAACATATGCTGTCACCTTTCAATTCTTTAGGCTAACATAAAAGCAGAACAGCCACTAACGTCCAAAAGGTCAAAGACTCCTAGGGCAACACATGACTACCATTTGTCTGGATGTAAAGTGAGTCCTATTGACCCTGTAACATCACTGCTGACCCCTTGACATCAGGAGCTTACTGGAGAGAAAGATGATGATATTCTTGGGTTCCTACCGATTCATTACAAAGAAAGAAGGGTGAGCCTTGCATGATATGAATTAGCAGAGCCATTAACCTTTTCTTTCCCCAAATAGCTTATAATATGTTTACAGAACCCTCACCAGAGCTATGTGTAGACTGAGACCAACAGATTTGTATCACTTACAGTTTTTCCAAACTGTTTATAAAATACTTCTCAGTGGCTTGACATAAAGCATCCTTTTATGTTTCCCTCCTTTCACATGACATACAACACCTTTTCCTGTTTGTCATGGCAAATGGCCTAGACATTCATCTGAGCACCATCATTTCAATCCAGGCCACTTCTCACCTCTATTACTCCCTTCTATAAACTATATACAGCTGGCCAGTATTAATGGGAAGTATAGCCTAATTTGTTGCTTTAAGGAAATAAAGCTGGCTTAAGGTTTAACTCCAACACAACAGCAGATATACTGTATGATGCTGCAAGGAGGAAAGATGCTTTCTTGATAGCAGCCAGTTTGTCATCTTCACTACAATTATTTTTTTATTATTATTTTTTTTTCCCCAGTGTGTTGTGCCTCATCAAAAAAGCAATCATCAGCTTTTAACTAATAGCAAAAAAAACTGCCTTCCAGTTTGTGCTGGTTAATGGCAATGCCTGTTTCTGGCAAGTGACCAGTTTATTGCTGTCTCACTGATCTGAGATATGCACGTGTCTCCAAAGGACTGGGAGAGCAGGGAGATTAGGGACTCGGCTGCTGACAACAACTAAACTCTCTATAAACAATACACAATGAAAATAATGAAAAACAGATTTTCCTGGTATTTTCAGTAGCCTCTAGACAATGCAACAGTTTCTGGTTTCTTCACTAAAGATGATATCAATTATGCCTTTTATCTATCGCACAGATGTCACGTGTGAGGCATAATTGAGGGCCTTCTCTCCAAGGTAATTTCTTTTGGATTTACACAGCAAAGTACTTAAATTGCCTTTTTTGGCACTTTGTATTACAACACGACTTGGGAGGGGGTATTTCACTTTCCTGATGTAAAGCAGCTGGCATACTTACAATAGATAGGTCACATCAACAGACTGAGCAGATTTTCAGCCCTCCAACTCCATTTACAGCAGCTCTTAACAATTCAACAAAGCAAACGCTGAATGCTAAACTCTTGTGTGGAAATGAAGCTCTATTCCTTAATGGCTATCACACCTGCCTACGACTGGCAGACAGTTTTTTCATTTGCAGACTCTTGCTTTTTTTGCAGTACAGTTTATTAAACCTACCGCTAAAGCTGAAATAATAAGTGATCTACAGACTTCCAATGAATTAACCATTCAAAAGTCCCTCTGGATTTCCCTTTAGCACACACAAAGCAAAAGCAGAGGGAGAGAAGGTGACAATTCACCACAGTCTTAATTTCTGTGCTCCCTTGTGAGGGAAGAGTGGACGATCTGAGAATTTGCTCACAGCAGATGATGCTGTCCACATTCTAAAATGTATTTTGATGAAAACTACAAAACCAGGAGTAACTATCCATTTTCTCCCAGAAATTACCTCCAGAAGCTTCACACTGCTCTTTTTTTTGCATGTGTAAACACATGCAAATTTGTGCCATTGGCAGAGTGGCAGCAAGGAATCCTGTATGTGGGTTGCTGCTACAGTATCTGGCCCAGCTAGAAATACGGTACAAACCTCACCTCCTACATTTCTGCATCTGTAATCCCATTACAGATAAAGTTTATGTTAAAATTAATTCATTAATCTCATCTGCAAAGTATCAGGGAAAGTCATAGATCTCAGTCAATATGCGTCCTTATTATAAAGTTGGGTTGTTGATGTATTTTTTTGTGGCATTTTTCATGAACGATCACTACAAGGATAACATTAATCCAGTATTAGGACTTTTACGGGAAAAAAATACAGATGTAATCTATCTTTTTTAACTGTCAGCTGCATTTCTAAAGTGTTAAAGACTGTAGCTTCCAGCGGCCTTTTGTCTTTCTGCCATGGCAGGAATATCTTGGACAGCTGTAAGAGCTTTATAAGCTGTCTTTCTCAAAATCCATTAGCTAATTCAAGGACTCTAATTAGAGCTGCCATTTTGATGGAGCATACTGAATGTTCTGTATAAACTAGTAGCACCATCAATGTTTATTAAAAATTGCAAGAACCAAGGCTCTCAGTTCTGCACAAATATTAATGGACAAATATACAATATCTACTGAAATACAGACAGTGTTATGTCCACAGGAATACACACAGGTATAGTTAGAGTAACAATCCTGTGTGATGCGTTTATTCACAACAGCTAAAGGATGGAAGCAAAACTCAGGGACAACTTTATGCAAACTGTTGAAAATGGACTGGCTTCCATTTACACTGTCCCTAAGCACATTAAAGGAAGAAAAGAATGCTAAAGATGATCTGTTTCTTGTGTTTTTCCTGAGTAGTGTGCTGACAATTTCAAGTGTATTTTGAGCTTACCTCAAGAATGCTCTCCAGCTGGAACTGCTTTATAGCTCCTCTTAAACTAGCCACTCCAATCACCACACTTTGTAGACATCCACACATACGGCAGTACTACACTGTTTAAGGGCATCCAAAGATTCAAAGTGAATTTGCGCTGCAGAGCTAAAACTCAAATTCTGCTGTAGACAGCAACAAAATCTGTGAAAAGAGCCAGACATCTGGAGCAATGCTCTCCTACATTCTGCTGTGTAAAGGCCCAACTACAATGAAAAAGCAACTCTCAGGCAGTGATACAAGACATGAAATACTGACCATTCTAAGAATCTATCAGAGACCTAATTAGGATAGGCTGTACAAACACATGTGCCTTTGGCTGCAGAAATAAAAAGTTTTCTGGCTACTTCACAGCTTCATTTTTAACTTGATACTTCATAAATGAACTGCAGAAAACCTCATATGTTACCATTTCAATCTGACGTACACTTTCATATGCATCTAACAGTGCCTGGATTCTATTTATATGTACAACCGAATATATGTGCGTAGAAAAATCATCGGATTTGTTACAGAAAGACAGCAGATGTTCTTATTAAGCCACTGGCACATGCAAGGTGAAGTATAGAAGCCTTATAAGGAAAACATTTAACGTTCTAACTACAAGATAAAGAAAAGCAAAGCTAACAAATTAGATTACTTCTCCCATGCTTTACTAGCAATGAGTACAAGGCTCAGCAAAATAAAAGCACTGCTGAGCAAGCCTGAATGACTCCTGTAACACACACAGCCTTGCGCAGAGGGGAGCATAACCCATATGCACTTTTTGGATCATCCCAGCTTCAATATAAAGACCCAAAGTCCCCTTGTTCTGAGCATATTCTGACATGACACAAAGCATTGAAGGGAAGTGCAAAAGGAATGTTCTTAATTATATTTTCTACAGTGTAGTAGTGCGAGTGGGCTTCAAATTTTATGACAGTCTTATCACGGGGACAACCCTGAAGGGAAATTCATTTCAGCTCTCTTGATAGGACAGCATTTCCAACTGATAACCAAGATCTGAGCAGTTTCACAGGAACACGCTCAAAAGTCAAAACAACAGTTACCACCAGCTTCTCTCAGGAATTATAAATGGCAAATCTAGCTTGTGGTTATTGCTCAACAGAAACCCTGCCAGATGCCAAAGCAGTTGATAGATTTTGCAAAGTTCTGCTGCCTTCAAGGCACCCTGCCCACTCCAGCAGCACCTCCCTGCCCTCCCTCCTGGGCAGCCCATCACACAGCTGGGCTCTGCACAGCACACTTGCTTTGCTCTCGTTTGCGCTGACTGGGGAGAGCACATTCCCTTCAGCTAGCTTTCATCAAAAGCTCTGCATCAACAGAATTAAAGATTTTACAAGCCGAACTGGATTTCAGAGAAATATTTCTGCCCTCAAGGGCCTAAATTAGCAGTGTAACTTTATTACTTTTTATGACACAGCCCATGGAAGCTCTTGGACTTCCAGGCATGCGCAGCTTCTCTCGCTCCTTCCTATTATGGCTGCAGCTGTGCTGCACCTCTGAAGGGCTCCCACTTTTCTGCTTGAAGAAGTGGGGGTGGATTATTAGGTTTTGAGGGTGGAAGGTACAGAACTGTTCCTTTTCAGTAGCTGTATTGAAAACCATTAAATCAAAATGGAAAAAAGCAAAGTCACAGAATCTTCACACTAGACACAGTCATTTCCTCACACATCTCACCTGGAAGAGGAGGAATAAGCCTGGACCTTGCATTTGGTTGGAATGTCCCAGACGTGGTAAAGCAAGAGTTTTAGTTCAGGGCCACATGTAGGTCTGAATGATCCCTCTCCTTTCTTCCAAATGAAAAGGAAATACTGTCCCTCATTCTCTGTGCTTCTCTATCTAGATTTGCTCATGTGGGTTTCAACCGGTGTGGTTAGAGAGACAACTTACAAATCCTTTCACATCTGTTTTCTCTTGCTCCATTCATTCTCTGCTCTCTCCCTGACGTTCTGAATTTTCCCTTTGTACTTTGCAGCTGAGGATGCCAATTTCCTCAGCCCCTCATCATTTCCCATACAAGTGCAACCCTGCCCTGTGGGCTGCTCTAGCACGGAAACACCATCCTTGATGCATCTGGGTCAGCATTTCGCCTTCCAGCACTCTTTGAGCTCCATCTCCCAGAAGCATTTCCCAAAGCAGCTCGCCAGAAAACAATCAGACTGCTGGTGGCTTGGGACACCCAACATCACTTCTTCCTTCCTGCATTGTTTCACACTCATGTGTTCATGTATAACACATTAACAGAGCATGAAGTTTGTAACACCAAGGCATCAAAAGGAAAGACCTCCCTCTGCTTTGGCACCCACCCACTGCTCCCCATGCTGCCCTGACCCAGCTCCTCCCATACAACTTGCTTTGTTCTCCCAGGCCTCCTCTCTGTCCCTGTGCCTGTCCTTCCTCTCCAGGGCATTTCTTAGGACTTGGCATTCACTTCAGCTCACCCTACCCCTCACTGGAAGGTGACTCATAAGGGCAAGGGGACACTGACATAGCCAGGGCCCCACATACCTCAGTGCTGCATGGGAATCTCCAGGCCCTTCAGCCAGGAGAACCTACTGCTGGGAACATCTGTCTAGGTCTAGCAGTGCAGGGCTAGTGCTTTTGAAGTCAGCAGCCAAATTTCCATCCTGTGTGTGGGAAGTACTCTCAGTCTTATAACTTAGTCAAATTGTCTGTGTTCAAAGGGTGGCAAAAGGCACAGTCTGGTACAAGACTGGGCAGTGTTCCCTTCCTAAATATGTAGTCCCCGTTTCACAGTATGGAAAGATTACAGCTTCCTACTGAAAGAATCATATGCTTATTTTTACTTTTTAGATAGACAAAACAACCCCTCATCTTATTCCTCCTGGCCCCCCAAAACAGCTGTCATTATGTTCCAGTGAAATTCAGCTCCAGCACACCAGCACACCTCCTACATGAGTGTTTTCAATGCAAACATTTGAAGGCTGGTTATTAACGGGAGGAAATAGAGTTTTCCAGTGGAAGTCAGGCCAACACTTCCCATTGCAACTGCAGCTGTATGGGTTAGTGTGGCTGACCCCAGCCCGCCTTCCAGGACTGCCAGGCCCTGGCCTTCAGCTTGGTCTGCCAGCCCTGCAGGCAGCACAAAGCTGGCCCCTGGCTGCCTGAGGCCACCGCAAGCACCTGGAGGCACAGTCTAGTAAGGGCAGAGCTCCTCTTGCATGTGCTCCAGATTAAGCTGTAGTCAGCTTAATGAGAGACTTAATTGATGAGTGCTACTTCCTTCACTTGTCCATTAAGATAAGTACAGCACATGGACGTTTCAACCCATCAAAGATGAGAAAATGCATTAATTTTGGTTTTCTTAGAGCTGTTAATAAATCTGACACTGTCTAGCAGTTTTATTCATTTCCTACCATTTGACAGATACTGTGATCACAAGTTACTGAAGATGTTTTACTCTGAAACTATCACTCTGGCAATACAAGACAGAAGGAAACGTTTTCAAGACACCAAGAAGCTGGTTGCTTTTATTTTTAACTTTGTGTGACTCGTTTGTGAGCATCCCTTCATGTGATCAAAAAATCAAATCCACCTTGTGGTATTAAAAGTAGGTGTGCACACATTACAAATGATTGTATTACAGCAAATCATGCTGTGTATTTATTAGCAAAAGTTTGTATTCCTCATGTATAATCAGCCTGGCTTTAATGTAAAAACTCCTGCAACTGTTTTCCTCCTCTTTTTCTCTCTCAAATTGACATTTGTATGGAATCAAGAAAAATCTTCCTTAATAATTTTTCATTACTAATGGATTTTTTTGGTATGTGTGTTTGGGAGGAGGGAAGGCAAAGGGCAGGAAAAAGCAGCTTTAAGTGCTCTGCAAATGATCCTCCCGAATCTGGGCCTCATAAATCCTATCAAATGTTATATTTCATCAATAGACTGGAAAAGCTTTTTTCTCTGCAATGATGAAGCCTGGCTTTAAAATTTATGGTTTCATTTTAGAAATGGACTATAAAAAGAGTCTGACTTAGCTGTCTATCAGCCGTAGCTGACATTAGCAAGTTAGGTGTGGACTTCCTAAGTGTTATATGTATTTTTTATTTATATAGATGTATGCACATACATAGAGAGATATACGAGAACAGGTATATCATTGTGGGCTTATGCATGTATAAATACACAGCCTTTTTTTGCCTTAAAAAAACATTTTCTTCCAATGCAAGAGGTATTCAGCAGATTAGATTGCAAAGTGATAAAAGCCTCTAGACCAGGGTTGGCTCTGAGATCTGCAGCAACACCAGCAAATTGCATTTTGCTGCCCAAATGATGGAGATAAAGTAGCTTATTTTGTTCTCATCTGTGGGATGGTAAAATGCAATTCAGCACTGACAAAGCAGGCTTTGGGGGGAGGCAGCGGAGATTTCCATAGGCTGGGGTGAGGGAAGAAGGGATGAGGGTGGGAATGAAGCAAAATTTTTAGGGTGAGGGATTAGTGCAGGAGTGGGACCACTGTTGAGTGCTGGCCCACACTGAGAGCACAGATTCTATTCCTGTTGCTGCTACCCCTGATGGAAGCCATGTGGGTGCTGCAGCTGGCTCCTGCAGTCACAAAAGTTTCCCCTGGCAGCGGCAGCTTCCTCAGGTGAGAGGAGGGGAAGGTCTGCCCTTTGCTCAAACACTCATAGATCCCCTCAGTCAATACAAAACTGCAGGTCTGTGGCCAGGGACTGCTGCTTAGTTCTCCTGCTCTACATAAGCCTTAACTGTACATTTCTCATAAAAGCATTTGTGCTGCCCCAAATGCTGAAACACTTGAAAAAACAAACCTGAAAGTAACAAACAGATAAATGAGGTAACTCAGTTACAGCCTGAGAACAAAAGGCTCTGCTCTCAGCGCAGGGCAGTGCACCTCTCCTTTCGCCAAGAACAACCTTATTTCATAAGTCAAGCATTTGATGATGGATGATGTGAACACAACTATGATCATACTGCTAAAGCACTACCAGAACAGTTCATCTAAATCTCATGTGGATGGTTATCACTGCACGTTGTTGGTCCTTGGTGCTGGGCCCAGCTGTTAACACCAGATTGGTGGCAACTCAGAAAAACCCACAGGTCCTGTTCCTTGTTATAAAACAACAAGAAATCTCACTCTGGGGAATGTGGTCCAAGCTAGCAAGGGAATATTAAAAGCAAAGGTTTGGAAGATGAGGGGACAGTGGCTAATGGTTAATGTATTCTGAGCCAAGGCATCGCCTCTATTTTGTAACAGAAACAAGATCAGTGCAGAAAGCAACCACTCTTTGATGCTGAAGATGCAACATTGGCAGCCCTGCAATATATCCTCAGAGTCCTGGCAGAGGTACCCCACTGCAGGGCCACTTTGGGCACAGAGGAGTCTGCTGCTCATCACAGTCAGTGCTGGCACAGCAAAGGACACTCGTTTGTCTGGTACCATCAACAGGAAGCATGTACAGAAAGCACCACTTGTCTGCACTGGGCAACTCAATATGCAGGTATACAAAGAACTACACTCACACTGATTTCTGGAAATGAGCTGAAATTGCCTGTATTTTCACAAAAGTATATTTGTAATAATAAAGGGGAACTGTATTATGCCTTGATCTATGTTTTTTACTGGAAGGAGGCACACTGCTTGTATCACATTATGTGAACGCAAAGTACTTACAAAAATGAAGATACTGAAACAAAATCTTGAAATGTTTCAGATTCATACAGATTAATCCACTTTAACAATCAAAATCAAGATACTAAAACAGTGATAACACAACAGTGTTTTCAAACACACACTGCCTACAGCAGACCAAGAGTAATTTGAGCAGCTATTTTCTTTCACAGCTTTCCTGTATATTTTTCTTTGAAGGTTTCAAAGTAATCAAACAATTCAGCTTTCTCTACAACTCTTGGACTTTTCCAAACCTGAATTAACTCTTCTCTATACAAACCTTCCACAAAGAAGTTCCTGGCACTTTTTTATTTTTTAATCTGTTTTTTGTTTGTTTGTTTATTTGTTTTTACTATTTATTAATTTCATCCCTCCATTTGACTCTTTTTTTCGCAAAGATTTTTTTTTTTGTTATTCTTTTTGCTTCCTTTGCCTCCTTGTTTTCCTATCTCTTCCCTGAGTCTTATCTCCAGCTTTTGTTTTTTCTTTCATGTTTTGCTTGAGTTCTTATGAAACTCTGACCTGTTTACAGCAAGAACTTACAGGGCTCAAGGGCTAATGTTTTACCCCTTACTCACCATTCTGTATCTGGCTCCAGTCAACAGGAACCAGAATTCATCATCATCAATGGATTTTCACTGACATGCACTGTATTTGCTCACATAATGGCCCCACATATTGCCTTTGAAATGAAGGTGTGACCATTGCTGAGGTGTATTCCCAGGAGCCAGTAATTGGCATTGCTGCAGGACATGTTTGCTTAGTGTTTTGAAGGCAGAAAAGCAGGCTTTGAGGTTCTTTTGAATGATACTGTGCTCTCAGCAGAGCACACCGACATTAACCCAAGCAGTAACCTTTGGATTGGAGCAGGCCATCAGCAGGCTGGTTTGGAGCACAGGAGGGAAGAAGCCCAAGTCTACCTCTCAGAGGTCACCAAGCCCATGATGGCACCAACCTTCCCAGCATCTGCAGTGAGGGCCAGGCCAATCACTGTGGACTGGAGGAGCCTTGCTCCAGCAAGAGAGATCACCAATATGTGCTGGATTTTTTCTGTGATGGTCAATGTCTGAAAGCACCATGGCTTTCCATTACTACTCACTTAACCAGAGACAATGAGATTTTTCTTTCCTTACTCTTCAGCACTCAAGTATATTCCCCATTAATATACAGAATTACTCTTTTTTTCCATCTAATTCACTGCTCCCTGTAGGATAGCAATTAAAATTGATTGATGAATACAATATATTTACAAGCAAAAGCAGGACCAAAAAAGTCCTCTCACCATCCTGTCCCTCGCCAGGAGAGGGTGTGAGGCTTACTGAGAAAAGACCATCAGCTCTGCTGGCATGCAGCTCAGGAACCAGAATGATTTCCACTCTGTGTATGCTCCCAAGGCTTTGAACATCTACTCTGGGGCCCTCACTTCTAGTTTTGTGTTTCCACACTGCATCAGGTGTTTCCATCCAGCCCTACTGCTCAGCACCCCAGCTGCAGGAGGCACCAGCAGGCCTCAGGCAGATGGGGGAACATCGGGCCCAGCTTCTTGGGCCTCACCTGTATGCCACCCAGAACATGCCTCTGGATCTGACAAAGTCATGCCTCTCAGACATATCAACAGATATCTGCTGTCTGAGTTGTGGCTGCAGGATTGGGACAGAAGAGCACTCTGCCAGTCTGTGTTTTACCACAGTGACAAGAGCACTGTTCAGTGCTGTGTAGCGCAGTTGTGGAGACAGCAGCAAAAGACAACTCACCACACTAATCAGTTTTTACCCTTAATCCTGGTGCAGAAGCAGTCTATTTTGTGATCCTAGGAGAATACAGATGAATCCAAGAGGCAAATTTCTTCTATGAAAATACATCAAGTTTCAGGGCAAACGGAATGTTACAATAATATTAAGTCTACAGAGTGTTATTTCTCAATTTCTAAGCTGGCATCATCTATAACGGCATAGCTGGTCTTCCAGCTAGTCCTGTCATCTAGCCATGCTGGCTACCAACAGAAGAGCCACATAAAAAAGAGTGCCCACAGCTTTGCCTCTGCAACTGAGTTCTGCAGCAGGAGCTCTGTGCTTAGAGTTCAGAGAGATTCCCACTGCACTTGTTTAAGAATTTCTGAAATTTGTGAAGGGATTAGAGCCAAACTCCCGGTCCTACAGAGGTTAGGGAAAATAACAAAGTTAGTTGGTCTTTTAAACCTTAATCGTGACTACTCACACTAAAACCTCACTGCACTAAAAAAAAACAATCCATCACCACAACAGCATACAGCATGCAGTATGAAAACCTGCTTAAAAATAGCCTAAAAACCCTTTCTCCTAGAATTTCAGCACCTAGATATAATTTTTTGTTTCACAGAGGCTGTGCAACCATTCCTCCTCTTACATACAACTGCGCATATCAGTGTGTTAGTGATGCTTTTGCAAAGAGGGTTTGACAACAATAGAGAGTCCCCAGCCTGCTAAATAAGAAGTGACAACTCCATTTGAAAGCTGTCTCTGGATGTGTTTTATGTGCAGAAATTATCTGTGACAGTTCAGATCAAAATAGAGTTTTCATTTCATGTGGGAGGTAAATGGACGATAGAATAGGTTACTTTAAATGCTGTAGTCTAGTTCAATTAATGTTTCAGACTTTTTTTGTATGAATTTCTTCTGTATTCTATGCTCTAAACTTTGGGGTAAAATGACAAAAAAGCTCATTTCGTCAATAGCGTGATGCAAAGAACAGGCTAAAGTGGTTAACAAAAACAGTCATGTAGAAGTATGGCAAAAAAGCTCAAGTTACAGTAATCTGTATCTGTACAGTAATCTGGCTGTGAAACTAATAAGTATAAAACAAAAAAGAAAATGTCACTTCATCATTCTTTCAGAGAGAACCAGACACAGGAATCATTTCTGATTTCTCAGATTTCCCACCTCAATCAACAGAAATTTTGCCACTCTGATGGAAAGAGAACTTGCACATCATTCTTCTTTCTAAAGAACAGATACGAATCCACATGCTATCATTTGCTTTTCAAATGGCACAACATAAATTTGCAGTTTCGAGCTTATGTAACAGTGACAATGACACACAATTTGTACTTTTTTTTTTTTTTTTTTAAATGTCAGATCCAAAATATTGCTTTGGCCTCTGATATAAGGTTGCAGATTTTCATGTTTTCCAGAACATCATACCTGCTGTTTTTTTCAAAGATATGCCCCATTAAGTACCAGGCACGTTACCACATCGGAAATAAGACAGGATACAATATGAAAGCATTAATGATTTCATCTGTTCTTGTATCCTTTTATGTACTGTGGCAACTGCTGCTATCCTATCACACGCAGTGACTACCACGTGTTACTTCCAACAGCTATAGCAATGAAGCGTACGCCACTGAATTTATTTAAGTATGTATGTAATGCAAATGCAAACTGTCAAATCTCTACCCAGTAAACACAAACTCACATTTGTTACCTATAAATCGATTGGCTGTTTCCTGGCCCATTTTAAAGAAACCTGCTTTCTTTGTGGTTGGGATCGCCTGCTGCTAGTTGAGCACAACTGTGACTCTGCTGGAAAGGTGGAAAGAAACTGCACTGACTTCAGTGCCCACAGCTTCCTAGAGATCTTTCAGAGTCGATGAGGAAACCAGTACTTTTTAACAGTGCTTTTCCGATGTCTGCACTCATTTTTGCTAGGAGAGAAGTTGCAAACCCACAAGTGAATGACTTCATCCAACTAGGGCCCACAAACTTAACATAATCTCTTTTGTTTATGCCACACACTAAACAACGCATATTTCGGCACTTCTGCCAAACAGCATTTGTTCTTGGCATGATTTTCAATTTCCACCCACTCATAAGAGCAGGTGTCTATGTGCATCATTTCTCAACCCCAGGAATAAGGAAAGCACTTAGAAAGCATGTTAAAATAATTTTCCTAAGGACGAGGGACAGTAATTTGATGTTCCATGGGCATCACAGAAAAATAGACCACTTCTATAAATGCACTGTGCTACTAGAAACATGAACCGAAACA
Organism: Meleagris gallopavo; assembly: GCF_905368555.1. Classification (NCBI taxonomy): domain Eukaryota; kingdom Metazoa; phylum Chordata; class Aves; order Galliformes; family Phasianidae; genus Meleagris; species Meleagris gallopavo. Next base: position 12,227,551 of record NC_139410.1, read on the forward strand.
AAGCATTCAGAAGATATCAGACCTCAGTGTTTTCACTGACCAGAGACTGAATACTGGTAATCTTATTCCTCAGAGGCAGGTTTCCACACAAAAGGGAAATTAACATGTATCTGTGCACTGAGGTCCTCAAAAGAAAACCACCAGAACAATGAAGCCACTCAGCCGTTTGGTGTATTTGCCATGGCTAATAGTAATGAGATAGCGGGCAGAGTGGAGATAAAAGGCTAAAAGGTATGAAGGAATACTGTTAATCATTTCCAAAGCCACACAGACATGTAAAAAATACCAGTACTTAAACTAATGAGTGTAAATTTAGGGAGGAATACCCGAGCACTTATCATATTTAGATTGATAACCTATTTGCAACGACGCTCAAAGAAAGAGAATGACTTCTGCCTGTTCAGCTCTGGAGCCACAGCATGTCACTAAGTGCAAGAGACCTTTCAAGCTCCATAGCAAAGAGGTCAAAGCATCAGCACTGGTGCAGACAGTGGTATTTAGAGAGAAAAGGAGGAAAAGATCAATTCCTTCCCCCCAGTCCCCTTTACTCTCCTTCTCCGAAGCAGCTGCTGCTTCAACGTTGCCATTGTACATCGCAGCATAAAATAACTGCCTCCTGCTTCTTTCCAAGTGAGGGACAGCAGAAAATGCCAAAGAAAGAAAACAGCACCTTATTCGGGCGAAGAGCTGCAGACAGTTTGGTTGTAATTTGGGTACTAACAATCCAGAACAATTAGGAATGGGCTTAGCACTGCTTTGCTGCTGTTCCCTGGAGCTGATCTGCCAGCTCTCACCCAGCTGCTGTGCTGCGCTGTGCTGCCTTGCGAGGAGGGGATGAGCTGCCTCCTTGGGAGCAGCACAGGGGCAACCCAGGTTCCTTGGCCAGCAGCACACTCAGGGCACACAAGAGTGCTCAATTAAAGCTCTCTTTCAGCCAATTGAGCATTATGTGACATCGACACAGAAAACAGCTGCAACCTCCCTCTCCACAGACAGAACACATTTTAAACCTGTTGCCATCCCTCTGAAGGTGTGCTGTTGCTTGCCTTTTCAATTGCTAGACTGTCCAACACTTGCACTGGAAATAAGTCCCATGCTTTAACTTACAGAGCTGGTTGCACGATAATTGGTTTCCATGCATTTTATGTAAATACCATAATGATCATTTGCAGTTGACTTCCATTTACAAGGTAATAACCGTAACCAGGACTAAGTAGACATCAAAGCTTAAGGGCAGAAGTGTTTACAACAGATAAACTCCAGAGCTGAAGGACATTTTCCAGTTAATACCGGTTTGTGAAGAAATGCCCCTAAGATACTATTATGCTGAAAAAACCCACACTATTTAAGATTAAAATTTAAGTGAATGGAGAAATTAAACCATAAATATGGGTCATCAGAGACTAAACAAGAAGATGTTTGAAGTATTATAACACTAACTGGCTCTTTCTCCTTTCTCTTCACTGCTGCCAAGTCTCTGGAAGGAAGGGGTTACCATCTCCCAGCGTGAGAATTCAGATGAGGAGGAGACACTGGGGGAATGTCACAATGTCACACTGACCAACTGCCACAGCAGTAAGGAACTGGAGAGAGACAACAAGGGGAAATTAATTGAAGGGGACACTTACTGCTGTACAAGTATGTTAAATCTATTCGACTTTTAGCACTTCCTAATGGTATTTCACACACAGTCCTTCTTCTTATCATAAGTTGCTTCCTTTTTTTCTTCTTTGCTTCAGTTTGATTTGGCAAAAATAAAAGAAAAATGAAGGCAGTTACTTGTTTTGCAGGCAGCTGGAGAGTATAAAATCTTTCACGCAATCACCTCCACTGCTTTCTAACAAATGGCCCCCAGACATCCAGGACATGTTAGTGGTAACAGAAGATAACTATTGCACTTACCTGAAGCAACATCATTCCCTCATGTGCCTCTGTCCTAATGAAAGACCTCACTTTCTCTCAGATGCAGTCAAAGACAAGTTACTTGTTCCATTCTTTGTGAACACTGCTCTCCACAAAACAGTCACAATTCTCTTAGACCATCCCAGGATCAATACAGGTACCTTGATCAATGTCAACAAATGATCTGCAGCTACATGGCCTGCCAGAGAAACCGTTCATCAGCCCTTGCACGTGTGAGCTCCATGCGGTGCCAGGCCTCCTTCCAGGGATGGAAGGGCAGTCACAGAGGTCCAGAGTACATACTGACTTAACTACATCAGAAGAACTGAGCTGATGAAATAAGCGTTTTCAGGGCATATAATGACTCCCTTGCATTACTTTCTCTACCAGTGGACTTATCATGGATTGAAAAAGCACATTTTAGTGATTGTCATCGACTGCATGCTCTGCACAGCTGTCAGACAATAATCACAATTATTCCCTTTTTATTCTGCATCCCGCTGCCTATTAAGCCATTTCCATCACATCTCTTCAGTCCTCCCAGTATTTTTGCTAGCACAACATTGAGTGATTTTCAGCTTTTCAAACAACATCAACTCTTGGTTTTCTGTTGACTGTAAGCTCTGGTTCATGCTTCGTGTATTCTTGCTGCCAGCAACAGTGCTTACTAAGTACCTGGATAACCTTTCACCAGCAGCATCTTGACCTCAGTAGGGAGCAATCTCCTGAGCTCTGTTTAAGAGCAGCTGGTTTATCCTGCTATTAGATGCTTGAACCCTCCACAAGTAGTTTCCATTGACTCACTCCCAGGTCAGATTTGTGGCCCTGTTAGATCTTATGTTTTACCCTATTTATATCTTCAATTGAGAGCTAAGTCATTTCACTGAAACAAAAGAATTAAGACTTGCAGTTTCCACAGCAAGTTGAACTGTGTGTTTCCACTGTAAGATGAACAGTTGGGCTGTGTGAGCACTGTACAGACCTAGGCACTTAGCCTGGATGCAAGCAGTTAAACTTGCACTGTTCTTAAAAAATAGTGTGATCAAAGCCAATAACTTATCTCAACAAAGTGAAAAGTCAGGGAAGAGCTTGTTGTGAACTCACATCATCACTTGGTATCTAAATGCGTGGACGCTCACACACGAGTCTCAGTGTGTACAGACAAAATCCCATACCCTCATCTACTGATTGCTTTCACTAAACCAAGAACCTTTTTCTTCCATTTAACTAGTAGGAACTGAAAAAAAATCATAAGAGATTTTTAAACTCACAGCTCTGGACAGAGAGTGAATTCGCTGAGGTCTGCAACAGATATCCACCTCACAGTGGGCTACACAGCAAAGCCTGCACAAGGCAAAGTCACCAGGTCTTCCTCTGGAGCTTCCTGCATATCCTGAAGCTAGAAGCTGGTTAGACACAATGATAGAAGCTCCAGGAAAACCAGCAGAGTGTTAACAGAAGAGCTGGGAACTGGGCTGGAAAGGGGAAAACAGAAGAAAAATACTTTCTTGGGACACGACTCATTGGAAAAATAAGCCTCACTATTGTGAGCAACATACGGACCTTCTACTTGTCATTTCTCTGAAGTCAGGGAAACAGGACTACACTAACATCTGTCATTTAACCTGAATTGCAGTACAGACTAAACTTGACTGGAAACATATCTTTTTCTCTTTAATTAGAACAATTCTGCTAGGTGAATGATGGTCCAAGGAGACTCACACTGACTAGAAGACAACCTGAAGCAATGAAAAACTGGGCACCTGGAAAACCTCAAAGTGTATGGAATAGAACAGGCTACTGGAGAGCAGGGAAACAGAATCACATCACATTTAACCATGTCCCTTACACTTTAATTAAAAAAAGACTTAGCAATTTTATTTAGGATTACCAAGTCCCAGAGGATTTTGCATTTCACTGCCTGCACTGCTACTAGACAACTGTTAATTAGGAGGAGGAAAACGCACCACACGACGCTGCATCTATCCATCTATATAGCATATCCAGTGAGGTAGATTTCCTTGTTCAAGAAAAATAATCAAGTTACATCACTTGCCTGTTAAATGGAAATACCACACGCCATTAGGGTTTGCACTTTAAGCATGCAAGTGACTGGCCTATAAACAAGATTTTAACAGCTTCTCTTTTGAACAATTCTGACTGTTTAATTAATCTTCAGCCATTAACCATTCATTTAAAATGCCACTTACGAAATCTTAATTTTGCACATTATCAGCTGGTTCACAAATAGCTATCTATGAGCAGAAGTGTAATGATCTTCCTCTCTCTTCCTTGGAGCTTACCAACCTTATAGTCAATTCTGGCTTCTTAATTAACCACACACACATTAGCATTTAAAATGAAATGGTGTTTTGTAGGGAAAAAAAATTATTGTGCAGAGAAAAGTTAATACATACAAACGTTATTCTACTGCTGATTAATGGAACAAGTACCAGCTTTTGGTCAAACAACATCCTGCATAAGGCAGAATTTAGCATCTCCTGCTAGGAAATACGCTATGGCAGGAACACATGCAAGGCCATATGATTTCATTCCAGCTGCATGGACGATCTCATTTTGTCTTTATTTGTACATTTAAGAGGCTGACAACACCATCTGCATTTCACTCCGTATCCTCTGCTATGGTCTCATCTTCCAGTAACAGACCTGCTCTTTCTCCAGGGACCTATCTTTTGCATTTGCATTCAAACAACAGAAAGAATGGGACATTACCAATGAATAGGCAAAATTAACGTAAAATAACTCCATGCAATAATATATCACATAAGGAAAGACAGGGCTGGAGGGGGAAAAAAAAACAAAAACCTCTGAATGCATATGAATGCTTAACACAGCTGCCAAAGCTCAGGCTCACCAGCATCTGCAGCAGGACAGTCACAAGGGAGTCATGGGAGTGCAGTATATAAAATTTTACACATCTGTCAATAAGTGAGGTGATCCAAATGCAAACTCTAGCAGGCAGGATGCATGTAGGCAGATTTGTGACTATTCCTAAAAGAATTTATTTCTGCTGAAGAATGCATGGCCTCAAACAAGCATGTACATATTACACAGCAGCAGCAACTCTGCTCTGGTTAAAATCTGACATTGTCTTTCTGTTTAGATATGCTTCAAAATGCACAGGGTCACCTGAGTTCCATGAGAAGTGAACAGAAGGGCTGGGCTCCTAAAGTTGGAAACATTTAGATGAGGAATTCTTGGGAAACAGCACTTTCAACTGTGTCTGGAAAGCAATTTATCTTGAATGCTACCAATACTTTTTTTTTTTTTCCCCCTATATAGCAAGGAAATGAAACTAAAGCAAATTTAAAAGTATCTCAGGTGGTCTAGTTACTCAGTATTTTCTCTAGTTAGCACAGTGAGCATGCAGTAGCCACTCATCGTTTCTGAGGAAGGAAACCAAAACAGTACCAGGTGCAGAGAACAGTACAACCTACGCCTGGATGGTTTTTGGATTGCCCTGCTTCCATGAGCAGGATTGCTCTGCTGAGCACACAGAAACCTCCATACCTCTGTTGTACCTGCCAATGCAGCTTTGAATTTAACAGTTGTCAGAAATCTACAAGTCAGAAAAGAGAGTAAACTGCTAAACATTGTTTGTTTTTTTTTTGCTATTACACAAAAACAGCAAAGGGTACTTTAGATTACAGAGCATCATTTTGTTTCTACCTTGCCTTCGGAGTTTCCACCTTAAAGAGTAGCCATTCCTGAGTAGAAGACCACCCACTCCTATAGCAACAGGATGCTGTTTCCTATTCAGTGATAGAAGGTGCTGGAGATGGATAGTGAGCAATGCCCATGGTACACCATACTGAGAAAAATTTAACTCCAGTGTCTGGCTTACTAGAATTATAGGGCCAAGACACACATGGACAACCCTAACTTGTCCTTTCCGAACAAAACCTTGTCTGTGCAGTTCTGGATTCTGAAGGCCTTGTTTTCAACAGGACAGGAACTACATGTAGTTCCTGTACTACAAGTATTTAGCTTGGCCTTTAGGGGAAAAAAAAAAAAATACTGTTTGTTAAATTTCAAATTTCTTGACCCTTTTTGCTCTCCCCTCAGGATGACACCCAGCTTACACATAGCCTTTAGCTTTCAGGATACACACAGCAGCAGTATGTGTCTTTGGTCCTTTCTGAGCACGGCAGATCACTCAATGTGCCTTGCCCCTCTGATGAGATGTGGGGAGCACACTTTGGGCCCTGCGCAGGGATCATTTTCCTCATTTTCAACTTTGTATTTTGCTAGACTGTACTTTCTGGGAGAGTGCAATTTTTTCATGAGGAAACTTTTACTCTGAAATGTATAAGATCCATTTTTTGATTAATTAATTAACATTGTTGAGTCTTCCACGGTGGGATAAGATCTTCCACATAAGATCTTCCTTCCACAGTGGGACCCAACATAGCATCTCCAAAAAACAGAAAAGTGGAGCAGACTGGGGCTTTGGGTTCTACTCCTATGCAATAAAACAGTGATTTCTTTCTTTCTTTCCTTTTGTTTTTTAATCTGCAACAAGATACAGTTCTGAAATGTATTCTTGCTAAACAAAGGAAAGCTGTATTCATTTTTGTCAGAACAGCACTTTGAAATTCCCCAAGATAAGACACATAAATAAATGAAGAATTATACTTGGCAATGAGTTTGGCATCAGACTTTAAATGTTTCATAGTTCTGGGCTGAGCAAATAAGTTGAGCATGTCTTTAGAACCTTTCCAGAGATGTGCTCGGAGTGTTCGGATATACTTGGCAGCACCATGTTCAGGGCAGGAAAGAAAGAGGAAGTTGCTTATTCAAAACGTGAGAAAGGGTTACAACACACGATATGCCTGACATTTAAGTGATAGAAGTGTTTTACATATGCTCTTTTGGCTTTGGTCTGACACCTAGACTCTGCCATGGTGCAACTTAGCACTGTCACGGTACAGCCTTGATAACTCAGCTCAGAGATGTGACTTCCCACTCCTTTTGGGAACATATGGGCTGCAGATCGCCCAGCCTCAATGCGAGCTGAAGGAGTGTACAGCGGCCACAGCATAGACCCTGTGAGCTCCCCAGCTGCACGAGGTGCCTTTGCAGGCTGCGCTATCCTCCAGGGTGGCATTTGCATTACTGAAAATTGTGGCTAATTAGAAATAAACAGAAAAATGCTTGATTTACAAAGGAATGTGTGATTCTGCTAGCTATTTTTTTTTTTTTTACCGTCTTAACATTCACAGAATACACTGATCATGCTAATGCTTTCAATATATTCATTAATAAGGACAATTTACATTTATGTAGCATCTCTCTTAGTTAAAAATCTCAAAGCTTTCAGCAAAATATACACAAAAAATTAAATCCATTTCACTGAATATAGTCATCGTTGGAATGAAAATCAGCAATTTTGGAACACTGCAGAAGAACATTACACAGCAGATGAAAACAAGACAAAGCAAAATCCCCAAGAACCCAAGGCAAAAGAATCCCTGAGACGCCAGATACCATTGTAGGTAAAGAGGACGTTATTATGCAAACAGCATTGTGAACCGGGCCTGCGGTGCCCTAGGCAGCAGTGCTTGGAGGCAGCAGACATACTTCAGAATGATTAAAGGAATATTCTTCATACATGTGCAGCCTACTGCTTCTGCAACAGTGGGATCTCTGTGGGAGACTCTCCGTTTAAACTGAGAATCTGCTGAGAAAAATGAATGGAGGAGACTTGATGGAGATTGGTGATGAGAAATGGAGAGGTGGGTAAGTATGTGAATTGTAAACGGCACATATCTGACCACTGAGCTTCCTTTTTTACAAATGGCCTCCACATTTTGAAAGCCATTTGTTACGTTAATACATTTTTCTGCAAAAATATAATGAAATAAAAATGAACTTCTTGTTTGAAATGATTAGTTTTAATTCTCTACCATAGTGACACATAACTAGAATTCCCAGCCCAAAATGGAGTCATCTATTCTCTTTGTGTTCAGACCTCTTTCTATCCTAAACCTCATCTACTCTAAGCACTGATCAAGCCTCCACACACAGTATTTCAAAGTCAAGAGTCAGAGGTAGGAAAAAAAGCCATCCGTCTAAAGTAAAATTAATAGCAAAACTTGGAGAGAGCATGCATGCGTTAGCAGGACCAAAACATGAGGTATTACATGACAAATGCATTGATAAATGTTCAACCCTGCAAATGCAAAATAACTTTGGTTTGGTTAATAAGCATCCATTATAACTATTTCCCATTATTCTGAGGCAGACAAGGCAGTTTTCATACTTGACCCTTGAAAGCAGATTTGGTTTTGTAATTAACATGTTATCCAGGGATTTTTCTTTCCACATCTCTCTTCTCCTTTCAGTACTCTCCCTCCAGCACAGAAAAGATTTCCTTGCCTGCAGTTGCCGCCACATTCAACAACTGCTGGCTGAGACCTCACAACACACTGCATAAATTCACTTCAAATTATTCAGGTTTGGCACATTTCTGCTGGTGAGTAACAACAACCTTTTTGTTTCTGAGACAAAGGAAACAAAGATTTAAAGAAAGAACAAAGGCAGCCTAATAAGAATCCCACATTTCCTACTTTTTCCTAATCTGGTTAAAAAGTCTCTACAAGCCTGAGAAATTCAACAAAGCTAAGTTGTTGTGGACTGTTTGTCTTTCAGTACAGAATCAACACAGATGGAACAGCCTTCCCAGCACGACATCTGACCATGGGTCAGATATGAGGTAACTTTCTCTTTGCCTGTTAGAAGTTTTGGTTTTAGTTTTTCACTGAATTGTCGTGTTTGAGGGTGCAATTACAGCTAATGCCACACTAAGATCCAGGATCCTGACACTGAATCCAGACTTGGTTGGCATTTCAATCATGTCCCCACAACAAGACAAGAGCTCATTCAGTGCAGTTACAGCCACGATACAAGCAATCAAACAAAAGAGGCCAGAGGGAGAGACTTGGACACTTCTTTATACTGCGTGTAAAAACAAAGCATAAACCATACTTCCAAACTGATGACACGTTTAAAATGTTAAGCTATAAAGTCCTTGTTAAAACTGATACTATGAAGCAACCTTTATGACAACGTTTTACTTTCATGCTGAGTTACATCTCTACATATTTATTTTTGAGAAGTGTATGAATCTGAATTTGGGCTCCCTCCTGCTGGAAATTCCTTGGGTTTCCTGAGTTAGTGTGAACGAAGTTTCTGATCTCTTTGTGATATACAGATGCTCATACAACTCCACTGACAATCACCCCAAGCATTTTCTAGGAAAGCAAAACCCTTTTAATGGCAAAAACCTGTGATCCATGCCTCTAACTTCACCCTCTTCACTCTTATGCAGCAGCAGAAGAGTTAATACTAAAGAAGAGAATCAGCAATGTCATTATGTTTGGAAAGATCTCTCTCATACTGTATTTAGGTGAAAAAAAGAGAAATACTTGGCCCAATCCCTGCTACGCACTTAAATTTATGTCAAAAGCGTTTTATTACTATTTATAACAATGACTCAGTAGACATTTTTAAAGTACTGTAATGCCACAAACTGAAAACACTCCTGTATCTGTGCTCTCCAAAATTAACAAGTGTTGTATCACATAGCACAGATTGAGGCAATGGTGAGACACTACAGATTGTAATATGAACTCAAAGCATAAACAATTCCTTAAGTCTTCCATGTCTTTCTCTGTCAGCTCTTCTTTTCTCATACTTCTATATCTTGCCTACATACTCAGATGTTGGTTTGAAAAATCCAATACATTGACACCATGATAATGCTAATGAAATCTTACATTCTTTTAGTCCCAAATTCCAGAAACATCTAGTTTTAAAACTACCATAATGGTGGGTAATCATCAGCTTAAAGGAAATGCTGTTCTCTTTTTAATCCAGGCAAAAACTTGACCATCTTTCTTTAATGCTATCAACCTGGAAGCTTGACAGTAAGGATTAAAAATTGCTCTTTCCTTCCCACTTGGTTATTGGAAAGGCTGTGAAAGGCAATCAGTCTTGTGAAGCCACACTTCACAGTCTGCATAAAAATGCCATGATTCCCAGTCCTTTCCCCAGTCTAATTGAAAGTGCATAATATCAAACAGCTGGGGGAAACTAAACTGTAAACATATGCAATATATCATGTTATCATACAAAACCTGTTACTAATAGGCATTTGATGATCAGCAGATTGAAAGAGATGTGAAACCAGAGATTATTTTTGCTGCAGTGTAAGAACTTTTCCCGAGCGAAAAAGGAAAAAAACACACTCTCAGCAGGGAAGGAATTGGACTGGAGTCTGTTCATTCATTCTGTTTGTGAAATATGGACTTTTTTTAATGATTTTTGTTTGACTGCTGACTAGCTCAGATGCTTTGGGGGCACTGCTGGAGCAAATCACAGTTTTGGTTAAGAGGAAATTCATGCCTTTCCAGCCAGTAAATACAGATGTTTAGAGCATTTGAACAGCCTCCCTGTCCAGCCCACTCCCAAGCTATCATTGTTTCTAATGCCAGGTGGCAATATTACCTGTCACCAGGAACCTGTGGGTAGTGCTGCTTGTTTATTTTTGCATACAATCCTTCCAAGTGTTCCCTCTCCATTGGTGTTGAAGAAGAATCACGTGGATAGACAAAGGTTTCTGCGACTGCTGGTGATGATGGTCTGTAAATGCTTGCTGCTGGATAAGCCTCTCGGAAGTGGTTCACTCTGGCATAATTCGGATCCACCTCATCATCATCTATGTCAGGTCCTCCAGGACCAGTAGAATAGTCAAGCAGGCCTCTCAGTTGCTTTTGTCGTAACTCCTGATGCTTTGCTCCAATCCTAATAATGACAAACGAAAAAACAAATATGCAACTGGATCTGCTTCAACATCAACCACAGACACTGATTCATCACGTAAATATGGAGCACCAACTCCAAACCCAACTGTTTAGATCTTTCCGTACACTGTGAAACTGGTGCCAAATGAAACAGAATTGTTCACATGGAAATTTACCTCTCATAATCACCTTTGTAATCAAGGTGGTCATCATTCTGATGAAAAAAATAATGCTAATATGGTGGCTCTCCATAGCTGTATGTCTACATGCATGCATGTGTACAGTTTTAATTCTACACCTGCTCTCCACTTTTGTAATTAATATACCTAACCCAATCCCAACACTTTTAATCTAAAGTAGCCAATAAAATTATTGTTCCCCTTGGCCAGTTGACTTACCAGATTCTTATAAATAAACTAACCTGTGAAAAGTGAATTAAATGTAAGCATGCATGGAGAGATGGCACAGCTGCCTCAAATCAAAGGGCCATAGTTAATTTGCTGAAGATTTAATTTTTTAATTTTATTTTGGATACATAGATGGGGAAATCATGCCTCATTATATGGGGGATAGGCAAAAAGTAAAACAGCAAAGAAATTAATAGAAAACTGACAGAGATGAATTGGTACATATAAGTGAATTAAAGACTATTACTGGCAGTACTCCACTGTGATAAAGCCTTAAGTGGTATTACAAAATCCTGCTGCTAATCAGAGCCATTGTGTAATCTCTTTAGAATAGTAAAGCATATTCAGGTAAACTTCAAACTCAGCTGATATTCAATGATTCAACATTAATTCTGGAGGAATAGGAAGAAGAATATAGCATGCAACTTCTGCAAACTGCTCAGCTATTCTACAACACTGCATAATTAAATGCCATGAGATGGATCAAGCAGAATGCTGATCACAGTACGTAATAAGTAGCATTTACAGAAAATAAAGAGTAATTGAGGAAAAATGAAGAACAGAAGACTACAGAGACACAGTGACTGACAGAAGAATTCAGCATTTACTGCTGACTGTAAACACTGGCACAGGTTGCCCACCCCTGAGACACCCAAGGCCAGGCTGGACAGGTCTCTGAGCACCTGAACAAGCTATAGATGCCCCTGTTTATTGCAGGGCTGTTAGACCAGATGACTTTTACAGGTCCTTTCCAACTCAAATGATTCTATGACTATCTGAAGTACCGCAGCACTGTAGAAGGAACAGTATAATTTGTACTACAGAAGAGCAAGTACAAAGGGTATAAGCAGACTTTGTTGCCTCAGTAGAGCATGAGGGTCTCAGAACTCTGCATAGTAAAAATGAAGATTTTGTTGAGAATCTTGAACAGGCCTGGAGAAGATGGCTCCTTCAGGAAAGAGATAAGCACATCAGGAGCTTAGCTCTGATGATTCAGTCTGACAGAAAGCAGCTAAGTAAGAGAGGAATGAGATTCATACCATTTATTTTGTTTCATTAGAATTGTACTATCAAAATAAATGGTAATTTCTTTTGAAATAATTAATAGGTTCACAAGTAATTCTAATGAAAACAAGTTGCTTTTCTACACATATGCCTGAGTACATTAAGGAGCGTCATGCATGCTTTCTAGTTAGGCCACTCCCTTATCTGTGCTAGGACACATCTAGTGAGGATACTAAATAAAAAGGTAAGATTTTAATACCTAAAATGTAGTCATGCTTTACAGTGGGATGAGCCCGCAAATGATACAGGGCCCTTGGCATAAGGGGTGCCCACCATCCACTCTGCCTTTCCTCACTGGAGCAGATCACCTTTCTCTTCTCTCAATATCTTCTTACAAAGACTAGGAGAGACATCATCATCTTCATAACACAACATTTCTGCTTTTCTTCAAACTCCCCATCTCTGCCCAAGTTCATACTTCACTTTTTCTTAAAGTTTCAGTAAAGGTAATCACAAGGCCTGAATGCAATCTACTACGATAATTCTCAGACATTAAATAAGAAGAACATAAGCTATAATCCGTCTATATCCTTAAAACCTCCCAAGATTCTACAGTTAGGCTATCTATGAATTCCTCAAAATTTCTTCTTTTTTCTACCTGGAGTTTCTCTCCTCTGCATAGTCCCCTTCTTCCATACCTTTCGCCTTATTCCTCTGTTGCTTCAGGTTTTCATGCCACACACAATCCCTGCTTTGCATTCAAATGTTGGCCCAGGTCAGGCACTAGCAGTGAGCGCAGCCTCACACAAGTGATCCAGTATCTTGCAGCCATCACAGGCTTCAAAACGTGCCTTTGATGCTGCACAATTCTTGCTCTATTCGCAAGGGAGATTTTCCAGTAGAATCTTTTGGAGGGCACAGTCTGGTGTCAGCGTGTGATAAATTCAGTTAGCAAGGCACTTCCTTCATTTTACTGCTGATTGCTCTGGCTCAGTTGGATGATGGCTTCTTGAGATGGTGAGAGCCTAACAGCATTCACAGAATGATGGGACATGCGACTTACCCTTGGCAAAACTATTGGTGACACTGGTGTATTCCTTGGTAAAGGTCATACTTTTATTCAGAAAACAACGGGCAATAGCAGGGAGAGAAAAATCAACATGGAAGAGCTGCATATGAAACCAGGAACTAAAAAGTAGTGGTCAGCATTCCTCTCTGTCTAAATCACAAACTATTGCTAGCAAATCAGCAATAATTAAAAAGCAGCTGAAAGCATGCAAAAGCCTTTATCCTCAAAGGGTTTGTGAATAAAGATAAAAGAAATTTTACAGCAGGGTTTGGTGGAGGGAGTCAGCCTGCCCATGTCTGTGTGTAAAAAACATGAAAAAACGCACTCATCATTCACAAAAAGAAATTTGGAGCAAAGTTAACTCTTGGTCCATATGTGCAAAAGCCATTTGTTGCAAGTAGTTCAACACCTGAAAGCACTCATTTGTGCTACAGCAACAGGGGTGGGTTTCTACTGCAAATATGGCCTCAGACATCAAGGAAGCAGGGAGGGAGGTCTATGCTGCTCATTTCCATCTTTCATACATAAACAGACTTCAAGAGAAACCCTCTTGCAGAAGGATTAATATTTTACATGTCCCACATGGGATTACATTAGAAATGTAAAAATCTATCTATCTTTGTTTAAAAAGTTCACACAAATAACTGTTAGCTCTTGCAACCAACAATTTTATCTGTTTGGTAGCAGCCCTTGCTTCTCGTTATCCTGCTCTTCATCTATTAAAATTCACAGAGCAGTTTGAGATTGTTTCTATCTTTCAGAGAAAGTTTGAGGAAGATTACTTGAATATTCTTAAAAATATGGAAAACTGGTGAGCTTCAGTCCCTATCAGTAATCAAAAAGCCTAACAGACTTCAGTGTAGGAATATATCAGCTGAGGTACAAGTTCAAGTCACAGTAGGGAATTATTACAGACCTGTATGGGATGACATGGTGAAGAAAAAGAGGATGTTGTAGGAATGGTCTTTTTGCACACCAGTGCAGAAGGCATGGCACACATTCACAAAGAGAGTCACAGCAGCTTCTCAGAAAATGTGAAGACATAACATTCCTTGGACCAATGCATCATCTATCCCCTAGGTATTTAAGATGCATTTGAAAGCAAAAGAGTCATGCAGCACAACAACACCATGTGATTCTTGCTTTCATATCTGACACTGAGAGCAATTTGCCCTGCTATCAATACTGGTCTATCCAAGACAAGAGAAGCTGAAATTAGGTCATCTCAATTTTCTTTTGTTCCTGTGAATAAGCCTATCTTCTTCATCTTCTCCTTGTGAATGCAACCTCCAATCACTTCCACTATTGTAAACTGAACCTTCCTGGGAACAATTATTTCCATTCGATACTATACTGACCACTCAATATCAGGTTATGTGAAATTTTTCATGATCAATGTTTCATCTTTTCAACATGGCTATTACAATTGCATTAATATTTTGTTTCCTTCTTACTCTTCTGCACAAATCCATAAAGTTTGCTCTGTGATCACATTTTTCACTTCAATCCAAATACTCAAATACACAGAAATAAACTGCCAGACAACTGATTCTTTTTTTTCTTCTTACTATTTCCTAGCTTCCCAGGCCTTCTCTTATGTTTCTCAACTTGGAAGTTGCTTCACACATTCTTCTGAAGTTTTGAAGAGCTTGAGTGCACTTCAGCATCATGATTTTTGCCCATTCTTAATGCAGACTTTTCTACAGCACATCCCAGTAGATGAAGTATAAAAAAAGTGAATATACTGTTCCTTCCATTGTTCCCATGAAGCTCTGCCAATCCTGTTAAGCAGACTTTTGCTATATCCCGTTCTATTCCTTTTACGTTGCACCTTCCTCCCCATCTGAAAAAACATTATCTTTACTTCCCACCACAAAAATAAAGAAAATTCTTCTAAATCAACACAATTTTCACAGCAACCAGCTTACAGTTATTAAGAGCAAACAACAATCACAAGAGAGTCCAAGAGCTTGAAAGCACAGGATGGATCTGGTAAAACAACTGGTGCAAATTTGTGACAAAAGATAAAATGTCACTCAGCACCATGATGCTGGCAGTGAAACCAGAGATGAGGAGAGGCACAGGTCACCATCTGAGCAATTTAGTGTAGCACTGAAGTTTCTACAAACTTCCTGATGAGAGAATGGGAAAAAAGTGCCTCTCAGAATGAAGGGAAGTTAACTATATTTCCTTTTGGGTATCCCATATCAATCCTGCTCGCTCTTTTCCGCCACCTGAACATCATGCTCTCCAGTTAAATCATGGCATGGCAACTACATCAACTTCCCTTAGCTGCATTTCTGTAAAAACACAACCTTTGCACACAAGCAGCCAGAGAATAAGCAACAGAAGTGCTGCATCAAGCAGTGCCCTTTTATTTCCTGTGACCCACCTTTTCCTCAACAGCATCCAACACACATCCTATCTTTATCTTTTTTGTCTCCTTTGAGACCCACTATCGCTTTCTAAAAACAAATCATTTCAACAAAAAATTCTAACGTGATAAAATATATAACCTCAATAAAATGATAGGTTTCACTTTCAAAATATGTTGCATCCTACTTTTTAGGATTCAAATGAAGACAGGATTCTATAAGTCTCATGTGCTCCTGAAAGTGGGGCATGGTATTCTGAAAGCATTGAGGTAACATTTGGTAGTACATTCCCAGAACTAGAAATCAAGAAAATGTTCTCATTTACCTTTAATCTTCCTATCTCTCTGACATACCCACAGAATATGTCATATACACAGATTTCTCATGTGTTACCACATGAAAAGACACACACATTCAGAGTGCAACAGCCATAAAAGGGTTAAGAGCCCAAGCAGCAAGCAAATCCTTCCAGCTGGGCTCAAAGCTCAGACACACCATTGAGTTACTGTGGCTTAACAAGTTATTGTGTTTCTGCTGAGCTACTGTCAATGACCACATACGTATTCACAGCCTACAAACACAACCTAAAGTGCTTTACCCTAACATCAGTGACAGAGACACTGACAGGCAAAAGCTGGCTTAGAAGCCAGATCTCATGCAGAGAGAGGCAGCTGCTGGAAGGGATAGGGATCACCTCAACAAAATAAAATAACAAACAAACAAAACAAAACAAACAAACAAAAACTGAGCAGAAGACACTTTAGGAGCACATCCAGGAATGCTTTCAGGAATGGAATGAGAGGGTTGGGAAAAGCCATGGCAGATATTCCTCATCTCTTGGCACACCAGGCAGAGGCTGTTTTTGGACCAGGACACAAGAAAATGCTGAAGGTTCTAAAACCAATGGACTAGGCACATTTGTCTTTTCCAGATGCCCCATCCAGCCTCAGTAATGATCTTCAGTTCTTTTTTTGCTCATTACTTACTGAAGTAGCAGCAGCTTTTCCAATACTTTCTGCTAAGCTGTTACAGCTTCAGCTTTATCCGTGGTTTAATACAAGTATGAAATACCTAAATGATTCCTATTTAACAGATGAAGGGTCGCCCCCACCCCCTGTGGCTGGAAACAGACTATTGTCTGTTTATATCTGAAGATCAGGTAAAAAATTGATTAGCACAACACTGGGTAGCATGTAAGCCCAACGCTGTCAGTAAGCCCCTGTAAAAAAGCTGTGCTGCTGCAGAAAGGTTGCCCTTATGTTTGAGGGCAGAGAGGATGCTCAAAGTCTACTGACAGCTGTGAAGTTGTTCAAGGAGCCCAAGAAGGCAGCAGTACACAATTTTCTTCTGACTTTTCATGGAAAGCATAAAGGTGATATAACTTTTTTTTTTTTTTTTTTTTTTAAATAAACCATGCACTGACTATGTGCTTAGTCCTGAGCACAGCACAAAGAATGACATGGTTTGAGCCCCAAGGTGCCCATCTAAGTAGTCAAACACCACAAAGGGAAAGAAAATACACCTTCTGACCAAACAGCGTATTTCACAACAGCAAAATACCGAGTGGTTCAGAAACCTCATTTAATCCTTCAGATGAATACAGCAACATTTCTTGTGTGGCAGATTCAAAGGAGAAGACTTTGGGGAAGAGCAAATACATACATGAATAAGCAAGTTGCTGGCTAAGTCAATGAATGGTATTCCTGGGAGGGAAGGAAGAATAACAATGACAGATAAAACATGCAACGGAAGCAGGGCAGGAGCCATAGGTCTTTTAGGACTGTTTCTACTCTGTTCACAAAAAGAAGAGCAGGTAATGAGTGTGTATACAAGCAGTCTGAGGTGTACCTAAACTCTTAAAAAGCACCTGGTCTTTAAGTGCTTTAAAATCACTGAGATATTTAACATTTTTCCACTTGCTTGGTTGCTCCTTGTGAACAGCAGAATGAAAGCTGCTCTACTTCTTTTTTCCCTGCTCATGTGACTACCCCCTGAGATCTACATATCGCAATGATTACTCAATTTACATCTGATTTAGTATCTTAATACTTCAACTGTGATTTTACATAACATTTCTGCTTTTGTCTCTCATTTACCTAATTCATACATACATTGAGTAACGGGTTGTCTAGAGGAAAGCAACCTATTTCTGCAGGAGGTCACTTAGATTTCCATTGGGTTTAATATTTTAATTTTTTTCTAGCTGCTAGCAAAATTTATTTTGGTAACTAAAATACTATATTTTCATTCATTTACATAATAGTGGACTGAATACATCCTGCCTTCAGATATTCATAAACCACCATCACTGATGGGAATGGATATATTTTACTTGAATATCTGAGGAAATAATTTCAGTACAGTGCTTTTAACTTTTTATTTCGTAATCTTTTTCCGCAGATATGGCCTATAATGACATTAACAATCTGATTCAAACCTGCATCTTTTATCAGGAAAAGACTCATTTGTATTTTTTCAATCATAATCCAGGAAAACTTTAGAGGCAGTCTTATAGCTAAATAAAACAAAATAAAATAAAAATCCACCTCTTGCCCGTAAACTGAAGACATCTGATGTGAACTCAAACAATATCTAATTTAACATTATCTTTCAGGACATTCTGACAAAAACACCTTTCCCATAAACTTTGCAAATGTTTCCTCATTCTATCTCATTCTACCATGAGCAACCTCTCTCTCATGATTAGTATTAGTAATTCTAAATAAGAACAGAAACAGTCTCAGAAATGAAAAAAACATCTTATAAATTCAAAGAAGTAGGAGACCAACTCTGCCTAAATAGACAGATCTTGCAACAAGCATTACCTTGCCCAATGATCAAACCACCTGAGTTAAAACACTGCCTGTCCTGGAAAACTATTCTACACCTCTCACGTAATGCTGAGTTGACCAGGGAAGCAGCCCTTGGAGGGCTATATGCAAAAAATTATGACGGAGATAAATATTATGGTCAATGCAGTTTAAGTTTATGATAAATTGAAGAAGAAATGAAGCCCTTTTGTACTACAAAATGATGATTTTGCTGATGACCAAGTGTGAGCTTTGAATAGAGTAGACAGGTACCTTAATGTTCTTCCTTTTATCTCAATTTGGTGACAGGGCACGATTACCCACTCACACAGGACCCTGCCCTCTAAAGAAAGTCTTGGCTCTAATGAGGTCCGTGCATTTTTGCCTGTGGATTTCAACGAGTGCAGGACTTTATCTTTGCTGTTAAATCTGAGAAAGTTTCAGCAGCTCACTTTTGTCCACATTAGTTCTGTATTTGGTGAAATGCAGACTGTTACTAAAATCAGATAACCACCTCATGTACATTAAATGCTGTATTTTACTTATGTAATTTTCTCTACTTGTAACTATTCTGTGTTATTTTCTGAAGTACCATTAAGAAAAAAAAAGGATAGAGGGAACCCTCTGAAGGTTTCCCTGCTCAACCTCCAGCTGAAAGCAAGGCTGACTGCACAGACCAGGTTGTTCAGTTTCTTAGTAGGATGTTCCAATGCCTTTAAAAAAGCCAAGCTGCTCTTCTAAGGTGGCCTTATGTCTGCAGGAACTTTGCAGACTATAAGTTGCAGATCTAACTCTCTACACCGATTTAAAGGAATTCTCAGGCTGCTGTAATTTGTACTTTTCAGTAAAAAAAAAAAAAAAAAGGTCAGTACATCATACCCAAGGACAGTGGGGTCTTTGCTATCTAAGTACTCTGCATGTCAAACGCTAGTCATTGTGCAACACTGAGTTCCAATAAAATGTCTCTCATATAATGTGAATTTTAATGCGGATTCATGTTTGCCAACCCCAGAACCTACCCACTACCTTCTGTTCTCAATTGACTCACCCGTATGTAGCCTATTACTTCATGGGATCAATGCTAATTCGCGGTCCTCAAATCACATGGGACTGCAACATGTCCTCATGAGCTCAAATCTAGTACATAAAATTAACTTATAAGGAGGATGTGATGACGCAGGGACTAGCACAGAGTTCAGCTTCAACCACACAAATCACTAAGCCACACACCACTACTGACACCTAAGCCAGCTGGCTTTAGATCTATGTCACGTTCTTTTCTCCCCAGTAATCAAAAATTCAAGCAGAAATGCATATGAGGCTACATTAAGCTTCAACATGCTGAAGAGGTGTATAAGAAATGCATCTCAAGGGATCACATTCTCTGGGGAAAAAGATGGATTTTTAACCTAATTAATTTATTTTTAATACTGTAGCAATATAATGTACTTAAAATATAGGAGAAAATGAGGTAGGGAAGATAGACATGGAATACTTTCTATGCCTTGACCAGGAAAATAATCAAGAATACTACAGATAGATTTATCTTATGGTAATCTGTTTTCTTTTTAAGAGATTTCCATGTTTCCATTCTGTGCGTTTGCTTCCCGTCCATTTTAATGATATTATCTTTTTTACTAGAACAAATAATTATAAAAATAGAATCAAAAAACAGATTTTTTTGCTAGAAAGCACGTCTTGATTTTGTTTCCAATGACCAAAATATAAGCAATGTCAGGAATGGAAACAATACCAATTGCACTCAAAGCCACAGTTACTTCCATGACCATCAAGCAAGTCATTTCAGTGACATTCCACAGATAAGCAGTGAGCGTTATACTCTCAGAAGAACTATGGGAAGATGGAATGAGAGACATTGGTCTGCGAATTTATCCACTGCCATGACTAGCTCAGGCCCAGCAATTGCTGCAGTAGGTATCAAAAACCTTGTGACCTGTTAACACTAGTGTTAAGAAAAATACCACTATGATACACAAGATACTGTAACGCCCACCAGGAGACAAAATGTTGATTTGATGTACCACGAGAGCCCAGCATCCAAAACCACATGCAGTAACATAGCTGACAACAGACCCAGAAGCATGACCAGCACCTTCCAAGTCCCCAGGCCTCTGTCTTTAACAAGACTTCATGCATTTGCACAACCTGCTTCCTTTTGAATTAAATCTTAGTGGTAGAAGAAGGAAACCTAGCTCCACACAATAGCATATCTCTGGTACATTTCTTTATTCTGTACTTACAACACCAAACCTGGAAACCACTGAACAGAATCTCCCTGTTCAAGAAGAGGAACATTCCCTGTCTGTCAGTCTGGGCTTCACAGGTTGTTTCTAATAAACAGTCTTGGACTAGACAGCAAAACCCAGCTTTGACCCAGAAGAGAAAGCTTCAAGATTCTTAATAATTTTGGTTTGTTTGCTATGGAGAATTACACACCCAGATTTCCTGTCTGTCTCTCCATCCCTATGAGTTGTAATCTCTTCTTTTTTTTCTTCCTGCTGGTAAGGGAATCCAAGAACAGGAATTCTGTGTTGTGGCATTACTTCAAAGTGCTTGCCAAAGACTGTCATGATAGACTCATAAATCACAAATAGAAGGCAAGGCATGAAATGCAGCTTCCAAGTCATTCTTAAGCCCTTATTGATTTTGGGGTAGGCCAGGAACT
This sequence comes from Meleagris gallopavo, assembly GCF_905368555.1. NCBI lineage: Eukaryota > Metazoa > Chordata > Aves > Galliformes > Phasianidae > Meleagris > Meleagris gallopavo. The sequence continues at coordinate 12,248,630 of NC_139410.1, forward strand.
GACCTACATTCGGTACTGCATCACAGAATTCCCTAGGCCAAAGTGATCTGCCTCCCAGAAACCTTTCTGTTACCAGAAACTGGTAGTACACCAGTGTAACTGGCTAGTACACCCACCAGTTTTACTGTATTCATGGTATTTCAAACAGCTGTATCTCTGTTTCACAGTATCATGTTTAAAAACATCAAGTCATCAAACCCCACCCATAAAGAAAAGCCCCACACTGGTGTGTTTCTTCAGGAGCGAGGCAGACTGCTGCTGCTGAGCCTTCTGTCAGGTGGGCACAGCTGGTAGGATGCGGTCTCTGGAGCAAAGGGAAAGCAGTGCCCCAGTGAAGGGCAAGCCAAGGACACTAGGATGAGACTTTGGGTGTAATTTAGAAGGCATGGCTTTGACATCTGGAAATGCTATATCCAGCAGTTTCCTATACCTGGAATAGTATTGTGACAGTTGGAGAAAAAGACTGATTTCATGTGCCATTTTGCAGTCCTCAATGTACTTGATGTAGGACAGTCTGGGATCACCACTCAGGCTAACGTTTTCAGACAAATGTCCTCCAGCAGTAGGTTAGCCAAGTAAAGAAACCTCAAACCTCTATTCTAAATGCCACATCACAACCTGTCAGAGGCAGGTGAGAGTCATCTACCTCAGCTATTCATAACCTCGCATCAGCCTCTTAGCGTTCAGTGGTAGGTTTTTATTACACGTTCTGGTATGCAGAGCAGCAGCAGATCTAAAATGAGAATCATTCAGAATCAATGGGGATGGGATTAATCTGTCCTCCTGTCCGGTGCAAGTGTTGCCACAGTAATAAACAGAAATCTGATAACTTCATACTGTCAGCACAAAATGAAACTATGACCTTGACCTGTGCAACATCATCCACTAACTTTTTCATAACTTCAACATACCATACTACACGGCTATGATCTAATAAGAATCTAAAAGTAATTAACTGGAATTTTTGAAAACTGAAGCTTTAATCAAATATGTATTCTTATCAGGGTTGCAAGCCAGCAATAAATTGGGACATTTAAAAAACTGGGATCCAATCCAATCCGTGATCTGATCAGGGTTCAATGGTTATAATAAATTGGGAGTATTAAAACTGGGATCACATCCAACAGTGTATTTTGCCTAAACCACAGGACCTAGCTGTGCTGCAAAGTCAGGCATTCTCAATGGACAGATACGCCTTGTTGGATTAACCCTTCATAAATAATGATGCACAAGCTCAGGAGCCCCAAAAACACGTGGTTAAGCACAGAGGTGAATGGTGCGAGCAGCAATTACCAACGCTTTATCAGAGATCACAATGAACTATAAGCAGCAATAATAATACTTTCAGACCTTGCAAGTCTATAACGCAGGGCACAAAAACGACGTGGTGGTGGTAACTATTTGTGTGTTATGAGTGCATCCTGCAACGTACCACTCATTTAAAAATCATACTTCTGTTGCTGTGAGTTTCAACTTCTGATTCAAAACAATTTGGCTTCTATACCTCACTGCCATGCCTGCAACTATTCTTGTTTCCATTTTCATTTCCAGTAACACACAAATTGTTTGTAATTAAATATAATGAAGCAAATGCTAACAGAAAGAAATGGAACGAGCTTCACTCACAAGTATTCTCTCATATAGGAATGGTCTCTAAATGTTTTTGTTTCTGTAAGATGCATTCCCTTCGTACAGGGATCTTACAGCTGCAAAATTAAATCTCTGTTTGCCAAATATCAAAAACATATGTATTGATTTTTCTAACTATGGGAACAGGCAACAAGCCCCGGAGCTGATAAGACAAGAGAAGCTCTCTTCAATTTCTGGAAGGTTTCCGAAAAGTAAAGGAAACTCAATCTTTAATACAAAAACTGGAACCATTTAATTTTACCCAAACTTGAGAGGCTCTGTAACTTAAGCATTTAGTTCAGACATTCAGAAAGTCTTGGCCAGATGTTCCTCCTGCATCTCTAACATTCCATGCAACAACCTAATACTAGTAAAAAAGTTCCCCAATTAATTCCAATAATGGAGTACAAAACCAAGACCGATTAACAAAACCATTACACCAATACACCAGTGAACAAGAGTATAATTTTTTTACACAGGGTGCCTCTGCATTCACCAACGCATATGCTCTTATTATAATCACCTCGTGTTCAGTAAGGTGCCTTATTTTGTGACATTTTATTCTAATGTGAAAGAAATGTTCAACTCTGCTGGAAGAGAGACTTCGGTCTCAGCAGGACTGTTCCAGCAAAATAATCTTACACAAGAAAAAAAAAACTTCTATTTCAATTTATAGTCACTTTATTTGCATTTGAAAGGCAAACAAATTATTACGTATAAAAACTCAACTGCCTAATATATTTTTCCTGCTTGTTTTACAATGATTTTCAGACTTTGTAAAACTTAAAAGCAACTCCAAATCTTGCTTGGAAGGAAAGAAAAAAGGGGAACTCTTCCAGTGTTTAATAATGTGGAGAACATCTTGTTGTTAAAATGATAGATTCTGAGTAATTTATACGAAACACACTAAAAATACAGATTTGAGTCAGCTTGATCGAAATAAACCACAGGCATAGCATTTGCTTTTCCCTTTTATGGGCAGATTCTAGACCTTTGGAGCACATGCTTTATTACAGCCAAACTCTTTGAAGCATGAACAAAATAATGAGTTTATTTAAAATAGGGCCTCAGTCCAAGGAAGCACTTGACCAGTGTCAGGGAGGACAAACCACCACTTCAAAGAACTGTATCACACATCAAGTCAGTCCTCCTAAACTACCTGTTCCATGAAGTTCTGACTTTTTCTGGTAAAGTTTCAGTGTTACTGCACTGCTGTGGCACAGGGAAAAGCTGAGGGAGGTACGGAGAGGAGGAGAAAACTGTGAAATTCAGAGGAGGTGCTGACTTCATATTCAATTGGACACAGATAAAACTATTACTAAACAAGGAATGCCTAACATCCTAAATTCCATTTAACCACTTGTAGCCTGTAGAAGTAGCAGTAATATAATAAAGTACTGCCTTTGCAATGAAAGGCCTGGGGCTGAGGTCTGGAACAAATTCCTGGCTTGACAGGGACTTTTTAGGAACCTGGACAAGCAGCTGCGCTGCCTGCACATCAGATTCCCACTCCAGGGACACATTTTTTCCGCCAGATTTTGTCTCTGCTACTTCAAATGTATGTTCACAGGGTCAGGCACAAGGTTCCCTAACAGCAAGGAGCACAATGAGACCTTCATCTTGGTTGGGATTGCTAAGGAATACAAGCAGTAAAAAAAGCAGTAAAAAATAATGATGATAATGATGGCAGTATTTTTAGCACAGGATGCAGAGCTGCTCCAGAGAAGTGCAGCTAAAAGGCAGTACAGAGAGCTGTGCTGAGAAGTGAGAATCAGAAAATGTGAAAAAGAAATACGAATTGCTAGGCTGCAGAAATACTCAATTAACTTTAACTTTCTTAGGTTCAAATCTGAAACTTGGTGGCCCATAAAAGGTTGTCCAAGCAAACCTATGGTGTGGACGAATGTGCAGCAAGTCCAGTCCTTCTGAGAAGCATCTGCACTAGAGAATAAGTGCTGTATGCTCTGTCTGCATACGCCTACTAGCTCTAACACATTCTGGATGTGTCAGACTTGTTGCATAGAGAAAGAATGGTACACTGCATGTGCAAGCATTAAATCCAGCCTACTCTGAGCATGATGGACTTATGTTTCTGCAGCTCACCTACATAAGATCTGATGCTTCCTGTCAAAGACAGAGTCACTGGGTTTGTACCACACAGCCAATACAAAATCATGTAGTGATCAAATCTGACATTTCTGCATGTCTGTAAATCTTGTCAAAGTGTCTGGAACAAAGCTTCATCCAAGAAAACAGAAAATTATGTCAGGCCTCTCCCTAGAATTCCATGAGATATTATTGTTATCTATACAGTACCAAACAAAAAAACCTTCCCAAAACTCTGAGAGATGATCTACTCCCGTAAGCCGAAAATAGTACTTCCTTTTGAAAAATATTTCTCAGCTGAGATCTTGGAACAGTATTCTGTTTTTTGGAGATCTGCCAAGCATATAGTGAATGTAAAACCAACCTCCAAAACCATGCAAGCTCCACAGCTGCTAAGATGCTGAAACACGCTTGATCATTAATCCTGTCACACCCAGCCCAGAAATCAATTACTCTGACCACTTCCACTAGTGTCCAAAAATGGACAGCTCAGTCTCTAAAAAAAATTGTCAGATGAAAAATCTTAAGTATGTCCTAGTATGACAAATTCTGAAATATTTATGCAGTCAGCATTTAAGAAAACTGAAGTTTAAGCAAAGTAACTTTAAAACTGTAGTAAATAGATGGAGTATCTGAACAAAGATTACTCAGCTAATCTTGAAAAAGTAAAATTAGATATGTGTTTAAATGAACTCTAAAAAGGTTGAATGTTAGAAAAGCAATTTGTATTTTAAATAAAGATTTGTTTGCAGGCAGTAGGGGACAAAACAAGCTGCATTTCTACCAATGTTTCTGTAGCCCATTTGTTATACTACTATGCTCCTTGTAGTTTTAACATATAACTTATTTGAAAATAGACAATTCTCTAGCAAAATTCAGCAAAGGTTGGTTTTGTAAAGATGAGACCAAGTATGCAGAACTGCAGCTAGTGAAGTCACAGAAGCAGAAAGATCTATGGTGTGGATGTGCTGCAAGGTTTGCTTTGCCAATATGTGCATTAAAATCTTGGATTTGAATTACATTATAGAATTATTAAATCTTGAGGTAGAGCTATAAAACTTGTCTACTGACTTATCATCACTAGTTGAATAGTTAACAACAAAGCAAAAAGTCTGAATTATATTTAAGACACATAATGTTCCCATTCCCTGATTTTACTCAAACAGTTCATAGAATCAGAGAATCACCAAGGTTGGAAAAAGCCTCCAATATCACCCAATCCAACTGTCCACCTATCACCAATATTTCTCACTAAACCATGTCCCTCAATACAACATCCACATATTTCCTGAACACTCCAGAGTCAGTGACTCCACCACTTTTCTGGGCAGCCCGTTCCAGCACCTGACTAATTCCTTGGAGAAGTATTCCCCAATGTCCAACATAAATCTCCCCTGGTGCAACTTGAGGCCATTCCCTCTCATCCTACTGCTAGTTGCATGGAAGAAGTGACCAATCCCCACCTCACCACAATCTCCTTTCAGGTCACTGTAGTGAGTGATAAGGTCTCTCAAGCCTCATCTTTTCCAGACTGAACAGTCCCAGTCCCCTCAGCCACTCCTCATAAGGCCTGTGCTCCAAACCCCTCACCAGCTTTGCTGCACTTCTTTGAACAAGCTCCAGGGCCTCAGTATCTTTCTTGTAATGAGAGGCCCAAAACTGAACACAGTGCTCGAGGTTCAGCCTTACCCCTCTGGGCTTGAGTGCAGAGGGATCATCACTTCCCTGCTCGTTCTTACCCATATATGAGAACTGGCTACCTTATGTAACTTTCTTCTAGCAAAGATAGCTTCCCATGCCTTACAAAAGATTCAAGAAGGGTTCAAGACTCAGTCCATAAATACTTTTATGTGGGCATCTATATAATATAACTATGCTCTTATTTCATTTAGGGAGTTGAAGTGACTTGCTTATTTTTATAGCACACGTTGCATAGCTTTGGGGCTAAAGTAAGGAAATTTCCAACACTCCTCTTCATTTTATTATTTTTTTTTAATTTTAATCCTCAAACCACATGAAAGTTATATTACCTGATAGAAATTAGGGTATATCTCTATTTTTGTGCATTATGGAAGAAGAGTCAAATAAGTGGGTTAAAAATACCATCTCGGTTCATCCACTTCTCAACACACCTGCTGTTCTCCATTTCAGTCGTAAAATCTTCCAGGTCAAAGCTGAAATCATTACCAGAGAAACCAGAATGATGAAGACACTCAGCTGCCAGTTTCTAATGTAGTCTTACCAAGTTACTGTCAATCAACGACTGTAATTTAAAAAAATTCCACAGAATCCTGAAGAAATATTAAGAACAATTATCTCATGTCCAATTGGAACGTTAAACCTCTAGACAGAAGGGTTCATTCCTTGCAGCCTGCCAACATTTTACTAAATGACGCTGGCCCTTTAACAGATGGGATACATGCTTCTTAGCTTGCCAGGATCCTAATAAAAGACACTGGCTTCTTTAAAATGAAGGACGCATACCTCTCAAATTGCCAGTAGCCAAATTGGGAGTCAGCAGTTTAAAATAAAGGCACTCATCAATCTAGGAAAATCGAGGAAGTAATATAGAAATTTAAAAAGAAATGGTACAAAGTTTTTTCTGACATTACTTAGCTCAGATGAAGCAAATACTTAAAATACTGGCTAAGCGTATACAGTAGAAGCACCGTAGCAACCGGATACCTTATTACCTTTTAAAATGAGTAGAACAAATCTTAGCAGCAGACTTCACGGGTTGGGGCTTAGATTTATTTTTTCTTTTTAACTCCATTAACTATCAATCCACTCACACAGCTGACCATGCACTGCATGACTCAAATGAAAGCAGGATACCTTTTCCCTGTGCACTGGCCAGCACCACAAAGGCTGGGCAGTGTGCTCATCCGTACTGTGAGAAAAGATTTTGTCTCTCAAAATGAACTACATCTGCTCATCTCCTAGGAACAGGATTCTCCAGTGAGGATTCTCCAGTGTTCAAAGACACCTCTGACAGCTTTCCCTATGCACTGACAACACATAATAGTACAGCTTCAAGAGTTTTACAGCAACTGCAAAAACCTGTTTAAAGCCAGCAAGTATGGGCTCTTTAACTTTTCTGACAGCAGCCATCAGAGGGGAGCAATGACCCTCACTGGCATGTCATGAAGGGCACCTGCACGAATTAGAGTCTTAGTAAGCCTTGAGAGCACTTACAAACTATCCCAGATACGGGCAGATGTGCAGAAGGAGAAAATTAAACATTCTCTGCCTTGAAAGGTAACAAAGCTGGTAAAATTGGGCATTAAAAGGGAACCTTTTATGAAAAAGACAGAGAACTGGTCTTATTCACATCAGTAGTTCCTTGTATTTCAGCAATGGAACTTTACTTCAGATTTACTGCATCTCACTACTGGTGGCCAAGTGATGCCTATGAACCTCAGCTTCTTGTCTTGTCCAGCATACCCTCCCCCACTCCCTGATTGCTTGCAGACCCCCTGCTGCTGACTCTTCAAGACTGACTAACTATTTAGACATGCTTTCTTCCTGTTGTCTGCCTACTCAGCATTTGCTGACTAGATACTTCTGCAACACAAGGCTAACCAGCAAACTCTTGTGTAGACAAGAACATTCTTAAGTACAAAAACTACCATATAGTGGTACAGCTGGCTGAAGCTAAAAGGTCTGGTGTACTGGAAAACAGCAGAGGCTGCCAGGGAAGAAAGTAGGAGTTTCTTGCTTTAGAGAAATACAGAAAAATGTGCAAGTCTGCTGATCTGAAGCTTGGCCAGAAGTGAAACAGATTTTGAAGGAACTCACCTTGACTAACTTAGCAGAAGTTAAGTTCTGAATAGCAGTTACACAGTGAAGTGCAGAGAAGTTAGAGCAGGAAGGCAGGCTCTCATAATACAGCACCCTAACTCAGCCAGGAGAACAGCCTAACAACATTCACTGCCAGGACCTGTCTCCAAGTGGGCACAGTCTAGGACTTCTCTGGTCAGGCTGCCTGTCTGACCATTTACTTCAGGCAGTCCTTGCTTTGAAGTTTTTCTTCTGATGAACTAAGATGCTGTGATCATTTACTCACCTTTCACGTTCATCTTTCATTTTCTCTAGATCCTCTTCTTTAAGTATGTCATGCTTTGGATTCCCTTTCTGATCTGCTTTTCCACTTTTATCTTCTTTTTTCTTTCCAAATCTGTTTAAAATATCAAGGAAGAAGTCAGGAGGAAGTAATTACCAGAAGAAAAAACAGTACTTATCTAACATAAAACACAGAAATTTTAGGCAATCACGACACTGAGAGCTTTTATCTCGGTCAATCCCAGACCCCATGCTGCAAAAGAAGTTACCAATTTTAAATAGGCTATGTACATTAGGTAGATCTAGTTACACATTGATTTGGTCTCTGAAATGTTTAAAGATGCTGTTTGAAAGAGAAAGTAGTAAAGCCCAACAAACCTGAAATGCAAAGCATTGTAGTAGGGGCTGGACTGTCATCAGTGCACATTTTAATGTAGCTGAAGGTTCTTCTTACCACACCACAGCTCTTGAAGTAATCTGCAAAGACTACAGTACTGTAACCCAGACTAGACTGCATGTCTTGCTCTTATAGTATCTATTGTCTCTTAAATCATATCTGGTCTTAATTTAAAGATTTGTTCTTTGTTTAAATAAGCTTGCAATCAGAAAGAATAAAATCTTGCTATGTTCTGAAACTACAAAATGAGACAGTCCATATGAGCTCTTTTAAAAATACTGGGTTTTTCATTCTGCCTGTAACGTACTATCATTTAATATTTATGCCGTCAAACTCCTCCAGAGACCCCAGTCAGTTCAGGGGTCCTACTGTTTTACACGCTGTATAGATATGCATAACATATCAGTCTGCATTATGCAGTCCATAAATGGTGACTAAACTGGAGAGCCACATTTCATTTCTGATAGAGGTAGGCAGAATGCTGAGGTCAGGTATGCCAGATATGCTCGTGAATTATGGGTCAAAAACTATAAAAGCCTCCCTTCCTCTTCTCTAGTTTGTAATTCTCCATTCAATAGGTAAATAAATGATCACCGTCTTCCCATGCAAATCAATGTGTTTTTTCATGTACACGAATGACAGTAACGTACAAAAAAGTAACTACTTCTTTATGAAATATACCATATTGCAAACTAATTACTCTGACTGAAAATTACAAACTCTTCTGCACTATTGCCTTGGTGATTTTTCCTTTCCGCATTTTCTCCATGTCATCCTAAGTTGCCTCAAGTGGAAGAGCAGAACAACTGTGCATATACTTCAGTTGTAAACCACTGACTTCAGGTTTCTCCTTTGACCAAAGCAGAAATCTTGCAAATACTCTGTTATCGGGCTTATAAGTTTACAATCCCAACATTTATTGAACTTAATAATTATGAGCTTATGAGCAAATGAAGCTCGCATGGACTCTGCAGTAAGTCTTCCACACAGTGAGAACTTGGTTACAAAGGGAACGATGACACCAGCCAGTTGAACAACAAATGGCTCAAGGCACCCTGCTTTTGAGTGCTAGCATACGCTGGGAATGTCTCATGGCAGTTTTCTCAAGAAAAGCAACTTGGTCATAATCCAACTCTCGTACTTAGTATATATTCAGTCTGATTACCTTTCTCCCACTGTTTCAATTACAGTTTTGTGGAGTCTGATATTTGACTGCATGTATTGATTTTGAAAACATTATTCTTGGGCATACCATATTGCTGCAGGAAGCTGGAGTTGAATATGTTGCATACTCAGGAGAAATGGAACAAAAAGAAAAGTTCAACATGCTTCTCTTTCAAGGGAAGGGGCTAACTTCTTCCTTACAAAGGAAATAAATACATTTTAAATAAGACAAAGTAAAAATCTTGATTGTAATAACTGCTAATATGACAACTCTCTGCAAAAATAATGCTATCTGCTGGTAGAGCTGCTCTCTCATAAATTGGCAAATTCCACTTTAATTGTAAATCAGAAGTAGTGAGCTGGTCTTGATGGAAAAAACTCTGATTTGTTGTCTTAAGGTGTGTAGTTTTTTGTTGTTGTTGTTTGGTTTTGGCATTTGTTTTTGTTTTTTTTTTCCTTTTTTTGACTTCACATGGGATTTGTGAAGACTTACAATTTTTACCTGTTACACTAAGTATGCAACATACAGCTCTAGGCTAAAGAAATGTTCATATTTTTGGCTTCTTTTTCATGTTGCTACATCATAAAAATCCACTGCTTTTTATTATTACTGTAATATGTTTTTCAGCCCAACAAAGATCTTGCACAAACATTAAAGAATGAGAGGAGCAAAAGTTTAACACTAAAGAAAAGCAATATAGAGTAGAAAGCATTAAGCCACACAGACACAAAAATACAATCTTTGTCTGAATTTATGCACCCTGTCCTAAAATTTATGGTCTGGTTACCAATGTATTCTAATTGCCATGGGCTTCTGATGATAAAATTAACTTCCACTGATTGTAATTTTGCTTGGTTTTCTGCACTACAGGCTTAATGGTTCTCTAGTGCTTATAGGACCAAAAAAACAAACAAACAAACAAAAAAATCCAGAACAAAACAGGTACTTGCTGCCCAACTGGGTTTAATCTTGTTCTCACTGAAATGAGTGAGAGGCCCACTACTGAATTTAACAAGGACAGGATAAAATCTATTGTCAAAATTATACTAAGGAATTAATCAAATTCATATTAAAATTCTATGAGAACTGAATGGCTTTAAGACTTTAAGTTTCCAGTTCTCCAGGCAACAAATAATTGGATTCTGGTAAAATATGCCTTTTATAGTAATACTATTGACAGAAGCATAAAAACATTAATGAAAAGATATATGGCACATAAATTTTTAAAAGATCTGGTTTGCTATGCTCAACACAGCAGAATTCTCTTTATTGTCAGAATTGTTATTCTTAAAATCTTGTGTGTAAATGGTGAAATACATTAAGAAGACGTGAAACAAATGGATCGGTTGCACCCTCCTACTCTATATCTATCTATAACCAATTTATGCCAAATGAATCCACTTGCAATTGTAATGACCAAAAAGAAATACATCTGTTACTTTCCAGTTTGCTTGAAAGACTGTCCCAGTTCTCTGATTACCCACTGTAAATGCCTGGGAAGTACTGTGAAAGAAGTGAAAGCCTAATGGCCCAAGCATACTTTCCAGTTGAGAAAATTAATATTCCAACTGCTCAGAGCGCAGTCCTGTAAACGAAAGTATAAAGGAATTTTCTTTAAGTGATCAGATCTCAGAGTGATGATACATCCTTATGGGAAAAGCCCATATGCAACAGCTGAGAACACGCTATAGCACAGTGAGGGATTATCCTATTTCTTTGAATTTCCAAGAGGAATATGGGTGTTCTGCAAATAACTAACATTTTCCTCTTAGAAACAGTAAATGAATGAAGTCTCTGAATACCAAGTACATCATCATCTTGCAGTATTTATTACCATTGAATTGGCTACAGTATAAAGGCTAATGTATGCTTCAATTCAAGGCTTTTATCCCTATTCCAGTGGTTAAAAGTTAAAACAAGCCTTCTCTAGGCCTGCTCTGTTATATTTGGGATAAACGTCTTACATGCAAGACCTAAAGCTGTGGTCATGGCAACACTTCATTTCCATGTGGAGCTGGGAGCTTCCAGATCTCAAACGTATTGATATTTGCTTCAAGGATTAAAGTGCAGGCAGGTCTGTGAAATCCTGGACTTCTAAGCAGGAGAAACATCTGTTGGGTAGAACCCTAAGCAACTTGCAGACTAAAGTCAGCAACTTGGATTTCTTAGTTAATTCAGTTGCCTTAGATCAGTAGGTGTCACTGCAGCTAACATGGTACATCATGGAATTGCAAACATCTGCAGACAAATAATTCAAGAGGGCAGAGGGCATATGACACAGTCAAGCAAGATACACAGCCTAACAGTGTCAAACTCTTGACATGTCCAGAAGTGATCTGTAAAAAAACAGACTGATTTGTAAAGTACATGTAATAAAAGCTCTGGCTCCTAGTCATTTCACAGCAAATGGGGAAAAATGCTGTGATTATTAAAGCAGCTCCCTTATGAAACTAGAAATAACCCTTAAAATTAAATTTAAATATTAGTAAGAATGAATGAGTGAGCAAGAAAGATAAAGATACTAATAAGGTATGATTTTCAGGTCCACACAGGGACTATAAAAAGCTTATTAACTACCACTATAGCCGTGTGTTTTAAGTTATTTTATCATTCTGCTTTACAGCAGAAGAAATGCTCTAGAAGCAGTGCTGTGCTTTGATTAATCTCTTTCATACATACACTTTTACAGAGTATTAAACACTGCTGTAAAGATCCTTAGTGAGTTAGAACTCATTTGTGATTACAGACCAGGTTCATTTTAAATTTATGTTAATAGCAGCATTAATGAAATACATCTTTTACGTTTGTAGTGGCTCTCTAAATACCTAAAAGGTTTATTATTAAATGTTTACTTATTGGACAGAAGCATGCAATTGCGTCTTACACTGCTAGGACTGAGAGCTTTGCAACAGCTGAAACAAATACAGAGAGATGAGAGTACGTTTGAGTAAAGGCTGTGATTCCAAGAACAGAGCACACATGGCAAGGGCTGGGCAACACTGTTCAAACCTGCACCAGTATCCAAGAAGATGGCAGCACCTCCCTGAGGTAAACCTCTGTCAGAGGGGCAGCTCTGTGCCAGGGACAGATGTGCGTCTCTTCTCCTTGTCCCACTGCCATTGACTACATCCCGTACCCTCCATGGTGTCTTCAGCCACGGCAACGTATCTTCAGCCCCAGCAAAAGACCTACTGCAGCAAGACCTCCTCCTTGCCCACATGCTAATATTTTGTTGCTCCTGTTTTGTTATGTCAACATTAAACTAAGTAGCTTTTTTTTTTTTTTTTTTTTTTTTAAATTTACAGTATCAAGCTGCAGGAGACTAGACTAAAATGACTGAGCTTCCAGATCCAATCTAATGGGAGTAACAGTGATCTTTTTAACAATTCTCATTAAACACAACCTCCTCCTCCAACCCGTTTATTTCTTTGATGCCCAAATTAGCATCTTTTCTCCAGCATGCTGAATTAATTAGTACAGTGACAAAGAATTAGTGCAGATAGGATCAAAGCTGAAACCGTATTTATCTGGAATTTGAAATTAATAGCAGAGAATATTAACCCTCAGCATTTCATGGAGCTTTCCACATGGCATACTTAGCAAGCCTTCCAGGAGTTCATTCAAAATAAATCAACAGTGCAATCATTTTTCCCACTAAGTTTTGCTAAGAGAAAAATAATCTTGCAATGAACTCTGCTACAATATGGATCTGCCTTTAATACATATCCTTACATGCAATACTTATTACATAAATCACAGGTATCAGCTGTAAAAACCAAAGAAAGTTGAAAAAAGGACAGCTAACCACATTTGTATTAATGCTTGGATTACCATATTGTTTACAGATTTTAGGGCTAATGAAAGAATTCCCAGCACCAAACCTGAAGAAACTGATTGCTGTAAACCCTCACAGCGAAATAATCATAGAATCACCAAAGTTAGAAAAGACCTCTAAGATCATCCAGTCCAACTGTCCATCTATCACCAATATTTCCCACTAAACCATGACCCTCAGTACAACCAACCACGTTGACAATTATAAAAAAAAAAAAATCTTCATTGGCAGTATCATTGTCCCAAACACCTGTTTCAGTATCAGATAAATGACTGGAAATTTCCCATATGAAATGCAAAAGATTATTGTTCTACCTACAAGTACAGAGTAAGGGCCGGCAACCTAAATAAACCCTCCAATTTTTCTTTACCTATCATCTTCCCTAAACCTTTAAGACCTATATCCTCATTTTTTAAATGAGAAACTTTCCCTTTATTTATGTAGGTGCCACCACAATTAGTTACTATAACTCCTTCTGGTAAATAGGCATTAAGAAATCCTTACCAGCGAAGGCTCTATCCACCTAAAAAGTGAGGAACATGATGGTACGCTATGATTTGAGCCACTTGAGTTAGAAGTGGCTGCTGCAAAACCACAAGGTTCATCTACAGAACCAACAGCACAGCGTAACTCATCAGCCCCTATGCAAATACAGGCAACAGAAGGTAGCCTGAGTGCTCATCTTTAATATTTCAAGAGACTTGGTTTTAGAAAACATGGTAAAGTAGTCTGAAGTGTTGGAGATAGTGTTTATTATTCAGTTAATATTATCTGACAGCGAAAGTCACTCCATTGAGTGACAGCTTTCTCTCCTTGTTCGTGGGATGATGCTTTGGTCATCTGATAGCGAATACAAGAACACTGCATCCTCTATCACATACATGAAGAAATAAATATGTACAGTAACATAACACAGCTATGATTTACAGCTTGACCATAAAAAGGAAAAGTTGATTTACAGTGCACCAAGCTCTACCTGCTTGTCCACCAGACTGTGTAATTGCCCTCTACTCAAGTAAGATTTTATTCCCATATATTCTTATTTTTCCCTGCTTTCATATAGCATTAGACATTTCCTCCTCTTCGTTCTACCCTACAGGAAAGTAATGTATTCTGAAATGAATTCTAGTTCTCTCCCAAAGAGTGCACAGAAACATACGGAATCCACAAATGCCAACACAAGGAGAACAGGATAATCACACCCATGCCTTAGGTCGGTAACTGTGCTCAAAGAGAAGAGAAAAACCTCAGGGTATTAAGGTCTTCTCCCTTCACTTTGCTTTCTTAATTCCCATTTTCTCATCTCCACACCGAGGAAAAAAGAAAAAGAAGCAGGCACTTAGGTCAGTTATTAATTTTTTCCAGGAATTTGTTATCCTCTGTCATGCAGGAAAAAGATAAATGCAGTTTCTGACTGAACCTATTCCTTTGAGGTTCAGTCAATAAGACAGAAAGTAGGAGACAGAGATTCCCTGTGCAGTCTGCAGGCGCTGCCAGCTGCCCCTCTGGGACTCCTTGCTGACTTTGTGGTTTTCTCAGATGTGTGTGTGGAAATTCTGCAGAGTCCAGAGAGAGCCAACATCCCTCAGTGTCACACCAGCCCCTCCAGCCACAGCGGGTAACTGAGAAACACTTGGAAATGGGACAGGGAAAAGACCAACTGAAGTGAGCAAAAGAAAGCTTTTTTTTTTTCTTTTTTTTCCCCCCCCTTTTCTGCTTCAGCTATTTCCTCGTCTGCTCTGTACCTCTTTTCCCTACTGCTAATGATAGAGCCCCAGAACTCACTAATGTATCAGCTACACATGTATGTACATTATATATGTGTTTACAAGGTGAAGAACTTTTCATTTTCTTCTATCACAACTCTCATGATATTTGCTGCATTATTTGCTGCTGTATGTCAGCCACTGAGGCACTAGGAGAGAATCTACACTCGCTCTACAAAATTGTTTCCCAGGCCCTTTTGGCTACAGAAAAAGCTCGACACTGTGACATTCTCAGAACTGCAGATACAAAATGCAAGAGTCAAATTAAATACACGGCATTTGCAAAACAAAACTAAAACCTGCCCCGTTAGCACTCAGAGCCATGATACTACCAAGTGTCAGACTTGCTAATTATCTCACAACAGCAGCACTCACCTTCTCAACCATACTGCCTACTTCCCTCTCCTTATGTGCCACAGGGGGGATTTGCTGGAGCTTATTGGACTTTCATGAAGTGAAACTGCTCATTGCAGGTTCCAACAAGCTCTCCAGGAAAACACAGCACTTGAAAAACAGCAGTAACACAGAGGACTACTCTGTGTTTAGAGTGAGACAATACCCTAGCCTTCACGAAAGCTCCATCCTCAGTGGGAATGCAGCCCCCACTTTAACAACCACTCATGTTAAGCACGTATTATAATACCCATCCTACAAATTAAGAAACTGAGGCATAAAGGGTAAAAATGATTTGCTAAGGTTAAGAGGACCTATTCTCTTTCTCTACTAATCACCTCAGAGCTGTAATTACAGTAAAGCTGCCTTGTTTTTCTATCAGTTTAAGGTGCTTTTCCCCCTCTGCTATTTCCCCAATCCTCTTTAAGTTTCCTTTTTCTTATTTCCTTTTTCTCTTCACTCTTCACTCACTCTCCCCCCCACTCCTTGCTCCATTCTCATGCTGCACTGCTACAGAAATACCCCCAGAAACACTCCAGAAATACCTGGAGATTTCTGCTGAAGGCTCCATGAAAGGAACACATCTTGGGAAACAGCACTCCTGCCTCCAAGATGCTGTGCAGTGACATGCAGTAGAGATGCAGAGATCGTTACAGTAGCTGAGCTGCCAAAAACAGCCTGAGCACTTTCTCAGCAGGATGCATTAGGCTATATTTGAGCTCTGCAGTGCTCAGAGGACTTGAGAAATGCTGAACCAGAGTAGGACACAGTGAAAAGACTCAAAGCCTTTTTCAAAGGGAGGCTTGTATGGGGAAGAGATACAGACGTTGAACTGAAAAGGGAGGCAGAAAAGGCAAACAGAAAACCCTAGAAGACTTGTTTTTTGATTACACAATGAACTTAAGGTTTAAGCAGCACAAATTCCAGCCCTGCAGCCTAAATGATAGCTGACATTTTTTACAAAGCTGTAACTTTCAAAACAACGACTAAAGAAAAGAAGAGTTGCATATACTACACTTTGAGAGATGTGTTTTGGTGTAATAAATAATAGATATTTTTGCATTTTTAAACTGTCAAAATCAGTCCTTCTGATAAATAATACTTCCCTTCCCCTGGAAGGCTTTGGCTATTGTACATTACTAATTAGACATAGTAGTTTGTGGTTAACACCCTTCCCTACAGATTTATTATTAGCTTGTATATTCTTTTCAGTAGAATTCTGCTAATGGTAAGGTCTGCTGGAGGCCAACTGCATGAGACCATTGGGAGGAGAAATCTGTGTGCCTGTCAAAACAGCAGCCATCAATTAGAACTGTAAATGTGATTCTTCTAAGTGTCTTGGATGGTAGCAGAAGTTTCTGATGTTGTATTAGGGGGCTGGAGTCACTTCTATACCATGTGAGGAAGCTTTCAGAAAAACAGCTGTCCACATGAAACAAATTCACTGTTACCTTTGGGTTCAAGCTGAGAAGAACCTGTCTGGCCTGCCAAAATTCTCAACTATTTTCCCAGAAATCCCACCTTTAAAACATGCTACATGGCAAACTGACAAAACTGATACCAGATTATTCTGTGGTTTGCTCAGGAAAATTTGTCTTAGAATAACTATAGCAACAGAAAAAAACCCAATGAAGTTGCTGAAAGATGAAGCACCAGAAAAAAAGCAGTGGAAGATGCAATTCCATTGTTTATTGATTTAGGGTACAACCCTAGCACACAAATAGCAATTTCCCCTTTGATACAAGCACCCAGCTCTCATTAGCATCAATAAGAGCTGTGTGGACATGCTGATGGGAATATGTTTCCCAGTATTTTGCGGGAAATTAACACCACTCACTTGGGGACTGAAGAAGGCTCTGTCTGTCACTCAGACAGCCCTCTCTACAGTTAATTAAGCAAAAAACCTGTGCCACGAATCTCTAGAGGAAGTCCTTCCCTGCTCTCCTCAGTACAACAAAACTGACACAAAGCAAAATGTCAGAAATGGGAGCTGGGAAGTAGGGACATTCAGGGAAGATGAACTTCAACCTACCGTTTGCAACTACATTTTTCGGGATTTTGCAGAGAGTTACTAGAAATCAAACTGATTAGTTATTGCTAATTTGAAACTTTGAAAAGAATAACCTACAGTATTTTCAGCTCTCAGTATATTAGGGCTTTTGGTTATCAGTTATTTTCAGAGAGGTAATCCCAGATCACAGAATCATAGAACCAGTTAATATCAACAAGCCAACCACCAACCTAACGCTACCAAGTCCACCACTACACCATGTCCCTACACACCACATGTGTGACAAAGTGAGCAAGTCAGCAAACTGCCAGTCCTTTAGAACTCCACTGATAATTTCATGCAAATACAGGAAAAACCAAAGAACTCCACCAAACTCATAATTGGCTCTGATAGCTGAAAGACAAAGGTGCGAGAGGGAAGGCGTCATCCAGTTACTAAACAATTTACTCTCTCATCAGCCTAGGAAACTGGACTAAATTTAATAAAAACTTTTCCTCTTTGCCACTAATATAGAGAGAATAAATATGAGAATCAAGAAAGTGAAATTTTTAGTCAATTATGTGAACCACAGAGCTCTGTGGTATATGCTTTGAATAGATTGCTCATGAACTATGTGCCAGAAACTTTCTTTATAAGGTTTTAGTAAAGGCATGGCAATCACTGTTGTTTCTTGAACCTTAAAAGTAGTAAATCTGGAGCAGAGAAATACATTTTACTGGATAAATTCAGAGAAAATTGGTAGAACAGTGCTTCAAAACTGCAAAGTATTTTTATTTTGCTATTACAACTATTTACCTCTAAAATTAAACAACATTAAATCTCCTAAAAATATTCCCCAAACCTTTTTCCTCCTTGCACATTTCTTGACTTTCACACACTGATTCTCTGCCACAGATGTACATAAGCTATTTTTAGAAGAATTGTTATTAATGTTTATATTACCAGCCTGTTAGTTTTTGTGTGAAAACGTAGGGAAAAATCTATTCCTCTGCTTTCTTATTTAGATACAGCAATGCTTTGTTCATCACACAAAAGCTCAGCTTTTTTTCTCAGTCACTCCACATCCCCGTGTTACAAAGTTATATTCATTCGTTCAGTTATTTGTAATTCTAAAAAACTGCTGCTAATTTTACCTCATGTCCCAAATGAGCACAGATATCCTACCAAAAAAATTCTACACTTCATCTCAGCACAAAAAGTCTGAAAAACGAACTTAATTACGGCTGATAAAACAAATGTTAATTCAAAGCCTGTAACATCATAGGAGGCCAAAGAACACAATTCAAATCTGTCAATCACTTCATTCAATCTTACACCACAAGGAATGCCACAAGGAAACAGTATCACTGTATAAATAACAAAACCATGTTTCTAAAGGTATGTTCCTTTAGGGTATCAATATCAATAAATGGATTTAGTACTTTCTTGTTTCCAAACTGTGCCTGATTCAACCACAGTTTTCCCGAATGCGATGGTTAACGGCCTTTGTCCACCACAGGATTTGTAGGGAAAACTTTGGCTTACTTCAAATTCATGAATTGAACACAATCATTATTCATTATAATGAGCATTATGCTTATTCATCATTAACTGTAACTGATCACATGTATTTCTTCTACTTCTTGCTGACTTACTCTTTAAAAATCACCTTCACAAGCAGGTATGAGGAGAAACCACACTTCACTTATGGAACAAACATGTTTTGGCTTCGGGCTCCAAAATTTCCTGCATAAAACACCCCCACAGCAATATGTTAACAAATTTTACCACAAACACTCACAGCTGATGAATTATGTTCAACCTAAAGTATTTCACCTGTAAAACAAACTAGAGATCTGACTGTAAAATAACTTAAGCATCCACATTTCTATTTCTTTAGCTGTATCATTAGTCTTCTTTTATAAGAAAGAGTGAAGAGTGCTTAATTTATTAACTCTACACCATTCGTTATTTGATGTCTATATCCCTCTATATCCCACTTCCTTCAATTTATTAGCTGCAATATTTAACAGTTTGCTGTTTGTTTTTTTTTTCTCATACTTCTTTACTTGTCTTTGTACTCTTCTTGTAGCACTGTTTTTTGCAAGGCATTTGGACAACTGCACTGAAGAAAGGATAGAATTTTTTGATGAAGCCACATTATTGATTTATGATGCTATGATGCTGTTTTTCTGCCATGTTGTCAGAACAAAAATGCCCAGCTACCTGGATTCAATTGTTTTTCTTCTTCCAATGGGAAATGAAACCCTTTTACCCGTTTCCTTTCAATTATGCTATTTCCTGCCATCTTCCACCTCACTTGTCCATAGCTGTTCAGTTGTGTCACCGCCTCTCTTCCAGCTGCTGTTGAATAGACAAGTATCACTACAAATACAGCCCAGTGATCCTTGGAAAAAATAAGCAACAGGATACAGTAATGTAAAGTAGAAATCATGGTCAAATCCAAGGTCCTGAATTTCAATAATGGAAAGCTGTACACCTGGAAAAAACATTCCCCCAAGTCCATTCACAACATCTGGAATTAACAATTACATCTTTTCTGCTGTCAGATATACTTCCTTCAACAATTAACTTGCATATTCTCTAAATAAGCAGAACAGCAATACCGAATTAATACACCAGTGCTGCTATTGGAATTCTTTAACAAAAACTGCTATTATTTAACAGATTCATTGAAATTTTGATAAATATGAGAAAGCACAAGATATCAAAGAGTGAACTTTCACACTTTGTAGAGAGCAGTGATAACTTTTGTCTTACACACAGTGTGGCTAATACTATTTGAGAATGAAATCACAATAGGAAGTAAAGAAGTAGAGATACCTAAAGAATTCTGCTCAAGAAATATCAAGGAGCTGGAATGTGGAGTCTGAGAAGCAAAAGGTCAGGGCTAAGGAAGAAAGTAAACAATAGATTTACCTACAGTAAGTTGCAAAATATTTGTTTTTTGTCAATTTGAATACAAAAGAACTCAGATGTAGTACTTAGGCTTAAGAAAATAAAAATGAGGAAAATATGCATGG
This sequence comes from Meleagris gallopavo, assembly GCF_905368555.1. Taxonomy (NCBI): domain Eukaryota; kingdom Metazoa; phylum Chordata; class Aves; order Galliformes; family Phasianidae; genus Meleagris; species Meleagris gallopavo. The sequence goes on from NC_139410.1 coordinate 12,269,017, forward strand.
GATGAACAAAGATCAAATTATCTGTATGAATTCTACTGCAAGAGAAGAATTCTGGGGAGGAGAAAATACTAGTATTGAGAAACATGCCCAGTATCACTGATCTCTATGCATTAAATATTTTATTTCTCTTAAAACTATAGTTTTAAAAAACATGTAATAGACATCACATTCTAATTTGTCTGATAAAAACAAAAACAAAAAAAACAACTGTACAAAGAGGCCTGAACAACATCCCACCTGGGAAACTCCCTCCCCTTTTTCCAGAAGTTACTCTCCTGAACTTAAGTGTGGCCTTGGAGACACGAAGCCTTCCACGTCCTTTTGATTCCAATTACAGCATATGCAAAAGAATGCTCAGTTCCCTGAGGTACGGTCAAAACCTGAAAGGTCTATTTCATTCTAGCCCATCTTTTCAATTCCCCCAGCATATGTGGTGTTTGCCATTTCATAGAACAGCTGCTTGAAACAAATACAAACATTGTTTGTCCTGTAGTACTCAAGTTATCACACCAAAAAAACTGCATGTTTCCTTTCAACAAAGGATATTTTACAGATGCATTATTTCCTCAAAATCAGAGAAAACTAGTTGAAAGTTTTCTTTTCACTCAATGCAACTTTATCACAATGAGGAATAGTCCTTCAGTAGTGGAAAACATGAAGATAAATGAGGAAAGGCCTCTCTTATCATTAAGCACAGGATTAGGCTTAGCCAATTCACTTACACTATTAATGACCTAGTGTTTTGAACCAATCCTTATCATATCCTCCTTGATGTTTCAGAAATTAAGAAAGCTCCTCTCCTGCATCATAATCCTTTCCGAGAAAATGGTGTGTTCCTCCTTTTCTGAACATTCTGCATTATCCCAAATCAGAATCTAAAAATAACTCAGCAGCTCGTATTCACAAGATGACTCAAATTCTGCTTAAATGCCTTTTATCCCCAGCCTTCACCCCTAGCCTCTGGGCCCTTCCACAGCCAGTAAGAAGCTCAGTTAGATCTTTGGGCTCTACTTTCTCAGCTCCAAACCATAATCAGTTATTAAAATTGTCTCCCTCAACCTGTGCCATGTCTAAGCCAGGCCATGGTAATATATTATTTGTTGGTGCACGGCACCTCTAGAAGTCAGCTGGCATATAGTCCATTTCATATGCTCAATACTGCTCTTGCATGTGCTCCTCAGGCTGCTGGCAACTGGCTCAGGCTGGGAACATGGCTATCAATCAGAACACTTCTCACTTGGTACCTCCTCACTGTGTTGAGATGGGATCCTCCACTTACAGTGACTGGAACACTTTCTTACTGGAAGATAAACATCCATGAAATGTACTGATCTTGGAGGACTGCCAGGTCCAGAGTTCAGTGAAATTCAGAGAAGAGTAATTTTTTCTAATTTTTGTATTTTTGAGTATGTGGTAGAAAAGAGCAAGGGGGAAGATGAGGGAACTAATGCAGCTTGATATTACAGTTATAAAGCAAACACTATGAAGAGTTTCACAGCTTTCAAAAACTTTAGGAGATGAACTATAGCACTGTGGTAAGTGCTTTATAACAGTGCTGATTTTAGAAGTCAAAGCTGTCCCTTTATTTCCTGGAAATTCATCAAAGTTTAAGAGAGAAAAGAACTCAGTGGGATCATTCACTGCAAACTAAGAACTAGTCTGGCGTCTGTCATGAGTTCAGCATCATACAAACTGTGTGATTTCTCCATACCACCATGGAACAAAAGCTTAATCCATATGAATAAGTTGCTGTATTCATTTCTAGAACTATCCAAAGCTCACCAAAGCCTGCAGAATTAGAAAATGTTATGCTTTCAACAGGAGTTTGAAGACAGGTGTGAAACATGACCTCTCTTCTGCTTATTCTTAATTTTATTTACATGGGGCAGTAAGTTTAGCTTCCCCCAAAGCTGTCATCAGTCATTTTTACACAAACACACATGCCTTTCTATGCTTTTCAAGCCTTTCCACGAGAGCAAAAATTAATTTTCTAGCTCCTGCAACATCTTTGATGAGTGTGCACTAAGGAAATAGTGACACTTCTGAGTGGGAAAGAGTAGGTCCCCAAAGCAACTTATTCTTCTGTATCTGGAAAAAACCTCATCAGCAATGCAGGAAAAAGGACAAGAATGGACAGTGGAAAACTTCTTTGGTTGCTTGCCTCCTCAAAGCTCTGACTTCCTCAACACAACTTCTGTGTTTAGTAAAGTTCAAGTAAGCCTCTCAATCACCTGAGGAAAACAACCCATAGGGTTAGGAGAGACACCATGCCCGGACTTCAAGAAGGAGAGAGGCAGCAAGAGGGTATGCTGCAAACAGAATTGTTCCTTGAGAACTTGTTATTCTGGACTATGGCTGAGTGTCAGGTTAAAGTTGAGCTAGCTATATACATATATTTAAAAGTCTATATTTGTATAATAGGTAATATATAATAAGACTATGTTGATCTGACATTAATAGTATAGTAGAGCTTGTTTCATGCAGTGAGCAAATTATGTATGCCAAAGTTGAAAAAAGTGCAAATATTTAAATATAGTCAGTACGTTTTTGTTCTCGCCTACTTTAAGAAATCCTTAGAGAACTTCTCATCTGAACTCTTCCAGAAAACAGGGGTAAGGCACAATAAAGACTGATTAAGCAAGGTCTAATTAAGGGTCAGTTAGCGTCTATTGAAATTACAATCTCCACTGGCCCTCACGAATGGAAAGTACAATCAGCCAAGAGAAGCAGGAGGAACAGGAAACAAGCCATGGTCTTGTGCATGGCTGGGAGCCACTCAATGGCTGGAGGCACTGCAGGAAGCCTTTTGTGACCAGCTCACACCAGTACAGCACAGGGCAGCCAGCCACCAGTCCACCGGTCTCCTGTGGGGATGAACTGGCACTTTTCTTGGGTATGTATGTAAATGTTTGCCTACTTAGCTCTAAATATATTTAAATATGCACATCATCAGGCCCATATGTAAATACCCCACGTTTTGCTAAGCACACTTATTTAAACATGTACATACTTAAATAAGAATCCCAAGTAGGATACTAACTTCCTTCCTCCTCTCATTAGTGTGGGCCTTACCTGATTCCTGACAAAACAAACGCAAACTCAAATTTTTTTTCACTGAGGATTGAATTAGGCCTCAGAAGTTCCCCATGGCTTCCTCCTGTACTTACTATCAAAATTCTCTAGCAGCTTAGTATTTCCTGAGGCCATGTATTACAAAGATCAATTCAGACTAGGGAATACGAGGACATGGAATCCTTAAGAGAAGAGAGGTCTGCGAGCTTCCGACTAGTGAGAGAGATTTCCTCTTGTGTTCCTTTCAGCACGTACTTCATCAGATAAATATAAATAAGTAGCACAGCAGTTGTTTAGTGAACAGCTTAAGGACATATTGTTCCCACTGTCCTAATTTTCCTGACACAATTGGTAAATTTAGACATCTAATTAACAGTCTGTGCCATTTATCAGGTTACTTATTGCTTTTTCTTTTTCCTATTTTTTTTTAAAGCCATCAATTAAACTTCCCACACCTCAAATATATTCTCCACCTCCAGACTGAGCCGTACACCTCATATGGAATGATTATAAATGCCTCTCACGCATCCTCATTTTGTTTATGTGTGTTTTACATAGACCCAGGGAGATGAGCTAGGGTCATCTTTAAAGTTAGTTTCAAAGTAACACTTTTACATCTCCATGTGTGGGATGGAGACCAGGCAGGAGAAAGAAGAGTTTACGCTTCAACTCTATAATCAGTTGGGGTACAAAGCCATCCGGCAATGGCCATATAATAAAACAAAATTCTGCATATTTTCCTAACTATATTCTCAACTCTAACTTTGTAAATCTTGCTGTAAGTCTTGCTGTTTCATATGCACGTATATTTACCTTTGCTCATTTATCTTCTTTTGTGCACATTGCTCTTGCCAGTAACAGAAGATTTTCCATGGTGAAATATATTTTAAACCTGAGTAGTGACACTATTTGATTTCAAGTCCTTTATTATCACCAGATGCAGCAAAGGAAATTAAGAGCCTTCAAATAAAAAGGAAGGTCTTTTGCAAGTTCTTTGCCACACTGAGATACAAAAGGAGCTGGTAATGCTGTGACAGATATGCAAGTCTTGTTTGCAATGTGAAGAATCTTTGACTAGATCAATGCTACAGGCCTGCACTAAAGCGAAATTGCTTTAACAAGCAGTGCATTTATTATCACTTCTTTACCGAAGAACAACAATTATGGAGCATGTGAAGTGTATGCTCGCACTTCTCAGAGGCAGTGTAAAATGTGTCTTCTAGTTTATGCTTAGCCAAACAATGAATAAATAAATAAAAAGCATGGCCAGATGCATTTAAACATCAAATTTCTCCAGTGATATTCCTGTTTGAGAAAGGCAGATGCAGTGTGAAAAAAATCCCATGAGAGAAGTTTCTCTTCACCCATTTTGAGTTCCCGGACCATTCAGGTAATTGTCAGATTACCTGCACCAGCAGGCAATGAAAAAAAAACTCTGCAGAAGTGTCTATTCATGCATTCTCAGATGAAACATCATTTTTATTCATTTTGTCACTAGTGACAATCAAACTAAAACTGCAAGGGGTCATGCCTCGACAAAATGAAACCCACTGCCAGAAATCCAGGACAATGAAAATAAAAAATGCCTGCAATGAATGCTCGGTGAGAAAAGATAATCCATAACATTTTGCAGCAGCTAAGAAAACTTTGCTACATCTTTCTTTTTATACATGCGCTTTAAATGATCATTTTTTCAGGATGCAGAGCTGTTTGTTTTGGCTGAGATGTGCAGCCCCACTGAAAACCACACGGAAAAAATCCTAACTGTTTTCAGAGATCTAATATCTTATAGTGAAAATGCCTGTCTGAGGTCAATCTAACATCAAGTAAGAAGGCCTCCGCTATGCCTCTTGTCAGCTTACCTGATTTTCTGTGAGGGAGCACAGCTGAAGGGCCTGTAGCTCCAGGCAGCCCAGCATTGGTCCCACCTGATCCCAGTGCTGCGAGGACAGTTGCATAGAGGAGATCCCCACAGTGGGACAGGGAGCTGCACGAGAAGACAGGAAGAAACCCGACAACTCTTTTCTCCACTGCTGGCAGCACTGCTGCTGCTCTGGCAGTCACTGTCTGTGGGGAGAAGCCAGGGCTCCCAGAGCCCTGAACATGCCACTTGGCACTCTGGGCTATCAGGCAAACAATCTTCATGTCAATGCTGGCTGCTTAGGGAAACTAAACTGACTTTTCAAAAAATCATGTTTTTCAGTACCCTCCTCATCCCTCCCTCAAATATCTTGAATGGGTTCCAGTTTTTGTATTGTGTCTGGAGATGAAACAAGGGGCTCTAGAACATAATTTAGAAATAATAAACTGAGCAACATGTGAGTTTTAAGACTTTCTGCTTCAATTTATAGCACTTCCATGCCACAGAAAAGCATTAACTCAAGTCTGCTGGAACTGTATGGCACATATGCTTGGAATAAAGTTGGGCTGACATGTAGACCTACACAGCATTTTCTATCAAGATATTCACAACAGAGATTGTTACAAAACTCCGCAAATTCAAGTCAAGGATGTGATTTTTTTTCTGAAAGGGAAAAATATTACAACTAAAAATAAAGAGTTTTTAAAAATTTAAACACAATTGCAGAATCATAGAATGGCTTGGGTTGGATGGACCTCAAGGATCATCAAATTCCAGCCCCCTGCCACAGGCAGGGTCATTAACTGCTAGATCAAGTACTAGATTGGATTGCTCAGGGGTCCATAAAACCAATGGCTAGTGGAAACCTATAAAATGTCAATAAACAGAATAATTATTACTGGCTTCCAAGAAGAAAGCTAGCATCTTTGAAAAGTAAGAAGTAACCTGGGTTAGCAAAAAGCCTGACTGAAACCATTATGTTTCACTCACTCTCTGTGGTTGATTATGTCTACGGAGACTTCCTTCATTATATAAAGAATATAGGAGACAAATGGAACAAAAAATCTCAGGGATAGTTAGGTCAGATGACATACACCACAGTGACATATTTTCCTCTATGAAGCTAGAAATTTTCAGTCCTCAGATGTGATAGATGTGCCAAGTTTACTTTCATGGAGAAAAAACAGTGCTGTTACAGTTCTGGCTAAGGTCTGTAGAAACCCTTAATTCACAGAGCAAGTGTGGAATCCTGTCTGGGAAAAGCTGATCTGCTTCATGCCTTGAAGCTACAACATGCCTTAAGTAACCTGACAAGGTTTTGAATCAGATAATAAGGATGAAACAAAAGGAAGAGAGTCTGTCAGGGCACAGCAAAAGAAAGGTAGGATGCAGGGGGGAGGGCAGAAATGAAATGGTATTTGTTACATTTTGTTGTTACAGTCCCAATAAGTCTAAAACCCAAAGTAATCGCTCCAGTGCAATTAAGTGCTTCACTAATATGAAAAACCTTGCTTTATGAGAGGCAGCAGAGTATCGAAGAAAGTTACCACTGAATGGCTACTCCAAAAAAATACCCTTATCAAAGCCATTTGCCAGCCTTATTAAATACAGATGCACAACGTTATGGGCTGGAGAGCAGCCCTGTTAACAACAAAAATTTGGCAGCAAGTCTTGGGTAGATTCAAGCACCTCAACACAGAATTCAAGTCTTCACCATACGAAATTCCAAATGGATTTGGAGGTTCTTGAAATTCCAAACACATAAGATAATGTTCAACACATGTCTGTCTTCAGTGTACTTTTAACTCAAACGCAAGTATTTCATAAAACAATCCTGACTGCTACTCTATTGCAAATTGGAACTGGGTACAAGTACAGACCTTAGTGGTAAAGGGAGAAATGCAAAAGTTGGAGAGGCTCCACCTGCATTTTACACAAAGAAAGGTCTAGCTTTCACAGCTGACAGTTAGGATCTTGAGAACATTTGCTTTGTAGAACTCACAAGCGTGTCCCAAAGAGGTAGAAGGTACAACATCTACCTTTATACTGAGAAAGAATACTCTTTTCCTTGAAAAAGCAAACAAAAAGCTCAATCTCCTAAAATGCATGATGAACTAGACATCATTCTATGTTATTTGCAAAGAATTAAGTACAGCTACTCAGAGCTCAAAATATAGCTTAGAAGTAATGGGTTCTGTGATAAATTAAGACATTTCTTTCATAGATTATTATAGTGCATTCCTGTCAGATTAAGGCATTTTGAGCCACAAAGCCACCCTAAAGATTGATTGGACTATTTTTTTCCAATAATTGAAAGAATTATAAGCCAACATTTATATTCTGAACAGCCTTCTTAAGCAATTCTGGGGATATTTTCTGAATGCTAAAATGAAATAAAATCAAATTTATGTATGAGCTCTGCTTTACTGAGCAAGTTAAAACTTTGGAGCAACTCTATATAAAGCAAGGAAGACAGGATGTGCAACTGACTTGCATATTTTCCAAGAATGAAATGAAAAAAAGTAAAAATTACACCACCGCAAATGGTGGGAAGTGGACTGGATTTTTAAAATAGCTCTAAGACATTTTAGAAACCCTATTTTTTTGGAAGACATAAACAACACAGAGATGCAATGTCCACAATAACTTGTTTAATGAACTCTAAAATCCCATTAACCACTCAGGCCTTACTAAAAGGGGAATAAGATTATTATTCTTTTCAGTGTAAAGTAACTTGTGACTGGACATAGACTGAGAAATCTACATGTTTTAATTTAGTCATAGGTTTCTCTTCCCTCAGCTAAAGGTCTCTTAATTTATTAACTAATAAGTTCCTGTTGCTAGGATGAGGTTCTTGTCTGTATCAGGCTGCTTTTGTAAAGCAAAGAGGTAAACAAAGTGACAGGCTTATCCTCCCACTGCTTTTTAAGGCCTGTAGAAAGCAAAACCAATCCTAGACAGCTAGATTCGATCAGCCACCAGCACCACCATCTTTCCTCATCTGTCCTGCACTGCACAAATGTACCTCCCTTGCCACCTCAAGTAGCAACCTTGCCTTTTATCTGGTCAGAGGTGGGCAGCCCCCATCTGCCAGGGCCCTTCCATGGGGCAGAGATAAGTCTCAGATGTGAGCCTGGACAAGCTATCAGCCAAGCCACCCTCATGCTCAGCAGGATGGCAATGGCAGAATCCATCCTCAAAAGGCATTTGGAGGACTTCCTTGCTCAGATATGAGCCCAAACTGTCCACCTGGCAGCAGAACAATCTGAATATCTAAAAACTCCTGTGTCTCCTTCCATGTCCTAACACCATTTTATTTATATATATGATCTTATTTATTCACTCAGATGTTGCAATAAGTAACAGGTGCTTATACAATGGCATACTGACATTTTAATTACAATTATTACAACATCTTCCCCAAGAGTAGATAAATCTGAAAAACAAAACGCTATATAAAACTTAGCAGAGATCTGTTTGATCTTCAGCCCACTGAAAATCAGCTGTCTGACCTACGCTTCTCAAGTTCCCTAAACGAATACTTGGGAAAGGCAAATAAACAACATAAAACAGTAAAGCTAAAGAAATTACCAATTTCTCTCTTATTTCCTGCTGATCATTGCCAGACTATGTTTCTGCCCGAAGTGCAGGCTTCATTATTAAAGATGGACAGAATACAAGTATTCAGCAGAGGCCGGCTGCTCAGGAAATAGCTATAATTTGGTAAATAGCATAATAAACACTTGAGCATCCTTGATGCAATGGGTAATGAGCCAGTGCAGTCATAAGTATGTACATAACAACATTAACATTATACTGTATTTCACATTATATATCTCCATATACACTCATGTAGAGACGCCCATATAATATTTCACCTATTGTATTTGCTTTCCTCCTGACATAAATTCATTAATTTTTCTCAATGCTCAGCTAGTCATTTGTAAAATAAAACACCATTTTACTCTCATTCTTTGCTATTTCTTTTCTATTTTACTCCTAGTATACCTACACAGACCACCAGAAGCCTTTGTTCATCATGGCGACGGAATGCACGAGAGATCCTGGAACTAAATGCAGTCTCACAGCAAGTCATCAGCATGTCTGTAGCCCATGCAGTGGCAAGCGATTTAAATCCCCAGTCTCTTCTCCATGCCACCATGGAGAATAATGACAAACCCTAACATGTCCCATTCATCTAACAGCTGAGAGGGTAATGAATTATAGAGATAATTCAGTCACTCACTATTAAAAGCTTACAACACTAAAAATGAATTATTTTTTTTCTTAAGGAAATGATCATATTTTCATGAGTAAAACTGTACACAGTATTATTGATTTGCAATTACATTGTAAGGGCCATCTTGTAACCAAGCCCTCGGAAGGAATTAAAGTTAGGCATTCTCTAGGTTGAAACTTAATCCTAGCTCACAGTTTCACTCCAAAGGCTGAAAATATCAGTACTATCGAGTTCTACAGACTAATGAATGAAACTGCTTCTAATGAAACTGCAAACACACAGTTGGTTTTGCTTAATACTGTTTTTCCATTCTTTGTAAGCATTGAAATACAAACACCAAGAAAACCTCAAAATGAAACAAGAAAACCAAACAAAAACATCCTGCCACACAACAGTCTATGTTGCATGATGCAAGCTATGAAAAACATAACTGACACTTAGTCTGTATTGCACATGCTGGGTTCTTAAGGTCACATAGCATAGAGTTAAATGAAATAGCAGTGGCTGCATTTCAGAACATAACTGTTAAGTTTTTGTACTAAAAAAAAAAAAAGTTCTGTATCAAACAAACATCAGTCCTTCTATCCAGGGGATCTGGTTACCCAGGGACTTTTCAGGTTAATCCAGTAACAGATGAAATATGTACAGAACTGAAATTGCTGCTTACATACTATGGGTAAATGCATGTTTCCACAGGAGACTACTCAATCATTAGATGCAGGACACAGCATCATCTAATATAAAGAGACTTTTTAATACAGACCATCTGCAACCTTTCTATCAGCTCCATCTAAATGTCTACCAGGGTCAATTAAAAAATACCTCAAAAGTTTGATTCATAACCTTTTCACTTTCCCAAATATATTTCTGCTGTTTGCAGAGTAGAATTTGGAAGGTGGGGAGAAGTGGGAGGAGAGAGGAAGGCCTAAAAGAAAAATTAGGTTGTCAGAAAATGTCAATAGTCACAGCAAATCTTCTGTAAATGATTTTTGAAAATCTGTTTCACTTTATATATAGCTGAACAATAACAAGCACAACGCCAACTTTCATTCTTAAACAAGCTGAGAAGGGCATATGTATCTGGACACAAATGGTAACTAGTTAAGACAAAGAAAAGTCCTGTATCAGGACTTCTAAGAAGCAGACCATGGAGAAAGAACATTTTTGGCTGGCATGGACAAAGGAAATCTGAAAGCTGATGCTATGCAGCTCAAAGGAGAGGGAAAAAAATGATTACATATTTTGTTTAGCCTTCTATAAATACCTTACATGTAATGTCTAACTGTATTTCTTCATTCATTCATATTATAAAGTGGGTTTCTCTGCAGGGATGGGAAGGGCTCCTTCACGAGGCCTTTCCTCCTTCTTCCTGGAAGAAGCTCTCACTGGCTGGGTGCACGCCCTCCCCACAAGCAGAGCCCAGTGCGCAGTGCAGCAGGGCAGGCACAGCTTGCAGGTGGCAGTAGGAAGCGAGTGCCTCCTGCCCTGCCTCTTAAGCAGCGGGACTGAGCGTGGGATGGGGGCAGGGGGACCAGAGAGGAGAGCACCACTGCGAATCTGTTAAATTAGCATCCTTTTCTCTTTAATGGAAGAAGACACAGCGTCAGCTCTACTTTTAACTAATAACAGGCACAAAGGAAGGCAAAGGTATGCCTTGATTTTCACATTTACTATACTCTCTCCACTCCTGGAAAGTTGCCATTATTCTTTATTACTCATTTTCATCCTATAACCTTTCAGCTAAATCTGCTGAGTGGCTTTCTTATGAAGCTGTCTATTAGCACATGACATTTGGTTTTACTTGGAGCAGGCTTCTTTTTTTCCAGTGAACGCTGCAGGCACTTGGCTGGCCATTGCCTTCTTGTCCTCCCAGCAGCACCTTATCAGAAGTTTATCATATATATTTCTGGATAATGAGTTGTTTTCTTTTTAGCTACTCTCCATGTTCTGCTCATGTCACAGGCTAGATTTTTAGAATTAATAGTAGTGATGACTTTACAAAAGAGGTTACATTTTTCAGTCACATCATGCACACCTTTTTATGGTGTTACACCTTGGGTTCACGATCTTTTTCGAACATACTATAAAAGACATTTCTCTTTTCTAGACTAACATATTTCACTAAGCAAGCAGACTGTACTTTTGTTTGGTATGTAATTTTTTTTGTTTCTCAGCAACATCACAAATAGATATCTTACTTTCATATTTGTCAAGTTGTGTATTGTCATAGGTAATAGGATAAGCTATTTGGGATTTTAACTAAGGCAACTCTTCAGATTAATATCCATCTATTAAAAGGTTCTAGAAATGAAAACTGCAAGTAAAAATAATTATTTTTAATTGATCCAACCTTTTTCTTTTTCAGAATTAGCCTTTGAGGTTTTGAACTGCTGCCTGTTTTCAAGAAAAATGTCCACTGAATCTTACAATTCTCAAGAACAGAAAATCCATTTCCTTCCCTACTCTCAACTGACTGCTACGTGACAGAAATAGTCCTTAACAGATCTGCTTCAAATGGAAATTCAGCGATTCAGTATACAGAATTTACAGAAATAAACCAAAGTTTTTCCTACTCTTCACTCCTTTTAGACCATAACTATCAGCCAAACTAATGGACAAAAGCTTGATTTTATTCTTTTTCTTTAATTGCTGGGCTAAATTTTATCTGGAATTATTCTCATGAAACACAAGTCTAAAGAATGGCATTGTAAAGATGTAGCTAAAGGAAGAATTCCATCTCAGAAATCTTTGTGTACCAGTGACAATAAATGAGTAGTAGGAATATCTAAGTTTCAATAACAGCTTTCAGAATTATCTGCTGAAACGTTCTTCTGAAGCAAAAACAACAAAAACCTCACACCAACTAATACTGAGTTAATGAAAGAAACACAGAAGCTCAAAATGCTGTCTTTAGATTCACTCTTGAGGGAAGAACTGGACCTTGCAAGCTTTCTGTTTCAAAGTAGGCTTTCCAAGACAAAGTCTGAAAAACATTCATCATTGAACTTTACACAGAACTGAGACTAAAGTTAATTTTCCTACATCCTTGCACCCTAAATTGGAAAAAAAAAAAAAAAAAAAAAAGCACATTCATAACAACTTTAGAGAGGCTCACTTCAATCTTAAAGATATACACAGTCATATCCAATGCAAAATTTCCAGAAAGTTAAACAGGCTCTGACTCAGGCCTGGAAAATTTTGTCCCAAAGCCACTATGTTTTTCTGCGATTTAAACCAACCCATATCGCTTTGAAATGTCTGCTGCTTTTTTTTCATGAAGACAGGATGCTCTCTACTATTTTGAAATAATTGTTGTTTTTTTAGGGTTCCCAAACTCTTCCCTTCTGAGCACTGCTCTGTCTCAGTTGGTATTCCTATTTCATTTTCTGCAATCAGATCTGAACACTTGTGCAGCTGATTCCCTATTCTTTCCACTTCTGCATGAAACAAAAACCACTTTCAGTCTCCTCACTGGTTGGGCACATTTAGATGGAGCTTCTGCAATTTTTCCTTGTCATTGAAATGGACAAATCTTAGCAGTGCTTCAAAACAAACCTGCTTGTTACAGTACTCTCTTGAGTTTCTTTGTCGTGTTTCAGAACTGCAACAGTATATTGATGCTAATACAGTTTTGTTTTCCCAAGAGACCAGCATAATTATTATTATTATTATAAGTTCAGAAATGGGCAGATACTGAACCGAAACTGCAGTATTAAAGGTCTGTAACAATCTTGCTGTGCTCAGTCAAACAGATTGTCATCTGTGTTGATTCAATGAAACTTGTCTGTGCCATTCAATGCAATTGATCACAAGATGCTTTTATAAAGCATTTGGTTATCCTAAAAATTAGGCATGTGAGGCCTTGAAAAATGACCACAGCTTGGATTATTCTTCAGAAAATACTTTCCTTTATAGCTGACAGTGTAACTGTTATTTTTTTTTATCCTGCTCACCATACATGCTCAGAGGAATTCTGTTCAAGCCCCAGTGTCTCGTGTTTGGTAACAACAGCCATTTGGCAATTTTAATTAAATCTTGTGGCTTTAATTATCTTCACGCAGACAATATATCAATTTAAGTTACTTTTTAGGGTTTTCTTCCTCCTCCCTGATGTTTCATTTTAGATGCTCCCTCTTCTCAGCAGTCAGCCTTTGAAACCGGGTGCCTGAGAAAGCCACCAACCTAAGGTGGTTATGATGGTGGTGGTAGCATGTTGTGTATTTGGTACTGGTCTTTAAAGCTCATTTTAATTCAATATTTACCGATGGAATGCAAATCACTAGCTCAGTGCTTCACTTACAAATTTCTCCTTTAACCTCATAACAAAATATATTATCTTAAATTTTTCTCCTCTGATCACTGCTGTATATGAAATTTTCCCTGATTCACAGATTCCCATACTAACATTTATATTTGTAGGCTTATTTTGGGACTGTACCTGTCTTCCATGGTGATTTTCTTACATCATTAAGCTAAAACCTGGTCGTTCAACGTAATTTTGCATTTGGCTTTGTGGAAACTTGAGGATGGAGCTGATTTAAAAGCTGCCAGAAAAAAGATATTAGGCCCCATGGACACAGATTTCTCCCAGCGCAAGAGAACAGGCAAGTTTCAAGATTGGCATTTTCTAACAATAAGACGTAAGATTCCCCACAAAGAAGCCTGTTTGAGTTAATGACAGTACAAACTCAGCAAGCTGTCAACTACCTGGAAGTGCTACACCAGAACTTTATATTGAGTTTTTGTTATTATGGTAAGACTATTGCAATTAATGTGGTATCAAAGTCAACAGAAGATTATGCTATCAAAGGCAAGCAGTCTCGCGAGACTGACTTAACATTTGATCAGTAAATTGGATCCATTATATGTAATTTGTGTCCCAAGGTACTCAGTGAATGGCTGATGTACACAAAATAAACAAAGACTGAGAAAGACAATAAACCAATGGCCAAGATCAATAAACGGTCTTGGTATTCCATGAAACAGTGAATACAATTGCTCTGTTAAATGCTCAAATGTGGGCTGTTTCAGTATGTTAGGGCCCATCCGTGCCCTTAAAGCAAGATGTGTAGCTTTGCAATGATACTACTGAAAAGAAGCTCTTTTTAGCTTATGTAGGACGTAAGCACCTCCTTGCTCCCCTCCTCTGAGTATTTATAGTACCCATGTAAATCCACCACCTCCTCTTGTAACCTTTTGCTGTTCTCATTATAGATACAAAAATAGCCTGTCAAAGAAGGAGACCCAGTCTTTACTCAATATTCTGGAAATTAACTATATAATACTCCAAAAGATTTATGTGCTAATTTACCAATTCCATAAAAACACAAGAATACAAATAACAGTTAAAAATAGTAAAGGTAAAGATCTGGAGTAAAGAAGACAGAAAGGTATGTGATGCAGCTGTGGTTTATTGCTTTGCCCTCTGCTGGACTGAGGCCTCAGTAAGTTATTAAACCACTGAGGTAAATCTTAACTATTTAGTTATTCAAAACCTCAACTCCAGATTATTTTCTACTCTAGGCTTAGGGGTAACTTTTTTTTTTTTTTTTAAATCTTCCCCAGTGAAAGATCATCTTGTCTGTGCTCCACTTTCAATTGTGCAGAAGTGCATGGACAGCAGTTTATGGTATAGCATAAGTTTTGTGCAGCAGGTCTACTGCCGGCAGTGATCCTTCTCACCGTGACAGGATCATCATCTTTCAATTTCTTTAAACTCTAGCCTAAAACCAAAGAAGATTAGACTCGTTCTTTCCATTCTGAATGCCCCCAACAAGATAGAGGAAACAGGTATTTAAGCCAGAATAAATGTTCGGAATGAATTAAATAAATATACTGCTATTGGAATATTTCTGATAGCATGCTTCAGACTGCCTGAAACTCAGTGTGATGCTAGTAAGAGCAATAAAGCATGTTTTTTGTAGGGTAGTTGGCTTCTTTTCTCCCCACTAACATGCAGAAACATTCATGTTGTGAGGCTTTGCAAAACACCAAAAATATCTCTACAACACAGATTTTTAATAGTAACATCTATGCAAGAGATTCAATAAAATCAAATCCGCTTTATTACAGCACTGGAGACTAAAGCCAGTTATCCACTCAGAATTAGCAAGCTTGCACGTCAAATCAGTTTTCACCACTCAGTGGGTGCAACACACTCTACAGGCAAATTACACAGTTGACAGAGAACTTGCTCTATAAGATTTACAGGTCTCATCACGGTCTTACCAAACATCCTCAGCACCAACACAGATAAATAAACACATCTTCCACTGTGTAGTTACTTAAATTATGAAGTTTGTTCCATGCAGAAACAAAGTGGCTGATAGTACTGCTCTTAGGCAGATGGAATTCAAAGCAGAACTCTATCTAGAAATTCCTCTACATTGCTTCCCAAACCATTTCTCAAACCCAGAGCTCCTGGAGCTCTGCCTGAACCTGCCTAGAGCACTCCCTGTTGTTACAGATGCATAATGGTTTGGGAAGCAACAAAAGACAACCAAGTTAAAATAGACTAAATAGGAATTCACACACACACAAACCCACAATAGTTGAGGCAGAGATATTTAGAGATAATGAGCCACACTAACCTTTAGCAGCACTTACACTCACAATAATCTGCCTTCCTAAAAGAAAGATTTGTTAATTTCTTTGAGAATAACTTAGATCAAGTAAGTTGTTCTGCTGTTGTTATTCTATTCACAGTAAAAACGATCAGCTGCTGTAAAGTTGAATTTTTTTCTCAAGAGCAGTGTATTTTTGGTTATGCAAAATCTTCACATTTTTACAAACCTCTTCTATTTGGAATTATATTTTACTGTGCAGACTGCATCAACACAAACAGACATAAACCAATAACTTAAAAATATGTGTCATTAAGCAGCCTAAATGAATGAATGTGAGCTCCTTTGACAGTCTTTCCTCATTATCTGTTAGGGAGGCAGAACAATTCAAGAGCTTTGGAATGGAAACAAGCACTTTCAAATGCAGAAGAGGATATAGAAAACATATTTGGGGGGAAAAAAAAAAGGAAGCTAACTTCTTTGAATTGTTTATTTCCTCAATCTAATTTCAATTAAAAACAGAACATTACGATGTCTGTTATACTAAGCTACTGTAATACAGACTTCCACATAAGAGGATAAAAAGCCAAACAAAAGGCCAACAGAGGTGGAATGATCAGTGCCTGACTCATTTACTCACTGTGGTTCTTCAGCTAAGAAAAAAACCAGCACAAAACACTTGCAGTCTTCCATCACCAGAAAATAGCTTTACAATTCTAATCACACATTACCACCAGGTATTCACTGTTTTCAGATATAGGGCAATGAATGGTGAAGGCAACCAGTTCCTTATTTCAAACCTAATATTGAAGTTAAACGTGGCAGAACTACTGTAGATACTTACTGCTCTCTTTATTTTGTACTATGTATATACAGACACAGACAAACTTTTGTCTTGGGAGTCAACTGTTAAGACTTCATTGAATCATAGAATAACCTGAGTTGGAAGGGATCCATAAGGATCATCGAGTCCAACTTGATTGTTTTTATTTTTTGCTTCTAAATTAGTGGTGCCATAGCAATATATCTTATAGTCTCTCGTAAGTACAGACACACACAAAGAATGCTGGTCTTCAACACGTCAGCATTTGTTTAACACTTTGTATTTGTAGAGGTTCCTTTTTATTAATTCTTCACTGATTCCCCCCAACTACTATAATAATTAAGGTAGAAAAAAAAGTGGGAGGTTGCAAGACCAGAAAGGGAAAAGGAAGAATACGTCCTGATTTTTGACTAAGAATTTTTCAAAAACAACTAAAAAAAATAAAAGCAAATTCTTCCAAACACCCCACGCCCAAGGCAAGACACTAGTGAAGCCATTTCAGTTCAGTGAAGGAAGCAGAGCAGTGTTCTTTGGATGTACATTCTTCCGTGATAGCATCATTAACTTCTGCGACAAACGTCATGCAGTGCTGTGACCTCTGAGAAATCAGCAGTGCCTCCTCATGATGAGGTGCAGAGCAGGAGTGACAGAACTAGCTCTGCCAGAGTTATCAGACAGGGCTCTGCATCAACAGAGCAACAGCTATGGCAAGAGAGCCGAGGGTGGAGCGCCGAGTAGAGAACGGAAGAGAGAGTGGCGGAAACCTGGAGACAAGCAAGTATTGTCACAGCCAGAGGATGAAGGTGAAGAGAAGATGGAGTCAAAGCTGCAGTTGAAATGAACAGGAACTGCTGGGTAATGATCAATCCTGCACCTCTGCATTTTATTCCTACAGGATTCCATTAAGATGGGTAAGGTGGGGCTGGAATGGGACAACCAAACACAGCCACTGCAGGAAGCTTTTCTTTTGTACGGACAGTGTTCAGGCACAGAAAGCAGGAATTAGGGTGGAAGGCACCTAAAGCTTTCCTATCTTCTCACTCAGACCTGCCAACATCTGTCCACACTCTGCAAGTTCTACAGCAGGGACAAATCTTAGGCATGGCTGTGCATGTACTTTCTGCCTAGACATGCTCTAGTAGGAAATGTGCTACTGAGACAGGCTGGCTGCTCTTAACAGTTGCTCAGAGCAATGTTACCACACCGGTCTGTTAATACACAACAAACTGGGAAGGACCTGAACTTTGTGCTTACGGGCAGGCAAGAGCAGTCAGAATAATGGCCCAGCACCCTGATCCACAACAGAGAGGAATAATCTGGAGACAACCAGTGGGTACAAGCACAGACAGAGGGGAAAAAAGCTTCGTGGTTTCTTACGTGAGGTCTTTAGCACTGGGCAAGAAGAGAGCAAGTTTTCTACTGCCTGACTGGAAGAGTTTAAGGTTGCTGCAAGATGACATCCCAGACAGCATCCCTTTTATGGAAAGGGGAAAGTGCTGCTGGTTTCCATGATGACAGTGCAAGGAAATATAAAGAAACGGTTGGCAGAGGAAATAAAAGTTTGCCCATGCTAAATTTGAAATGACAAATCAATTTTTTCTAGCAAGACGGCATAAAATGAGAGTAATAGACAGAAGGTCAATTTTATTTCTGAGCTATTGTATTCTAAACACCACTTCTGAAGGAAAGAGCATCTGCAGATAAGAGGTAGGAGGAGGGAAACCCAGCTTAGCACCAGCAAGGGGGTGCAACCCAGTACCATCAACAGCTCCTGCTAATGTGCAACAGCAGTGGGGTGAGCTTGTAAATTGGTCTAGGCTTGTATCATTGGTCTTCTTCCACAGAGAAATGAGAACAAAGTTTGCTAAAAATTGATTGGAATATGAATAAAAATGAGGAAGGGTTAAAAGAGAACAGAGAGATGCTGTGTGAAAGTAAAAGACCAGGTGACAGGAGATTAACAATTGAGAAAAATTGGAATCACTGGAAAAAAAGTTATCTGAAAAAGAAGGAAGTACCCTAGAGATCAGAGAAGAAGCTAGAGAAAATCACGCAAAAGCTTATTTATTTATTTATTTTTAAATAAAACTATAAGCCTGCTGTACTTTTACATAAATTGCCAAAATAGTTTTTAAACATATGTAATTTTCAAACATTTACCCAACCAGTGATTATATGAAGCAGGGAAATGCTAGTTTTTGTTTATTTACTTGGGTGTTTGTTGCTTGCTATTTTAAATAAGCATAAAGGACAGGCTTTGTATAGAGGATAACTGTGGCAGTGTGCTGACCAGTGTCACCCAGGAAGGCAGTAGCAGAGCAGGCGCTTGAATCGAACTCTCAGACTCTTTTCCTATCTCCTAAGCCATCTCTTGCCCACTTTCTTTCAAAAATTCCGTGTGGAAAACAAGAGGGAAGAAGGAGACAGAGTGGCTCAAAGGGGTCAGCTTTTTCTGAAGCTAGCATACTTCATATTCTCTGAAATTGTGACTAACCCAAAAGGAGCTTTGTTCCTTTTATATGTCAGCAAAACAAAAGGTCAGCCTATTGAAATATTGGCCAGGTCTGACTTTCTTCTATTAATAACAAGTAGAGACACATTTTTTAAAGTAATAGTTAAATAAATGGCTACATGTCTGCAATCATTTCAACTTAAAATGTCAACTGGATTTGAGATGCCATGTGCATTTAATCAATGACTCTGCATTATAATATAAATATTACTTTGGTTTGACTGCTTTGTCTGGCATAAATCATAATTCAGCGAGATGAGCACATTTCATTTTCTCTACAGATGGCTGTTAATAGCAATACCTATTAAAGTGGCACCTGCCAGCACTCTGTAGTTAAGGAACCTGTCAGGAGCCTCTTCTATATCATCTCTCTGTTAATAGTTGTCTCCCCATCACCTCAAAACCCCATTTCCCGAGTTCACGTTACAAGAAATACTGAACCAGAAAAATCAGAAAAGCTATCTTTTCGTGTGTTTCAAGGAAGAATTCCCTTCACACAATATTCCTGAGCAAAATAGGTATTTATTAGTTAAGATGCAGCTCAGGTAGCATGACTTCAAGCCCTCTAGGATCTTTGACCATAACGCAGCTGTACTACATACAGAAATGCCCAGTGTACCACAGCTTAGATGGAAAATCTGGTATTCAAGTTTTATCCTCAGACAAGAGACGGATTTTAAAACAGCTACTAGACAAGTATAGTGAATGAAGAATAAATACACTGCCACAGAAGTGCTGATGAAAGGATACTATCAGGAATGCACTTCGCTATTTTGGACTACTTTTTTCCTGCTGAAAGGGCATCTTGGTCAAGAGGAGACAGGCATTCTGCCACTTCCAGAAAGGACCCAGTCATATTTCCAGTAGGACCAGGGTTTACTTTTATCTTAGTGGGTGTGGGATGTCCAGAGGTCAATACTGACCATTTAATTAGACACATCTGAGAATTTAGTGTGCAAAGTTAAATGTTACAGACTAAGCAAGCTGTGTTTTCTTTTTTTTAAATCTTAGTAATGGCTTCAGTAATGATATTTGAACTTGAAGTGAACATGCAAGTATTTCACAAAAAGCACGCTCCTTGTAAACAGTTTGTAGTTTCCAGTCCTTTCAAGCAGTCAGAAGGAACTTTCTGCTCTGATCTGTTAAGTAAATATAAATCTTGTTATCCAAGTTCAGTAATGAGAGTAAGGGGTCTATTCTTCTTCATTGCACTTGCAATACATCTAATGTTAATGAGATTTATGCATGCATATTAAGAAGAGAACAGATGCTTAATTAAACAAATAAGCCTTTAGTAGGCAGTTCACGTGATCATTTTTAGTACAAAACCCCCTTATTTTCTCTTTTTTAGTCTGACTATGAATGCAGCCAAGGAGGAATCGATACAGTGGAGGAAAAGAAAAAGGGATATACAAATTGAGATCTTTGTCTTGTCTTAGTTTAAAATATTTGGGAAACTTTAGTTATATTAAACTAGAGTAAGTATCTTATCTCACTCATCCACTTGTGCTCTTTACAGCAAACAAGAGTTTTATTTACCAATTTATGTATCTGGAAAGGGGGAATATGAAGCAAAAGGAAGTCAAGGCCTCTCAGTAACTAATCTGCCTCATTAACTGATGCTGTGTAACTAATACACATGCTTGATCCATCTCAGATCATTTCACTACTGAGGACAAAATAACCTAAAATTATGTTAGCCTAATTAATCATAATTTAATCTAGTCTTGTAGTGTTTGTTTTTTTTCTTCTGTCTATCCATATTGATTTCCAGCATGGTACATATATATAGATAAACACATTTAAACATGCCTAGATATATAGGAGTGTGCATATACACAGAGTAAAATACATGCACTGCCTCTCTAATCAAATCACATCACTGCTATTTGCTCTTTTAAAATTATATTGCAAACTTTTCCTCTTCAGTGCTTACCTTCTCAGAGAAACAAAGAGTAGAAAAAATGTTCTCCATAAGCTGCTGTAGTGCTACACCTAATGGAAGTCAATATCTGTATATTATGCGATCTACTTTGCAATACCATTACAGGCTCACCAGTACTGGTTGTAAAAAGTATCATTCTGAGCAAAAGACCCGTAACAGTAGGAATGAAAAAAGGGTCATTTTTGTCTTCCAACTAGAATGAAAAATTAAAATCACTAATGCACTTAGCTCAAAGGAAAATTGGCAAATTAAGGGGGACAAAAAATAAAATATTCATGGCTCATACTGTAAAATGGAAAGTAAATAATTTAAGATGAACTATAACATGAGAAAACGTACTATGTCTAAAGAAGAAAAAAGCAAAATGCAACTGAAATGCACATTTATTTCTACATTCTTCACGTGCATGTACACGTATATGTACACAAATATGCAAGCTATAGTTGATGTGCATTATTTGTGATTGGCAACTCACCTGTACAAATTTTGAAAACGTTCATTAATGAACCACCAAAGTTAAGGTGACAAATGCCTTAAATTAAGTGTTGTGGTGTTTGTTTTTTTACTGAGTCCATTGTAGAAATAGAGACTAAGAGGGTGTTCTTCAAGTGCACTCCAGTTTGACAAAACTCTTTATTTGAATCACCAATTACACATCTGCTCATAGATTTTTTTTAATCACAAAAAACTGACTGGTTTCTGCCTATGGGGAGAGAACTATTAAAATGTCACTGGTGTGGCTGCAGTCCATTAGCTAACTTAACTTTATACCCATAAAACTGAAAGAGCTACCCAGAATTTTTTATATCCCCTATCTGGAAAAGGCAGAAAGAGAGCCATAGACTTATGTTTATTATACACCGTAACTGTAACAACTGCAATGGGATTAGGATATGGAGCAGCAACGCAATGCACAGCAGAGGTCACATTCCCCTGGTGATTTAAAGGTTCAGTCTTTCTCCAATTTAATTTAGAAAGCAACTCAAAGCCTACCACAGGATTTCAAAGCGAGGCAGTAACTGGAGATCACAAATTTAAAATCTAGTGTTCACCAAGCAAACAAACTAAGGAATACAAATAACTTTTTCTTTCAGTTTTTCTTTTTAGATTAACCTCTTGGCTAGATTCGCTTTGTGGTAGCACTCAGCATCAGGGGCTTCTACCACCCTGCACAAAGGGATTAATGAATCCCAAACAGCCTACAGAGCCACCTCACAAGGCTCTCTAAACCAGTGACACTACACACTTCCTTTATTCAAAGGGCCCAAACCGCTGTTTTGCTAAATTGTTGCTCACGAAAATACAAAACACGTTCATAAAGAAGTACAGGGAAGCTCATCTGAGGTACAGCAGTCTCCTCAAGGCTTACCATGCCAAGAGAATCAGTCACCTTGATGAAAAGATAGGGATGAACCAAGAATGTAATGTGTTACTTACTGTGCAACCTTGCTCCTGTGATGCATCCGCATCCGTTTCAGGTTTAGCATAGGATGCTAAAGAGTGACTTTTCTCTGAGACTGCAGTATAGATTTCGTCACAGCTCCAGTAATGATAGCACTGTCAATTTTCTTTGCCGTCTGTTGTCTGGCGTTGGGTTATTTAGTAAGCTATGGTGGTGCAGTGTGCCAGAAATTACCAACAAGTAAAGTAATGCTCATTTAAATGATGTTACTTACAAACAATTAATCAAATCAGCTTCTGTTGTTCTCTGACCAGTACATATGTGGATTCGATCCTAAGGCAAGCGAGCAATATACGCATCAGGACCAAACAAAAAACCCACAAACACCACAGTCTGCACCACTGTAAAATAGTGCTTTGGATTATAAAGACTTTACTAACCAGTAATAACCTGTGTCACCTACATTTTAAATTTCTAGTATATTAGCTATGCTCCAGTCACTAACAAGTGGCAGCCAGGAGCTCCAGTTCATACTGGATAAAACAGAACATTTTTTTAAAAAACAAGGATTACAGAAATAAAAGCATGATTTCTTGATGGTCTCTCTGAATCACAGTCACCTAAATAAAGCTTCAATCCAGGAAAAGCTTAGCAGGAAAGCAATCGTTCTTTTCTTTTTTTTTTTTTAATGTGTAAAAAAAAAAAAAAAAAAAGACCAGGAACTACAAGTAAATAGCAGCTGAGCAACAGATGAGGCACTAAGTGAAATCTGTTAGCAACTGCTAACAGCTTTGCTATTTTCTGTTGTTAAATTAAAAAAAAAAATGAAAAGGGAAAAAAAGAAGCAAAAAACCCAATGCAGTAGCAATTCCAATATGTTCAAAAATCTCAGCTACAAAAGACTAAAGCCCTACACTTGCACCTTCTTATACTACAGATAAATACTTGAGTTTGTCTTAATATCTTGATATGCTTTGCTATTGATTAAAAGGCAGAAACAAGCCAATTCACAGGGATATATCATCAAGATAAAACTTTGTATAGATGTAAACACCACCATAGTATAGTACAAATCCTCTGTCACAGACAAGTGGGACATTTCTAGCAGCTACATTAGACTCGAGTTCTCCTTCCCATCTGACTCCTAGCAGACAGTACAGTGTGCCTTCATTAGCACTGAGCTTTCTGGTAAAAGCTCAAACATTTTCATTGCTTTTCAGGCCAGGGAGCTTTCAACACAGATGATCCTTCCTGACTTACTTCATCCCAATTCTGCCATGGGTTCAGCAAGCTTGTTTTCCTATTTAGGTGCATTAACGTGGATGGTGGAACTATGCAAGCATAGCAGAAACAGCTCTGAACAAAGCAGCCCAGAAAAAATGAGAAATATGAATGTATCAATGTGGTTCTCAGCATGATCAAATGACTGCAGTCATTAGAGTAGCCTGAAAAGTTCATGGCATTGCACTGTCCCAGGTAGATAAATCCTTGTCACACCTCTGCCACCAGCTTTATGAACCTATTTTCTCCTGGCAGCCCAGCAGGGGCTGCGCTCCCTATCCCTCATTTTAGAGAAGTGTCCCACTTGGGGAACCACAAAACAACTACCATCCCATCTGCGGCAGGCATGCTCCTGATTTCCTCCTCCACTCAGCTTTCTGCTCCCTTATGGTGTTTACACTTCCAGTGCCTCCTATGGCAGGCTTCCTTTCCAATTTAAACTCAGCATGTCAAAAACTGAGCTTGTATCTGTTTCTAAATACTTCTTTCTACTTTTCTCTTAAAATCACCAAGAATTAGTAGTCACCTTGCCTGCTGCAGAAGCTCACAACTTTGTCATATGCAGCTCCTCTTTTTTTCCTTCCACAGATGTTCTACCAATAAAACATGCCAGTTTCATCTCTACTGTGTCATAAAAAAATCTGTCTGTTTCTTTCCATCCGTGCTGCTAAAATGCTTGATCATTTAAGCCTTCTTACTGCAAAGTCTCATCTCAAGTTCTCCTGACAGTCTCCTCACTCTTCACAGCAGTGCTAAACTCTAGTGTCAAAAATACCTCTTGAATCTAGCATTTAGTCAGTGTTCAAGCCTTTCACTGATTTTTTCCCCATTCTTTCCTTAAAAAAAGTATTTACATTCATTGTTTTTGTTTTTCACATCACCAGCAGCAGTTTTTCCCTGAAAAAATACCACTCTGGTTTTGTTCCTCTTGAGCTCATGTGGTCCCTCCGATTCTTTTGCAAAGCCATGCTGTTTGCCCTTGTTCCATCCTTACAGGTCATTACCCTTCTTTCACTTTTGACATGGCTGGGGGTCCCCCTAGGTCTCCCACTTTCTCGTGAAGGAAATTTGCTTTGAAAAACAATTTTGTAAATTTTGGGATGAAACACTCACAAGGCCAAAGAACTTCAAATGCATGCTAGCTAAGCTGTTTGCTCTTACAAAGCTCTTACAAGCTCTTCTATAGCACCTTCCCACCATCTTTGTGACTTCGTACAGATTTTCAGTGGTGCGGGACAGAACTTCGCATTTGCATTGCCATACAGATAAATAAATATTAACAACCATCACTGTCGGCTGGGAAGACAAATGGAATAAAAAAACACGCGTATGAAAAGAACAGATGTGTAAAGATTGTGTACAACCAGAATGTGAAATACAATCTGAAAAAGTGAATCACTGAGAATGGTAACCTATTGTTCTCAGCTTTGCATATTGATTGTTATCGAATTTTTTGTCAACTGCAATCACTTGCCTTGGATTCTGATGTCATCTCCTGCTCTTTCTGGGTCAAGCATTATGCTTCCAAAAGGCAGACCTTGCACTTCAAATTTAATCAGTTCTCCTAGCAATACACGAAGCAGAAGACTTATGTTTTTGTCAGACCTCTGCATTACTCTCCTCTTCTCACAGTCCCATCCACTTCAAACAGTTAAAATGAATGGAAACAGACATAAAGGTAAACATATACAAAAAGAGCTGCTGAAGTCACTCTCATAATTATTCAATGTTTTGACTGCAGTTCCATGTTAAGCCCTATTTCTTTAAGCAATATGAACACAAATGCACGTGCAGTGCACAGGTGTGAGTATGTGCCTCTTCAGCATTACTGAAGAGCTCCATTTGAATGCAGACTGTACCTTTATCTTACTTACATTAACAACTACTGAAATCATACAAGTTTGGCACATAATGATGCCTGTATATTTATGAAAATATCTCCTCAGTGCTTAAAACTCGCTAGAACAATTTATGGATTCCTTTTGATGATATATGGAAGCAAGACAGCTAAAAGTTTTCATGTCAGTATAACACAAACCATTCAGCTCCAGAGACATATCAACAGAGAGTTGCAATGTGAGCTTACGTAGCAGTGTCCTAATGAACATTACTGCAGATTGAATGATGCCACACAAAAATTTCTTAATTACAAGTTAAATACATCTGTGCCTACACAACAATTGCGGCTTCTGTATGTACTTGGCTTGTCTAAAATAGAGCATGATAGGAAATATCAGTTCTAGAGTCAGCTGGGTTGAAAAAGACCTTCAAGATCATCGAGCCCAATCATTAGCCCAGTGTCCTCCTAAAGCTAACAGTGTTCAGTGTTAGAAGTAACCACATGATCATATAGTCAAATAACCTCTTAATATTGGAGATAATTAAATTTCATTCATATGTATATTAATTGTAAATATCACTTAATTTAAATGCTTTTCTACTCAACAGACTGAACAGGTACCAAAGGCAGTGGTGACAGCAAGCAGAGCGACTATATTGCCAAAGTCTACAGCAGCAATAAGGAAATGTTGAGACGAGTTTTGTCTAGTCTCTGATATTTTCAGAGACATAAAACCAATCACAAGCCAAAACTGTTTGGAAGAAATCCAAACAATTGTTTTTCAAAAAGGGAGGATAACAATCTCTGGGCCACTGCAGACAATGGTTGAAGCTGTGAAGTAAAGATTTTATCGTAGCTAGTAGTTTCCAGTAGCAGCAAATGTCACATGTGTTTACTGTAACACAAGCAATTCTGCTCTCCCCAATGCCTGTGAAGAAAGCAGACAAGCAAGGGAAGAGGAGGCAAATGTCTGAATATGGGAGTGGGTCACATATGACTCAGAAACATTCCCCACAAAACCTACGCCCCACACACATGCTTGTTTTAAGCCTGAAACCTTGATATTTTTTTTTTCTGGCATATGGGAATGAATTTCAAAGGCACAAAAAGGCATTTTGTCTGCCAAATGTCTTCTGCCTCAGCCACAAGTTTGGTGTAAAAGTATAAACTGCTTTCTTTCTAAATAACATAAACATTACTTTGAGTCCAAGTGAAATAATTTTTCCACTACTTTATGAGAACACCAGTTGTTTCACATGTTATAATGAGCATGGGTGGCTGTTTCGCTTTTTAAAATGACATACCTCAACATGACACCGAAGCCTTTCTTCTTTTTCTTTTCTGGATCTTCATTTTCTTCTTTCCTTTTCTTCTCTTTGATTTTAGTTTTGCCCTTTTCTTTTTTCTTCTCTTTCTCTCTATTTTTTTTGTCTTTTTTCACTTTGGTTTCAACATCTTCTATTTCAGGATTCCCTGGAGGAACAGATTCCATGTTCTGAGCTTCTTGACCAGAGTGAGAGCTCTTATCAGAGAAACCATCTGCAGAAGAAAGAAATAATGGGGATAAGTAAGGGGCCACCAAAATGCAAACACATGAAAAATAGCACAGGTGTCTACAAGGTGCTCAAATGACTCACAAAACATACTTATTTAATTGAATAATTTAAACAGCAGACAAAACATATATAGTGAATTCAAGCAAAGTTCTATTGTAAATTAAATACAGAATTATCATAGTGACTTGTTATTGAATATTAATCCTGATAAGAAAACCTGACATGGTAAAACATTATACTGCTTGAAATCTGGCTTATCCACCAGCTCAAGAAAACTGACATGCCAAGTTGCAAACATTTCATCATGTGCTTACTTCAACTAGAGAGTGTAGTAACTGAACAAAACCAACCCAGTAAAAATATGATCTCATTCACTCCTTGGAATCTTTCCACTTTAATATAGCTGAAGAAGAAACAGACAAACTGTTCTGCCTGATTGGAGAAGACCTGTGTTGTTTCTGTTTGGGGGCTTAGGATCCAAGCACAGTTTTATGCTTCGTGCTGAAGGAGACATTATTTCCAAAATGGGGTCTTTAAGAGCATGGTGACAGAATGAATGAGCAGCAGGGTGCTATCAACACACTGCCTTGCCTATACCAGGGAATGAATTTCCTAGTTGAAGGGGGAATTGTAGATAGCTCTGTAAAACAAGCAAGATAATTTTTAGTGTAATCTGAAGAAGGCAGCTGCTTCTTAAAGTTGAAAAATACAATTATTTAAGGATTGAGTTCTAATTCTAATTCCTCCACCGCACCCTTGCCCCAGAGGAGATCAGTGAAGACTTTACACTAAACCCAGTCAAGGTTGCATGGGGTACTACAAAGACAGCTCTCATTCAGCAAGACATAAGCAGCTTTTTAAATTTGATCAAATTCAATTGGACTAAATCACTTGCTTATATATTGTACTAAGTTAGCCCTCAGCAACACTAAATGAAGGTGGTTCCCTGAAACAGCACCAGTGGCAACATACCCTCTTCTACATCCTCAGGTCCATCATAAGACTTGTCAATGGCAGCTCGGAAGCTCTCATTACACCCCCGACCACGGACGACATGGGGCCTGGGTCTGTGAAAAGGGAGTTCGTTCTTCCTAACTTCAGCTACAGCAGTCTGAAGACTCTCAAGCGAACTGGACTTCTTCAATCCCAGGGTAGGACCAAAATCCTTGCCAGAAGCATCTGGAAAATAGTTAAGTTTTTACACATAAAACCACACAGTGAAATTAAAATTGTTAAATGGGTACATTTAATTGTGTACTTTATTTGTTGAGGCCTTTGAAACAGTATGCAATCAATGTAATTTGTTCTAAAAATAACATCAAATTAAACCTAGTTCTGAAGAGATCCTCATTCAGACTTGGAGGGAATGGCATGTGATTTATAGGTCTGACAACAGTGATGGGCAATAGCAAGTTCTCTCTGTTATTTTCAAGCCTGCACCAATGCTTAGGATGGGGTTATTTCCTCATCCTGAGGTACAGACCTTGCCTTGCAAAATGCCTTGTCTTTGAGAGCACAAAATACTTTAGATTTCAACTTTTTACAGGGATACTAACACAAGCAACAGGACAATATAAGAACAAAAGACTTTCGCATGTATGTCCGTTTTCTGACGCACCTGAAGAGATTTGAAGATCACAAGAAAGAATGGTATGTTAATACTATGTGGTGACTTTAGCAATCCTAGAGCACAGGTATTTTTGAACAAAGACATTGTGATGGGTGAGTTCTTAAAAGGAAAATAGAGAATCATCAGTAGGGTCTACATAAAGCAATTTATGCTTCCATTCCGTGCAGACTAAACATAGCTGAAAAAAGAGGAAAGAAAAAAAAGAAAACAAGTTTAAGGAAAGCCTGGTTGCTAGGTCACAGTGCAGCCTTCTTTTGTTCACTAATTGCCATTCTGGAGACTACCATTATTGCCGAATTAGTGAGAGCTAAAATGGAGTTATAGCAATGACTTGCATACAACACAAAGGTGCTTAAAATCACTACAAAGGTGTGCATCAAGAAGAGGCACTGTAGTGCCTATCTCAGCCTGAGAACGAGCAAAAACAGACAAGAGAAGTGTAATCACTGTAAAAGGCAGCAAAGTGAAAGCCACTCTGATCAGCGGAGGAAACACTTTCTTGTTTTTCAGGCAGAAAACAGCTCTGACGGGCAGCTTGATGCAGCAGCGAGGGCACAGCAGGCCGAGCATAGCCAACTGCTGCAGCCCTAGGAAGGTGCAGCCCTCGGCCTGGCTGGGCCTACACCGATGGCAGTCCTGGAGCCTCACCTTGAAGCCTGAGGACTGGTATCTGCTGTGGGATGGCGGCCCGCACCCGCAGCACCTGCAAGGCCACAGCCCCACGTCCAGAAGCAGACAGTGCTGTGGCTGCGATGGGCAGTGGGGCCCAGGGATCTGTCAGCACCCATTGCCTGGTGAGATCTTGCAGCCAGTGCTTGTTTTGAGGCCGCGGCAGCGCCCAGGTACCTGAAATGGCCGTGTCAAAAGCCAGCGCAAGGGTGTTTATTCACACATCCCAGTACAAGCAGTGCTATGTTAAATTAGAGTCCTCAGCTGTGTGCCTTGGTAAAAGTCTGGGGTTAAATGCCAGCTAGAGTCTGTCTCCTGCAGAGCAGAGCCAATTACTCAGACTAGAAGACTACTCAGTCTGGTGCAGCCAGTCACAGAGAACAGGTCTTGTGTCACACAGGGCTCTCAGACAGCTGCATGGGACACTGAGCAGTTATTGACAAAATGTGTTTCCTTCTGAGCAAATAGCCATTTACTTTGCCATTTTGTCCTGTTGAGAAGGTCCATTTAAGGAATTAATATTAGCAGTAATTAGCAACAACTTCCTGGGTTTTTATATTTTTAAGAGAACAGTTACAGATTATGGCAATTTCCATGTATTGTTAACAGTTTGGCATTAAAATTAGGAAAAATAATTAAAAGGAGCACTCTTTGGTTGCAAAATTCAGAACAACAAAAAAAAAAACTGTCTTGGAAAGTTGCATTTTTTCTCATGTCCTTAGAAGAAATAGAATTGTCTTACACACAATTAATTGGCCAAAATCATCATCAAATACTGAGCTACCTTAAAAGACAGAATAAAATGGCAAAGATTGACCATATTTCTCATTGGCAAAGAAAGTGAAATTTCATCTCTAATCTTCCTGTGTTCTACCATTTAAAAGGTGTCCTCATTTATTCAAAAGCTTACTGTGACCCTTTAGTAACAAATTACTATCAGGCATTTTAGGTACCCTTTTCTAAAGCTGTAATCATTTAGTCTGAAATTTTGCTGGCAACAACTGCAAGTTTCTCACTTACTATCAAAATCTCCCCATAAAGAACCATCTGAATCCAGGTGAAGAATGACAGCATTTTTTCTTATTGATGACAGTAGGAGCAATGCAGTTTTATTAAGAAGGCGAACATTCAGTCAAAGTTTCCTTGGGCATATCCACTAGGGTTTTTAGAGAGAACTTTTTAATTTTCCTGGTCGGCTTTCATTCCCTTTTCCTTTCATTATAAGGCTGAAGCAATTACATATTAGTGTGCAACTAAAGAGATGGGAGCTGAGTTGTTTCCATAAGCAGGCAGGGCAGTCCCCATGCTTTCACAGGCAGCATTTATTACTGGATGCAGTACTGAGAAATGCCAGAGACTCCATAGCAAACAAGTACCAAACAGACCCTTAGCTAGAGAAATTTCCCTGCCTTGTCCCCTTCTGTAGACCTTTTCTGTACACCTTTAAGAAAAGCTCTAAGCGCGAAAACATGAGTTTTTCTAACTAGTAAAAAACAAAATACTGAAAAAAACCTCAGAAAACAACAATGGGATCTCTTTAGAAGGTATTTCTAGATGGTGTGTGAATGAATGTGTGTAAATATCTAGCTCTACTCAGATTTTGAATGCAAAAGTGTGAGCTAGGCAGGAACAACTTAATTGTTCATTATGAGTAGAAATGTTTCTTTTTATGCATTTTAAATGTTTGAGACCTCATTTTACTGTTTCCTACAGCATCATGCTAAAAAACATCTACTTCATTACCAATGGTGCAATATTTTATGAACGCCTTCTGAACTTCAGAAAACAACAGCTGATGTCACTATCTGCCTATGACTGCCTGAAACCAAGTTGCCGGTTCCAAGATTATAGTCATAAGTAATTATTTTTTAACTGAAAGGCAGTATTACACATAGTTCTATTTTCTTTTCAACATCTACACAGTTACCAAAGTTTTTCTTCTTTATGTAATATTATGTACTTTACGTTCTGTCCTCTTATTACTATTACTGTTATTATTAGTTTCAGGTATTTCCAGACTTCTCTTTTTTTTCCCCACATATGCACATTCCATTCTCTTTCATAGTCCAGAAGGAAACATAGCAAAAGCAAGATGTAAGCCACAAAAATCAAAGGGAAACAAGAGTGTAGAGGGCAAGGCAAGCCACCTTGAAGGCATGTTTGCAGAAAGGAATGGAAGAGGAGCCATAACCACATAAGTACTTATTCAGGCAGGGAAAAGCAGGGTTTCTGTTGTACAGAATCATATGATATAGCAATCAGGCTGACCAACAGAGCCCTGCAGCAAAACAGTCAAAATGAATCCCTGCTGTAGGGATACCATTTGTATGAGAACGAACGAATCAGCCCTGTTAACCAACGGAAAGATATCCAAAAACACAAAATACAAGAGACTACCAGTAAGAACATCCAGCCCTAAATAAATTGGTGTGCAAAGTGAAAAGCATGGTTTTCTGTTTTGATAAACATTAGACCAAGATAGAAAACAGAAACAACAGAAAACAGGTGGACAGACATGATTCTTTCCCATAGGGCTGCAATGTTATACAGTGACTAAAATTAATTCACATTCATTTCTTTGTGAACCATTTTGTTTAATGGAGTTTCATTTATTTATGGCAGTATACACAACAGAGAAGGATTTTTTTTCTTCTCACACTTCTACATACAGGTATTTCCTCAATTATCAATTGATTCAGTGCAGAGAATTATATAGGAAGTAGGAATTTGAAAGTCATTACATCATTTAGTTTGTGATTTTCAAATAAGGAGCTTTAAGACAGTATTTCTGAAGAATAACCTCGGACCATATGGTATCCTTTTCTTCAACACTATTCAAGTAGCACAGAAAAAAATATTATGAAGGGCTTGAAAAAAAGCAAGAGAAAATCACTATCTTGCTCTCATATATTAAAGACAACATGTACCGTTTTGCTCACTTTATACCCCTAAACTGAGCATTTCAAATTAGAAGAAGGAATGCTGAACACCGAACAGCCTCACTTCTGGCAGAAATATCTAAGAAAAAGAAATCAAAGCATGGGAAAATTTAACAAGTTCCTCTGATTAAAAAAAGCCAGCTACAGGCTTCAGATTTACAGATATTTCAATCTATTTTACTACATATAATGATTGAACTTAGCTCAGATTCGCACAAACTGCAATTTCAACTATGAATAATGGTGGTTCACAATTTGGAGCCCTGAATGTATGCTGAGCTTTAGGCAGCTGTAAAGAACATGCTTGGAATAAGGCAGTCATTAGGCAAGAGACGAAAATGCATGACTACTGTCGTCGTAGCAAGGTGCGCTGGTATTGCTGATTTCTACGGTCTTATCACTAAGAAACACTGACACTGCAAAGAAACACGTTAGTATTGCAGAAATAATAATATGTACAGCATAAAGTATCGCTAAAATACTAAAAAGTCACACCATGCAGAAGTATTCTCAGAGAAATGGCACATGTGGTAATGCCAAATAAAACACAGCAAAGCCTGCTTTTGCAGAAAAGGTTGCTAAATGTTACCTGTTGAAGTAGTTTATTTGTTAGACTAGTGTAACATCTTGTATAACCTTTTGTTTCACAGGACAGTTCTACATTCAAAGCTTTCCTAGGCATGGAAGGCCTCCTCCTCCTCCAGCAGGCTCCTGCCTTTTCCCTGCCCTTGCAAAAGGCAATACCTGCCCTCAGGATAGGCCCGAGTATAAATTAAGCTTCCTGACCTACAAAATAGAAGCTTTCTCCTCAGGAATATTTATGTATATCAAATTGATTTTAGATATAGCTGTTACAACCTGCTGGGGGAAAGCAGGTACAGGAAAAGCAATGCAGACAGGAAAAAGTCCCGTTTTTAGAAAATATGATTCCCCTGTGATTTCAGGCACCTTGTAAATTGATCAGTCTGGAATTGAAAAGTAATAAAGATTCTAGTGCTTTGTGATTGCTTTACTCCTTCTTCCACACCCACCTTCTGATAAGGTCAAAGATTTCAATCCCGTTTTAAACAATTGGGAAATGTGACACTTTCCCAGATTAATTGATATAAATTACACTTCTCATAAGCTAAAACAACATTTTTGTTCCTGGGCCAAAGTTTAACATGAAGTGAGAGTCCCTGCACTACTATTCAAACAGAGTCATTTTTAATGGTATGAAGCTAACATCTAGAATGTTAAATTTGACCTGAGGGACAGAGAAGGAAACTTCATCAGTAGCTGAACAGGAGAAGAGAAGCCAGGAGTTACCTTAAATTCATGGTTACAATCTATCAGCTTCAGTAACCCTAAGCCTATTTTGAAATAGCCTGCTGAATTATTATTCACTCTTAGTCATCCAGCCTGAAATCAGATTTTTAAAAGTAAGGCTGATTTAAATCTGAAGTAACAAATTATAAGGAAGTAAAAAGTTCACATAGAGGTTATTTTTTGTTTTCTCCGCTAATTCAAAGCCTCTTTGTGAGTTATTTGCATGTGAATGCAGAAACAAATCCTCTTATATCAATCATTTTACTCACATTTATTTTCCTTTGGGGGAAAAAAAAAATGTGGTGGTACATCATTTTTGTCATTAAGTTTTGGCCTGGGCACATTTTTACAAACACTCACATAGGCTGCACGTTACAGACGCTTTCAGCATCAGGCAGGGATTAATTTAGGCTGCTGCATCAACAAACAAGATTATTAACGTAAAAGAAAAGCCAAAGTAAGGCAATACAGAAAAATTCATTTCAATTAAACATATTTAACTTGCAATTAAAAAATAAATTACGCAAAGCACTTCTCTTATGTTTGTGTTTGCTTTGCCTTATCTGTGAACATTAAGAGTAGGGAAGGAAGCTAGATTTTAGCAAAGTAACCTGGAAAGAATATAGCTTTTGCTACTGATAAAGGCATTTCTTTCGTACACCCATCTCCACACTGATCAATGAATCCCACATGCTTGAGATATTTATATGATCTCTTTATTGCTAACCCCACCACCACGAAACTGCCCAACAGCCACTCTAATTTAAGATGCTCTAAATATTGTTGCCATGGGTGACACACGTACATGAAGTAAGGCAAAGCTCTGCTAATAAAAAGGCTTTCACAGCATTTCAGTCCTTGCTCTTAAGTGAAGTTAAAATTTATGGCTTTTAAAATACTGGATCTGAGAGAGGTCAGGTTAAATGGCTGCTAGTAATAAAAGGAATCAATATGCCACAGCATCTGAAGCAGTCAGGAAACTAAATAAACACTTCATCCAAATCCACTTGGCTCTGAATTAAAAGAACATAAAATACTGTATTTATTTTGTTTGCCCTCCACCAGTCCATGGTTTGCATCACTACGTACGCTAGAATTCTGCACAGAGCAACCAATAAACATATATTGGCCAAGTAGCAATTAAACTGCACGTCAAGGCTGGGAGCAATTAACTGGGCATTAACCTTATCAGGGAGCCACTTGTGGATTAGCCAGCTACAAACAGGCAAACATCTCCGTCTGGGAAGATTCTGAAATGTATTTACAAAAGCTTCCAAGGACTCAGACTTTCTGTCTCAGGCAAATACAGGGTAAGCAAGCCATTCTCAGAGATAATCCCTTATTCAAAAACCCTGAACTATACCAGGATCACCTACTGTGGCGATCAGTGTGCCCTAATAGCATAGAAACATAAGACAGTTCAGTTCTTACTACGCTTTAAAATAAAGCGGATCAAAAGAAATAGTGAACTTACATCTGCTACTTCTAGTCTACATTTGGTTTGGTTTATGGATTGATTTCTTCTCTTTACTGTGAGAGTGGTGAGGTACTGGAACAGGCTGCCTAGAGAGGTTGTGGATGTCCCACCACTAGAGGTGTTCAAGGCCAGGTTGGATGGGGCCCTGGACAGCCTGGTCTACTATTAAATGGGGAGGTTGGCAGCCCTGCATGTGGCAAGGAGGTTGGAGATTCATGATCCTTGAGGTCCCTTCCATCTCTGGCCATCCTGCGATTTTCCAAAGTTATGAAAACCTATTTTCTCCCTTTTATTATTATTTTTTAATAGAACCTGTGCAGGTTTAATTTTCACTTTAAGAAATTGATATACATTTTGAATTTGCTTGTAGACTACCTGCACAAAATGTACAAATATTCCTGCAATCTGCCTATCTACACACACACACGTGTGCACACACTAAGAGCCTTTCATGAAAACACACATACTGTTGAAATTGCTTTGTTTATGAGCGTAACAAATCTCATCTGGAAACAGTTTTGAAAAAGTTTGTGTGAAAATCCAGCTCTTTAACAGGAATATATAAAATGTTGCCAATTCTACTACTGACTAAGAAATGTTTCTGAGCTCTAGCTCAAAATTTCAGACACACAAAATTTGAAAGGATTACGTAGGTTTCCCACAAGAGCCCTGAACAAAAGTTCCTTTTTATTTCCCAATAAGATTAAGATAATTTGAATACTTCAAAGTTTGCTATCAGTATTTTATTATAGCTTCCTAACAGCTGCACACACAGTTGTGGTATTGAGAGCTTCACTTAACTTCATTGTACACGCTTCACCTGCACCTATTATTTTCAAGCTGTCTTCTGTACTAAAACATCTTTGGTCTCCTTGCAGAGACAAGTATTGCTTCCGGAAGGATACGAACCCAAAGAAGGCACCTCTTGCAATATCTGAATAACTGAGTGGGAAATGTGCTGTTTTCCAGACAGGATCATTCATTCATACTCCTCAGCCTATGCATTTAAATTGAATGTACGGTGCTAAAGGGTATTCAAGAAGGCAGAGGGTCATGTGTGCAGAGAGAAAAATAACTAAAATTAAAACTTTGGTATTAAGAACACTCATTTTGTCGCTCTTAAAACATGAGAAACATTCTCAGGGCTTTCTTCCATGAAAGAGAAATCATATCCAAATCGTGGAAAATTTGGCAAGAAATTTTCCTTGTAAACAGCTGCAGCCAAGGGGTTTGCTAAACTGTTCTGCAGTGTGCAAAGACACAGATTTGTACCCAAGGACATCTGGCAGTCTTCTAGAGACTTAACAGACACAGCTCACAACTGGATTACAATCCCAGCCATCCTTAGAAATAAAGTCAGAACATCACTCCTGTTTCCCGGTTGACTCAGACACCTAGGCCATGCAATTTACTGCTGTACAACTCACAGTTGTCAGGGGATGTACGGTACGTACTACCGTTCCCTTAGAACAGTCAGGTGTGCACATCATGATGTGTCTTTTTAATGAAAACCTTATAAAGAACAAAACAAAAATTGGCAAGAACATGAACGAGGCATTAAATAATGTTGATTTCTCAAATCTGTATTTTTTTGAAAACTCATTTAATTCTTAGGTATTCAGCAAATATGCACCCAGCCATAAGTAACATCCATGGAAAGGGGAACTTCCCCAGATCTTTAAGTCTTCTTTTCTCGTCAGCCAGTTTTAGTATCCTAAAGATGTTCTATTAATTACTGAATTATGTTCATTATTTTTGCAATACCCAGTTTTGCAACACTACAGTGTGCTTAAATAGAAAATTAGAAAAGCAAATAGAATTGTCGTCTGGAACAACTTAGAATATAATCTAACATGTAATGGCAAATAAATATATTTTTTTCTTGACATTCTTCTATCTGCACTTATCTATTTTTCTTCCCTGTCCACAAATAACAGTACTGTGTTCCATTTTACTAGCCCAACACACAGAGAATTGATGGAGTATGGTCTTACACATAATATATACTGAGCTGCAGAAAGGTGGGGTCAAACGAAACTGGAAGGTGACTAATTCTTCTCATTGACATTCCTCATCAGTCAGCAGGGACGTGTCTAGAGAACTTAGTAAAAGTACAATCCTAAGTTATGACAAAAAAAAAATCCACATTTCCCAAGGCCTAACAGGGTGATAAACAGCAATGGTATCATATGCCACAGTGATACTGCAATCATGATCACTTGATATGAGTGAAGCACAATCAAATTATGCTTCAATTTGATTTCTCAGAGAAAACAAAGATGTTTAGCCCTAGAAAAATAAAGGCTTCTTTTAAGTCGAGCCTGAATATTACTGGAAAATGCATGATTCTGCGTAATGACTCCATACACTCAGATAGCATGAGCCAGAGTCAAACTTCAAGTAGATTGGGATGTACTTGAATAATCAGAGTCTAGATCAGCAATATCTGAAACTGACACAGTACTGTGGATCAGCTGCAAAACTAGGCCTTAACTTGATCTGCTTCAATTACCTGGCAATTGGACCCATCAGAGACATTTCAAAATCTACTATTACACAGGAGGTGTTTTATGGGACTATGCAACGTTCAAACCCTTCAAAGCAAGTCAACTACAGTGCAATTCCCTTAACAAATGCTGAACTACAATCTATGCCTAGAATGGGATCCCATACAACTGATCACAAATGCAACTTTTAGGAGTTTTAATCCAGAATCACAAGCTAAGTGTACTCACGTTAACAGGGACTGCACAACTGGAACAGCATATCTCATTTTCAACAAGCTGGTCCAATTATGGGAGCCAAATCCTCTGGGGAAAACCAATAGTTTTCCTCTATGTGCCAGCCTTAGGGCTGCTGGGTATCTGGCCTTTGACAGCTATCTACCTCTGCCACCATACATTGGCATCACACATACTTGCCCACAAGAATCAGACAGCATTCACACATTCTGCACAAGTTATACCACAAGTGTCAGATGGTAGAAAGCTCAGCCAGAGGTGGATTCAAAGTAGTGATTTATAGGTTAAAAATAGCTCTTTGCTATTTTAGCAATCCACAGGGACATCTTTCTTTGCCCCTTAGTTCTGCTAAAGGAGTGAGAAGAAACAAGTGTGTTTATTTTCCTTTCAAAAGCTGTTTTTATTTATTCAAGGAATCAAAGGTGTAGAAAGAAGTAATAACTTTAAAAGTATAAATAGTACAAAGATGCCTCATCATAGATGATCGGTTATCTTGAAATACTACCTCATGCTTTAAACACATCAGCATGTGAACTCTCTGAGGCAAACTGCAGCTCACAGGAGTAGCGTGTTGCAGCATTTTCCCCAAGTTATTTCTTTCCTTATGTGTGTGTCTGTGATGAGTGCAGTTCAGGTAAATGATTTCCACAGCTAATTTAATTTTATATTTTGATAAATTCTCACTGCATTTTTTTCTAGTTGTGTGGTGTTTGAAAACAAATGCTTTAACAAATACTTAGGTTTTTTTTAAAAGTATTAATAAGTATTTTTAAAGATTGTTTTATAGAGAGTGCATTGGGTTTTTTATTTTCTTATTTTAAGTAATGGTTTCCTCCTCTGCTGATGTTTTCTTTAGACAACATTGATGGAATCATCCAAAACACATTGGATAACATTAATTTCTGAAATATTAACCTGCAGATTCTTAATAGCAGCTTTGGCTTTGCTTGAGACTGACAGCTGATTTTAGTAGGACCTGACCTCTAGTGAGAACACCTTTATGGAGATGGAGTAATTATATTAACGTGCAAAGCAGGAATTAATATTCATCATCAACTAACCAGAGAAGAAATCTGTGTATGAAGGAATGCTATTAGATATACAGCACATAGACAAAAAAGATGAAAATATATTTAACTGTTTTGTTATGCTAATTTGAGAGTTAATACGTATAAAAGTTTTCAAATTCCAATGTGATACTGCAGATGACATTGCCATTTAAGATCTTGAAATTTTTGTAACAATAATAGTCTTCCTTTCTAGTAATCTCATTTTGAACTTTATAATTAGCTTATTTCATAGTGAGAGGATAGCACCTAGATCTCTCCTTGTCCTCAAAATCCAGATACTGCCCATAGTCACACAGCTTACTTGCACATGAAGGAAAGTATATTTGACAACATATATGCACAGCCATAGAACATAAAGCTGTAAAGCTTCATTCATTGCAATAATGTTGACTCTCAGCTGTATTTCTAAATGCAATGAAGATACACATATATACATACTATTACTTGTGTTACTAACTCTTCAGTAGTTTCTTAAAACTGGACAATCACAGTATCGCTCATATTCTAGAAATCAGGAGCTTTTGGTCCAGCCAGCGTAAAAGCCAGTCTCATAACCATTAAGAACAAGGCACTTCAACATTTTGAACAATTTCAAAGTTACCAAATACCACACACAGATTTCTCTAGCAATATCAGAATATCTCATTTTGCCTTTTTACACTCAACCAGATGTCTCATGTTCAATGATCATCTTGCTGCAAACATTTCTGCCATCTATGTAATAGTACTAACTTACCAGTTATTTTGTATTAAAGGTGAACATTCACATTTGTATTCTACTCTGTATCCATCTTTTCTTTTTTTTTTTTTAATACAATATTTTTACCTTCTTATGTCTTTCTTAAGTCTTTCTACCAGTCTGACTGCAGACTGGTATTCTATCTGCATTAAGAGGAAAATTTGGTTGTCAGGAAGACAACGGAAAACAACCCATAGTGAGGTTGAGTATAAGCTTATAGTGATCAATAACTTCAATATTTCTGTAATTTTCAAAACTTTATATAAATTATCACACAGTTATTCAGAGCTATTTATTGGTATCTTCTCTTGACCTTTAATGTGTATGTTAGTGTTCATAATAGATAGTGATACATACTGAAGAATTTACTTGAGACCAGAAAACTAAATTCAGATTTCAAAACACTGAGATGTTATTACAGGAAAAAAAAAAAGAAAAAAAAGAAAAAAAAGAAAAAAAAAAGAAAAAAGGAAAAAAAGAAAAAAGGAAAAAAAGAAAAAAGGAAAAAAAGAAAAAAGGAAAAAAAGAAAAAAGGAAAAAAAGGAAAAAGGAAAAAAAGGAAAAAGGAAAAAAAGGAAAAAGGAAAAAAAGGAAAAAAAGAAAAAAGGAAAGGAAAAAGAAGAAAAGAAAAAAAAGAAAAAAAAAAAAGAAAAAAGAAAAAAAAAAAAAAAGAAAAGAAAAAAAAAAAAAGAAAAAAAAAAGAAAAAAGAAAAAAAAGAACCTGCAATGGTTCTTCTATCACATGCTTAATTAGTCAGAAGAACAGAAGAAACAGTCCTACAAGAAGGAGCAGAAAGCAACTAGTTGAGCTCATCTCTCTCACTGTAAGAGGAGAAGGAAGTAACAGGTGATCAATCATAATTTCTCTTTGTAGCAAAATCCCTGATAACAAATATATAATGGATAACACTTCATGCTGTGGATGCTAAGAATTTACATGTGCTCAAGAGAAAGCAAGTAAACTCAAGAGAATTAAAACCTACTGAAAATCAGTCAATACATGGCACTATTGCTGCCTCCAGTCTTTAAATCCCTGAATATTTGAAGGCAGGGAGATAGCTCAGAGAAACAACAAATAAACATGCCATGTCTGTGTGTTGTTAGGCACTAGTATTTGGTGTATTCTGACAGAGAACACTGGCTATGCAGACTCTCAGTCCCTGAACTATGGAAGCACACAGAACTGCTAATTGTGAGCCAAGACCTGACTGCGCTGCCATACCAATTCAAAGCAGAATATTAATCAGTACCTCTAATAATTTTTGTACACGTCTAGCTGTATCTCTGCAGTACTGGCTCTCTTCAGTGGAAAGACTACAGATCTCTTTGTTTCTGAAGTGATTTATTGATGATTTGTCAACACTTCGAAAAGTAGTTCATCTCCTGCTAAATTCCCTTTATGTTCCTGTGCCTCAGATGTTTTCTATTTTAAACAGTGTCATGGTTTCATGATTTTTCATTATCGGTATTCCACATCATAACATCATGCAATGTACTGGGGGTTTGACTGCTGATGCTCAAGTTCCGGGTGCCTGTCCAGCGGAGAAGAGCAGCTACGTTTCCCCAGGGGGCTTTGCGGTCAGCGAGGAGATATAACTCCCGGCAAGGTCACCTGATGCTCTCTTCTCTGCCTGCGCTGCTTCGCTTGCGCTTCTCTGCCTGCGCTGCTTCGCTTGCGCTTCTCTGCCTGCGCTTCTCGCCTGCGCTTCTCTGCCTGCGCTTCTCATCTCAGCGTTGTGGTAAGGCCGATCCACTATCAATTTCACATTCTCTCTCCTTATAAAATTCTGTTGATACCATATTTAGTAAATTACTTTGTTTTACCTCAGATTGTTGCCACTGTTTTCAATTATTTCGGGGTCCCTTATTTTCTTTTTTTCTCCCGGGGGCGCGGATCCGCGGATCCCTCCGCCCTTCTAGTCACGGAACCGGGCCGAACCAGCCCGTAAACCGTTGACAAACAGAAAGAAAACAGATGTTTTGACACAATATTAATTTACTCAAATT
The DNA here is from genome assembly GCF_905368555.1 of Meleagris gallopavo. Classification (NCBI taxonomy): domain Eukaryota; kingdom Metazoa; phylum Chordata; class Aves; order Galliformes; family Phasianidae; genus Meleagris; species Meleagris gallopavo. The sequence continues at coordinate 12,310,692 of NC_139410.1, forward strand.
TCACCTTAACAATTTGAGTTCAATGTGAACATAAGTATAGTATTTCCAATGAACGTTGCAAACATCAGCCCATAACAGAGCAGATGTCAAGTTCCTTCCTTGTCTTTTAAAAAAGACATTAGTGGTTCACATTTTCTGATCAGTAATGTAGAAGAGCTGAGTGTAGAATTTCCTGATGTTCTTTTAAATGGTTTTTGCAATTTGTTTATTTCTAATCAGATCTGACAGAAAAGTCCCTTCTCACTTACATGCTGTTCAGAGAATGAGTTATTTTTTCTCAAAATAGATTGTTGAAAAACCCTTACATCTGTTTTAGCACAGAAGCCTTCTGATTTGGAATTGGTATTTTGTCAATTTTTATTTATTTATTTTTTTAAACAGAGTGTTGTTACTGTGTAACTCTTCGATACCCATGCTCTTACCTCTTAGAGAAAACTTAATGATATTCCTGCATGGTAAAGAACATTACAAATGTATTACTCCTTCTAGTCCATTCAGTTTGATCTAAAACAGCTACCATGAACAACAACTAATATTGATACTGCCTTAAAGCATATGACTGCTAGATTTTAATCACTAGCTTTTCTTAGTCTGATTAAGTAATTAAACTGCTTAACTGAAAACCAAAAGCAATTAATTTATATGAATGTACTAAGAAATTCTATTTGAAATTTAAGAACAATTCCCTACCAAAGGTAGCAAATACATGAAAGCTCAAATTGCAAAAGCATATTTCAGTATTAGTGGTTGTAGTATTGTTGGCCGTTTCATCGTTTATTGATTCCATTTACTTGAGCACTCATTCCTGGTTTCCATTTTCTAAAAAATCACTAACAAAATGGGCTCTCTCCTGCTAATGCAAATTACAGAGCAAGTGAAGACTCTTCATATATTATAAGCGTAACTCATCATTAAATGAGGAAAAGAATTGCTGTTTCTGCTTCTTTAGCTGTAAAAAAAACTTCCTTAGAAATGCTTAAGTTCTCTTATTTTGGTTTGAATCATAAAATAATTGCTCTAACAAGAGAAAATGTAGAAGGAAGGAGATGGAGCTTTTAATGCCAAGTTGTGTAGATTTGAAGAGTTACTTCTCCATAAACATTTATCAGCATTAAGTTCTGAGGACGATTGAAATGCACAAGGCTATCTGCAAGGTAAATAACTGCTACACTAAGCGAAGAACAAGGACAGAGCTAGCTCTACACTTGGTCACTTTAGCATTTCTCACACTCAAGGTATCAGAGATTCCTGCAACCCCAGCTGGAATTAAATACTACACATAGAAAAGGGTGTCAGAACCATGCCAGGACTCCACTAAAGAAAAACAAGAAAAGGAAAGAGGGTGGTGCTGATCTGCACATGCGCTGCTAGGAAGCTGTAGTTCTTCTTGTCAAACAGAAGCTAAGTTAATATGTTATTTTGGCTTAAGCAAATGGGTACACATCTGCATATCACTAGAAGCATTCACTATCTACACATAGTTCTTCCGTTGCTTAGGTGTCTTGCAGGGCCAGAGGGCAGTACAGAAGACAGTTCAACTCATCACAGATGTACCACTGTGCTGACTGTTGAGGGCTCAGGTCAGAATTGTAAAAGATGCCTTGTGGACTCTTCCATGAGGGGAAGAAAAGTGTAGAAAAAGAAAGGAAGTGAACCATGTGAGAAGGCAATCTACATACAGATCAGATTTTCTAAGATATTAAATACTTGCTCTCTGGAAATGACATGCTTTAAGGTTTCATCTTCAATCTGTGCCCTATATTTCATGACCTTTATTTACATTAGCTAAGATTCTTAATATTTTTTTTATACTATCTCTCTATGTTGTTCCAAATCCAGAGGTTCATGCTCAGAATTAGCTACTTAACACCAAAATGATTCTTTAAACTATATGTGGCTTACAGACTGTGGCAGAATCTTTCTACAGAGCTCACCATATTAATGAAGACGCATTTTTATTTGTTTACTTATATAGTAATACTGTATCTAATACACACTAAATAAAATGCATAATTTATTTGCATTTTCCTGCCTGATTTTCTGAAAAGGTTCATGAAATTTTAATTCAAGTGGTTAAAGCAACATACTATCTATTAAAATTACATACAAAAGATGACCTTAAAAGAATAATATTAACATTGCAAACCAAAGCGCTTGTGCTAACAGAACACCGTAGCTGAGGTGTCCACCATTATCTTTTCTCCCTATGCAGAAAATGTAATACTTTTATGACCCAAACACGTGATGACAATTCTATTTACAGAACTCCAGCTTCCTTCTTTCAGTAAAGATCAACAAATATTTTATTCCACACGTATAGCAATTACCTCCCCCCCACACCTTTCCCTTCAACACGCTTTTAATATTTGCTCTGACAACAGCATCAAACAGTTCTTCATAGATCTTTCTCTAAACAACTTATACACCACTAGGGTGCCTTTAAAAAAAAACCACACACACATTAATTTATTTATTTTTTAAATGTCATTTTATGACATAAGCACTATGTGCTTCTCAGAGACAAGGAGCTGAAACAGAAGGATGAAGATCAGTTCAGGTTCCCATTTAAAATTCTCAAGACCTGATTCCCCTTGCCTTCCACTCCCTCTTCCGTAGCTTTGTGTGTATATAGTATTTCGTGGGCTTACAGCACTATTACCACTGACTTCCCTTGCAGCCTGAATACAAGCAGCACTTCTGCACATCAGAACACATGCAGGTCAGGCATCAGTAACGTGAGGAGCAGACTGAAGGTTTACAGTTTGGTTTAAGGAACTGAAAGATGTATTTATCCCTGCAATTTTTCTTTGGAAATATTTGGTCTTTTAATATAAACTCACACTGTGAAGAATTCTTTGTAGCTGCTTTATGATGTGCATTTCACTACTAAGTACTGATTTGGCAAAATTTACTCCTGCAGGTAATGCTCATTCTTTTTGGTATCTTTAAAATTAAAACTGGTGGGCTTGTTTGTTTGTTTTTAGAAAAGAAACTCTAGAAGCTTTGATCAAACCATTTTGGCTTTTTTTTTCCCCCTCAGAAGTCAGCATCTGGGTGGATAATGAAACAATAAAAATAGAGGCATGTGAATAACTATACTATATTGGATTTCTCTTTTATAATGTTTCTGTTTGCCAACAGAAGTATCACAATTGGTATCTTAAAAAAAAAAAAAACAAAACAAAAACACAGCCCTTTTTTGAATATTGGAATTTATGCCAACTGCAGATAGGAGGAAAAATTGTAATTACAGGGAAAAAACCAACAACAAAAAAAATCAATGCCAGATCCTCTGTTCTGGTCCTATGGCACCATTCTCACAACAAAAGACTTGAAATCAGCCAGAGCAAATTTACTGAGGCTTTTGTCTGCAACCTTTGAAAGTAAAACCAACTTCCACTGAAGGATGCAAGCTTCCTAGTATTGAGTTCTAGCTTTGTCTGTCCTTCACTTTACTAGGTCCTGACAGCAACTCTAGAGAGGAACTGAACCCTGCAGAAGCTTTCAGTAAAACAGTTAGGGTTCCATTGCTGACAATTATTATCCTGAAATTGGGAAATTGCAGAGTTAGCATCTGCCTCTCTCCAGTGAATTCTGTGCTTTGCTCCATGCCCACCAGTCACATCTAAATAGGATATTTCTTTCCTACTCCCTTCAGTCTGTCAACATACCAAGTGAGCTACAAGAGAACAGGAAAGAGACGGTCTTCCCAAAGAAACAACCAATATTGAAACAGGCTGTGTGAGCAACTGTCCCCAGGACTTCACCAACCACTACATGCCTACTCTCTGGCCATGCAGGACAAGAAAAACCATGAGCAAAACAAGAGGAAGAAGGCTCTGCAAGAATTAGTGCCAGCATGGCCAGAAGGACTATGTGCTGTCAATGGACTTGAAAATCTGAAAGTGATGCTTTCAGGTTATAGATTGGCTTCCACACAGATACCATCCCACCCACAGTCTTCTTTTAAACATAAGAACTAGCTTGAAGTGGAAGGAACAACTAAAAAGAGAATTTTTACAACATAAAGAGAAAACCAGAACAGTGGGAATCAGATGTAGAATAACCTTACCATAGCCATCAAACTACGGAGAAAAAAAGAGCTTTTAAGCTTTTTAAGAACACCAAATATGCATAAGTTTGGTCTCAAGTTCAAGAACTGGGAAATTAAAACCAGTCCTAACAGAACTGCAAGCCCAAGTTAATGATTTCTTCATAACCAGATAGCTGGACATCAATAAGCTGATGTGTCAATGGCTTGTTCTGCATAAAGCCCTCAATGCTAATGCTGTTCTGAGCACTGGATTAGATATTTACTGAGTCTTCAGTCTCAATATGAATGTTATGGTATTTGCTGCTTACACTTAATAGGGAGTCAGCGGTAATACAGAAAAGGATGAGCATATGAATTGATACATAACTGACAATAAGACAAGCGAAATCAGAACAGGTTAAAAACAAGGTCGCACACTTTGGTACAATAAAATTAATTTCTGATCTAGCTGAGCCTCCTCAGTGAGAAAATATCTGAAACGACACTACGCTGTGACAACCATGGTAACTCCACTACAAAGAAAAAAAACCTACGACATGCAGCTCTGATCATCTTTGTTCAAGGAAGAAGATTTCAAAGTGAAACAGTTACAAGGAAGAGTTACCAAGTGATGCAGTTAACAGGCAAAATTAAGACTAATGAGAAAATTCATCTTGTAAGATATTAGGCAGAAAAGCAAGGCAAACAGAAGTATACTTTCAAAGGGCTGCATAGTACCATTGCTGAAATAAGAGGAAAGTATTTGCTGGTAGTCGACTGTAACTCAAGAAAATGCTTTCTACTCCTCTATGAAATGCTTTCCATTTGGGCTGCCACAGGCATATACAGGAAAAAAACTCTCCTTCTCTTATGTCAGAAAAAAAAAACAAAACATTCCAATAGGGCAGTTAATCAAGAATGATATTCTGGGTACTCACGGAGTGCTGTGCAGGTACTTACCTGAGCTAAGTAGCACAGCTGAACTGAAAGACCCACTAAAAATAATGCTGTTCCATAAGACATACAAATAACAATGTAATTCTTTTCTTCAGAGTTAATTTCTGAAGCGTATTGCCATGCACAGCTTTTATTACATGAAGATGTACATTAATAAACAGCAACCCATTTTATACAATACAACATTATTTCAAATATGGAAGATAAACACTGTATAAGATATTATTCCAGAAGTGAACTGGACTAAAAATATCAATTAGTGGTAGCTATCTTCAAAATTGTTCTGATTGATGATAGGGCAACAAGACAGAACTTCACAGTAAAAATAGGAATGAGAAGAATCATTGAAAGTGAAGAATTATAAATGCTTCCATGCCGAAAATCAAGCTTCAAAAGGGAAGGTAACTGGTGGATACGTTGTATTACAAAATAAAAATACATTCCCCTACCCCACCACAACACATCTCCATTGTGGAGGTACGTAATTTTTAACTTTTAGTCACTCTAAAAATACAATTAATGTCCCCTAACCCCACTTCAGCCAGTAGCTCATTTAATTCAGTGCTCTTCTCGTTACATCTCATACACCAAAATGCAAGTTAGAGGGCCAGATGTATTATCTGGGAAGTTTTCCAAATTCATTAACTCTCTGGCACCAATGATTTTAGGATACTCACTGCCAGCACTAAATATTATGCCCTGCTCCTGGAGGAAAAGGATTAATAAAATGAGGAATTAGGCAGTGGCTGTTGGTCTCTTTGGTCACAACAAGTCACTAAAAGAACCACAGTACCTGCCAAAGCTGATCACAGCCAACTTCTTAGTACCAAGTACTTTGAAGATATTCCTAAACATCTGCAGAACATTCACAACAAAGCTTTAGGAAGTGCAGATACTGCTTGAAGGAACTCAAAACCAGGGAAAGAGCTGGCAGGAAGGTTGTAAATCAAGTTCTAGCTATGGAGTGGTAAACATCACCCAGACACGTTACAGTTACATCTGTACTTTCCCCTCAGTCTCAGAACATATCATCTGGGGCAACTCATTCTGCCTTCTGAAATGGATGCTGCCTTACTGCCAGCAGCTACAAAGCTGATGACTGAAGAGCCTTATAACACCCTCGCAGTGGAAGAGACCTGATGGATCCACTTCTTGTTTTCAGCCTTCTTTTTAAGGCCAAGGAGAGAGGAGTTCCATGAAGAAAAAAACAAAGTCATGCAGGCACTTTCATGCTACCATCAGAATGGCTCTCTGATTTAAAAGCCAATATACAATATACCCCCTCTACAACTCTAAACATTAAATTTGCTTTTCTGGCTGCAGTGGTTTGGTTTGAATAACCACAGTTTGAAAGGAAAGCACAAATTTATGTATGCTTTACATTTTCTGAAACTTACTGTTTCTTATTCTTTGATTATGATTAATGCCAACTTTCTTGTTTTACATTCTGCCATCTCCAATCACTTCACATTTAGTAACAGCTCTTACCATTTCCCTGAGCATATTCCAGCATCCAGAGATTCCAAGACCTCCAGTTCTAATAACCTCTTCTGCAGAATGGTGATGTCTACCATTCCCTGTAGCATTGTGTCCTAACACAGTTATACTACTTCAGCTCTCAGTGAAGGCTTTATTTCCACATGACACAGCACTGCTCATGTAGACACATTCACCATACTTAACAGTTCTCCTACCCTCACATCGGCCCAACTTAGAGCAGAAACTTCCAGCAAATACATGAACAGTGGCAGCCTCAGCACAGACAGTTATAGGGAAAAGCATCATCAGATCTCAGTAGGGCAATCCATGTCCCAGGCTACAGATAGTTCATGCCAGCACTGTGCAATCTACTAGAGTATTTCAGCTTGCCACAAGTACAGACCTCTGTAGAAATACCTTCACTTCTGCCCACTGCAAACAGACACAGACCACAGAAAGTTGATTGCTTATTTCACATACTATCCTGTCCTACAGTAAATAGACACACTCCTTACAGCTATTAGAATTCTGCACGCCTGTTTAATTTTATATTACCAAAGCATTCTGTTTCTTTTATAGCCTCTTGACCTGCTTCACTGAATTCTGCACAGAGCAATACTCAGCAAAGTTGACCAGCAACAGAAAAAGCAACTATGTTGTATAAGCATTCAAATACACCCGCATGTTAATACAGCAATGTGTCCAGAATCCCTTCAGGAAAGGAGGGGAAAAAAAAAAAGAGTAGAATAAATATCAATGCACAAGTGTCTTGGCTGGGAAAATTCTGGTGTGGTGGATTTATTTTCTTTTTCTCCTACACTTATTTCTCCCGCTTCTGTATCAGACAGCAGCATTAATGTTGGAGCATGACATTCCCCAGGTAACATTAAACAAAGTTCCTGCCCCTTCCTCTGCTCCTCCAGTAAGGAACGATCCCCAAGGAAAAAAGCTGTTTGCTTTGCAATCCTTGGATGCCAACAAGTCACACTGGGTGATGCATAATTCCCATACTGCTAAGATGTGATGGAAAGGAATTAAAGCTTTCACCTCAACTGTTTACTTTTGAAGATTGCAGTTTGGCTATCTGTCAGACCAGGCCTTCTCCTCTGAGAAAAGACTATCATTACTGCCTGGCAGATTTTCCTTTCCAAGTCTACTCATGCGGAAGAAAGAGGCATTCCTGACACCCAAAATCACTCTCTGGTATCTTGGTCTAATAAACTTTAAATGGCAGCTTTAGCCAGCACTTTCCCAGCTATGCATTCACCGGAGAACTTTATACAGTTCCTAACTGTGGGAACTCATGTTTCACTCCATGGGGGTCAAAGTGAAAAATCTGTCTTTGGTACCCTTACTGTGCACAAGCTTCCTTCAAAGAGAAGCTCAAGTTGCTAGACTTTTAGGTGGATGTATGTTCACTTTTTTCCTTAAGATGGAGATATGGAAAGGACTTCCTCTATTTAAAACACGGTTGTTTTATGACTTTGGTAGTACAGATTATTCATGGGTGAAACACTGAAATAAAAGCTTCCACTGGAACCTATGCTTTTACAGTATCATTTTTTCTCTGGTACTGCAGCTTTCTATGATGTAAAATGACCCTATCCAGTCTCCATGGCTCTTAAGGAAAACTGTCCTTCTTTTTTGTCCAAGCTGCTACCTTCACTGTTCTGGCTCTTATGAAAGCCTCTCCCTGCATGTCAAATTCAGCTGTTTCTGGGACTGCTCAATCTCTTCTCACTCCCCAGGGCATGACTAGATGAAGAGCATAGCAGCCTGGACACAGCTAGAAGATAGCCACAACCCTTTAGCCAACTAACACCACACAGGCAAACATGCACAAAACTATGTTTAACAGACCATTAAACCATTTCCTATTCATATATAAAGATTCAATTTTAGTTTAGTCTTCAGGATAAGAAATAGAGATTCAAACTTGCTTCTCCACTTCCATTCTTTCAGCATAGATATCTCTAAGGAACTGCAAGTTTTCTTTCATCCATGCTTTCTCTCTAAAATGTGTCTCTCTACCACCTCCCACCCCAGCCAACTTCCTTCAGCTCAGGGTGATCCTATGAGTTCCAGTCAGTTACAAAAAACATTTTTCTCCAGAGCTTTCTTTTTCTTGCTCCCTTGGTTAAACCAGAAGAATACTATTCTTTTCTGCAGAATTATTTTTTTCTGCTAGGTTAGCTCCCTAAAACAGCACATCATAGAACTGCAAGAGGAATAATGCTCACACCGGGAGGAAAAGGGGCAAAAACACATGGCCAGGCATTCATGAATACAACGGTATCCTGAGATTCTTCATGTGGAGACAGGAAAATATTAAATCAAATGCCATGTTATAAAACCTGTATTACAGACTCCTGGTTTCATAATTTTGCTGCAGTTGCTCTATGCTCACCCCTTCTCTACACCCTAAATCTTGTACAAGGATATTGGGAGAAACAGGTTTCTCTTGCAAGTTTGTCTTTTTTCCTAAGAGCTCAATCCATTCATCTTCATGACCACAGCTCAAAGACCAAAAGGATACTCTGCTATAACATAACACAACACAGACAAGAAGTCATTAGCAGAACACAAAGATAATCCATAAAATTTAAGTGAATCAATGATTTAATAGAGGATTCTTGCAATTAAATAATGAAACAGCAGAGATGCTCTTCATTGTCCAGATGGTCTTTTTTTTTTTTTCCTGCTCTCCTGCCACTGAGAAAGTAGTTATATCCATGGCAAGTAAAAGACTATCCCCTTTTTTCTTATTTTTGTTTTAAAAATCAATGCAAATTTGTCCTTTGAATTTGATACAGTTAGACATGGCCAGATCTGATAGCTGGATGCCTCCAAAAGGCACAGTTCTCACATCCGTCCTCTTGCAGTTTCCCTTCTACGGGTTTGTCTCTCAAAAGGGAGCTTGAAGGAGATCAGTCTAGTACTACTCACTTTTCTCTTTCCCATGTTAGGTTTCTGACTGGTTTATTACTCTCAACAATCTCAACAGCTAAACTATGTGACTTAAATAAAAGAAAAATGTGAACCTTGCAGCTGAAGGTAGGTGGGAAGGTAAGTATGCCTCTTTCAGCAGCAGCAAGTTTTTAGACTAACACTAACATCAAACTCCACCCTCAAGCAAAGGATTTTTTTAGCCACCAGCTGACTTTCTCAGGACCTAACATAAAAGGGGTCACAATGATCATCATCACACAGCTAATAAAGTCTTCAAAAACAAACAGAAAAAAGTCAAAAGAAGAGATACAGCTGGTGAATTGCTGGGGGCACAAAATGACTCTTCTCGGAGTAAGAGCGATAACTTGTTTCCTTACATAGAAAAGACCCACACAGCTTGGTTGTCCGTGAGAGCTGCTTATCAGCCATACATGCCTGACAGGCAAGGACTGCACTGATTGCCAGCCTGGCACTCAAAAAAGCATCTTAAACTGCTCTTCATTCACATTCAATGATACAAGTTCTGTTAATTTGGAATAACTGAAGCACAGGAACTTGTAAGTGTTCAGCCTTCCTTTTCCTGAGTCAATGAAAAATCCAGCTTTGCACACAGGAGTACATACCACATTATAGTACAAAAAAAAAAAAAAAAAAATAGATTGCTGCATTAGTCTCATTTCTAATAGCCTCTTTAAAAAAAGGTATCTGGAATGTCCAGTTTGAGCTTCTCTATCTTGATCAGAAAATATGAGAACGTCACACAAATTCTATTTTTGTTCCCCACTACCTCTTTTCCATATTACTTTCAGAACTGCCCTTGTACTTGAAAAATAAAGTCCACAACAGAAAGGGTAGTAAAGCCTTACTGGCATCGAGTACTAAGTAAATTATGTATCACCCTGGTTTCATTAGACAAGCTGTGTTTGAAGACCAAACAAAAAAAAACCCACAAAAAATCAACAAAGATAAGTAGGCAGAAACTGAATGAAAGCCAAGCATTTTAACTTCTAGATTACAAATCCTTATATATCATGACTACATAATGGATTCAGTGTAACATCCTTGACTTTAGATCTTACCAACCAGATGAACAGTAGAAAATATTAACTCTGCAAGTGACCTGCAGGAAAATGCAACCTTATTTTTCATTTCTTGGCTGCATGCATAAACACACATTCTTAGATGACAGCAATTTCATTGGAAATACATAAGCCAAAGCAATGTTTTGCTTAGAGAAGCATAATTGAAGTTAATAATAAATAGAAAAGAATCATCCAAGAAGAGAAGTCCAAAATAAAGGTAAAAGAATGAAAATCTTCTGAAAATATTTCCATCAATAGACTATAAAGCTTAAAACAAAGTTTGAAGGTTAATATCCAAGAACGCTGGTTATACAGTGCACTGCATCATCACAGAAAGATGCACTGGAATTGCTCAGGTATACCTCAGTCTACAAAGCAAGCAATTCCTCCTTCACGCTTGCAAGAATAACTGACATAGCCACATATTATGCTTTTATTATGAAAGAAAAATGAAATGAGGTAGAATCAGCCCTTTTCTCCTCTCACAAATGCAAAGGCAAGTGTCAGATTCTATATGCCTCAAGATTTCAGTTAGGTAGTGGCAAGCTCCATGTTTGGACACGTACCTCACGTGTGTAAGTCAGGCAGCTCAGCCATTTACAAGTCTTTTTGACTGCAACAGTGATAGACCTGGTTATTATATAAATTCTTATGAACTCAGAACTAAACCCAATGCCCCTTTTGAAAAACTCATTTTTAATGCTATAGACATGCTACAGCTGTGAAAAGGCTTGTTCAATAAATTATGAGTGTGGAAAGAGGAGAGCAGAATACTATTTCCTTAAACAGCACTTTAACACAACTGCGTTACCTGGAAATCAAAACAAAACAGGAGCCAAACTTTCTACAGTAGCATTGGTCCCATTCTATCCAAACATGCCCACTGGCAGCCACTAAGATTTCTGTCATGACTTCTGTCTCTACCATAAGAATCCAGCAAAATCCTTGGCTAAGAAAAAGCACTTTGTGCAACATAAGCATGCATAAACCACTGGGTTTTGCTAGTGTTCCACTAGCTCAACCTCTGCCTGATCCCCCCAGTTTAAAAAGGAAAGTTCTCTTCTAAGCCTAAGCTTTGCCTTCTCTTTTGAGCCTGAATTCAGACAGCAGAATAAGCTTAGTCTAGCACCTATTCACGCTTTCACCAAAACAACCTTCAACTGCTTAGTGTGCCTGCACATCAGGCCATACCCTGTACCACTGAAAAATAGAGTTCCTCAAATAAAAATAATTTTATGTTTGTATTTGAAAACTTACCAGCGGCCAAGCATACCTCAGGTTAAAAAATGTAATAACCTACAGTATAGCAGTATTATAACTGCTCTTCTACTCTTTTGAATTACTTCCTAAAAATGGTACTTGTGTTGGAATATACTAGGCACAGTGTCCAGAAGCAACTTGCAGCCATTCTCAAAAAACAGCTGGGGATCATCCTAGCCCATTCAACTTTAAAGTCAAAAGGAAGATTTATTTTCATTTGCACTGATGCAATCTCAGCACTGCATAAAGTTATTTAATCTACCAATGCAACATTGGCTTTTGCAATAGGCAGGAGAGCCTTCCTGAAGGTAAGGATGGAGCTTAACGCATTGCAGTGGGTCATAAAAATCTAGCAATAAACTAACTTTTCTACCACTTCTGTCCTAAACCATAATCTTAATCATCATTCTAGCCTTAATGAAATTTGGCACTAAAAGCATGCAGAGATGCATCAAGACCTTTAACCCACTTTATTATAAGCCAACTCCAGCCCTAGTCTGAATCCCATTTGAACAACAACTCAGTTAATCCACGTGAAGCAGTACAGATTGGAATCTAACAGAGCTGTTGACACCTAGCTCTCATCAAAGCTCTGTCCTTGTAGGACTAAACTATATACTCACCTCCTCAGACCTTCTTTCCCAGAATGCTGATCCTTCCCAAGGTTGAACCATAACCATGTAGTCACAGTAGCAACAAAATGTAAAATAAGGGTCATTATTTGACAAAATGCATCCTTCAAATTACCCCAGTGAACCCTTTCCTACTTGGGTAGGTACCTCTTGCCATACAGTATTAATATAAAGTAGCCAAAGACTCAGCTTGGTAACGGAGCTACCCTACAGCACTTAATAGTGCCAGTAGAAATCTATAGCCCAGTGTTGCATCCCTTGCATAACAACCAGCAAGAAAATAAGATCTGCAACTCATCTTGCCTCAGAACTGTCTCCAAACATAATCCAAGCCAAAAGCATGGTCTAGTGACATTAAAATAAAAATAGGAAAGCTTTTTTGCCCATTTTGCTAATTAATATGTCAGAGCTCATAAAGAAAGACTCATCAGCTTTTCTCCAGCACTGCATCATCTGAAAGAGCTGTGTCAGCAGAGACCTCAGCAGACAGTCAATACATATTAAAAGTGTTCTAAGCAATAAATCAGAACACACAAAAAAAATTTGGAAGGAAAAAAAAAAACATAGCCAGAAAGAATTCAGTATTCTACATTCAATATAAAACAGGTTATACGTGTTGTAAAAACAATCCTGCCGTTCCCTAGCTGTTCTGTAACTACTTTTCTAAAATGCTAATGAGATTATGAAAAGTTGAGTTCATATTCACTGATTTCTCATCTTTGTGAATTTGCTCTGCTCTAATATAGAGGCCCCACTTGTCTGCTTCTCCTCATGGAGTGGTTTTTAAGGAATGCAGACTCACTTTTGCTAAGCACAGAGAAGACTGCAGTAGAAAAAAAGTCCTCCTTTTACAGAATTTAGGAAGAGAAGGTATCTTACACACACACTTTGCCCCAAAGGACAAAGCAGCCACATCAACACAGCATTCCAGTGCTTGTGCAGTGGTGCCGCAGAAAGCATTTGCAACAACACTAATGCCTGTAAGCTTTGCAGGAGTACTCCTCCTCTGAAAAGAGAGGCCAGCTATGGGAACCAGAATTCTGTTCTGAAATTCTGAAGCATTTCTATTGCATTTCTGTGAAAATAAAATACAAGCATGATCCTCCAGCCATCTTCCCATGCAACATGTTTAGTTTCAGTGTATATCCAGACATGCTTCTAAAATCAGATCTATTTTTTTATGGAAAAGAATATGGAACAGCTGTTTGTGGGTGCAGTACATAAAAAGACAGGAAGATGGGCTGCAGAACAGATCCTTTTCATGTCTTGGTCTTCTGCAGGGTTGTGGTAACGCTTTATGAAATTAACACAAACTAACTCCTGAGCTCAGTAACATGTAACATGCAAAGAATACAGGAGCTATAGCAAAAGCTGGGACAAAATGCTTCAAGAGCCACTGCCTCAGAAGGAACAGAAAGGATATTTCCCCAGAGAGAATTACTCATCTGTGTATTTCACAGAACAAGTCATGTTGCAGGAGAGAAGGGATAATTGCATTGATTGTCAGTAGGTGATAATTAATTCTGTAGAGAAATATGCTTAATTTCCTGAAGTCTAGAATGGGATGGAAACTCTTCTTTATATAATGAGAAATTAAGTGTTTTGCTCCCAGCACAAGAAGCTGCAATATCTCCCTTAGAGCTTTCTTAAAAAAGGTGCCTACAGGAAGGCAGAAGACAGCACAATGAAAGATGTTACAACAAGAGTTCTGCAATGCAATGGAATGCCAGAAACATACGTACACGATACAAATTCCAAATATCAAATAGTAAAAAGAGATCAGGTAAAAAGAACTTTACATTCTTGAACAAACCTTTAATAGAACAACAAAAAAGCTGAAAGTGCAGCTTGATTTCTTTTCATGAGGGGACAGAAAATGGAACCTTAAAGGGGAAAATAACGTTTCAACAGTATCTGAAGAATATTTAAAGTGGACAGAACCAAGAAAATAATTTACAGTCTATCCTTCTCAGAAGTAGCTAGTTGCTTTTATTCTACAAGAAGAACAAAAAGAGAGACAAATGAGACAATCTGTAGGAAATTTTGGCTCTTAGTTGATCTGCTGGCCACAGAGATTTTAGCCTACTAGAAAAAGATCTTAAGTACATGGAAGAGGTCCATGAAAGGTAAGAAAAGCAAACGAGACAGAAGTCAGTAAGCATGGGTACACATTTTCATATAAAATTCTTAGATATCTTCAAAGAGATCAAATTGAAAGCTGCTGTTTTCAATAATCTGGAGAAGTATGCAGAAGAAAGATCAAATGCTGCTAAAAATGGTATAAAGCTTAATAAGTCTGTAATAACTGACTGACAAAGATTTCTGATCTCACCAGGTTTCCTTTCTATATCCTCTGACAGCAGTAAATTCTGGTGATCTTTGGAATACTGCATGATATTGCATGCCTGTTGTGATTTCTCTGCATAGGATAAAAACAAACAAACAAACAAAAAAAACACAGGGGCAACACCCCTTGCTTCTCCTACTTGACAAGAACTTTTCTTTGAAGCTTTCACATTCCCAAAACAAAAAGTTGAAAGATTTTTTTTCTCCACAGGAGTGATAATGTTACAAGACATATGAACTAGCTCTTTATTCAGAAAGAGAATCCAAGAGGCTCACAGACTTAGGAAAGAAGCCAAAAGAATGTAAAAAGAATTTGTCTACTTTAAGTTCAGGAAAAGGTCTTCAGATAAGGAAAATCCATGCCAGAGAACTACAAGATAACAAAACCAAAGGAGGACACCCAGTTGTACAGGGAAGGAATACCATAAACAACCAGGAATCTCATAGCTGACCTTCCTTCACACAAACTCAGCTTTTTAGTTCTGTCAAAGGGGTGGAAAAAGTCAACGTGCAATCATACAGCAAAGGGGCAGCCAAAAACTTCAGGGCTTCCTAACATTAAAAGAGATCACTGAATAACTTGAGTTTTCTAGGAAGTTTTCAAGGTTTCTCATGTCAGTTTATTCATGCCTTGTGAAAATTTACAATCTTACAGCATTTCCTTAAAAGTTCTTATAATATAAGAACTGCAAGTTATACAGTACCATGGTGCGATTTGTGCAAATTGTTTAATAAGTAGGAACAGTAATAACATCACTATGGACTAATTATTCTTTTCCTTTTTTTTTTTTATTACATTGGCCAGAAAAGTTTTAAAAACAGTAATCTCTACTGCATAAGCATGACGGAAGGAAGGAAAAACTCTGATGTTCTTTCTTTTTCTTTTTCTTTTTTTTTAACTATAGAATATTTTTTTGTGTTATCTTCAATAATTCTGGTAGTGAAAGTGGAACTCAGAGCAAGGAGAAAAAGAAAAACTATGCTTTTTGAAGTTTCTATTGTTTAAGCCACTACATGACATGTGAACCCTCATTTTTTTTTTTTTCAGTTTAGGTGTTGCAGACTAAAGAAAGAGACATCTCTTCCTGCAAATGACTCAGCTACATATGCTGCTTGGCAAAGAACAGTACTAATTCATTGCTGCACAACCCAGAATCAAGAAATACAAAGTAATGCCTTAATTTGCAACCTATTTAGGCACCACAGTTTGTGTAGGCTGACTTCATTTACTGACCATCCTACTTTCAGGTTGCTGGCTCTTCCTCCAAAATAGAAGAACAGTTTACCTGATCTGTGTCCGGCCAAGGAACCAACTTTGCTTTCATCTGCCACTGTAGGAATAAAAGAAAAGACACAGAGATGAGAAACTTATTAAAATTCACACGCCTTTGAAGCGCTGTCAAATTATTTCAGACGTGCAGCAGACTAAATCTTTAAATTATAATCATTTGTAAAAATTCTTTTTTTTTTTTTCCCCACCCTAATCCACCTGGGGCACTTCTAAGTCCAAAAACCTGAATCAAAACTCACTGAAACCAATAAAACTACTACCAGCAGTCCTTGTGGATTACAGATCAGGATCCCAGCACTTACACGCCCAAAACTGAGTTGTCAGAAGAGCAATAGCATTTGTAAATAACTCATCTTGCCAGACAAATTACAGGGCATAGGAGAGCTGTAACATTTTCAGATCAAAGACCTCAATTGGTAAAGAGAATCCAGATGTGGAAACCTTCTCATGCACAAGACATCTCACTGACTCATAGGACTCTCTGCAGACAATGAGGTCTCCAAAAAGATTATCTTTCTGAAGGCTTGTGCTTTTTTCATGCTATGATTTATTTTTCAGTTAATCATCCCTGTGTAGAATTTCACAACATCTTGTAAAGACAGATGTTTACAGCACTAGCAGTTTGCAGACAGACTAGTGGAGGAACAATTTCTGAACATAACAAAAATTGTCATTTCTACTGTACTTCAGTTTATTATCATATATCTCATGAAAATAATTAAAACACTGTCCCAGAGGGCTGGCTGGAAGAACCAATCACTATTTCTTAAAATGAATTCTATGCAAAGAAATGGTGCTAATGTAATGTTAGAGATGATAAAACAAGCACAGGAAATGAATGTCAGGCTTCAAAGCTTATCCTTTACTCTGTCTGCCCAAGCATTCCCTTATATTATGCCTTAAAATGTGATTTCTTTATACGATATAATAAATTGTCAAGTCATGCTCAAACCACTATAAATGTGAACTTACACATTCTTTATATAGTGGTCACCATAAAAAGTTTGCAGACGGGGTTATCTGCAGCGGTACAGGAAGATGTCATTTTCTACCCAAGGAAAAGCTCTGCAGCAGTTATTGACATTTAGCAGCTATTACCAGGAAAATAATCATAGAAAATGCTCTCTTATACTGCCCTCCCCACCTCACTTTTTACCCAAAAACCAGCACCAGATTCAGGACTGGAATCATGAATCAATACTTGACTGTTTACCTTGTACCAATTTTTCTAAGCTATCAAACATTTCCCACCATCACTAAAATTAACATCGTTAAATGATGCTATGAGATGTAAATACAAATAAAGTAAGACTAACAACTGTTTGCAGTGTTATGCAGAGGTACTTAAAGACAAAACAGCAAGAGCAGTCAAAATAAAAGGTACTGTACTCTTTAACTTCTAAGTTTTCCTAGTCCCCCAAAACAATGGTAACTATTCAGCTTCTTGCTATGCAATTTAGCTGATCCTACAACTCAAAATGCCCAGACAAGGACTTTCTATAAGGAACAGTTACAACTCTTTTTCCTCCTCTCTCCCCCAGAATTTACCTCTGAGAAGAACACTACCATGGAAAACTTTTGTCCTAAAGGCTAATGCTTTGGCAAGTTATATGATTGTGTGGAAACAAGGGATTATAATAGAAACTGATATGTAACTTCAATTATAGCAGTCACTAATGGCAATCACTGTAATAAATGATAATTAGTTGGGGTAGGCTATGTTACACTATGTAGGAGCTTGAAAAATAATAGATCCCAAGGTTCACAGCATTTCTTAAAACCATGCTGATGCCTGGCTCTGCCTGAAACTAAGTTTTGTTATTAAAAGAGGTAAAGCCATTTGAATTAATCATACTTTACAGACCAGCTTCACATGCAAAAATTAGATTTTAATACTGGAGGGAAAGAAGGAAAAAAAAAAGATTAGGAAATGAAAAATAATCCTACCAGAAAACAAGGTTAGCATTATGCATTTAAACGCACACAAACTGGGGGGCAGAAAAATTGAAGATTTATATCAGTTTGTGCAAAATGTCGGCTTTTCCACAAGACATTTTTCGTTTCATGAGGTATTAAGCCTAGGCAGTAACTTGGAGGG
The DNA here is from genome assembly GCF_905368555.1 of Meleagris gallopavo. Classification (NCBI taxonomy): domain Eukaryota; kingdom Metazoa; phylum Chordata; class Aves; order Galliformes; family Phasianidae; genus Meleagris; species Meleagris gallopavo. The sequence continues at coordinate 12,328,819 of NC_139410.1, forward strand.
TATCCACCTCTCATTAGAACGGAGTGGCACAGATACGTCTGCTGTTCCATTCATTAGCATCTCTATTCCTTAGGGAACAAACAGAAGATGACAGAAAAGAAGGAAAGGCTAGTGGGAAATAAATACTCATTTCCTTCAACTACTTCATACATGCATAAGTTGAAATTTCTCTAACTGGAGATTTTATTTAGTATCTAAGATGTCTCGTTCCACAAAACAGCATTTCTGAGTACTACTTCGCATGATGTTCAAAATTGATGCAACTGATCAGTTACAACAGAAGTAGTAATTCTCTGGCTTCTTTGCTATGGAAAGAAGCGCTAAATAGGAATGTATTTTTTAAGTTCACAATAATGTTGGTTTATGTTTGCAGAAAGGCACCTGAAAGATTTTAAAGAAGCAAAATATACTGTCTAATCTCAACACTCAAGTAAAAAGAAATATTTCCTTACTGCAACATCAAAAAATAAATTACATTACGAACGTGAAAAATTTCAGGTCAAGAGGATCACACTCAGAATCCACAGTATCTGACTGGCATGTATCAGAAAGACATTTACAACAAAACTTCAACTGCAACTATTTTTATGGGAACACTCTAAACACTGTGTATTTGTGAGCTAGAATTGTTGCACACGATACACTAAAAATAGCAGGGAGAGATTAGTGCAATGAAGTATATACACTCAAAGAAGAAAATTCTCCTTAACTGGTCAAACACTTTACACATTGAAATGTCCCTGAACTCCAGGGGATATCAGTTCATGAAGTTATCAGTGTTTGGGAGCATAAAACACCCTAGTTCATTTAAACCCAACTTCTACTATTTAGGAGCTGCATTGTCATCACAGAAGCCAGTTACATACTCACTGCCAGCACTTTAAAATAATTACTGCAATGGGAGCAATTGATGTTCTACAGCTACATAAGAAAAGCATGTACATTTGAGGGACCAGCAAGACTCTAGAGTATATAAAACAGAATATTACTAAGAAGAACAAATGCCAACAACCAAAACAAAAGGTTAAAAAGCAAACAAACTGTAAGTTAGGAATAAACAATTGTATTCGAATTTCCTATGGTAATTTTCTAGAAGGTTGTTTTGCTTCAAGAAAGCAGGCAGTATTGTTCAGCAGCAGTAAAAGCAACTAGAAAGCATCCATATCCTTTGTATAATCTTTTGGTTGCCATTTCTTTGCCCCACTAAAGATAACCAGTGTAACCTGCATAACTGTCAATCATTTAGTGCACAACAAATCTTATGTGCTGCCTCAAAAAGAGTTCGCATCTAAACACAGCCCAGGTTGAAAGGTCAAACTACTTCCAAACTGTTGTATAGGGAAGCACAAAGAAATGCTGCAGCCAGCTGTGATAATAGATTTTTTCTTTTTCCCCAGTGCAATCTTTGTACAATTATCCTATTTATCCCCAAAACAAGGAGTCACTGCTATTCACAAGATGCAGGGTAACAGTCTTCAACTCAGTATCTTTTTTGAATGATTTTTCACATTGCCCAATAGCTATTTAAATCCTCTAATGAGTGAAAGTTAAATTGCATTTCTAAAATTTCTGTTGGACAAACTAACAAATGTATTTGAAAACCAACTGTAGTTCCGCACTCAGAAAAGAAGCAAACAAGGACTAAAAATTACAATAAACGGGAAATAAGAAGAACACCTAAAAAGAATTTCCTGGAGAACAAATTTCCATTATCAGTTGGTAGGAAGCCCAATACAAAATTTCTTAGTTAATTAACAATGGACATATTCCCAAATCACATACACAAATGGTGCTTCTGTGCTTTTTAGAATCTGTCAGTTTCTGTGGCATAAACATTAGAAAATAAAGAAAGGTGACAAATTGGACACTGTTTTTTTTTTTTTTTCCAATGGACTGTATCCATACCCAGTCCTTTCAGCATAATGAAGGCACTACATCATCAATTAATTTTAGTCAATGATAGTGCCAATGACATAATTCTCCTGCCATATTTATTTCCTTGGTGAAGTGTTTCCCCTTCTAGGAGTGACATAAATTACTCACAGAGAAAGTGTCAAATGCTGGCTCACAACCATCACTTAGAAAACGCTGCTGGCTGTTCTGGGTTTTCACTGCAGTTCTTTGTACAAAGACCACGGACTTTTATATTATATAAATCTACTGAACTGACAAATTTGCATAGTCTTAAAATCTTTTCCTTCAATAATTTCCTCTACTCCCTGCTAACGATAGTGAAACTTTACAGAGCCTCTCCCTGTAGGCCGCTTTTCAGTGCTGGAAGGCTGCAGTGAGGTCTCCGTGGAGACAAACAATCCAACTCTTTCAGCCTATCCTCATAGCAGAGGTGCTCCAGCCCTCTGAGCATCCCCATGGACTCCTCTGGACCTGCTCTAAGAGGTCACTGTCTCTCTTGTGCTGAGGGCCCCACAGCTGGTTTCAGGCAACTAATGAAGGTGGAATAGAAGGGATGATTCATCTCCTTGATCTGTTGGCCATGTTTCTTTTGACGTATCCACTAGTACCCCCACGTCCTTTTCTGCAGGGCTGCTCTCAATCTGTCACTCAGTCTGTACTGATATGTGGAATTGCCCCAAACTCAGTGCACAACCTTGCAACTTGGTCTTGGTGAACTTCTTGAGTTTTGTGTGGGCTCACTTCTCAAGTCTGTCCAGGTCCCTCTGGATGTTTTTCCTTCTCTCCAGAGTGTCAACTGCATCACTCAGCTTGGTGACATCCACAGACTTGCTGAGGTGCATTCAATTCCACTGCCCATGTTAACACTGAAAATATTAGACAGTGCTCACCCCAGTACAGAACCCTGATGGACAACACTACTCATCTCTGGTCTCCCCCTAGTATGTCAGCACACAGAAAGGAAAATACAAATGCTTAAGTTTGCTGTCTCTACTATGTGTTGCTTAAGAATCATCAGTCCAGTTGATGCTGGACATTAGACATGCATCTTTAAATAGAAATTTTTTCTGTTTTCAGAAAATAGCGTTGTTTTACAGTTTCACTGCTGGCATGATACAAATTTATTCACTTTCTTCCAGTAGGACAAGAACCCCTCATTCTTGAAGGTTACACTGCTAATTGAGGCCATCACTGCTTCTTTTATATTTCTGTTGTCCTCTCTAATCTCTTCTCACCTCTGTTCAAGTGAAACCATACAGGGCTGAAACTGACCCAGCTCCCCCACTACACTTATTCCACACATCATTAACACTTCTTCCACACTCCTAGGGTTAAACCACAAATTCCTAATCTAATCTGTCATTCACTTGTTGAGAACATTGATAGGGAACAGATTTAAAACAAAGCGTTCTTAAAGCTGACTTGAAAATATGACTTCATTATTATCTGTACTTTCTTTTTTATAATAAGTATACACTAACTTAATCGTTATTTTCTCCCCCCTAATACTTCAGTAGTGCAAGTGCCTTAAAAGACTGAGACTAAAGTTCTGTAAGAAACTATCACCACAACTGTGTTACCATGTTCTCAGCTCTAACACCAGCAGTACATCTGACATTCCCAGTCAGTTCCACAGCAAATGTTCTTTAAACCCAAAATATTTCTACAAAACCAGTCAAAAAAACTAACATCCCAACTCATGTCCTTTTGCCACAATTCACCTTCCCCTCAAATGCATCAACACAGATTTGGTGATGAACTAAGTAAACGTAATGACCTTGCTGAAAATCTTTCTTATCATACAGAATAAAATAATCTCATTTTCAATTTAGTCTCAGTGTTCTTATTACTTAATAACTCCTCGTTTAATTTCCTACTTGCAGATCTGAATTTAGAAAGTTATATAAACTAAGAAAACTATGTCATGTTCATTTCTAAAAATTTATTCTGCAAAGTAGTCTCAGAAAATGTGTATCTATTCTAATCTCAGAAAAGATGCATCTGGCAGTACTATAAAGCTGTTCATGACATGAGCTAAAAAAATCTTCTAAGTATTTTCTGGCCCTTGATCCCCAAGACAACCACAGCCATACTCATCATTGGTTTTCCTAATCTTAAGGCATTCTCATTTCTGAGAAGTCCTTCTCTCCAAGAGATGATTGTTAAATTATCATTATAATTCAGTAACACTGGAAAGCCTATTCAAATTCTGACCCATCTTCTCAACAGTGGATGTTCCTATGAACCTAGCTAACTTCTAAAAGCAGTTTTAAACTTGGTTCCATAGACACAACCTGGTTAAAAAAGTAATGATTTTAAAATTGTAAAACACTTTTAGAGACCTCCAAAAAAAGTATTCTTTCAGTTGCACGAGAATCAAATAATTGCTTTAACTGAAGAGCAGTCCCCATTAGTTCAGCTTGGCTTTCATGTAATTATGTTTTGTGATATTTATTATAATATCAAATTCGCAATCAGAATAAGGATAACTTGGTTTGGAGCCAATCACAAAAGTAGCTGATAACAGTACCAATTGCATTTCCCACATCCTTCTATAAGCATTAGTTTATCTTTATTTTGAGGTGTTCTAAAAGCATGAACTGTTATCTAATGTACCTCCTTGTAAACAAAGGAATGAGCATATACTTATATAGTGGCTTTATGGCAGAATACTCCAGTACCTCTTATCTTGCATATTCACTTAATAATTATTCTTAAATACATAAATGAAGTTGGCTGATATCTTCAATAAATATGCACCAAGGTCAAATTCTGTTTTAGCAAATCATATTTCACTCACATATAAAACCAATTAAAGGATATTTCTACTTATTCAGGCTTTAGAGCTTCACCAGTTAGAATCTATGGGTTTTTTCTTCATGGGGAAAGGAAGAGAGAGTACCTTGGGATAGCGGTCACGGGTCATTATATCAACATCCTTAAATATAAATCTACAAAGCACTTTGCCTGAATTGATACACAACAAAACCGCTATATACTCATATGGTTCAATTTCATGCTGCTTCAGGTTAAAAGAAGCCACACTTCCATGTTTTTGAATACAATTCCCATGGCTACAGTTATATTCCTGCATAACCTAAATCATTCCTGTGCATAGAGATTTATGGAAAATAGAAGTGCTGGAGCTAAATAAAATATTCTTGCCTTCCTTTTTCTCTTCTTTTTTGATACAACACAATAAAATCCATATTGCTCTTCTGTCTCCTTTGTAATGCAGTTAAAAGAAAGGAAAAAACGCTACTGAAAATGAATTCTGATGAACTGTTACACACAAGTTATTTTCTAGAAACGCATGCTAATTTGTGAGAAAATCTGTGTGTATATAAAGAAAAATGGTCATTCCAATGACTTGTATAGAAGATGTTGATTTCTTCATTTTCATCTGCAACTAAATAAAAAAAGTATGACTTACTCTACAAGTGGGAAGGCACAACACCAAATTTATTTCCAGCATTTCTGAATTTGTTTCACTAGCTTTTAACATGGTATTATAAGCATAGGTCCAGATTTGGCAAGCAGTCTAAATCTAATCAGTACAAGTAAGCAATCCAAGTCAGACATTGGCTGGTCTGCACAAATTCTTAAAATCGTGGTAAAAGGACACTTCTTTTTCCTGCTAATATATTCAAGCACTGTCATCCATAAGAAACCATGCAACCAAGTGGACATTTTACAAGTGCCATGATTAATAAAAGGAAATGTGTGGTGGTGTTCTTTTGTCACCAGTTCAAAATAAAAGTAGACAAGGCAAAGAAAAGGTATACCATAGGACACAGGATATGAAGCACCGTCAAACCATTTCTTCCTATTGACATTTAACTTACAGCTCTCACTGTACATGCCACATCCCCTTCATTACAAGATTTGATATGTGGAATGATGATGCTATGTGCTAACAGTACTGTATACTCTTGCATTTCTTCTCTTTATTTCCTGATATTATTCTTCACTAAGGGTATTAATTTACAGTGATTATGATTTTGTAAACAAATGCGACTGGAAAATTGATTAGGGACTCCAAAGTTTCTGGGCCTTAAATATGAAGGACTGCTCCATAAATAATACCTCCTATTTTATAATGTTGGCCCATGATGTCAGAGAAAACTGTTGGTGGCAGGGAAGTAGTAATTCAACCTTCCTACCAATATTCCATTACATTTTATTGCAGTTTGACAAACAGCAGCAGAGGGGCAGCCTGACACAAAGGCATCTGACATGGAAGTATGTATGAAGCAAAGGTGTGACATGGAGTTCCCCCATATGAAAAAAAAAAAGGCACCCATTCACACTCATCAACATTTGCTGAACATTTCTGGAGATCAAACAGAGAATGTAAGCACAGTGAGGCAGTGGATGGTGTGTTTCAGCAGTGGTGACAGTGATGCAAAAGACAAGCCATGTTCCAGACGGCCATACAAATTTTTACAGGCATGACACGCAGGCTCTCATTCACTGCTGGCAAAAATGCACAGCTAATGGTGATGACTGTTGAAAAATAACATTTCGTAGCTCAGAATTTGCTCTGTCAAGTAATGTTATTGTGCTCTTTGAATCTGTTGTAGTTTCCATGGAAATAAGTAGGAGGCATTACTTTTGGAGTCACCAATATGTATACAACTCAAAAGATAAACATAAATTTTAAATGGGTTTGTATTGTGAATCTATATAATTAAAAACTGGTCTTTATTTAACAAATTTGCCTTTTAAGCATATGTCAGCCCTCATCAAAATGAGAAGATCCCTACTTTGTAATTTCATTACCTCCCTAATGTAACAAATTTTGTATACTGCCTTACGGTTTGCAATCTGTAGCAATGCCAGGATTCTCAGCTTCTCATGTTTAAACTTGTTACCTGCCTTTCATGATCTTTCTTAAGATGATGCCATCGTGTAATCCACGCCATTTTCATCTCATAACTATGCAATCGATGCATTATAAGCATATTCCAAGGTAAAGTGCAATTATTTCCAAGTGGATAGCAGTAAAGATTTCACATTTATACTCCAAATTACGTTAATTCTGTTCTAAAGATATTAGGATGTTGTTTTTGTCTAAAGATACCCAGGTGATTTCTGAACTTTATACCTTTAAGGAAAGACAGGCTATGTCTTTCCAAATCTGTGGTGACATTCCAGTTCAGACACTATTTGGTTTTAAAGGAAGAAACTGCATTTAAGTCACATTTTGTGAAGTCTCAAAGCTTTTCCTCTAGAACTTCTGTTATTTTTCTGTTATCGTATTATTTATTTTGGAAAGGAACAGTAGAACTTCAGAACGCATGATGGCCAGAAAAAGAGGGCCTAGTGGTTATATTTTCAGATAGCAAAAACATCCTTTGTTACCAAATCTGCTATAAGGTTTCTCTGTGGTACCAACAAGTCATTCACATCACCCACAACTCTGGGTGGGAAAGATACAGACAGCAGCACTTCTCACCTTTTTTGTACTGGCAAGCATCACACTGAAATCAATAATGGGTACTCAGCAGGGACGAGAACTTAATATGGATGATGACTGCACTTAAATAATACATGTAATATAAAACTCCCCTAATAACTCCCTTCTCCAAAAATACACTTTGGAACGTACGTTATATGAATGCTCTCTTTGGAAGCAAAGTTTTAGGTACCAAATTACTGAAATTTTAGTTGCATTAGCAGTGTTTATATTGCAGTTCTTTAACTCAAATTTTCATGTTTCTCTTCCCCTTACCTTTCCTGCCAAAAGCTTTCAACTAAAATCTTTTATAAGTAGAAAACTGAACACAGTGTTCACCACTTACTAAAGAATGTCAGTAAGAGGTCCTAGCTTCATTTTTCTACAAAATAGAAATACTCGGATTTCTTTCTCAGGCCTTTTTCCCAGTAAGTAACTAGCAGCCTTAACAAAATGATTAGAATCAGGCACATTTCCTTAATAAAGCAGGAATTTACTTTAAAAAAAACAAACAAACAATCTTCCCGTGTGCAGCTGCATTATATTTCTTCCTCCAGATTTTAAATAACTGTGTCAGGTTTACCTTCAGAATACACAAGTCTATCACATCACCAAGCACAAGGAAGATAAAACATGAGTGTTCACAACCAGACTGATTGTTATCCCTTCAGTTTTACTTGCATTTTCAACAACTACCTTCTACAAGCAACACTTATTATTATTATTTTTAGACACTAAGGAAATCTACACACATTTTTATTTTTTAACCACTACGATTAAGTAAATCAGGTACATTCTCAAAGCATCACGTGTGTGTATCAAAAGCAGATTGTTTATACTGCTTTGAATCTTACAATATGAATGAACACAAGAACTGGAGGAAAGGAACTGGTAGTTCATGGTAGCTCATAACACGCTCTCAAGCACATTCTCATTGCCTAATATTATATTGCTTCTTACAAGCATTCTTTCATAATGACTTCTGTGGGAGCTGTAAATGAGCCCAAAAAAGGCTGTGTAAAGTTGAACATTATGTTTTTTTTTACCTTCCAGAATCACAGAATTGTAGGGGCTGGAAGGAACCTCTGGAGATCATCTAGCTCACTGCACTGCTAAAGCAGGATCCCTATAGTACGCTGCACAGAAAAGCATCCAGGTGCTGACTACATGAAGTACATAAAGTAGTCAGGTCTAAAAGCTCATTTCTTTCTTCAGTACATGCAGTAAAATTAAACAACAATAAAAAAGAGAACATGAAAAAAGAAATCAATCTAATGCATCCTTCCTTGTCAAAAGGGTGGAATACAATGCAAAAGGACACATTTCTGGTCAGGTCATGCAGTAACTTCAAAATTGAAGTGTTTTGTCTAAGAAACTGCTCTAAATCATCCTTATTGTGTGTTAGTAACTGTTTCAATTTCCTAGCACTCCAATATAGAAGGACACACATTTAATGCTACATTAAAGTAATATTATAGAACTACTAAATAAGAATCAATGATACAAAAACTAAGACCAAATTTGAACATTTCAAGAAAAAAAAAAACACCTATCACAAAAGGTTATCTCAACACTCAATATAAGAATATATTCATTGTCTATGAAAGCCTGATCCAACAAAACACAAATCTATTGTTAAACACACCCTAATGATAGCTCCCTAAGTTACTCCCTCAACACTTTATTCTGAAAAGGAAAGATAAAGGACAAGTGCCACAAAGAACTAAAAGGCAAAAGGCATGCTTATTTGGTTTCTGAATCTTTACGGCTTAAGAACCTTGCAAATTTTTCCTTGAACTATCATCAAAACATGACACAGTTTTCAACTGCAATAACCCCTCAATTTTTCACTCACAAATGCTTTATCAATATTGAAAGAATCATTTACTTTGTTTCACCCAGCTGTAAGATTTTCTGCGCAGCTTTGATGGGTAGAGGACCATAACCTTACCACTCTTCAAGCATTTATAAAGATTTACTGCAGCGCTTTGATTGCCTGTGTTTGTCATTGTCAATGAAAAATATACAACTTGTTTTAAGAAAGTTAGCCTTTGTCCACAGTAGTTTGGCAATCATTTATATTTTATACGAAAAAAACACTTTTACTATTGCTGTTTTGCTATATTTGTAGACACACGAAACTTGTACAGTTATTCTTTCTGCTCATTTTTACAAAAGCTCTCCTTTTCCCCAGCTAAGATTTCAATACAATAGATAGAACAGCCTTTAAGAAAAGAGAAATACACTTTTATTCTTGTATCTAAAAAAGGGTACTCGCAATTAGGATGCTGCACGAGACAGAACACTGTCCCCATCACCACAGCTCCTCTGCAGAACTTACTCTCTGATATTTGTGTTTAAGAAACAAAAGCAAGAAACAGAGATGGCGCAGATGTGTCGAGGCTAAAAAGCTGACCTATGTGTCACCCCACCCCTTCTTACCCAGATCCATGCTTTTTGAGGCTTTCAGATTAATTGATTCAGACTGCTTGGCTGGTGTCAAAGATGTGAAGTTGATGTGCTGATCTGCTAAAAACACTGCTGAATTTATGGTAGGGCTGCAGAAAAAAAGATGATGTAAAATATTTAGGCACCAACTCAAAACACAAGTGATCTAATTAAAACATGCACACTATACATGTGTTTCTTCTTTCCAGTTGCTTGCAGCCATGCATTTTAAAATCAGTTATTGATCCTCAAATTTCCTTTGTGAGACTTAGCACCTCTAGTCACTTGTTTTTCATTGCAAATGCAAATGTTTAGTGATAACTGCTGCTTTTACACAATTCATATTTTATTAAGCAGAAGAAAGCAGGAACATAGAAGTACTTGCTAGGGTGTTTTGTGTGTGTTTGTGTGTGTGTGTGTGTCCTGTTAGTTTCATTTTACCACTGCATTTCCAAATAACATGCTACTGGAAGCTGGGGGAAGTGTCACCATTGTACCCCTTCCAATTCTTCTTCATCTGTTAATCTAAAATTGTTCTAAAAGCATACAACCACCTAACACTTTGGCAGAGGGTGAAGACTGGTGTGTCTTATGTAAGGCCTCATAACTCTCTGAAGAATTTTAAGATAACGTGTAGTTTTTGTTTTTAAATACTTGAATTTGCCTCAAGGTAGACAAATATCTGAACATCTCAAAATTCCATGAGTGAAACTCAAAATAACTTTCCCCCGTGAGGAGTCAAAGCACTTCACAGAAAGACACCTGAAAAATTCCCCATCTTTTTTAGTAAGATTTTTTCTTTTAGTATATGATCAAAAACTTCCAAAATTAAAAACATTCATTTCTGAACTCTTCAATCAAAACAGTTTTACAGTGTCAAAAATTTTCCTGCATTGTTATTGTTGTTGTTGTTGTAGGACTTTTGGTTGGCTCCTTTCACCATAATTCATTCTAAGTGAAAACTGCTTGACTTTCCACAGAAATTCAATTTCAACACAGCTTATGATCCAAGTGGAAAACCAATATAACACTGGGGAAAGAAAGTCAAGGAAGCAGAAAGGGCCTTTAAATACATCATCCTCCTAAAACATCATCTTTTAAGGGAATGTTTTTGCTCCCAGCTTGTTGAAAAATTAGCAATAGATTCTAGAAAACAACTGCAGCTGGGAATTCAATGGAGAATTCCATTAGTCCAGGTGGAGGTTTATGGGTGTTTTTTTTGTTTGTTTACTGTGTCATACCTACACGAGAGAAGAAATTATGAAATCACTATAATGAAATTACTGACTGTTAGTATAAGGAAGAATTTGAAGTAGCCTGATACTATCTGCAACCAGTCATTTAAAGATTGGTTTATAACCACATCAGTACACACAAGGACAGAAGTACAGCTAAGGTGTTGAAAGGATGCTCACCACTTTTCATTAAAACAAAATAGTCATGTGGCTATCTCAAATGTGACTGTACACAAAATGAGTAAATCGTGTTCAATGCTCAGTCTTTCCATCCTGAAAGTACAATAGGCTGAAATATGTCTAACCTGTGCTACCAAAAGAATTCCATGCTCTTAAGTCATGGTATAAGTCACAGCATGAACCTCATCATTTTTACTTTTTTTCTGCACTACTTGCAAAGGAAATAAAGTCTGTAGCTGACATCAAGCACATCAGTTTTAAAAAAAGACATTCTTAAAGTATCTGAATAATCCACCCAACTCATTTCTAATAGGCAAACTGTTCGTTGTTAACATTTTTTTCTATACATTTCAGCGTTCACACTTAGCAAAACCATTTCCTAAGCTTGAAGATTTCTTAGGCTGACACACTGTGTAAGAAGATTGGTGTTCCTACAAAGTGAATTTGGCTCAGGCTTTTAAAGCTTTAAGTGACTTTAGGCACTGCATCTATGCTTCACTTTTTTTTTTTTTTTTAAATTGAGTTTATGTTTTTGGGATTCTTTGTTTTACTGACCACATGCTCAGTAGGTGACCCATAGATCTTAAAGAGGAGGCACAGAGCAGCTTATGAGGAAAGCGCTAGATGTCAGAAAAATGTTATCAGCTTATATTAAAGAATTGGGTGACTGTAAAACAATACTACAGATTTTTGCAAAATAATAAGTGATTTTAAAATTGATTAGAACCACACTATCACAGTCATTAATTAGCAGTCAGGGCTCTAAATATGAAAAAAAGATTAACTCCAACCTATGGTTATGATCCTCATTCAGCAGATCTTCACTAGGGTGTGGTGGCAGAGGTGGAGGAGTTTCATTTTCACAATTGCCACAGTCAGACACTGGCAACTCTGAAATTAAGAAAAAAAGGGGGTGTCTGTGTTAAAAAAAAAAGCTGCATAAAGAAGTACATTATACCAGTTCACTGATCAACAACTGGACTGGAAGGCCTTAAGCAATTCTGAAGCGACTCACAAATTATTCAAATCCCTAAACTAACTAAACTAGAATTAAAATCATACCAAGCAGAAAATACGCCCCTTGGGAATTCCTGAAGAGTTGATTTTCAGATTTGCATATGTGTAATTAAAGACAAATACAGGGAAACTTTGTGCTTATAGTGAAGTTGAGTGCAAGAAATTTTCACGTCTACAGTACAGCTGCATCCTCACTGATTCAAAGTTCATGCTTTAATTTCCTTTGACAGGGAGCATTTACCATCCTCATGTACAGCAGAGAGCTCTTCTCAACAAAGAATTCAGAAGAAAAAAATTCTGTTATTCCATGGCAAGAAAAGAAAAAGGTCTTTCTGAATTACAATCTTCATTTTCCTGCTATTAAGGCAATTTCTTCTTTACCTCTACAGAAGACATTCTGTTCACACCAGAAAATTACTTCCAACCAAGAAAAACATGAACTACTCAATTAAACCCTCAGCGGTTTGCTAAGCAACAACACTTACATACATGCAGTATTTAATATGAGTGCTGTGCCTGCTGCAGACCAGTTCATTATTGTCCTTGTAAATTTAAGCCTTTCAATATGAGAGTCTGATCTTATAAGAAGTCTCTACATTTTTTCAATGTAGAATACATCTTCAACCCTCTAAAACTTCACTAGAAAGAAGGATATTTAATAATCCTTGGGTTTCAATGGAAGATAATGATTTAACAATTACCTATCACATTTTCACGTGACCTATTTGTTGCATTGGATATGTTGGTTCTTTGTACAATCCTGTCTGAAAGTACTAGCCTTAGTACTACTTAGTACTTAATACACAGTCTAACTTGTGAGAAAAATGCTTTAAACGGAGGGGATTAAGCCAGACTGCAAGAGAAGATATCCATTAATAAGCACACTGAAGTTGGGTTTGTTTAATTTTAGTGAACTAAAAAGAAAACCAACAAAACAACACTATTAGGTCAAGGATCCTATAAACCATGAGCCTCCTACTGGCTGGATAGCATGCCAAAGATTAGAAAAAGAAGGAATAGTCCCAGCTCTTTCCCAGGAGAAGTGAGATCTTCCTCAGAGTAAATGCAAGGTGGGTAGATGCAGAGATAAGTTCCAACAAGGTTTTAAAAAAACAAAAACAAACAAACAAACAAAACAATGAATTGTCAGTCTGAAACAGAAATTAGATAAGCTGCCCAACATTCATGTGCTCTGACTTACTGCATTTAGATCATGCTCTTTCAGGTCTTTAAGGACAGAAAACATCAGGAATATATGGTGAGTTCTTACAGTAAAAAGAATATTTTGAAAAAGGAGGACTTGTACTGTTCGATGTAATTAAGTGATCTGAAAGATGAAGGGAATCAGAAGATTTTACTCATGTGAAATTATTCAGAATTGCCAAAAATAAACTGACTATGAATCTCTGCAGAAAGCAGTGCAGTATAGCAAGCAGAAAATAAAATATAGGTGAAAATTCCATGCTTGTGACTGCAAGGTGATACACACAGGAGTAAGGGAAAACTCTTGACATGTACACAAAGACTATTTCATCAGCGACTGGCACTCGGGAACAATAACATAGAAGTGGGCTGAATTTTTCTTTGAATATATGCTTAGGGAATTCAAAAAGTAAAGAGACATACAGAGTCTTAAGAAAAGTCCAAACACTCCATCACATTCTCCAAGGTAATGGTGTGTTTCATTTTTAAATAGCATGTAAGACTTTCATTCTCCCCATTTGAAAGAGGATGTAGTATATATAATTCATAAACATACTGAAAAGGTGGTAACGATAGTTGGACATTTAGTAGGATTACTTTATCTAGAATAGCAAGCAATAAAAGGGGAGATAAAACGAGTCTATGAAATCATCAAAACTATGCACAAAGTGAAAAGGAAGCTCTCACTGTCACACGCACAGTAACAAGAAGGCTCTCAGTGTAATTATCAAGTAGCACAACTAGGAAAAACACAAAACTGCAGCTTTTCCTGTACAATAAACTCATGGATCTCATTGCCATGACGATGTTTTGGAAACCAAGTTTAAAAAAAAAGAGAAAGAGAGAAATGGGCGAAGAGAAAGGAAGGTATCAAAAGCACGATGGTCTAGACATTCTGATTCAGGAAGTCCCTAAATCATAAACTACTCAATGCAGAAAACATGTGTGATACTGTCCTACCCTACCTACCCCGTTGTCTTACCCTCTTCCTATGAACAGCCTCCAGTGACCATAGTTGGGGATGATGCTGATTGTATTGCTTTATTAACTTTGATTCACAGAAATTGGTTTGTCACGTCACAAATGCTGTTTAAGTTACTGGGTCACTGGCATTTTTCTTGCAGTAGACAAGAAGAAACAGAAAAACAATCAACTTATTGGAGAATCAGGAATGACCACAAGGAACTGTATATCCCAACAAAATTAAAGTAGGATCAAACGAGGAAAGATCTTAGCAGATCCCAAGTGACCTAAACAGCTAAACCAGTAAAAAAAATGCACTAAATTTTCAGATATTAAGCAGCGCAGGAAAGTAAATGCTCAAAAAGTAATATAAGAATATATTTTGCAAAACTACTTAAGAATCAGCTTATGAAAGTTGGAGGCTCAGGATTTATTCAACACAATCAGCTATGTATTTTCACCAATGAACAGGAGCAAGCATGCTGTGCTCACAGACATCTGCACCAGTAGAGGTGACCCACTGTTTCACAGCTCCTATGATGGTATTGCTACCAGCAAAATGTTGCCCACACAGTCCAACCTTCAGTGTGCTGATATCCTCTGTTTGGCTTCCAGAAACAATTAACAAATATTAATGAATATAAAGAATGGGTGCCATTCTTTCCACATGGAGGAGTTCAGTGACACACCTTTGCTTCATACGCACTTCCATGTCAGACACCATTCTGTCAGACTGCCTCTCTGCTGCTGTCTGTCACACACAACAAAATGCAACGGAATATTGGTGGGAAGGTTCAGTAGTAGCTACGACATCATCTCTGATGTCATGGGCCAACATAGTAACATAAGAGGCAATATTTTCAGAGTACCCCTCAGATTTGAGTTACTTTGTAAGATACACTTAATATTTATATGCAAAAGCTAAATGTTATTTATAAAATATAACTTTTTAATTTTTCTGTTGTGGCATTATGAAAACACAGATGCTTGTACAAGCTCAGACTCAGCCATTAGTAGCAGCAGAGGTATTTTATGATTATTCTACTACTTACGCAGAGAGATGATGGCACTTCCCTATAACCGTGTATAATAAAGAATGATAAGAAATATGTAAGAATCTCTAATGAAACACATTCCAGTAATCTTTCAGCACCAGAAATGTAAAGCTGCTGGCACTGAAGTATTGTTTCTCAGAGAGGTTTTTCTAAAAAAAGCCACTGAATCTGTGCAACAGCTTGGCAGCAAAAAAAGTGAGGACCTGAAGGCAGCAAGTATTATTCATGCAAAAAACAGAACAAACACTGGCAATTCAATATTGGATCAGTACTCCCTCCCCCTTTATTTAAATATCCACAGGCAAGAAAAAAAATGTAATGTTTCGGCTATAACTACTTTTCCCTAGACGCTAGTTTTTCTTGCTCATGTATAATAAAAGGCTTTTAAAACAGACAACAGTATTAGCAAGCCAAGCTTCAGTGCATTTTTGCTGAGCTTTTAGAAGAGTTTTATTGGTAGGAGCAGTGAATGATACTAGAAATAACTTATTGGAAAACATTAATTGAGAGAGTGACATTTTATTAAACCTAATACAGTTCATGTCATTAAATCGTTGCATTAGATCCAGAATTACACTAAAAATCTCTTCTACCTTTCATTACTATTTGCATGTGATATTGTACCAGCTGGACCTTCACATCCAAGATCTGGATGGCACATCGTAACAATGTACAACTGGGAGCTGTTCTTGCCTGTCATAAGAAGCATACCCTGCCTGTGACTCATTTCTTTAACAGACTGCCTAAAGTTCATAACGGAGTTAAATGAGGTTGGGCATATTCACAGTACTTTGCCTTTACATTTGTCTTCACATTTGTCTTCAGGGACTTACATAAGAAACAATGTACATAACGTTTTCAAACCAGTGACTGGAAACTAGTGACAGGCTGACGTGGAAAGCAGAAAGATTAGCTCTCCAGTAATTAATACTATGGCTTCAAAGTTAGAGAAATATTTCTACAATACACAGGATTACTGTAGAACCAAAGTCTCTTTCACCTGAAAAATTTCAGATTAGAATCCTATTTCAGACGTGCTTTCAGTTGAAAGAGCCTGTGTGGTTCTTCATCAAGACCACATAAAATTTACCCATCACATGCCAAATCTTTTACAGAAATCTCAATAAAATTATATTTCCAGTAGGTTCCCAGCAGTGCTAGAAAAGAGCCTTTGTCATTTACTGTCCCTTCAGAAGCCCCAACCATGCTAAGCCTTCCCTGATGATAGCCCTCAGCATCACTGCAGAGCATCCTTTCTCTGTCCCACAGCCTTTCTTCTGAGGCCATCAATTTTTTTTTTCTCCTTTTTTTTCTCTTTAAAATGCTAAAAAAAAAAAAAGATTTTTTCTACCTTTTGAATTCACTTACATTCTACTCAGGAAAATATAATAATAAATCAAATCTACTGACAATCTTTGTTTTTACTCCTCTAAAAAAAAATTAACTGAACAACTGAAAATAAATCTGAACTCGATTGCTCAGTGTCCATCCACAGCTCTTCCTTTTTTGCTTCCACAAAATATGAAACTGTGTCTTTCTTTTTTTTTAATGTTTTGCATTGCTTGACAGGTTAAGGTCCGATGTTGTACATACCACAGGACCGAAAGAAAAACTATTAAAAATATACACGCAAAATATCACCAATTGTTCTTAAAATTCTTCAGAATAGTACTTCTCTAAGTCTTTAGGCAAATCAATAATCATAAGCCCTTAAAATATTGTTTGCTGTAATACCTTCATACCATTACATTATACTTTAACTAAAACAACAGTGCCTACTGAAAACACTGTTTTATGAATGCGATACAAACTACTCATCCTGATTTTCTGATTACAGTTGGACAACCTTTGTTTAAAAGATCTTCCACAAATTTTGTTTTAAACTTCACTGAAGTGACAGGTTATGTGTTGCCACTAAGCTGCAATGGTGGCACCAAAGCAGTTGCTTATTCATTTTTAAAGAAAGACTTTAAAAGTCATTACTATTTTGTAATCCTTTGGCAACAGCTAACTCTACAGAACAGGCTAGCTCTAAGGATGACCCTTTTTCTGACTACAAAATCAGTATGAACGCCAACAACAGAAACACAACATAGAGCTAAACCAAAAGATATGAGATTTTACAATGCTTGAGTCTAAATCTGCCACCCTTTGCCTGGAGTCACAATTTCAAAACACTGACGTGAACGCAAAATGATTTACCCCCGAATTGCCTGGGAATTTCTCATGAGCTGGACAGTTCAGGTTAAAAGGTCCCCCCAGCAGTCATTGTAGTCGTATATGAAATTACTTTTTTGCAGACCACACAGGTTCCACTGTTGTTTACTGAGAAAATCAGGCATAATTCAACTACGAAGAAATCTATTTTCCCCTCCCATAAATTTAACCATGAAGCATGTGCTTGGTTTGAAGGACAAGAGTATTTTTAAAAGCATCAAGATCACCTCAAATATTTAAATTTTTCAACTATCTAGTATCTCGTTGAGTCAGGTACAAATCAGACAAATATACAGAACGCAATCAGAAATGAAAGATAACAGGAAAAGTATGCAGTCTTCAAAGCTTCTACTGGTACATTTGCTTATACTCATACATGCATACCTTCTTTGTACATTTTTTAAAACAACTTAATTATAGGTAAGTTGGGGGTTTAAAGGTTCTAACTTTTGAACAATTTTTTCCTTTTAGCTAAAAATAAGCAAGCATACTTTATGAATATTACACTTCCGTACAAATTCATTTAATTGATAACAACATGGGACATAAATCTAACCATTCAACAAAAAAAAAATCTTTGAACTCATTAAAGTTATATAGAAAATAAACATTTTGACAACATATATTTTGCACTCATCATTTGTTTTTTAACCAACCTTACGTGTTGGGGCAGTGAGCTAGAAACTGTTACTTAAACTGGAAATTGTGCCAGGAATCTAATTCACAACTTCTGAGTCAGCTCTCCCAGCCTCTCTGTATCTTCATGCCTCAAAGTAACATAGTATGCACTTACTCTAATTAAATACTTTTCTAGTGGCTCTGGATATCAAGGGAAAAAAAAAAAAAAAAAAAGATAAAAAGCACTTTATTTTAGCACACAGAAAGATATCTAAGACTACCTTGTATTCTTTCCTGAGGGCCACAGTTTACAAATTGCTGAAGAACAGCACCATTGCGTCGGGAAATGGCTGCAAAGTTATGACACCCATCACATGCTGATTTTTGATAGACACCCTGGTCCAAGCGATCCTAAGGAAAAAAAACACAACCACACATTGTATAAAAAAATTAAATGTTCTGCAGTATAGAAGCCCTGTCATCACTATGTGCACTGCTTACACTGTGAAAGACATCTTCAAAATGACTGTTGTTGCTGATCATGAAATAAGACAGTATCTAGGCACTAACAATCATTGTGCGATGCACAAAAAAATAAGGAGTGTTTCCTTCATGACCCACAACTGGCTTCATTCAAATTCTCCATCTGGAAGGGCAGCTTGTGACATTGTCAACACAAGAACACAGGCAATGCCAATGGTATTTTTCTGCCAGCCAGCTGGTATCCTTCTCTCAGAGACTGAGTACATATGTTCTGATGATCACACACTAGAGCAGTTTTGCAAGTAAGGAGTTACACCAAACTCCCAAGCGCAGGTCTTCTGGCTAGCAGCTAAACAAACTCCTGTCACACCTCTAGTCAGCTTTTCTTTTGCGGCACTCCCCACCCCCATATCGCCTAATTTATTCTCCTGAGCAGTTGTTCAAAAGAAAAAAAAAAATCACAGTTTCTAAAACTGGGACAGATTCAGAAAGACGTTTCTGTACTCATTATTCAGGGAAAACAGAAAACCCACACAGAAGAATATTATGGATAGTTTTCAGAATGACCTTTATAGTTTTCCCATACCCATTGTTCTGTAGGGGCACCCAATTGGCATCTATTTTTGAACTGCAGGTACATTATTCCAGTAAATCTTACAGTAAGTATATAATTCCTTTAACTACATAGTTGTATCCAAAGAAGAAGTGCATGTATCTAACTCCTACCATTTATTGGTACAACCATACAAGATGCCAACTTGCCCACTGCATTGGCAAGTGAAAACCAGCAAAGTGCCAAACCAGCGCATGAGAAAGGAGTGTGTGTTAAATCAGTTGTAATTTGCCTTTCAAGCTCTTGGATAACTTTTGTTTTTTTTCTTTTTCTTTTTTTAAGTGGCAAAATATGAACCTCAGCACAGAACACAAGCCAACATAGAGATGGCTTGCGATGAAAATATGGCTACAAATCTAGTCTCAATGCAGAGGCAGCACATGCAATATTCTCCCCTTGTTAGTGCACCACAAGCCCTTTGAAAAGGTTATTTTGAACCTTTGTACAGAAACACATCCAAACACAGCACACAATTACAGTTCTTTTCCTTACTGGAAATTCTTTATTTTATGTAAGATTCCTCATTTAGCAAAGCCCACAATTACTACTTTCTCATGAGTACTACTTGCTAAACTAAGCCTTGCAACAGTCAAGACTGTACCCAGTAGGATAAGGAGCCTTAAATTAACAACAACAAATCTGCTTTTCCAGCTCTTTGATAAATGACACAATCAATATCCCAACAACTGATCAGTAACCAGCCTATTTAGAGTATTCAGCTTATAAAACATAGCTGTCATGGAAGACCTCCATTAGTGTCCTGACCAATAAAAACAGTAATGCATTTCTAAATGTATTCTGCTTCTACCAAGCTGAGATGCACTACTTCAGAAGCTGTTTTGGTGAAAGAAAAGAATGGGCAACAACCAATTTCTGCTATGGTCTCCAGACTCAAATGGAATTACAATTGAACCTAAAGACTAACCCATAAAAATTAATTTCTGTCTAAAATGAATTTGATTCAATCAAGACCTCATCATGCATCCTTCATAGGGCATGAGTCAAGATGATTTACTTTTTTCATACATCTGGATAATATACAGAGCTATACACTTATCTATAAAAAGCAGCCTCATTTTTATTAGGTTTGTTTGGAGTGTATTGCAGTTTTTGAGCTTGTTTGATTTATTTTTTTTTTCCAAAAAATTTGACTATTGCTAAATGAAGAAAACTTGCAAAAGTGTGCTTTTTAATTATAAGAGCTATCTTATGCTACAGAAATGCACAATAAATGAAACAAGGATTTGTACATGCAGTTATATACAAAATACTGAAAAGTAAAAATGTGTTTTCCTATAAAATATTCAGAATTACAGATGAATGTTTTTCATATTTTCCTAACAAGATTGACAGAGACTCCTATGCAAAGTATTCTCCCAACAAAGAGCTTGATGTTCAGCAAGTAATATTCTTCTAAAAAGAATTCTTAATCAGTGATGGTAGTAAATCAAATACATCTCCTAGAAGGAAAATGTTAAGAGTTATTAATGGCTACAAGGCTCTGGGCCTTCCCCTACTATATTCTATGCAAATACACTTAAAAATAGGATTGTTCTCAACTTTTAAAAATGTTTCAGAAATATTTATCTAATAAACAGCTTAAAATCATCTCTTGGAATTCTGTAGTGGAACTTCTACACTTGATACCACAAATCAATTAGTATATACTTTTAAGGAACAATTATCAAAACTCTTAAAATGTTTACTCAAGGATTAAAAAACTACAACTAGGATGAGCAGTTAGGGCAGTCTTATTATATATATATGTATATATATATATATACACACACACACATCTATTCATGTATAAAAAAAGATGGAGAAAGAGGACGTGTATGTGCATATATGTGAGAAAGAAAAAGAGAAGTGTAATTAAAAACACAAGAATATGGAGTGAATGAAAGTAACAAAAATGAAAAAGCAAGAGTGAAGTAAAATTCAAGTCACATTAAGGACATTGATCATGAAAACAAATAAAAACAGAAGAATTCAAACAAACTGTATCTCAACTGTCGCCTCTGAGGAAGTAACAGATAGTCAAAACTACATTAGCACATTAATTCCCTCTCATCTGTCTTAGGATCACATTTACTTTTGTTTCAAAACTTATCAGAACAGCAAACTGTTCTGTTCAAACTAAGAGGAAACTTTAGCATAGCCTCAAAAGGAACAGCAAGCTCAGGAGATGTCAACCAGAAGCACTGCGTGCTTCTAGGAAGTCAGGAGTTCATTCTGCCAGGATAAGCTCTCAGCAGCCATGAATTTGGCTATCATCTCCTCTACACAAAAATACTAAAACTAGAAAGCCATTCATCTAATAAATATATTTATTGCATCACCTCTGTTTGTGCCTCCAGTCTCCGTAGAATTACTAGCTGGATCCTGCCACGAATGTTCCCCTCCATGGACATGGAACGCCTCAGTGTCTCCATAGCCTCATGATTCGATTTGCCCAGAAGCGACTCCCCGTTTACCGCAACAAGTTGATCATTTACTCGCAAACGACCATCCTGCAATAAACAAACGATAAAAAGTATTAGGCAGAGGTGTTAACATAAGAAACAAGAGATTACATAGTACCTCATCTTCAAAAAGAAAATCTTTATGTTCATTAACTAACCAATTTCTTGTTCCACTTATTACATTTTGTGAGTAGTTCACTCCTGTGTTAATTACATGTTGCTGCTTTTCTTGCACGTGAAAATTATTTTGAAATAGCCCCTCCACCCCCGCAAAAAGGAGAACAAGAAAAGGAGTTCTTGGTTAATTAACAGGATCCACATCATGGCTGTTAGTATCTGCAGCATAATTGTGAAGCAGTACTGCAGTGTATTTGACATGCATTGTTATCCATTACAACGGCATGGTAAGAAAAAGATACTTCCAAAATTTTGTCTTACAGTCCCACTAGTCACAATTACCATGTCGCCATATGGGGTAGTGTTGCCAGTTCAGAACGGTCATTAAGAATTAAGCATCCGTATTTTAATTAGCACTGTTCATGTATTTAACATCCAAACCTGCTGCCAATGACAAAATTGCAGTTGACACATACCAAGTAGCCTATGCTTTGAAGAAAGTTGTTCTGTTTCATTGCCAAGGTTAACTGACAATTGTGGGCGTAATAAAATTGTGGACACCGCTATTCTGTGATTTAGGAGTCCTATTGGTATTGTTGGCATAATCTGAGATTTATTACTTTTCATAAAAGCACGTGCTGTGACTTTTCTCTTTAACAAGAAAATAAGGAACATTACAAGAGTTTCTTTAAAAGCTTGTGAACTTCACAATTATAAGTTGGCATCAGACCTCAAAGGAAGGGAAAGACTAAAGAGATCCACAATAGAAGGGCAGTGAAGAAAGCTTAGGAGGAGAACTTCCATAGAAAAACATTATATTGGTTAAAATGAAGCTGATTCAATCACAGACACATTATATACTCTGCATAAGGCACTCATCTGAACTGTTTACATATTTAATGCATTTGAGTAATCCAAAATATATATACTTTTCAATTTTTATTTTCTCTACCACTAAGATGTTCAATTAACTATTATGCTATTGCTGCCAAGACTCAGGCATTTGTGCTGAAGTGACTTACAGTACTTGTGAAAAAAACTAGCTTGCTTATGTGATAATTATTTATTTATTTATTTTTGGAACTCGGCATCATTAACATTACCCACAGCAGAGCATGAATAGAAAGAGGTGTCACAGAACTGAAGAAGAACAGCACAAACCAGCATCAAAAATAAACCAGGAAAAAAAAGATGGAAAGAGAACTGGAAGAAGATGAAATGAAGGAGGATGAAAAGCTTTTCCAGGAAGAGTGGAGAAATGAAGAATAGGAAACAGCAATACCATTTGGAAAGGATACAGAAAACTCTCCCACCTCTCTGTTGAATGTTTCATGCCAATATAAATTTACATACATCCAAAGTCAGTAGGTTAACCCCACCTTTTCTCTACATTCAAAATGATGCCATCACATATGCTAAAGCTTAGGGAGAGAAGAGTTAACATTATTGAACAGGAAATTTTATTACTTGCACATGTTGCAATTCCTTTGTGTTCTATCAAAATTTGCTGAAATGAATGGAGTCATTCATGGCAACAGGAGTTAGAAGAAAGGAGATTTTAGTTTTTGTGAGTTGCTTTAAGACTGTAAACTTCACAGGTCCTAATGTCCTCCTGCTAAGGTCCCATGAGCCCCTGGATTACTTTTTTCCTTTCTGTGGATAAGCACCCAAATATAAATATCTGTTAAAGCTTCGTACTAAAGTAAATACAAATGCATGTCACGACTACATTTGCTGACTATGCAGCTTTACAGAACACAGTGCATATTTTTAAATGAACCACTGTAGCCTCAGAAACCTCTGAAATAGCCTGCTGTTTTTTTTTTTAATATCTTATGAATACATTTGTATGAGACTTCATATTTATTTCTTTACATTTCAATCAGTTTTTTAAATAATTTTTAACATATTTCACTTCTTTCTATTCTGTAATATGCTCCATTTCAATGCAAAATTCAACTTTTATGATCAGAAAAAAAAAAGAAACTGTACGAAGCAGGACTGAAAGTCAGTTGAACAATGTTTTCACATATGTTCAGGTAGAAGCTATTTCATAGAGAAACTTTCTTGCTGTTTAAAGACTAAAAACCTCAGTGTTTAAACAGGTTTTCAAACAGTTTTTCACATCACTGGTGTAATGGCCTGGTTTAAAAGACTGAACAAGACAATCTGTTTGGCTCAAAACAAACTAAATGTTGCTTTAACACATTTTTTTCTTTCATCTCTGAAAGGTAGGTTTCTTTGCAGCTTCTGAGTAGAAAAATATTTGGCATTTCAGCAAAACAGCTTTCAAATGCCATCTCCAAAACTGCAATTGAGCTAACCTAATAAAGGGTGAAGTTACTGTTCCCTAGTTTATTCAGTACGTGGGGTTTGCGTAGAGACTCGCAGTAAGGAGTAAAACCTAGTACCACATGGCTACCATATTCAGAGACAAGACTTTTTGTTTTTACAGTACAGCTCAGAAACAAAGCCAGATTCCTTGTGGAGTTACGTATTTAATCAAAGCTTACCTAGTTATTTCCCTTAGTACATCAGTGACACTTATCTCAGAAGGAATTCCTTGGTAGCCTTCAATGGAATAATCCAATTCACCATCCACTGCACACAACAAGCAACGTTTACTGCAATAGCACTCAGAAGCCCCTAGAAAGTTCAAGCTATACCATGTTTGATTTGAACAAACAGGCATGTGGAAAGTATTCCATCAGTTCTAATAATGGTTCTGCTGTATTACAGCTGCGGCAGACAGCAAATACCTGATAATCACAAGTTCACCTCAAGGGAAAAGCCAATGTGTCTCAAGATGAACAAGGCTGAAATTCCCAGAAGTTGTGGGGAAAGATGATGTATTCAAACTCAGTCAAATATTTCCTCACATAACAGATTCTGCATACTTACAAATATCAACCAGCCTCTTTCTCAGAGTGGAAGTAAAACAGACACTTTAAAAATTACAAGAGGAGCTTAAAAAGGGACCCAACAAAATCAATCAGCAAAAGTAAAATTTTAATCCTGCAGAATATCATATTAAAAGATTAGCTAGGAATAATTAGGAATTTTTTACTTTATTAGGTTTAGCAGCAAAAAGGTTTGGTATTTTTTAAAAATCTTTACCTAGCATCAAAACAAACAAACTGAAAACAAAAACAAAAAAACCCCAAACATTCTTCATGAATCCTTTTACTAAGCTTTACAATGCTACTAATACAACCAAGCTAGGTTCGTGTACCAGCAATTCAAAACAACAACAAACCCACACACTAAGTTAATGGTGGCCTTTCTTCAGAATTTCTGTTCAATCTGATAAAAGTAACCATTCAGAACTGACTACATCTTACAAATAACTCTTCAGTTATTTCTCCAGTACACTGGAGAAAGGCATTTAATGTACTGAAAACCTTTATACAGCATTAGAGGGACTGAACGTTTACTTCAGCAATGAAGCAAATGTGTTCATCATCTCCTTATTACATCTTCTTCCGAGAACAAGTGTTGGCTATATGGACAAAGCTGCTCTCTCCCAACCATCTCCAGTACCACTGTATTAGTACCCAACAAAAATCACAACATCAAAAATCAGAGCACCTTTTAAGCTCTAAATGCAGATATTAATAAACAGTGAGAGAATTCTCATCATAGTAAGCATTACGATTTCCCCATGTTATACTTTCCCAAGAAAACTTCATACACTGAATTGCAAATGCACATGCCTAAATCTGTAGTACTTCATTTTGGAGACAGTTACAACGAATAGCATGGGAAGATACTCTAGACAACTACTAGCTGGAAAGAAAGGCTTTTTGTTTAAAAACTTGTTGCAAGAAAGCTTTTAAAAGAGGACAATAAGAACATATTTAAATATCTATACACAAATGTATGCACTTTTTTTTTTTAAACTTGATACAAGAAATTGCACTAATTGTTAATATCCACTGATTTTGTTTTGCTCCATATAAAGACAGGAGAAAGACAACTGTTTTCTGTTTATGTGCAACAGTAAGCCAGGTCTTACGATACTTCCCTGAGTACTTGTATTAAATACATAGGAAAGGAGGTTCTTCAAGCAGTTCTGGCTAAAACCAGAGCCCCAGCTATTCTCTCATTTGCTTTGGAGCCCACACTCATCTATCAATACACAGTTGCAGTTGGCAAAAAGTATGAGGGAGTGCAGAAACGGAGTCACAGAACCACAGCTTACTGTGGGACAAAATAACATTCCAGCCAAGGGGTCCAGTGGTACCAGGTGCACATTTAGCTAGGTGTGGGTAAGGAAATCCTGCTTTATTAGTCTGCAAGACCTCTCAAGCCAAAATTAACTGCTTTGGACTAACAGTTGGGAAAACAGAGTGTGGTAAACAGAAAGACCTCAAAATAGTTAGCTTATGCATCTCTGACATGGCAATGCTGGTTAGGAAGTATGCCCACTGATGCTCCTGGGACATGAGTTCACATGCCTTGCTAGTCAAAACAATGAATTTACTTCTGGTGCCATATACTGGCATTGCAACTGATGTGGATAATTATTCAGGGAACGTGGAGGTGGGAAAGCAAGGACAGCAGCTTCATCTTCACAGTAAAATGAGTTGTACTCTGTGGCAGACATGCATGAGTTTATGCACCTCTAATCTGCCAATCACACTTTAACTCAGTTCTGATATACACCAAGGAGATTATTTTATTCACTTGTCACTTAGCCCTGGAATTAATCACAGGCAGAGTTCTGTACCGCATGTATCAAGCTGTTGCTTTTTCAAAAGATCCTAGCTTTGAAATAACTGTGGGACTAGGACAGGTAACTAATAGGAGCCGGAAACATTCATATCATAGCAAAAGCCTTGATGATTACTATTTACCAAATGTCATAAATAGGTTATGCTGTGAACTGTCTTACTCAGGAGGCTAATGTCTGAGAACAAATTGACATAAACTGAATTAAAAGGTGTTTTTTTTGTTTTGTTTGTTGTTGTTGTTGTTGTTTTTTACAGAAAAGAGAACTGCAAGGAATTACTGATGTAATGAGAAAAAAAGTTACATTATGGATCCACAACAGCTACTATTTTTTATATAACATATAACATATATATAAAACATATAACACATATATAAAACATATAACACACATATAACACATATATAAAACATATAACACATATATAAAACATATAATACATATATATATATAAAAAACAGGTACTATGCTTTCAAATTAAGACTTTCTTAAAAGAATTCAAGAAAGATACTTTTTCCGAGTTTTATCTGGAAAAAAATTAACACACTTCCTAAAGCTTAGAAAGTAATTCAACACTTCTTAATTAAAAACATACAGTAGCTCTTGTACAACCTTAGGAGAGATTCATAATACTGTCCCATACCAATTCAAACCACCTGAGGAACAATTGGTAACTTCTGCACAGTTGATGCCAGGCTCAGGTAAACCATGCTGACCACAACAGTTTAAATATTTTATTAAATACATAATTCTTAACCTCACAGAATTGCCAGTTCATATTTTTTCGTAAATTTTATTTTAATTGTTTTATGGCTTTGCCTATATTATTTTGGGAAGACCAAAAGCAGTGTAGATTGACTGATAATTTCTCTGTCCCCAAGTCTAGCAGCACAGCAAACTTTCCCACTTCTTTCTGTGAGCTATGGGGTGTAATGGAGACAGCCTCTCCTCCCATCCACACGCCCTCAAATCTTCCTCCCCTGCCATCCCGCCAGTATCCAAATGCCCCCCACAGGGTCTGCTTCGACTGACAGTTCCCCTAGAGGAGTGGCAAAAAGTTCCTCATTCACAGAAGATTTACCAAGACAGATTTGAAACCAAACACACAACTGTCAGAAATCTAACGCAACCACAGCCTGATCTATTTACTCCATACCTTAAAAGCAGCACCTCCGTGAATAACGGATTTGATGAAAATCCCGAGGTCAGCTCCAGTCTCTCGAGATTTGTTGCCTTTTAAGCTCACACCAAGTCCAGCAGAGCCAGAATCGTTCAGAGGAATCTCAAAGGTCAGCTGCTCTGTTGTTTCTGGAGAAAGAATGCTGCAGTTTGGCTCTCCTTTCTGATGGAAAAAATAAGGAAGAAAAAATGGGTGAAAATAGGGTACTAGCTGTATATAGAGGCTCATGTAAGAAATACTTCTCTTTTCTGGAAAGTAGCCTGAAGAAATAGTGTTACTACCAACGGTGTATCTAGTAGACATTTGGTCACATGATGCAGCTTAAAATATGCTCTATTTAACAATAGCTAGGAATATGTCTAAGGAAAAGATACACTAGCTTAGTTTCACATGACCTAAAGCTGATGCTGCAGCAGGACATAAAACATTTATTTTAAACACAGCTGCATTAAAAATTTAAGCCATAAAACTCTGTCTTTACATGCAGCTCACAAACTGTAATGACAGTTGTACTGTTAAATTCCATTCCCCTCTGAAAATTGAATTACATCCTTAAAAAAATATCCCTCCCTTAAGCCTGTCTACAGAGGGAAGTTGGTATAGCAAAAGTGAGTGTGAGAATCAAAAATGCAGTAACTTATTCTGCACTAACTCCCTTTGTGCATGCATTTATTCCACATAGAGGTTTTTCTGCCCCTCTGGTAAAGGCTGATGTAAATGTTTTACCTGTATTACGTTACTGCTTACAAGATTGCAAAGTCAAGTATTCATAGCAAGGGAAGATCAGAAAGAACTTTACCCATAGACTGTACTCGGTATTTTTTTGAGTTGCATGTTGCTGGTTGTGTTTATTGTGTTGAGCTTTCTATTTTTATTTTTATTTATTTTTAAAGCAAGTTACAATCACAAGACCAAAGAAAAAGATTCTAGTCTGAAATATTGCACTTGACAGAAATAAAACTAGAGAAAGGAGACTTACTATGGTGTAAAGTGTTGAAAGAAGATGCCATCTATTAGTGTAAAAGACCTTATTACATCAAATTTTATTCCACACTTGTTTCTCCAATAACCTTAAAACAATCCAATGGCTTATTTTGTCATTTGGACATTTTCTATTATTTGTAACAGTAGCATTAAAAAAAATAAGAAAAATGGGAATGTACAAACATAAGTTGAAAAAGATTACTGAGGCGTGTTTTCAAAGGGCTTCTGCTGAGTTATCAGATAGAAGCCACAGGCAAGCATCAGCTGGGCCAATCCTTCTTTCACCTAATGAGGAAGAATAACTTCCAGGCATTAAGCTGCAGTCCATACACTATCAATGCAACTGCCAACAAAGGTGCTAGCAGTACTGATGCTTTCTCATCAGCCAAAGCAGTTCCATATTTTTTTTTCATTTAAGCAGAAACTAAAATTTTGAAGCAACAACTAATAGAAACAGAAGCCACTAGGTATACTTGTATCCATTTCAGATGCACTTTCAATGATGAGAAGCAGCCACTAGTTATATAGAAACTGCATGACCAGAGAGCAAGGACTACAAACCTCAGTCCCAATACACATCACACTCAAATTCTTCCCGGAATGTAGCTCCATGTTATTAAGTCAATATAATTTGCCCATCTGCAAAATATAAAAATGACATAGCACTGACACTGATAGCAGTCTTGATGCCAGCGCTCATGTCTACCTGTGCTACACATCTGTTTTTACTTCCCAGAAGTGGACAACTCCTTTACAGGTCTGTTGCTTTTATTCACATCCTGAACACAATCTCTGTAAACCTAAAGTTCATACTTTACTTGTATAGGCAATGCTGATCAACAATTTGGAGGTGTTCCTGCTCTTTCTTCAAAACAATCAGTGCAATGAGAGAAAAAAAGAAAGAAAAAAAATCTAACAAGTATTTTTGCATTTAACTTTCACGTGGTTTTGGAAGGAAGATTTTAGTGCCCTACCTCATTTTCCAAAATGCGTGTATACTTGTCAGAACTCTTAGGCCACAACTACAGAAACAGCACATCTTACTTTCCTGTTCCCTAGGCAAGAAGTTCCTAAATGCTGCTGTCCTCAATATGAAGACCACAGGCAGAGCAAGAAACAGAGCGGTGTGGATATTTCTGTCAGGGATTATGGCTCTGACAGAGATCAGGAAACCCACTCCTGTATGAAGGACTGTAGCCCAAGCAGAAGACACAGGTTGGAGCAGAGTAGAAGTGTGAGGAGAAAGGAACTGCATAGGGAACAATCAGTGGGGTGTGTGTCACCAAACAGCAGTTTTTCCCCTTAGAAGTTCCATGTTTCTCACTCTTCTCAACTTTTCTGGCATGGGATCCTCCACCCCTCAGACATACCTCCTCCTGTGCATGCTCTTTGTCACCATTCTCCTTCCTAAAGTTCTTTGAGAAACAGAAAATTTCATCATACAAAAACCTTAGCAAATGTAAAGTTATTTTTATCTATCACTGGAAAAAATCACTCATCTTCCATGAAGTCCTTCACAAAGTGCTTCTTGTTCAAGCACTTATAACCTCTGCTTTTCATTATTTATATTCAGTCTTATCCTAAAATCAGCAAAAGTTGAATTCAAGTAATGCTGAGCTTTGTTTAACTGTACTATCAAATATTTGTTACCCATGAGCAATGGTGAATAACTTGGCAATGTCTGCACAGGGAAGGTAACAGTAAAGGAGATGCTGATCTAAAAACGAGTAAACTCTGTCTTGATTCACTTAACATTTTCATCCCCTACTCATTCCATGGCATCTGATAGCAAATGTCTGGGTGTGCAGTCTGTGACATCTCAAGACTCTTTAGTACAAATCCAGAATAGAAAAACCTTTCTTCTTTGTGAGAAAATGTGGATGGAAAGAAAAAAACAGGAGGGGAGGAGGGGAAAAAAAGAGATGAACGGGATCAAAAACTTAATTTCATCACTTGCTCCCTAAATAGTTTCAAATTATTACCCTGATGATCTCCACTTGCTCTTGAAAATAGTGCCTTTTTAACAGTGACCAAAAAGAGCTTCATCCCTCCTTAAGTTAACAGCTCATCACTTAACTGCTTAATTTGGACAGCTGATTTCATGAGCAATAGCCCTGTTCCTACATTATGCAAGTATGAATATTAAATGCTGCTAGTGACTCACAAAGCTGAATTCCCACCGCCTCTGTTTCACTGACGTTGCTAAAACATTATCCCAAGACATCAATACTTTACTATAGAGCAACCTCCATCAGTTGAGTTATGGCCTGGTAAAGCAAATCTTTTCCAACCGACTAAGACTCAAATTCTATTAGAAACATTTCTTACCTCAAAACCATCCTAGAATTCGAATTCACTCAAACAGAACAAATGAAACAAACAATACAAATACGTTTCTGGACCAAGAAAAGCTTCCTACAGTTGAATGCTATAAATGAGTCACTCAACAATCACATCATGTATCAGCCATCACAAATGTTTCATACCTAAGCATTTCAGGAATTACATGATAATTTATCACTGACGTTATACTCCACTTTTGTGTTTTGTTAAACCCTAATATGCAATTAAGTACCACACAGCTGCTGACTCATTGCCCCTAAACTGAACTGGGGAAGAGAATTAGAAGGGCCAAAGTTGGAAAACATGTAGGTAAAAAAAAAAGACAGTCTCATAAGTTTTGAAAAAAAGCTCAGAAAAAAACAACACATCACAGCAACAAAGCCAAGAAAAAATAAAAACATATGATGCAAAACAACTGGTCACCACTATCCAAACAATGCCCAGCCTGCCCTGAGCAACTGCAGCCCCAGAGCAAACTCCCCTGCTCCTTTTTCACTTTTTATTAATGATCACCATGTTATGTAGCATGGAATATCCCTTTGGTCAGTTGGAGTCAGCTGTCCTGCTGTATCGCATCTCAAACTCTTGTGCATCCCCAGTCTGCTTGATGTTAGGATAGCTTGAGAAGCAGGAAAGGACCTGACCATGTGTAAGCAGTGCTCAGCAACTACTGTTTTCATTACAAATCCAGAACACACCATAATACAAATCAATACGAAGAAAATTAACTTTATCCCAGCAAAAAACAGTACATGTGCTACAGACAAATGTGACTAACTCAAGCTAAATGATAAAAACTCAAGTTCCAGGTTGCAAAGCAATGAAAACTCAAGATGGCCTTGAGGTGGACTGGCTTTGAAAACAGATACATTGCAGCCAGTAAAAGGGATTCAAAACTCTTAAGTATTAATAAAACATACTTAACAGTATTAAGGTAGAAGAGACTTAGAATCAGTCAGCTGTGCTCTCTTTGCCCTTTCTTGGCAGATCTTTCCTTCAGCTCAGCTAAATTTCAGTTCATCGGCTTTCAATGGTTTCCTCAGTAGCAAAATGCTCTGACATGCACATGCATTTTCCTAGTCTCCTCTGCAGCCTGGTCACATGTGTTCCTTACTGTTCCAGTCTCAGCTCTTGCTGCAAAGCTCTGTGTATTATCCAGCACTCCATAGTTTCTGAGTGCTCCCATCTGGTTAGGGATGACGAGGGTTTTCCTGTCATTCCAGCATTGTTTTACTAGCCCAGAGTGCAGCAGACAAAAGAAGAGTAAGAGGCAATTTTCCCACTTGCTGCAAAGATTCAGCCATTAAACAGACCAGAGCCAGCAATCAAACAGAAGCAAATGGTATGTTCATCACAAAGAAAACCAGGACAGGGGTGTTTTCACATACCTAGTTATCTGCATGAAACTTCAGTAAAATTGATTCTGATATTTACTGAATCACCATAGAACAGACAGAAAAGCTCAGAAGAATTTAAATGAAGGTGAGAGAATAGAGAGATAACACTGAGTTTTCTAGATTTAAGAGTAGATAACCTAATAATATGTACTAAACATTCAGCAACAGAGATGGAAAACCTTCATTTAAGAGTCTCGAGATACATTTGATTAATTGATGTTCTGCCAACAATTGTATTTAATTCTTAGAAGCATGTCTCTACCTCAGGTCTCTGATCTCTTAATTAAAAGGCTATAATAAGGGATTCTTAGAACATCTTAAAATTTTACTGGTATGTAATTAAGTGTCACCAACCAATTCCCAATATTCTAAAGCAAAGATAAAATATATTTTTAGTCTTCTCTTATTCCCACAACACACAAACTGCTCAGTCCCACTACAAACAGAACTGTAACCTCTGAAAAAAGTACTGTGCTCTGTAGTTTTTTCCTCTGTGGTTAGTCCATGTTTTTACCCATTCAATGCCGTGTCAATCCTCCAACTGCCATGGGACATCACTTTCAATTAGTCCTTTCATTTAATCCTACCACGCCTGCTCTCATTGACCACTGCACTTTTTATCTGTGGATTTATGGTAATCTAATACATATCTCTCACTGGAAAGGTTGCCTTCTTTATCCAATTGTTCTTCTGCCAAAAAAGAAGCTTAAAAAAAAAATTAGCTCCCACTTAAGCCAGGAAGGAAACAGCATTTGTTTAACACAACAAGAGACCTTTCAGTACCTGCCTGATGCCCTTGACCAACACGCTATTATGGTCTCTCAGTATGCTGGCTGCCCCTTGCCTGGCTGCTCATTTCTGATAAGAGATGCCAACTCCCTGGAGTGCCTTTCAGAGCTGAGAGCAAAAGGCAAGAGACCCAGGAGGGTTATTTTCAAAGGCTTATGAAGGAAATAAGACATTTACATGCTTTGCAATTATTTTCTGCAAAAACCTGCAAAAGCTAAAGAGCAGTATTTAAATTGTGGCACTACATAACAATTATTGGCAAAAAAGCTTGAAAAGAAGATACTGGCACTATTCTCTATGTTCTTTCCAAGAGTCTAGGGACAATTAAGAAACTGACTCAATATAAAACGTACACTGTATTTTGTCACAATCTAGTAAATTCTAGTAAACTGAAGTCATTCTTGCATGTATCCTTCTTTTAACAGATGCCTTTGTAACAGCATCTTTAAAATCTGCATCCCATATTTCAATCAGAATGGTCGCTAATGGCACACCCTGCTTAGACAAGGCAAACAAAGCAGTGCAAAACTGTATCTAGGTGAGAATTTTTTAAAATTCCAATTATTTTATAATTATTATTATTAAAATATAATCACATTTATATAATATTATATTGTATATTAACAATATAATACATGTTATGACTATATTAAATATATTACATAGAATTATTTTTATAAAAATAATATGCTTTAATTTAAAAAAAGAAATACTGAATTACTTGAGCTATTTATTCCCCTTAGGTATGTTAGGGGCCCTCACCAAAAGCCAGAAGAAATGCAAATGAAGGGATAATTCTTGTCAAGCCTTCTGTTCATTGTGCCAGGAAAGAAGGGCAAATTCCTTTTGCTCTGCCACCTCCTAAAAACTGTCATCTCTTACTATCACATGGTGGGAGCACAGTAACTACTTGACTATGCCTCAGTCTACAGCTTCCACTACTGCAGGCTACAATGAACTAGTAACCATGTTTTCAGACACACAACCAATGGAAGCTGAAAAACTTTGAGGGGCTGCATTACACAATCTTTGCACTCTGAAGACACATTTGCATAGACACAATCTACACTGATTTCTCAACTATTACAAAAGAAATAGTATCTAATACCCTTACAATAAAACACTCAAAAAAATCTTGAAAAACACCAGGACTTTATCTGTGCTATTTACAGAGTAATTCAAAGTGGAAGATGCAATGTGTGTTCAAACTTTCCTTCTCTTCATTACGCAGAACAATTCAAGGACTAAACTTCTGTGTTAATAAAATCCAGAATACATGTATCAACCTATTTTTCTCAAGAATCTCTTACTTTGACAGCAGAGAACACAACAGGGACTCGGTACTCTCTGGAATCAGTTTGTGATTATTTGATCAGTTCTGGTTTAACACCATTATAATCACTGGTTTGACCCAAAACAGGTGCAGAAGTTCTTAAGCCTACATCTAAATCCCATTTATTATTTCCTGCACATAAAAAGGCAAGAAACAATTAAAAGGAAGTAATAGAAAATAAGCTCTGAATGTTAAAAACAAAAAAGACAAAATTTCAGGCAAAGAAGTTCTCCTTCTGGCACACAAGTTCAAGGTGGTGTAAGGAATTAATTAGTGGAACACTGAAACATAAAAGTTAATCACACAGTGAGCAGAAAAACACGCTTAATTGAACTTAATTCCTTCCATCCTATACAGCATATGTGTAAAAGACTCAAAGATCAACAGCTACATTACGTAAATACTTCTTCTCCCAGCTCTTGTTTTACAAGTGCTGGCCTGTTTCTTTTCTTCCCCATTCTTCAAAGATCAGGGATTATGCCAAGAAACCATAGAAATCGTGATTACAAAAAACTGGTAAGCTGAAACTCTCAGAACAAATTACGTGCATGTAAAAATGTACACTGTGCATGTCTGAAGAACAAATGCGCCCAAATATTCTCAGTGCTCTCCTAATTGTGGCAAGTGCAATACACGGACATTTCTCTGCCTGCGTGCAGAATATGCACAGGCCTGGAGGCTCATTAAAAAAAAAAAAAAAAAGCACCAAACAGGATCTGTAAAGAGTCTCCAGGAACTGCAGAGGGCAGTGGTATGGAATGGGTTACACCAGAGCTGCTCTCATTCAGCAGCTTTGCTTGTTTTACCAATATGTGGTGGATAGAGGAATAGAAAGAAGTGACCTTGATATCATTATTAGTGGAAATGCTACTTTCAGATCACAGTTTTCCTACGGAAAAACAAGATGCAACAAATATGCATGATCAAAACACCATTCTTTCAACACACAAAACAATAGCTGCAGTTTGCAGTGCATCCTTTCTACTATGATGAGAGCTGGAAAATCCAAACCAGTTAAGACAGTTTCTCTCTGTAACATTAACCATCCTCCAGAAAACAAATCACTGTTAAACAGCTTAAAATCCAAATGCACCTTACAGAATGTGCTAATCACTGGCCACTCTGCTATAATTAAGTGAAGCAAGAGCTTCCCCTGAGTTTTGGAATCAGTTCCCTGCTCAGCTGCTACGTTGTCAACAGCTGGCATGAATTACAGGGAACATTTGGCTAACTGGATAATAAGGAGAACAGCCTGTGGTTGGTCCAAATTCTACTTCACCGATCTGCTTCAATCAAAAAAATCTCATTAGATCCTCCTGGTTTTGTTGGTTGTTTTTTTTTTTTGATGATGTTGTTTTTCTTTTTTTTCTTTCCTTTTTTTTTTTTTTTTTTGAAGTAATACTAATGCTACAAAAATTGGGTTTTCTGTTTTATTCCCTCATTATGTGCAAACAATGTAACTGTACAACTCAGATGTTGCATGACCCAGTGTAACTGAAGCTACAATTCTCTATAATTTAATAACACTGTTTGCAACACTCACTCATTCTCACACATATCACATCTTTCTCCGCTAGTGTGGTAAAGGTTTGTTACTCTGCTTTTCTGTTTGCTAGCAATTCATCAGCACAGATGACCAGAACAAAGCTCCAACCTCTGCTCCCGTGTAGCTTATGGCAGAGCAAGTATTTGTGAGACCACGCTTTCTCCAAACAATAGATTTGTTATGAGGTAAAGACAAATTGTATTACTATAGATCAACACAACCAAATGCCACCCTTCATTACTCTGTTACATTATTTGATTTGTGCCCATGCAGCCTTCAAATTCTTTCCAGAAAACAATGTAGGAACCAAGTTCAAGTGCAGCAACATGCTTGAAAGCAGTTCCGTAACGGGTCCAAGCTCCAGAGGTATCCTTACTGTGGAGAGTGAGCAGATTTACTAGGTGGTCTTTTCATGTTCTTTAAAATCAGTGACAGGGAATCTAAAGAAAATAGTTCTTCAGATTACATTCAAGTCCCCTAGAGAATTGCTCAAATCAAGAACAAGTCTGATATAAAACAATTACCCTACTATTGTCAAGCGTTAACAAAATTCTCATGTTTTTAGGTAAACTCTGCAAGCACGTTACATAGTCTGAGCATGCTGTTATATAAATGTCCTTGAAAAATATTGGATTATCCACTGCCTCTCCTTCCAAAAACAAACATTTGAAGTGCCAGATTTTTTGTCCTCTTTGATCAAAACAGCACTGTAACTTTCAAGTTCGGAGAGGATTAGTCTAATGAAATATCACAGCTAAAGTTGGAAACAAAGAAGCTGATTTTTATTTCAAAATTTTCACTAAGACCATTCTCAGATGTCTCACGAACCTAACAAGAATCATGTTAGTAACAACATCCAGTAGTTCAGTGCTATGTTAACGAACACTTCTGTCATAAGCTACCTAACAGATGTTGTCGAAAGGCTTTGTAATTCAGAAGGGCTTGTTCCATAAAATTATCTAATGTGTTTCAGTATCTCACATTTGTATTATGTTGTATTTGGTTGGGATGAAAAGAAACACAGAACAGTATTAGAACTCACATATCATCACTACTACTGCGAGAGCCATCACTTGTGCATCATTCTTTGCAGAGAAAGCAATCTAAGCAAAGGTCAAGCCAGCAGGATAAATGTGGCTACTTTCTATATCTCAATCATGCCATTCAAAAGTAAGTCACCTTTTGAAAGGCAGTTAATCCTTGCTGTAAGGGCTAGAATTTAATAGAAGGCAATGGGGAAGGTAAAAATTATAAACAGCTTTTAGATTCTTCCAGCCTACTATAACCACATACTGCTACAGTAATTTCTCAGATAATCTGAACTACAACACTATAGAAGAATAATGTCTAATGCTGAGAGAAGAGAAGAAAAAAAGAATACACACTTTTTCTAAAGTGCATTTTCCAAGTGATGTGCTTTGTAACTTAAAAGCACTTTAAAAAAAAAAACAAAACTTGATGAGTCACCTTTTCAAAAAACAATCTCAAATTTAGAAGAGATGGTAAAGGAAATCTTAAATGTAACAGCTAATTTTAGTACTCGAGTCTCAAAAATGTCCCTATGGTTTACAAAGACACTGACACCACAGCACAGGGCTTCCTAAACAGAACTTCACAATGACCAACTTATTTCTTTTAAGAACCACTGACAAGGAGTGCCCAACTAACATGCAATAGGGCTGAATATACTCTGCCATTATTCTCCTCAAAAATTACTCAGTTGGAACAGAAAAGGAAACCAAAAACAGTTTTGTTAAGACACTTCACAACTGCTCTATTACAAGAAAATGCAGGAACCAGGAACATAAGAGAAAAGGCTCACATGACAGAATCTGAACTCCACTCCAGCGTCTCTTCCTACCAGAGGCAGCGGACGCCTTTACCTCAACAAGGCCCATCCCATAACAAGAAAACAAAAGGAAAACTATTGGCAATGGTTTGTGAGAAAGCATACTGGATAATTTCTGTAGAAGGTTCTGCTAACAATGTAAAGGAAGATGCCTCCTTCTCCCTTTTTGCTTTTCACTTAAGAAAGGAATCAAGGCGGGTTTGTGTTCTTTTGAGATAAAACGAGACAAAAGCAGGAAATGCTCTCCTCCTTCCTTTATCCCAACAACTTCTTAATGAAAGGTCAAGTATAGTCATCAATCATGATAAGGAAGAGGGACCAAAGAGATGACCTTCTTTGAGGAGGAAACAAGTACATATCAGATAGTACTTACACACTGATACAGTCCTCCTATGACCACGTGAGAAAAAAAGAGAACAGTTTCATGTCCACATTAAAAAGAAAAGTGAAAATTAAGCACTAGAGATAAGCTCTGCGATGTTTGATTTTCTTCCATTATGTCAGACAGATGCAGTCAAGCAAAAGCTCACTTCCAAAATTTGTCAGGAACACAATCGAATGCTACCCCTCACTGCTTCTGCAGTTTGGCAGTCCAGATTAGAAGATTCATCACCTGGGGTCAGCCACCATCGCTAGCTTGTTACTGATAAATTGCAGGACTCATCATGTGCACTTTAAACAGCTTTAAAGTTTGTTGCTTTTCTGAAAGAGAACAATCTGCTTTCAGTCATGCTTGACCTCACTGTTACAAAATTCATTTAACATATTCCACTGTGAATGATGCTTATGATGTAATTTCTGGGAAGAAAGTAAAACTTCTATCCGAAGTAGATAAAATCAAATATAAGTAGCTCTCCAAAGCAAGACTTCCCAGGCTAGTTTTAAAACATGGGGCTTCCTTTCAATACCACTCTTGAGGAAAAAATAAGTTTACCAGCTCTCGAGGTAGAAAGGCCTCCTCCTGACGAGCCACGATCAGACAGACAGTTTCCCCTTGCTTTGTGCTCCTCAGCATAGCTACAAGCTCTTCCTGGGTCCTGCCAGTAATGTCCCGTCCATTCACCTGCCAGACACAAAAGAAGATGCCACAACTGTATGTTTTTTGTTTTTTGTTTGTTTTTTTTTTTTTTTTTTAAATCATTTTCCCCTCATCATGGCAGGTGCCATTTGTTGACTGAGAGCAAATAATTAGCAATAGATCTATCACTGTCTCTCCCGACCCTGCAGAAGTTACTTAACCTTTTTTTCTCATTTTTACCATCTGTTAAAGCAGGTCTGTAGTACTTACCCACCTTGCAGGGGGTTTGTGAGGCTTAATTAGTTTCTAAAGCACTTTGAAGATGAAAAGTACAAAAACAAGACCTAAGTATTATTAAAACTGTTTACCTTAAGAGCTTTTTGAGGTTACTAAGTAGAAATAACCCATTAGATAATGAAATTGTAAGTCACAATCTATCTGAAAATTTTAAAAAGTCCAATTTGAGCAAAATTGCTTTAAAATGAGCACTTAACCACCACAATATTAATCAGATTTTAGACATGTCTGAAGAGGCAGTACATGCTTTTTTTCTAAACTGATGTATTTACCTGCTTGAAGAACCTGTGAGTTAGATTTCCCTTATTCTACTGTTCCAGGGACCCCTGTACACATCAGCTTTTTCTAAATTGTAGTGTAAAAAACTTACTGACAAATAGGACAAAAGCCTAGATACATTTTATCAAGGTCAAGAATTTCAATCCCGTACACCAGTAAAATGTACAGGAAATACAGCATGTCTGTTAAAACCAGAGAATCATAGAATTCATAGAATCTCAGAACCATAGAAAACCAGAGATCAAGATTCATCAACGCAAGTAAAATGAACATTTATCCTAACCTCCAGGATCCTGTCGCCTGACTGCAAACGCCCATCTTTTACTGCTGCACCTTTTGGTAAAATATTCTTCACAAAAATAGGACCAGGACCGTGCACTGAAGAGTCCCTGGTAACCACAGTGAAACCAAGTCCTTCAGGACCTAGGAGGTCAGACAAAGACTTATTCCCAGCATAAGTTATAACAACCAAATGATGATCATGAAAATAAGTAATCAATGTCAGTAACGTATCACAAGCGCTCATTTGACTTTGCTCTTAAAAAAGCAAAAGTAAACAAAAAGCTGTAAACATGAACCTATTTTCTGCAGTCTGGAGTAGAATTGTATTAATATCAGAACATACATGCTTAAAATCCTCTGGCAACAACTACAGACGGAAATGCTTTTGGATAACCCACAATAACACAAGACAAACCAGAACTCTCATTTTAAAGAGCACACCTTTTCTGTAAGTGGTTTTATCATCACCTTGCACATTAATGTCAATAGTCATTCCAATAATTCAGAGCAATCAGAATTTCTTACTTATAAGCATAAATGTAATTTAGCAGGGCTTTACTGAAAGTTAGTGAAAAAACAGAAAATGTCACATGATTTGCATGTGAAAGCTGCTGACTGTATGCTGTTAAGAAAAGACAAGTGTTTTAAAGCTGCCTCTAGTGAAGGCACTTTGTACTTGGAAATAAACAACCTCAAGTGTTAATAGATAACTGTTTCAATAAATAATTATGTTGCAAAATCTATATTAAGAATTATTGAGTAAAGGTCACTGAAATCACCCAAGAATAGCGAGGTCCATAAAGATCTTTCTTTCAGTGAGAGCATTTGCTACCTATGTAGACTAGCTTTCAGATATGTCAGTATCACATTCCTATCATTTCTAAAAATACATATTATAATTCCAAAATCAAAAACATTGCATCTGAAACGGTAAAAATTCTGAAGTAGGTTTCATAAACATAAAGCTAAAAAGTTCAGAAGGAAACATGAGTTATTTAAGTTAAAAAAAATAGCAAAAATTAAGAAATGACAGCTTGATTACATTCATTATGTGTTAAAAGAATAAAGTTACAGTTTTTAAAAAGGTCACTTCTAGCATCAAATTTAACTCCCAGACAAATCAGAGACAGAAATTAAACAGAAAATGTAAATGCTAATTGGGATCTGCTTAAGCACACTTTACTGGATTGCATAAACCTGCTGTTCCATGCAAAGACAGACATCTGCATGGAGTAGCAATTAAGAACATGCACACAAAAACCGGGATACTGATAGCAAGAAAAATACAGATAAAAAGATACAGTTTGCAGAAAATAAAAAGGAGAAAGACTAAATTTACGATCAACATAAAACAGAGCAGAGTATTTTGTAAATGTATTTTACAAATATCCTAAGTACTGGTCTATTAGCAGATATGAATAAAAAGTAATGAATATCGGTAGCAGAATGTTCAAACGCCTGTATTGGGAAAAGGCTGAACTACTTTTTCATGTCACATGATGTTAATCAAACACCTTCCACATAACCTGAGATGGGTTAAGACCAGTGAGTTGAGATAATGCTTCTAAAACTTATAGGAAAGCTGACCATTGAGAACATTACTGCTAACATTCTTCTACCTTTTGGAAGTTTTGGAACTTTTAAACCAAAAATAACTTGCTTGTACATTCAACGTCACTAGTTCAGTTAAAAGCTGAATGCTACAGAAAAAAAAAAAAAATCTCCAAAGATTTACCTTTTTTCAGGTCTATCTTTATTTTCTTTGCATTTTTTTTATTGCCAAAGCCCATAAGGGGAGACAATGAGGGTGAAGATGGTTTTCTACCCAGACGTGGGAGGTTGGGGCTCTTAGCTTGTAGTGTTGCCTGAACACCAGCATCCAAGCTGCCTGCTCCAGAAAGATTAATTGTTTTAAGAGTAGGCTTCGGATGAACAGGAGGTGGAATCTTTGTTTTTGGAACTTCTTCATCGTTATGCAGAAAACAAAGAGGAGCAATAGCAGACTTCTCGTATTGTTCTCGATTATAAGGAGGAAGGACTTCCAAAATGACACTTTGAAATTTCATTGCCTGGCGGAAGATGTCCTGAGCCCTTTAAAAGAAAGACACGAAAATTCACATAGCAAACCAGAAAATATAGGCAATGTTTGAAGTTGTTTACAGAGAAAAAGACAAAAACGTATCTTAAATGTGAGCAAATAACATTAGTTTCACATCTGCACGATGTCTTTTCTAAAAAGTAAGCATGAAATAAGACTTGCATACCATAACATTTCCTTAAATTTCAAGTAGGCATATCACACCACATAGGATCCCTATGGTGCTAAAAACACATCAGAGTATAAAGTTATACAATTCTTCATGCAGAACATCAGGTAGTGAAGTTCTGATGGCAGAAACTCATCAAAAGTTTGCTATATGCTTGATGGCCCACAGCCCCAAAGGTCACTTTGCACTGGTGAATACATCTACCCTAATGAAGCTCAAGACTCCAGTTATTCTACTAGAGCATAACTGCCCCTCAACTTCCTCCATCATCTGCTAACTCAATAGCAATTAAAAAAAAAAAAAAAGGAGTATGGAAAGCATGGACATGTTCAGAAGAAACATGGTGACTATAAATGGTGCAATAAGAAAAATGGTGGCATGTGACACACAAATATCTGAAGAAACATGATGACTGCTCAAGGGGTAATCGTTTGTGCATTTCTACGTAAATGAGTAAGTAGATGCCACTCACACTTTTCAAGCAGTAACTTCTTGTAAATGTGGATACTTGGACTTAATCAATGGCTTTATAGGTGTGCAGAAGTATAGGACCGGAAACTGTGTTAGAGTATTTCATAAAACTGCTCCTCTTGACCTGATGTATGGTAACAATATAATGTTTGGACTACTCATTCATTGCAAGGCAATTAAGACACAGCTTGGCCAAAACAACTGCTCATACAGTCTTCCCTGGATTTTGAAAACCCATAGACTCCGTCACCTAAGATATTCTATGAACTTGGATTCTGAAGGAACAACGGAGACTTATTTCTATGTTTTCCTTTCCCATTTTCTAAGAGTTTATTGAAGCGAACTGAAAGTCCTTCCACACTGCAGAAGACAACTCAAATGCAAATATAAATAGTAGCTGAAGCATGTTCTGGGAAAGAAAAAAGCTGTTTTGAGGGGATTTTGTTTTTGGCAACAGGAAGACATAGAAGTCATAGTGAAATCTCCAAGAAAACAATCAATAGATAGAAAATAGAGAAAATAGAGAAAATAGATAGAAAAGCCTTGACTACACTGAATGTACATGCAGAAGTTGTCAGAATAACTGTATTCACTGACAGGAGACAATACCAGAAGAGAAACATAAAGCATGGAGAAGAAAGGTAGCAGGAAGAGTGTTGTGGGAAGGTATTCTATCAGATTCACTCTTGAGGGTTAGATTTCAATAAAACTGTAACTGCACTACCCCAGTGTGTCTGCAGGGATTACAGGTTTCCAAGAACA
This sequence comes from Meleagris gallopavo, assembly GCF_905368555.1. NCBI lineage: Eukaryota > Metazoa > Chordata > Aves > Galliformes > Phasianidae > Meleagris > Meleagris gallopavo. The sequence continues at coordinate 12,372,331 of NC_139410.1, forward strand.
AACCTTAGCCTAATCTTAAAAATAAGTGCATGCTCACATCACAAGGATGTGAAGTCTTTAACTGGGTTTCTGTTGGTCCTCATCTTCATCCTTGCAAGTATCTGCTTGGCCACATTGTTGGAAAGCAATTTAATAATTCAGTTTCAGTGGATGAATATTTTAAATATATGAAAGAGAAAATGTAAGATGTCCTACAAGCAAAAAATAGTGGAAATAACACAAGCCATCCTTTGGGAAAGCCTAAACACAGTCTTCAGGGGCAAAATAACAAGCTGCACTTCAAAGAGAAAGAATAATGGATGGATAAATTTACATTTCTGGAGACCCCAAACACACACTTTAAAGAAATAAGGGAGTCAATTAGAAGAGGTGCTAGAAACTCTGCAACACAACAGAATGCAATTGAATAGATTAACAGCAAATGAAAAAGCAGACCAGTAGTTCTAATACACAAAAATATTATAAACATGGGAATACAGAAAGTAGGTTGTTGCTATTATGGCTGTAGAAGAAGCAATCATCAGCAGTAATACTATAAAGCCACTGCTGAAAATGGAAGGAGACAGTACGTAACAAACTCCATTGAAGGTTAAAAGAGCTTTTACAAAGATTATGAAAAACTGACAGATTGAAAGTAGCAAACATTTTCCTCTCAAAGAAGAATCTGATGAGCCTTTCTAGGTCAGTAGTCATCAGGACAATACTACTTCATACTCACTGGAATGGCTGCAACTTGGACTTCTGTCAGGTTAGTAGAATTATGTCATGCCATATGAAAATCAAAAGGCATATTCATGGGATTAATTTCAGCCTAGAAAGGCTCTTCTTCTCTAGTCATTCTCAGCAGTCAAAGAACAGAAAGGATGTAGAAGGCCGTTCTGGAAGGAGTACAATAGGCCATGGGACCTAGAGGTTGGAGCTTGTCCAAAGTCTTCTCCCCAGCCCTCAAATGAACATACTGCAGATGCAGTTCTCAATACCCACATTTTTTTTTCTCTGATCCAAGATCACTGCTGACCACACTACTTTTCATTATAACATATGGCTCCTCAGGAGGGCGACTGATTGGACTTTTAGTCACTTTGCTCTCCTGATGACAAAGATTGTCTAAGACAACTGGTTTCTCTGTTCATGTAAATAACCCTTCCAACTCCCACAGTCTTTCACAAACTTGGAGAAAGAGAGTGTCCTGCATTTCTCATTTTGAAGGGAAACCTGACAGAAAATTGGAAATTTTGCTGCAGCATTTCCAAGTGTTCCAAAATAGAGTAATCTTACGGAAAAACACAGTCCTCAGACCTGCATACATCTTTTATACTTTGAAAGTCTTTGGAAAGCTAGTTTAATTTTGAAGAGAATACAAAGGAGACAAGTATGTAAGCAAATATGCAATTTTGAAAAAGGGAGATTTTGTTCAGGCAGTCTCATTTGAGAAGTATACATCTTCATTACAAAACTGCACAGATGAAGGAATCATTTTCACATTTAAATTTTGAGAATCATCGTAATTTATGCAGAAATTCTCCACCTTGGCTGTAAGAGAATAGCATGTACAGTACTACATCAGGATGTTTTAACCACTGGTCATTCAGAAAGCATTTATCTGGAAAACCTGTTAGAAGGAAAAAAGCAAAAAAAAAAAAAAACCTACTACCAACTATGCTAGTTTTATCAAAGCCTATTTTGCAAATACTTATCCTTAAAAACAAAATTATGTGTTTGATTTTAGTCTAGATACCTCGAATGTTCAGCTTATTGTTCAGAAAGTTAACCTCAACTCCTTTGAGATCTCCACAGGTTTTTGTTGTATCATAAACAAACACTCAGCTGTCTAAACATATGGATTAGAAGATAAAAACAAATTACTATTTAATTACAACAGCAAATATCTGAAATTTGATAGGCTAGCCTTTCTTGCAACAACGTCACTAATTCATAGCCAATCAAAGCAACTTGTTACGTAAAGTAATTTGAGATGAATAGTAAACGTCAACAGATTTTCAATAAAAGTCATAAAAGTGAGACTTAACTATAAACCTCAACCAGTTTGACAGTACTAGCATTTCTAAAAACCTAAATGCTGAAAAAGGTACAGCATCAGAAAAATCTCATCACCTTTGCAAAAGAACATTGAAAAATATTCTGCAAAGTTGATTCATTCTGAAGTTCTTTGAGGAACAAATTATAAAGAAAATACACAACAACAATAGAAGAATTAGAAAGTGAAGATAACTATAAAGAAAAACAACAACCCTTGAAGTCATTTAAATTAAGTAAGCAGAAAAGATTCATTAAGGCTACATGAAAATTCTTGTCCTCAATTTCTACCTTTTTTGAGGTTTCAGAAAGAAAATCACAAAGTTTCTGCCAAACAACAATTTTATAGTCATTATATCCAAAATAAATATCAATTTGCACGAACCATTTCAATAAACTCAGCATCGTATAAAGTCCCCCTTAGCTAAAAATACCAGTAAAACAGCACTCACTGTGCAAATGTTTTATCTATGAGGTCCACGTTGTTGATCTTCACAATGCATTCATTTTCATGGAAAAGCCCATTGCGCCTAGATCTACTATTTTCTTCAATACCACGGATAAAAAGTCCCAGCATCCTAAATGGGGGGGAAAAAAAAAAAAAAAAACTATCCTTATTCTGTTGATAGTATTTTATAGCAATCAAATACACATATTAATCTTCACTTGAGATATGACTTGAGATAGAGAAGACCATAATGAACTGCGTAACCTAAAGAAAAGATTTTCCATTCTTGCTTCAATTCAGAGAGGACTGTAAGACACACCAATAAAAATTGTTGGACGTTAATGCGATCCTACATGCTAGAACTTCAAACAGCATTAAATCCTGTAAGTCATACTTGGATATATGGAAGAAAACCCTGTGATCTCTACATCTAGATAAAAAGTTATTTGTACTTTACGCAACACAGGTCTGTCACCAAGATTAAATTGCTCCAAAGAAAAGCACAAACAGTTTAAAATGTATTCTTCTAACTAGACTTCAGCAAAATAAACTGGCAGTAGGATAAAACAAAAAAAAAAGTTTCTATGTTTGGAAAGTCTCCAAAAATTTTCAGTTCCCAAAGCCTGCTATTTTGATACATGACAGCAAAACCATTTATGTATCTTGCAGATCAAAACCTAAGTTGGTTTGCTTGTTTTTTGTTTACTATGTTCCTCACAAATTGAAAACTAAAAAATACCACAGATGTGTTAAGTGAAGAAACACAGTGGGAGCAAGACTGCAGCGGGGCTAACTTCTGGCAGGAGTGAACTATTCTTGATTTACTGGAGCATCTCTGTATTGCAAACACAGCTCAGTGTAGATATATCAAATGATACCAGTATGATGTCCCAGTAACCCAACAGCTGCATGTTCACCAAGATCTTTTATCATCCAGTTTTAACCACTAAATTGCCAAACCATATCAGCACAGACAGATGGTCCGTAGAGGCCATTTTCTATTGGTTATACTCCATACAATATTGATGTGCAATTGTCAATATTGCCAGCACTCACATCACAAAACAGAAGTCTTGTATTTTTTCTCAGATTCATAACTGTCTCATGTTCAATTTAATTCAAAAGATTCACAGCAAGCTTTTTTAAATGATATAATATTCATTGCGCATCTGATGTTAGACCTAGAAAGACTTTAAAATTGATATTTATGTCTAAAGAAACATACTCTAGATGTAAACTTGATTCCAACTGAACAGAATGTTTTGAAACATCTCACAGAAAAGAAACACCCAACATATCAAGGTTCTCTTGTAGCCTGTGTTACGTTCTTCAACAAAGGATTCAAAGGGCAAATGGTGGGGAAGGGCCACAGCCCTAACGATGACAAACATACAATCAGCTGCAATCAAAAAACTAAATGCCAACAAATAACTTAATGCAAATGTTAAGATAGGTACCAAAAGAAGCAGGGAAAGAAGCAGACATTACAAATTAAATTGATTGCTATGATCTTCACTAATCCTATCATGCCTAGATGCTGCATCTGTGTAACACTATAGGTTTTTCCACTTGTCTGAAACCTTTTGTATGCACTATGGAATCTGAATGAGTGGCTTGAGTTACGTATGATAAGGCAGCTTAAATTCATTACTCCATTACCTATTTCATACAGTCTCAATTTTAGTATTGTTTTAATGCACTATTAAATTTTAATTTTCTTTTTTAACGATATCTAAGTGCAGAAGAAAGGAGAAAAATTATTCCAGTGGTTTTCTAATTCCTATATAAGGGTTCATAAATTAATAAGATGTTTTAACTACACATAGAAAAAATCTGCTCTGCAGTATACTAGGTCTAAAGTCAGCATTACCTTATTAGTAGTTAACTGTTTACAACTGAAATACCAGACCAAGTTAGTCATGGTTGACATGGCCCCATAAATTGCACCTTGTCATTAACAGAAATAAAAGATGCTCCTCTGTTCTTTCTCATCTTTCATGAGTTAAAATTTATACACTAGTCTCATGCCTGATTAAATAAAAGGGGTAAGCGATTCAAGTAACCCAGCACTCTTACAAAGTTATCAGTATGGTTCTGCCAAGGGTCATTACAATTTCAAGACAACTGTCTAAACAAGTAGGTTATCTATCTAAAAAAAAGAACAAAAACCCTCTCAGAGATCCTCAAAAATGTCTGTAAATAAAGACAATAACATGCACAAAATGTAGACAAAATAACTCCACTTTTTCATCATGGAGGTCTTTAAAAGATGCACTCAAAGCACCAGGACTTCAGTATAGTTCACTATAGTACATTTGCAATAATTACTGATTTTAACAGCATGTAATTTTATTACATTTTCTATCTAAGAATCTTGCATACAATGTCTATAACACAACATTCAAGGTATGTCTAAACCAAAGAACTACTGTCTGCACTTCATGGTGGGTTATGAATACCAGTGCCTTGCTCAAGACAAGCAGGCAGCCTCAAAGCATGCAGCTCAGACCTCCTTCACTCCCCATGGCACAGCAACTTTGTTCTTGCAACAGTGACAACATTTTTCCAGCAGCAGGTGGTCATTTACTTTCCCCTTTGGAAAATAAATATTTTGAATGAATTTGATCTCGCTAACAACCTGGGATGCTGCTGAGAAAGTATTTACAGGCACAAACTTCTTCAAGGCAATTTAATCTCTCACATTCACTGTCCTACATGAAAGTTGACAACTAAAGAAACATTTAAGGATTAGAAAATTCTTACTTTAGTAATAATTGGGTTTGTGTTACAGGCATCACATTACTATAAAACGGTATCATTTATGGCCCTGGCAATTTCCCATCTCTTGTTCAGGACTGCCAGTGTCAAATTAACTCCCTGGCTAAGCCTCTCTTTCATCCCAGAATTAGTTAGGTTTATTTATTTATTTATAACATTCCAGTTACATAGATTGGAAAACAGTTATAATAAAAATGCTGACGCAGTCTTAACTACAGTACATCAATATGAGCATGCTGCTATAATAGGCTTCTGTGATCTCAAGAGAATATGTTAAATCATTTATAATTAAAGTAATTGTATTGTGACAAAGAAAAGTTCACAGTTATAGTACACATTATAAACGCTATACAACCAAATCTGAAAGGTGGTTTAGGAAAAAAACAGGATATTTTATTTATTTCTTGATTTTCTTGTCTGATAAGTCATTAAGGAAGGGCCTATGCAGAGAACTCCAGTTGAATCAAAAAGCTTAAAATAAAATAAAAAGCAAATAAATAAACAGAAAATAAAGCCAACTCTGACATCTTAGAATTTCTTTTTCCTACAGTCTAGTTTACCACCCAGAGAGGAAAACCAGATGCAACTGAAAGGATAAATATGAACTAGTGAGTGAACTGCCTCACACGTTACAGACTGGTAAGCATTTCAGTAGTGGGAGACTGGGTTCATAGACACTCAATTACCAATTTTATTTTTTTTAACCATTTGTTCTTCTTTGTGGTTATACAGTACGTAGTTTAAGAGAATTGCAACTGAAATTCTTTCATTAATACACTTCTTGAGCGACGCAGACAATATCTTACCTTCCACTCAAAGATGAAAAAAAGGGCACTACGTGTATTCCCAAGGGTCCACCTTCCCCAGAAATCTCCACTGTTTTGGTCATTTCACTAAAAAAAAAAAAAAAAAAAGCACAAAGAAACACATCTCATTTACTTTTTCATAGAATTTTCTATCTCAAAAACACATTCTGCTCTAAACAAAATGATTTGATCAAATAGGTGAAAGTATAGAAACAACATTAAGCTCAGAACTCACTAGTACAGAGAAAATCTGATGACATTCAAAATAGCTAACAATTTCTTTAATTTTTCTTTAGGAGCTGGTACTCCGATAGGAAATGACATCATTACTAGATGCCTTCTTAAGTGAATCCTTAATAAATTAATTAGAATATGTAAGAGTAAGCTTTGAAGTCTGAATAATCTTCATTCTATTTAAAACTAAAGGTTATTCTACATGATATATAGAAAAGCAACTTTTTAAACTTATGTTTCTTTTGAGCCTCTTCAGTCAATTTCTCCATGTGGACACATTAAAAACAGGAAAATCACACTTTGAAGACATCAAAGAGATAAGCTGGTTAATTAAATTATAAGTATTTTTGCTTTCTGCCTTCCATTGCATACAATGTCGCTGACATACAAAAAAAAAAACCCCAAACTGTAATCAGAACTGCAACTCAGCTCATTTTTTCAGGAAGTTTCCTACTTCAATCACCATTATCAATAACCTCTGTGTTATCTCTGACAGTATAATTATTATTTTTTTTTTTAGCTGTTCATGGCTAGGTACTGTTTCTTTTCCTATGGAGTATTATATCCTGCTGGCCTTGCAGTGACCTTAGTTCTATTCTGGGTAATCATAATTTGAAAAGGAAGGTACTTGAATTGGCTAGAACATCCAAAAAAAAAAAAAAAAAAAAAAGATCAGAAGGGGGCAAGTCCTACATTCCAGTAAGGGAATTCCTACCTTCTGTGTTAGTCTACTTTTTCTGAAACACCTCCATCCTCCTGAATCATACTGAACTCCACCGACATTCAGAATTAGGGGAGAGCTACTGGGTATTTTCCTTCACATTAGGAATACCCTCACCCTTTCAAGCTATAAAAGCTCTGTTTATGCCTGCATGCAAATTCTATAGTATTTGCAGTTCTGTAAACATGAACCAAATGACCACTTTGCATACTGTGCTGAGTTCAAGTCAATCTAATGCAAGCAGAGGCTGCTGAGGGAAAGGCTTCCAACATTTCTGCAAACATGACAGATCTACAGAGCGCACGATTCTTGTGGAAAAAGATCACCCAGTCCTTCCTTCCCCCAACCCCATCGTCAGTGTCCTCCTGGGGGGGACACTTTCTGCAGGGATCAGCTTACAGGCCCCACTGACCCATGGCCTTTGGATTCAAGGCAGGAATGGGCAGAAACACACAATTACAAGGGTGCTGTGTCCTACCACTCTGAAAGAGACCTCCTAGCCACACTAGGTGAGATTCTATATAAAAGCAGCTGGTACAAGATACATCTCTCAAGAAGGACAATAACTGCAAGTGATCTTATTCAAATTCTGCCACTGCTTTCTAATAACACAATATTTTTATTTTAAAAGCCTTTTTCCTGTTGTATGATGACAAGTCACAAGCAAATTGCCCGTGGTACCATAATTCTTTTCTTGCTTGGATAAATACGGAATGAGAAAATAAACTAATACAGTTTTTAGGGTTTTCTGCAGTTTTTTCTCCCAGGAATGCTAACTGGAAGTACAAATACTTCATAAAATTGAAATGTACACATCCTGAACAACAATCCACCACTGATCCCAAAATAAGAGACTTTCACATTACTACAACACAGGCATTACCAACATGTATTGCTACTTGCTCATTTTTTCTTTCCCATACTCCCTTCTCCTCATGAAATAAGCATGGAAATACTGACAAAACTTTCCCATGAGGTCCTTTGGTTTGGTTTGGTTTCATGAAATATTTTTATTTTCAGTGAAACTGTTCAGAAAAGCTAGACTCCACTCAGGATGCTTCCCAAAACCACACATGTAGAAGTTAACTATTCTTTCTGTTTAACCTGCTACTTCTACCAATTTTCTTAACAGACAAATACACACATACAATTAAAATGCTACCTGTATTATCTTTTGGACTTGTACAGAATCACAACATCCAAAGGAATTAAGCAACAAGTCCTTTGGGCCCAGAGGACCCAGAAAATAATCAACAGTAATGAATGGGTTTCCATTTGTACTGGGAAGATTTTCAATAAATTATGGTTGCCCCCAGATAACCCTGTGTTGCTCAAGGACTCCTGGGAAGTCATCTTCCTAAGCAGTGGTAAAATAGAGCAGGAATTTTCTGAGGGCAATTATGACAGACAGGTTACCTGTCATCTCACATCAGTGCACTTACAGTTAAAAGTCAGCTCAAAGCCAAAGACAAATACAAGTTTATTTTTAAATCTAACAAAATCTATTCAGTATGAAGAATGGGTTTCCTTTTGAAAACAAGTAGCCTGCAGGTAGATTGTGTGTGACTTTTAAAAACAGTGACACATCCTACAAGTTATGCACTAAGGTGCTAAATATCCAGAACAAGAGCACACTACATGCAAATATAAAAGAGGTGTTTTATGTTTTAAAGGAAAAAACAACAACAACAACAAAAAAAAAATCTATGACTCCAAAACATTTTTCATTCCCAAGTGTAATTCCTATTTACACCTGAAAACTTTTACAACAACGTGAATAGATCTTTGAGGACATACTGTTTTTATATTCTGTCTACAAAACCAGACTGTTAAATAAATAAATAAATAGATAGATAGATAAATAAATAAATAAAGCAGGATAGCTGGATTGAGCTTTCTTGGTTAAGAACTTCAAAGATTAAAGACTTGGAAAAAATCAGACTGCCTCCTTTCCTGCTGACCATCCTCCAGATGGTTTCATCTGCCCATGAGAACAGCTTAATTCCAGTAGCATATAGACCATGCTGGCTTACAGTTTAAACTACACTAGCAAGAGAATAGAACAATAAAAGGAGGAATTAGTGAAATGCAAAATGCTTTAAGCCTAAGGGTACCAATTCCTAAACTCCACAGGCATGAAGGACCCTAAGGTGATGGGTCCCTGAGTTCAACAGAGTTATGTTAAAAAACTGAAAGCAAGTGAGAACACAGAATGGCTTTTTGTTTTGGTTAGCAGCTGCAATATTGATACCTGGGGGTAATTTATGGATTTTATTGCAATATACACCATTTAAAAAACAAACTATCTCTGAAAAGGAAAAGGTAACTTCCAAAAGCTAGTAATGTTCTTGTGATCTACTCCTATTTCAAATCTCCCCTCTCCAGCCCATATTCATTCTACAGAAATGAAAATGCAGCTCTGACCTAACAGAAGTCAGAGTCCTGGAGCCCAATCGCTGGCTCAGCATGAGGCCAGCAGCACCAGCTCACAGGTTAGTGAAGCACACAGTGTGGCATCTTCTGTATATTCCCAGGGAGCAGAGATTCTGCTCCAGAAAATACTGCAGCTTCTGCAAATGCATGCTGGTGCTCTGACCCCACCTCTGGTCTCAGCAAGGAGACCGCCCCTGCACAGCACTGCTTCTGGCTGAGTCCAAGGCCACAGCCAGCTCTGTACTATTGATTTTAAGCCCAAGGAAGCTACCATTGTTTACTATGTAAACTCTCCAATGCTTGATGTTTATTGATTTCCGCCAGATTCTTTACAGACTATCACATTAGGCACGAAGACCTGCCATGCATGTTATTAAAAATGCTGATGAGCACAGTCTGAGAAGACAGAGAGGATGTATGTGCATGCGCGTGGGTGCAGGGAGCATGCACAACAGTCCATTTTGAACATGGAAAGCAAAATGTAAATGGAGTGCTGCATATTCAGTGGCCAATTAGTCTGATCTTCACATTGATAGTGACCTTGCTGTCAAGTATTACAGCTCTCTCCTGAACACTGCACCAGGTGATATCAACTTGTCATACACTACAGGGAAAACTTTGTAAGGTGAAGGCTCCTTTACAAACTATCCAATAATAGTGAAGAATGAATCTCATCCACCAAAAGTGCAGGTGCTTAGAAGGGACCTCACTCCATAGGTAAAAAATCTGAACCAAGATTTTGTTTGCTTTGACTTTCCTAAATTACCAATGCTGGGAGGATCTTGCTAGGATTTCCCTTGGAGAAAGCAGTAGATACGACCTACAATAGATTAACTGCTTTGCAGCACACAGAAGGGAGCACTTTGGTAAAAGGTTATTTCAACACAGGGCAAAACTTATCATGTATAAGTAATAAGTAGTTATTATTCCAATGACATACTCTTCTGCCATTTTAATCCTATTCAACATCTGCACTAAAGTAGTTAACTCAGGCTCATGATGACAAAGCAACAAGCTCTGAATATAGCACTGAGTTCCTCATATGCTTTTAAGAAAAGTTACAGTTAGCAAGCTGCTGTATTAAAATAATTATAATTCTTAGTACAGGATGTCAGTGTGTCCCCTGCAAAGAGGGGAGGCATAGCTGATATTCCTAACATGCTTTGTGGCATTTTTATTGACCAGAGCCAAGTAGGAGGCAAGAGAAGTGTCATTCAGATGCAGAGAGCTCAGGGATGCAGTTACTGAGCTGCTTTTTCCTGCTCATCCTCCACGTGTATCTACGGCCCCACTGGGTTCTGCCATTCCAGGGGAGGAGAGCACCCAGGAAAAGGGGCCACTCACATGTGGCAGGGAGCATAGTCTGTGGGTGATAGCAAGTTAGTAGATGTAATTTTAAAGACAAATCACACAGATTTAGCCTGATAAAGAGGGTGATGATTCTATCCACGCACTTTTATACATTAACAGACAGTTGCTGATGGTAATGATCTGCACCCATCCTTTCAGAGAAGCCAGCCCAACTAAGCCATCTGAATGCACATTCTCCTCCAACTTCCTACTCCTTTTTCATCTTTCCTTCCCCCTCATAAACCAGATGTGAGAAGTTCTGATGAAAATTACTTGGAATCAGTAAAGAAACTGGAGCTGGAGATGCTAGTGTGAAATCACTCAAGGATAGATGAAAATCTGAGCAATATCCAAGAGGTGATAGAGAGCACTCTGCAAGGAGAGGAGAAAGCCACTGAATGTGCAGAGTTCAGCACAGCCCAGGGAGTTGCTCACTTGCCTCTAAGAGGAGCACCTTTCAGTTGCTCCATTGTACACAGAAATAAATTAGCAAGAAGTTAAAATATTTACTATGAAGTAATGTAATCTTCCAGTTTCAGGTTTGAAGTGGCAACCAATCATCATTTTGTACCCAAAATGTGTTAATTCTCACAAGATCAGCTGTCTGGAAATTTAGAGACAAACCAGACAGCCTGCAGGCACCAGGTTTTTCTCTCTTTTTTTTTTTTTTTTTTTTCCTTTTTAAGTTGTTGCACTTCTGTGTTGTTAGACTACTGCAAGACACAGAAAGTGGTTTAAAAAAAGGAAAAAATAGAGAAGGAACAAATACTGCCGTTACACTTTAATTATGTACCTACGGAACTTAAACCAAGGAACTAACTCTGACCTCTGCTGAAAAGCAGCAAGACAGTAAAATAGAACTTAATGAAAACACATAATGAATTATCAATGCACACATTACTCTCAGAGTTTCAGCTAATCCACTGCTATTAAAGTAAACATTCACTTCCAAGCAGATTCATGTTTCCTTTTCCTTAACACAGTCATTTTTATTAAGAAAAGCAAGTATTCAGAAACAGTATTTCTATGTACAGTGTGCTACAGGACTGAATGTTACAGGCTGCAGCACATTTCTGTGTGATGTCTGTAGACTACCGAGACCCTACTGTTACTTCAAATATTTTTCAGTTCTCATTCAGAACATGATGGGAAACAAGGAAAAAATAGTATATTTTATAAACTGATCGTATTAGCTTAGCTACTCTTATTCTGACATCATTTTTATTAGCAAATACAAAATAACCACCATATCAGAAATTAAAAGAGGACTGTCGTTACTTCTGTCTTTATACATTCCACTAAAAATTGCTAATGACATGATGTTTCAAGCCTCTCCTTCAGTGAAATTCAGCTCTCAGGAATTAAATTGTTCAGACTCCTGGAGGATATAGTCCTGAAAGAGTTCCCAGTACTTCCATAGTGAAATATTTTATAGAGAATTCAGGCAAAGTAACTTTCTTCCTATTAGCTTCTACACAGAGGAACTAGAAGTCCTCCACACTGTCACTCATTTCATTTATCGTGTGTGCAACTTTCTAATTTTACCTACCTAAAGCAATTAACTAAACTTTCTTCAAATGGAACAGTTTTTCCTACCTGAGTGAGAATTACAAAACAATCCGGGTCTGAAGCCTTTCACTTCAACTGACTGGGTATCACAATCATAAAATATTAATTGTGAGGCTCTTTATTTTCCTTCCCTCTGAAATACCTATTATTAGCCATAGTTAGAGAAGGGATGCTGACCTCAGACAGACCGTTGCTCTGACGAGAAGTCTCAGATAATTTTCTTTGGTGACCAGCTGCTGTTTTATTTAAATGCTAAGGTCATAATGATCAAACTCCATGACAGGAAGGAATACTTTCTGGTGAAAGCAGTGGGAACAATATTGGTTTTCTTCTCTTCCATAGCATAGAGCAGCCCTCAGGCTGAAATATTAGTTTCATTAACATCATTAAACATAACACGACTTATTTAAATAAAGGTTTATCGTATCATGACTTGGTAACCCCTCATGGTCCTAAAACTTTCAAAACATAACAAGTCAGACATCTCTGCAAATTAGAATCATAATTCTTTTTTCCAGAAAGAATAATGTAAAAAGAACCAAATCAGATATTAAAGATATGTTATTAGATATATTTTTGTGGAAGTAAAAATTTATTATTTTATTATAAGAGTTTCTAAAACAGATAATTAGTTAAATTCAGTCCAGTTAAGATACCTGTAAGACGGACAGATAGCCTCTAGTGAGTGCTTCGTTATTTTCTCTTTATAAAACATTTGCTACTAAAAAAATAACTTCTGAAAAAACAGCTTTAAAAAATAACTCTTCACTTCTCTACAGAAGAAGCTGTACAGAAACAAAATCACTGCTTTAACATTTATATTGTTTAACATTTGAAATACCAGTAAATTTTACAGAAATGACAAGTGCATATATATACTTTTTTGACAAAATAATGTTCTCTGAAATGTTCCTAAGCTCACTGTTTCTACAAATTTGAATACCTTACAAATACTTGAATATATTTAGCAAGATTTAGGCTGAAAAAAATCTTACTATCACCCTTCATGTCAGCAGGCAAAGCAGTGTTTTGAGAAATCTGAATGTTCTCCTCTCAGGAACATAGGATGCACAGCAAGTTATATTTTGGTACAGCTTGAAACACCTTCAAGGATGGGGCATCAACAGCACCTCTGGCAATCTGTTCCAGTGCCTCACCACCCTTTGAGTAAAAAACATTTTCTCTAACACCTAACCTACATTTCCCTCTTTTAGTTTAAAGCCATACCCCCTTGTCCTATCACTATCAGACCGTGTAAAAAAGTCACTCCCTCTTCCTGCTTATAAGCTCCCTTCAAGCACTGGAAAGCTGCAAGGTCTCCCCAAAGCCTTCTCTTAAATGAGTACAATGCAGGTGTGGTTAGAATGAGAAGTCAGTTTTGTCTTGCATATAAAGCATGCTGAAGTAAGCACTGCAGATGATGTTCCTACCTTACAGGAAGATGGTCCCTCTGCGATGACAACAGTTCTGCAGATCCTGCAAGGTTCATTTCCCCATCCTCAAACGATACCTGGGAAGCACCCTGTTGAGAGATTTCAAAGCACATTTTGAAACTAAACACATGCATATGCACATAAAAGACTGGCAGTGTTTATGTTTTTGAAACACTTGAAAGAGAAAGCAAGCCACTATTTATTCACCTCACTGAGGGTGAGGACTGAAAGCCCCATTATTTATGGAGTATACAAACAAAACTCAAAGAAACAGTCCCACTGCTTACTCCAGCATCCCACCAAACTTTCACTGACATGTTGGTTTAAATACAATAGAAGGCCTATCCCACTATTTGCGGGAAGATAGAGGAATAAGATCTTCTGTCAAGGTCCGGTATAATCAGTAGCTTTTCTACCTTCTTCTGTCTTCAGAATCTCTCAAGAGACAAAGTGATGGAACAAACTAGTCACCTAGACTTAAACAGGGCAGGCCATGGTATGCTTGGGCACCCTTCTTCAAAAAGCTGCTCCATATTTCTTGCTTTACGATGCCATAGTCAGAGCAGAGAGGGGAGGACAGATTGAAAGAGCTGTGGAGAACCCAAAGGTCTACAGTACAGGGAATAATTCAAGCTGAAGAGTAAAAGACATCACAAGTTCCACAAAGGTTGAACAGCTCCTAAAATTGCTTCCTCACTGCCAGTCCATTCTGAATTCTTCTCAACTCTGAGCCACCTCCTTGTTCATGATAGATACCCTAAGCCTCAAACTGTTCTTTCTGTTCCTCTGTAGCATTACTATGGTAAAGACATTTTTACATTAGCTTCACAGAAGAAAAAATTATTTGGCCAGACACAAAAATACACTGCATACAGGGACCTAACGTTAATGTTAGCACTCTTTAAAACTATTAACTTTCTTTTCCTGATCCTCAAATTCTTTATGTTTGCATTTTTTCCAAGTTGGGAAAGGGAAAGAGGTACAAATGAGATAAGACCACTGTCAGCAGGTGATATATTAGCATTAATGTACTGTATTTCATTGCAGCCTTCATTGCAATAATGTAAACAGAGCAAAATCTGTAACAAAGACCTTTTTTGGAGAGGTCACTTCTGCCAACTCTGCAACAGGAATATAGCTGGAAGACATAAATCTTCAGCTGTCAACACACTAAGGGAATTCAATTCAAAGCTTGATCTTAACTAGATAAAGCCAAAAGTTAATCATCATTTTTTTTGTTGCTGCAGCAGTACAGGTTTTCACTGTATGTACTTGCCAAATCAGGTTGTCTCAAGGCATAGAGTAGCAACGTTATAAATTAATTCCAAAGAACAAAATCGACTAGATAGATAATTTAATTTTCAACAAAAGTTTTACAATGTATATTAAAGCTTCCATTTTTTCTCAAAAAAATGGCTCTACCCATAAAGATGGTTTTCCTGGTTTGCCATTCTCAATCCCCCCAAGATTTGAGGAACTTATTTTCAGCTTAATAAGTAGCAAGAGAGCTGTAGGAGTGAGGAGACTGCTTTGTGTTTTAGAAAAGAACCACAACGATCAAGCTGGTTCCACCCAATTCCCCCCCTCCCCTTTGATCACACACCACTGAGTTTTCGAACCTATTAGGAACTGGCAGCAGTTCTTTCTGCATGTTAATCAGAGCACAAGCCAACAGATTTGCCTTCCACTGCAAAGCCAATACAGCTCACTGAAAGCAACGTCTGTCACTAATGAAAAAACTATATGAAGAAACATGTACTGAGTCTATGCTATCTCTTCCAATCCCTCTTCACAGTGGAACCACGTGTCAATGAGCAATTTTTGTTGTATGAAGCATATTCTACACTAACCCCATACATCAGGAACTCAGCCTCAAACAGCAAGTTAGCAACAGAAATCTGACACATCTTTCACGTGCTGACTTTATTTCGAAAAAAGACAGAGCCTTGGTAGCAACAGATGTCAAAAGGAGACAACTCTCATTAACCAGAGAGCTCCCAAAGCTAACGTTTTTTAGCTAACCAGAGAAAACACTGGCACTGCAAAAGGGTCTTCATTTTGGAAGGCTGAAAATAGCCAAACCATGAGTAGATTTTTGGGTGGTGAATTAACCTGCCCCTTTTTTCTTCCAGATGTTGGCTGCAACACAGCACTGCTCAATGCATAACCAAGAACTTGCTGCTCATGGCTCCAAACAGTTTTGCTATTTAAAGCTTCGCTTGCAGTCTGTTCAAGTCTGTGTATGCTACATTACTTTTCTGTCTTTTGGCTTTGGGGTTACTGTTATTTTTTTTGCTGTAGTAAGGTTACATCCATACTTGTCCTTCCCCTCTGCCTTGGGTAACTGAGATTTCACAGTAGTGACAAATACAGATAGCAGAACATGATCTCATCTCATGTTTCTGTTGACTGATTCACAGTTTTTAAGCCACAAGGGACCATTTTTTGATCAACAAGTCTAATGCCATTCTTGGAATTAGATTTGTTTAGTCAAACAGAACAACATTGGCTGTGACACTGCTGATAAGCAAACGGTTCTCACACAAAGGTGGCAACTGCTCTCTTTTCTGCTAAAGGTAGAAGAAGCAAAAGATGTCAGGAAGCTGAAAAAAGCTCGGTACAAATATTAGGGGTATCAGTCCTCCAGTAGAGATCTTCAAGGACAGATGTAAAAACGTCAGGAATGTTTCAGGGCCATGTTCATTCCCGTATTAGAATAAATGGTCCAGCTTTGTGAGGTGCCTGATAGCCCCACACCTCCAAGGTAAAACTTCAGCAAGGAATTCAAAGTTTGGAGTCCATAGCTTCAACTACAGCTTTTTAAAAATTCATTCAAGGGTAAACACTCCTACAAGAGAATTTATCCACTGCTAAGCTGGACCCCAGAGTGTTTATAGACTTCAGAAATACCATGGAGAGTGTTCAGTGTCACGGCCTCCTGCTTTGATTTGAAGTAAGTGCTCACATATTACAAATCATGGCATGCTAAAATCAGTAAACATAGCCAAATAAATTTGAAGTCTTAAATGATCGACGAAACATGAATCATAATAGTGATTCATTACAGAGCTCTCCAAGAGCGACATTAGAGCTCCAGTCACATAGTCATCACTACAAATGGACAAATTCCTTTCATACTTCAGCATTTCATTAGAGTCACAGTAAATTTAAACACATCGTCTCCTGCCCAACTGGCTGAAAGATAGCAAGGCAATGATGTGCAAGTAAAGGCACTGTTAGAAGACGATGATCCAATACCCATAAATTCTCCAACTTTATTGTTTAACAAATTCTGGTTTTCAGTTTTTCAGAAGTTGCAGAACTAATGACACTGACTCCTAAAACTTCATTCAAATTCAGCTACCTGTGTAATATAACAGGATTGCCGATTTCAGTTAGGAAATAAGAATAAATGCAAAGTGCTGCAGCTAAAAAAATAGGCAATAATGCAAATGCATCTAATAACAGTGGAATTGATTTTTAAAAAAATTTATTTACATAGGTATAATTTTAATTAAGCTATTTGTCTTAATGCAGCAAAAAGCATGTTTTTCAAATTAGAACTGAACCAGAAGAGCAGTATCGTATAAGATAATACTCTGCCAACAACTATAGAGCTTGGAAAATTCTCATATTCGTTACATGGCAGTTCTTGAATTAGATAAACATGTATGTGTAGCAGTAAGAGCAACCATACATACCAGTAACTTCTACCCTGTGGACATGCACAGTACTCCCAATTTAACAGTCAGCATGAACAGCAAATATGCTGGAATCAGTTGTCTGTCTGAGGTTAGATTGTATACAAGGTGCTCCCCTGTTTATTTTATTTCTTTCATCTTTGAAAAAGTGCTATTTATATAAAAACTACTGAAGCTGTTGGAACCTATCAGCTTCAAGAAAGTGAGAGGCACTTTTGGACAGAGAAGTATAGCTTTTATAGGAAGGGATGGACAAAATGAGCTGAGAGCCACCAGTCCACACTGTGCCCAGCCACTGCTTTACTTTCTGGCTATTGCTGCTACTGAGAAACTGTGCATTTCCACATTTTAAAATCTCAGCACAGCAGCAGTTTCCCAGCTCCACTCTGGTTACAGTGCAGTTTTCCATTACCTTTCAGTTCTCTTACAGCAATATTTTGCATATGCAACCAAGGGTACACCACAATGCCCAGCCCAATGCAGTCGAGCTCTGGAAACAGCCAGCAAGCATAGAAGGGCCATTAATCATCTTGATTCTCCCTGATAGACTCCCACAGCTATTCTCAGGACAAGCAGCAGTTTTGGAGGTAGTAACAAAATTGCAGATACATCACTTTTAAAAAAGGTATGTAGCAAAAAAACAAAAACAAAGAAAACATCCTTTTCAATTTCTTTTCTTATTAAACAATAACCAGCATGAGACAAACCTCAAAAGTAGGTGGGAAGTTCAGAGAAAGAGTAACTCTGTGTAAACAACCAGAGAACATCCTGAGTGAGGAGTATTCTCGCAGCATAAAGCAGTCATCAAACACTAACCGTATGCTTGAAGGAAATAAATAAGATCTATTAATAAGAATTGTACATGGTCACCACTCAAAGCGTGGCATATCCCTAAGGAAAACATTTTTATGTGAAACTTTATTTTAATAGCCAAGTTAGAAGTGAGGCTGCTGTAGGACTGAGGCCAGCTGATGGCTGCCCACCCCCAACACAAAGGGAGGGCAGGCAGACCTGATGGGTCAGGGCTCACAGCCTTCACCTCCCTCCAGGAGAGCCAGCAGGAGGTCAGCCCCACAAACCGCCGGCTGCAAGGAAACTGGGGGATGACAGGGATGCTTGCTTACACATGCAGGAAATGTCTCATACATTGCTCCCACAACATACATTACTGCATTTAAAAACTGAACATTTTTAGCAGCACTTTCAAGATCACGTGAACATTTCTGACAGCCAGAATGAGGTTTTTTTGTTGTTTTTTTTTTTTTTATACAAAGCCTTTGCACTATTTTTAGCTTAAAAAAAAAATCAGCATTTTTATAAATATTCCCAAACTTACTATGAGGTGCTACAATTTCAAGGTATAACCTTTAGTTACAGCAACAAACGTGACATCTGACATTACATCCCAGAGATGATCCCCAAAACCATCTAGCTCAAGCAGTGTGCATAAATGCTCTTCTTCGTTCCATCAGGACACAATCAAGCACTGGTTATAACCTTAAGTGAACCCGGGTCCTACACCTGGGTTTGATGTTGGGCAATGCGACACGGCTGCTCCAAGCTCTGGCAGCACCGAGGTGTCAGTCAGGCATCCCCACGCCTCGCCGTGCCTGCACCAGGCTTTCTCAAATTAACACAGATCTGTTCTTACGACATCTTTACGAAATAAAAGATTTCTAACTGGAGAAAATCATTTCAATCAAAGGCTCTCTGCAGGATGAACATCGCAAACTGTAAAATACCAGCTTACAGCAGGGCACACAGAAACCAAGGTCACCCAGGTACTAGAGAAGAAAACAAAGTTGGTGTCAATAACTGCATTTCATCTGCTTAGCTAACTTTTCATTACCGAACTAATTACCTGCCCACACAGCTTTACACAGCAATCAAAAAGCTTCCTGAAATGTAGCTGTAAGCAGGATGGTTCAGTATTTCAATAAGTTAGTAAAATACGCCTCAAGAATTTCCAGATTAATTTTAACATATTTTTTTTTTTTTTTTTTTTTTTTTTTTTTTTTTTTTTTTTTTTTTTTTTGCTTCTGAGCATAATGAAATAACTAACAGGTCATTTTAAAACCAACCAGTGACAGAAAACTAAGTTAGCTCCTCAGTGTGTTTTTAAAGGACATGACAGAGCTTGTCCCAGAAAAAAATTCTGATCAACAGGCATGCAAGCTGTCATACTTAAATGAGTGCATTTCTTACCACAACCTACTTATCTATATTAAAAAGTTTCCAACCAGCTAACATCCCCACACCGCAACCATCACTGATCTATCAAAACACAGAAACCAATACAAAACTGACTGATAAAAAGCCACTAAAGTTAAAGGAAAAAGCACTCTGCCTCCACAGAACATGGAAAGTATTTTTAAACAGCTTGCAATACTTCCTTTGCATTTACTGATTAAGCCACATCATCTTGACTATTCAGAACGAAATTCATTTGAAATGGATAATTGATGCAATTGTGCTGTATTTACAAATGCAATTAATCATTTGCTAAAGATGATTTTTAGGCAGGCAACAAATACGAAAATAAGAATCATACAACTTCTTTCAGTGTTGTCAACCGAAAAGTATTCTACTCAACTGTTGAAAGGTATTTTTCAAAATAAGAATAGCTGTACATCTTCAGATATTTTTAACACGATATGCAAGTGTATTCATGCTTAATTAGCACAATGCAAAGACAAGCTGTAATGCAGTTTGGCTTTCAGCAATTACATGACAGTTTGAGGAGCCATAACAGTGACATTTTCCCCTCTCAACTACCAGTGGATGCCTTCAGTGTTGTAGTGAGCTGATCTTGGCACTTAAAAAGATTTTTTAAGCCAAGGGCATAAATAGACATGCTCTTGGGAATCAGTCAGGAGTGGATTAAAATTTCCCTGAATTGTTTGCTACCAACTGTCAGCTGAGGCTTATCCTCATGGCTGAGTTGTAGTGGTGGATTGCACACTTACCAGTGTTCTTCAGAGCTAACTCCAATTGGCTGAAGCGGCAGGTTCCCCTACTTTGTGTGATCTCAGACTGGAGCACATCAGGAACAACTGTACCATACACACAGCTCAAGAGATATACTTGGTATTGTCATGAAAAGTGGAACAAGAACATCATAAAAACACGTGGACATTTCAAAATGATTGCTTATGCCTCAGAGCGACATTCAACACTACTGTCAAAACAGTGTGAGGGCAAATTGGGAATAGTAAGCAGGTCTCCCTCACACCTAGAAACTGAAGGAAGAGAACCTCTTAATGCTAAGCACAGGAAGCAAGGTCCTCTACCCTCCTGGTAGATCTCCGGTCCAAATTCAATGAGTACTTTGAAGTCACTGCCTTGTATCTCAGCAAAACATTCTTGATATCTCACACAGCTCCCAGGGAGCGCAGGACTCAGCATGAACCAAAGCGAGAGAACAACTGCTCTTAACTCCCAATCAGCTCTTCTGGAACTGCTCAATTTCACAATGTAAAATATGCCTTGCCAAAATCAACCTCTAAAATGTCCTCTCTAACCTCCACAGCCACCATTTGTTTCCAGCCTTAACCATTAAAAATGCAGTCAACAAGCCTCCTGAAACTACAATGCTCAAAGTCCTCAATGAACAATAAGTTCTCTTTTTAAGAGCAGCAAGGTTAGTTTCAAGCCTGTAGATCACAACTGTCACACATTATTTTGGTTATGAAAGCTTTCAAATATCCTCAGATGAAAAACATCACTAAGATGTTCACTTGCTGTAACAGCAGCAGAGTTCTCACCTTTGTTGGCAGTTGCTTTGCATGGCTGAAGGGAAGGAAGAGGTGCAGATTGCCCACAAATACTACTTGTGGAAGGCCCAGAGGAAAAGAAAAATGAGAACCACCGCAGTTAAAGTCTTCAGAAGCAGTTTTCCTGCATATAAAAGTATGGACTTAAGCCCAACATTTTAAGAATTTCCAGGGTGAGGTGTGAGCAATGTATTTTCCAAGCTAGCATAAAGCAGCTTTTAGGCATTGATAATATATTGATAAACATTTGGATTTAGCACCATTACTGGCAAAGAATCAATTCTTGAAGTAAAAAATTTTTGTCAAGAGAAAAAAAAAAAAATCAACTGCTAGAAATAAGTAATATGTTAGGCATTCACAACATTCAGAAGCTATCAGTATTGGAGTGAAACTACTGAACGGACAGAGGTAAGCAGCCACTCATATAACCACTGGAACCTTTACAACAGACTACGTATTTATTAGCCCTCTTTCCATTTATCATGATGTTTTCTTTTT
Source organism: Meleagris gallopavo (assembly GCF_905368555.1). Lineage (NCBI taxonomy): Eukaryota > Metazoa > Chordata > Aves > Galliformes > Phasianidae > Meleagris > Meleagris gallopavo. The sequence goes on from NC_139410.1 coordinate 12,394,112, forward strand.
GATTGTGTGGGCATTCAAATATATGCTACTGAATGCTTCCAGAGGGCTTTTCATGCCTGAAACACATTAAAATTCTATGAGGCCTACAATGTTTTAGAAAATGAACATCTACTCTCTTCAAAAAGAATGTGCCAAGGTCTGTCTGATATCAGACAGGAATCAGTTTACCAGTACATGTAGAAAGAGTCAAGGTCAAGGTAAAGGTTTTTCCTTACTAAAACTATGTTAATACAACCAAGTAACAGCTAAATCATGCAGACAGTTTTACAGACTTAAACATCCTTTGTCTGACTGTATCTATGTGGTCTTTTGAAGACCCGAATAAGACCTCTGCCTGCACTGTAAGCCAACTAGAAACTACAGAGAAGCATTAGCAGGTCAGCATGCTTGAACTGGGTTATTATTTGTGTCTCATCAAGATTATTAATTTGAGCTCATCCATACTAAAAACATTTTAAAAGATTTTGGCTGACCTAAAGCACAGGGACACTCTCTTGTCCTTAGTTGTTAGCGATCACATAGATAAACTCTGAGATTCTACTAGTGTAATGTTAAAATATTAATATTCTACCTCTGTGTTTATTTTTTAAAAACAATTGCTGCATTTATTACAGAAATCTATGGTTCTTTTTGGTTCTTTTTTTTTTACATGGAACATTTAACAATGCTATAAGCAATGCAGGCAGTGAATAAGCAGGTGTTTCCCAACTAAGCTAAAGCTCATGATTTCTTCTGTATCACCCACTTGGAGATAGAATCTGTATTCAAAGAAAGGGCACAACCTTTGGACATTTGAGCTACTACACAAACTATTTGGGAGCATTCCCATGGCAACAAACATCATTTTTAAAAGTGCACATCATTAGCACTACAAATGCACATTAATCCCTTCTCTTCGTTGGAAACTGTAGTGAGGCAATTCGTACTGCAAAAAATGGGAAAGAAATTCACATTTCTGCAAGAAAACCCACCAAATTTTCCTCAGACCAAGAGAACACTGCATTATCCTACCTGACCTGACACACTGTTTCAAGCCTCTGAAAATCTTAATTGACAGATCCTTTTTAGATTTGACAACTATAAATCCTTTTTTGAATCCTTTCTCATTTGTGCTAAAAGGAACTCCTTGCACTCCTCTTTAAAAGTAAATGAGGAAATCTCAGCAACTACTATAAAATATATTGTGATCATTTCTTCATCAAAGCATTACTTAAGGAACATTAAAGCTTATCTAGACAGTCTTGCATGTGATTCCACACCGCCATTTCCTTCCAGAACAGAATTCAGGTTCTATTTACACCAAATAAAACTATTAACTCTGGACTTCTGGAAAAACAATACTCAATACACAATACAGGAAAAAAAATTACAAGTGTAGTTCCTTTACCAAATCAAAACTGTCTGCTTTATCCACACCAATATGTCATCAATATTATCTGAAAGGCTGATAAAGAATGCATTTCAGATAAAAGATAGATCAACAAATGATGTTAGGTTCACATCTTTATTCCTTAAAGTATATGCCCTCATTGAATTTAGCTGTCTCTCTCAGTCCAAACAAAAATTATGGATATGTGGAAGAAGGTCTCTTAATGATCCTGCCATTGCCCATTTGATGCTTAGAGGAAAGAGATGAGGGAAAGGAAAGGCGGGTCGAACAACCAAATGAAAATCTGCCTTCTCACCACCAACAGTGTAAAGTGGGAGTGGATAACAGGAGTTTCCAAAACTCAAACATATAATGAGCTTTCAAAATTAGAAGAGGGACTTCACTAAAAAACGTTTGTTACTTTGCTGCTAACTCTGCCTAAGTCAGACATACAATGTGTTGCCTGAAACAAGCTCGATTGGTTGTGGAAGCCCACGGTGCAGCTGATTCTGCATCAGCGAGAAAAATCAAACCATTACCTTCCACCCACCTGTCTCAGCACTGCTCGCAGTGTAAGAGCAATGAAGTTACTTTTCATCCAAGATCAGAGAACTTGCCTCACTGCTTTAGAAATTAAACAGTAATGTCAGTAAAAACACTGTAATGGTGTAAGAATACTCTTTATCTTGATTTAGAAGTCACTCTCTTAACCGTATTTAAGTTAAGAAGATGGTCGCTGCAATAACCTAGAGATGAAACCCTTGAAGAAATAGAGGTGCCCATACCGCCCACTTCTCCTCAGAGGCACTTATTTTGTAGTGCACACCCCAGGTGACAGTGCCATGCTGGCCCCCAGAGCCATGTGCACGCACACTGGAGGCTGTCCCTTGGGCTGATGCTGCAGCAGGAGGCACAGGGCCCCAGGCCCTGCCAGGCACTCCTCAACACCTCTGCACCTAGGATGGCTGCTCTGATGAGCTACTTTATGCTGTCCTCGGTGCACAGTGTCAGTAATTGCTAGTTTTGTTACTGCTGCTCTTTATATAGGATTATCATAGTGAAGCAACAGCACCGATTAATCAATTAGCATGGATTCATTAGAGATGAAAGATAGGGCAATGTAATTGTGTTTACTGAACAATGGATGATGGTGTACTTAAAAGCTCAGGCTTCCTAATGACACACAGCCACCTAGAAAGACATATACATAACATTATGAATATTTAGAACATTCTCACTGCAGATCTACAGTAGCAACAATTAGCATGTGAATGTATGTATCCAAGTAATGCTGGAGCCTGAGCAATGCAGAGGGGAGAGCATATGAGGCACATGGAGCAGGTGAATATTTTAGCTTTAACTACATCTTTGTAGAATAGCTGAATCATTACCTGTAGTGCAGCACGCACTGGCCAGTGACTCACCACCCTCTGAGTAAAAAAAAAAAAAAAAAATTCTTAACATTTAACCTAATTCTTCCTTCTTTCAGTTTAAAGCCATTCCCACTTGTCCTATCACTATCAGATCATGTAAAAAGTCAGTCCCTCTTCTGCTTGCAAGCTCCCTCAAGTACTGGAAGACCACAATGAGGTGTGCCTGGAGACTTCCCCAAGCTAAACAAACCCAACTTCTTCAACCTTACTACATATGTGAGGTGCTCCAGCCCTTTGATCACCTTCGTGGCCCTCCTCTGAACTCACTCCAATAGCTCCCCCTCCTTCTTGTGTGTCGAGGCCAGGCCTGGATGCAGAACTCCAGATGGAGCCTCATGAGGGCAGAGTAGAAGGGGACCTATCTCCTCCCTTATTCTGCTGGCCAACCCTCAGAGATGCAACCCAGGATACTGTTGGCCTTCTGGGCTGCAAGAGCACACTGCTAGCTCATGTCCAGCTTTTCATCCACCAAGACTCCCAAATGCAGAAGTATTTTCTGAAGATGTCTGAGGCGCATGTCTTTACTGCTTCCCTTGGCAGAGGTTGAACACTGAACATCAGTAAGAGAGAATATGAATACTCAGCTCCCAGACACCATGTTTCAACCATATGATTCCCTTTCGGCAATAATGTTACAGTAGAAGACCCTTCTCCTGTCTTATGGTAGTATCCACTAGTGGATATAAAAAGATGAGAAGAATTAATTTATTGAAAATATGGTGTAATCAAGAGGTGTTGAAATACAGCTTCTGCTGCACTCTAAAAGGATAAAGACTAAATAAAAAAGTAACAGCTTACAGAGGAAGCACTTTGCTCAAAAAGCTGTGCTAAAAACCATGCCCAACTATACTCCACAAAAACAGAAATCTTCCCAGATCTTGAAGATCAGGATCCCATAAGAGACTCAACACATAGCATGACAAGGATTTGAATGCTCTCAGTGATGCACTTACGCAGTATTTTCACCAAGACATTTTCACAATGTGCAAAGGAACCATAGTCTGTGATTTGCATAGAGTTTCCTCAGCTTGAAATGTAGCCTTCTTACTACACAAAGTCCAAAAAATCACATTGCTTGTTTAGATTAAAGACACTTTTATTCCTGCTGAGAGTTAAGTGATCCCCCGTAACTTTGTGGGTTGTGAATTTATTTACTCTTCAGTAGATTCAGACACTGAGTTAATGAAAGACTTATCAGCCTGCTTCAGTCCAAGTGGCTTACTGGTAGCAGCTATCTAATATTAAACCATTTTCTTCCTATTTCAAGAGATGTTAAAAAATAGTTCAAATTACATATATATAATTTTATTATTATTAGATAAAATTTTACACATATATATGTATACATATATATATATTGTTTTCTGTTTCAGGTGAGATTTGTCCAAGATCATCTCTGATGACAAAGACGCTATGAATCTCATAACATACCTCAGTACAGGAAAGAATGGTGTCACTTAGAAAACCTTCACTTTCTCCAAACCAAATTGCCAACCCTTTTTCTCAAGAAAACTAGCTGTGACACTGAGGCCAGGTAGCCACCATGATGGCCTAAGAACAAACCAACACAAAATCAGTCTTGCCTTTCTATTTGACAGGCAAACTCCAGAATAGAGATACTCCTAGTTTTTACCTTTTGTGTTCTTGAAATCCTACTCTAAGAATCTGTCAGCAGAAAAACAGGCCATCAGTGTCCAAGAATTTCCTAAGGGACCACGGGAACACCTCAACCTACACAGCATCAAACAAGTGAATAAAGGTTAAATGCCTGAATCTCTACAACGAATTGAGAGTTGTCTGCATATGAATGTAAGAAAACATACTGTCCTACACAAAGTCCTTGATCTTGATCCTAATTCTCAATGGAAATTAAGGCAATTGCATAGCATTTTAATTCTGTACCATTGTATACAAAACCTCATTCTACGATCTGAAATTACAGGCGCTGCATTAGATTGAATTTACGAGTGAATGTTATTAATAAATCTGAGTCAACTCCTGTGAGCCAAGACATTACTATCACTGGCTTATCTTAAACCTAGCAGGTAATTTAAACCAGAGGCAGATCACCTTAGAGTACAGCGTTATTTCCAACAAATCCTTATGAATCATAATGGCATTTTCAACCTCTCAGAGGATTTTAAGAAGTCATCCAAAAATAACCTTTCATAAAATGATCTGCTTTCATGTTAATTATTAACTACATCTTCAAATAGCAACACTGGTTAGTAAATAATTTGACAGTAATAAAAATTGCAGTGAAAGAAAGTAGGACTTATCACATTGCTGAAAGAAAGCAGGGTGAAGAAAACACCACCAGCAAACATATCAGCATATTTGTTAGGAATAAAATAGCACAGTAAATAGTAAAGCCACATAGATGAATTAAGCTCCAGATACAAAAATATTTTGCAGATTCACCTGCTGATCAGATTATGAGAGAACAATATTATACAGCAAGAGCTCTCAGTAGTGACAAATTTAGAGAAAAAATAAACAAAAAGGAATTGCAAAGGTCATTTTCACACTGCAAAGGTTTATTTATTGACAGAAATTGTCTTTTTTTAAATGGTTATTAACAGTTACAGATGGGCTTAACTGCATTAAAACTGTTAACATCAACATACTTAATTGCAAGGACAAACGTCAGAACACATTGCTGTTCCTCAGGTAAGCACGACAAGTGAGGTGAATAACTGAATAATTCTCAGTAAACAAAAAAAAGCCCAAGCTATCAATTCTCCTGATTCTTGCACATGTTCCTAGACAAACATGTTTACCTTAAGCAATTCTCCTTTGCTCTCTAAGCAAAGTTAATTATGAAAATTATGAAAAAAGTCAGAAATTTAAAAAACTTCTCAGCAGAAATTCCTGATTTTTACTTGTTCTTATTTTAATATAAGCATTATCTCTTACACCTCAGTGCTTTTTCCTAAAGAAAATATCCCAGAGGCATCTTCTGTATGTAAGTCGTTACTGCAAAGCAGAAGGCAATGACTAACCTATCTATCTGCAGGCCTTTATGTAGCTCCGTCATTTCCAAAGGTCTCCACAGAAGACACTAAGCTGGTTTTAGATTAGCAGAGATACAGTGCACTGGGGCAAAATAGTTCCATTGTTTCCAGTTTCTTCACATGAAGAATCCTGCTTTCCATACATGTCAACTAAACATCCACCTACTACTTTCTTCTGTAGGTAGGACTCAACCAACACAGTCCCCATCACAGCACTCCAGCAAGTAACAAAGTACTGCGCAGGGTAACAAACAGTGAGATATGACAACGCTGGGACAGGTGCGTGTAAGTGCAGCTTTCTCTCCAGAATTCTACTTAATTCCACGTTTTTAAAAAACATTTTAAATAGACATAAAAGACAATGTTTTTTTCGGGTTAGGAGACTCAAGATTTATGCAGTCATTTAGCATGTAGAAGACACTGGAGCATGTTCAGCAAGACTAAAAAAGCAAAAGCACTGCCTTAAGAACACCCCAGTTTCAGCTGCGCTGCCACCTCTACGACTGCCTTTTACTATGGCCTGCAAAATAACGGAATCTGTTTGGCACTGAGCACTGTAGCTGGCTTGGACTAAGTTTGTTCTCTTTGCTCCTGTTTCAACCCATTTGTCTCACACAATGAGTACAAAAGAGAAGGTGAAGCAAAATACAGTGAAAAGCTGTTCCAAGAGCCAACACAGCGAAGGTGCTTTTGAAAATAACGTGGCAAACGGATCTGTTTTACAAAAAAGTAGCCTATAAATCAGTCTTCATGAGAGCTGTGGATCTATGCAAACCTCTCCCTTGACTTCTAGGATTCATGTTTCCTGCAGCTCATCCCTCCCAAACTGCACACCCCATTCCTTAGATTGCTTCGTTTAACTGTTGGCACAATTTTTTTACTGCTCCCCGGCAGGGCAGAGGTCGGAGCTGAGACTGCGCTGTGACAAGCTGAGGGATGTGACAGGTGCACAAAGGAGCAACATCAGGTCTCAGAACATTTGGGTACTTTATGATGTTTCTCAGCTGGATTAATTTACAAATTAGCATATTCTTAACTGACAGAATCCTCTTTTTTTTTTTTTTTTTTTTTTTTTTTAATTCTAGGCTTTAAACCTTCAGTGCAGTAAGCTTAGATACTTAGCACTGAGCAGTTTTGTTTCATTTCAAATATCACTACCTATGAATAAATCCAAGATGAGCTACCCAGGTCTGGTTGTTGTTGGAAACACTCTAAGCAGCATTTCTACACTAGTTGGGATACAAGGGTGACCTATACTAAGTTCACTATTATTTAGGAAAAGTAAATTTATAAAACATTTTGTACAATGAAGTTATTACGTTATCCCACAGAAAAAAAGTTTTTTCTGAAGATTTTATAATTGCATTATAAAAATCCAATGCAAGCTCTTAGACTTCACTTGCAGCTTTCTTATATTGAGCACTACTAATCTGCATATTTAATAGCTCCAAATCACTGTAACACATTCTGTGTATTCAAAAGTAAAGACATTATCTTTTCTTCTAGAAAGAAAAGGTAGAAATAGCTTCAGTCAGCTACTTTGTGAAGGAAAGAACAAGGTAGACTTTCTAAAGAAAGGCATTTCGGAGATTGCTAAGTTCTAAAGCAACTAAAGAAAGCAATGAATACTTTCTTCTGAAAATTAACTTAATAGTCTAGGAGCCCTAAAACAAGGTACATCCTGCAGGCACCTGCAATAAATCCTTCACAAAAGCAACTTCCAGCTGAAAAAAAGGGAAGGGAATGACATTTTTGTAAATATCAGCACATAATCTCATTGAGGGCTTTAAATTTTAGCACAAAAGAACCATCAATTAGCCTCAACTTTTTAATAGGAAGCACTGGACACATGAAACAAAAAAAGGGAGTAATAGGGTACTATCAATCTGTGTTTCTGAAGTGATGCACTGTTGCCCTTCAAGTTACTCCAAACTTCTGTGCAGTACACACTTACTCTTGTTCAATGGTAACAGAGAAATTAAGCCCAGAGATGAGGAGGAAGAGGGGCCTGGGGAACTAAATGCCAATTCAAACCACTTCACACAGTGCTTTTCCTTCAAGTGTGAACTGCCTACAACACCGTGTTGTGAGCACAAAAGGAACTCAGGTTTTAAGAGAAACATAGATGAGTTTTCCACTTGCTACATCCTCCTCCCAGCAAATATCCCTTCCCTATTTAAACAGAACTTAAAAAGGAACCCAACCAGAACGCGATAGGAAGTAAAAACATGTGTGCATCCTTTGTGTGTGAATTCCCATTGCTGTATCCTGTTCCAACAGCCACAAGCATCATCAGGTCTGAAAATCACAAATGCAAGGATCCGAGACGTTGAATACAATCTGAAAATAAGTGTGAACAGTTCTTTTCCCCCCAATACCTGCCTTTCGTCTTTATAGTAATCAAACAGAAAATGTTTACCATATAAAAGTAAATATTATTTCTGCTATGGCTACTTGGACATCTGATAGCCTCAGGCAAGCCAAAGGGGCCCCAGTAGTAACAGCTCAACTTAAAAGCCAAAGGGCAGGTACCTTTGAAGTCAGAGATGATACAGAAACAAGAGTAGACCTTGAAGTTTGGACTGATGGAACGCATCTCAGCACTTCAGAGCATTTTTTGTTCATTCTCACAAAGCAAAATAGGCACAACTGATCACCTGCAGTGCTAAGTGCCAGAGTACCTAATGACAAAACCTTCTTCCTAGAAGAATCCTCTTCTAGGAAAGAAATAAAGGACATCTGCAGTTCAGCTCAGAGGGGCTGAGGGCTCTGGCAAGTGGTGCTGAGGTGGCATGGGGAACACATCAGGTTCTTGGTTAGGCTGCAGGGACAGCAGTTGTTGTTAATATTCTGTGCAGTAGTAAGCTTTATATTTTTATTATTAAAACAATGCTCTGCTAGATATGAGTGACAGAACATCTCTGTGAAAGACACAGTTAATCTACTAAAAGGATCCTGCTACATAGGTGCATAGGAAAGGATCTCACCCTGACACTTGGCAAAAATTGTGGTTTTCTGTGCACCTAGTGCTTCTCACTGGTGTAAAAAATTAAGTGTCTTGGAACTGCATAATGTGTGTGCAGAAGCTGTTATGCGTGTTCACATCTGTTCTAGATACAGATTTGTCATTTATCTTTAAATCAAAAACTATTCAGAACTGTGCACACAAGAATAGTAACAGAGACGTAATTATTTGCCACCGGTATTTTATATTTTTTACTGCTACAGACAATGGCTTCAATCCATGGTCAACAAACTCCTGTAAATTCTTAACTATATTAGAAATTCATAAAATAAATAGCTGAAAAGCTAGCTTGCTGTCTGGAAAGGCCCATAAAAAAGGGGAAATTGTACACCATACTTCAGATTATAAACCAGTTTTGTGACGTGGCAGAGACAGCAACCTCTCCTTTTTTTTTTTTTTTTTGGTATTGAAAGGACAAAAAATTGGGGGATTTTTTGTTTGTGTCTCATAGCTATAAAACCACACATCACGGATTGTTGCTTTTTTCCTCTGGGAGTCATTTCAAATTTATTTATAGCAAGGCTTTCCACTTTTATCTGCAAATGTCACATCTGAGCCACTAACTTCATATAGTTTCTTGGTTTAATAATACAGTAGATATAGCACATGTTCTGCTTCTGCCCCTCTCTGAAAATAAACAAAACTAATCAGGTCTAAAAACTAGTTTATATCTCACTGTTCATAGCAAATAGAAGGAGTTGGGCACACAGATAACCCAATTTTCACCTGTTTCTGCTTACTACATATACACTAACTCAATTTTGATCGATCAGCTAATGTTTGCAGACTTACTACAGCAGCACAAAGGTACTACATCCATTCAGCTTATTTTTTTAAAAAGGCACACCAAGATGAAATGTTGTTCATGCTCCTATTTAATTTTATTTTAGCTCTTTGTTTATCTCTTCACTTCAAAGCACTTCCAATATAAGGAACGGTTTCAGTGTGACAACTTCGTAAAATTAAAATAGAAAAAATGTGCCAGCATCAATCTGCTTTACATTGGAAGGCACAACAGCCTTGAGATAGAAATGACGACTTATGAGAACGAGCTATAATGAACTCAGAAGTTCTATCTGCAGCAGGAAAAATATATTAGACTAGAGGCTGAATGCTCCTGACACGATTTGTCTTCCTCAATAGGAGCCTCCTGTTCCCCAGCCACGGTCTACAGTGAAGCTCAACTCCAAAAGCAAGGGAAATTCACCAACATGAAGCCACTTGATTCTGTTTGCTACCGTTTCTTATTTGGATTGAAGCTGCCCAAAGCCCACACTGACAGGAGAGCAGCACAGAACACATCCAAGAGCCGAGAGCTATGCAGGCAGAGCTACACAGAAAGCTCATCCTGGAGGGCAGCAGCAGCAGGCAGCTCCCCCAGGAAACGATGCCAGCACGAGTGCCCAAATGGCACAACCAGCCCACCCTCAGCAGCTCCAGTGCCCCTGGGAGTTGGGAGCAGCACAGGGCTGTGACAGCCCAAGGGGCCTAGAAGCCTGCCCACAGGAACCTCATTCCCTCATACAGAAAGAGCCCCCATTTCATGACAGGACAGGTCATAAAGTCCCGTCCATAAACCAGAAAGCCCTATTTGAGAGCGAGGTCAGAACGAGGGTTTAACAGTCCGATGCCAAAGGCATCAGCAACAAGCAGGAGTAGTGCCTGGGCAGCTGAGCACTTGCAAATTCCTGGGTTGCTGGAAAGTAAGTTTTACTCTCTACTGAGTTATTGTTCTCAGACTTAGACATTTTTTCTTGAACCGAAGTATATTTAGCTAATTTCTGTTCCTTTCACAATAATATATCTAGGGTGCAATTTCAGTTCTCCTAAAAGACATTGTTAGCAATGGGCACTGCATATACCCCATATGCGCAGATAAGCAGGTAGTATCCCCTTTACATTGCTTTCCAAAGACATGCTTTCCCACTGGAAAGAGCTCCTGAGAGGTTCAGTGCAGAGACAGTCCTCTGTCTTCTGCCTGGATAAAAGTATTTTTTATATAGCACTGGTGAGTGCTATTAATTTACTTTTTACCTCTTGTCTTTACTATTATATAATACACTTACTAGAAACCTAAGTTGATTATTTCCACTATTTTAAGAGAAAAGGAAACATTATAAATGGTGTCTGTAAAATTTTCTCATTCGATTTTTTAGTCTGCAAAGAAAATGTATATATTTCAGAATCACTGAATTGTAGGGCTGAAAGAGACCTCTAGAAATCATCAAGCCCAACCTCCTGCTAAAACAGGCTCTGTACAGTAGGTTGCACAGGAAAGGGTAAGAAAACAACCTGCTGGGACATGAGTACTTAGTATGAAAAGCAGAGATCATCACCAATTTGTACTGCATCCAAATCAGATCAAAAAGCCTCTCTCAAAGTTTCAGAAAGTATAAACAATTCACAGAACAATTATGCTGTGTTCAGTTTTGGGTCCCTCACTACAAGAAAGACATCTACAAGAGCTAGATCACAGAATGAGGCCTTGACTGGGTTGTGCTGTGGGGCTGCCAGCAGCAGTTCTTGGTGCTCACCCCGCAGCACTGCCAGCCAGTACTTCCCTAGCCCTACCTGGCACACTCACAGCAGCAGAGGTGAGTGGTGCAGGAACACTGCCCCCAGGATGGCTGGGAACAAGACCCAGAGGAAGGCTGCTGCTGAGGGACCAGGGTATCACTGCTGCCTGCCCCAAGGACAGAGAGTGACTGTAGCTTCTCTCTTTTGCAGTTTATAACACCTTCTGCTTGCTGTAGCATCAGTGAGGGGAGCAGCTTCCCAGCCTTGGCTCTCCTCAGCCCACTGCACAGCCAAGAGCTATGGAGGTGCCATCAGACTGGACAGCAAGCACTGCCAGGCAGAGCACAGCTCGGGTGGACTGGGAGGAAAATACTGACATCTCAGACTGCTTCTGAGAGAAAATAAAAATTAAAAAAAAAAAAAGAAAAAAGAAAAAAAGTGTCTGTATTATTGATGAGGCAGTTGGGGTGCTGCTCCTACCCATGCTGGTTTCTCCATCTTATAATCCTGGCGGAAAGGCCACAGAATCAGAAGTTTACTTCCACAATCAGAAACCAGCCAGCCAGGACTGTGCTAACAAAACAAGCAGAGAGCCTCAACAGACTGAACTTTTCAAACCTCATTTTAATCAGGCATTTCCAAGGCTTAATCATTTTGATGATTATTCTATGATTCCTTTCCAGATTTTCATACATATAGGCATGAGTGTGTCCTCCACTTGCTACCCTGGAAGTATGAAATAGTTCTGCATCATTTTAGCACATGATGACTTCTACAGTCTTTAGCAGATCTGAAAAAGAATCTCCTGTAACTCAAAACAAACAAATTATTGGACCTTAGTGTTCTTAAACTTAACAAAATGCTCTGCAAGGAGCCCTTCTGCCCACCCATTCAGCTAATAGGGGTTCATACATGTGAAGAGCTGCAGTGGTCCCATGATGATTTTCACTTAATTTACTCTTGGAGGCTGCCCTGGTTCTATCAGTATTCCATATCATCACATCATGCAACAGGCAGCTGGGTGCAGAGGCACAGTGCGCTGTAGCGCTCTTCTCCTGTTTTTCTGTAGCAGTCTCACATGAGTTCTGGCTCTCCAAGAGGAAATACTTTGGGATGTACTGCATTTCCCAAGAGCCTCTGCATGATTTCCAATTCCGGGGCCCAAGGGAAGAGCTATTGCGTATTTTCTGGGAGGTAAGCCATTGAAGGTCTGCAGATACAGACTCAGACTGACTCCTTCTCTCCCCTCTCTGGTTTTATTTTTAGTTTGTTTTGATTTATTACTCTTAATTATTCTATATTTTCTCACATTGCTTTTAATAAATTAGTTCCTCCTATCTCAGTTGGGTTTTTCCCTCTTCCTTCCCCCCACCTTTCTCCCAAGAGAAGGGAGGCGCATCGCGCGAATAACTCTCCAAACGGCAAGAAAAGCTCACACTTCCTTGCTTGACATTTCAACAGCCCTTCCCTTTTTCAATTTTATAAGAGCTGAACAGATTTATGGATACGATCCACACTGTGCTCACCCGTATGCTGTAGTGGACAACGCCTCATGCAGCCCTCAATGCCCTCTGTGTGGCCTGCAGCCCGGTGAGTGACACAAAGCTCACGTCCCCACATTCGCTCTGGAGATGGCTCCTCCAGAAGGCAGCTCAGAACACCAACATCACTCTAGACTGACCTCCAGGGGATGCCAGTCTACTCACTGACCACAGAGAGTGCCAGGAAGTTGAGCAGTACCAAGGAACTGCAAATTCTGCTGTTTCTTCCTATCTTCCTAATGATCCTGATCATTACAGCACAAATAGGTTATGAACATTGAATATTTTAATAACATTTAAATCCCCTAACCACTATATGTTAGGTCTGTGCTTAAAAAATAACTGGTATCAGATTGTATGAAAATAATTTCAATTGAATTAACATCACTAAGATGGCATTTTATACACTTCGTATTGTACTATAAATGCATAATAAGTAATATAAGCATAATAAGTAAGATTCCGTTCACTAAAATGCTATAATCTGTTGGCACAGTGCCATACTTTTTTTTTTTTTTTTTTTAAATCTACTTTTATTTACAGGAGCACGCATCTGGTTCTCATGAACTTGCTTTACCTGCTAATATCAGTGTTTGCATGCCTGGTGACATTAACAGAATAGCTTCACCAACAGACCTCTCAAAACAGCCATTTGAAAACAACAACTACACCCAAACCAGACATTGAAAGGTAAAAAGGCAGAAAACTATAGCCAGACATTAAGTTATCATTTGGTTCAGTGTTTTGTAAACCCAAGGATAACTCTGTGATTACTAACATGGTAAACCCTAATTTGAGCACGTTGACAGGTTCTTGCTATGAAAGCATGCAAGGCCAGGCTGGATGAGACTTCAAGCAGCCTGATCCAGAGGGAGATGTCCCTGCCTATAGCAGGGGGTTGCAAATAGATGCTCTTAAAGGTCCCTTCCAACCCAAACCATTCTATGATTGTGTTCGCAGGTGCTTTAAAAATGCATTGCATATTAACTGGACAATCAGTCTGACCTTAACAAATTGCCCACCTCAAAGCATCCTTACTGGCAGCGTTTGGATACACCTATGAGGAGTAATCTGGGCAGTTTCCCTTCTCTTCTGCAGGACAGGATGGAGTGCTTCCCAATTTATCAGGGAATCAAAGTACAGAGGCTGGCCTGAAGAACATTGTGGGGGTGCCTATTTTTTTTATTTTTTATTTTTTACCCCAACAATTAGCTCTGTTACTTACAAGTTCACAGAGTAACTTCTAAATAAAACATTTATACTGTAAAAATTTTCTAGCCCGTGTTGATTGTCTCTGCTCTTCTGAGACTCCCTGTCAGGAACTCAGGGAGAACTTGCTACATACACCTAATAAGCTCGTTCAGATTTTTTTCCACCAGGAGCAAACCAGTTTCTGCTTTGAGCTGTTCCTTCCCCTGTGCAGCACACCACCTCCATCATCAATATTTTTTGTAGAATATTTTTCCCTCAGAGACAGAGTTTCTGAATTCACTCTGTCAAACAGAAATCTGAAACTATCCAGGAAGGCACACACTTGATGTGTGGAGGAAATGCAGATACATTTATCCATGTAAAGCACATTAGCTCTGTTGGTTTCATAGGTAGAGTTTTCAACACCACCAGTAGTTAAGAATCAACACAGCCTTGAAGAAGCACACAAACACCTGATGCTTATGCACAGCTAAGGACGTGCTTCTATGCTTTTAAACCAAAAAGAGGGTTAAGACTTGTGTGGATGTTCTCTTAACCAAAGAATATCCATACAAGAACTTTAGTGACAAATCTGTTTGCTTCTCAGACCTGCAGTATTTCACATACTTATTTTTAGATGAAACATTCATACTTCGTTTGGCACTGCTGGCAGAAGCTTCTTTGCCCCATTTTCTTCTGTCTGATTCCTGTTCTGGTGCTGAACAAAGATCCCTGCAGCTTATCACAAAATGGGATGGGGTGGGGTAGAAGTGAATTCCCAATTTGAGAAGCTCTCACTGTATTTCTTAGACTGAGATGAAGAGGAGAGCTCTCCTTTTGTTTCTGTGAAGCTGGGAAACTGATTGCACTTGGTAATTCCAAAAAGGCAGAAATGCAAAGGATGCCAGTTTATTCCTACAGGTGTTAAATGTATAATCATCTCAGACGCACCACTATTTAGCTTGATGAAGCAAAGCATGCTACAGAAAAACTCAGCAGCTCTTTTAAAGGTTTAAATTCGTACTACCCTATTTTGGACAGAGAATAAGACAGCAATGCCAGTGAGAACAGCAGCTATACACCATGACGTGATTTCAGCCCAGTCACGCTCCCTCAGCAGTTCAAACACAGTATGCAGTATTATGAGCATTTGTTGGGAACGATGCAAGTAAGAAAGATTTTCTTGAATTATTTAGTGGATCTGTATGTTCTAACTGATACTCAGATTAAACCAAGGCGAATTCAAGGCAATACTTAGTAGTAGTACATTAAAAGTAAATTAGTAAAATCATATGCCAATACCCATCTTGATTCCCAAGCTACTTTAAAAAAAAAAAAAAATCTACAATCTTTTGGGAGTAACTACTCTCATAAGACCACTCATGGGGGCCAAACTTTTGTGGGTTTTGTTCTGCTCTTGATGATTCTGTTTGGGATGTGTAAGCCTTGATCTTGCAAACACTTTAGGACCTGAAATATAAGATAAGGACTGCGTCAGTCCAGACTATGGGTATGTCCATGTTTGGATGCTCAGCACCAGAATACTGGGGTGCCTCACAAACAAGCAACTGTTCTCCCTGATAGTACAGAGGAATAGGAACAAGAATTTGCAGCTGCTCACCAAGATCTTAAAGTCTAATCATTTCCACTGCCTCATACATCTATGCACTGCAAGATGTGGTATAAAAAAAAATCCAAAATGAGTTTTTTCCTAATGTCACAGCAACATTAGGGCCAAAAATTCCCAGCCGTCCGTTGGGTTACTGTGCTTTAGGAAAATGGTATTTATATATTTTATGGTCTGTATTTCAACATGACTGAGAACCAGTTTTATTTTAGCTAAATGCTTCTAGAGCTTGACAATAAATGATATGCATGAGCCATGTTGACTGCCATCTTCCACTTTTAATTTGACTGTCAGACATGCAAACAACTTGCTAATGCTTCCTTCCAATTTCAGCACAGTGTGCCTGTTGCGTAAGCAGCCTGCTAAAAGCTGTTCCAGATGGAATGACAGTATTTTGTAGGACCCCAAAGATGTAGCTATAGAGATGAATGTGTGTCAGCAGCATTGAAAGCGTGACCTTTTTTCCCTTTTTTGTCAGCAGTTCTTATTTCCACCCTATAATTTTTCCACATTCCTTGTAAGATAGGCCATGTGGGAAAAAAAGAAAGTGTGTAGGTCTCACAGCCATCTTCCATCATCTGCACTCACATTACCTGAACGCACAAGGCAAAGGACAAAGGAGAAAGAGGCTTATAAACAGCCTGGCATCTTCAAACTGACAGCCAAGGCCCCAAATATATATTAATAAGGAAACAAAACTCAGCCCAGTAGTACTGTAAGTTCCATAATAACTGAGAACTTCAGTGGTTTTCATAATAGGTACTTTCTTTCACGAATATTCGCTAAAAAGCTTGCATTCCTCTCACTGGAAACAAGCTTTAGAAAGCAGAACATTAACAACGAATAACATTTTACTAATTGTGCCACTTTTACTGATAACTTATGTACTCTATTAACGTCACAGAGCATTCATTATTAGCTCTTTTTAAGAGAAATCACAAAGTCTACCTATCCTTCTCAAATAAAGATATGCAAATTACTCCCACCGCTCACCTTGTACAATGCAGGTAAAACAATGCGCTTGTTCTGAAGTGTAAGCTGTGCAAAGAAGCATAAAGAAGTCTATTTTTTCCCCACATGTGTATCTTCACACATGTAAGAAAAGAAATTACCACAGGGCACTTCTGTCCTGTTTCAGATGATCAATTCACTGTTCTGAAGCACTACATGTATTTTCATTTAGATTTCTTAGTTTTTCCTCCACAATATACACTGGTTTCCTTTTGATGCAGAATACCATGGCACACGCTACAAGGAAGGAGGGAAGAAAGCAATGCAGGCTTGAAAAACAACAGAGAATGAGGAAGGAATGGCTTTTGTTAACGCGACAGCTCTGAGCTGGATGCAGAGTGGGACTTGGTAGGCGTTGTGAAGGCAGCAGAGCTCTGGTCTTGCAGTGTGCTGCTGCAGCCCCTCACTGCAGATGGCCCTTTGATCTCCCAACCAGACAGCAAGCATGCTCGAACCCCATGTGCTGGTGAGAGGTGCTCTGTGTGCACTGCACAGCATGAACAGGCACGCGTGGGATTTGCTTTAAAAATGGATTCAGCCAAATCAGAATTCCCTTTTAAAAAGTCTCACATTGTTCAGAACTTCCCAGCTGAGAGACAGGAAATTTGTTTCAATCTCCCCAAATCTTGCGAGAACAAGAATTAAATTCTTAACAGCAATCTCTTCTCACAATGCTCCTTTCTTGCAGCCCACCTCCTGGTACCACCTGACTGTGGGACAGCTTCATCTTGAGGTTCTGGCATGTAAAAAGGACCAGAAGTTAGGCCCTGCCTGGCTTAGTCAGGGTGGGCAAACGTACTCTGCAGGAGTTCTCAGTGCTAAGAGCAGGTCATACAACCCCACTGCCGCCCTGTCAGCAACCAGCCAGACTTACAGTCCCAACAACCATCACCCAACACCGTGCCAAATTAAACCTGTTCTGCCCTGCCTTTCTTTTACACAGTCCAAGAAGATGGAGCAATATTTCTGCCTCTTACCACAAAACACCCCCAAATTTTTAAAGTACTATTGATAACCTTTACCCTAAATCCAAATTCTGACAGCCACGCTTTATGGTTACATCTGTATATAAAACAGCATGCAAAAGGAATGAGTGGCAGAGCTGCACCCTTACACATGCTCACATTATGCTAATCTGCAGACACTTAATCAGAAAGGCTAATACATTACAAACAATTAATGGCCAGAAGAATCGGGAGAGGTTTTGACCCTCTTTAACAAGGGCTTGAAACATAAAAATATTCTGATTATATATGAATCTCATACAAAATTGCAAATTATATGTCCACAATGCATAAAATACAGTCATTTTCAAGTCACATTTAGGTAAAAATGGAAACTGGACTTAGCTGCTGGAGCAGCTCTTCAATTGATCCAACAACTCATTGTGTCTTTAAATATGAATAAATGCAATTTAATCAGCCATTCCTATCGATTAATCCCAAGTATTTATTGAGGAAACATGCAACTGTAGGAGAAAAGAAGGTCATCCAGAACATAGGATCCCATGATAATCAGCAGGTTAACAGCAGGACGTGAAATCCTCACCCTAGCAGAGTGAATGCAAAACTCCTGTCAACATAAATGGGGCCACAATCCTCAGTCTAAAAGTCACGATGGACCAAGCCTTGTGACAATGGAGAATTCTGTCCCCGAGCAGAAATCGAGATAAGCAAAGGTAACAGATCCTGAAAGGGAAGTTCAGATGTCCCAGTCATAACTCGGTAATTACTACAGCTTGTCAACACTGAACTAGACTAGGCAAAGCAGCAAAATGTCACCTCCTCCCTAGGCTAGCTCAGAGGCACTGAGGAGCGCAGGGCCAAAGGTTCCCTCACTCCAACAGTGCCTCACCCTGCAGTGCTGCCAACCCCAGCCTGAGGGCAGCCAGAAGACAGCGCACCCACACCTGAGTGCTGCCAGGACACAGCTGTGGCTACAACATCTGCAGAGAGGTGTGCTACACTAACCAGGCTTCCCCAGACTCCCCTCTGGAGCCAGAGGAAAGGCAGTTTGCACTTTTGGAAGTCTGGCTAGGGCACTACAACTGTAACTAGCAGGAGAGCTTAGTGGTTGCCTTCAAAGATCAACAAACCACCTTTGATTCAATAGCATATTTGAATGTTTCGGATCCCTGTTTTTTGCTTCTAATAGTCCCTAGGTTTTTCAGTGGCAGCTCTCGTGACAAGAACAGAGAGGCCTGGATGAAAAGAAAAACTCAGATTCTGTACCATCTGTTACATGACTTCCAATCTGAGAGAACAGATGCTGGACTTCCCAATCAGCTTTTGGCTGATCTAGAAACATTTTGCTAATTAGGGCTATAACTATAGTTAAGACAAAACAAGTGTCAGAGAAAAAGTGAAAGACTGGCTCAAATTCCTCTCATACTACCTGGGCAAAGGAGATGTCCTTTTGGTAATTGTAATATGGCACAAAACAGCCTTTCTTAGAATGAACATACACCAAGAGGACATGAGAAAACTGAACATGCCCTCTAATTAGATTCTACAAAAAAAAAGAAGCGTGCACTGGATTCAACAGATTCACCTGAACTAGGCAGCAATTTTCTTATCCTACTGCACATCTGTTGTTTTATTTTACATATTATCCTACCGCATGTCTGCCCTCTCTCCCAGAGAGAAATCTGTGTGGCACTGAGTCATTCATAAGGCAATCACTGCTTAGAAACCTGACCACGTGCTGGGGTATCCACACATCTTGTGAAAGACAGCATACAGCAAAACCAAGGGCATTTCTACATGGTACTCTGCTACCCATTCTGTGTGTGTCAAACACCAAAACGTCACAAGTGCCAAAAACATTTCAATGGAAGTCTGTTTCAAATGTAATATGATAGCTACAATACCTATGGCATAAACAGGAAGACAGTTTTTCCTATATACACTGAAGATAGTTTACACTACCAATAGCACTAATGCTTCTCATTTACATATGAATGTATGGAAGCAGCTTAATTAAAAAAAAACTATGCCTGTGCAAAGGAAATGTAACTTTAATTTCAGTCTTTGTATCTAGAACAAGAGAATTTTCTCTAAATACTGCTTTAAAGCTTGTGTGAAAGAGCATGGCTATATTAAAAATGCATCATTATTTGTACATTCTTTCGTTTGTCCAATATCAATTCTTCTGTTTTAAAACAATTTGTACTTAATTTAACCTAAGTTATTTAAGCTTTTTATGCTTTCCAATAGATTACGCCAAAGCATATTTCAGTATGATTGATGAAGAGTTTTTGAAATAGTACTGTTGCAAAAATAAGAGCTGGTATAATACATTTTGCTATAACAGATTTTCAAGTAAACAATAAAACTTCCAACTTTCCGGGACTTGCTTCCCTCCTTAAATGATATTTAATAATCAGAACCCTTCTCACTCTTGCTAGCAGTCCAGCTTTTATTATTATCCCCATCCCCACAGCTGACAGAGGGATACTCTACATTTTAGGCACACAGACTTCCCTTAGGCCTACAGGATTCTTGGGTACTGGTACAACTCCTTGCACAGATACACCACTTCCTGGAAGGAAACAAATAACTTCACCATTTTGCTCATTTTTTGTACAAGTTCCATGGATACAGAAACCACTCAGCACTACACACATCTGCACAGTTTATAGATCTCCCAACTTTGCAAACTTTTCTGCACGGTTACAGAATTCTCTTTTGTACTTGAATTCATTTGAATAAGTCAGTATTTGTTGAATACATAAGCACTGGCAGCATAAGCCTCAAGAAAAATCCTACGGCTCTCTGAAAAATGATGCAGAACATTATTGAAGTTCAGCCCCTAAATGCCATGACATTGTAAAATAGGATGCACACACAGCTGGCCAAAAAGAAACAATGAACAGTCAAAATTCTGCACTGGTCTTCAGAATCCTAAGACCAAGGAAACATCATTTATATGCAAGTCATCTAACTTTCTATTTACGTACTTCATTCTTGTAAGATTAACTGAAAGCATGGTCTTAAATACACAATCTTCAGCTTAACTGATTCCCACATCCAGCATTAGTTACTGACCTCTTTCACACCTCCCTTCCCCAAAATGCAGTGATGCAGGCTGAAACAAGGAGCCTTGTTGGTTTTGTTTTGCTTGGGGCAGGGAAATAGACGGACTGCTTCCAGCAACTGGGAACAGGGAGCAAATTGCAGCACTGTTCAGAGGAAGGTAAAGAGGAAAATCCAGAAATTTCACAAGTAAACAAAATGCAGGTGCAACAGCAACATAAATTAAGACCACATTCACTTGACATAAAGCAGTACAGACAGACAGCAGAGCTTCCTAGGCACAGTTTACGTGTGAGTTCTATTCTGCTTGATGCACAAACTTATCCCAGCTGACACTTACAACAGATTTCCACCTCTCCACAAGTAATAAAGGAAAACCCATATGCAAAAATCAAGCCTCAGGTCTTAAAAATGCAAAGTAAAGAATGTGGTCCAAGTGTCACTAAGAAGATCAAAACCAGCCTATAATATCTGATTAAGAGTCACTGTATCTTCACTGTGCCTTTGCTTACATACTTACTGAAGACAATGTGAGCATGAGTTTGTCCACAAAAGGGAAGAACAGAAATGTAAAACAGAAGGCTGGAGAAAGGATAGAGTTTGCAGCATAGCAGCAGGACAACAGGGGAAAACAGAAATCTCACGCAGGGACATGGAAAGCAAAAGAAAGTACAAGATTGGTGATTAATACTAAAAAGGAAGTGCACGTTTTTACTACCAACCAACAAAAATGACAATACAATACCAATCAAGTAAACAATTGCTAAATTTCAGTTCGTATTCCCGTGCTTTATGTCACCATTAAGCTTTATATAACTATCTTATAGAGAAGACACGAACCACTGTTAATTGACTACATTAACTAAAATATTCTATATTTATGCAGAGGAAATTGTCTCCTTTACAGCATTTTGTTCTAGATTCAAATACATTTAGCTTATAAAACAGTTGTGTATGAACAGCTAAAAAACAGTTTTAGCCCTTAATAAAAAGATGAGTTACATAGTTACATGACACTTACTGCCACAGCATGTTTGTGACTGAGGTCACTGGGATGAGAGGCACTTGGGTGGAAGTCAGCAGGTGGGCCCAAAGCTGGATCACTGCTCCTTCGTACCAGAAGTGGCATGCCTACGAGACAAAATAAAGAGTTAATATTATTTCCAAACTCCTTTCACATATACACAAACACTGCAAAGATGTTCTTGTTGAACTACAAAAAAGCCAGTTGCTGGTATTTTTAATTGCAACTGTCACAACTGAATAAGCCATATTCCAAATTCAAATGCAATGCTCCTTATACTTTCAAGGCCATCATCCCTACCACTCTTCTTATTTCTGTCAGTTGATTTTCATAATCAAAGTAAGCGAGGACAATAGCAGACAATAGTTAATTCCTTCAGAAGTCCCATAAAGACAGAGTAACAGGGTATTAATCTGAAAGTCTAAGCACGGCATGAGGTAAAGGTTTTGTTTTTCACCTATGTGCAACTCTGAAGAAGTCAACTGCATGAAAGTCAGAAGCGACCATAATCAGAATATACAGTCCCTGTGCAACTTCAGCTCACACCATCAGCTGGGCCTGGGGCAAGCATTCAATGTTGCAGTGACATAGGCAGTAATAACTTGTTACTACTAGTACTAACTTGTTACGGGTTAGAATAGAACGAGCAAACTGTCTACAGATGAGCACCCTGACAACATATACCAAAAATATATTAAAAAATATATTATAAAACTATACATACGTGCCTTTAATTTGTTCATTGCTGTCCTCTTTAGACATGAAGAAGAGCTAATGGAAAACTAGCGCTTACCCCATTTATTATGTGATTACATAGACAACTATACAAAAGTTTATTTAGGAGATACACTTGACTGTCCTTTTTTTTTTTTCCCCAATAAACAACACCTTCTTTTTCCTTACTGCTTTCCTTTTGTCATGTTGTGCTTCTATATTATTCTACTCGTGCTACAGCATTTGTGCTGAGCATTGTAAGCTAAGCTGAACCATTGTAAGCTAAGACAGAAAAAGTATTTCTTTTCTCTGAATAATGAAATACAGGAAAGATGTTCCCTTCTGCATACCAAGCTGATCATACAAGGCATGCTATTTATAAGCATTACTGTGTCAGAGCAGCACTTTGTATCTTAAACTTTGGAACCTGGTTTACAAAAGTATTTCCTCCTCCCACTGCACTAGTAAGCCACAGACAATGAAGAGTCAAATGTGTCATGAACTAAAATTTTATTCTCCTAATGGCTTTAACTTTGATTTCCTCAGGGTGCATTTCCCTCTTTCACACTCTGTCCAGAGCTCCTTCTGTCACAGTACTGTAGAACCTCATCCCAGCCTTACTCACAATGCATTCTCTTTGACAAAGCTGAGGAGGAATTTTTCTGGTGACACTAAAAGCTCCATATTATTTTGTTTCAAGCCATGCAGAGCAATCAATTTCCCTTTTGCTAGTATCACCTTCAAGGATTACTCTCTATGCAGATTCATGGTTAACAGTATATTTTCCCTGAACTCTTATGTTTTGGAAATATTTTTTTTTTCAAACTGCAAATATGGTTGAATTGAGCATATGGTCGAAACCTCACTTAGATTTAAATTGGTTACATTAGAAAAAACAGAAGAGAAGTTCTGCCATTTGTGCACAATTAAAAAATGAAATCTTGCATCAACACAATAGCAAAAGAAACATCTCCATGCTGGATGTAATCCTATTTGCTTAGTTTGTTTTTTAAATTAAGTAAAAAGCCGTATAGAGACATTAGCACCTGCCCTGATTAGGAGCAGCTTCTGCCTCACTTTGCAGTGCTTGCACCCTCTGGTGAATCAAAACTCGTTTGGGGTTAGGAGGGGGCTGGCTAACAAGAAATAGCACATTTAGAAATACTGCACAAATGCAGAGAAATAACACGAGGCTTGGAGGTCAGTACTCCAGCGTGGTCACGGAGCCTTGAGCTGCAGCTCTCTCAATCACGCCGAGCTCTTCAAGGTTTCTCTCTAGGCTCTGAGTTCCAGCAGCAAATCTGACACCTAGATTTAGATAGTTAAACATCACCCAATGTGACCATGAATGCAAACACAACTACTCGGACCTTTCCTTCATTTTTTTTCTTTTGCGTTTAAGTCGCCTTGCTTGGGAAAGAACAATTCACCTCTAGCTGAAACCCTTCCACCTCTGTTATTTAGTTTGCAGGCTGCAGTCACTGGGCCAAATTCAGAAAACTGATGAAGATGACCAGAGTTTTTCACCCAAAAGTCACTGATATGGGCTGTGTTATCTAGAACACAGTCTTTCTGGTGCAAATATACTCAGTTAACTTTCAGGTAAGCTGCAAATTGAAGAACATGGGGAATATAAGCACTCATGGTTAACTGCATTTGTTGCAGCTTTCTTATATATTGTAAATTTTGTTTGCTTGCTTAGCCATGGAAGAGGGATGAACTATTTTTGAGAAGAACAAATGATACGCATGGATGGAATACTGTAAGTGGGTAGAAAGATTTACAGTACATCACCTAGACAGTTAAAGTCCTAATTTTAAATTCTGCTCCTGCATATAAAAATGTTTATTAGGATAGGAAAAAAGCTGTCCATCATGTGTGTATCAAACTGTCAGCTGCTAAAGGCCACACCAATGACAATCCCTCCTCTGCCTGCTACCATATCGCACTCACTAGGATAAACTACCTTCTCATGCCTGTATGTGTCAGAATTTTATTCTTTTTTAGAGTTTCCTCAGAGCACATCTCAACAAAATTTGAAGCCAACACTGAAGCAAAACTCTATGAAGAGTAAATTCATCCACATGCACCAGTGTGAAATTGTCCTTCAACTCAGACAACAATGTGCTGGAAGATCCCCAACAAGCTATCCACCGCTGTACAACAGCCATTAAAGCAGAGAGGCAGAAAGACTTTTAACTGGTCTTGTCACCAAACAAATTCAGGAACTGAAAACAAAATATTACAAGCAGAATAATCATTTATATTTAAATACAGGAAAGGTCATTAATACATAACCATTTTTCTTCTTTTTATCAGAGACATTTCACATTAGCAGGCATGCAGACAGCTCTGCCAGTCAGGGCTTTTTGAGAGCACAAGCAATCAGAGTGGGTAATCTGGTCACCCTGGATTTATTGTTTACTTCCACCTGAGGCACCACATAATGGTGCTGCCATGTACTTAAAGTGCAGCTGACAGTACCTCGTATATTCTACCATCTGATAGGATCACAACCCTCCATCCCTTTTTTTTTTTCCTTGAGTATCTACTGCTCCAACAATAGAGCTCCTATGTTTAAAACTAACCCAAATTGCTTGTAATAGCACATATCAATACAATTTCAGATCTACAGCTATCTGTTCTGTCTGAAGTGCACACTGCACTGTTAAATTCCCATGGATACAAGATTAAATTAATGAACTAGGATGATGTCACAGTGAGACAATTGACTTAAAATCTACAAACAGATGAAAATCAATTTCCAACCAGTTCTCTTTCATACACTATAGCCCAGTGTTCTAATAGCAGAACAAAGTATCTCCCCATTGCTCTAAACAAGGATATCTTAAAGAAACAAAATAATGAACTACAAGGAAAATCCAGGAGACTGTAAACCGATTTTTTTGGTGCTGTGTATCTCAGCAGAATGCTTTTCCATGGTTGTACACGATGGAAAACATCAAGTCAGAGTTTATTTACAAAATGATCATACTTCCCACAGCAGGCAGAGCAGGGGCTTTGCCCAGCCGGGATTCTCATAAAATACACAACCCTTCCACTGGCTGGGAAGGCTGATGAGGAACAGGGTGGGAGCAGCCTGCAGCACTCTCAGACCAGCACTCACTACCACAGCCTGGCTGCTGGCTCCTGCCCAGGGAAGGCCCTGTCCCTGCCACAGCTGCACCGTGCTGCCGGCTGAGGCTTAAGGCCTAGGCAGCTGCAAGCACCTCAGGTCTTTCAAGTACCACTGAAAAATATACAAATACATACATACATACATACAATTTCTGTTGCACTAGAATTTCTCTACATGTGATTTTTAACATAATATCTCTTCCAAATCGTATTCAATGTAAATGGAAACTAAACTTCAGATGCACCAGCAAGAATAGTTTCTTGTTACTCCTCCAACTTGCTGGACACAGCAAAAAGCATTCATCTTACTAAACAGAGTGTTGTATTTAAACAGCATATTATCTGCATTTAAATCAATCATCTTAGGTTAATCCATCCTACAAGATTTTAAAGCTAATAGATCTCAGACTCTCACACCTAATTTTTATTCACAGATTGAAAGGTGAAAATAAGCATTTCTTCTATTTCAATTCCCAGTCCATTTCTCAACTTCAAATGAAACACTTAATGAACTTCGCTAGCTGAATAAACTGACACAAAGAAAACATTCTCTGCACCTGCAGCAGCAGCTGCGCTGCCAAGGGCTGGTTTAGCACTTGGGCTACATCAGTTATGGGTGCTCAGGCAGTGACTCCTCCACATTTCAGCATCTCGGTCTTCCCTGAAAACTTCGGCACCTGAGCTATGCAGCCTGAATATGAGCTGGGTAGCATTTTATTGCTGTACTAGAGAAGTAAAAATACACCTCTTGACTGTTTCAATGGTGTTTTTAAAGAAATATATCAAACTAGATATTAATAAAGATTTTTGTAGTACTTAAATGCCGCCTAGATTTATTTATTCTTTATCTCACCTTAATTAAGAACCTTTTCTTTTTTAGACTTCCCTCAAAAATAATTCCTATTATGGTTATTTTCCATTCTGGTGACAGCAAACTACTTTTAGCCTCAAATTTCAAACTTCTGCCTGACAGTTATAACAAATTAAGATGAAACAGCGAAGTCTCCAGAACCAGAGCCTTCAGAAAGGCTTCAAGGAACTATAAGAAAAGTGTAGATAAGCCACACTGTGTTCAGGCCAGCACCCACCCAACCTGCTATCCAGCACCCACCAGTAGCAGATAATTGGCAAAGGAGCCTAGAAACAACCATATAGCAGCCAAGATTCTGGTTTACAGAAATTTGTGGTTCAAAGAACTTGACCAGAGCAGGATCCAGACCACCACCAAGTCTGAGATGAGTCATGTCTTGCAAATTCATCTAATTTCATTTTGCCTCATTGATTTTTTTGCTTGTAACACTGAATTACAGAATTTTGCTGAAGGCTTCACCGAAGAGGCAAATTGTGTCTGTTTTTGTTTTTCAATCTCTTAGAAAGTTAAAAAGTGACAAAGTTAACACAGATCATTTTTTTACACTTTAGTGGTAGAGCTAAAAATACGTGAGCCAAGATACCACACATCATGTGTGTTGTAAGCGGCCTCTAGAGATCATCTAGTCCAATCCCCTGCCAAAGCAGGTTCCTCATGGTATTCATCCTCACCTCAAAGCCAGTGAGGGTACATCATCTTGCTTCACCTAATGCCCATAATAAAGAGACTTCCATGCAATGAAATAGTGAGTTGTGACGAATGCAAAACACAAATCTGCAGCCGCTGTGTCTATGGGAAAATTGTGTAACATACTGGGAGGGAGGTGCAGCTTTTGCCAGCTATGTTCAGGAGAAGTAAATACACCACTCTCCTCTTCAGTTGGCTGGGATTTTACATTTCTGCTTTGAGAAACAATCAGATTCTGAAGCAGCACTTCAAAATAAGCTGCCAAAAAAATTAACTATCAACTGAGGCTCTTAAAAGGGTAAATAAAATACAAAGCAATGAGAAAGAACTACACGGCAATGGGCAAACTAGCTGAATCATTTAACTTTTACTTGTAGTTTTTTTTAATGATGATTTCCAAAAGATGTGCTCACCTGTATACTGAAACATGCATACATGGAAATAAACAGCAAACAAAACCATTAGTGAATGAACATTGCAAACTGTGTAAAAATGTATAAACTTGGTTTCTTAAATAAAAAAGGGTGATTGTCTACTTCAAGACCTTTATTTACACTGAATAATATCCAACTATCAATCAGCCAAGGTTAGTAGGTTCATTTTCGACCTGAAATACAGATTTTACTGTCTTGCCTCAAAGGCAATGCAGAACATAGTGCTGCAGTGATTTATAAGCACACATATACACCTTCACATTTTTTATACTACCTAGCACTATTTTACTGCTGGAGACTGCACTACAGCCATTCAGTACAGTGTTACAGTATATGCTTCCCAATCCTCTAGTTGCAAATATTTAGCTTACAGAAGTGGGTCGGTCTGATTTTAAAGTAATATTACCCTCGAAACTAGTTGTGTGTCACAATATATGAATAATCTCAAAAATAGCAACATCACAAGATCAGTAATATCAGAAAAAATTTAATTAAAAAGCTAACATTGAGTAAGCAGTATCAAAAATAGTTTTGTAATAGAATTTATTCCATCATTCTGAGCCCCACTCATTCAACACCATCCCCCCAAAACCATCCCTGAGGCAATAAAAGACTGGAAATGAACATTCCTGCTAGAGAGCTCCTTCAAGAAAGCGTGCAACTCGTGACAGAAAGTATTTTTCTCCTTACTTATCATATTTTCAGGGGAATAGCTCCTTACCCCAGAGAAACATATATTAGACCAAGGGCAAAGGGAGTAGAGACAATGGGAATAATAGACGAGAACCCATAATCACTGGGGAAAGCAGAGGGGTTTTCAGAAATAAGGAGGGACACAGTTAACATGCTACACACAAATTTATTACCACTACTGCTACTAAAGTCTTGAGAATGAGGAAAGAAAAGAAGGGCTGGCTTGTTTTCTAAACAGAGAACATACAGAAAGACATGGAATGTATTATTTTTTCTGCTGCCAGGTGGCCTAAAGGTGACTGGCACACAACTGTTTATTTTTACACAACAAAAGGAAGGGATTCCATCCAAAGGGATTTGGACAGGCATGAAAAGTAGACCCTGAAGACCTAATTGCACCCTTTTGCTACTTAAAGGAAATTTAACAGGGGGGAGATTGACTTCAGACATCAGGAACAGTTTTAAATTAAAAGAGAGGAGATTTAGGTTAGGTATAGAAGGAAATTCTTTATGGTGGTGAGGCCCTTGCACAGCTGCCCAAAGAAGCTGCAGATCCTTGGAAGCACTCAAGGCCAGGTTGGATGTGGTCCTAGACAGTCTGAGCTGGTGGGGGGCAGCCAGCTCACAGCAGAGGACTGGCACAAAGAGGGGCTTTAAGGTCCTTTTAACCCAAGACATTCTGTGATTCTATATATGGATACACACATGCATCCTTTTATAAAAAGCATTGCAGTATTGGTTTTGCTGCAACACAAAAGAAACCTGTTTTGCTACTGCAAAGCTCATTTCTATGAACCAAGGATAGCTAAGTAATATCCAGCTTAAGTCACGAGGTCAAAACACGCCATGCCTGCACTCTGACTGAAATGAAAAGTTATCTTCAAACCTTTAGCTTGCCTGGGAACAGAAACCATTTGTTTTAAGAATTCAACTAGACTTTAATTGATCATCACAATTCTTTAAAACCAGATTAAGCCAAATGCCACAGAGGAGAAAAATCCATCAAGTACAGAGCCATCCTCACATACACCTGCGACAAACTGCACAGAACAGTGCTTCATTTCACTGCTCTAAGAGCAGCTCTTGGGCACAGAAAAAAGAATAAAGTCCTATCTGCTTAATGAAATAAACAGTATTGCTTCAAACAACAGAAGCTTTTACAATGCATTTTTCATATAAACTTACCAATTTCAAGATGTTAATTTCTCCTGAATCATATAGCAGAGAATTACTCAATGTACTGACAAACATCGGTATGCTCTGCCAACAAACTGACACTGCAAGATTAAGATGAACAAGATAGCTTTTACATTAAAAAACCTTTCCAATTTGAAACAGCACGTATACTGTATACAAGCAATAGCAACATTTTGTCAAATGAATAGTTTCAGTTCATACCTGTTTTCATAACATTTAAAAAAGCATAACCATGCTTTTTTCTCTGTATTTAAAAGTGCACTGTCTGCATATCCACTGCATAGCATCTCAAGGTCCACTTGAAAGGGGACTAACCAAATACATGCCTTTTACAATGCCTTCAAGCCTACTTCAATACATCCACTTCAAACCAGGCAAGAGAGAGGAGGATCTCTTCCTAAGTTCCGAGTTTACCCATGAAGGGCAGACATCCCATGCCACAGAGAACTACTGGGCTCTAACAGACATCCCAGGGGAGAGCATCCTGAAGAAACTTCACTTTCCATCCCTTGTATTTCTAAGCTCAGACTCTACCGGTGGAAGCATCTGTTTGTGTCTGCTGCTACAAATGCAACTGAGAAACAGCTTTGACTGACTTAACAACCCAAATGGGAAGGATCAACATGCTTAATGCCAAGGACCCACAGAAAAGCAGCAAGTTTCTGTGCATTCAACAGTCATCTATTGAATAAAGCAACTGCTCTGCACCAGTCACAAAGGCATTTCCAACTCAAACTGACACGGCCATAAAATAGATCTTCCATAAATAAGTTACTGTGTCCTTTTCTCTTCAGTCATTACAGACAGGAAAAAAAACAAAACAAAACAACAAAAAAAAACTGACATCAAAAAAAGAAAAAGAAAAGAGAAAAGGTCTTTCCTAATCCAGTACCTACCACATAGAGAAAATCACTGTAAAATAACAAGGATCTGTTAGGTGCAAAAGGGCCAGCAGCTTGCTTGCAGGTGCACTGTGAATTTTAAGATGGCCGATAAGGGCCAACAGAACTACAAGTGCTTGAATCTCAGACTGTTCTGTTGATTCTGCTGTGATTGTGTGATTTAACCAAAAAGCCTTACTTATTATAAGGTGAAAATTCTACTACTGAAACCAATTCACATATACTGGCACATCACATGCTAGAAGAGTTACCGTGACAAAGCAGTGCTTTTAAAGGAAACAGAACATTCTGAAGCAATGCTATCTCATGACCTAGGGGAAGCTGGCAGATCAGGCTATTGGTTGCACAAAGCACTGTCTATGGACCAAAGGTCTGTGAAGAGGGATGATGTCACTGGATAATCACTTAGCGATAGCCTGCGGGCAGCTGCTCCAAAGGGCATGGATGCATCAGTTTCATGAGCAAGTAACTGGTGGTAACCATTCACTTGGAAAAGACTTATAAAAAGAACAAGAAAACATTTCTAGTCTGAAATTGGCAAATATCTAGAAAAAAAGATTTGAAAATACTTTGGGAAGATTGTATTACTTCACACTTGACACATTAGTTGCTACCAGGAAGTTGTGTTTTACCACTCTACATTGCTATCTCATTTTTTGTAATTCTAACATGCACATCCTCAGAACCCTCAAACTGTTATCTTAAGGATACCAGGCAGAACCATTTGCACATATGGCCACTATCTCTACTATATGTAACCCCAGCCATCCTGGGATCTCTAAAGATCTTATGTTTCTAGTCCCTACTTGCACAGTCTTTTCAACATCATCTCTGGTCAAATAGAACTGATAGGCTGCAATAGAATCCAAAAACACAGTGCCAACAGAAAATAATGCTAGTTGTTACTCTACCATCTACGTACATACAAGGCTCTCTGAATGTTTCATCATTCTAAATACTTGTTAGTTGATTGGTTATTGCATCAAAGGATATATTCACAATTTGCCAAAAATACATTCTGGTGCTATGAAGATAAATGATCAACAGCAATGATGTAGAAGACATTCATCTAAGTGGCATTTGACTGGAACAGCAAAATCTACCATCTGAGCACCATACATGAAATTTCTTAATTGTTTCTTCAATGACTTCAATATGCTATCTTAAATAAATATTATGGTATCTCAATTTACCCAACTCAAAATAGTTTTGCCTCATTACATGTGTTCAGTCAGAACAAAGGAGGTACAGGAACAACACAGACCAAATATAAAGCATCGCTAGGGATGACATCTAATCCCAGAGAAAACAAAGCTTTGTGGTAGCACTAGAGAAAGGACTAGTTGACAGGCATGGTCTGGATCCAATCAAACTGCTGAAATCTAGTCCTCAGGGCATGCAGACATTCAGAAGCAACCTTTGGGAGCCTTCATGCTAGGCTAGAAGTGCTTAGATTCAGCTAGCCAGATAACCATCTCTAGCAAAACTTTAAAATCAGTTCTTTCCCTGGGGCGTAGATTGCCCCAGACTTAAGTACATTCAGCATGGAGTAAAGTTATGTGGCTCCAAAGTACTCAGCATTCCAAGAAACAACAGAAAAAAACTGCAATAAATTTAAGACAGTGCTTGGGTTTACAGATATTTATGGTTAACTCGCAAATGTTTTTATTAATAGCATTGCAGTTGCTTCTGCATTTTTCTTAACCACCAAAACCCAGAATTTCACCTGTTCCAAAAGGACAGATACAACTACTTTAGAAGCAATCGAAGAGTCAAGTAACTTCCTGAACTATTTTAAGGATGTATGTGCCAAGTATTAAGAATTCAATTTGCTAACAAGTAAGAAATGGTTTTGCCCTAACATTTTAACTTACATGGAAACAACATAAGATAAGGTATCTTTAGTTTTCAAGTCAACTATAGGATTACCTTCATTTTTGCTTATTTTCAAAGTTCTAACTAAGACAAGAGAAAGGAAAGGTACTTAACTACATAATGGAAAAAACTATGATTTCACAGTCAGA
This sequence comes from Meleagris gallopavo, assembly GCF_905368555.1. Lineage (NCBI taxonomy): Eukaryota > Metazoa > Chordata > Aves > Galliformes > Phasianidae > Meleagris > Meleagris gallopavo. The sequence goes on from NC_139410.1 coordinate 12,426,558, forward strand.
ACAGTCGCCGAAAAAAATATCAACCACAAAAAATTCTAGAAGTAGCCAATAATAAAATATATATTTTCCCCTTCATCACAATTTCTATCTAGTCAGTAAAGGCTTTAGGACTAGATACAGCACGTAATTAACTGTATCAAACATACAATTTATTTTTAACAAGTTTCAAGGAAGTATCTTAAAGTGCCTTTTCTAAGATCTGTGTTGATTTTCTTTTTTATTTATTTATTTTTTTTTGAGAACAGCAGCAGTTAGTTTCACATCATTATTATTAGGTATTGTTTCTACATGAAACCATGGATCTGGTTTCATAGCATACTAAACATCAGGAAAAAAAACACAAAAACAAAGTTGTTCCACAATCTGTCAATTGATTTAACAACAAATTCCCTACATTTCATCTCTAAAGGCCATTTGCAAAAACATGCTCTGAAAGGCCAAGCACAAGACAGTTCTTCAAACAGCTCCACTACAGAAAGCAACAACATTTGCTCATGATGTGTATGTTTAATCATGTCCTTGTTCTAGAAGAAAAGCTTTTTAAAATTATTACTATTTCTGTTAGCAAGGGTGAGTCAATTCAATAATTAGGCAACCAGACTACTGCGGTTCATGCATCAGTGAGATTGATGTGACCAAATCCTCCTTTTATTTCTTCTTCATGTATTTCTCAATTTGCCTCCCACAAATACAGGAACATAATTTAAGGCCCAGGAAGTTACACAAGAAAGATAAAGACAAAAATTAAATGCAAAGAACTGTTAGCGATGGAAAGCCTGGAAGAGAAAACAGTTTCAGGCTCCAGACCATCTTTACAAGACTGACAGGTAGAAAATCTATTTTACCTTACAAGTTAAATGAAAATCTGGAAGAGAACCACTGAGACAAAAAACAAGCACCATTTTAATTTCAAATATAAATTAGTATAGCACTGAAAAATAAAGTCAAAACCTAATTGGCTCTGCTTACCGCATGCAGTATTTCATCTCCTCTAAACTCCATAGCACAAGGATTCCATAAATGCTATGAGAACTGAACCATCTGGTAGTTTAACAGTGATCTCAAGAGCACTACCTGTTCCACATAAAATTGCATGAGGCTGAAGTACTCCTCTCTTAAACACTCAATTTGTGCTCAGTTTCCTATACAATTTTTAATGACTTTCTTAAAATACAGTTCAGAGGTACAAGGAGAATGATATCTACTTTCAAAAACATGCTAAAGTGCACTTATATCATGTTATATAAAAATATTCAGTAAACATCATGGCATATCTGAGAAATTCCCATGTGTGTCATAAGAGATTTTTCAAAATTCATTAAGGTACAGAAGGAACCAGAATGACCAGTTAAAAATTTGAATCTATACAGTTTCATACAGTTTGGATTTCAATACTTCTACAACAGGCATAAAAATGAGCACAGACTTCCATCATAAGTTATATCGAGCAGCCTCATCCAATGAAGTTTATTATTATGTTTTACTGTAACTCTTGCTTTAAATCAGCCTTTTTCCTTAAAGTAGTATTACAATAAAGAGACAGCTGAATATTCGACTTCTGAAGTCAAAAGTAGACTCCTCTACAAGAGTAACAGAATTAGAGGTATTATTTCCAACTCGTGCCATCCACTGCAGTCCAGTCTTCTACTTCGCATTTCTACAAAACTTCCAACAGTACTTAAGAATACAGCACGAGCTCCACATTGAGCTCTACTGAAATGCAGAGACTGCCCAACTTCTCATTACAATTATCTTCACTAAATCATAAGGCAAACAACACGTTCATCCCAATCCCCCCCTTCAATAAAAAAAACCCTATGTATGTACATAAAATCAAACCACAGAAGAAATACTATATGTTGGTAAAAAACTAGAAATAAAAAAATTGAAAAGTAACCACACAAAATACACGTACCAAGTTTCAGGGCAGAAGGAGTCACTTCAATCTCACCCCCAATTGGTTGAAAGGCAGCCAGCTGAGCTGCCACCTCTGCCTCGAACAGGTCCGGGCTACTTCTGTCCGTCACATTCCCATTGGTGCCATCAGACTTACGGTGAGGTTCTTGCTCATCATAAACAGCAATCAGCTATGAAAACAAAAGATAAAACACCATTTGCATATTTTAAAGTGCTCCCAAACTTTTTTTTTTTTTTTTTTTAATAAGAAGTGATCAGTTACAAGAGTAGAAAACAATCTTTCTTGGGAAAGCTAGAAATAAGAATAAACATTCAGTAAAGCACATACGTTTGTGCTTAAATACATTCACTTCAATATGACTTCAGTACATGCTTCTGCATTCCTTGGTGATGGCGTGTAGTTCTCAGAGCTAGCATGCTATGAATAGGGAACGCCTCCTGTTGTTCCAAAATATTTACAGCTGAACATGCTTAAACACACAAACCAGCATTTAAATTTTATGGGTAGGAAGGCGATGTACTTCTTTAAAAGTTTAGCGCTGCTGACTGACACACTGGGGTGATGCAACACAGCCATGGAAGTTGTATGAAGCTAGCAGGTAAAGCTTTAGTTTATGAACACATAATAATTTTATTAAAAGGACAAGTTGTAGACACCACAGTGACAGAGTAGAATTCCCTTAATCCCTGAACTTGTACCTCTGTAAGAGCATAATGTAGAGACACATACACATGTATGCACTCATAGATCTATCTTCAACAATTTCTCCCTGTTCTCTCCTGCAAGCTTATCCCATCTACTTATCTACTTTGTTTCCCTTAGTTACCGGTTATCCACAACTTCAGGCCCACAAGAAAGCACGGACAGGCTGCAAATTCTGCTATCCAAACTCACATTAAAGTTGGTATGGAAACAACAACAAAGACCATGAAAATAATTTGTGCATCAGCTAGCCTGGCCTACAAGGAACTTGGTCCCTACTATGTACATCAGATACGGCTTCATCAATAAATGGCTTGTGTGTGGCCTGGTGTAGGTTGCTGATACAGTTCCAGGGGCTGGATAAAAAGAAAGAATAAATTCTTAATGAATCTAAAGAAACCAGACAACTGTCTGCTCCCAGCCAATGAGATACTCAGCACCCCAGAGCCCTCTCCAGGAGGGGAGATGGTAGCAGCAGTTCAGCTCAAGAACTTGTCCTGGCTGCTACCTTATATTCTCCTCCCACTCCCATGATAAACACTGCCTAAAACCACTAAGTCAGCTTGATCTTTAGACTTCCATCTCTTTCTTTTTCTTTTTTTTCTTTTTTTTTCTGAACTCCTTAAGATTAACAAAGTTCTATTTAGCAAATTCTGAGTAAGACCACATCACACAAACCTGATTAGGCAATGTCAAGGCATCTGCAGGAACAATTTAAAGAACTGATTTACTACACTGCCTCAACCCTTTGTGTTATTTTATGGTACGCAGATATGCTCTCTCCATAAAGATATTAGTAGATCAAATCTCCTCTGACACTTCCAAGACATGTGTCAAAAATTATATCCTGTGATAAGCAGTATACTGAAACAAAGAGACAAATATTTAAAGGACCTCATTTCCCTAAGGGAACAAATGAACGTATGAGAGGGAAAAGAAAGGAAAAATAAAAAGAAAACTCCTGAAGTGCTTCTAAGGAAGAAACTGACATTTTCAGGTCTTTCTCTCATTTATAATTTCATTGCTAGAAGTGTGTCAACTTGTATTTACGACTAGCACTTCAGAAGTGCAAAAACCCCTTAAATAATCAGGTAGAAAACTGGCTTTTTTTTTTTTTCCTCCCTTCTAATACGCAGTCTTTCTTTTCCACAACCACACAAATGGTTTTTAGATCACATACCCTGTTTTTTATTAATCCAAAACTTACGGGAAACCTTCATCTCAGTACCAAAACCTACACTCTCCAGACTTTATTACTGCACTTTAAAGGAAATTACTGAGGCATTTGCATTGCATTTACCACCAGACATCACTACTCCTTGCAACTACACACAGTCAAAAAGGCTGTTTTGGAGCTAGACACCAAGAGACTACAGAAACTGCTCCAGCTGAGTTCCAACAACAAAAAAATGTTTTTTTTCTGTTTGTTTTTAAAATCACTACCATGTTGTTGTGAAAGTTCTTGAATCATAACAACAACGTGTGCCCATCTCTAAGAGGGTTTTCCTTCTCACTCACTTTTGCCAGGCAAACTGCTTAAGGAAGTGACCATCATCACCAACGAGGAAATTTCAAGGCTGTGTAGATTCACTGCAATGAATGCACTGAAGGCAGTAGGATACAAAATCTACTTGAACATTTGCAAACTAGCTTACGGAGCTCAGATGGGAATAAAGTGCATCCCTCCATTGGATGAACCTGAGCCTCCCCATGGGTACACTGCCCAACATACTAAATGCTGTATTACACTGTGGCACATTACACTCGTTAGCCAAGGATGTTAAAGGTCAAAAGTAGGGACTGAATCAAAACACTTTGACAAGCTGAAGGGAAAAATCAGCAAGAACTGTTAAATGGAAATATGCAAGCACTATCTCAAACTTAAAAGACCCTGAAACACATAGTGGTGAAAAGAGATCCACAAAGTTAAGCCAGGAACACCAGCATCACTTAGAGACATTTTAATTACAGAGCGTGGAAAGGAGATACTGTAAGTAAAATATGAACTAGTAATAAAGATTTAATGTCTTTCCTCACCAACGAAATAAACCACCATTTGTTTTTAAAAATGGTTACTTAAGAGAGAACTACTCAAAAACTGCAGCTTAAAGAGAGCCTTACCAGTAGCAGTCCCAACAGAGTAAATATACTACTGATAAAAGTATTATAAATATCAGCTTGAGCCTGCCACAGGGAACGGAAACTATTGAAGCAACACGTATCAGCTATTCAAAAATAATTGCAGTAATTGATATGTTTCCAGTATAGAAAATCCATGAATAGGAACAGAATGCAAACGTCTCCTAATGAAAAGAACTTCAGGACACGTTAAGAAATCCATCCCAATCCTATCATAGCAATAACATTGTTGCAATAGTAGCTTGTTCTTTACCAGTTCAAAGTCCATTTCAAGACTTGAGTTCCATAGGGCAGCTGATTTTTTTATTTTTTTATTTTTTAACAGATTAAGATATAACTCCAAACATTTGTGAACTGCAGAAGTTGCACAAGTACTCCTTTGAGATTTGGTGCACTTACTGTACTCAAGTGTCTCAACTTTTTAAAGTTTATTTAAGGAACATATGAATATTTGCCGCCAAAGTTATCTATATATTTCTGTATCATGGAACCACAGGATATCCTACACCTTTCAGGGTCACAGAATCACAGAATCAATCTCAGGATGACTTGGGTTGGAAGGGATTTTAAAAATCATCTAGTTCCAACTCCCCTCCAGGGAAAACGACTGTCAATTCCAACCCCTGGCTTCACACAGCACCACCCAAAACCAAGCCTTGTACCTGAGAGCATTGTCCAAATACTTCTTGAACTCTGGCAGCTTAGGGCCATGTCCCTGGGGAGGCCGTGCCTGTTGCTAGACCACCCTCTGGTGCAGAATCTTCTCCTAATCTCCAACCTGAACACAACTCCTTCCTTCCTACTTACAGTGACATAGCCACAACATAAGAAGCAGTAACGAACAGTGCTATTTTAACAGCATTTTCATTAATAGTAAGTATGGCAAACTTATCACAAGGCAGCTTACCAAGGTCAAATGCTAGTTTTGAATCGTGTCCTGTGGTATAGGTATTTCAATATTTTATTGATATTCCAATTAGGAAACTTGCAGAAAAAGAGAAGAAAATTGAGTAAAAATCAAGTGGCTCTACTCCCAAACACAGAACAACACACACACATTCAATTAAGGATAACAGTGCTGTACAAAAAGGTGGCTTAATAGCCAAGAGGAAGACGACCTTACTGACTAATGGGTCCGAAGGCAAAGTAGCAGCTTCTTTAATGCCAAAGAATCACTGCCCACTGAGCAACAGAAGGCTCCCCATGAAATCCCCCAAGACAAGAGGCACTCCCAGCCCACTGTCCTGCTGCACCCTGCTCAGCACCACTGTGCTGTGAGACATCATGCACAGCAGCAAGCAGGGGAAGCACCTCCCAAGACACAGCTGCACCATCTTTGTTTCAGTGCTTGCAATTTAAGCTTCATTAAATATAAATTGTGGAGTTCCAGAATTTCGAAGAAAACCATCACCACCTCTGAACGAGTAGCACAACTTCACAGATCTTGCCTTATGGCATTTGGCTGTTAAACCAGTAATAACTGGCTTTCCTTTGCCCTATACACCATTTTAAATACAAGGTTTTGTAATTATCCCTCTTTTTGCATGATGCTTTTGACAATTAGATTACTCTTAATAAGACTAAAAAGTGTGTATTTTACAGCTTTCCTGGGCTGAATTAGAAAACAGACATAACTGTTTCCTTTTTGTACCAAAACACCATGCATGTACACAGCACTCCAAGAAGGAATAAAATAAGTTTGCTTGCAATTAAATTAATCAGCTTTCATTCACAGTTAAGATAAAATCCCTAAGAGAAGTTCCCAGGCACAGGCTAGCATCAGCACATCATTGATATGATTTTCACCAGCTGGAACGATACACTCAAAAGCACTAGGAAGAGCTAATGCTCAGCTTGTACAGAGTGTTTCATTTCAGTTGGATGGAAGGCTTTCTTCTTCATTTTCCCCATATCCAGAACATCTACTTTCTTTATGTTCTTCTCCCTCTATGGGCAATGAAAGCTTGTAAAATTCTGTTTGTTCGTGGTGTCTGTTTCCCTGACGCTTCATTACTTCAATTCTCATTTAAGAGAAAACCCTGTGTATGTGTGTTGGTGCATACATCTATACATACATACACGTACACACATACTTTTCTCAACTATCTATATTTCTGACAGCCTGTACTCCTGTGGGAGTGATTAAAGGGTACCTTTAAAAACAATTTTAGAAAATTCATTTTTTTTCCTTTTTTTTTTTTTTTCTTCCTTCCAATTAAAGACTTTCCACACAAAGCACTCACATCTTCACAAGAGCTGTTTTGGAAGGGTGGATTAACAGCTCAGCAACTGTTCCACTGAGCTTCTTGACATATGGAGAAAAGATGGCTTGAGCTACAGCAAAAACCAAGTTCTCCACAGCATCACATTACCTTGCTCTCTGACCCTTCAATGCGGGCTCTCTAAGATTTAAGCTTTTATTTACCCCCGCAAATGCACAACGGAGGTAGAAAGACACGAGGTGTTTCTGTATGCAACATCTTGATGACAGAATACAGCAAAGTTCAAAATAAAACTAGAAAAGATCAGAGGTGTTTGCACCTGCAAACAACCAGCCACACAGACAGATGGAGACAGACTGCAGCTGACAGCAGCTGAAAACAGCCTCCATATGGCCAACGCAGACATGAAGGGATATCCTTCCTTTTCTTCCCCTCCTCCGCCTCCTTTCTGCCTTCCTTTCAGGAAGGTTATATGTTTGGCCATGCTGGATCTCAGACAGCACCCTGCTGAGCTACCGACAGCAGCTTAACAACCACGGGTGCCGCAGGGAGCGCCTGGTGCTTCGTGCTTACATACAGCATGGGCTCAGTGCAACAGCAGGTCCAACAGGGGTGCTGCAGAACCTTCTCTACAGGCACACGTTACGCCTTCACCTCAACTCTGCAAAGGGACAAAACCACTTTTGATTGAGACAATAAAATACATTAAAGAGTGAATTATGAGCAAAAAAACTTCAGAAAGGTGCTGTGGAAACTTCCTCAGAGCTCCACAAACTCATTAATGTAAAATCAGATTTTATATATCACTTATGAAAAACTTCAGTTCAAATGGTTAAAAGATGAAAGTCCAGTAATAGTATGACATAGATAGAACTAAGGTAATTAGGGTACCTCAAAAATGGATGAAAGCGTTATTTAATTTTTCAATTTAAAACTTACCTGGAGCTCTACCGCCTTCCTTCAATGCTCTTTCAAGGCATTCTTCTGGCATGTACTGATAAGTATATGAAATGGCTTTCCTGTAAAATAGCTTGCCTTGGAATTACTCTAACTTAAAGGCTGTCAAAGAAAAATACCCATGTACACACCATATGGCAGCCTTCCTTCACACCTACATACGAAAACAAATTAAAGATACATCACATGAAAGCTATGGTGATTAGCCCATCTTGTTTACCTACATGCCAAAACTATATACACCAAAGTGTCTTCCCAAAGACCAGCCAACACTTTTCTTACTCTTACTGTTCAGATATCCTCCAGTATCAAAGCTTCTAGTCTGATTTGTTAATAGAAACTATGTTGAACACTCATCTTGCTACTGAATTTGGGATATGCTGCCCAATTTTAATGATTCCAAGTTTCCAGGTTTCTAACAGCTTCTTAACACCCTCTTGTAATTTCTCATTTACTTTTATTACTATTTATTGTTATTTTGGGAAGGTCCTAAACTACTCTGCAAAGGTTAAAAAGCCTCTTAAGATATCATGTTTGAGAAAATCCTTTTGTCCATGCTTCTCAAAGTCTAGCTGTTGTGGTTTTTTGTGTGATATCCTCACCTTCTGTTATTTCTCTGCAGCTGATTTCATGTTGGGATTTTTTTTTCCTTTTTTTTTTTTTTTTTTTTTTTGTTTGTTTGCTAAAGGTCACAGCAAAAAAATCTACCTCATTGATGAGACCCTACCCACTTTCTCCTTCCTGTCCAACTTGCTCCTTTGCAGCCCCACGTGATGGTACTTCAAACAATGCAGCTGATTGGGTACTTAACATTGATATTTGTGGCAAAGTTTGATGAGCCCTTCAAGCATGACCGAGATGTAATTTTTTAAGCCACTTAGTAGCTACTTGAGAGCTGTTATGGAGATCCATAGTAACAATACAGACATTCCTTGAGGGCTGACTCTGGGTAGCTTCCCTGGCAGATATAAATGCTAGTGCTAAAATGTCAAGGATTTATAATTATGATGGCGGATGCATAAAACACATAAAACAAGCCTTATTAGAGTTGATTGAAGTAAATATACCAAAGGACATTTCTCCTTTCTTCTGTAAAAGATTCATGTTCGGTGCTATTTGTAGCTTGTCATAGTCATTATGTTTTCATGTGAAATAGCTTCTGAGTTTTTCTAGATAACAAATGCCCTTTGTTTTCAGTCCTATATCAAAGGAAAAAACAAATGGAAGGAGGAGGGCAAAGAACAGGATTGATTAGGTCCTTCCTAATTACACTGAAACTGACTACTTTCACCTACAATGACTTTGCAGAGGACAAGCTAATTTTTGAGATTCCATTTAAAACTGAGCTGGTAGAAGATATCAGTGTAGAACCAATATCAAAGACTGTGTTACTTACATAGATGTACAATGCACTAAAGGTAACCCGCCTTTGAAAAGCTGAAACAGTGTCCTGACACCTGAAGCAAGACAATCTTGTCTGTAGGAATGGGAAATAACAATTGCTATATTGTGGCTACATGTTGATAAACGTTCACTTTTGTAACATAGTATCTTTCCTTAAAATACTACTTTGACTGGGATGAACTGAATTCCATACACAAACCTCCTGTGGACCACACCACAAAAAAAGGCAGTGCCATCACAAATCCAATCCTTGATAGAACTAGCAGCTTTGTTGAACAGAAAGCCCGAAGTAATGACTACTATTTGGAATCATGAGTGGACAACTAAGGCCACAGTGTAGAACGCCAAAGGAAGAGATTTTCTATTGTGACTCAAGGTGTTCCTAAAGCCTGCTCCTGTCTCAGCAGGCACCTGCTCTGCCAGAAGCATCCAGCAGACTTCTCCAGCCAACACCTCCCTGCCTTACACCCCCCTTCCAAATGCATTTGAAGTCATGGAAAAGCTGCTGGGTTGTAAAAATCCAGCCTGTTGGGCAGTCCTGATTTAAGGCACACAGGAAAGTGTAGTGGAATGAGCCTTCAACCAAAAGCAGGCACAAGCGAGGGAAGAAACAGCAGCTCTCAGACTTGAACTCCTCTCTGCTAGGGATTTGTAGCAAGGTTTCTGAGGAACCCAAAGTGGGAACAAACGAGCCTTAATCCAGCCACAAACGAACCACCAGCTACCATACACCACATGTGTGGTGGTAGCAGACAGTCACTCTCACCAGCATCCACTCTACCCATTCTTCTTCCTAGGAGTTTCATTCCCACTCCACCCACGCCCTGTGCACACTTTTCAGACCATTCACATATAAATCTTCGTGGACTGTTAACTCTCAACAAATACCTATTAACTGTCTTCACTCTGAAGCTAGCTGTGGTCTTAGGGACTGAACAGAGCAGAGGAGCTGCTTCCCTTGACTTGATGGCTACAGCCCTGCCCACCAGCCAAAGGCGCACTGAGCCTTCCCAGCCACAGCGGCACACTGCTGACTTTTCCACCTGGGCCAACAGGTGCTGGCCCCTCTGCAAACTGCAGATACAATTAGTGCCATTCAACACATCCAAGTAAATTCCGTAAAGCCAATTAGATTCAGGGTGTTGAATGAATAGAAGTTAAAAAGTCAGACCAACTTGGAAGCCACTCTTCCTCCATCTCCCACCGATTTGACAGTATGCATCATACAAAAACCAGTTTTTTGCTTCAGCCATAATTAGTCAGTGACAGCATATGAATTAGCTGACCATTTGTTTTTAAGTAGCTTTGATTTTTTCAGAGGACATTATGGGATGGGAGAATGGAACTTCAGGAGTGAAAAAAAGCACAAAATACTTGAATTGTGAAACCCATCAGAAAGTGCAAAACCATCTGCACAGCACAACACACAGCAACTTTCATTAGTACAGACAGGCTTGATAAATCTTGGGATGTTGCCACACGTCATACAGTTCTCACACTGTGTTTGTCTGTGCAGAAAAACATTTTAGTATTTACAACTGCCAAGAGTCCTATTCTTACTGATGTCTAGTTTAGTTAGACTGCATTATTTGTCCTGCCTCTGACAGTTTGTGTCTCAGGCTCCAGAAAGGCAAAAGCAAGCTTACAGAACTGGTTGTCACCTCAATGAGAAAAGGTCTGTCTGTAACAATAAACTCATGCTATCAGTCTCTACACTAGTTTGTTATTAATTCTGTCAATAAACAGCGTTCCCAGGAGGTTTCTAGTGCATTATAGTGGGGAAAAAAAAAAAAAAGGAAAAAAAAAAGAAGAAAAAAAACAAAACAAAACAAAAAAACCCCCACAACCTACTGCCTTTTGTGCAATGGCCTCATTTTCCTAAGTCAGAGCCCTACAAGCCTCAGCAGCAGCCATGTATTGCAGCTGATCTTGGCCTAAAGCAACTATATTCATACAGCAAGCTCATAAATGTTACGCCACTTATGTATAACATCTGAGAAAAGGGAGGGGGGGTGGAATGGAAGGGGAAGAGGATAATAGTTTGATGGGAACATCATGGAAATCCTTGGAATTCACTTAGCAGTTGACTAGATAACACACTTTGTGATACCATATTTATTAATAAATCCAATAAAGTCAATCATTATCACTCAGAACTCTGTTTTCTAATATCTATATTTTAAAAGGCAAACCAGTTTAAGAAGTTTACAACTGAAGAACATCACCACTATGAAGTGATGCTCTCTCAGAAGATCAATACACTGCAAAGTAGCAAAACATTCAGAAACTTTAAAACAAGTGTGGTGGTTCCAAACATTGCAGTTCCAGAAATACATGTTCTCAAACGAACCATTGGAACAGAAGGACTGGAAAAAAAATATTTTGATATTTGACAACTTAAAGCACCATTACTGTGAAAACAATGAAACTAAAAGTAAAATTTCTAAAGATAGTCACAGCTCTGGCAACAACAAAAAACCCTTCAGTGACAATTATTCATTTCGGCAATCAGTTCATAACAGACATCCTACTGCTGCTTTCCTCATTATACTCCGTAAAAGAATGATCTACATGTTATAAATTTCTGTCATTTTTTAGCCTAGAATTAGCTGCCCACAGCATAATTTCAGAGTTCAGTTTCTTAGTTTATTTGTAAACAAATTAAATGCTGACATCATGTTCAAGATACACAGCAAAAATTAACGTATTATTCTAAGATTTTCCAACTGAGAAACCAGCGAACAACTGTCAAGAAAACTTTATTTGCAAATTCAATAACAGCTGTGTATGTATACCTGTACGTTCTTTATCCCTCAGACAGAAATGTGCTTGCAAACAATAGCCTCAAAGACAGACCCCTTCTACCATCCACACATTGGTACTTGCTATTCAAGTATGAACACATCCTATTTGAATACAATACACAAGAAAAAAGAATCGCTATTTAAACATGTTATAGCATTAGAAATGCTCTTTTCCTTCCAGAGCAGTACAGGATCCGAAATATAAAACTAAAGCACTCTTTCCATAAATGATACTATAATTGCTCATTAAATGGATTTTGACATGTTCTTCATTTCCAGGGCTGAATTCAATGCCTTATGAAATACCTTTGAACATTTACTTGATGAAGAATTTTGTAAGTTTAACTGACTACAAGTCTGACCTCTGAACAATGCATAAGATTATCTTAGTTTCCTTAAGAAATACCATCTCCTGTAAAAAGCACCTAAAACTCAACTCTTCTGCTGTATTGAATATAGTGTACAGTACTACGCATGGTTTCTTACCTACATTAATTTAGCAAACTATTAGATAATTAAAGAAACACTAAATATACTTAACTAGGAAGTTGAATTCAATCAACAGATTTATATAATACTTCGATTAAATAACCAAATGTTGTTTAAACATGGTCTGAAGCTTTCTGTTTCAACATCTTCATGCTTAGGGCATGGTCGAATATTGATTGCAGCAGTCTGAATACTCTGCAAAACAGTGATATGTCTTGGGAATAAATGACTTCAAACTATTCAAACCATTACTCAGAAATTTCAAATGTGATTTTTGAGAGAGAGGCTTGCTCATTCATTCTCCACTCTTCATTACAAATGATAAAGGAAACTATTCATAAAGCAAAACATTTCTATAACAAAAAATTCAATGATAGATGAAGCTTCACTTTCAAAAATAAGCTAAACTACCCAATAAACAGGGCAATGAGAGAAGAGTAAAATCCCTTCAGCTAACAGAATATTCTCAGTTTCAGCCATCAAGAATTTATGAACACCCTGAATATCACGAGAAGTGATTAGAACTGGAGCCACAAAACCAGTTCAGTATTTCAGCCTTCTCTGAACAAACAAGCCTGTAAAGACCCTGTAAAAGGGAGTTTGTGTTTCCTAGCTTTACTGCTAGCTCTTGAGTGAACTCACAGCAGAATCATATTTGCTACTCACTACCACATTGCCTGCTTACCCTGATGTTATTTTAATGATTTGAAAAACAAACACTGAGGTTCGTAGAAAATGCTAATGGAATTGACCACTCAGTTCACTGTCTAATTTTATGGAAGAATTTTGAACACCGTTTCTCCTCCTCTAGAAAAAACAGAAGCATCCTATTAAGAGAAGAACATCCCCGTTCCTCTAAAGCAGTCCCTCTATGGGTAGCTGGGCTCCCAAACTCCGCAGCAAGCCCCATCTCTGTAATGACACATTGCTCTTCAAGGCTTACTGGGCTTTCCAAAACCCACAGGGGGAAAAAAAAAAAAAAAAAAAAAAAAAAAAGTCCTCAAAGAGAAGTTCCAGACAAGATAACACACACATTCATGCTGCCTTGAATCTTTATCCTTCAGTCAAATTATTTTCTTTTCAAGAGACCATGAGTGTTTTTTCACACTTAACTGCAAAGCAAGTCTCATGGGTTCCTACCCAGTGTAAGTTAAATAGATTTATATTAGTAATTCAACAGGCACACACATTGCAGAATCTAACACTGGAGTTCAGGAAGGTTTCCAGAATAACTTCACTTCTAATTTAAAGGTCTGGATGCCCAAGATACTAGAAAATACACACACACAGAGCAGCGATGAATGGGAGCCACAGCTAGCAAACCCCAGCGTGTTCACTCTCCATTTTGACACAAATTGAAATGAGAGAGGTTTAAGAGGCAAAATAATGCTCCTCCTTCCTTCCTTCTCTCCCATTTTATCTGCTGCCTGAAAGCTAAAGCAGGGTGCCCATGGTGCACACAGCCCCCAGGCTCCAGGGTGTTCAGGAGCTGGGTTCCACAGGGGTTCCCTGCACAGCGATCTGGGGCTTTGGAGCAGGGGAACAGAAAATAACAGAAATTTGTCTCTTTAGATACATTAAGAGGCAGAGTAGAATCTGTCAAATGCTTACTATACAAGATACTAAAACAGAAGAAAAACACTATTTTTCCCCACAGATTTGCATTTGAACTTAAAATTAACTCTAAGCATAACAAAAGTCAAACACAAGGATATTGCAGCATATCATGATGGGCCCCACAGCCCTAACAGCAATTCTGGCCAAGTTTATGGTTAAAATCTATTTTTTGTTGTCTTTGCCTATACACGCTGTTTACATTACCTGGGAAAATTACACAGTTTTTAATCAAAATGAAACATGCAGATCTGTGTTTTGCAGTCCTCAGCCTCTGGACCTTCAGGGCTTTTCCCCAACAAGGAAGTGGCAAGGATTCCACGCCACTTCTTAACCTCCACAAGGCTGCCCAAAGGTTGCACGTTCCTGTGAAAAACCTTAAAGGAAGCCCCAAGCTGTCAAATAGGGGAAAACCTCAAGCAAACCACGCAAAGCTAAAACTGCCTGAAAAGAGAATGCTGAGCTGCCGGCAGTCATCGCTGCTGCTCCTGGGCACAGAGCACATTCTCTAAGTTTATCTAAGCTACTCAATTCACCAGTAAGTTCATTCAAAGTGAAAAATCATCTGAGAACTGAAGAAAAGAAAGCTTGTGGGTCTTATTCTCTTTCAGCCCCCAAAGTACTGGACACAAGGGCTGAGCACCTTGAGCTTGGAGACCCCAGCCGACTCCTCCGGGCCTCATCTACACTATCAACTGCACAGAACATCATGCACCACCAATAAACTGCTCTGTCCACACAGCACATTTACATGAAAAACTCTAGATGAAGCTCTTTCCAATATACATCCAGAACATTTCCCATTTTTTTCTTAACTAAAGTTCATTTCACTTCTCTGCAGCTTTAATTGAACTCCAATTTCTAAAACTAGCTTGACAGAAGCCATGAAGAAATTAATATTCTACTAAATAAGAACTGTCACTCAGCATTTCCTAAGCTAAATGTAAAAATTAAGACTCTGAATAAATGTATGCTAAGTATCACTGCATAAATATGCATATAATGCATTTTCCTCCTCATAAAAAATGTTAAATTTAATGTAAAGATATTTAATTGCACATTAATGTTGTAGTTGTGATCAATCACAGAATATCTTTTTTTTTTTTTTTTTTAAGATCTAGAAATATATTTATTCAAATCCAATCACCTTAAATACATTTTTGTTTACAATCACTCAGACTTCTGTCTCTTCACTCTCTGGTTATGAAACGGGATCTCAGGAATAAATTGGTGAACCAGATTTCTTATCCAAAGGTGCATCATTGAGGGTCTTCCTACACAAAATCTCTTTACATGAGTTTTCTGTTGGTTTTTAAATGCCATTGAAATATTCCAATCCTATTAGAATGCAAATATAAGGGGGGTAGAGAGAGCATGCATAATACCATTAACATTCAGAGATTTCTTGGTCCCCATTATCAGATATTAATTCTCACCTTAACTGATGTTTGGGGAAAAATTGAATGAATCCATTAGCAACCACATTACAAGTGAACAAAAGAGGCAGCAACTGCTGATGTGATCAGGCACCCAGTCCCTGTTGACAGCCGTGGCACTCAGGAGCACCAAGCACAGCTCCAGCTTTCCCCTCGCACCAGGCAGGCAAGGCCCCTGGTGCTGCAGGATGCCCTGGGCAAAGCCCCCCCCAGTCACAGCATTTTTAGCAAGCTTCCAAAACCAGTTAGTTTCTAGAAGGTTGCCTTCAGCACCTTTTAAAGCCACGAGGTGATACTTTTTGGGGAAAAAGTGAGCATTAGTGTGGGTGAGGAGCCAGCTGCAGTGCGCCAGTGACACAAACAGCACTGCTCCATCCCAGCACAGCCCTGTCTCCTAGGTGGACAGGTGAAGAGTAAGCTATGGTAAGCTGACAAATTGTGAAATTTAAAGTGTGTTCTTCTACTTAAAGTATCCTAAAAAGAAATATGAACTAAGTGTGACCAGTTCTGATACTAAATAAAAATACAAAGCATTTGATTTTTATTATTTAAGAAGTAATGCAATAGAATACAGAATATAGAGTATTTGTCTATGTTATTAGTAGCCGTCAAAAAAATATATGCACTTTGTATTTCCACAATAAATAAATAAATAAATAAATAAATACCAACCACAAACCACACAGAACATCTACATTGCAACTCCTCATAAGTAAACCCCTCAAGTCCTGCAGCTCCAGTGGACAAACTGCTACAAAGAGCAGCAAGAAGTTGTAGCCCATTCTCTTCCAAAGGAGAAGGACCTTCCTGATGCAGCCTGCTTCCTGCACAAGTGAGCAGTCTACAGGAGTAGCAGTCAGATTTCATTCAGGATTTCAGGAGAACCTGTTTTCAAGAACACTGAGCTCTCAAGGAGCACACAGAACTGCACTGCTCTAAAAAGTAACACAAACCCTACCACGTACGTGTGAACACTTGCACTTCAATTATTTGCTGAAATGCTTTATTGAAAGCATATAATTGTGTCTACAGAATCCTCTGAGCATTACTGAACAGAGACCTCACGCTCTCCAAAAAGCACAACTCCAGCCAGGGACTCTTCATTCTTTTCTTTGGGAACAGAATTTCCATACCAGGAGATAGAAAATTCACAACTGACGATTCCAGCTGCAGCAGCTCTGACATCCATATACACCCTAAAATAAAGACACTCAGCTGTGAGGCTCATATGTAGAAGGTGGTGTTAGAAAAAAAACATCATCAATATCTGTGCGGCTGACAAGCATAACAGTTGAATTTTTTCATGAAATAAGTTTCTCAAAATTCATCAGTTTTCTGACAGATCAACACTACACCCTCTCCCAAACCTCCCACTTAAATGCACTTTTACAAAGAGGGAATAAACTTCAACAGTCTTTATAAAGCAGTTAGGTCTTTCGCAACCCATCATCACTGTTTCTATGAAGTAGCAGAAAAGTAGTCACTAGTACTTCAGTAGTCAAAAACATGTAGAAATCAAAAGAAAATGCATAATTCAGTAGGTAAATACTAATAAAAATGCATGATCAAATTCTTTGATATGTGCTACAGGGACTTAAGTTTCAATGGCCTCAAATCCTCTAGAAATATTCACTTTTCTTTGTTGTGTGAGAGGGATTTCAAGACATAAAGAGGGCACTAACAGGTCACTGGGGAAAAAATGAGTTTCAGTTCAGTTTAGGCAAAACTGCTCACCAACCTCTGTAGGAGCTAACAGATGAACAAACACCTACAGCGTGCTCCAACAACAGGGACTGGTGAACTGGCAGAAATGTTCAGGAATCACTGAACAGCTGCTCTGAAAGCTGCACGTAGAGAAAAAAGTTTAACAAATTCAAAAACCAGAATTAACTGAAAGGACCATCACATGAGAAGCAGGCATATGCAAAATGTGTCCTGCAATTTTAAGGAATACGGGACTTGCATTTAAAAATGAGGGGGGAAAAAAAAATAGAAATACCTTCTTGTATTTTGATCACAGAAGAATTCAATTATAAATGATACCATTCTAATGAACCAGTACCGATTACTATTTTTTTTTTAATTAAAAGGTATGCAAAACCAACAAATAAAATGCATCAGAGACGAGTAAAGATCAGCAGTTCAGCTTCAATGTTATCTACTGCACATCTGCCACACTGCATTATCTTACTACCCGAGCATCATTTTGCATTTCAATGTAGTAGCTCTATCAGATTAATGCCCAAGACATTTCAGCTGTGTTTCAAGTAAATAAGTGGACATACAGGAATATTATGCACGGCCTGTATCATTGACACTAAGCAAAGAAAATGTGATTAGCACCAAATTGCATCTGACAGAGGAATCAGAAAGCTGTCAAACACAATGACATGGATTCAGTATTTAGAAGGTAAAAGGAGGAATAAAGAAGCTGGCCAGTCTGGCATGGAGACAGCAATAAAACACAACAGCTATGATAAATTAATTCATTTACTTATGAAAAATTAGAGGCTTCCACACATGGCTCTCATTTATAATCTTGTCAATCTGGCAGAGTAAATAAAAAGCCTATACAATGCACACAGTGGGAGGGAAGAAAGGAACAAAAGAGGCGAAAAAGCAAAAACAGATTTTTGCATTTAATCTCACAGAATCATTTCTTACATTGAATCACACCGGACTGAGCCTTTGATAGCAGTGACTAATACACAGACCCATTAGAGCAGCGGTTACTATATGTACTAAGGGTGCACAGTGGTAAAACAACAAGGCTGAGATCACTCAGAAGCCATACAAAGCAAAACAAAACTTTCCTGTGCAAGAGATACTATTACTACGCTTATCAAAAGGATGCCAGAAAGAACTACAACAGGCAAAAGGTAGAAGTAAATTCCAGGGACCGATCCCTTGAAGCAGCATGCCCATTCAGGCCAAAAATAACAAACATCCCAGTACCCGTGTCCAAGCAGAGCTGCACAGAGCACCACCACAAGTGCACACCGGCAGGGATCACTGGCAGCATCGGCACAGAGCAATGTCAGGCCCACCCTGCTTTCTGCCGTTGTGCTTTGACCCCACCTTCCTCCTGAAGACAACCTTCCTGCACTCCTCTGCTGTCAGCTCCCAGCACCCAGAGGGCACAAGTGATGCTGGGACAGCCGCACCTCAGGCTGCTGAAGGACATCTGGGAAACAACCACTCAACCTTTAATCGGTCAAATTCAGTCACAACCTCAAATGAATTTTTAATTCCTTCATATCTGATTTTACAGTGCTTTGAGAGAGGCAATTTAAAAGGCAGCAGAGTATGCATCAGTGGCAATATAACCACTACTTTTTAAAAAATTGTTTAATCACCTCTACATCAAACATCTTAAAAATTAATTCCAGATTTTCATTTAATTTCAAGCCTTCAGTAATACAAAATTTGCATATATAGAAGTCTACATGGCCTACATTAACTCCTCAGAGTATAACTAGAGCAAGGAGAAAAAAAAAAATGGAATTGCACAGCATGAAGTTGCAGGAAATACTTAGTGCACAGTGAAATTCTATACAAGATAGCTCCTGGTAAGGACAAGCTGCTTCCCACCACTTAGCTGCCCTTTTAAAGCACATCCTAAGTATAGTCTTCAGCATGAATACCTTATTATTTTGCAACCACTTGCTCTGATGTGGAAATGCTGTATTACAGCATCACAAAAGCCTGCCTTTTGATTAAACCTGCTGCAGTGTACCCTGGAGCAGGGTACTTGCACTTCTGCTGCTTTTATGGTATGCAACCAAAGAAAATAAAGCAAAACATCTAACCAAAAAGGTGTGTTTAAAAATATCTTTTTCTTAAAATACCTACAGCTACATTTGCAAAAGGGTGCAAAGCAGATTACCACAGTTCAGCTGTCACTGAGAATTTCACAGCTGGCCAGGATACAAGGCATGACCAGTTTTTCAATGACTGTTTGAACATCAGCTGCTCAATTAAAACAATTTTTGTAAAACATTTTCCTTATCTTTTCATCTTCACTACTGCAAGAAAGTTGCCCACAGTGCTGAGACAAGGAGTAGATCATAGACAATATGGTAATGTGGCAACAAGCACTTGTGAGCAGATAAGGCCTGAATTTACTTCCTTTCTCCTTCCATCCTTTCATCTTCTGTCTCACTCTTTCAGCACTTGCCTGGTGTGTTTCCCTTGTTCAGGAACTGCCATGAGCTCTTTATCTTCTACTCAAATTTCAGGAGGTGCTTGCACATACAGCTGAGCTGCACACAATATGAATTGCACTCCACGTGCTTATGCTTACATTTCATTCCTAATCCTCACACCCAAGGAACTGTAACAAGTATTTAAATATTTCAGAATACCAATATCTGAAGACTTCATAAACGCAGAGATCCCTACACAAGACTTAATACAATCACAGAATGGCTTCGGCTGGGAGTGACCTCAAAGATCATCCAGTTCCAATCCTCCTGCATCGCAGCATTGCCAATCACTAGATCAGGCTGCACAGGAACCCATTCAGCCTGGCCTTGAACACTTTCAGGGAAGGATGCACCCACAGCTTCTCTGGGCACAGAATGGGGGCCAGGACAAGTCTAATGTGGGAAACTCTCAATCTTTGCATTAAACATGGCAAAAATTGCCAGAGATTGCAGCTTTTTGTAATTGCCACCGCCTCCCAGCAAACAGCTCACTGTGGTTCCACACAAGAACAGCAGGGCTCCTTCACAGACATCACACACCCCACTCCTGCCATCCAGCCAGCAGCCATTGCTCCACAGGCCAGGAAGCACCTCTGGAGAATAGGGCTCAGGAGTAGGGTCGCCTGTCAGTGCAGCCACCATGGCCTTATGGAACCCAGCCAGCACAGCAGCTCACTGCATAGGCCAGAGCTGTGACATCTGAAGCCTACTGAGGGCTGGCCAGTGGCAACACTAGGACCACCCCTAATAGATTCAGTGTTATCCCAGAGAAAACGCAGCAATAAACTCTCCCTTCATCCACCTCAAGAATTACTGCTGCTTCATTCTCTTCTTCCAGAGTACCAAAGATGAGTCACAATGACAGCTCTCAGAAAAGAAAAAAACCTGAACAAACAGTATTGCTAGCCACATGGAAAGCCAAAAAGGAGCCAGCAGCAATGGCTTCCCTCTCCTCAGACTCAGCCCTCCTGAGCTCTAACAAAGACCTGCTTCTGGGCTCCTCACAGAACTGCTGCATGACTGCCTCCCTCCCACACATAAAATTTCATCTCACAGTTCTTCACACACTTTCACATCCAAGGTCAAATCAAAACTGCGGGTAAAAAAAAACAAAAGCAAAAACCTTCTCCAAAATTCATCCTGGCCCTGTTCTGCTCCTGGGTGAAGCTCAATCCAGCCCAGAACAGACCCTTAGCCACTAAGCACCTCAAGCCACAGTGCCATGGAACAGATATCACTGATGAGGAAGAGGGAAACATGCGAGGAGACAGCACGTACCTGAAGCCATCCCTCAGCATCATCACCGGTGACTGGGTAGAAGACAAAAAGAAGCAAACCTTCCTCCCTGCAGGCAAGTTTGAAGGCTAACAGAGGTCTGCTTAAAGGAGGACATAAAGACAGCACGTGGAATCGGTGGGATATGAACACCAACACAATTGCACGTAAATTGCAGAACTCTTTTTTTGCGTGCAGTAACAGCTGAATTTCAAAGCAACAAACAGATCATTCAAGAAAATCTTTTCAAAAGGGACACTGTAAGGTATTAGCTTGTGTCTCCTGGGAGCCTTTGCAAAGGGTCAGGTCTACATAACAGTGCTGTGGCTGCAGCCCAGGGAATGGGCTCAGAGAACAGTCTTTCCCATTCTCCCCAATTTCTTCATTCCTTATGGCATTATGGTATCAAGAGTGATCTGCATGGATTAATCACTATGACTTCAATATCTTCCAAAAAAAAGTGAAGAGAAAGAAAAGCTCTGGAAAACAAATCCAAAACTTCCAGCAAAATGAGTTTTTTAGAACTTATTTTCTTAAAGAAAGGAAACTTGACAGTCCTTTAAAGAAATGCACTAATGCAAAAGTAATGATAAAAGAAATTGATTACTCTGTCTAGATTGCAAGCATTTCATATCAAATAGGCTATTAGCAAAACAACAAATGCCATGTTTTTTATTGAAAGCACATGTATACAGATCAACAGATTAAATGCCAGCCTAAATAAATGGTTAAACGCGAAATATTAGCTGACAAAAAGACAAGGAAATTCTAAGTTAAATCTTTCTCTCCACTTTACACATTACATCTAAACTTCAAACAGAAAGCAATGTTGCAACCACTCTCCACTACAGCAGGCATGCAGAATAAGCCAGGCAAACCAGGGCTGTAAGCAGTGTCTCAGCAACACCTTTCAATTTCTCTATTTGTCAGCCTGCATTAGAACAACAGCACAACTTTTCTATTAATTGACTACATTTGTGCTTTCAGCTCTCCCTGTACCATGGGACAGCACCTTCCCCAAGTTTCTTTGAATGTAGAGAAAAAGTCCATCTCCTGAGAAGCAATTAAGACTGAAAATAATAGTGTTCCACAGAGGGCAAAGGAAGTAGCATCAGATAAATATAAAAAACAAACAAAAACTTTTATAATTAGATTTAAGTACTTCAAAACAATTAGACACATGCTACATTTTTCAGAAAGTAAGCTGTGTTCTATAGAGCGAAACATTCTTAACCATTTTATTACCTACTTGGAGTAATTGAGCAGATACAGCTGATACATGTGCATCGATTTTTCTATGGGTAATCATCTGACATGTAAGCTGCAACTAACAACTCCACTTCATGAACCTAGAATACAGAAATACCTCCCAAATGTATTCCGATACTAAAAATCCTTTAAAATGGACAACTGTAGTGCAGGTTATCCTTATGTCATAAAACATTTTGAAGTTAGTTCATGCAGCACCCAAAGCTCAGATATCTAGAACACTTACCTAAAAACAAACAAACAAACAAAAACTACTCCAACTACTCTCCACAAGAAATACCAGTACTATTCAGAAAAGCATCCCCCAAAAATCAAATCATCCTACCCAACAGGCATCAGATGCAGATGAAATTCACACTGGCATTTAGATCAATGATAAGCAGTATGCCAGAAACAAAATCTATTAGAAAACACTGCTAGCACAACAGAATGGTCTTGTCTGCCATGGGCTCCTGGTAGAGCAGTCCTGTAACAAGTCTTGCATCTACTTCAAGAGAGGAACAAGGAAGAGACAGATTGATACAGGAATGAGATGCCATAAAGGATGCAGAGCCCATTTTTCCATTCTTTAAATAGTCACAGGTTTTCCTCAGTGTTTCTGCAATATGTCAGGTGTCAGCACCTTAACAGATTTTTTTTTCCCCCCTCCAGATATTAGCTTTCTACTTTACTTGCTAGCACCCAGTTCCATAACAGAATACTTGATATTATCTACCTTATCTCAGGAGTCAAGATGCCAACACAAACAGTTTATGAACACCTCCTAGCTTGCCAACGTAACTGAGGATCGGTGCTCCTGAGAGGAGGGTGGGGAGCTGCATACATATAGGACAAACAGGTTTTCATGCTGTTGCTACACTCCCTGCAATGAGTTAAGAATTCTTGTAAAATTGATCTTGATCTAAAGGATAATACTGATTGTTTATGGAAAACCAAATCATTATTGTAGAAATCCCTGAAGTTACGTAAACATTCTTTGAACAGTTGTATTATTTATAAAGGAAAAAATACCAGCCAAAGTATCACTTATTTTCAGCTTTAGACTCCAACACTCAGACCACACCTGAGATGCACTTGAGAAACTACAGAAAACATCTGAAATGTATTAAACAGTGAAATAAAAACCCACGTATGCGAATTCTGCCCTAACAGTCTTCTTTCAGTTAACCACCTCTAAAAAACACACTGAGCGGACTGTAATGTAGATTAATCACTTCAGCATTAAGGAAGTATTGCTTCTACATTCAGAAGAAGCCCGATTCCACTGCATAGTCAATTCAACATTCTCCAAATCTGTACTACTTACATAAAGCTACACATTTCTCTTTCGTCAGAGGTTACTGATATCAAAAGTTTCAAGAAACAGTATTTTTAGAATTCACTGGAGATCTTAGGAAGAGGTGGACTAAAGTTAAAAAAAAAAAAAATCAGTTCTAAGAAAAATTTCTGAAAAGATCCTAGTATTTTATCTTGCCTAGTGTTGAAACTTTAAAAAATAAAACGTCAAAATAACAAACACCCAGTTTGTGGCAGCATTGATTTCTCCGTCCATTACTATTAATAACAGTGAGGCATCCCTCAGTGCTTCATGAGGCTGGTGGAAAATCATGACAGAAAATACATCTCCCACAATGGAATCCACGTCCCTTAGGTCCCACTGAACATGGAGACCAGGAGGAGAGGCCATGGCTCTGCTCGTGTCCCTGCAGCCCAGTGCACACTGCCAGCTGCCCTCCCAGCAAACAGCCCAGCAAGAAGTAGCACACGCCATCAGGTTTTTTGACTTTGGTTTTAACAGCTTTAATCAACTCCAGCCACCACATCAGCTCCTTCAGCACACACGGTCTCAGCAGCTCTAACCCCTGACAGAACATTGTGGCCCTACCTCACATCCCAACAGGCACACCAGAATCAGCTGCAGCGAGAAGGGAGCTGGCTGCTCGAGAGCTGATTTATACCAGCACTGAACCACAGACGTTCCAGCCTGCTCAGATCTTTATTTTAGCATACAAATGAGGCCAAGTGGAATTATTTAGAAGTAAAAATGCAAAGGAAATGTTGGTTTAGAAGCAACTCAGACAACAAAAATCTCTGAGATCTATGGCAAGCCAGAGGAACCCTCAGCATGGAGTACGTCACTGGCTCTCTGAACAGGATAGAAACTGCTCTGGAACAAAAACTGACCATACCAACCCAAGAAAAAAAAAAAAAAAAAAAAATCAGACAAACAAAATACAGGTATCTAACGGCCAATCACCAAAACTATATTTTATTAAAATTACTACTGTTCAGCAAATAAAAATATATCAAGTATTTTAGCTTAAATTAAACTCTTAAAGTGAAGCAACATTTGTGATAGAAGATGCTCTACAATCATCTAAAAAAAAAGTACAAATCTGGGTGGGACAACTGTGAGTTAATGGAGAAATTGAATTTTCACTATTCAAAAGGGGACACAAACATTCTGCTACGACATCTGTTCTTAGGTTCTACTACAGCAGAATACCAGAAAACCACCAGAATTTTAGCTGTCAAAACAAATCCTCAAATTAAAGAAAGGAGGAAGAAGTACGTGCTGAACAATTGCACACTTCCAGCAGCACCAGTCTAGCATTTATCCAGGAAAAAAAAAAAAGTACGTAAGAAGCACGAGTGCAGCCCTAACACTCAGCCAAATGCTGGAATCATTCCTAAGTTGGAAATGCTCTCAGATGTACACCCAATTTTAAAACAGTTTTCTGAGATCTATTAGAAAACCTGAAGTCAGACTCACCAGTCGCTTACTAACCCTTCTGTGGTATCTAAATACAAGGCCAGCGTAACCTCAGGAGCAAAAAGCCCACCAGCCCCGACGTGTTGGGAAGTCGGGTGCTTCCAAGGTGTCCCACATAGCTCAAGACATGGAGTGCACTGCTCCGCTGCTCCGTCTTCTAACTCAGAAACAGAAGGGCAATGCTAATGCTTTTCAAGTTCCACGAGGGATCCAAAACCCAAAAATAAGTATTTATCATGAGCCGTCTGAGAACACCAACAGCAGAAGCAATAAGATTATCATGTATATTGACTTGCAATTCTGCCTGGCATGGGAGTCCTACAGCAAACTGGAGCTTGGCAATGCCAAGCAAAACTTCTCCAGAGATAAGCAATAGGAAGTCTAGGTACACAGAGCAGCACTCCTTTCTGGAGAGCAAGTAAGATTCCTCTGTATCATGTCTTTAATTATTCATAAATTTGATACAGGTATTTAAGTCAGAGCCATGCCATTTTATTAAATGGCTGTGAAACACACATTGACCATGCGAACAAATCACTGACAGAATGCACAAACCATGCAAAAGTCAACCGAGCCATGAAGAGGAGCCTGCCTGAAGGAGCACAGCCAGGAGACATGCTGCTGCAGGATGGGCCTCTTAAAAATGATGATAGTCGTGTTTTGGGGGTAGTTTTGTTGGCTTCCCTCCCCGCCTCCCTCTCAAATAAAAAACAAAAATATTTACCTCAAAAATACTCAAGATTTGTTAAACTTAAAAAACTGCTTGAGCAACGTAGCTTTTATTTCTCTAAGCTCATGAGCCACATGTAATTATATTCTGAATGAAAAAAAAAAAAAAAAAAAATCAATCTTTAGTTTTCCAGCAATCCTCAGTGTCATTTCTACTTTCTCTATTGCTACCACCACTTCATATGCAATGTTTTGGAAAGTGCAAGTGCTATGGCATTGATTCTTGAGGAGAGAGTTTTAAAAAATTTCTTCTTTTTAACAATAATACCTTCCTGAACAATCCATCATCAAGTTTTAACCCATAGCTCTAAGAGGAGAAAACTAGAAAATGGCACTTAAGAAAAATGCGTCAGCATCATAAAGGAATTACAACACATGCTGTTTAGCTAGAATGGAGATAAACACCCCAACCACCTTCAAATATCTGGCATTACAAAACCCAGCATTCTCTCATTCTCACCTCTAAAGATGGTTCTTAAAGAACAACTTGAAAAGAATCCCCATTACAGCTTTATAGAAGCTTTTCAAATGAAACCAGTGGTGTTCACACCATGTGAGTTAACCTGTTGGCCACCAAACCCAAAGTCCTGCCACTGTACCTACCAGAAAGTTCCCAAAGCTGGAGATTTCACTGCCAACAAGCAACAACAGTGGGTGCATGGCCTGTATGCCAGCCTGAAACCAGCACAGGAAAAAAAAAAAAAAAAAAAAAAAAAAAAAACAAAACAAAAAAAAACACAGCCTAGATTTTCAACACCTCCTTTGAACCTTTCTTTTGAAACACTGCAAGTATTTCAAAATAGAAGTTGCTACAAATATAACCAAAGTAAGGACTGGATAGTGCAAGTATGAGGACTGGATAGTGCAAGTATGAGGACTGGATAGTGCAAGTATGAGGACTGGATAGTGCAAGTATGAGGACTGGATAGTGCAAGTATGAGGACTGGATAGTGCAAGTATGAGGACTGGATAGTGCAAGTATGAGGACTGGATAGTGCAAGTATGAGGACTGGATAGTGCAAGTATGAGGACTGGATAGTGCAAGTATGAGGACTGGATAGTGCAAGTATGAGGACTGGATAGTGCAAGTATGAGGACTGGATAGTGCAAGTATGAGGACTGGATAGTGCAAGTATGAGGACTGGATAGTGCAAGTATGAGGACTGGATAGTGCAAGTATGAGGACTGGATAGTGCAAGTATGAGGACTGGATAGTGCAAGTATGAGGACTGGATAGTGCAAGTATGAGGACTGGATAGTGCAAGTATGAGGACTGGATAGTGCAAGTATGAGGACTGGATAGTGAAATATGAATGTTTTTTAGGGAAAACAAAATACCAAAATAACAGAATTACAGCTGGCACTGATAAACACAGCACTGAGTTGCATCAGCGCCAGTAACTCCATGCAGGCACACATCCCATCAGGCCATCTCAATACATATTATTTCTTCTTGAGGCTAAAGAAAGAAAATAGTCACTGAAGGAAGAGACTTTTCAATAATGGTGTTCGTCTTATAAAGCAACTGTTTGAGTTTCATATGAATGAATTAAATTCCTTGGCGCACATACACATTGTTTTATACTTCTGCTATGGAACTGAAAATCCAATACTGACATGTTGTTAATCCCCAGCAATACCTATAATCAGCAGTTACTGCTGCATGTGTTAACAGGTGCAAGCCAGTGCATATTTTTCCATATTTTATGAAATATATTCGATGGTATTAAGGAAGGTAGGTAAGTCAAACCCTTCTCCTCCCTCACAAACCGAATGTGATACAAGACGTCTGGCACAAATTAGTCTCTGATTTGATCCAAAATGTTTCCCACCAGAAAAAGGAAAATTCCCAACCATTTTTGTCATTTTATTTTCTTGCATAACTGTTCTACCTACACCAAGCAGAGCAAAACTGACGTCAAGCAGCAGACATTGAGCTACTTCCAGAAATTACAGTTGGTAGTTTCTGCCAAGCATTTACTTGGCAGAAATTTGCAGGACTTCCAGCATGCAGGGCAGAGATGCCCAAAGCACCCATCTCATGCGGGTGACAGCAGCCACGCTACCCAACAAAGGCACTGCTGGGCCACACATTAGCCAGGACAGAATAAGCACTTGAGCTGGAAAAGCAAGTGGTAGACATGCTGAGTTCTGCATTAAAGATGCATCTCCGCAGCAGCTCACCCAGGCCAGCCCCTCAGCCTCAGCCCCGTGCTGAAAGCAGCCCTGCCAGGGTCCAAACCGGGAGATCTGAGGACATACCTCAAGAATGGTAGTGTCAGCACCAGCAGATGCAACACGACGAGTTCTCAAGTGGGAAACTTGTAAAGAATTCTAAGAAAATTATCTTCCTTTCATCCCAGTTTATTGCAGAACACTTCCATTACCCTGAGTGTACATCAGTTGCACCTTCTTCCTCGGAAGAACTCCAGTAAAATGTTACACAGAACTAAATACAGGCTAATCTTCCTTTCCTCCTCAGTAAATAACTCCTTCCTTATGTAACTGTGATGTGTGCTTTCTTTCATGGTAATTTTCTTCCATTCACTCTAGCATCAGATAGACAATAATTCACATTCTATTACTATTTACATCCCTTTTCAAGTTAAGTTGCAAAAAAGGAGTTAATCTCCATCACATCCCCAAAGATCAAGATTTTACTATGAGATGTAGACAATCTTGTTATCAAAACCAGAATTATCAAGTGTTTGTTTTGATGCCTAATAACACTGCCATATTTAATAGAGTGTTTCAATTCACTCAACTTAATGCAACCTAAAATTCCTATCTGCCTTGGGGGAAAAAGTAGCGTATTTCAAAAAACAATTACAACAATTGGTGCCAGCCCATCTGACTGTCATCTTTAACACAGCAAAGTCAAACTATCCAAAACTCGCTATGAAATTTGGCAGAAAAACAAGTTAGCTCAACAATCTGCTGTATTTGCTGTCCTCATTACAGAGACCTTTCACATAACCTATGCAAACATCTATGTTCACAGAACTTGGGTGCTCACACTATTAAACATCAATGCAATCTGTGTTTATATCATCTCCATACTAATCAGATCGATTATTTCTGATATATTGCCCTGTCGCACCACCATAATGCTAACCAAACAAACGGAACTACAGGGATGTGATGCTGATATATAGATGTTTAATACCACACTTTTCATTTTTATTTATTTAAACATTTATGAGCACCACTGCCACAGTTATTAACAGAACTGCGAGCAAATCACAAGCATTACACCAGCTCTGCAACCATGTTGTCAGAGGCCACTGAAAAACACGATCCAGGATAGCACGCCAAGAACAACCTTGAAGAGAAATGAGGCTGGCCGTTCTGCTTCACTTCTAAGAGGCAATCAGAGCGTACTGCCTGAGACACCTCAAGAATGCCTCAGGATAACAGCAGGAAGCTGAGTAACAGCCATGTGTCTGGTTGATCCTTACAGAACTTTCTCACATGACATACTGAGAGATAAGCTTGCAATTAAAAAATGTCTTTGTAAACATTACACTCTGCAAACTTCTATTACAGTAACATCTTCATGGTTAGTCACTATCTACTGTAGTATTCTTGTGTAAAGAAATTTAACTAAGTAGTCATTATCTTTTGAGTTCTCTTTTATCTGTAGAACCAACTAGCATTATTTCTGGAGCTTCATTAATCTCATTTACAGCTAGTAAACCAAGATATAAGCTGTATCTATCATAGAGGCATACTTCATATATTACAAAGCTGTTAAAAGCATTCCAGTTCATTTATTAGTCTATTATTTAATGAAGCTCTATTCCATCTCAATTTATAGTGCCAAAAACAAGTCCAGGAAAAATCTTCACATTGTCCCAAAACTGACTGATATAGATAGAAGAAAACGCAAAATTGTTTTTAAACACATTCTGGAGCAACTTTTTTTTCTTTTGTGCTTAGAAACATCATTTAACAATTTTTTTTAATAGATTATTCTTTTCAAATGTCCTTTTCGTCCCGCATCATCCCCTCCTTTCAAATGAAAAGGGTTTCTTTCAATGCCAACATTTATACAGCATTGTTGTTTTTTTGTTTTTTGTTTTTGTTTTTTTTTTTTTTTATTTTAGCACCCAGAGTTCTCTGAGATACTGCAAACAAGAATAGGGTGAATCCTATTCAGTCCACTAATAGGCTGCTTAACAGCCCAACATCCCAGTGCACAACACACAGGACCAACAGCTTGTCAGCTTCTCCTTCCCTCTTGGCATAGAAATAAATTATTCCACACAGAGATTAAGCCACTTTAACAGAGGTAGCAGACAGACACACGGTTTTCCTTGAGACCCTTCTGTCAGAGCTACCACGCATGCAGGTCAGTCTCTGCAGGCAGAGAGCTTTTGGACTTCTTTTACAGTGATCAGCATGTCTGTCATTTGACCAGAGCTCACAGCAAAGCCCAGCACCTAAGAAAGAAAGTTAGGATTGCCCAAAGAAGAAAAGCAATATTATCTCAGACCTCCTGGGTGACAGGACAAGGGCTGACACCATACGACTTTTGATTTACAACCATTTTGTGGCAGAAAGCATTTAAGTTTTAGCCATCTGACTTTACCCATGGTAAACATAGGGCTGTGGTGCCCACCTGAAAAAGGACAGGAAAAAGCTGATGACCAGCAAAACAAATCTGGTGAGCAGTTCGTGGAAGGTCTGGGAAAGTGGGGAACAGCCATATGGTGAGTGACCTCTTTCGGGGAGCCAGATTCCTCTTGGCTGATTTACTGTCAAGTGAATGCAGCAGCAGTTCTGTATGCCTTACAAAAGCTGCTGCTTTAAATGGAAACGTAGCAGGAGGAGAATATAAGAATATTCTAGAACGTTGCTTAAAATTCTACCATCTATAGACAGAGCCATAAATATTTAACATGTTTACTGTACTGAATACTCGATGCTATTCAAGAAAATAAAATGGAAGATAACTATTTTTACAAGTATATATGACTGCTGTTCCAAAAGTACTACTGCTGATTTCAAAGCACTTGACCTACCCAATCTGAATCATCTCCTCAAAAAAAACGAGAAAAAAAAAAGAGAAAAACCTCTAAGCAAAAATAAAATTCAGAGAGAAATCTTTTCGGTTTAACTCATCTTGAAGCTAAACACAGTGCAATAGCAAAAATCCAGAAGATTATTCAGAAGCCACAGAAGCTAACCTCAGTTTCTCAGAACACGTCAATAGAAACTTTCAACACAAATAGACTGTGTTCTTAATTTTATTCAAAAGTACTTCCAAATTGCTGGAGCAGCCACCAAACCATAGCTCGCTGCTATTCATTCAGGTCAGAGGAGCGAATAACACTCCTGAATACTCCCAGACCTCGAAAGAGCATTGCCATAGAGAAACTGTTCAGATGAAGACAATATATATGTCTGAATTCATAAATCCTTTCAGCGAAAAGCTGATGAGGCCCAGCTGCACACCATCAAGCATCCGCTTCATAAAGCAGCAGGCTGACAGGTCTGCCGCGCGTTCCAGACATGCACCTCGCTGCCCTGGTTCCCAACAAACAGCGGGGCATGCAGGGGGCAAAATGAGCAGGCACTGATCAGCTCTTGAGCAGCACACGTCTCATTATGCTCAAGTGATGGGCATTAAAAAAAAAAAATAAAATAATCAAGATGTGGGAGATGCATAAACATGCTGCTGAAACACAACCCAGAGTAGCGGGATTTCCCCATGTTTACATAAGCAATTTTGTTTGCTCTCCTGATAGCACAGGCTCCTTACCTAACTCCTCTGCCTATTAAGCATCATCATTAGGGTTGTGGAGATGAGTGGGTTCCTGGTCACTGAAGGGAGGCCCGACAGCAGCCCTACCTGACATGTCCCATCAGTAGGGGCAGTGCTGGCTCATGCACGGAGCCCTTCACTGCCCGTCACACTTCATTTTCAGCCTTGCTTCAGCTCTACACTGGAGCATGGATTAAACAAATCTGTTTTAAGATCTTTAAAGAGGCCCTGAAGTTTCAGGTTCACAGGGAAATCCAGAGAGTTTCAGTGTGTTCCATTGTGAAAGTTGAACACTGCTCTAATTACGCTGTCAAGCTGAGGATTGTGAACTCTTAATAAACAGAGACCTGTTTTCATGCAAATTTTGCTAGTAATAAAAAGATAGGAAGAAAAATATGTCAGCAGAATTATTCCTGTAAGCACAATGTTTTTCAAATGCTTTCATGGGTTGTCAGCAGCTCTAACTAGAAGCAGTTACTGGGGCAAAGTACTGCAGCAGCAGAGGGAAGTTCTCTTCCAGAGCAGAAAGCCCAGGGAGCACAGATGCCCTCCTGCAGCAGACCCCTGCTCTGACACCACAGACATGCAGACACAAAGTGCCCATACTCCTGCTCTGTGGGACCCTGAGGCTGCAGATAGAACCAAAATCCCATGGGGCAGCAGGGCTGCTCAAAAGGGACAAAGCTGCCACAGCAAAGTTGCAGTGAAACTGCTGTTTTCTCATCCCCACAAGCTGAAGAAACATCCAAAATACACAAGTAAAATACAAAAAAAAAAATTAGGTTTTTAGTTTTCATTTTGTAATGCAATCTGCAGGGCCTAAAACAAAACAGACGACACTGCAGAAGATGATGCAGTGATGGTGATAAAGCAGTGACAACTTTGTTTTGGCTCAGCATTAATAACAAAATATCCTCATTTAACAAAGACCTTTTCAAAAATGACACAGCAGATCAATGTGTCACACCCAGTGAGCCCATAAGCCTTGGGGCTCCGGCTGCTGCTAAGTCAGCAGTAAAGAAGGCATTTACCTACTGCACAGGGGTGCTGTGACAATTAATTAATGTTTGTAAAGTGTGCTGAAGCTGAAAATTACTAGATACTACGCTAAATATTAATTACCACAACTACAGTGTAGCACTGAAATTGTCATAGTGCTCTCATTGTAAACTGCTCTCACTGAGCAAGGAAAAAAGTTCTCAGCACCCAGCTGAGGTTATCACCTGTACAAACAGACATCCCTTAGCACCTTCCCTTTGTGACATACTGCTCTTTAAAATGTAATAATTAAAACCACTTAAACAATTAAGAAAATGCCATCTTCAGAGCAGACAATACACTAGAGAAAAGCAGCAAGAGATGCAAACCATGCAGAAATATAGTATACATGAAAGTAGTATTTTGCAATGTCGTCTTTTTTGGAGTATTTTAAAAAGGAGTTTGAGAGGAAGAGAGAGAACATCCTGTTCTGAGCTAGGAGCTACAGATGAGGATACTCCATACATTTGGAAGTTGTGATCAATAATATCACATCCATCTGATCACATCTTGATCATTGAAGGAAACACTACCACCTGTTTGCTCTCAGCAACCACAAGCATACGTACAATCAATAACTTGCAGTGATATGAGGTTAGCTCATTCAGCAAAGGTACTTCCACTTAACCATTCTTGTTAAGTAAGTGAATGGCCTAGTGTGCTTTTTTCTTTTCTAAGTAGGAAGAAAGTAATAAAAAGTTAATTGAATGTGTCAGAAGAAGGATGTCACAAGAAGCATATCAATATAGAGAGACACAGTAGCACATGTGGTCCAAAATAATGGCAGGATGCCGGCTCTGCTCTTAAGTAATTATTACATCAGTTATCCTATTCCCTATAGAGCTATGCAAATTTATTTTAAAGATAACCAGCCCTTGGGAAAGCAACTGGTGTGCAGCTACACATCAGTTGTAAGTTTCTGAAAAATAACACTGACTTTCACTTGACTGCTTTTAAAACATATATTTTGCTTCCATAAGCACAGGGAATGTCTCAAAAGAGAGAAAGGCACAGAAGATCCACCTACTCTGATATTGTACAGCTACATTAAACATCTAAAATCTCCTCTAAGTCTCTACCCCACAGTAATACCACCAATCTTCTGTCTTACACCATTCTGAACGCACTGTACTAAAGCAGAAGAAAAAATCGCAGCTGGAAGCTATACAGCACAGGCAAGGCAGCTAGTAGTTGGGAAAGGGAGGTAAGAGCCCACACCCTTCCCTTTTACAGACAGAAGAATTTTCTCCAGCTGGGATTTTCTACTACACATAAGAATTGAAGCACATCTAAGTAGTTACACAATCAGTATATCTTCTCCTATTAAGGCGAAGAAAACACTGTACAGATTAAGTCATTATTGAGAGCACACCAATTTATCATTCCCTGTGCAAATTAAAATCCCTGCTCAATGCCAGTACACGTCCCTTTAAACGTGCAATGTGCTGGGTGTTTGTGTACAGCTGTGGAGCACACTACTGCAAGTCCCAGGGACAGCCCCACACTAGGCCCCAAGCCTCACAGTGCAAGCAGCTTCCAGGCAGGTTTCTAGCACTCCATCTTGTAGAGAGAGCTACTGTAGTATACAAAGACCGAGATTACCTGGAAAGCATTTAGTCCTATAATGATTTTGCCAATAAAAACCTACAGACACACATGGATACCTACGGGATGGTTCTTCCAGCTTTCTGCCAAGCCTGTGATCTTCCATCTGGAGTGTCAGAGACTGCACTGCAAGGGGAAACCAATTTGCTTACTTATGGCACACTTTTATTGATCCATTCCGGAGATCTCCATTCATTTGCCTCTTTAGATACCCTTACAAAGGACGTATTTAACAAAACCAAAGGCAGAATCAAGATGGTGGGGCATTTAAACAATACTCGTTGTCAACACAAAGACAATCTACCATGGTGAACATCCAAATACCAGCAACTTGAGCCCAACTGTCATAAGCATGCCATAAAATTTGATATTTAAAGAGTTGCATTTAATTTTACAGTTACTGTCAATTTTAGCATTTCATCAAAGATAGGAAGTCTTTTAGATTCCCATCCAGTTCCTCCTCCCACAGAAAACTGTCACAAGATACAGAGGAGGTTTTAAGCTCGAGAAGTTGCTAGCTCTCAAAACACACCAATGTATATCTCACAACAACTGATGTTATCTTCAAGCTGCAGCTGTGGGATGCATATTAGAAGTGATTTCCAGCTTTATTTGAAGGAAGTTTGTCACATTTTTGGATTCTGTAGGACTGCTTCCAATCATGAGTACAGCCCAACAACCAGCAAAGTTACAAAGCAACTGAGAACAATGCTTTTTATTTTTTAAAAGTCATTTAAAGCCAAGTGAATTTCAGGACTGAGATCACTAACACCAGAAAAATTTGGTAGAGAGAGAGATCACACAACAGAGTAAGACAGTGTAAGCACAGAAGAGCATGTGTACCCACATATGGGCTAGAAAGACATTCCTCAGCTCCAAAGAAACATAGAGGACAAATGATCACAATGACGCATAACAGTAGGAACATACAAAATAAAAGGTAACTATTAATACAGTATCATTAACTCTTCCTCTCAGCATCTTCCCAGCTCTAGACAGAACATTATCACTGCATTAATCCAGGAGTACTGATGCAATACTAAATCACTTTGCTGATCATTTGTTTTTATCTTTTCCCTATTATTTCTCTTCAGACAAACAAGTACAAATTCTCTTTTCTAGCATCAGTACTTAAAAAAAAAAAGTCAAGTGTCTTGTTGAAATGGTTTGAATTTCCTTCTTCCACACATACCAGAAGACCCACTACTTCCTCACTGCATGACTGTGCACACACACAACCCAGCTCCAAAGTCCCTATAAACATTTCCATCTTTTTCTTTTCTAAACAATGCAGTGGCCAGCTGTGCTCTCTAAGACATCTTGGAAAGCTGACTGACATCATATCAGATATTTCATTCCAGCAGGCATGAAGCCAGCCAGCAAGAAACCAAAACTTCAGAACACATGGACAGAATACACACAAGTGTATGAAACTCTACACTGCATGTTTCTTTCTCAGTTAAGTGCCATTTTTTAGGATACCACTGCAGAAATGAGGATATACGGCTTCACAACATCATCTGTCTCTTGGTGTTCTGGGGGCATTTCACACACCTGCCTGGACTGTGCTGTTCAAAACCAGAGCGCTGAGCAGTCGGGGCTTTTATGTGCCCCCACCCCACAGGATGACTTTGCACCAGTGCCCTGCTTTAAACCCAGCTGCCCTCTGCAAGGATGCTGCAAAATGGCAGCTTAGCTTCTAATCTACTTAGAATGGACTTGGTGCAACAAACCATTCATCAATTGGGGTGGGGGGAAAAAAATAAATAAATAAAAATAAAAATAAAATCTCATCTTTAGTATCTAAAATCAGAATGGAAGCTGCATCATTATGGTGTGGAAAGCAGGTAAATAAGGAGAGTCTCATGGGCCTACTAAGCTAGCTTTTATACTTGGGACAATTTTAATGATAGAAAGCTAAACAAAAAGCAATGCACAAGGAAATCTAGAAGCCTTTTGCCCAGACTGGATTAAAGATTCCTTTCAACATTCAGCAAAAAAGTTAGGGCAGTTTATAGATTATTTTAATTATTATTATTGTTAAAGTTCTCTTTTAAGCACAGACCTGTTTAAGGCTGTTTCTCCGGACCGTAAGGCCCAACACAAGCACACTGAAGCCCACTACAACCTGTTCAGCAACCATCATATCAAAGCCTCTTTGCTGTATTCTGCACTGGTAAGTATATCTGTTCTCCTTCCTAAACAATGTATGAAGGCATTGTAATTAAATTTGATAATTGCCGGCAATTTTAACTTGAGAGAACATTTTCTAGTGTTATCAGTACTGCTTCCTCCCCCTTCCTTCTTAACAAACAACTAAATTACAATTTCTGGTACAATGAAAATTGCAGGAGCTGCGGTTTATAGCATGCACTCTTACACCTGGAGGTGAACATGGCACAAACAACAGAAGACAGAGTCAGTACCCACCAATTACAGTGTTCTACACAGATCAGAGTGCTCATTTAAGGGAAGAAGTACTATGATGCTGTACTCTTTTTTTCTTTTTTAAGCACTCAGCCCATCTTACAATTCTTTGTTGAAGACTTCCTTATAATATCTTTCCTAGGACAGGACAGCATCACAAAACCACCTTCAATCATGAAGAAGAGGTCATAAGCTGACTCTTAATGGCTGTGCCCTGCTTTTGAAGAATCCCTGGCTGGAGTCAGCTACCTGTAACCACACCTGGAAAATTGTCAGAGCTCAAAAGACTGAAGTGCCTGCAGACTACACAAAAGTACACAAACTGCTCTCCTTCCCTTAAAAAAAAATAATAAATTATGTTGTCCACATGAAGTACTTAAACACGTAATCCAGTGCTTAACTTCAACTAGTGATATTGGAAGAGCCTAGCCAAACCTACCAAGATGCATAAAACTGCAGCAGAGCACTTACTCAAATCAAGGAAGAGAAACTTATATGTTGAAAAACAGTTGTAATATTTGCAGACAGTCCATTAATAAATGGCAACATACAATCTGTAGTGCTCCAAAGTTTGAATACAGTATTATAAAAGTTCATCCTATTTCTTTAATTTTTTTTCATCATTTTATACAGCATTCAGTATATACTGAATTTTCAATACTTAATCAACAGCATCATAGATTTTAAAATTAAAATAGAATATAAAAACCGTACAAATGAAAACTCAGGCAGTTCCATTGAAGAATGAACACATATAGTAAACACTGTTTTCTACAACACCAATCACTACCTATTAAATGTTACAAACACCTTAAGCCAAAGCAGGGCTTGTCTTGATTAGGATCATGATATAAAAAGGAATCTCTGAATGCCGACTTTTACTCAGTGGTCTGTTACACCAAGTCTTATGCAACTCTTAATCACCATCTGCTCAATGGTATTTAATGCCTGTAAAATTGTAGTGTGTTGCAACATTGTTGAGGTAAATACATTAGACTCTGTACTCATGTGAATACTAAACACACACACAAAAATCAACAAATATAGAAACAAGAGCAGCTGATCCAGAAGAGCAATTCCTATCTTCCTGAGAGACTAACAATGCCACTTTCATGTTTCAGACAATCATACACATAAGAATGCCAACACTGGCAGTCTGCTGTCAGTAGACCTACCAAAGACTGCAGACCGAGCCACCTCATTCAAGACAAGGGGCTTCTAGGGCTGAGGAGCATCACATGGATAAGATGAAACTTCACACTTCCATTCCCTGGGGTGCTGCCTGCTCTCCACAGATAGAAATTCATGCCCCAAGCCTGTCAAGATAGCATCTTCTGCAATATTCAAGCCACAAAAATTTGGAATGCAGAACGTATACTTCTCTCTTTTCTTGGAAAGGGTATGCAGCCCATTTCTGCCTCCTGCACCACAGTCAAAATGACACAGATAAAATTAAAAAAAAAAAAGTGAAAAATAAGACTAACTTGAGAGTTTAAGCACAATGCAAGGAACCTAATTGATTTCAGTAGTGTTTAAACACTTAGCAAATTGTGGTGATCACCATCTTGATTATCTGCATACATGAACTGCTAAGGACCTGAATCATCTAGTTAGAGTATCCAACACAGTAATTTACAGTAATTAACTACTTCAAAGGTGACCTTTATTAAACTATCCTAAAAATACACAAGATTAAGTACTAAACAAAACATTGATATCTCAAGTTATTTCTTCATATTTCAGATTTTTGCAGCACAAAGCAACAGCACAGTTATGATGAGAGAAAATAATGGGGAAAACATGCTTGTAAGCTCACAAATCCCAGCACTAGTAAGAACTGGATGGTAGTTATTGCCTCCTTAAGCTTGTGAAGCACAATTATCTATGTAGGTTAACCCAGTCCTTGGAGGGCGGCAAGATCTTTATCAGACTGGCCAGGCCAGTCATATTCATGATTCACTCCACTATCAAAGATAGTCTTATGCAGAATGGAGCCCCCGTAGCTCTCCTGTCAACATTAATATCACCTTCAATTCCCCAGAGAAGCACTTTTCAAATTCCAATTTGTGCCATTCAAGTAGGGTGCCCATGGGCTACAGCAGACTTACTTTCCAGGAATTGGTTAAATGCTGCCTTTCCACCTAGCAAGTATTCATGACTTACGATGTGTTCACTCTTCAGAGCCAGCCCAAAGGGAAATTCAGAAAGGAAAACTTGGAAGAGGAGTCCCCAGCGCTGCACCTATTTTACAGAAGATCTTATAGCTCCATCTAGCTCTGCACGAAGGAAATCACTGAGCCATCTAAGAAACTGCAAACTCAAAACCAAGAAATCTCAGCCATCTCTTACACAAGATGTGGGATAACACTAGCTGTAGATAATACATTGGTTCTTAATGGGCACAGTAGTGACCCCTTTTTAAAAGGTAAATAATTCAACCACTTCCATAAACGTATTTTTATTCTCTATTGTAACCATAACTGCCTCCTGCTCAGTTACACAGCTAATGAATGGCACAAGAGCTTTGCCAGTGGAGGGGTCATGGAGGACTTGTTACTTCTTGATCTAAACCACTTGTCTTCACCTCACTCTTGCACTTGCATTACAGCTATAGGGTACCAGCAGAGGCCTTTGGAAGATGAAAGCTCCCATGTAGGCACGCAGCAATGGAGCTGGTGGCAGCTGCAGCTACCAAGGAACGCCCAAAGCCAGAGCCTGCTGCAGCCAAGGGGTCCAGCAGCTCTACAAGGAAGGTCCATTGCCAGAGGATAAACACTTAGGAAGGACACTTGTTCAACACTGCTAAACAAAGGGATATGCACACACTCATCCTAGGACAAATACCAGATCATAATCCCCTCTCTAGGAACAATAGCTCGCTTCTGTCCCTACACTAATCCACAACTTCTGTGCTCCATCTCAAGTAGTATCACTGACGCTGGAGTGAAAACACATGCAACACCTGAATACTTAGGAATATTTATAAAATATATTCTGTCAACATTTTTCCTCAATTTATGTTGATGCTTATTTAATTAACAGCATAATTTCAACTGTTTAAGCTTTCCTATTAAAGATTCTTCAAGTCCTCAGTACGTACTTGTGTCAAATTTGCCTGCTGCAGGGGAAACTATATCCATTTCACAAATCAAGAATTCCAATTTGTCAACAAGATTGTTTTTGTTTATTTTTAATAAATAACAAACAAAAAAAGCACTAAAACACTAGTAACTGTAGTAGGACACATTCTAGATAACTAGACTTTGCCAGCTATAAGGCAAAAAACAAACAAACAAAAAAAACCACGCAGCAATTTCAAGTACCATTCATATACAAAATTAAAATCTCTTCTTATATTCCAATGTGTAATTTTATTTTATTTTTTTAAAGAGCAATCTCTACTTTTCAGCAAATCTTCAAAAGCTAGGATGCATTTCAACTATTAAGTCTTAAAAGAAGAAAAACAGAACTATTAGAGAAAACTAACATCTTGAAGACAACCGTTGTGATTTTTGTTTCCTGATTAGCAAAGCGAGTTTCAATAGCTCTTCGTAACTACCATTATTTTAGGACTCTACCAGTAGCAGATTGCAATATTCCTCCCACTCCTCTTGTGCAATAGAATGCTAAGTAACCATACAGCAGCAAAAGACATTTAAGAAATTCTCAGTTTTATTTAGAAAACTCAGTCCCTTTGAGAAAAGAAAACCTCCAACAGTATTTTACATTTCACTTAGGCTGCCCCACATGTATATCTTCCCATAACTGGGGTAACCATTTTATATACTACAGTATCAAGCATCTCTGTCACTATTGTAGAAAAGGTTTGAATCACAGGTAAATCACTGATACTGGACCACTGTGCTAGAACGATGCATAACGTGTTAAGAGGGCTACACTGAAAATTCATATATTTCACATTAAGAAAAAAGTTTTTGTTAGCATGTAATAATCTGTTTCAGAGAGCTTTTATGCTCTGGTTACTTCTCATGCTTTTGGGATGCTGTGGCTGCAAGAAGTAATAGGTGTCACACAAATATTCAAGCCCAACACAGAGGTTGCCTTTTCACGGCCACCACAGAGAAATGGCAACCAAAGCTTCCAACGGCAGCTGAGCCTGCCATCAACATCCTTATTAACCAGTGTCAGTCTTCAATACGGAGGTGCTCACAACCCAGAGATCGATAGGTTTCTTTCTAAATTCCCACCTCAGCTTCAAGCATTTCATCTATTCTCTGCAGCTCGCCTAGAATTTTTCCTAACAGTTCCTAGTCCACCATGAAATTGTCACTGAGGAAGGGAGCTGGCTCCTTCAGAGAGGTGATCCTGCAGAGCAGCACCAACTGCTGAACCATACCAGCGCTTTGACACCACTGCCACATGGCAGCAGAAAACTGCAAGGCGCTGGGAAAGAGGCGTCCCCTTGAGCCATTAGAGCTTCATGCTTTATTCTAGGGCAAAGAGATTCTGCTCAAAGATTGGTAAGGAATAGAAACCTTCTCCTTGTGCAACGGAGACATGACAAGTCTCTGAAGCGTGCATGTGAAGAGCCCTTAGGAAGAGGAAGCATACTTAACAATCTGAGTTTGGCTAAGCCAAACAAAAGAAATAAGATTTTTACAAATACTAAGAAATCACCACCACCAAATTTCATAGCGCCACAGAGCTCTTATCCAAGCATCTGTTGTGAATTCAACAATACCCAAGAAACAAAGCTTTTGCCACTGTGCCCTGGGCTGAACAGCAGCAGCTGGGCCATCACTTCAGCATGATGATGGAGCCTGTTTCATACCCAGAAATGTTACCTACAAACAGCAACATACTCCTAGTGGTGCTACTACTCATCACAGGACAAGGAAGCAGGGAAAGCACTCTTTGGAACAACAGCAAGAAAGGAAAACGTTCTGCTTACGAAGAAGTGAAATAGCTTCTAGCAAGTTCTCAGCAATACCCAGGAAAGTATTTGCAGGTAGGCCAATAATCCTATACAGAAAGAAGAATGGCACTCACCCAGCTGGGGAAGGGGCTCTCTGGCTGTGCAGCACTCCTTATCAGCAGCAGCCCAGATCCAAGAGATGCTCTCCCTTCAGAGGCTGGCCCTTATAATGAGCCCAGGGGCTCCACCTGTGCCCTCCTGGTCAGCTGGGGAGCACAGGAGCAAACAATCTGCCTGTGCTCCCTGGGCCAGACACACCCCTTCACCAGGTGCTCAATCACCACTTCAAGCCCTGACCTAACCATTCCCCAGCAGAAGGAAACCAAAATCTGCTGTTCAAAAAATCCTGATCTGTGACCATTTATTACAGAATATCTCTCCAATAGAAGTTCTACACATTCAGTTGTAACATCTTAACTTGAATTTTCTGATCAATTTTCCATAGTCATTAATAGTGTAAACAATACAATTTTCCCTTTATCTCCCCTATTTAGCAACTGAAAGACACAGAACGCTTTCTCAAGATGATCGCTTGCTCTCACCTTGTAGAAAGATACAGGTCCTTCCATATCTGACCATTTTCCTTCATGAGATCCCAAGGAGACGGCTATAGACAAGACCTTCCACCTCCTTCCCCCCATGGTCATTTATCTTCATTAAGCTGCTGCTCATCACCATACAAAGCTGAAGGTAACAGAAGAGTACTTTAAGAACTACATGTTTTTGCTTAGCCTTAGAAACATTAGTCATTAAAACATCAGTATTTATTTCATATCAAAATAGACATCTTAAGATAATTTTATCTTATCTGCTAACACCCAAAAAAGAATACATATTGCTCGCAGAATTGGATCTGCTGTACAAGAAAATCTAATGCAACCCAACTAGAAGATATTCGAGATAAATAAGGGAGTACACAATAATTTTGTTTCCTTAGTCACGAGGAAAGTTCTCTGCAGGATAATTAGCACCAAGAGCATTCATCAGGTGCTAAAAACTTATCACACACTGTTTGGGTTTGCAATGCAAGGATTAAAAAAAACAAAAAAGAAAAAAAAAAAAGAGAAAATCCACAAAAAACAAGCCAGGGAAGAATCTTCTTATG
Source organism: Meleagris gallopavo (assembly GCF_905368555.1). Lineage (NCBI taxonomy): Eukaryota > Metazoa > Chordata > Aves > Galliformes > Phasianidae > Meleagris > Meleagris gallopavo. The sequence goes on from NC_139410.1 coordinate 12,469,372, forward strand.
CAGTAGAGATTCACAATTGGCTATCTGCATACCACTTGAAAAGCAGCAGGAATTCACCCTTTCTTCTCCCCCGCATCAGAACTGGGAGAAAAAAAGCCAACATGATGGTGCAAAATCACTTGCACATTCATTATCCCTTTTTTTTTTCCATAAGCATCATTTATATTTGAGATCTAAAATAAACATTTTGTGTGCAAGTTCTGTTTCTGTTCCTACCCTTATGACTCCGCAAGTCCTGTACACTGCCTCTCATGTAAGCAGTTTGTTTCCATAAGAAGAAATAACCTGTTCAACATATCATTCAGCAATTTCTGGTCCAACTGCCTGTGGCATCTTGCAGCATTGTTTCCTTCGGTATGTGTTACTTTTTGCATTCCTCTGTTCTGCTCACCCTAAGACCATGCTGACTTTCTCCTCCACATTTGCATGCTCTAAAAACCCTTCAGAGATGACAATGTGGTTCATAGTCCAGATCAAATAGTCGATTTGTTATTTTTAAATTTAAAAAAAGAACGTTCACTGAAAACTTTTAAGATTTTCCTAATGCCATTATTTAAGAGAATGTTATACAGCTTTTATTTTTATTTCTTTTAATAAGGACAAATATTTGACTGAATCTATTGTTGAGGTTTAATGTGTATTTTATCAAAACAAATAACTTTTACTTAAGAATTAACTGGACTCTGACAACATCATAAATCATGATTCAGGCTGGACTGTGTTAGGCTCCATGTTAATCTGCTTAAAATTCCTGACTTTAAAGAACAAACAAGGGCTGCATTACAGGCTTATAACAAGGTTAAGCTTGAGAGGTTCTATTAATACCCTCCTTAAGACTACCAGGAAACTCCCTGAAGCAAGCAAATTTTTGGCTTTGCTGAGGATTACCCTCTAGGGTAGTTTGCTCTGGCTGCCCAAAGGCAAGGAGTTTATCTCACGTCTGCAACAGCAGCCGATCCCCTTCTGGGGCACATCATCTGAGATGCTCATCAGGACTCACAGATAAAGCAAACAGCGGTACAAATCTGAAATTCTGCCTTGCTCAGTCTCTGTATCCCCCACATAAATTAAGTTTTAACTGACTGTCAAGCATCTGATTCATTTGTGAGAAATAACGGTTTTATCTGCTTAAATTCCAGACACTCGACAGCATAACTGAAGCTCTTAAAAAAAAGTGGTAATTTGCCATAATGGATCCAGGATAATGGGGACTACACACTGCTAGCGTACTAATGCATTTCCTGACGCTGAAAGGGCAAGGGCAAAACCAGGTTGATCTTCTTTAACCACAACCTTTTGCTTTTCTTTCTGTACATCTGCGCCTCTTTTGTGTAACAACTGCGAAACTTGGAATTTCATCAACCCAGCTGCTATAGATATCCAACTCTAAACAAACCTGACAACGAACGTACAAATCTACAGCTAAATAGAACTAAACATAATTTGCTTTTTGATTGCTCAGGTCACTGCCTGAGCTGTAGACTTACTGAAAAACAGCTCCAAGATAACTTATTTCAGCAGGGATGTTGGCAAAGCTCAGAGTAACTGGAGACAGCTTCCAAAGGCTGTAAATAAAACAGAGCCAGCCTAACACAGACCGTGCCTCGGCCAGACTGGGAGACACGAAAGCTGACAGTTCAATCACTGTTTGGGGAGGTTCCACTTAGCAAAGCTGTGATTAGTAACTGGGTGGCAGAGAGGACATGTGTAAGCACTTCAAACAACACAGTAGTTGAAGTGTTGTGCAGGAAGCTGATGGCTGCAATTACAACCATATTTACTTCCCCGTGAGACACGTTCAGCTGAACCTGAGACATCTCCCAGCAGCCCGTGACCAAGTCAGCTTTCAGCAGCATCTCACAGTTTCCCAACAGCAGCCACTCGTTGCTGGTTGTGTTTGTGTTGTTGTGGTAGTTTTCTTTTTATTTTAAACTGAGTACTGGTGTTTATGACTTTCCTCTCCTAATTGGTTAGTTCCATCTCATGTTAAAGGGCTCAGGTTTATAGCAGAGTTTCCAGTATTTTTTTCCAGGAATAAAAGTATGCTAGCACTTTGTCAAAAACTCAGCCAGGCCTTTTTGTTCTAATAATAGCTGAGATGTTGGAATTGTGTTCACAGTGCGAAGAACTTGCTGCCACAGACCACTGGTCCTAACTGCCTGGGTTTTAGTGAGCTCACAGAACTGTGCGCTCAGTCCTCTGAAGCCCATTTCAAAAATGACTTTGCACCAGATGTACTAAGGATACATAACATATGCTGTAAGTTCCCTTTAGATACATTAAAATTACATACATTTATCAGGGAAATGAAATACTGTCCAGTTGTTTTGCTGTCCTGAAAACTACCTTTTCCACTATAAAAATAGCTACGTGGAATGAGAGGGGAGATTTGTCATGCTGAAGCAGTAGTCTGAGCGTGCTGAGCAGGTTTTGCTCTTCTTTCTTCTTACCTTGTAACTGCAGTGTTAACCACTGTGTGTTTGAAAAGCACTCAAATCTCCCCAAAGAATTCACTATTTCTAAACACTGTGCTGCTGATTTATAGCCCGACTGAAACAAAGAATCATCAGAACGCCTGCATATCCACTATTTAGTAATATTAACAGTGTCAAGAAAGTATCAACATCTCCAAATGCAAAGATTGAGCTGCTCAACATACTTTATATCTGTAGTTAAAAAACAAAAAATTAAAAATAAAAAAAAAATTCAGTTACTGTTTTCTTCTCTCTTCCTTGAATAGCAACAGAGAAAACCCTTCCATACATTTTAGGGAGTGGTTACCTCCTTAATGTTTCTGTTTATAGCAATTTGCCAGTTCCATCCTATTTCAGACATGTCCAAGCAGAGCCACCATTCATTCTTGGCTCAACACTGGTTTAGTCCCCTTCCACAGGGAAGCTGCTGATTCCTCAGTCACTCTGCAAAGTCCTGCAGTGCCTGTTCCATTGGGAAGCAGCTACACAGAGCACATTGCAGGACAGTCTGAAACCATTAACCTTGTGCTTTCTTAAGATGTTCCTCACTCTGCTTCCTGAAGGAATATCTGTGAGACTTAGTTGCTTCATTTAGATTAATTCAGAATGTTCACACCGAAATTAAATTATATGCACAACTTAAATAAGTTAGCACTTAAAAATGGAATAATTAGAACTTTTACACAATTAAGAATACAGACACTCTAGGGAACTGTCTGTCTGCAGAATTACTCCTTGTCCCTGCTACATTAAGGCACAAGTCTCAGGTAAATTGACTTCACCCTATGGGAAATGTAATGATCCCCAGAAATTTTCTGCTTAGATTGAAGTCAACTGTCAAGCATTAATTTCCCACTTTTGAAATGGGGTTCTGCTTCAGCTTCTTCTTTCACCAATCATCTCCTGACGACAAGTTAATTCTAAAGACTTCAGCTTTAGAAACAATGCATCCAGGCCAGAGTGCTACAAAACTACACCAGATTCAGACGATTTCCTATTAGAAGAAATTTTAACACCACTTTACTGCAGAAGTACTCCGCTCTGATTGCAACAGAGCAACTAAAGCTCAGGAGAGGTTTCGTTTTTACTTCATGAATCACAGTAGCAAAAAAACTAACACGTGAATTTTACTGAAATGTTGCAAAATCGAACAGGAGTTTGTAAACTGTAGGGACAGTGCTGTCACCTAACAGCAGCAGCAACACCAAGCAAAAGACCCTGCTGAAGTTTCAAAGAGGCGTTTCAGCAGAACTCACAGGAGTTCACAGCTGCTAAGCATTTGCAATTTTGAATGCTGTGTTTTCATTCATTGTTGCCAGCTTATTGTTTTCATAACCACTGTTTTATCAGCGGTTAAAAGAATAAAGAAATTTAGTTCAGGTTCACTGTCTGCTGAGCTGTGTTTGTCAGACTGTCAAAAAGGATGTTGAATGTAACGGGAGACAGAAAGCACACTGGGAACACTTACATAGGAGCAACTGAAGTGAAATTTCCAATTCGTTTCACGCACAAATCCTTTTATTCAAAGTCAATCTAATCAAACTGTTTCAAAACTGAGCTCGGTACTACATTTTAAGATTGCAGGTTCTATTCCAACTTTTCAAAGCAATATGGTTAAAAATGAACCAAACTATTTCATAATTTCCTTCTAATGACTTTGTGGAACAAACAGAGGGGGTCTCCTGGTGACAAACCCTCCATGGAAAGGTACTTCCTCTTTGTGACCCAAGATCATGGAAGCCCTCTTCACCCTACTAGTAACCTCTATGCTTGACTTGCAAGTGCAGCTCTGAGTGGAAACTGAGTTGTCAAAATCTTTTTGAAAGATGCTGGATGTGTCTTTTCTCACGTGCACCAAAACATCACATTTTGAGTTAAGTAACACTTCACTTTTTGGTTGCAGCTTAAAATTCAGCTAGCACTGAAATGCACTTCTACTTCTGTGCTGAGTAGACACGGATTTACGCAGAACATTTTAGAAGCTGCAGAGCAATTCCAAGAGGCCACAAGTGTAGCTTGAGGCAACTCAGGGAAGTCGCACTGATGCCCAAAGCCTTTCCCAACGAGGTTGGTGACCGTGGCCTTCAGCATGAGCTGTGGAGGGGCAGCAGGCCACAGGGTCAGCTCTGAGCCCGGCACCTGCTGGGCAGTCCCACTGTGTTTCACACACAGATAGTGACAGCAAACCCCCACACCCAGGCATGGCCTCATTCCGAGACACCAACCCAGAAAGCAAAACTCAGATTATCACCACTCCGTAACCAACCACACAATTAGCACCGAGCCAACAGCTTCAGAAGAAATCCTTCAAGAGACCAAAATGCCTAAGAGCCCTTCTTGAAGGGTTTTAAAAAACTTCATTACATCTTTAATTAAAGTTTAAAATAAATCTGTAATTTAAGATATTCAACATTATTCCTTTTACATCTGCCCAAATTAGTCATTTTTTCCCAGCATTTGCTCACTCCATCTAAAAAAAGAGTCTCATTAAAATGCACGCATCAGTCACTCAGAAGCTCTCCTTTGCAGCCCCATGCATTGCACACCACCAGCAGTACCAGCACACCAAGGGCCGCCTGCGACACTCAGCCCTGGCTGAGCCATGCCTACTGTGGCTTTATTAGTTTGGTCAACAATCACTCTCTCATTTTAGCCAAATAAGAAGCAACTGCAAAAGAGCTGCTGCTTGATCACTTTTTTCCTGTTTCTCAACAGCCTTCCATCAGCAACCTAACATACAGTTTAAAATAATTCTCCACGCAAGCTGTCACTAAAGCACACTGTCTCAAGCGCTATAATTCAACCACGTCCATTTAGGAGAATATTGCTTAGGTTCCTTCTTAAAGCAAAAAAGGCAAAACAACACGATCTATTTTTAATTTCACAGCACATAAATTAGAAACGAGCTTTTAGATTTCTCGTTTCTCTGCTGACACTGACAATATATTTAAAAATTAAGTAGCCACCCAGAGGTTCTGCCTCCTGCTTTATAATTCCAGAGACTCGACTGAATTTAAAAGGCCACAAGAAAAATAAACGCTGATATTTACATTTCTGAATTATGCTGATCATGGCAAGGAATCTCTTGGCAATCCCGGCAATGCACCATAAAACTTTTTGAAGTAATAATTTCAAAGTATTTTCAGTCTTCAGAGTGAGTTATTCTGATATTAAATTTCCTATGAAATTAACATGACCTCTGGAAATGGAGCATCTTAAATTTTATTACTTCGGTTATTTAAATTCCATATACCCTGCTATGCTTTATGTATTATTCCTAACAACTGCAGAATATTAGGAAGTTAATTTCTAAAATTACTGTTTTATTATTAATGTTACTCCACTCAAACCAGAGGAATTTAAGCACAAATAAGGTTATCTGAGCAGATCTACCTCTCTAATAAGCCTGCACTAGGTTCAGGTAATGGTAAGTCCAAGCGTGGCCCCTTCACTCTCACAGGACCCTGCAGCGCTGAGCCCTTCCTACAGCTCCCTACCTACCAGGAGGGATGGAACTCACCCACGGGCATCTGGCCTCACCTCATATATTAAGGAATTCACTTGTATGACAGTGTTGATTTCCAATTCGTCTCCTAAAACTGAAAAAGTCTCTGTGGAAAGAAATGCCACCCGTGTCTGCCTACAGACATGGACATGGCACAGCAGCTGCCTTTACTGACACCAGGTCCAGCACTACCACTCAATGCCTGGCACATCCAAGTTGTATGCAAGCATTGAGGCTATTGCTAATATTACTAACATACTGCTGCTACAACAGTATTGTTAAACCTACTTATATTTTCCAAGTTAAAAATTACAGCACTGTGCGGTCTTAGCATCATCCACAGCAAAAACACCTGGTTCTGAGAACATTCTTCCAAAAGAAGCATCAGACCGAAAACTAATGAGGAAAAGCTAAAGTAAGACAATTAATTCAGGAGCCATGGGAATTCCAGGTTCAAATGCACTTTCACTGGATGAATGCAGCTGAACTTGCGCTTATTGCTAATAGACACATCTGCTGGATAAAGACCATGGTTCAGTATCTGAATAGTTTTTACCAGTGAGTTCTGAGGCTGCAAACAAACATGCAAGGTTTACTTAACCATATCCAGAAACAGTTTAGTACTGGACCATTTTTTGAAGTTGCCTGTTCTGCACCAGGGAGCACACGGTTGACCTGAAAATTAACGGCACAGCCTTAGCCTTTCTCTGAAACCCTACTGAAATGCTCAAGGTACATTTAGAAACACAGGTAAGTTTAATGGAAATGACTATTTGATCTTTAATTTCTGTTTAAAGCACTACTGATATATCTTGAGAGCAGGGTTTACTTTTTTGCTGAAACTGACATACGCATTTTAACCATTCACCTAGTTAGTTGGGAACTGACTTATCATACAGACAGAAACAAGAAAGGCCATTGCAGCTACTGCCTGGAACACACACCCAGAGGAGGGCTCCAACCAGAGCAGCTGCTGCTAAATTCTGTTTGCTCCCTCATGTAGCACTAAGGGACTTACCCACTGGCACTCCAATCCAACTGCCTCCCACGCAGCACTGCTGGCCTTCCTAAATCAATTTTTATCTCTTGCTGAGTCTTAAACTCATGCTCTTCACTGAAGCATTTAATTCAATGCAAGTGTTAACTCTGATCTAGAGGGAAGAGGGCAGCAGGGAAGGGAAGAGCATTGCTGGCAGAGCACCAGGTTACTTATCAGCAGAGAAGGAAATAGAAACGGCTTGTCACACAGTGAAGTTCACTGAAAAGCTATTTTCTCTGTATTCTCCCAACACCCCAAAAACACACGCAAGGGAGGTAAGTAGAAACCTAACCAAAGATAGATTGTTTTATTATTTCCCATCTTTGTCTTGGAGCAATATGATTTGAGATGGCATAACAGAGCACAAACCCATGTACCCTTGGCAATCAAAACTGGGGATGTTTCAGTGCCACAGAGTGGAACACTACACATGCGAAGTGTTGAAGCAAACCTGTAAGGGGCCTTACAAAAAAAAATAAAATAAAATAAAGCCTGCACTTTAATCATACATTTGCCAGTGGCACAAAAATCTAGCAATTCTGGGTATCTGGATCTTGTCCTCTGACGAAAAAAAATAAGCTCAAGCTGTGAAGTCAAGCCATCGTGCTGCTGGTACGAGCAGATAACACACTATCTGCCCTTCCAATTTGAGAATGCTCCTAGTAACACTGCTTCAAAAAGCTTTGTAATGGATATGAGATACGCACAGAACTGATGACCAGGAGGCTGAACTGGAGAAAGTACAGAATGATGACATTACCCAAGTATTTCTTGTTAACATTATTTTAATGGCTTTCATAGTTTGATAAGGAAAACTATTACAATGAAAAGCTAATAAGCAAATATATATATATATGTATGTATTATATGTGCATCAGCAATAAGGAAGCTGATTAGCTGTACTTGCAAGCCAACACTGACAGATGTTGCTGATGTGAAATACATCGCACTCGTATGGACTCACGCATCCACGTGACAACAACCAACTAACTCAGATCTTTAGTACTGCATTCCCAGGAAAGCAGAGAGCAGAGTGATTACTGGAAATAAAGCAAAGAGCAGCCTTAGATATTTAGGTGTATTAGAAAAAAAAAAGACCATCATCTTCTGCTCACTTGCAGCCAGCATTCGCAGCCAAAGTTAGGGGAGCCAGGGGCTGAGAAATATTACTTGCAGTGCTCAGCAATTATAGGTTTTTCTGTTAAATAAAGCTGTAAGAACATTACAATGAAATTTACCTAAACTGGATAAAATACCTGTGAATGTTGTAAGATTTCAACATACATTAAAACAGCATCTTTGATAGACTACAGAAAACTGAATATGCTCAATGACAGTATGAAGCTACAAATATGCTGTAAAAACTAAAATGCACCATTTGTAAAATTGACAGTGTAAGGTATTTCACTTGCCAGTACTGATGGGTATTGCATAGGACTCAAACAAACTACAATGGAAGTGTACATCACGCTTCCCCCTTTTTATCAGAATGCACTTATCCATTAGGCTTTCTTCCCACCCCCTACAACATTTTGAAGAGAATATCTGCATACGCTAAGGATTAACCAAAATATTAACTGCTACTGGGGAAGAAAAGTTTGTTGTTGTTTTTTGTTGTAGTTGTTTGTTTGTTTTGTTTTTAAGATATAAATTGTTATTTAATTTCCTAACACAACAGTACTATGCTACTCTGCAAAAGGATGGGTAGCCTTCCAGGAATCAGACACTGCAATTAATTGCCTTCATGTTTCATGTGGTTTTGAACATACTGAAACCCAATAAGAATTTTTATGTCAATACTTACACAACATGCATTACATTGTGTTACACTTCTTTAGCCTTAATTATTTTTAATGTTAGGGTTGACTACTTCGAGCAAGGAATTGTATGAACCATAGTAAGGACCCACCCACCCATCCTCCCCTTTTCTTCACACTGTAGTTTTTCTTCAAGAAAAAAAAAAAAAAACTTCTACATGCAGAGCATTTTCACAGCATGTAGAAATGCACAGCATTTAAAGGACTGCTTTTATTTAAATAGCACATGAGCATGACCCTGAATTCATTTTGTCTCAGTCAAAAATGTCACTGGACAGAAAAATTGTGTTATTAATGAATTGCAGTCTCCCCTGCAGCTGCTGGCGCATGCTTACTTTACTGGGAAATCATGAATGTGTACAAAATCCACTATATCAGTCTTCCAGCACTAATGGTCTTCTTAAGGCTTCAGAGAAAGTCTGAAATAAACAGCTGATTTCTACTTTGTGCTGATGTCTACTCTGAATACAATGCCTTTTGTTTTGTTTTTAGCACTACAAATTCTGGAAGAGACTCACTGTAATTATAAGGTGTCAGAGCAATCACACAGTCCTACTTTGTAAGACTCCATCTACTTACAGGATTGCCCTGAAATCCTTACTGTGGTCAGATTTTCTATATCCAAGATATGTTTCAAAATGTGCTGCCTTCTACCACAAGACCTTACATAGAATCATCTGATAACGTTTGTGCACAGGTCTCACTTTCACAGTGCATTTTAGAAAAATCAAAGACCTTAAAAACATATACTGCAAAGCTTTTGATACACAAGTACATTAATTTGAAATTAGCTACATAAACACTTAGGAAAAAAAAAAAAAAAAGGCCATGGAGCCTGCTGGAATTGCAAGAGATTGGATGGCAGTTCCCCAGCCAGAAAGCACAGGGCAACAAGAAATCCCAGTAAGATGGAACTGCACAGGTTCCTGCACAACTGCACAAAGACAAGCACAAGCAAGAGCAGTTCTACTGCACAGCACAGCACGCTGCCCAGAACTTCTGGGATTTCAAAACCACTGGTTTTACTGAGGACTAATGGTTGAAGAATCCCCGAATGTGAATCCTTCAAGATAAATCCTGCAGGCTTTCCTGCGGTTTCTCCCTTCCAAAGAAGTGCACGATATACACCTTATCTCACACACTAAGCTGAAATCCCCTCTCAATTCTACAGCTGCAAAAAAGAGATCTGTATGCAGCTTGGGTCACACCACCAGGAACAACATTATTTTGATGTGCTTTAAGGCTCTGCTCTGCAGGAATAACAATAAACGTCAAAAACATTCTTCTGGAATGTAGTAAAATCCTGGTTTCTGTCTAAACTATGATTATAGAGTATTAATAACCGAGTACCTTCCCCCTTCGGTGTGCAGACTCACTGTGAGGAGATCTGTGAACAACTGCTTTCTAATCACAGAATTATTAATGCAGCACTGGAGTCATTAAGCTCTGTTCCAATGGAAGAAACCTATTTATTTCAAAATTCCAACATTGAAAAAAAGCACTGGCTACCTTACTATTTTCATTATTTTACATGTTATTGCTACTGCTGAAAAACTGTGAATGAGACAGTTTTTAAAGCAATCTCACCTCATCTGGGATGCTGCTGAGCTGCCTTGTGGGGAGTCAGGTCACAGGTAGCAGTCTCAAAGACACACACACACACACACACACACACAAAAAAAAAAACATTTCCCAAGTACAACAACTATATTACAGACTTACTGACTAATAACTGCATTACCTACCTTCACAATCCCTGAAATAATATAGTAGACAATATTGACATTCCTTTCCCAGCAAATGTATAATTAAGGACCAGGAAGATTACGAATAACAAATTCCAAAATGCTCTAGTTTCACTCAACTGCAACCAAGAAAATGAAGCCTTCTGCATCCAACTTGATTTCACCGTACAGAGACCCGAGTTATTTTATGTTGTCCAAAAAACATGGGGGTGAGGGAGTTTCTTTTTCAACAGAACAGAGGACGAAGTCTAACCACTAGCAAGAACAAATTACGTAGTTCATATCCTCAATATGGTCTTGTAATTCAAAGGAAACTGATTCATCATTTATAATGTTGCAAACAGAAGTCATGCACACTGAGATCTATTTTGAAAAATACGGTCAAATTCTCACGCTAATATGCACACCCACTTTGCCAGGAAAGAGTCTCATTGTGCCTAGAATAGTTGTACATACCTGCTTACCATGCATCCTGTTGGAAAACACATTCACATGCATTGAGTTAGATAACATCTTACAGTGAGAAACACATTAGTCAGAGATGTCTCCTGTCCCTCTGCAACAAGTCAGTTCTCTCCTAAATACACAAACATACATTCTAGAGTTCAGTTCTGAAACATTGTTTTAAAACACTTGGCATTACATCTGCATATCAGAACAAGTCTATTATCATCATTTCTTACGTAACAGCATTTAACAATATTCCTGTGCTCTGTATGCTTACTCCAACTATGCATAAAAGTCTGAAAAAACCTTCCAAGACATCATCAACATCAGACTGCTTGCAGTAGTTCTAGATACAGCAACACCCTGGTAACTGTGAGCACAGATCACTGTTTTCTTCCCATTTTTTTTAAATACTGCAGAATTACTTCCTTTAAGTTTGTACTTATTTCTTGAAAATAACAGCCACAAAAGTAAAAGCCATATGAAATGAAAACTTCTCACCCAAACCAACCAAATATGAAGTCAATTTCCTTAAATCTCATTAAAGCACCAACACATTTTCAAGATCGCATTTGTGAGGAGTTATCTTTTCCACTGCCACAACAGCTTCCTTCCTTCAGACAAAGGCCACTGCCTTCCTCAGCGACGCTTCAGCTCTTCACCTGGAATCAGAGGTCTTTATTCTCCAGATCTGAATATCTGCACTACATTCCATCCCCGTGAACCAAATTCCATCATCTTCAGTCTCATTAAAAACAAAACAAACAAACAAACAAAAACAACAAAAACAAAAAACAAACAAACAAGCAAAAAAACACCCACTTGTCTGCATCACATATCTACATCTAATGAAACACAATTTGAGAACACAGCCTGAAGTGGGATAGTTCACTGAAAGGAACAAAGAAGTACATCAAGAAACCAATATAAACACTTCTGCATCTTATCCATATCATTAAATACTTACAGATCCACAAATATCAATAAAAAATTTCCCTCACCCTGAAGAATTGCTGGCTATATATGTTACACAATGGGGAAGTTTAAGAAAAACATGCATACAGCTAAAAATATGGAGTGATAGAATATCTAGTTCATGAGAAACACATCACTCACAAGATGTAAGAGCCTCATAACAGCATTTTTCACCTATTTTCATTAATCCATATAAAATTTCTAACCCAGTGTAACATTTTTAAGCAGTAACGAATCTCTTCTTCATAAGCAGAAATTTACATGGGAGTAAAAGCATTTGTGATGTTTTTGGCAGCTTACTACTTAAACAGTTGATAATGGAGTGTAAGCTTATATCGTCAGAAGTCCAGGAGCGAACTGGACAAGAAAGGAAGGACAAAGAAATACCCGTAACTGCACAAAAGAATTCCGAGGAAAAGCTAAATCTCTGGATGTACCCCAAGGGAACAGTGAAATTTAAGAAAACACTGCATAGATACTAAGCACAATGTAGGCACAGTATCAACCTGAGGCAGTGGTACAGCATTTCCAAAAGAGATGAGAACAAACCCACCAGGGTTTTAAACGCAACGTGCTGTTTTCTTTTGTAATGAAAGGAAAGGAAGAGCTCTCACATTTCAGAGATGAAACCACATCCACAACAGCCTAAAGCACTGCAGAAGACTGCAAATGGGACGTTTTAAGGTTACAGCACTGACAAAATCCTGTCAGTAGCTGTCTAGCTTCAACACTGAAGTTCGGTTGTAATGCATGGAGTAGGAATACTACTGAAACAAAACTTCCCAGGCTGCCAGCCACCAACCAGTCATTAGTATGAAGAAAAGCTATCACCTGAGCAGAAATCACAAGTGACTAAACTGCTGCTGAAATCACCCACGTGTCAGATGCACCGATCAAACAACTTTCCTCTTCACACCACATGGCTTCGCACTCCGCCTCGCTTGGGTAGAGCAGAGGTGCTACACTGGAGCTGCAATACCCAGCCTTCACTTGATATTTATCTGCAGGGCAGAAAATAATTGGATGTCACACCTTCTAACTCAATTTCATCCTGCTAATTATTCTTCAGCAATATCCTTTTCTTTTCCTCCCCTCATCACTGCATTTTGAATGGGACTAATGAAGTCACTGGTGAAATTATTTTGAAGACCACTGATGACATCCACGAAATATTCCCTCAGCATCAGCTCAGAAAAATCAGCACTAACCAAACACAAGGCAGACTGATACTGACGTTTTCAGAGAACAAGCGCCACCACATATCTGAATTTCAAAAGTTTTGTTTCGAAGAAGCTGACAAGGTGTTTATCCCATGATGGGACACCTCTGCGGAGAGCTAAGCAGCAACACAAAAGCTATAGCTGCCACCATGAGCCAACTTCAATTAAAGAAAGGCAGTTGTTGTTTCTGCACTTCCTTTGTGCTGCACCAGCTCCCACAGAAGACAGGTTTCTGTTCCTGCTCCTCAGCATGGCTCTTCAAGTCTCACACAGGGAGAGCAAACCTGAAACCTTTTGGGTCTTTTCTGCTACTTAGAAAGTATATTTAAGGGAAAATACAATTATGATGCTGTTCCATAGCAAGGACATGCTTGTTTCAACTATGACTTTTGGTAGATTAACCTTAAGATCCAAAGGCACAGAGCATGCCACAACAAACAGAAGATGAACTGGTTTGGAAAATGAAAACCATAAGGCAGTAACTGCTTACACAGCTCTAATGACAGCACAGTGCCTAAATGCTATAATCACTTCCCACATATACACAAGTGCTAACCAACTCTGATGCAGGCTTCAAACCCAGGAAGACCAAAAGGCATACCAACAAGCAAAAAAAAGCAGCAACACTTTACAAGATATGTTAGAAAATAAGATTTGATTAAACTGAGCATTTCTCACTCCTTGCGTGATTAATTTTGGCAAAGGGATTTTTTCAATTAAATAATTGGGTACTGTATCTGGCCTTTAAGACTCGCTTAGAAGAGCGACCAACTACTCATGGGCTGCAAACATGTACCAAAGCAGCAGGAACAGAACACGATCCAGTGCTATGAAAACAGTGCAAATTAAAATTACTCCCAACTAACATGGGCAGCTGTGAACAAAGAAATTCACTGTGATATATAACACATTACCCACTGGCTTGCTCCCTGTACTCAGGTACTCCCAAACACATAGGACAGTCTGTCCCAACACCGTTTCAGAACATAAAAGTTTGCAATTTGTTTCCACAGGAACAGCAGTACTGCTTAAACGGCCTCCTCCTTTCATCTATGGCAAAGTCCATGCTAACACATTTGAGTCATATCTTTATTTCTTACTTGTACATCATGTTATGCTCTCCCCTGCATTTCACAGCTCTAGCAACACTGAAAACATCTGGACTACCATGCTGCATTTGCTCTGTTGTTCATATAATCTAATAACCTACCTGCCCACATCAGCCTGTGCCACACACATCACTAAAAGGATCTTTGAATATTCTCAGCCCTTCAAAATGGGTTTCCTTCTAGGCTTCAAAAAACTGTGAAGCAATTTAAGATGAAGGACTACATTTAAACTCCCTTCCAAAACACAAGCCACCATCAATCCAATCATCTTCTCAGCTGTACAAATACTCGATTCCCATTTTTCAGTCTTGCTGTGCTTACAGAAAAATTAACAATGTTCTGCAGCAATGTTCACTTTCGACATTTCTTTTTCCCTTTTAGTTCCCTGCACACATTTGCGCTTAACAATGCTTGGTGAATTGAGACGATGTTTATCAGTACCTGAGTAGATCAAGTCTAATATTAAAATCAATGACATTGAAACTGCGTCACTGGGGCAGCACTGACCTTACCTGTGGTGTATAAGCTCAGTAACTTAAAGAACGTACCATATCAACCAACTCTTTAATAAGGGAATATTCAATATTATCAATGGTGAAGAGGCAGAAAATAACCTGTAGAATTCAAGTAAACAATTCTTTACATTCTCCCATGTTGCAAGATGCTTTGAATCCTAAAGTAATTATACTTTTTACATCCATGAACACATTTTCAATTTTAAAACAATACAAAGTCAAAACATTTAGTTGATCCACAGAAAGTCATTCAACACTTTCTGCCAGTTGCTGGAACTAGAAAACTCTGCCTACTCAGGAAAATTATGCTAGGTATTTTTCAAATATTTGCATGCTCTTGTACTTTATTAATATCATTGCACAGTTACCATACATAATAAGTGGTTAAAAAAAAAGTTGCTTCTAGCTTATGAGCAAACTGCTGAACTCCAATTGTGCACTATAATCAGAGATGCAACTTCTTTGGCACTCTTCAGAAGTGTGAATATACAGACAGTCCATTGTGCATGACTTGCTTTGTGCTGCAGCTAATTTAAGATGCACTTCCTCTCACCTCACTTTCTAAAGTCACAGAAATTACTGAAAATAAAAAGAACTAAAGCTATTTTATTTGCTATTTCAGCTAATTTCACTCTAAAAATCTGACTGCTACAAAGGGGATGGGCAGAAGCTGTTTTTCTATACAATACCTTCAGAAAATACACAAATTATCTTCCTTTTTAGTGTTGTCTATTAACATATACATTTCCTACCCTTTGAAAAAAATATGGAAGAAGCCTTGTGGAAAACTATTACCCTATCAGCCTGTTACTCCAAGTTAAATACTCAGAATTCTAGTTTTATGGTGTTTCTTCATAATTTTAGACACCAAAATTATTAGCCGCTGACTGACCAATATTCTTAAAAAAATATCAAGTCCATAATTTAAGCTAATAACTACTGTTGCTGAGGTTTCTATAGTTACTCATGAAAGGGTCACAACTCTCTGAAACTCAGGCAGTCTCTAATAATAAGCTGCACCGCTGTACGCTGACAGCCTCTAATGATTAATTAGGCTAAGCCCAAGCTGCTGGCATGGCATGGGATCCCAAGCACACTTGTACGTACTGAAGCAGCAAGCAGAACAACTTCAGGTTTTCAAACACAACCATGGCTTTCTGTTGTGCCATTTGACTGCAGCAGCACCAAGCTCCACAACCTGTACCAATCGTTCAGCACCTGGCAGCAGAAATCCAGGTGGAGCAAAGGATGGGACAGCATCTGAAAAGAGATCTCTCACACAAAAACAAGTTACAGCACACCTGTACTTCTGAATTGATGATCTAGTCTTGGCAGTTTGCTTCCCTCCTCTACCTCTCCCCCCATCTCACTCTTAACTGCAAAATACCTGGAATGACACAGATAGGTCACGCTCATTAACCATTCCAGATATTAAGGTTCATATTTTCTTGGAAAGGAAGATGAGACACAGCTGGAGACACAGCTGAACTTGTGGTAGCAGATGCCAGATGCCACCACTGGAAAATGAAGTCCTTGCTCCCCTGCAAGCTGAGAACTTGTACCTTAGTGGAAGGGCTTGATCCTTACACATACTAAAACTCTGCCTGTGGGTGGATGCATCTGACTGCTTGCAAAATTATAGAGATATACATTATGTATCTAAAAGGAATTCCAGCAAGTCAACCATGCTTCCATTTTTCATGTTTAGTCCTAGAAACAGAACTGTAGTGCTGTAAACAATGGAAAAACACATTTCAGCAGTAGCGCAAATGTGTGCCTACCAGTCAACATGATGAATTGGCATCTTTCAAGACAGAATGCCAACTGCAACGAAGTTACGTTCCCTTGCTGCAGGATAGTATCACCTCTTTGACTGCTTTCACCTCCCACAATGCAATCAGGCCAAGGCCAGGCGAATGCTACTGGAGCTGATTTTCTTGGTTTTGCTTTTAAGGAAAATTAAACAAAAAAGTAGTTTCAATGAGCGGTCGATTTATTTATTTATTTATTTATTTATTCCCTTTCTCAAGCTAAAAAAAACATAGAGCTAGTTAAAAAGCTGAAAACATAAACGGAACAGTTTTTTTAACCAGTCAATACTTCAATTTTGAAGCCAACAAGAGTTAATTCATTTCTTCAGTCCTCTGGGATGAAAAGATAAGTTCACTTTGCCCATGAATTGCTCTAAATATTAATTTTTTGCTTGCCTACTGGGACTAAATCAAACACAGTTAAAATGGTTACTGTGGTTACAGTGATGGATCGAGAAAAAGTAGAAAAGTTATTTAACCCTCAAAACACAAACCAAAAGTACACACAGAGCACTGAAGCACTACTTTCAGTTATACAACAACAAAAAAATGCTTCACAGAGTTTTGGAGAAACGAGGTTTGTGATCCCAAATCCCTGAAGTTGAATTTGTGCTCCAAATGTTTTTTAAAAATTATAAAACATTAAAACATTTTTTTCCTTATCAGACCACAGCCATCAATTCTGATACATCATATTTACAAATCACAATAAAACAAACAAAAAAAATTGTTTTGCCAACTAGTGAGGGAATGGAAAAAACAAAATCAAAATAGTTAATGCTTTTCACATTAAAATTGGGCCCACAGGGGGCTGAAGGGTGGGAGAACAACAGATACCATTTTTTCTTAGCCTGCTAGTGGCAAAATACTAATACAATTTCCACATGACCATTTCTTATGGTACATGATTACATCAGAACACAGCTGTGATGAGAGAAGTATTACAAAAAAAAAATACATTTTGAAATATCATCCTTTTAAATCAATCAGCAGTTGTTAACGATTCTGTAACAACCTGTGATTAAGCACTAAGCCACACTATTGCACAGAACTAATTCTTATATTGAAGGACTGTTTCCTTGCAGCAATGCCTGCCAATTTCTCCTCCATCATTCAAATGGAGCAGACTGCAGCTAGCTACAACCGGCAACTCAAAAGCTCCTGGATTCAACACCCAACAAAATCAAAACAAAGGAGGAAAGCAACATTGAGCTCATACTGAAATAAAAGATATTTTATTTCAGTAAGTAATACTGTAATTACTGTAAAATACAGGAATTACTTTAATAGCCACTGCAAAGACATTAACAAAGGTTAAGTTTTCACATGTTCACATGCACGCGCTCATTTCTCCAATATTTTTGTGTGAGCACTATGGCTGGTATCATCTACAATTCTACCCAATTATAGTAATTTATTTAACAGTATATTTTACATTATTTATTTTTTTTAATTAATTGCAGGATTTTTCCCCATTCCTCAAAAAAAAAAAAAAAAAGATGTGTTATTGATGTTTTTGTTGTTCTGAAAATTAGATTAATGAAATCATCACTTACAGTCCTTTAATAAGAAAGTAGAAGATCAACCATTTAATTGCCAAACAATAAGGAATAAATAAACTCCAATACAGATGCCCTGTACATACATAAGAAAAATTGCTAAAACATTAAAAGCTTCTTTTAATGGATTCCTATTTTGAGAATATTAAATTAGCAGCCCTTTTTCCCACTTGACTGTTGGAAAAAAGAGTTTCAGACAACATATTTGTAATTTGGCCTGTTTTTTCTCAGACTGACCTTGCAGTTTCCATGTACACATGGAAGGGTGGATGCAGTCCAGGGAAGCATAAATATTTCAGTAAACTCTAGGCAAAATTACACGCATCACCAGTCATCCAAGTCTGGAGCTGCATACAGCTATCTGCAGATCTGTCCTCTGATGTGAGCAAAGGTTCACCCAATTCTTACCTAAATTCAGCCTTTCCCCAACAGTTAATAATCCCATTATGTCACCTAATGTCTACCTGTGTTTTATCACAACACAGACTTGTTATGACTTTGCTATGAAGCTTAAGAAGTTTTCAGTCTGGTCCAGGAAGTTTACCCACCTCATTAGTCTTTTTTGTTCTGCAGACAAAATGACAAAAAGACCAGTTATTAAATGCAAGCTATTGAGGTCGCAAAACTACAAATCAAGTCTACATTTTTTATTGCCTAACTACAATGAGAACAAACTAGTCAGATACCTCTAGTTTTGTTTCTAACATTAACACGCTTGTTTTGAAGATAAGCCGGGTTTCTCTTCTGCTGTTGTCTGGAGACACACGTAAAGCAAATACTGTCTAGGTGGAATCAATCCAATCCATTATTTCTAGCTGCTAGTTAGAGACAAAAAGATCCAAAAGTATTTCATAAAGCAACATGGAAAGAATTCTCAATTCCGCTTACATTTATCTCTCACAATCTGTCTTGATGTGCTGCCACACCTGAATTGCTCACCTTTTCTACCTGCCCAAGGAATACACAAAGTCTGAGAGAAGACCGGGTGCATGCAAGTGAGTTGCGGAGTTCTGGGTTGTTCTGTGACAAGACACTTTAAACATCTAATAGAAAGCAAAGGAACAGATAGATATACTTTCTGAAAGCTGCTTTGCTTTTTTTTTCCCCCCCTCTGGAGTTATTTATTGCAGCGTAAATTAATCCTAGAGAAAGCATTAGTAAATTGTTCACACTGCAGTAATATCTAGTATTCTCACATGGCAGATCTCATCCACAATACTCACTGGCCTGTTGAAATGCAGATAATCAGCATATCTCCAAAAACGACGGAAATATATTCTTTTCAGACTAAATATTATACAGGCATAGAACTATTTCTTTCATTATTAGCTTTTCTTTTGCCTCAAGACAACCATCAGAAGCTCTTTCTACTCCCTTCTAGCAGAAAATACAACCTTCTAGCATTCTGACTTTCAACTGTAACAGGATACTAAGCAAAATGGAAAAACATGGAAAAAACTGGAGGAACATTCCTGCTGTAAATTGAAAGCTAACCACATTTTGCAGCCAAGCAGTTGATAGGGTAAAGGCAATGAGACTACATACATACCACTTGCTTTTCTGCTACACCACTAGCCTAAGAGGTTCACACCTCTACAGTCAGCAGAACAAATCTCTCTTCCTATTCTTCATGCCCTAACACTGTACTTCAAAGCCTTATGTATTAGATGAAATTCCCAATGGCACAGTTAGCTATTTCAGTCAATGGCACTACTTCCATTTGGTACAGTTTTCTCCATAAGGAAGTATAGAACAACATGGTTTCAGAGAAGCTTTGCAGTTTCAGACCACCTGAGCAAATGCAGTAAAATAAAAAGGACATTCTTTATGCAGAAAAAAAACCTGGACATTTCCAGGCTTTTCAACATGTTTTTTTAAAGTGAAGAAATCCCATAGGAAATACAAAAGCAATCAAGTGGTTTGTGTCATAAAACAATTCCATTGAAAAAGGAGATATGGTAACAGGAATATTTGGGAGCTTCAGTTACACAAGCATTGAGCCACTGATCCATTGCTGAAAGAGTTTTGGTCTAAAGAGTTCCTACTGGGCTTTCCTTTATGGTAAATTTCATTAATCACAAGCAATTCAAATGCATCTTAGGTAGAGTGCTCACCTGGAAGCAAGCTGAAAAGAGAGGAGCACAATTCACAGTTCAGCTATTTTAGGGAAGTAATAAAGAACAGAAGATCATGAAAAAAAAAACTTCTCAGGGAAAGCAAGAACCACCAAGAAATTTCACCCAGCACCCTGCGGCACTGCCTCTGAGCACGAGAGCTCACAAGAGAGCAGTAAAACAGAAGAGCTTTTAAAACTCATTTCATCTTGCTGTTTAAACCATCATTCTAGGATTAAATCTTTGGATTTTATAATCACTTGCCTTCACTTTTAGTGAAACAGCAATTTCCTTCTAGTCTTGTGAAACTTGGTCTCCAGGTTTTCTCACAAAAGAGGCAGCAAGGAATTCCCAGGATTTTTTTGCCATTACTGTAAAGTTTTTACAGGAATGAAGTGCTGAATTGCTGCACAGTAATAATTTAGTCTTAAAGCTAAATGAATCCAACGTGCTTGTCCATCCTTCTTTCTTCAGAAGCATTTGAAACCACTTCACTCACAACCTAAATCAGTGAAGGCTTTATAAATTAAAGAAATGCTTCTTCTTTTTTAAGCAAGTGTTCTTCAGACACTTAAATCTGGAGGAGAGAGGGGCAAAGCCAAGAACTCAGGAGGGCAGCAGGAGGCCCGGGCCCTGGCACACCAGCATCTCCTCCTCAGTGGCGGCACGCTGCCCGCTGTCAGAAACAACATCTCCCAAAGCTGCAATTAAGCTCAGCATCTGCTGGAGAAGACCAAAGCTCTGAAATACTTCACTGCTAATTTCTAAAGCTCACAGAAATTAATTTGAAGGATGAAATTAATTATGAGCAACCCAAACATCAGTTAGCTTCTGTACAGAAGAGATCAAAGACCTTCATTAGCTCACTGTTATCCTTGAAAGTTTTTTTTTTTTTTTTAAGAAATCTCTCTCACAAATAACCCAAGTTCAGCAAAATACAAATCAGCCTTTGTAACAAATTCCAATTAAGGGTCCTCCTGACAGGTCTTTCAGTCAGGGCTATTTAAGTGTTGAGTCAACAGCTTAACAGACTGCACCAGGCCAATAGCACATAGTACCCCAAAGGAGCAGCAGGATAAGTGATCAAGTAATTCCAAGGCATCTAAAACAAGGAAAAAGAAAAAGCTTATTTATGACTCAAAGAAGTTTGACATGTCCCTCTTTTCACTGGCAACACTTTCTTCATCTGTCCTGCACATGAAAGGAGAGACTGTAGAGGGAAGGTAAAGAAAAAAGGACTCCCAAATGAGCAGTTTCCAATATGCATCTCCAAGTACTGGAGTTAAGAAACCATTCCATTCTCCAGGGCTGCTCACACACACAAAAAGAAAAAGCAAACAAAACACCGAAACAACAGCAACAAAAAAATATCTCACAAGCTAAAAACATCTTAGCAGAACTTACAAAGCAAAAATAGGGCAATTCTCTCCTCATTTTCTCTAAAAGAACTTCCCTCAAATGACTTCCTTGGCATCAGATCTACTGCTGGAAGGAAGCCAAAGTCCACCCAGAACGAGATAAAAATCTACAATGACAAAAAAATTACTGAGTATTCACTGTCCCAAATGGATTATGAAGCTAGGTTTGGCTACAGGCTGATTTGTTTTTCCGCATCAGATGACTTGAGGTCTAAGCGCATATGCATGATCTGTAAACTACTGGTTATCTCCATTACTCAAATTCAAAATGTATTTAAAAGGATTACAAAAACTATTTTCATGCACAACTTCAGCAAGCTCTGAAAAGGTAACTACCACCAAGTACTCTAGGCCTAAAAGGTCATCAGGAACTGCTCCATCCACACAGCCTTCTTAGGTCCAAGGAAGGTATCAGCCATACATCAGGCATACATAGACTGGAGGGTTTTTTTCTGGTAGTTAGGATTTCAACAAACAGAACTGCAGAGAGAAGTGACTCAACTAAAATAGATTCTATTATAATACACATGCATCAATTTGTCTCAAAAACTGCTACAGATGCACGCGGTGACATTTACAACAACATGTGCCTATCACAAGGCCGACTGCACCAAACAAGAAAGATGATGGAACACAGAAAGGCCCAGGCAGGGTGTGCAGAGACACGCAAGCCCAGTACATCAGCGTCTGAGGCTGCACAAGGTGCTTTTCCCTCCTTAGGCAGGAGATTGAATCGAAAAGCAGAGGTTATATTCTTAACAAGAGCTTTTCAGTCAGTATTTCACACTGCTGCAGCACTCCTGGCTGATCACCTGATTGCCTCATTCAGGGGATAAGTGAGAGAGAGGTGAGAATATTTGCAAATCCCAGAGATGTTATTTGACACACCAAAACCCAAAATAAAATTGAAAAACATGTATTTAGTGCAGGGAGAATGCATCCCATAGACAGACACAGCAGTAGTTATCTCTTAGACCCAATCCTCATACTAACAGTATTGCTGTTGAACAGTGGAAAGGGTAAGTAATTTCCATACTAAGTGCACATTTGTGCTGCTACTGAGAGAAGAATAAAATCAAAAAAGCCCAATGGCAATTATCCTACAAACAGATATTAAGGCCCATTGCAGATTGATAAGCCCTGGGACACAATGAACTCTGCCTATGCTGTATTTCACCAGGTAAGGACACCCAAGTGGATTTTCTTTTCTTTCCTTTTCCTTTCCTTTTTTTTTTTTTTTTTCCCCTCCCCTCCTTTGATAAAATTGGATAGCCAGAAGAGAGTTTAAGCTACTGCTTTCTAGAGAGGAAAGATCACCAAAAAGTTTAAACTTTGACGCAAAGGAAGATTATTTAGCCTTGCACCTTCACTTTTGTCCAGGAGAAAAGAAAACATAAAGCAGTTCAGTACCTCAAAACTGAAAAATAATGGAGAAGCATAAGACAGTTGTATACACAACAGCTAATAGTTAAGGTATCGAAAGAACATCTTCCTATAACAAATAGAGGGTCACTTCCACTCTCCATCACTGTTCTAATCTCTCATCCTTATTCTTCAAGTAGCATCATTTAAGAAAAGATATCACTACTACAGAATTTTGACTAACATTAAAACAAAATAAGCTACTTAGTTTCTAGTTTAAAATCCTTAAATCATCTCATTTACACACAAGAAGAATTACTTATCAATGATGTACATAATCTAATCTCTCCCAAGAGAAAACACTATAGATTTCACTAGGAATTTCTTTATCCATAAACATTGTTCCCAATGCAGAGCTGACCCCATAGCCTGATTTAACACTGGAAGAAATGTGTGACAAATACCAACTTTTCCAACCTAGATAAACTTTTCCACTGAGATGAGGAAAAGAACAGAGCTCAGTTAAAACCATGGTACTTCAACAAATCTCATAGTCCCCACAAACTGTCTACGAAATCCATGCAAGCCAACTGCAACCTAAAAAAAAAAATTTTGTTTGCATTAAAAACAATACAAATGTACAAAACAACACTTAACACTCTACAACACAAAAGGTTACCAAAAGCTTTCTGCCTTTTTCCTTCCCTCAGTTCCATTAAGACTGACGCAGGAATTAAGATAAAATTTCTGCAGCTGCCTTTCTTAGGACAGCATTACAAACACACTACGCGTACTGGCTGGACATCTTTCTTAGCAAGATCACACGTCTCTGAGATTAGAGCAACGCTCAGTTCCACATTAAACTGAAGTTATGGTTTTGAAACATCACAAAGATTGTTTTCATATTCTAGCGCAGCTTGCTTAAAAAGGAAAACAAAACGTCAGTATTTTCCCATTTTTCCATGAAATGGTAACTTCACCGAGGAAGAATTTGCCACACAACTGCACTTAAGATGACTGAAAAAGTAAGAAGCACTTCATAAAAGATTTCACATGCAGGACACAAAAGACACCTGTAACTGAGCATTTCCACCTTTTTTAGACATGATCTCAGAATGAAATCACACACACCAAAAAAAAGGGAGGACAAAATGAGCATACTAATACGTAATTTTAAAGGTGAAAACTCAATTGCTGAAGTTGAGGGGTATGACGTGTCAAGAACTACAGCATATTCAGGAAATGGTAAGTCCTAAAACATGTGGCACAGAGCAGATGATTACCTCAAAAAGGCACAGATAGCAGTACAAATCGCTCGTGTAAGGGCTGCACCACCCTACTCCTCTAGTAAGCCTTGCCTTTTCATTTTACACTAAGATATGTAATCACCCATGATTCTGTTGTCCGAAATTCTCCTGATTTTTGTTATATGTGCTTAACACCACAGCCTGCTGTCAGAGGAAATCAGGATGGAACAGAGCAAGTAGTGCCATCCACAAGCCTGCTGCTTCTGAAAATAAGTTATTGTGACAATGCCTCACGTGATTTGATTTTTTTTTGCCTTCTCTTACACTGGCTCATGTGCAAAATTAGAATGATGTTTAAACAGTGTCAGGCTGTCAGAGGGAGAAAACACAGTGCTACTGTGATACAAGACATGACAAGAGGAAAGATTAATCACTTACTCAGAAGTGAAAAGTTGAATACAAAACGCATAACCATGTGTCTCAGTTTTCTTACAGTATGTGAAAGACTAAGTGCTGATCCCAAGATATGCTTCATAAACTCCAGTTAACTGAAAAAAAATTAATTACTCAGTAAACATACTTTGAAAACAAAGATAATAGAGTTAAAAGTAAAAAAAAAAAAAAAAAGTTCCCTAGGGCAATAACACGATCCAAGAGAGGGGAATGTATACACTTACACCTGAAATAAGCTAGTTTCCTCCTCAGCACAGGAAAAGAATTTCAAAAGAAGAGACAATTCAGTGAGAAGAAAGGCGGAGGTCAGAAATGGCTATAAATAAAGCAAAAGAAAATCACCACTAGAATCAAAATATTTCAGCTGTTTATTCCTTTCCTTTATAGAAACTTTACTGCAGCAGGACACACACCCAAAGATTTTTCACATCTATTTTCATCACATTTCAATCTTTCCCAGAAACACATTTTTAACTTTGAACACATTTCAGAATATTTTCTCATTTTCTGGCCAGGAGGGTTACATATTAGTTTACTTATTTGTTACATTTAAAGATTAATAAAGTTTAGTTTGTCCTGCTGTTAGTAAACAGGTTAGCAAACTCTGTTGGGGAAACAAAACAAAAGGAGAAAGTATACACAAGCTGATGTCCCCATATCACAGGTAAAGTGATAATCCCAATTTTATGATTAAGGATTTTTAACTCCTTAAGTGAAAGGGTATTTTGCTCCTAACTGCAGCACGCTTTAATTTCTCCACGGGAGTGAAAGGTGTAACAGCAAAGGATGTAGGAGATTACTTAACAATGATGCAGCAAAAACCGATGCAAAAATACATCCCTTCATTAAAAAAGGGGCCTTGCCTCCCTGGCCCAAGCATATCTAGCATCTCCTTTATATGCACAGTTGTTAAACTACTCTTTGAAAAATAGTTCCCTATCAAACCATTTTCCTTTTCACACATTTCAACCCAATTAAAGACAAGAAAGATTAGTGTGAAAGAGAGAGTTAATTTTAGAAAATTTATGCATAAACCCAAATGTGTTTAATTACTTCAGTATTTCCCACATGTAGGAAAATCATTTTTAAGTAGGCTGTAAAACAGTGTTTTAGAAAGTAAAATCAATGACAGGAGCAGTTCTGTACAGAACTATCAAGTGGATATCAAATTAAAATTTAGCTTCTCAAACACTTATTTAATTTTTAATTCCACTTTTAAAGAAGACCACAAAACATACTCAAAATTTGCTTATGTGCTTATCATGAGGACAATGCTGAATTCTGCAACTCATTCCCTTAAGGCACAATGACATTTTCTCATCCTTGCTTTCTGTCCCCTCCCCCCCGCTCTCCAAACCCCTTAAAAGAGGGACTAAGGAGCAAACACTTGGAACACAAAGTAAAACTCAGCTCAGTCTGTTCCTCTCCTGTACTGCTACAGAACAGCCATTCCACTGCCCACACAGACAGCGCACAAAATGGAACCTGAGAGCTGAAGGAAAGGAATCGGAGGTAACGGATGCGCGTAGATCTTGCTGCTCCTTCAAATAGTACCAAAAACACGTATTGACAAAAATGACTGAGGACTATTTCATTTTTTTAATTAGTTTCTCTCCAAACAATGCTGACAATACCTAACACAGCACCATTCTTCATTCAGAAAGCAAATGACAGATGACATAAAATTTTAGAACCACTCAATGCTAGAGAGTGCAATTCTTCCAAACTAGGAGTTTTCCCACAGCCTTTGTTCCAAGCAGGGAAAAAGAAAAGGGGAAGAGGATCAAGACGATGAACAAGTTCAAAGGCAAAAACCAGTGCTTGTAAAAAAGGTTTGTTGGGCCACGGACTTGAGAACTCTAATGTGAAGGATATGCATTCATCCTTCGGGATTCCTGTAGTGCAGAGCCTTCAAGTGTCAAAATATCACGTTATTTTTATCTAGAGAACACCAGGTAGACCTAACTACTTCAATTACCAATTTTCCCAAATCCAAACTATACATGCTTCATGTTTTTAGTAGTTAGCAATCATTTGAAGTCGCCTCAATCTCTAAAAAAGGGAAGAGCTGTTTAATACTCTAAAGTTACCAGGCTTAAACTGCTGGAAGCATGGGACTACTGCTCTTCAGTCAAGTATCTATATGATAGAAGCGAATTTCTTCCTTTAAAACTGCCCTTGTCATTTACTTTTACCACCAGAAACATATCAAGAGCCTTTATTCATTCTAAGTTACAACACAGCCCTTAAAAATCTTGAAAGTCAAGTTGTGCATCATTTCTGTCAAATTCACTCTTTGCCTCAGATCATAATAATCAATGTCTGTTCTGAAATGGTGTCTTTAGAATGTATGGGAAAAAGATCACTTGGTACAATGCACAACATGAATACTTGCCCGAATAATCCATGGCATGGCCTGAAGGTATGATCTATATTGTTTAACAGTTATCACATCTGGGGATCTAAAGATCCTAAGTTCACCTTAAAATTTTCTTTTGAAAAGAGCCTTCCATGGGCTTATACTGTTTGCTGCAAATGCAAGCACCTTCTACTCATTCATTTAAAAGGCTCCCTTCATTCTGTTTATTCAGTTCCACTCTTTCCTGAAGCAGAAGCTTTGAACTACACAGCACAAACTCCAAACAGAACAGAACTAAAGGAATCATACTTCAAGTCACTGGCAACTGAGTAACTCTACCCTAATGTCTATCCAGACAGACAGATGAAGAGATACCACCTTGTTATAAAATATGGCTAAAAACAAAGGACACTATCTAAAAAACAAGGAACATGATTATTTAACTGTAGGGGTTACTTACATTTTGTGCCACCAAAAGCTAACAAATGCAGTAACAAACTATTAAATGGAAATTTACAAAGAGAAGAACAGATCAATATCTAATTGTACAAAAATTGCTTTTTCTATTAAGTTAAAAAAGGTGTCTCTTAAAGCTGCTATAAGTAGGTTTGTTACAGATTCTTCAACACAAGCAAACTAACAGAATATTAGAAATAACTCAAAGTGAATAAAAAGTGCTAAATGACTCCAAAGAGTTTTTCTTTCTTCTCTTGAAATGCTCAATTGTTTAAAACATCTGTGCATTCAGCACGCTGAATATTACTCTGCCTCTTATCTCAGTTTTCAAGCCTTCTTTCACCAAGGCCTCTCTGTGGATACACTGTATGTATGAAACAGTTCTAAGACAGCACCTGGACTTTGCCACACGTAATGACAAATTGTTGCCAACGGTGAAGCAGACTGAAGGGGGCAAGTAGTGGGATTTCACCAGCGCTCAAATGCCAGATACCAGGTTATGGAGGAGAGGAAAAGAGAAAGTGGAAGGAACAACCAGGTTGAGACAGGCAGAGGAGGGCTGAGCCCCCCGTGTTGCACGTCATAACAAGGTGAGCCCTCCCAGCCCTTGCACTGCCACACTTTGGGCAAGGGGACTGAACCTACGGCCAGCAGCTGGGCTGCTGCAGCTGCTGTAAACTACTCCCATTTTCCAAGGTGTGCTGCTTGGCCTATGCACAATTTGCTCACTGATTTACAAAGCTAGTGGCCAACCTACCAAATACAATTAATATCCTATGTTTATATCTGGTCCTACTTCTTGAGCACGTACCAGTCACAGCATCAAGTTTCCCAGAGTCATCATCAAATCTCTGATAGGCACCACCAGCAAGAAAAACAGATGAAGAACTACACCTCCTACCTGAGATGCAGCACATAGTTCTCATTTAGCACTTGGTAACAAAATACAAACCCAGAGCCTCCGTTTACTATCAACGGTGACCCCGTGCATAATGGAAGAGGACTGGCATGACAAAGAGGTGCTGCAGGAGAGCAGTCACAAAATACAGACGATACTGACAGCACTGTAGCTAGATTTGTAGCTCACCTTCACACACAGTAAACTTTAATGTCACAAACACTACTGAGCTGGTTGTGGCCACTTTCAAATACTGCCTGCCTCTTGCAATTCATTCAGCTCTGCACCTACCTTCTTCCAAAGCACAGGTGATGAGGTTTAATAAATCTGTCAGTTGAGAAATGCAAAACAATTGTTTAAGATGTTCTGTATGTGCTCCAATACGCTGCCAAAATAAATCAATCTCCTGTAAAACTTGGCAATCTTGGATAAACGGTTGTTGCCACTCTGACAGAGCCTCAGACTTTGTGTTAGACTTCAATAAAGAAATTGTCTTGTCTGCAATATGTTCATCCAACCATATATCCTGTAGCTTTCTTTTCCTGGCAAGACAGCAGCTGGAAACAATGAAATTAAGATGAAAAAAAAAAAAAAAGAACAGGAAAAAGGAATATGGCTTGCTTATTCAGAAACATGGGATGTTTTCTGAAAGCACAATACAACGAGATTCAGCAACAGCAATGTATCAGTCAAAGAAAAACTACTGCATCTCCGCACTGTTAGTTCACAGCATAAGGACCATCTAATCCAGAAATGAGATCCAGCCCCCTAATTACTTATATAATAAGCTCAAAATGAGCCAGGAGATACAAATTCTTATACTTTTGGTCAACATTTGTTTCCGGACTACAAAGACCAAGCTACTACCACATCCTTATCCCAACCATAAAATGGAAATTGCAAGGTATTTGCAGTATTAAACAAACAAAAGAAAAAACTGCAAAGAAAAGCAAGCTCTCAGGGTTGTACGATTGCGCTACAGAGATAGAATGCATCAAATCTAATAAAAATCTGCTAGTTGTTCTTCTCCAGGTCAACTAAACAGGCACTAAACAGGTTTTGATTTTGCAGACCTCACATAGTAGAGCTGGTTTCCATGTAAGCACTCCATGCACTTACACAGGTTATCCATCTATCAAAGATATGCATATGTCAGAGTCATCACCTGTTAGGCAGACACAAGGACCAGCACGAGGATAAGCTAATGAGTTCCAACGAAGGGGAGGACAGGAAATTGAATGAGGCCAATGGAACACCAGGAGGAGTTGGGATGGATGTAGCAAACTGGCTTAGCCCTGGCAGAAGCCGCTGTGTAAGCCGACTCCTCATCTATCCGTAGACTCCTTCCATCTCCAGACGTTTGCCAGCTGGAAATACTACACACGTAAGTGGTCATGGTAACAAAATCACTTGCTTGAAATTCTAGGTAAGTGTACTCAAAAAGCTTTATTTCTACATGAAAGCTAGGTTGTTTAGCTACTTAAAATTACATATATCGAAGCAAAAGCAACTGCAGGTATAGATCACAACTCCACACAAATGTAGACCAATCTTGACACTCTAAATAACCTGAAAGAAACACTTAACTTCCCCATAATTTACACAAAACACTCCACAGATAAAAACCTAAGGCCAACAACCCCTTGCTTTCTGAATTTTAAAAAATGTACTCGTTCGTCAATTGCCTAAACACGATGTTATAAAGAAGTGGTACATCAGAAGCCACAGGTCAGTCTGACAACTCCAACCAAGACTGTGTTTTGTACAAAGCCTAGTGGCTTCACAGGTGAAAGGATCCTGCTACAGACAAAACATTAACTAACTTACAATAAAGAACATAATTCCCTCAAAATTCTCACTCTGTAGTTTCAAGGTGAATGAATTAAGTAGCCTAGGGATGTAATTACCATGAATCCAAGCAGTAAAACCAATTATTTGCACAGATGCAAATTCCCAACAAGATTCTACTGCTTGGGATAGGGGACTTTGGTTATTTTGTTTTCTTTTAAGTGTTCAAGCACACAACAATTTATTGGCAGAGTTTCAAACATGCCAGCAATTTCAGAAGACTTTACATAACCAGTTCAGATAAGAAACAAGGTACATTATAATGAAGGAATGGAGGTTGGGTCTAATGCGAAGCATAGCACTTGAAGTCCTGGCAGCTAGGGACAACGTAAGATCACAGAGGGATGAGACCCCTCTTTTCATATCCCTAACAACAACAAAAAAGCTAGTGTTTTTGTTTCCCAGTGTTTGTGTTTTCATAACAGTATTAGAAATCAACACTTCATCACCTTTAACCTGTTTTAGACCACAGTCAGTGATGTGCCTTCCATTAAAATGATGTCATTGTTTCCCACCATTTGAAACAGTACTGCAGAACACATTCACTGGCTAAGTACATCAGTTGACAACAATTCTGTTATCAGGGTGGGTGATAACAATTCTGGCGGGGTGGATTTTTGTTGTTTTGTTGCTTGTTTCTGTTTTGTGGGGTTTTTTGTTCGTTTGTGTTTGTTTTTAGTTTTGTTATAGAGTTGGAACAAGCTGGGGAAAAAGCCGTGTACTAAAGTCCCAATAACACCCACTGTTTTCTATTCAATCAAATGTTAATGTGAGATTAAGATACTTCACGTGCTGTCTGTTATGCTTCCTTACTTCTATCTTACATGACTGAAAGAAATTTGAAATATCTTTTTTCTCAGCCATCCTCTGTAGAGTGGCTAGCATGACTAATGAAACAGCCATGGAAGAAGGGACAGGTGGAAGTATGTATTCATATACTTTCATTTTAAAAGGAACCGTATTCTCTCCTTAACTAAATTTTTACTTTTAAAATGTATAAACCACAAAAATCACCACATGAATTGTCAAAAGAGCCTCATGGTATATGTTCCTGTACGGGGACAGAGGAGTATAACTAGGACTAAATGAGGTGCTCTGCTCTTGCCTACTACTATGCAGGGCACTGTCATCTTCACCTCTTCCCTTCATCTACAGCAAGGTAAGTCTGCTACAACACCTGTAAATTAGCTTCCAAGCCCTCCTCTTCTACTAAGAGAATATGGTTAATTAAAGCAGACAAGCATGCAACCCACAAAGTCCTTACATCTCATGTTTACAGTGATCCTGATCATTCTGAACCCTTTGATATAATTCGGTGCCTGCTGATCGCTACATACTTTTACTTTTTGAAACAGCTGTTGATCAGTTAAATGACACAGCACAAGGATATTCTTTCCAGTCAAACTACAATCTCTATTTCCAGCTCTTATAATACATTTTAACACCCCAAAATTATAGAATTATTCATAATCAGATTTGTTTTAATGAGGAAAAGCTGGTGTTCCAAATGCTGCAATTATCAGCTCTCCCTCTCATGTATGTGGCCAATCATCAGATTTTCTGAACTCTGAAGTGGCACGGCTAATCAACATGGTTGCACAACCCTTTATGCTGCACCATAATCACTTCCACATAGTTTTACGTTCAAGGAGATGAAGACCAACTCTTCTGCAGTATTTTTACTTTCAGGAGATAGGGCTTGTTGATTGCCTCTATCTAGATGCCACAGGAAATAACAATAAAAGCCCCCACATCCACCCTCAAACCTAAACCCTCATTTAGCAGCACTGCTTGTTAGGTAGGAACAGATGAGCTACCCAGCCCACAAGGCTGATTGAAACATCATATTTGATGTATTTGATTAATTGCAAGACTCTTCAAATCAATTTGTTTTTCCACCCTGAGTTTTTGAACCAGAAGCATATTACACAAGGCTCAGAAGAATTCTAGTTATGAAGATGTTACTTGAATTGCCATCAAGTGAATGCTTATGCTTAAGTATTTAACACTACTACACAGAAAGCTGGAATATCCTTAAATGTCCCAGCACTTGTAAAGAAATAATTTGCTATTAATATTTTTGTCAGTTTAAGAAAAAAAAAAAAAGTAAGATTTTGCACTTTGTCAGATAGCTTCATAATACAGATCAAACATTCTCTAATAATTGATTTGGAGTGAGGTGCAGGAAATAGAGAAAACACCCCAGTGACACATGTAATCAGAGCAAAAATAAGAGGGATATAGTAATCGTCCCAAGATTCATCATCATAAATAAAAAAATCAGGGTAACCTACGAATACACAAACATGTTATCCCCAAAGCCTTACCCCTGCTTTAAAAAGTCATAGGAAGGGATATACGGGACAAAGGAAGGAAGTATCTTATGCTGCTCCATAGAGCAAAAGAAAAAGCCATATGCTACTCAAAAACAAAAAATATTTTTGGTATGAAGCAAACATTATTAACATCCCGTTGCTTAATACAAGAATCGCCTTTGGGTCTCAGGCACTTGTCTTGAAACGTAGCCAAAGTTCAACACTGCTGGTCACCTGCCTCACTTAAATTTGACCTACGTTCCATGTTGTTTGCTAAAATGATACTCCAAGCCCTCTTTTATAAGCATTTCCAAGGCAGCAATCAGGCTGTGATTATGCCTGTGGAATGTTAGTATTATTTCCACCTTTCCATGCCAGGTTGTTCAATCCATAATTACAAACTGCTGCACTCTGCTTCTGGATAACCAAAGGGCTCTGTTTTCCATCACTGCGAGTAATTCAATCAATCTGAATATTCAATATAATATTTTTTTGAAGTACAAAAAAAACCACTTAATCTATGGCCATGCACAAGAAGCCTTTTGAATTTGCTCTACTTCAAAGCGTGGATTAGAACTTTAAGCTGCATTAGAATCATCTTGAAATTACCTAAAGCCTTTTAGAAGCTTTGACAGAAACCCAATGAGGAGTGCCAGGGTTATTTGCATTACATCCCAAGGCCAGGCTCTGTTCTGCAGAAAGTAAAAGACGAACACACAAACATCCACAGGGCAAGATCCTCAAAAGCAACAAACCCTCTGCATAACCAAGTATGACACTTTTCCTGTTGGAATACGAAAAGATTACGGTCACTGCATACAATGCACCATATCTGCACAAAGATACAGTGTCCCCACTGACTGTGGATCCAGAAACACCTTGGATATTTCAGAGCAGTTGTCTCCTGGGAGCTAACTGTCACAGGCATCACAAATAGGAAAGAACAGACTTTCATTACCATGCACATTGTTAAATGAACACCTATCACTGATCAGCAGGCACAATAACCACTTTCTCAGCACCAACCACCATACTGAGCAAGTGTTAATAATCATTTATTTATTTTATTCAGTTAGCAACAAGGGAAATTAACCCTCACTCTGGAGAACTGACAGAGCAGTACTGAAAAAACAACATACAATAGTAGTGCCACCATATTCTACAAAACCTGTCCAAGCCATACAAGTGCTCACCACGCTGACCCAGTACAACAAAGGTAAGACCTGCTATTACAGCAGTTGAGCTCAAAGATCAAAGGTTCACACAACAGTAATGACACACAAATACCACACCCTTCAGGGACACTAAAGAAGTCATCTGTATGCTTCTTTATACAGCTTATAAATGCTTTTCTTAGCAAGCCTATCAGAACTCACAGCCAACAGATCCCTTTCTCCTGTCAACAACCCTTGACTGTGAGCATGGCAATAAGAAAGTCACGGGAATAGCTTCCCACTGAGAATTAAATTATTTAATAATAACTAATTATTATAATTAAAGTATTTAAATTAAATTGGTAAGAAGTCCTTCATTTAAAATAATTTGCTAAACAACTCGAACAGTATGTTGCATCTCTCATATGAAATCCAAGACTATTCTATTACACAGAAGAAAACTCACTGAAATATTTCTATATCCTGCCTAAGAACCAAAGCGTGTCCTTCTTCCACTCCTGTTCCCCAACCTTTGGGGTCACATAGCCGTGCCACCCATTGGCTGATGTCTACATAATTTTCAACTCCTAAGGTGCTAAGAATACTTGGCAGGAGCCAGATGCATTGTTATATCAAAGCCTTCACAACCACGCACGTGGCCTAAAGGAATTTTTGCTACAGATCGGAAACACAGAGATTGGGAGGATGAACACAAACGTTTATTTGATGCATCAGCCAACCACCACATTGACATAGTTGCAAAATGAGACAAATGTAAACCGTGTATGATTAGGTTGAAAAACGTATTAATGTAATAAAGAAGATAATGGAAAGCATCACTGGCAGAATTAACACATGCAGTTAGTGAATAGTGGTAAGTTGAAAAACTACTTCAAATTGCAACAGAAGCAACCATGCTTGGATCAGTGCTGACTTAAATACCTGCCTGTTAGTTAAACATCTGTTTGCCAGTCAATCAAGCTTCTGCAGAAAGGTGGGAGGTAAAACTTCTAAACCAGAGGTCAGTCATTTTGGAACAAGTTTCTAAAAATGACGGCAAGGGAAGGGAGAGAAAAACAAATGCTAACTACTTCCAATGTGAAATACAAGAAAGGTTCAAGAGATTTCAAGATGGGCTTATACAACACAGAAGAGGCTTAGACTCCGCTCAGAGGTCCACTCAGAATGATTATTAATATAAGCAATTCAATGCTCTGAGTTCAAGATCAGGAGCAAAAGGAAAGGACACATCAAGGATGATACTCCCCATCGTGACTGACGGTGTCATTTTTCCACTAAAACATATTGCTTTTGCGGATGAAATCTAAGCCAGGAAAACACCTTCCATTTTTCTATATTTCAATAAAACATACAAATAGAGATTAAAAGAACCAATAACATACAGTGCATTGCAAAATCGGAGCAGGAGAAAAAGCAGTCATCTATGCACTATGCTGAAAAGTAGGAGTAAAAGGATACCAAATTTTCTTTTTTAAAATAAGCTTATAAAAGAATACTTTCTACTCTACTCATATCAAGCAACACAAAGCTGATTTTGAGGAAGAAGTTACGCAATCTTAAAGATCAGCAAGATCTCGAAACAAAAACAAAAACAAAAAAAAAAGAATTCAGTCATCGCTTCATTACTCATCACACTTTTGAGGGGCAAAAGCAAGAACTTCAGTTCCATGTAAGGATTATTAATAAGTCAGCAGGTAGTTTTTAACTGAGTATAGATCTGTTCTGTCTCAAAACTAAATCTATCACCCCCTGCTATCAAAGTTCTTCTTATAATGTATTTCATACTTACTCCAGCAGTTTGGCTTCAGTGCCACAAAGGTGCAGCAGAACATCCTGTTGCTGCACTGTTTGTTCATCTCATTATCATTATTCTATACTAGGCTATGGGAACCTCCTGATCATACAGTTTTTACGTATAGCTTTGATTTTTATGGGATAGATATTAAGATATAAAAGAAAGATTGGGAAACCTTCCTTAAAGACTGAACATTAAACGATCTAAGTAACATGCCATCTGAGAAAAACTTTTCAGAAGTGCTAATATGAAATGCATTAGCGCCATATGAAAGACTCCTCACATTTTGAAGTTATAAAACATTAAAATCAGGAAAATCTCAGTACTCTGAAATCCACTTCTTTGATTTCTTATCAGTCAGCCATGCCTGTGTAGTCCCAGGAAGGCAAGCAATCAGAACTTGATGTACTGCTAATAGGACCTGGGTCAAGCTAAACCTAGCAGTTTAAGCTTAGAACCTCAATCAGCAGTAAATGAAGACATTTCTTCAGCAAAAGAGCAAGTCTTCATCTTCTCTAATGGAGGTTCTTCCAAAAAAAATGATTAGCAACTTGATTGCATTAACCTGATTGCGAGATCTACCATAGTGTATTTTATTATCCTCTTGAGAATTATATCTTAAAGTTAAAAATGCACTGGAAAAAGTGTATTTTTTCTTCTAACCACACTAATTACCACAATTACTACAGCCTGCTAAATAATCATAAGAGCAGAATTTGAAATAATCAAAAAGTTAGTTCTTATTAAAAAAAAAAAGACATGAGATTGATTATTTTAAAAAAAAAAAAAAAGGACAGTAACAAAAAAGGCATAATTTAGAACCATATACTTTTAACTAGTAAGAAACCACATACCACATGAAGAAGTACAACTCTGCAAAAACGCGGTATAAAGCGATGTACTATTTCTATACATTACTATACACTGCTCTGGCAAGGCACATAACACATGTGCACATCTCACTAACCAGTCCCTTGTGCATTTCTATCCTACATTTTGATTGTTGCTTGTTTTCAGTTCCCTTTTCAACAAGATGTAATAGAAAAAGCATCCACAAATGAAGCCTCCAACCAAATTGTAGTATATAGGTCATTCCCAAAGTAATGCCTCCTTTTTATTTCCATGAAAGCTACAACGGATTCAAAGAGCAAAGTGAAACAATTTGATAGAGCAAATTCTCAGCTACAAAACACTATTTTTCAACATAGTCACCACCATTAGCTATGTGTTCTCACCACTGATGAACAGGAACCTGCATGTTATGCTTATGAAAATCTGCACCAGCTGAGATGACCCAATATCACTACTACTGAAACACACCACCCACTGCCTCACTATGCTCACATCCACTGTTTGATCTCTGGAAATGTTCAGCGGCCGTCAATGAATGTAATGTGTGCCATTTTTTTCCACAGGGAGGAATTCAATTCCACCCCTTTGCTTCATCCACACTTCTATGTCAGACTTCATTTTGTCAGACTGCTCCTCTGCCACCATCTGTCACACAGCAGCAACACGTAACAGGATATTAGCTGGAAGGTTCACCTCTACTGCCATGCCACCAACAGCCACCTCTGATGCTGTGGACCAACACAATAAAATAGGATGCATTACTTTTGGAGCAACCCTTGTATATGTACATCAACTTCTGTACTTAATTTGCACATACAGGCACTGTGTTGTGGCTCTAAGTCTGTAAAACTGAATCGTCTTTAATAAGCTAAGCGATGTTTGACCAGGTATCTGTTCTTAAAGCAACAACCTCATCTTGAAGCACATTGATAAGCCTGAAGTTTACTACAAGGAAGCTTCCACTAACTAGGAGTACATGATAGCATAATTGCACACAACGTAATACTACACTTAAAAATGGTTATTTTGATGATTACACTAAAGAGTTCTGAACTTCCAGCCTATGTGGATACAGTTCTTTAATTACACAGCTTGAAAACCTCATCAGCAAAACCAAATGATTTGGATTTTTATAATCTTGAATAATGCATGGCACCTCTGCAGCAAGAAATTAAAAACAAACGTCATAAAAATGCAAAGCTTCACAATCTGTGTTCTAAAAAACTGCATTACCAAAATAACGTGTTGCTTAGTAGGTGCTAATGACGGCGATTTTCTTTCTCCTCCCTCTAGTACTCACAGCTCAGATCCCGCTTCAGGAATAATCAGACCAACTCCTACCAAAATACCTGTATGCATATGTAGGTATGCGGTAGCTCGCATCATTACTGTACAAGAGTTACTAAGCAGGTATTTTTTCTCGGGGGCTCAAAATGGCATAAAACCTTTTCTTCCTGAAAAGTGTGCATTTGGTTTCATTTCTTGTCATAAAAAATAATTTAGAAAAACAAAAGGAAATATAAAAGGGCTGCAGCTTGACTGGCCTGCACACCATTCCACCACCAGCAAGCACAAAACTCCACCTTAGATCAAATGGTCTGCAAACCAAGGTCTGTTTTTAGTGACTGCCTCCCAGTGTGATTTCAAAATAAACAAAAAAATACAGCCACCTCTACATAAAGCCTATATAAACACAGCAGGTTTCAGGAAAATGGGTGTTGTCCTTTGGAACAAATCCAGTAGTTTTAAGAAAGCCCGGGACTCCCAAGTAGGAGAAAAGCCATCACTGCAGTCAATACAAAAGAACAGCTCTCTGTTCTACTCCATCCTGCTTCTGGGTTCTCCCTGTATCTCACTTCTTTCTTCCATACTTTAAGGCTTTATTCACAGAAGCATTTTTGTATTTCCATTGCACAAAACTAGCTAATTTTTAGTAAACAGTACTGTCCTGTTATTACCATCAACAGTAAGAATTTCATATCCCAGTACTGACTATGGAAAATCATAATTGGAACATCATACTACAAAATATTTTACAAGGAAGAAACAATGCTCTGAATGTACCAAAGCTAAGCACATAATCATGCTTTTGGAGGTTGTAATTACACTACTTAGAATAAAGTTACATTTACTTCAATCTCTAACAACTTAGTGTTTGACAGAAGAATGAACTGCTAGCTATCCTTTTTGTTAACTAAATGTTAAGACATGCATATCTATAGGATCTTGTTACTGAAACCATAAGATACAAATGCAAAAATTAGAAACAGGAACCATCAAGTACCGACAAATATTCTGGCAGTTACTACACAGCCTAAAAGAACACTTAAAATCAACATTAAAACCAAACCCAAAAGTACAAAGCCCTTACATGCCAGCTTTGCTGAAGTTCCGCAACGTTATTTTTCCCTACCTTAGAACATCCGAAGGTTTTGATGCACTAATCCCTATCTCAACCCCATTAGCACAAAGGAACTGATGAGCACAGGGACTGGCTGCCCCTGGACTGTGGTTCTCTTCAGCAAGGCATTCAGACTCATGGGAGCACAGCCAGATGCGCACCAGTAGTGCTAAGTATCTCAGGTCTGCGGGGTTTAGTTGCTGCAACCAGCCCATGAAAGCATGTATATTATAACAATAACTTGGCCCTGATATTAAAAACTAAATGTCATAACAATGCATGCCACATATCAAAAACTTTGCCCAGGAGCAGGAAGAACTATGTCTCCATTTTTTTTTTTCCTCTACCACATGCTTATTTTTGTGCAAATTTTATGAAAGACAGCATTTGAACTGTAACACCAGTACAGACCAGTCTGCATTAACTTCACACTTAAAACGTCGGCTCTTCATTCTAAGAAACTACCGTCCTTAAGTTGCCTTCTGTGCTACCAACATATATCCTACATACTTACCCTTAGCATCAAAGGACATTAAACAAACAACAAAAAAAACCACCCACAGCCTCTCCAGGGAAGCTGAATAACATATGACAATGTGAATAACACTAGAGCAGCCTGCATAAAGGCATCACAGCATTTGCTTCAACAGCTATAGCTGTTGCTCTCAGTTGTAACAAAATCTTACATAGCTTACCTTGTTTTTTTCTGTACCAGTGTAATATACTGCCGTTCAACACACTGGAGTTTTTCATTCTTCATTCTGCATTCCAGTTATCAGAAAGTTACAAAACCCAAGAGAAAATACTAGACAGCTCAATTACACAGAGGACTGGAGCCCGAATTAAATTGCTCTATTAAGTATGCATAATTGGTATGGAACAAATATTTGAGTATCAAACCGCACCACAAAACAATGGGTGAAGGCTCACATTTTCAGACTGTGCTGACCCACTGGAAGCTAAAAACTAAGCCAACATCAAGGCCCTGCCACTGCCTCACAGGGGAGTTTTCAAGGCAGCAGTGCCGTAGCTCCCTGCTGAGAACTTTTCCCTCAGAATTCCACAGCCTGTTGGTAATTGTATTTTATTTTAGTACAATTGAGATACTCCCGTCTCCTTGCCTTTTTATTTTGACTTCATTTTGCCAACTTGCTTGTAAAAATCGTTTCCTTCATCACCTCAGGTACTCTCCGGCCACACCTCCCTTGCTTACATAAAAGTTACTTCAGTTCTGACTTCCTTCTCCATTTAAAGAAAATGATGGATGGCAGGAAGAAAAAAAACGGTCCAAAAGTGGAATCACCTCCACACAACTGAAATAAACTTCTCACCGTCAAGCTCACCATCGCCTTCCCTCTGGAAGGACAACTTGGCAGCTCTGCAGAATTCTGCTCGTTTCACAGAACGAATGCAGTGCAAGCACAGCAACCACTGAGCACTTAGTGACTAGCCTACCTGGAAACAACAGCAAGTCCAGAAGCTGCTACAAGAAAACATGTCTGACGTGCTTGAAGAGACCTTTCCTTTGTACAGTTACATCTACCCTGGGAGTCTACATTCTGAAGCCGAGCTTCCTGTAGTTTTGCTGAAGCAACCTCTCCAAATCAAGCTCTATCCACAATATGATCATGCTTTCAACTCTTTACTGAGACTAGAGCCACTCACAAACAACCCTGGCTAACCTAAGGGTTAAGAAGTGACTTAGCATCCTCCAAGACTACATTGCACACTAGTTATTTTAGTATCAGCACAACACTAATCAACATCATCACATACCCTTTTTCTTCAGCCCCTTAAAAAAAAAACAAACAAGGCAACAGATCTGCAAAAAAAACAAGGCTGCAGAAAGGCCAGACATACTGCAACATCCTCAAGGCTGACTAGTGGAGATCTTCTACCAGCAGCACTGATCACAGAGCAGTGTCTTCCTGCATTAAGTTTACCAGCTTTGCTGGCTCAGTGGCAGATACTGTAGTACTGCACTTCTGTCAGTATTACTCATGCTTGCGTGGGGAGCCTTACCAAGGTAAAGCAAATGAACACTTGACAGAAGGCTGCCACAAGAAGGGCTCTGCTGATTGCAGAATACCAGAAAGCCTGTTTTATTTGTCTTTAGTCCCATCAAGGTGTGAACTGCTCTTGACAGTTAAAGTTAGACAGAAAACTTTATAGGAAAAATACAGTTTTTATATAGAGAGGACTATTCTGCTCTTGAAAGTTACCAGCAGTTTAAACTCTTCTCCTATAAACTAAGCAAATTTTAGCTTATTAACACATAGCTTCACTACATCCTTTTGTGTGTTTATGCACATTTGAAAATATGTCTCCATATAAAATGGAGGGAAATCTAGATGGGCACATTACATTTATACAGTTAAGATGTGCCAAACTGTACACAGTGATACCAAGGGAAATGTTTAGTCTTCACTTTTGGTATAACAGAACTTTTCCTGTGGCAATTTTTCCTCAAATAAAAAAAGTCATTTCAAGTGAGAGATCTGTTTAAATAACATATAAAAAAAAGACCCCATTTACAGCTTCAGCTCATTAAAACCAGACAATTTAAACAGCCTCTTCTTTTAATTCAAAAGACAAAGCTAGATTTTTTTAGTTAATCTATCATTCAGAGCAACCAGGACATAAACAACTTGGCTAGCCAACTCAGTGAAAACAAAATTATTTCAAAACTATTCAAGGCTTGCTTTGAGAGCCCATTCAGACCGTGCATTATTGCTATGGCAGTAACAGCAAGAACAGCTCTTGCCATAAAGAACTGCCCAATCATTCACTTATAATACTAAATTAGGCTTGGTTTGAATGCACATAGAAGTTACCTGCTCTAGCATGCATAGCCAGGCAGCTAGCCGCTATTAACTCCATCTACAGTGCTGCCTGTCATCCAGCTTTTAATTAATTGTGAGATGAAGAGGAAGACAGGAAGTCAGGAAGAGCTCCTTCCCAACGAAGCCACAGGCACCCAGAGCCCCTCACCCTGCCCTCCATGGCCCCCACCAGTACCGACCATGGCAGTGCTTGGCTGCTCTCCTCGCCAGTAGCTGTGCCTCCTCACACGCCTATTGGTAAAGACTGTCAAGAACCTGGGAAACTCAAAAGAAATTACATCTGACAGCTCTCCCTGGTTCCCTGTTTTGTTGCTACAGTGAAAGAATTCCAATAGATTAGCAAGTGCATTTTGCTTCGCAAAAACAGTGCTAATTTACTGCCATCAAACCATGATCTAGAGCAGATTAATGCTCAAAGAAAATGAATCAGTTAGTTCACTCTGGCATTATAAAGGAGCTTGATAGGTAGCAATGCCAAACAATTTTGTTTAAAGGCACAGAGGTTAAGTTAATGCTTACTTTATGTATAGAATAACTGATTTTGTGAGACTGCATTAGTGCCTTGGATACACAGGAAAGGATGACAAGGACAAGAGAGCAACAAAGCTGCGGCCCATTCATTTATCACCCCAACAGACAGCCCTCATCTAAGGAAATCAGCACACAAATATACCTACCAAGGTTCATTTCACCTATTTAGACACCAAATTAGATATTGGTTCTATTAGATCTCAATACCTCCACTCATTTTTTGCAAAGCTTAAAGGTCCTCTAGTCAATATACTCAGCTGGAATAGGCCAAGGCTCAAAGGTTAATAGGATACAATAAAACTATTAAAAAGCATATTTGTAGCCCTTTTATAGGGCTCATTCTTCTTTATGAGATCATCTACGTGCCTACAGGTTTCTATATGCCAACAGCTCCAATACACTGGAGATGCCATGGCCCAATTCCACTCAAAATAATATTTTGACCTCTCAACCAGCAGTCTGGTTATGTGATTACATGCTTCTTCTCTAGTTTAAAAACATATATATGTTTCTGCAGCTGCTGCTGTTCAGCAAATCTTACATATCACCAGTTCACCAAGGCCTTCTGAAAAAAAGACAACAGCCACAAAAAGCATCGCCTCGAGCCACACCTGCATATATCTTCCTTTTGTGTACCATATGTAATTGAGGGAATCAAGAAGTTTGCTGCATCCCTAAACCACCTCAGAGTGCTCCAGTGAATAACATCCTTCTTTCTTGGGCTCCTTCCAAAATGCAGCCTCAAAACCATAGAATCCCACCTGGCACTTTTATAACAGAACATGCAAGAACTTGTAATGTGAACTAGAAATTTCATCACGAACACATTCTCAGCCACAGTGATTCCCACTGATAAAGAACAGTACAGCTTTGGAAACAAGTAGAAAATTGGATGATGTACCAAATATCCTGAAAACTACTGCTCACATTTGCATGAATGTGTGTCTGTATTTCAAACATTGGAAATCCTGGGTAGATGTGTTATTTTTTCTTACTGACTGATGACACCAGTAAGCCATTTCCCTTAACTCCGATTATT
The DNA here is from genome assembly GCF_905368555.1 of Meleagris gallopavo. NCBI lineage: Eukaryota > Metazoa > Chordata > Aves > Galliformes > Phasianidae > Meleagris > Meleagris gallopavo. The sequence continues at coordinate 12,512,694 of NC_139410.1, forward strand.
TGATTTTATGACATCTTATGCCTTATAGAGTAGTGTTAATCCTCAGAGAGCAGTCATTAGCCTCCAAACATCACCAGAAAAAAGGCTGTATGGTGTTTTAAGCACACTTTCAATAAATATGGTCAAACAAGAAATAATAATTGGACATGAAAAAACACCACCACCACAGCTTCACTGCTTTTAAGAAATGCTCATTTAATGTCACTAAGTACCTCTTAGACAGTCCAAGATACTGAGAAACTGTATCCCATTAACTGTAACCAAAATGATGCAACTTTTATTAAATCACTGAACAACCAGCAGCGTGCAGAACTAGCATTTGTCTTCACAATTATTTTTGAGCATATGGCAACTTACGTAGACAAAGCTATTTGTTTGAAGCTATAAACATATACTACATTTAGATCTTCAGTTTCAAGTCACTAGACATTTGTTCCCTCTGATTTTTTACAATACAACAGCTAGGTATTATAAATTATATTCATTCCCCTCTATGCTGAAATAAGTCATCAGTTTCTCAAGCTAATTTTTTCTGATAATAATAAAAACATTAGAAGGGACTTGTTTGCATCTATTCCTTTACCTAGAAAGGACACCTGTCTCATTTGAATCCAATGTTACAGATTTTACAGCTTGTGAGATTAATAACTAGTGTACTTAGATTTTCATTAACAAATCACAGAAACTTCTCCTGAAATAGAATACATTTGGGACAGCTGTTATTGTCATCATAGGATTTGTACGTTTATTTTGTCACACACTCAACCTCGACATTTGAACGACTCTTGAAAAAACTTAATTCTAAGCAGAGAAGGAGATCATCAAAGACATTTTAAGTGGCATTAAAAAAAAAAAAAGTAAAATTTTCATTCCTTCACCAATATTTTCATACAAGAGGAAACACAAAACTGCTTGAAATAGTTTTAAGTTCTACATCAGCTGCCAGGCTTCTCTGATTATCTTCATGGCTACGGTCAGGCTTTCCACCTCTGGTCCCCAGATTGGAGAGCTACAACACCTACAGGCAGATGTGTTTCATTTAAGAATATTCAACACACACCTCATTTGCCACAGAGCCAAGAAATTAGAATGTAGCATTAGTTATTTGAAAAGACACAGCAAAAAAAGCAAAGGTAGTGTTTTCATTCAAGTTCTACCTTATCTTTGTCTTCCACAACATCTGCCAGCACATCGTCAGGGTCCAGGATTCCTCCATCTGTATACTCCAGGTGGTGAATATTCACCCAGTAACTTGGATCCTGTAAGAGAGAAACAAGTTTTCTCAACATAACCTCACAAGGTTTTATTGCCAAAAGCCAAAGTAGCTCTGTATCCCACCTCTTTGCCACCAAGGTGCATAGAACTTCTAAAATAAAAAATTACTGAAAAAAGAGGAAATTAAAACTGCAGACATAAGACTACCCATAAAATACTATGCAAAAAAGTTTTAGAATGTACATTTACATTGCCTTACATACTTAGATTTTTAAATTAAATACTTAGCTATTGGACAGTGCTTACATGGTACCAAGCTCTTTTCAGCTGCTTATGCTGCCCTGCCAGTGAGGGGTCAGAGGGGATGGTCAGGACAGCTGACCCCAATGGAGTGAAGGGATATTCCATGGCATGAGCCATGGCACCCAGCAAAAAAACGCTGGGAGAAATAAGGAGAAAGGAAGGGCTGTTCTGCCACACACACAGCTTTTTGCTATGCCTGTTCCTCTTATCTCAAAGCAGGAGTTTTCTCACTTTTACCTTTCCACTACTCTTCGCCATCCCACCAGGGGGAATGACAGAGTGGCTGTGTGAGGCTCAGCTACCTACCAGGGCTAACCCACAACCCTTTTACCCCCCATGCCAGTTGGAGGGTTACGTATTCATGTGGCTGGATGACAGCCACCTGACAAAACACACAGAACATCCCTATTTTATCTGAAATTTACCCTTAACTACACTTATTTCATTTTGCACTGAAACCACCCATTTGTTAAGCAGCATAATATTTTGGGTTGTTTTTTTTTTTTTATTCTAGGATCAGGTGTTCAAAACCCTAGGTTTTAGTAGTACTTTCTCATCTCTGCAAAGTGATGACACAATCAAATACTGCAGCTCAACGCTCTATTTTTAAGCTCGTGATTTAATTATTTTTCTGTACCCACACCACAAAATTCCTAAGATTGAAAGTTAGAGACGAAATGTATTTCTGTGCAGCGAGCATACATGTTAACTTAAATCCAACAATTTACTTCATGCTCAAACCTTGTAAGTGTCACTTGACCCTACCAATAAACCCACTACGCTAGAAGTTTCTCTCCAATTAGAATGTATACCAATAGCTGCAGACATTCCTCCTAAACCTTTTAACTAATGCAGTCACAAAAGGTGTTCAGAGATATAGATACTGAACCAGCATACTTGTTAGCCACAGAAGTTCATCTAACTAAGAGGACTGAGTTTATTTTTGCCTCAAAATACATTACAACCTGTTGTAAGTATTATGTCATTTAAGAATCCCATACACAGAATAGAGCTGATGTGAAAGAAAAAAAAAAACAAAGAGCTGATTGGAACGTTTCATTTTCAGTGTTTGCTTCTATTTGTGATTCTGTGGCTGTACCAACCCAGATGTGTCTTTGAAAGAGAAACAAAGGAAAAAAAAAAGTGTAAAAGCTGCATTGTCCTAGTAGAATGCAGCAAGTTGGCAGGAAACAAGCTCAAAAACAAAGGGCCACCCTAAATTCCATCGAGCTTAATGAAATCCCAATCTTCCTTTTACTGTGGGCCACAACAAATACAGCAATTTAGTGCTTTTGTTAAAGGCCACATGAAGAGAAAGTGAAGTCTAGATTAGTCTGCGAGAGCAGGAGACGTCATTCCTCACCGATGTTGGAGCAACTAGCAGCTTCAGGAACCACTTCTTTAACGGAAAGGAACAACAAATCACAGTAGAATACAAGAACTAAAGCAGAACAAGATGCACGCGGCTCCTTTAGCAGAAGAGCACTTCCCAGCTAGGTGCTGTTCCCCAGTACTCAGACCCGGACACCACATACAGCCACCTCAGCTCTTTGGGCTCAGGGACTGCCAGCGACAGCAGCCACCGGCACGCAGCACTGCCCAGCTGCCCTTCACAACCCGGTTCCACATCAGTACTTCTATAAACTTATCCAGCGCTTCATCCCTGAAAGTGAGAAAACAGCTACTAGTGCAGGCAGAGAGAGGTTATCCTTATGGCGTTTGATGAAGCAAATGGTAACTACTTGTAGATAGGCTCGGCGGAGCAAGTTAGCACACAGGCTCTGTGCAGTTACAGACATAATCCCTCTGAGCAGCACAACCCTCACCCAGTCCAAAAAGACTTGAAAGCCAGAGGACAGTGCACAGCCCCCCAGAACACTGTCCAGATTAATAAATCTAAATGAGGACTTAAGTTCCCGGTGCCAACAAAACCAGACCTTAAGCTTATCTCATTAACCAGCTTTGATCACGAATGTTCTGCACGCACAGAGGCCCTTTCTTCCACAGGAAAGGGCAATCAGTGCACAGTTTATTACACACTGCCAGACATTTCTTCTGCAAATGCAGTTTTTTCATATCTCATACCTGCTTCGCACTGCCTTCCATAACTGCACTACTTAGTGTATGTATGCTCTGCCTAAAGTAGGGAGAGCAAAAAAGCTCTCTTCAGCTATTAAGAAGACAGCTGGCTTCAAATCCACATCTCTGCTGTATATCTGCTCCTGTACACTCTCAATGACATGTATAGGAAGGAATCTTACTATGCTGCAGGTAACCTCCATACAAAATTTTAATTAAGGTACACAACATAAACATCATGTAAATATTTAAAGGAAAAACATGAACGAGTCACTTGGTACAATGCATATCAGCACTTCCTAAATGAATATTAAACAGCTACAGTAATGTGCATTTTACCTTAAGGCTGCAAGTCATGTCTATGTTCAACATCAAGCCACTTAAAAGCTGTTCATCATCATTTCCTTTATATGTGGAAGAACACTTTGGGAATTACTATGCAAATATTTATCAAAAGATAAATTAAAGCCAGGTCACATGAATGCATACATACAACGTAGGTAGAAGTGACAAATTGAAAAAGTGGATTTAATGCTTGTGTTGTCACAGAATCTGAACTGTTGTCACCCTACACAGTGCCTTCAGTGCTCACATCTAAAATAAATTCAGTAATTCTTCCATGCATTTGTTTCAGTCAAGAGTAAACATTCAAGTGAAAGATCAATCACTCTAAGATACTCCCATTTGCTTTATTATTTAAATACACAGATAAAAACATAGTTAATATATCAAAAACTTGGGAGGACCATCTTGATTCCTTTCCCACACCCATGAATTTAGGTAGTAAAGTGTCTACTTTTCTGAGAACTAAACAACTTACTTTACAAATGTTGATGCTTAGATAGCATGTCTCAGTCTTAATAAGTGAAAGAGTACTAACAAGTTTAAGCAGGTTTGTGCTGGTCCATCAGTAAAAGACCACCACCTACTGATCTCCAGTTCATCACTGTATGGTGCTGTTACTTGTCTTTAGCAGAATACAATCTCTAACCTGAAGCTTTTTAATTTGAATATGAAAAAGATAAGACATACTGAAAAAATGCAGAAGTAAGAGAATAAGTCAGTAAGACTCCATCCAGGGTTATTTCTCAGGCTGGTATTTTAGAAGCACCTCTACATTAATGTTTCACTAGAGCAATTCGATTCTAGCGAAATACAGCATGAAAAAGGAGGTATAAAAAAAATGGAAGCCACATAAAGCTGCTCCACAAGCACAGAGATACAATGAATACCAGGTCAAAGTCTGAAGGCAAACAATGGAGTGTGGCTATGGTGCTTTCTGCCATAGAGACAGCATTAAAATAGAGATTAAGAACTTGCAATCGTAATATACCTCCTCATGAAGGGGACATTTTCAGTTAATGCCAATGAGAAAGAGAGAGAGAGAGAGAGAATGTTCTACCATTTAATCATTTTATATTGTACATATATTGCCATGTGATCTATTACAGCCCAGCACATAAGTAACTGATGATTTCTATGAGCACGATAGGCGAGGTGATGCAGCACCATCCATAGCCAAGTAACACTAAGAACCCAACACTCACAAATCACAGCAGGCAGAGCTGACTACAGACGAGATGAGGATGGTGGCAGCCTCAAACTTAGAGCAACCCAGCAGTGGCCTGTTTGCATCCCACAAGCACCCCCAGCCAAGCCTGATGAGTCCCCTGCTCAGCATTTCAGCCAACCACCAGCAGCTGGGCCCCTTCACCGCTCATACCAGAGGTGGGGTTTCCGTTTCATGGGAACATTACTACGGAGTTCCCAAAAACCAACAGATGATCGGTTAAATTCCAATTTGGAATTCTTCAAAAATAAGAGCATTCTGATTTGATACTGAATCTGAATAAGAACTAATCACTAAGTACGTCCCACTACCTGAACATTACTGAATACAATACGGTGTAAAGACGACGTTACAGGGCTGAGGGGTCACACAACCCACACCCTTCCGCTGCACCCCAACATCAAACATTTATGAAGTGTATTTCAGTGAAGAACAAGCATGCAAAACAAAAACAGACAAAGCTCTTTGGATATATATATTTAGAAAAAGACGACCACAAAGACTGCAGCTGTAAGAACTATGACAAAATAGCCCCAGTTGAAACTGAAATGCTTGGTATGCCAGGCTTTGAATTAAAGACAATCCATGAGAATGTAATTCAGAAATGCAAACAGATTTTCATTTATAAACTAATGCCATGTTAGTTGAGAAGGTTAGTTCAAAGCATTCAATACACCTATAGACAGCAAAACCTCAGGGCTGGCTGTAAATTCATTCAGTTCAGCTTGTTGCTAACTCTACACTGAAATATGCCAGATCCTGAACAAAAACTGATGAAGTGCTCAGCAGCTACAAAGAGAGCAGACACCACTTCAGTCCTGCATCTAGATACTATCTGAGATTATTTTATTTACAACTGTTTGGCTTTCCTTTGTTGAAGTGATTAATGCATTCGCAGCTGCCCCAGGAGCGCTTATCAGGAGCCCTCAGAGTTCCAAATGTGTGACTGAGTAACAGCAGACTCCAATCCCCACAGCACAGAATACAAATGCCAGTGAGACAATACAGATCAGGTATGATTACATCCTCTAACACCGTATCATATACGCTGAGCTTTAGACAAAGCTCAAGTAAGGGAAAAAGCCAGCAGTAAATTACAGAAGTGTATCGTTAATTCCACATGGAGAGCCATAACAGATTCTTCTTTGAGAGAGAGAATATCTATTTTTTTTCCTTCCAAACTTATGCAAGGATTTCACAGAAAGCAGCAGGGCAGCACCACAACCCTAACCCCTGCATAAGGCAGGCACTGGGGAGCATGGTCTAGGGCCTGACTCACCATCATGCCCCAAAAACACAGCCATTAGGGCCAAATTTAGGGCCTGGTGCTGGAAATGTGCAAAGACACCCAGGATAGGTTTCAAAACCAAAAGCACTGTAAGTATTTGGAGATGCAAGCTGAGTGCCTTTGAGGCAGAAGTTCATCGCTGCATTACCATGGAAAGAAAAAAGAAAGGAGCGGGAATAATAGATGAACTTAGAACAAGTTGTGCTGGGACAAAAATAAAGCATCCTCAGCCACCCAGGTGTTGGAGCAAGGTCTGGACCAGATGAAACTGATACACGGCAGTTGGTTCTCACATGAAATATTAAATTAACCAGGCTGTACTTCTCAGCAGCAAAAAATACTGAGTTAAGAACGTTCTCAAGGCACAAAGAGCCGGCAAGCACTGCCAAATTCCATAAAGATTAGTCAGCTGTACTGGTTCCGGCAATTGGATGCAGAACACACACGCTGTGAATAGGCCAAATGACCTCTTAACTGCATTGGCAGAAGTAAGTGTTGGAGTCGGGCAAAACCCAAAAATAATCCTCTACTTCTTGAGGTCAACTTCCAGCTTCACTTGACTGAAACACAGAACATCTCAGAATTAATACCTCATCAAAAATTCATGTCATAAAAAATGAAGTGGATATTGGCTAGTTCAAAGATGACAAAGAGAATGAGGTTATTCATTCTGTCATAGAAACTCAGTACCACTGGTGTGCAAAAGTGTTTTCCCCTCCCTTAACAGGAAGTGCAAAAAGGCGTCTTCCTACCTCTCCTCCAAATACCTTCAGAGAAACAGAATCACAAAGGAGTAGGGATGGAAAAATTTTAGAGATCTACAAGGATAGAGAAGACCTCTTCCACACTAACAAAAACACTTTCTGCTCAAACACGAAGACTGATGCGCATCCCAGTCACTGATCTGGGGTAGCTTCCTCCAACCTCCTGAGCAGGGTGGTCTTTCCAGATTTGGAAAGAAGGAGGTGCACTTAGCAGCGTTCCTTTCACAGCTATAGTACAGCACAGCCCTGTAAGGAGAAACTTCACACGACAGTCAGTATGAAAGTTGACTAAATGCTCTATTTGCATATACATTACAACAGTATAGAGACACCATCACAGCCTTCTTTTATTTGCAGTTTGATGCCATTCATCATTCAGACAGATCAGCCCGATGTACTTTTCCACCAGCTAACTTGCTCATTCTTTCTGTGTATCTGAGTACAGTTAAGGAGCCGTAACTCCACATATACCATGCTCAAGTATCTGCAGAAATAACATTTCTCTGAGAAATGCAATGAAAGTATACATGAAGCAAACAGAACATAATGTTGGCATTTTTTTCACAAAAAATGCTCAAAGCTGACCAAGTGATAGGAATGCTTTATCACAAGCATATACTGACAGCAGTACTTGCAGTGTAACATCACCTTCTCATTAACAGAGACTATTATATCACATTTTCCCAGTTCACACGCAGACATTGGTAGAGAGCCCACAACCGACAGGTTCAGCCACAATGTTCTGTGTTCAGTGTTAGGTGTGAAGGCTTTACAGCAAAGTAATTGGACCTACTTCTGCTAAGTGGTAGTTCTATTACTATACACCAGAGCCTTGAAAAAAGGAAAGACACATGCAACAAAGCAGTCAATTCTCATTTAAAAGAGGCTAGCAGGTAAGGAAATAGTCATTGTGCTTAAAGGGAAAAGAAAAACAAATAACTCACTAACATCAGAATTTGCAGGTATATCGGTCCCTTAAGGTTTGTGACTTGGCCTGCAACAGTTCTGGCCGCATTATCAGAAGTCTCTTTTACACTACATTCCCTTAACAAAGTTAGGCTCCAAAACATAAAAACAACAACAACAAAGAAAAAACAAACCCTGAAAATTCATTCATCTTCAGCAAGATTTCAACATTATTTAACAATTAAATCATCAAATTGCAGTCTGTATCTTTGAATATTAAATTACACTCGTCTAAAACCATTATGTAAGGATCGTACTTCACATTCACAGCTTAACAAAATCTAGTTTTTATTTGCCTTCCCAGTTTAAAAAAATTCCTTCCCTTGTTCTCATTCTTCCCCCTTACAGTGCACGAGAAGTTTCAGTTCTGAAACAACACTTAAAGAATGCCAATAGTTCACTGTTTCCTGGAACAGGCTGCCCAGAGAGGTTGTGGATGCCTCGTCTATCCCTGGAGGTGTTCAAGGCCAGATTGGACGGGGCTCTGGGCAGCCTGGTCTAGTATTAAATGGGGAGGTTGGTGGCCCCGCATGTGGCAGGGGGGTTGGAGATTCGTGATCCTTGAGGTCCCTTCCAACCCTGGCTATCCTGTGATTCTGTGATTCACTACAGCCTATTTCGAAGCGACCGTACACAACACGTTACATGGGGCTGAAACCTGCGCTCTCAAGGCAGCTACCAGCACTACATCCTGGATTCTGCTATACTATCAAGTTGGGTTTTATTGCCCTGAAATCCCCACTGATACGCCAAACAGTTAATCTCTAAGCACACAATGCATAAAAGGGTTCATTTCAAACCAGAAAAATGGAAGACACTTATAATCACCACAGCATTCACATTTGAATGACAGCTAAACATAAAGACACATCAAGCATTCAGCCATCTGGAAAGAAGCTGGGATTTTTTCATATTGTCTATTCTCAAACCTTTAAGACAAGAGTCAGAGGTTGACCGAGACTTCCATTTAGCAAGATGCTCTTTTCATATCTATAGCCATTAATAAACTGCAATATGAACAATAAGCCAGGCTTCTCCACTTCCTCTGAATTCAAAAGATGGTTCTGTCATACCAAGATAAACAATGCGTGCATACTGCCAGATGTATGTCACATTTGAAACATCTGAAGTTACCCAAACAGATCTACCTAGTGCCGTTCTCATCCCTTTAAATACCAGGTATTTAACAAAACTATGACAGTGTGAAAATACGGTGTTATTCCAGACAAGAAAGCATACACTGGCAACATATGTAACTGCAGAATTCACGTGTATTAAAATCTATATAACCGAAGTGGGTATTCGGTCTATGCTCCGAGTTAAACAGCAGAATTAAAAGTTGCTGGAAGAAAACAGTAAGAAGCACCTTGCAAGATAGCAGAGCCCCTGACAATGAGAAGGAAAATATAGCCCAACTTCAGTGCTACATTTTTCAATGCTGTGCGAAGGGCGTAATTAAAAAGAAAAAAAAGTACACCATACATACAAAAGCAAATTACCTACACCCTTCAGGTTCTGCCTTGTTGTAACTATTTCCCCAAAACACTAATCCTATTCAGATGGAAGATGGTCCAAAGCACCATTTTCCCTGCCTCATGGATTACAGGGATGGATGACACTGGCACACTCCCATCTCACCCACCTTGCTTCAGGTGAAAGTAAACAAAAAGAGTAACAGCTCTGACTGATTTTGCTCTTCCGGCAGGCTCAAAAATAGGGGAAAAACAAAGAAAAAAAAAAAGGATTGAATGCAACAATAACTGTACGGGGGAAAAAAAGACTCAGAAGCAATGTACTTGAAATGCACAGGCCATGAGTGTTCTCTCAAGCATTTCTGAGCTATGCTGGGTATTTTGAGCAAAAATTAATTCTTACTTCTGCTATTTGGAAAGCTAGCAGAGCAGTTCCTATTGGAGTCTTTCAGGTCAAATTATCCAAAAAATTGCTCCCAAAAACATTCGTATAGAACACTTCATTGGGTTTTCAAGTGCTAATCTTCTTGCCTAACACAAAGAGTTGTCACTGATCATCCATAATGCTAGTTTCTCCACTCTCACAACTACCTTTCCCCCTACTTTTTTCCACAGACACATAAGCAAACCTTGCCTCAGAACTGTGCTGCACCAAGCTGGTCTCTGTGCACAATGTCAACACATCCAGGAACATTCCTCTCTTTCTCGTCCAACATAACCATTTCAGATTTCCAGCTCTTTAAGGAGTTTTCTTTTTGCACATTATAATGCCAGAAACTCTTCAAACAGTTGTTCAGAACACATTTGGTACAAGCAGCAGAGGAAAATTAATTGTGAATTGGCAGCAGCTAAATTTTTTTGCATAAGCATCATTCTGGGGGAGCTGAGGACATTAACTCCCTTTAGTCCCTAAATATCTCAGCAAGTCTTTCCCATGTAAACCTGGGTAGATTCAGTTCTTTTCTAATCTTCCATTCTTTGGCCAAAGGTTGAGGTTGATGTACCGGAAGCAAATGAAAACAGCCAAGTTGCCAATATCAGCTAAAAAATGCTGTAATATTTCTTTAATAAAGGAACCACTAGGAACTGACTGAATGAATGTAGTACCCAGTTTCTGGGAAATATGCTGACAAAGAATCTGACATCAGTATACTGCTGGAATCTGCCCTACAGAATTTAAAGCTGAGGGGTTGGATCTAGCAGAGGATACAAAGACAACTTCTGCAAAGAAAATCTCAGCACAGTAAGTATCCCAAAGAAAAAGCAGCTGAAGTTAATCAGTCAAAGCAAAGTAGGCCAGATTTTTGGCAAGCTAAAGTAGACCAGATATTTCCTAAAGTCAGAAAAATAAAAAAAGAGCTTGTAAAAATGATCCAATAGATTGTTGACAACCAACTGGCATTTATTTTATTAGAAAAAAATTATACATTAGCAAAAATCTTTATTAGAGTTAATAACTTTTTAGCTCAAGATAAGTGGTTTGGAGTTAAACTGCATTTTCAAGAAGAGTTCACATCTGACTGACGGAATAATGTCTTCATCTCTTTTTCCTGTGGGCTTAAACAGTCACTGATTTTTTATTTATTTATTTATTTTTCCAGTCAAGCCCTTTGGAGGCTTCAGGGAGCCAATAAGAAAACCTGCTGTATCACTTTGGTTTCTATACAGGCTTTCATCTAGACTAATTCACAGTTCAAGACAAAGGAAAATAATTGATAAAAAAAAATTATTTAAAGAAGTAATTAAAGCACTGAACACAAGGCATGAAGATAATTTAAAACCAGAAGGTTCAAAGAAATGCACAAGTGAGATTCAGCATGATCACCTGTACTGCAAAACCATTTGGAGCCACAGAACCCCATCTTTAAAGGGGAATCCTAAGTCGGAAAAAAATGAAGTCTGGCCATCCAGCTGCTCACCTCCACCCATCACACAAACCCTGAGATCCCACATACCAGCCCCTCCTCATTCATCTTCCTGCCTATCTGCCATTCCTATCAAAAGGATCATCCTTATTACAGCGTGAAGGAAGGGGCTTCTTTCAAGAATTCTTTTTCATAGCAGAATAAGAAAAGAAGAAGAGCAGCAAAGAGGCCTCACTGTGGCAGTAGCTGCTGCCAGCACACATCCACAAACCCAGAGGACAACGTGCCTGAACCACCCAATGCAGGAGTATCATCAGGAGCAAACCTAAGCACTGGAGCAGGGCCACGGCACCTGCCACAGCAAAGCGACGATGTGAGCTCTGCATGGAGATACTGGCAGCACAGAAATTACACATTTGCACTAGAGAGTAAGTCAAACTTCGATGACAGACTGAAACATCGCAATGGTTCACTTAATGGAGGTATCTATGGCAAAATCACTACGCATAAGAAATAACCACTTACAGAAACAAGTCTTACATATTTCTTCTTTAAAGCAAGGCTAATGATCCAAAGAAGTCCTATCCAGTGCATTCAGTAATTTTGTAAAAAAAAAAAAAAAAAAAAAAAAAAAGTTTGCTGCACGTGAAAGATTTTGAAGTAAAACTGCACAAGGAATAAATTACTGGTAAGTATTAGAGAATTACCACAACAACATACTAGGAGAACACTTTAATTAAGGGAGACACTACATATCATACTGCACAGTCCTTCCCCACAGCTCTTGTAATGTGTCAATTCACTAAGATTTGCATGAGAAGGAGCATCTTCAGTTTAACAGTGTACTTAGGGCACCGCCTGGTCTGTGGTATTTGAAGCTTGTTTCTGTTAATAAATGATTCCCAGGAGCCTGTCTCATCTGGTCAGCCAGTGCCCAACATACAGTAGGTATATCCTTATGCTTAAGCAAAATTCAAGACTGAAATATAAAAATCACAAAGCAGAATCTGTTCTCAACAGTACAAACTGCTCCAGCCCTTCAAGCATCAGCACAGCCACAAAGGATGGAACGCAGGCATCTTAATATGGAGCTGGAGGGAGTTTTCAGTAATGAAGCAATAGGTCTTCCTGCCTAGGAATGCTGCAGTTATGACATTAGCATTATTAGGAAAGCCTAAAGAACGTCATGCTCACTGGGGGAGGAAATCTGCTGCTTCAGTAGCAGGATGCGAGATGGCGTGGTGTGGCACAATCCAACTGACTTACCATAGGGAGCAGCTAAGGAGGAAAGCAGTCACACAGCATTAACCCAAAGATAAGAACTGCATCCATTAAAAAACAAAAACTTTGGGTTTTTAAGACAGTACTAACAGAATACAACCCTCCATTTCCCAATACTTAGAAAGACACTAAAATGGGATTTTATGCAGCAAGCAAAAGCATCTCTCAGTGCCATCCCATGCCAGAAGGGATTTTTTCTAACATCAAAACTGTCATACTGCACAGTACTTCCCCAGCTGGAAATAAAGATATGAAAAACACTGTTTGGGGGTTGAATTTCTTCTTCACTTCCCTAGAAGACTACTCAGAGCTTGTGCACATATGGGCAAGGAGCACCAGGAATCAGCCACTACTGAGGACTTCAATGGCTTCCATCCACAGCTGCTTTAACGCCCACTTAGTACAAAATCTTTGCTGTCTCTCAAGTAATAACAACTGATAGTACTCAGAACTTGATAAATCCCATCTGGGAGACAAAAATGAAAGCTCTGTGTTATCACACAGATTGATGCCTGACCTGCACTATTTCCAGGAGGAGTTACTCTCATTTTGCCTGCTGAATTTCCACTAGTTTTACCCAGCTCTATCCTTTAGCAAAGCTTCTGCCCTCGAACAAATTAACATCAGCTAACTTCATGCTCAGCCAAAAGCACAAGTTACTGGCAGCAGTCTGCTTCTTAAGAGGAAGAAAAAAAAAAAAAGAAAAAAAAAAAAAGGCATCCAACAATTTATTTTTCAAGTTACATAAGTACACGAAGTCTTATAAGACATTTTGTATGACAAGTCTGACTTTCAGTCCAACAGCAGTTTTTGTTTGGATTATAAACACCTGCTCAAAAGAGAAAAGGAGATTGGAAATCTACCAAAAAATCATTACATCAACGCTAGTGGCTATGAAGCAGTACAGAAGAAGACTACAACATTTTATGCAGAATTGATAAAAAAAACACCGCCACTTTTAACTCTCAGTGGTTCAAAATCACCTTACAATTTAATTAAATAGAAAGCCACCATCAGCAGCTCATACACAGTTCCCCCTCCCAACATGTATGTAACACCCATGCATGGAGGAACACAATCAATGTGTGGCAGGTATTCAGCAATAAGCCCACAGCACACTGCTCAGAGCATTAAGTATTTATACAGCTCAAAGGACAGAGCTTCTACATCTTTGCCAACTGATCACAGCTATAGCAATCCAATTCTTCCATGCTTAAACTCATGATTTCTTAACTCATAAATCTGGAGGGCAAGTGAAATTAGCAGTCTAGGACATACAACTTACAAAGCAAGTTCCAGGTCAAGAGCATCTTGTTTCCTGTGAAGTCATCACTTAAGAAATACTCATAAAAACACACTGTGAAACTTATTTAAACTATGGAATTGTTTTGTTTCGCTATTACTTAAACTAGGAAAAGAGCCTACTTTGATAGCAGGCTCTGTGAAAACACCATTGTGACTGCCGAGGCCACAAAGACACATGCCTACCCATGCCTGAGAAACTCCTACCCTTGCTTTTCACCTGATCCCCTTCCAAGATTTCAGCAGCTCCGCCTAACCCCAGTGGCAAACCAGCCGACCGACAGAAACACACCACACAGCCACACTGCAACAATGAATCCAGGAACAGCTAAGAAAAAAAATATTTGTCAAAAGTATCTCCTGCACAATCAATGACAGTTACAAGTTAAGGATACAACTCGTACAAAAAAAACTCACTCTTCCCTCACTCCAAAGTTATTTCCAGTATAAATGAAGTATCACTAGCATGGTTAAGTCAATAACAGTGTTACATAAAATATTTTGAAGTAATCGCCTCCTTCCTTTTCTTTACCCCTCCTGCTCACGTGCACTCCTCTCCTGGACACGAGTCAGTTGCCATCAACTCACACAACTGTAATGGAAAAGCAGCGTGTCGAGTTTTATTCTTATTTAGCCTGCTATCATAGCAGACAAACCTGACGGTTCTCACATACACTGATATCTTCTGAAGAAATACGTTCTGTTTCTGCAAACATTTTTGTAAGCATCGAGTTCTGAGTAAAAGCAAATTGCCATGTCCCTCTCCCCCCACTCAGTGTTCTCAGAGAAACTGCAGGAAGAAACCTACAGCTCTGTCTGCCTGTTGGCTGGTTTACAACGCAGAACATCATTGCAGAAAATCATCACTTTGTGGGGCAGACAAGAATAAGGAGAAAGGGAACGATCTACTTTTAATTTTTCTTTTTTAGTAAGAATGAGAATGTGAGCTAGACAGTCAACCTGCAGCTCTTCCAATCCATCTAACTTGAGAAGACAGCCAGTACCATCTCAGCCTCACCATTTTTTCCTCCACTCACAAACACATCATTCTCAAATCAACTCAGCCACTGTTATTACTGCTTCCCATTCGGTCTGACTGCCAACTGAAGCTACCACCACCATTGCAGAATCAATTGCTGGCTTTTACACAACCTCTTCAGTGGGAAACACATGCTCCAATGCTCAACACAACTGTTCATCAAGCCCATGCAAGACAGTCCAACTAATATTTGGCCACATCAGCACTCCCAACAGGAGGCCCACAGACATGGAAACCTCACTCACTTGAGCAAAGAACCCTAGCTACAGGTAACTAGCAAGTGCTCCCCAAGGCACCACGGAATACCAAGCTACTAGAAATAGCAGAGAACTGGGCTGACAAGGGATCACTAATGCTGCTGGATCCTCTACCAGCAGGAAGCCTGAGCACACACACTTCCCAACAGCAAAAGTAGATCCCAACTTGCAGATCCCATCAAACGTCACTGCACTGAAACACAGTTACCTCCTGAGATGAGACACTTCTCTGAAAACTTATCTACAAGGAGATGATTAACAAAATATTTTCTTAAATCCAAGCCAATTCACATTATGCAGCCCCAGAGCAAACATTCTCTTAGTTGATGCTATCTCAGCAGAGTTATATTCTCCACAGTCAGAGATTTGCCCATTCAGAACTACAACAGTACCTTAAAAATCACTGCTAAGATCCAAAACAGCAAAACATAATCATTTGGGTTCTTCAGCTGCAGCAAAGATCCCGTATTTTGTTTTGGTTAATGGCAGCAATTGAGCTCTCACAATGAAATTTCACCAAGAAATCAAACCGAATTTGCCGAGAAAACCCAGTAGGCTGCAACAACCCATTGCTTGCTGAGTTCTCAGCTATTTACCAAAAGTCTCATAGAAACGCAAGACTTGGCCATTTGTTGTCTCAACAATGCAAGTGTAAAGAGGTGCCGAGTACTGTAAGTCTATCACAAACAGAAATGCAAATACCTTACAATATAAGTGAATTAATATTCTAATCTCACATCTTCCCCTCTACCAGACACGAGAAATCCATTGCATGACTGCAGTGTAATAGCAAAATTCTGCTTCCAGAAGAACCCTTGAAACACAAAGCCTCTCACACACATTTCTGGGGCATTTGAAAGTACCAAAACAAAGACAAAATTCCCGACGCTTGTATCCTAGCTACCTTCTTCATTTTTCATTCTGCAGCTATGAGGGATGTTCCAATGTTCCTTATACCCATTTTCCTGTCTTCTCCAAATACTTCAGGCATTGTAACAATAACATTTTCCAAAAAACATTCTTTGCTTTTTAAAAGCTGTTAACGCTCAAAAATTACATAAAGCACACCAAGTGCCAACAGCAACAGCAGTATTCTGCCACAGGAAGCATTCCAAACATTCTAAATATTTTGAAAAGGAAAACAAATCTTCAGTTATCTTTCACACAAACCTGTTTGTGCGCCCACAGTACTGAACAGATCTCAGCTGATTATCCTGAAATTCTCTGGGTCTCCCATTCTTTGAGAGTTTATGTTGTAGTAACAAAAAATTTTTAAGTTTTGAAAATTGAATCATAGAACAAGTAGGGAAAAAAAAGAAAATAGTGGAACACCCAACCCCTCGAACTGTTTGTGGAGTGAGCATGAACTGTCAAACCAACCCCAAATTTTAGCTCTGCAAAGAGCATTAACTCCAGATAATGTTTGATGAGATAAGACAAAAATCAATCTCCTTATCTTCTTGGCTAGTTCCACTGCAAAATGTGTGGAATACAGAGCAATTAATCAAAGCATTGCCAAAAAGAAGAAAAAGGAAAAAAAAAAAAAAAAAAGGGGCAACCAAAAACACCTGCTTAGACTTCCAGTGAAGAAGAGGGAGAGAGAGAGCACATAAGTCACCCAACTTTTACTGACTTGAACTAAAACCCGTTCTGTATTTCTCAGGCCCTTAGGCTGCTTCTCCCCTTCCTACCTCCCTGCCAGTCCTCTTGCAAGTTCTGGACCACCACTGCTCAATGCGATCAGTGATTTCTGACCACACAGGCCTGTACCTACTGCACCCATCCACGATGCAGAACAGGGAACCAATGAAGTCTGAAGTCTGAACTGCAGCCTCTGGCTGTCCTACTCAGGAGACTGGATGCTTCAGACCTCACATCCTCTGAAAGTGGCATAACAGATGACTGCTGAGCATGAAAATCATCATCTACCACCTGAATAAACTGGATACAAAACCTTCAGACATTACACTGCACATCCCTTGAGATGCTGGGCTTTTTCCCAGTATACACTGACTGCTGAGTCTTCTGGAACAGGCGGGGCCCTTACCTACAAAAGCAGAGATCCTGCTGTCCCTTGAAAACAAACAAACAACAACAAAAAACTCCAAGAAGAAGAAAATAAGAGGTTGTGGAGCTGTGGGGACAGGGGAGGTGATGCATTTATATATCACAGAAGCTTTTTAGGCCACCTTTCAGCTGTCGCCATGGCACTAACTCCAGGCCCATCACAGACACGGGCTGAGATCAAATTTGAAATTTACACATTCACCTCAACCATAACGGTGGTTTCTGATAAACCCCATTCCTGAGCGGCAGTGAGACACCCATCTCTAAGCTTTGAGGCACACATCAGCACACATCGCACCAACTGTCGGCCATAACAGCATGACAACACTACCAAGGCGTTGCAGGTATCGCACACACACAACATTCACTGGAAGATCTTTATACAAAACGTGTCAGGCTGTAAACATTAAGGCCACCGAAAGCACTGCAGACAATGACCGCTATCAGCTGTATTCAGCTGCTGGCAATGGATCTAATGCATCAGAAGTTTCCCTCAGAATAAACCTGCAAAGCAGAACGAGACCGTTACTCCCAGTTCCATAGTGGGGCAAGCACACAGCGACGGGCAGAGGAGAAAGCAGCCCGGGGCATCCAGCAGCGCCCGGTGCAGCAGTGCCAGGCCTCACGAGGGCCCGCGGCCGGCAGGTCCCGCGCGCAGTGCCAGGCCTCCCACCAGCGCCATGCGGAACTCCGCAGCTGCCTCTGTCCGGGGGGAGGAGGGGACGACAAAGGGAAGGGTATTTTTCCGTTCTTCGGCACAACCCGAGAACTCGTCGCGCACGCCGGCGGTCGCCTCCCGACGCGGGCGGCACGCACGGAACAGCCGGTGCGGGACAGCACGGGTCAGATGGAAGCGGCGCGAGTTCCGTTCGCGTCCGAACCGAGTTTGTTTGTCAACACGCAGGGCGAGAACGCGAGGAGCCCTCGGGCACCGGCCCGCACGGCCGCGGCGCCCCGCCGCCCGCCGAGCCCCGGCTGCACCCCGCGGGCGGCCCGCACGGCCCCTGCCCCCGGCCGCGGCCCGCCCCCCGCGCTCACCTTCTCCTGGGCCTTGCGGTAGCGCTGCAGGGCCTGCTGGGTCAGGTCCCGCACGCGGAGCCGCCCGTCCTTGCAGGGCACCACGATCCCGGTCCGCCCGAAGCACACGGTCACTTTCATCTCAGCGCCGCGCCATGCCCCGCCGGCCCCGCCACAAACGCGGCCCGGCCCGGCTCGGGGGGGCAGCGCAGGTGCGGCCCGGGAGCGCCGGCAGGTGCGTGGCCCCGGCCCCGCGGCGCGGGCGGGCCGGCAGGTGCGCGCTGTGCCCCGGGGCCGCGCACGGGCAGCGCCGGGAGCGAGGCCGCGGCCGGCGGCCTCCCTTCCGCCGCGGCGGGCCGCTGTGCCCGCCCCTCCCCGCCCGGCTCCTCTCCGGGGAGGCGCGGGCCGAGCCGGGCCGGGCGGGGCGGCCCCTCGCGGCGGGGCTCGGCGCGGGTCGGGGCGGCGCGGCGGCGGACCGGGAGCGAGGGGGCCGCGAGCGAGGGAGTCGCGGCGGGGTCTCGGCTCCCCGCGGGATGCGGCCGCGAGCGCCGCGCGGGCCCGGGCACGCGCACGGGGTCACGGCACGCGGCCGGGGCGGCGCGGTGCGCGGCCCGATCCGAGGGAACGGCGTGCAGCTGCGTGCGGGGGTCGGGCCGAGCTTAGGTTTTGCACCGGACGGCGGTGGGCACGGCCCCGAGCTGCACGAGAACGAGCGGCGTTAGAACGACGCTCTCGGGCGTAGGGATTGGTTTTTGGGTGCGGAGCTGGGAGTTGGTTCGGTGGTCTGTCTGCGTGACCCAAGGATTGACGTGCCGTGACCCCGTGGCCGTGTGGCCCTCGCCGTGGCAGAAGCAGCAGAACGAGCCGTGTACGGGCGTCCACCGCCCAGCCCTCACCCACCGCGATCCATCCCACGTGCAGTGGTGCGGAGCACAAAATATCTGCTCTGCCCCGTGCAGCAGCGCACAGGCACGTGGCCCCTTGCAGCCGCATCCCCGTACCTTGCATACAGCAAAGCAACAGCGCGGCTTGCCCTGCGTCCTGCCTTCCCTGCTCCATGTGGTGCTGGGCAGGGCCCCGTGCCATGTGTGCTACTGGATCTGTGTGCCCTCACTCTGACACGGGGCAGCCCGGCACTGCTGCGGTCACAGCAGATCAATCTGCCCACAGAAATCCATACAACTGAAAGTCACCACAAACCAACAAAAAAAGCGGTATAAAAATACCTCAAAACCACAGCGTGACGTCACACAGCACATGGGGACTGCTACTGCAGTATGAATGAACGCCCCACCAGCTTGGACGTGTGGGCAGCTCGTGTTCTGTGCTGCATAACAACCGCACACCAGTGCTAGAACCATAGAAACATTGGAGTTGGAATGAGCTCTTAAAGACCATCTGGTCTAACCCTATGCAATGAACAGAGACACCTACAGCTCCATCAGGGGCTCAGAGCCCCATCCAGCCTGACCTTGAGTGTCTGTGGGGACATGGCATCCACCACATCTCTGGGCAACCTGTGCCCTTACTGTAAAAAACTGTTTCCTATAACCAATAATACCTAGAGAGAAGCTGTGGAGCAGGCAGGCTGGGCTAGCCACGCTGCAGACTGAGTGGGATGTGGTTGGACAGAGCCACACAAACCCCAGCAAGCAGAAGGTTTGTGTTGGTCCTGCAGGAGCAGCATGGGCTGAGTCTGGGGCTGCTGCAGTGGCCCCAGGAACAAGAACTCCTCTGCTTAACAAATCCTGGCATGCGTCCATCAACCTATAGGATTTCTGGGTAAGTTACAGGGAAATAGGCTACGAGACCATACAGAGGGCTGCCCAGGGTATGGATGTGGGCTTGTGTGTGCAAGTGCACAAATGTACATCCAATATGCTCTGAACCAGAAAAAAAAAAAAAAAAAAACTTTTTTTTTTCTACAGAGCAAAGAAGCTCAGAGGAAGAAGAGCACTGCTTCTTCAGCAGTGCCCACACCATTACTCCTCCCAGCTGTTGCTAGGACATATGGTCCTAGCAGAGGTACGGCCTTGGTTGCTGAGCACAGATTTTGGGTTAATGATTGACAATGAGAATAAAGGCTGTTCTCCCTCTGCCCCTCTCTGTTTATGAGCAAGGTGTGACACATGGAGATCTCCTCTAAATGTGCACTTCAACCTTACAGAAACCGAGACTGTATTTAATTATCACACACCAGCAAGGGGAGGAAAGTCTGCAGCAGAGCCTCCACTGCATTCCCTATCTGACAGTGCTTGTCTGGGCTGTGCGCGCTATCGCAGATCAGACACTGCGTGCTGTGGGTGCAGCCCATGTTTGTTTACTCCGAAACAGCCCCAAAGCCTTTGAAGCCAGTGGGTAACAATTAACACCTACATGGCGAGGATTTGCCTGCAACATCTTTGGGCATTACCTCTGCACAATGGCCTGAAAACAAGCCCTGGCTGATCAGAGAGCTGTTGGGAGGCATTCTTCTGGGGGTGGGTGAGGAGGGTGCTGCACTTTCTCCACTGGTGAGCCTCCCTGCAGCACAGAAAGCCAGCAGCACAGAAAGCCAGCACATACATCTAAGAAATTAGTCATCACTATCCTCCTTATTCTAAGGAAAATGCACCAACTTTTAAAACCGATTAATAATGGGCTCTTGTTCTCACTGAACTGTGGTGAAGGAGCCGCCTGCTCAGCTCTGGCTGACACCCAGGCCATGCTCTGCCCTGAGACCATCAGCCTGCACATGCCACACTCTGGCATTGCCCCAGAAGGACTCCTGCTCCCCGCTGCCCCAGCTGCTCCTTCCCATCCATTCCCTTTCATGTGCCAGCAAGCACAGTTGCAGCTCTGTGCAATGCTGTAGAAAACTGATTCCTGTGATTTAAAAAAAAAAAAAAAATTGCCAGATTAGTTTTCATCCAAATTGGTTCTGCAGAAACCAGAAAATCAGCAGCCCTCAGAGCTTGGTGCTGTGGCAGGGCATACCACGTGTGCCGGCCTGGGGGCACGGTGCATCAGGACGATGATGTCTCCCCAGGGCTCACACTGGCTGACAGCGCTTGGCAGGCAGCCTGGCTGCAAGGGCTTCATGCATAAATACATGTACATGGCCATGAGATACGCTCCTGACATTCACATATCAGTTTCGCAAGAGGGGATGATCGGATTTAACAGCTCGCTGTCACTGCTGTTGTTCTTCCTCCCCTCCCGTTGCCCTTTCCCACCCACCGCTCCTTGGATATCTCCATGAGCCTCTTTGACATACCATGCTGTGCCAGCGCCATGGCTGGTGCACACAACCCTTTGCACAAGCATAAGGCTTCCTCACCATGCTGCCTGGTGCTGGGGCAGTGCCCTCGGGGCATCCCAGCCCAGCTGCTGCAGCTACCATGTTAGCACGGGGCCAGCCGGCACGCTGCATGTAAGGCTTCCCAATTCATAGTCGTCTAGGCTGAATGGCCCTTGCAGTTTCTCTGTTACTACTGGAAATGGCAATAGGGATCATTGGTACTTTGTTTTTATGTCTTTGAGACCTTATCTGAAGATATCCAGTCTGCCAGTGCCAGTAAAGATTCTCAAGCATTGTGCCAGCAGACATGGGCTAGTTGAGCAACTTGCCTAAGAGCACAGAGGAGATGTTCCTCGTTTTGCTGCTAACATGACAACACAAGCTCTGACCTTTAATTTCTGGCTCTCAGCAGCACCTCTCTCCCTGGTGCTGTCACCAACAGTGTGTTGCTGATTGACGTCAGTGGCCATGGCTCCCAGAGAAGCTCCCACAGTGCTCCTGGTTGGTCTCTTTTCCACCATTAATAAACCATGTAAGAGGGACAGAGTGATCCTTGAGCACCATTACGCTCCAAACGTGCCACAAATGTGTTTCTGTAGGCACTGCCTTTGTTCTTGGTCCCCAGCTGATTTGGGCTTGGGAATAAAGTTGAAACCAAATGAAAAGATGAACCAGAACTAGATGAAAAGATAATACACTGTCAATGAAATCTGCCTTGTAACCTCTGGAGATCTGATTTGTGATTCTTCAAACTTTTCTTCTGTTAACACAGTTGAATACATTTGTTTGCTCCTTCCTGCATGTTGTTACCAGCAAAACCTCCAATTACTAAAGGCAAAAAAGGTCATAATTCCTGCTGGTTGTATTTTGCATTTCTCCTAGCCTGGATAATGAAAATCAATAAAACCACTTTCCCTGCCAAGTCTCAGTGGTACAATGTTGGTGAATAAAGGGAGAGCAAACTAACAGCGTTCTTGAGAACTGTGGTAGAATTAAAAAAAAAAAAAATACAATTAAAAAAAATCTATCTGCAAGCTACTTAAAGTCACATTGTTCCAAAGTTTAACCTCAGCCTCATTTAAAGTTGAAATAATAAATAAAGGAATTGTGATATAGACTTGCAAAGTAAGATGATACTCAGTTTCCATCTGTGATGCCACCCTCAGTTTACCCCAAATCTTCTTTCTGCTCCTGTAACAATATTGATTGAGCTCAACAAATAATTTTTTAACACCTGTGTTCTGCAAGGGCTGTACAGGCAGCCCTACATCTCCTGAGCCACAGAAATAACACTGTGGAACCAGATGGGAGAAATACAGTGTCAGTTCATTGAGGTGGGATCGCATCTCCTCCTCTGGCTGAGGAAGGGCATGTCCCACCTGCCATGCTGAGGGATCTCCGGCCCAGATGGGGTCACAGCCATGCTCTGCCTGTCCCCACCACAGACATTACGTTAACAACACATCAGTGCATCCTGCTGGGCTGCACCAGCACCCTGCTACCTGTCAGCATGTGTGTGCCTCCATAAGAATTAGCTAAGTGTGGAGCTGAGTGCTGGGGGCTGAACCCACTCTATGGTATGGAATGTTTTGCTTACAGTGGGATGATGGGTACACTTACTTAAGTTTAAGAGCTGATGATAACAAACTGTTTATAGGGTGGGCAAGAGATGGCTCCATCTAAATAGGTCTAAATATTCATAAAAGTTAGGCAGGTACAGAAATTAGTCCCTTGAAAAACACCAGAAGAATGTTCAGAGAAATCCAAAGGGGAGGGAATGTCTGAATAGAGCCCCAGGGGAGGCTTTAGTACATGAGATACACATTTGGAGATTTCTCTGAAACAGTCCTCAGCCACAAAGCGTGGTAAGGACCTCAGTGATATGATCTCTGTCTTACAGAGAGAAAGCTTTCTGAAGCTGCTTTCAAGCACAGGTTGATACAATTCCAGATTTATTTTTTACTTCTGTCCACGTATCTCAAAAATCTTCCATGCAGTGTAACTTTGTCTTTGGCTGCTGATGTCATTCTTGCTCCAATCGCAGCCTTGCTTTGAGAGAAGGGCAGTTCTGAGGTCCCTGCCCAGCAATAAGCCCAAGCGCATCACTCCTCGGGGCCTCACCCGTGTTCCATCCATGTGCAGCATGGCCAGGGCAGTCTCTGTGCCAGAACATCAGGAGGGAGCAGAGTGCCCTTCTGCTCTACAGCAGCATGGAAATCCACAGCGCTTTGTGGAGGAGATGCTTTGTGTCAGCAAATATCTGACAGTGAGCTGGGAGGAGGGCCCAGCCTTGAGGTCTCTGATACTCCAAAGTAGGGCCGAACTACAAGCTGGAGGTTTCTTCATTAGCTCTGTGATAATGTCAGCTCTGTTCCACCACTTGGGATGTGGTAGGAGCCGCTCCCCACGGTGACCTTGCTCATTGCTGGGTAGTGTAGTGCATATTTGGAGAGTGCAGCACATCGAGGTCATACAAAAGCTCACAGATCGCGCTGAAAATCAGTCAAGCTTACTTTTTTCTCACTGGGATTTTGGACAAAAATCTTCAGTGGTTGTACTGGAGGAATACAACTCTTGAACTAGAGAGAAAAATGAAGGTTACCGCTCTTTTATTACACCACAGACTGAGAAGATTCAGGTTAAGATCCTAGGACCTGTGAAATTAGTTCTGATACAGAGCAGAATGTGTTAAATATCCAGTTTAGAGCCTTCTTGACCATGGGGCCAGAGACTCCTGTTCCTCCCAGAGGAGAGCTGCTGGCTCCAGCACACCAGCACTGCTGCAGAGATGGCACACAGCCACTCACTGATGTGCTCCGCTCTCCCCACCCTGAGGCTGCTCCTGTGGCAATGCAGTGTGCTCGTCTCTCCTTGCTCAGAGCTGTGCCTAAAGGCACAGTAAAGCCTTTGATTATCTGAGAGAGAAAAAATCAAGTTTTCAAGAGCTGCCACTGGTTTCTATTTAATAGTATGTCGTTTCCAGACTTTGCATACTTCTAGCTTCCAGCATTGACTTTTTTCATTTTGTTTTATTAGTATGTGGGTTTCATTCATCGTTCTGTTTGCAGCCATTATTTGGGCTTGCTAGCAGCAAATCTATATTTGCTGTGACCTGACAAGCATATATAATTTTAATGAATATAAGCAATTTTGAAATGCCTATTTTAACATAGAAGTCAGGAAAGGACCATTTACATCACAGGTCTTCATCTGTGCAGCCTTTGAAACAGATTTTCACCAATTCTCAGTTTTCTGCTTATACTTTCTTTCTTCTCCTCCTTTTCTTCCTTACGGACTATTTCATACTGTCTAGTAATATGAGCTACAGATGCTGAAAGTTTTTATCCATTTGGTCCCTGAAGCTGAAGGGTTTGCTCTAAGCATCGAGCAGATGTGGGCTGCCAGGCCAGAGCAGCCAAGGGGGACCTTAAGGAGGGGAAGTTTCAGCCCCTCACACCACAAATCACCCTCCAGCAGTGCAGCCGGGAGGGATAGGTCTCAGTGCAGAGGTGCTGCCAGCGATTCCCCCCGTGGCTGGAGGAGCGTGAGCAGCCCTTCCTCCCTTACCACAGAGGGTTTGCTGAAATGCGGTGCCAGTGAGAGGATGAAGCAGAGCCCTTCCTCCTCTGCCTTCCATTGTTCTGGGAGGCGGGAAGCACAAACCCTCTGTTCCTGGAGCCTGGCCTCACCCAGCAGTGGTGCTGCTCTCCTCCTGTTTGTCTTTCCCTCAGTCTTTGCCAACACTAAAGACAATGATTACTGAGCAGTCCACTAATTGCACTGTGCTCTGCAGACGGTGCCTATGGAGCTATCTGGGTCAGGCATGCCAGGCACCCGCCTTCCCTTCAGCGCTTCACATGGATGTTCCCTCACATGATCCTTTTTCCAGATGGCCCCTAATCCCCGCACATATCCAAAATCCTCCGGCTATGATTTCTTGACCTCCTCAACAACAGAGATTCCTCTCCTTTGAATCAACACATAGTGTTCTTTCTGTTTCTATGATACTTCACAGTATTTCCCAGCAGTATTTCAAAATTTTCATTCCTTTTCACTCTCTTCCAACTTTCACACCTAAGGCAGCGGCTGAACGTGAGTGGAGCCAACAGTGTATCAGTCTGACTCCTGGAAACCAACACACACCTTTCCTTCCACAAGGCACTTCATTCACACAGATATTTTCTCCAGATGCTTCTGGAACAATCCCAAATTCACTGAAGGTAAAATCTAAACAACAGCAGCGTCTGTAGTCTCTGACATTGCCACCAGATTCTCCCAGTGAAACCTCAGGTTCCCCCCACTCTTTTCCTTCCCCCTGCTCCTTTCTGCCCCAGATCCTGAGCACTCTGATCCCTTCCCTTCCTGTGGCTGCGCAGCACAAGCACACCTTGCTGGCACAGTGCTGAGCACCCGACTGGGCCCACTCAGGGTGGCAGCTGCTGCTATTGGCCTTTTCCAGCCATCACGCCCAGTATTTTCGATGACAGATTAACTTTCCTAAGAAGAATTTTCCTGCGAATAGTTAAAACTTTTCCTGATTTTCTCAAGGGCTGATATTTGGCCTTAAGCATGTGCAGCTACTCAACATTCTGGCAGCGAAGTGCATTTTGTTGCTATTTGTGCGCTATCCAATATCCTGTCTTTTGTATTCTCACCTCCTTCCCCTTTCTTTCCAAGGTGCCCAATAATGAATTCTCCTAACAAGTGTATAATTATTTAGTTATTGCACTGTTTTATGATTGCATTGTTGGTAATTGCTCAATATTGCAAGCGATTTATTAGTAATTGCAGGGTCTTTCAGATCTGTCTTCAGTAGGAGAACAAATAGCATCTTGCATCAATAGACATCAAAGTCTTCAAGAGGGATTTTGCTTTAATGATCTTTTTTTAACTATCTTTCCTACCACAGCCCAGAGGGCTGGAGTTTCTCTCTTTAAACAATAACTCAAAGTTTCACTCCCGCCCTGCAGTGGAAAAATACATTACATCAGTCTTTGAATAGGGTTTTTTGCTGTAGTGCAGCTAGCACCTTCTTGTAGCTTCATGTGCTTCTCATAGGATTTGCTCTGTGTACATGCTGGCCGCGTAACTCCTCAGCCACCCAAAATCTTCATGCAGCTTTTTGACAAGAATTAATCTGTGAGCAGCTTTCAGCTATTCCTGTCCTTCAGGCCATCTCAGGCTGACTTCAGAGGGAATTCACAGGTGGGGCAGATGGGAACTCGCCTTCCCTCTCATTAATACTCACACATACCTTCTGGTCACATCTTACCGCCTTTGTGCTGAACCCACAGCCACTTTCTCACACTCTTTCTCCTGAGGGATTTCTCAGCTTCCCACCAGTTACACGACAAACTCGGCCTGCCCCAGCCTGGCTGTGTGGCAAACAGGAAAGGAATTTCCAGCTCTTGGAGTGCCTGGCACTGTGCCCCCGAGCTCCGCCGCCCTCCCTGTGTGAGCGCAGGGCTAGCAGGCAGCACCACCCCCTCCGTTCTCTGTAGGGAGAATACTGCTTTGACAGCCTTGAGCTGGACAAAAATGAGTAACCCCTTACTAATTGGGTGGCAGCACTGTGTTTTTCCCGATTAGTGTGTCAGCAAAGTATGTAAGCACATGGATGGACAAAAGGGAGAATCCTCAGGTGAGTGCCCAGTGTCTTACTGGGACCTAAAGACACAGTTTGGCTTTCTGCCCTGCCAGGCACTGCTCTGCCAGATGCCTGCACACCCAGGGCTATGGAGCTGTTGCACCCAGAGGCCTCGTGTGCATAATCCACCAGCTATCCCACAGCTGTAAATAAACAGATTCAGGACAAAAATACTTCCACTGCTGGCTTTCCCCATTGTTACAGGAATAAACTGATCTTTCCTTCATTCAAGAAGAAAATCACTTCCTACTGAAGTCACTGCTTTGAGTGGAAACTGCCTCTGTTGTGGGCTCTTCCAACACCTCCTTTGAAGATGTTCCCAGCAGCTGACTGATGTGTGTCCCTGAGGACAGGGCTGCTGCCAGGCACTGCCGTGAGGCTGCAGGCACTGCCCCAGCACTGAGCACCGCAGGCGGCTGGGGGATGAAACCGACAGCTGGGAGCAGAAAAACAAAGGGGAACAGAACAGCAATGCCACGCAAAACAAGTCTATCATCCAATTCATTAGATCTTACGTCTGAGGCTAACAGCATTTTCCCTTTGCTATCGTTTAGACAGGATGATGAAAGGAAAAGCTGAAATTTGGGGGTGAAGTGAAAATAAAGTTCTTGTTAACCAAAAGCACAGCTAAAGGGATTTCAGAAAATAAACCTAGATTGTGTTTGTTTGGTGAAAGCTAAGTGCTTAGCAGGAGCTGGAGCTGCTTAAAGAGAAACAGGAAAAGAAGGACTTAGGGTTCCAGTCACAGTAAAGCTAATGCTGGAGGCCATTATATTGATATTTAAAATAAGATGTGCTGTTTAATAATAAATAGTATTTTCCAGCTGTAATTATTTTGCCCCAACATGTTTACACAATTTGCAGAGATCAATAGGGATCGAAAATAAAATCTTACATGCAATTGAGTTTCATTATGCCTACAAAATAATTAAGGAACACGGCAACTTAAGCAAATATCCTTTGGTGCTACTCAGTCCCACCAAGCTCCCTCATTTCTTCTCTTTCATCTCTCGCAGATGAAGAGCTCAGTTTGCAGAAGCCTCAGCTCAGCCTTGCTGGCTGAAGTTTCGGAAGCTGCAGAGCGTATCTGCCGCTTTCCCAAAGCAGCTAAATTTGGTTTTCCTCGAGGTTTAAAAACCTCAGTGATTTCTCCCTGTGCTGAGGATATCAACCCAAGAAGCTCAGCAGCTAAACTACACACAGCATCCTTTGCTGCTATCTGTGCTCATGTTTGTAAGCATGGAGGGGAAGCCTTCCCGCTGGCACCAAGAGCAGCTTCTCACCCCTCCAGAACTTGTATTAAATGGATGGCAAAATGCTCTTTTTGTCCTCTGTGAGGCTTTGGGAATAAAATACACCCACTAATTCCATAAGGAAAAAGGCAAACAAACAAACAAACACATGCTGATTTCTTTTGCTTGCTGTTTCAACAGCTCATTCGAATTTTTAAAAATAGACTATGATTCACTCATACCAATTTGGTTTGTCCTTATATTCATCATTAAATAACTTTGAACACTGAATAATCATTATTAATGTGATGAAATAACATTATTGGTGTTTTTAGATGCTTTTCAGTTAGCGCAACAAAGTGTGGAATTTGTTATTGGTATTGCAGCCATCCTTTGACATCTCTCCCCCTTTCACCATGATTTCTGTTACAGATTCTTCATCATAACGTTAACAATTTGGTTTTCACCTGTTTCCACATGACTTCCTGCAGCAGCTATCAATTTGGCCATGAAGTGCATTTGACAGCCATGTGAATGCCCATTCCTGAAGGGTTCTAGATGCCTTTGGCAAGGGGTTGAACATCACAGTACGGCACTGCAGAACCTGGGAGCAACGTAGGAGCAGAGTGAATGGGCTTTTCTGTAGAGCTGAGGGAGCCAAAGTACCGAGCTGTGCCCAGGTGCTGACGCCTCACTGCCACCCAGAGCCCTGAACTTGGCATTTTGAACCAAAACTGCCTCTTTTGACAGCCAAATTCTGTTGATTTCCCAGTGCCTGCAGGCAGAGGGTGAGGGGGCAGCTCCTGGGCTACACCATACCATCCACACAGATGGCAGCTAGTGTGATGTGCCCATCTCATGCACCCTTTGCCTCCTTTGCTCAGTGTAGCTTAAATCACAGAGTCCCCTGGCTCCCAACTTTTACCTGGAAACACCTTTTAGTTTCAAAACAGAGCCCTGCAGGGTGGGAAGCACGGGCAGAGGCAGAGGAAGCTCTCCGTGGCCCAGTGAGTGCCAGGAATGCCCTCTGACTGTGGTGAGCTACTCCAGGGCTGCAGCCAGCCACGGGCCCAGATAACAACACGCATGGGTGGGAGCACAGGGAGCAGCACCGAGGTGTGCAGGCACTGTATGGTTTCGGCAGCCCCATCAGATCTCAGGGAGGCCAGCTGGTTTTATTGGAGCTTTCCAAACTGACAGCAGGAGATGGGGCTGGCACAGCCTCAGCGCATGGAAAATTCCAGCCCTGTGTGTGGCTCTGCTCAAGTTGAGGCTGCTGTGAGCATGGGGATCTTTCCTCTCCGAAAATTTTGCAGCTTCAGTTATAACAGCAGTTACCAGGCAACCGGCACAAACGGGGGCAGTGTGAGCCAATAGGATCAGACTTGTTGGGGTTGCTTGGTGTCTGAATACCACAGCCATGAGAGCAGCGCTCAGTGGCAAACACACAGTAATGGAGAGGCAAGGAGCTGGTGTGAGGAACAGCAAAACACAGCATGGCTGACTGCAAGCAGTAGATGGGGACTTTGTGGTGCCATTGGCTGCTGGCAGCAGTGTGGCAGGAGGTGTGCTTGGGGCTATGGACATGCCAGAGACTGGGCCAGTTAAATTACCATGTCCTACTCTGAGTGCCTGCACTCCAAACGGCTTCTAACAGCTGAGGAGAGCAGGGAGGAACCTCTGAGCTACAAAACCTGTGTCAAATGCAGAGATCCATGAAGCTCTAATGATACTGAATCTGGGCATGGCGGATTAGCACCTATGAGGCATGGCCATCACTGGAGGAGACAGCTCTGTAATTGAGCTGGAAAAGAATGCAATGGGATCCAGTGGGCAGAAGCTTCATACCACGTTATCCATGAAATACCAATATAATAAAATAATAATTTCCCCATTAAACTTCAGCTCTCCTAATGGAATACATTTCAGTAAAATCAGTTTTGTGGAAGAAACCTGTAGGTGTCGTATTAGGAGGTTTCTCATGCGGTGCATCACCGTAGGGAGTACACTTCAGAGACTGATGACATTATTTAATTATGCCAATGTGTCACTGTGCTCTCCATGTTACCTGAACAGGGTATTAATGCTCTGCCTTCCTGCGTAGGAAGCTAAATGTGGCATTGGCACGGGCTGGGGCTCAAGGGCAACTGCAAACAAACAATTTTAGCTTAGAAAAGGCTGCTGGTGAGCAGTGATTAAGCCCGCAAACAAAGCTTAATGATGAGTGATTTAGAAGTGGTACATGAAAAGAACTGCAAGAGGGGTGTTGTATTTTGGGTGCTGCAAAATACTAAAGATAAAGAACCTGTCTGAGAGATTTTTTCAGTTTTGAATGTCTGCTGCAACAATTGAGACATGCTATGGAAATCATTTAGGTTTTTCTAATTTATCTGACAATTTTACAGGGAAACATGTTTTTTAGTCATTAAGATTTTTGAGGTAATCACGTAATGCCAGGCAGATAATTTATGGTGCTTTGAATTTTTTGTTGAAATTAGAATTGACTCAGCTGGATTTGTAATACAACATTTTGAATAACTTAAAGCCACCCACTTGAAGATTTCAAATCAGGCTGCTGCCATGTGATAAAGAATTTCCATTTTGGTGGTTGAAGCACTGCGAGGTTTTAACAGACTTCTTAACTCTTTTTCTCACAGGATGCTTTGCTCTCAAAAGGTCCTTGGGAAGAGGAGCTCAACCACCAAGCTGTCCTGACACACAGAGGTCACAAATAACTTGGGGCCTGATGCCCAGAGGGTCCCTGAAAGCAATGTACTGTTACCATTTTGATACTTTTATTGAAATTCCTCAAGAAAGTCATGGCAGAAAAATCGTACTGGTCAGCACTATGCAGTCTCAGGAGGTGTAACCTCATTGTTAAATTTTGAAGGGAAACTTCTATTCAGAGATGTCCATTTCCATAGCAGGGAGCTCAGTGCTGTAATCATCTGCCCCATCTGCGCTCCCTCCAGACCTATTATAACGTTTAGAAGCATATCTTCTTTTATTGCTTCTTGTATTTCTGGTGGAGGCAAAAGCTTATGAAACCATAGGGATAGCTTTGAAAATGAAGTATTCTTTTGCAATTGATGCTATATCGTACACCTGATCCAGTGGGTGTGTTTGAAATATTGCTGGGTAACTTTCCTTTCTTGAGTTAGTCAGTTTTATGGTCCTAACCTCACAGCTTGTGGAAATCCCTCACTTGTTGGCTGGCAAACTCAACTTTAGATAAAATTGTGAGTGGGCAAATCTGTACATCATGGAACTTAATACCTTGTGTGCAGCCCAGCAGATGGAGTTAACTTACATACAAACATGTCAGCTTTCTTTAAAGAGATGAGCAAGCAAGACCTGCAAGTATTAAGGCCAGAAATGTATAAATTCACGAGTTTGTCCTGTACTATAAAGGCTTAGCATCTAAATAGCAGATTTCCTTTGTTTTTAATAGGAATTTTAGGACATTTTCCATCTCCTGTGATCATCTTGCCCAGCATAGAAGTTTTAGCAGTTTTTTGCTTGAGTGGGGTCTTTCTGGTTCACATTTTTCTTGCCTTTTTTAATCCATGCATTTGTTTCACAACAGTCTGATGCACTATACTAAGTGGAGATTTGTGAATAACCTTCTCTATTTATGCATGCCTAGATGGCAGCTAAAGGCTTTTGATGTGGAACAGCAGCACAGGACACCACCAGCAGCAGTGGCAATTTGCATCCTTTCCACCACTACTTACACCAACCTGTGTCTCAGCTCTGTGGCCCTTCTGGCCCTCCTCCAGCTTTGATCCTAGGGGAGAAATCAGTGAGAGTCACCTCTCACTCACAGTAATGTATTTATCTCTGTTAATCCTGTCCCTTCAGAAGCCACCAATATTCAACACTCAACACTCAAGGCCTTCCTCCAAGCATCCCT
Source organism: Meleagris gallopavo (assembly GCF_905368555.1). Classification (NCBI taxonomy): domain Eukaryota; kingdom Metazoa; phylum Chordata; class Aves; order Galliformes; family Phasianidae; genus Meleagris; species Meleagris gallopavo. Next base: position 12,545,251 of record NC_139410.1, read on the forward strand.
GTGCTGGGGCCAGCTACTTCCAGGAGGGCTGCAAGTATGAAGGACAGGAGCGAGGTCCTTCCAGCTCAGCCCTGCTTCCTCTGCTCTGCAGGCCAATCTCTGACTGGCTTTAGCAGGATCAGAAACTGCTCTGTTGCTCTAGAAATCAGCAGCTTGGGCTTTTCAAGTCCAGGACTTTGAAACTACTTGTCACAACTCTGTTTCCCCCCCATAGGACACTGCACTGTGAAAGTGCAATGGCGTGGTCGCCCTTCATAGCCCTGCAGCTGTTCTGCAGTACAACTGGCCGCAGTCAGCTGCAGGAGGGGCTACTGCTGAGCCCTGCCACATGATCCACATGTGCACAAGTCATTTCTCTGCTTACAAAGAGAGCAGGGCATCTACGCATGAGCACAACTAGCACTTATGCAAATGCAGTGTCTCTCAGCTTCCATCTGTGGGATATGCTCCCCAAATGCCTACAAGCAAAGCAATCTGTCAGCACAAGAAGAGGCTCTCTTGCCTGTTTCCAGGCCTGTTCCTGTTGGGAACAAGATACTTGTGCCCCAGGGTCATGGTGAAACTTGTGAGGAACAGCTAGGAAGGCACCCCACAGCCCACTGACCACATTATGTCAGCCAAAAGATCTTCCTTTCAAGTGTCAACAGCTTTGCTATTTTTTGAAGAGACACCACATGGTCCTCTCCCAGTCTCAGCCCTGGTTCTGCACCCTCTGCACCGCAGCACACTTACACTGCTGAATGGCTGCCAGTGTTGACCTGTGTTTCCCCAAAGATTAGGATGTCATAGCTTGTGGTTAAGAGCTCCGGGGACATGCTGAATTACTCTTCTGATATTATCTTTACATTTTTTCAAGAGCTTAGCATATTCCAAGCATTAATCTTCTGTGCTGTCTTGAGGCAACGTGACCAGAAATTGCTTTGTCAGCTACAGTTGTGACAAAAATGCCAGGAAATCCCTGAAAAATAAATAAAACAGATCTCCCCCACTTCCATCTCTGAATAGTCTTGTTTGCTTTAAATGAACCTGTTAGTGCAGCCACAGCACTTAGCAGTCCTTCCAGCCACCTAGCAGACGCCCTTGCAACCTGAGCACCAAAAGTCTCAGAGAAATGGCTCCTTCTCACCCTAGCAGAACACCCATGGTACATGTACAAGGACTGATGTGGGAAACAGTTCCCCAAACGCCCCCCCTGCAGGTTGCCCTGCTTTTTGATGCACCAGAATTCACTTCCAGGATTGCTGATACGCTGCAAGGTCCCACACCACTGCCCACATGTAAGGTTTCAGGCAGCCACCCACAGCAGGGCTGCAGCCCAGCACATCCACACAGCAAAGGCTGCAGAAGGAATGGCAAGTGTGTGCTTATTATGGGCACCCCACCTCTCAGCTGGCAGAGTGCAGAGCTGCTGCATCAGCGACAGTGTGGGTGCCCCAGAGCTTTGCAGCTTGTATTCCTAGGGCAATAGGCTCTAGCATTTTGTCAGAAGAAGACAGTGACTACGTACATTACGCCAGCATCAACACCACAGCTCAGCAGGAGTTACTCGAATGTTCAACTTTCTCCCTCTGTGTTCAGTGCTATATACATCAGCTGAGATATTGACAGTTACTAAATCCTTCACACACAGGACGGCAAACTTTAGGCATATGCTCAGCCAAGCAGAAAGAAGCAATCCTGAAGATTAACAGCCAAATCTGGCAGCTCTTCAACACCCATAGTCTGTCAAAGTTCTCATCAAAATCAATAATGGGGACTCAATTGTGCTACTGCTCAGAGTAAGGGCACAGCTCATTACCACAGTCCTGGGGCAGACTGACTGGGCTGTTGCTGTACAGGCCATGGTGCCATTACCTGTGAGCTGGAAGCCAAGGCATGACAGACTTCTGTGCCTGATCCTATCCAGAGTATTTATTCAGATGTGCACACCTGTATCTCATATTTCCATGCCTCTAAAATTGCCTAGGTAAGAAACTGTTAATTTAATAATAAAAGCTTTGAGTTAGAATAATGCAGTTCAGTAGGGAGAAGCTGGATCATAATATAATTGCTGTGAGTGAAGCACAATTGCAGGGGACAGTTTCCAATAAGAAAGTGCCTTGTGCAATTTTGCTAGTTGCACTCAAGTTTGAAGTAACCCAGCCAAAGGCAGGTGTTAAAACAAACAGAGGTGTTTTTACTTAAATACTGGACTGTAAACACCTCCTGGAAGGCGAAATTAGCCACAAAGACAATCATCTGCTAATGGGTACAGGAAGCTTTGACAATAAAATTGAAATTAGACTGTGTATGGTAAACAGAAAAAATGTCAGAGAAGTGAGCAGCACAGGAAAGAGTGACACCCACCTCTGGAGAACGCATCTGTTGCCTCTCAGGCATGGTGTGCATCCTTCCAGGGGTCTGCAGTTCCCACACCCTCCTGTTATATGCATCAGTGCCTGAACAGCTGAGTGACCCCACAGGCATCTCTGCCAACAGTTACGAAGCAATACTGAGCACCTCCTCCTCCCCACTGCGAGGGACTCGGTGCGCCTAGGACACCTGCTGTTCCCAAGGATAAGCTGGAATAACTGGGCTAATACTAGCTGTGACATAACTTTGCTTTCATGTTTTCTTCAGTATCACTGCAACACATCGTGCAGGCTTTGCCTCAACAATGCAGTAAAAGCTCAGGTATTCAGCATATATAATTTAAAGGCTGCGGTTTTGGCCTCCGGGGCCTTACTTAGTTGATGATAATCCACTTGACAGCATGATTTTTTCCCTAAATGATTCAGCATATCACATCCCTTTTGTCCTGCTTATTCAAGGAGAAAATACCTCACTGAAATGAATAGCTTGTGTGGAGAGAAGTGAAATGCTGGCTCCAGCTCCCTTACTAGGTAAGCGGCCCTGCGTGGGGCACACAGCCCGGCAAGGCTGATTCCAGCCATATGTATTTTATGCAACGTGGCAGTGCTCTGCCTTTCTTTCAGGCTGGCGATGTGGATAGTACTTCAGTGGCAGCATTGCTGCCTTCTGCCCTGATGAACAAAGGTTGGCACGTACCCTCACATCTGCTCTATACCTACACGTATCTCAGCACACTCCATTTTTGCAAGCACTGGTTTTGACGATGCACTTAAGTAATTCCTGTTAGACATATCTCCATAAATGACCCAGATTCAGAAAGCCTCTTTGTTTAAGATTGTTATGCACATAGTTAAGGATGGGCTTAATGGCTTTCTCAGATCAGGGCCACATCAAACATTTGTGTTAGTGAACAAGGACTGACTGTCTGCATTTGAAATAGTTACTCCTGCCACGAAAGGCTTGTCAACAAGGTGCAAATGCATCTAGGGATTTTTTTGGTTGCTGCTTAGCCTTTTAAAATTTACATCTGACATAGTCAGTGCTTTTTTTTTTTTTTTTTACTATTATTATTTCAAAATTAATTTCAAAAACCTTGGAATTGCTGCAAGCATACAATATTGCAGGCTTTAATCTGGGTCTGGTGTGATTTCTCCCCCCCCTCCCGACAGTGGCAGGATAAAGGGACAGCTCAGCATCTTCTTTGCATGGCAGCAGCTCCTCACGGCCACGGAGCACTCAGCTTTGCCACATTTCCCACAGTTGGGAAATACGTGATGGTACTAGACTGAAGTGTCAACTACAAGAACTCGAGGAGGGTTAGCTTGGTGCTGCTGCCTTGATGTAATTGCAAAGTAGAATCTGAATACTTTGCATTCAGCTTATTCTATTCAGTTCGTCCTCTTGCCTCATATTTATTCTGACCATTTCCCACTGTTACGCATGGACTTGTTACATAGTGATGCTGCTGGGCTCCAAACTCTCTCTTACAATACTTCAATTAGAATTCTCACATGGCTTCATGCCATTTCTTGACGATTTTGAGTTGCGGGTAGGAGCCTTTATGTGTTCCCTAGAAAAGTACAAGTGAAAATCTAAGCAGCTAGTATTCATGCCAAAATATTGCTGTACCCACAGCTCATCTTTCCAAGGGCATACTGAGATAGTGAGTAGATATCTACTGGCATGACAAGTGGCTGCAGGGTGTGTTTTGGCAAAAGGGGTGGTCTGTTAGCCAAGTGGAGAAAGGAGCAGCAGAATATCAGAACAGCAGGTTTTAACAACTTTGCTAACAAACTGTAAAGTAGCTGAAAGTGTAATTTCACCTTCACAACATCCATTTATTTTTAGTTTTGCAAGTTAGCATGAAGTGTGCCACGAATAATTCTTGATGAGAACGGAGGAAAAGAAGGGCATATCAGGACAAGGAAAGGATGCAGTTTTGTCCCCCATTTTTCAAATGCTACAAATAATGCAGAATGTATTCCCTTCTTTATCAACAATGCTCAAACACTGCAAGTCCCACATCCCAAGGAAGTATCTGCGACCAGCAGAGCTAACTTTTCTTAGCAGTCCTTTTCCTAGTGATAACTTCTATTATATTCATTAGAACGAAAGCTCTCTGGTGCAAGAGCTAAAGCCCAGGTGCCTCAAGCTGTGTGCGTGTGGTCTAACCTGAAGCCTCTGTGCCTCTGCATGAAACACTGCAGCAGTCCCAGGTACAATGAAGAGCTGCAACCTCCCTCAGAAGGAGTGAGCTCATGCTGCTTAGTGCTTTGCTGGCAGTTCAAAGAGGTCCCTGCTTTGGGTTTTCCAGTTCCCAACAAGGATATGAACTCACCTCTTGACATTCAGGTAAGTGTTCTTAGACACGGAGCTACTGAGTAAGGGAATAACAACACCACTGCATTCTCACACTTCTGAAAATCAATTTTTGTCTCCTCATAGACTTTTTTTTTTAATTGAACTAAGAAAAATTTTGGGAAGGGAAAGTAATTTTATTCAGTGGGACAATAAGTCTCATTTAAGTCAGTTTTAGAAATGAAAAAAAAAATCTGTTATCCCTGTGACACTAATCAGAAGACTTTTTTTTGAACTCATGGTTTTCTACAGTTGCAGAGTTCTAATAAATTTACAGGTGCAAATTTAACTGTCGAAATCAGCATCCTGATTCTTTGTCATGGCTACAGAGTTGCTGAGAATGCTGTATCTTCTTTGGAAAATTGAATTAGATTCAGAGACTAAAATATGTGAATGAGAGTATGTAACTAAGTCTGAAAATATTCGCATAGAGGAACAAGTGTTCATGTGCCTCTTTGCATGTTTATTCCAAACAAAGCCACTTTTCCACATGAATCTTTTGGCTAACTCAGACTACTTCACACGCAGACCCGGGGGGATGTGCAGAGGGGGAGGCATGACGTGTTATGGTTGTCCTCGTGAGTCTTGGGTTCAAAAACACAATTGCTTATGCTTATTGATGCCAAGAAGCTTGCAAAATCCATCTCAGATTGAAACTATTCATTCCAAAATTGAAAACATACTCTTCTGGCTGCACCCCAGAACAAGATCAAATAAAAACTACAAATGTAAAAGCACTAGAAAATGTGATACTCAGTCTTTTATTGCAATGCGTGAAATAAAGCTGTCCCCTCCTTCTCTAACCCCAAATATTTAGCTCAGGCAAAGCTGTGAAGAATTGGTACATTTCAATATATATATCTCTGGTCAGGTCTTAGGCCTAGAACTGCAAAGTTAGTCTGTAAATATGTCCCTAAATAAACGATGGCATTTTTTTGAATCGAGCTGCTTGACCATGAAGCTAGATGAACGCAGTGCAGAGTAAAAACAACCTCTTATTTAATAATTCTCTCCAAAATGGTGCAGAGAACAGTTTATGTTAACCTATAGGCTTGTGATAATTTAATAATATTACTGCTATTTTTGCATCAAAGAAAATATAGATGAAACAAATTAGTATTATTTTGTTAAAGCACGGTTATTTTTCCTTGATATACATGCACATCCTCATTCTACTGTGGAAATTTGAGTTAATATCAATCCTAAAAATTTAACACATGAATCAGGATCTATTCCTGAGAGCAAGACCCAACATGGTAATAAGTCTCTTTTCACCTCAAGGTACTTCTTCTCAGTTTTAATAACACAGAAGGGAACGACTGAACAGCTACAGAGGAAGGAATGAAACCTGACTGTACATATGAGAAACAGACAAAATACACTTTATGGAAAAAATAGTTAAAATAAAAATCTCATACTGTTTTCTGCAGTTTCAAAGAATGTGCCCTTAGCTGGACTATGGAATAAAATAAATGTGAATATAATTTCATATTTTTATATGGGAAGTTTTCATCACAGCAACCCATAAAGAGTTGATCAGAAACACAGTGTCTTAGTGACACTGGTAAGCAGTGCTGTCCCTGAGATGCCTCCACCGCAGGTGCAAAGCATCTCCCCTGCACCGAAATGGCCCTGCCCAGAGCTTTGGCTGCAGAAGTGCTTCTTTTTGTCTAGCTGTTTTTGTCCCATTTATGACAAAGTGAGAGTTCTCCATCAGCTATGCGAAGTAACAACAACAACAATAGTAATAACAGTAATTCCACCCTAATTCATGGAAATGTTTGATTTTCAGTGCTCTGAAAAGAATCTGAAGAGATTCAGTGAGTATAAGGCCAAGGAGGCTTCAACAAATATCTAATCTGACCTCTCACACAATCAAACAACTCCTGCTGGTTACATTCCCCCAGCAATACACAAAATGTGCAACTTTCATTACAAGAGCTTTGTACTGTTTCCTTTTTTTCAAGAGAACCTTAAACAAACAGATTATGGACGTAAACACCAGAAGTCTCTATGAGGTAGTTTTGACTTCAGAAAAAGGTAAAGTAAAAATGTCACAGGGCAGATCAGCACATTGTCACTGTTCTTTACTAAATAAGGATGGAGCAGGAAAGATCAAAATTGTCAAATGAGGCCCCTACTAGTCCTATGTAAATTCCTTATATCTTCGTTGCACTTTGGCAACCCTGGTATGGTTGTTATGCTAATAGCTTTTAATTGAATTCTATTGCTGGCGATGTAAGTGAAGTGCTTATTGCAAACAATTGAATTACCATGCTCTGCAGGTCTTTCAGATATGACCAGATACTGTATCTTTTCCTGTTGTTCCCAGCTGTAAACTTTAGCTTATCCATCACTGCCAGGGCAGATAGGTCTTTAATGCAGTCTGTGTGGAATCAGATATTCCAACTTCCTACTAGCCCCAGAATGACCCTACGGCCAATGGCAGGCAGGCTGCAGCTCACTCCTTACATCTAATAAACCATAATGCCCAAAATACCAAATTAGCATGCTGCTTATATTCAGCCAACTGCTTTCCCACATCAATGCAGAAGCAGGTCAAGCAGCATCTTCCCGGGTGTGCAAGATCAGTGCCTTCCTGCTCCCTCTGCCTGCACCGTGTGTGACATATCATGGCTGCTGCAGAAGGCCTTTTTCTGTTGTTTGAATGGCAGAGCCTCAAGAAGGGCTGGACACATTGCAGGCTCATCCACACGTGAGCTTGTTTCCCTATGGGTACTGGTGGCAAAGTGCATCTGTGCTACTGACAGCAGAGTAGGTAGAGAGACTCTGGAGTGCAGTGCTCAGGGTGCTGGCGCTACTTTCAAACCCATTTTTCACCATGAGGGCAGAGAAAAGAGCCAAACAATGAACAAAAGAATTGAAGATCTGAATTATTCCAGGTTCATTACCGCAGAACATCGTCTAGCATCCATCCAGGACATCTTGAATTTATGCTGCAAATGTTGCCAGCTACGTGTAATAAACTAGCAGTTAAAACACTAAATTAGCAGGAGGTCACTGGGCTATTTTCTTAAGACCAGTTTCCAGATTTCAGCTTCAGGCCCGCTTTCAGAAAGCTAGCCTTTCATTTCCTCAAAACCTTAGAATGTTGCAGGGCAGAAATAAAATGAAAAGCTATAAAAATAATGAAACTGAACATTGGGGTGTATTTTAAAGCGCATTGAACCATGAGCAAAAAAAGTGTAAATTGAGGGAAAAATAGAGAAAAAGACTGGAGTGCTTATACAGTCAAACCAATGTTTTCTTAGGCTCTCAAAAAAACCCACTCTAATAATAAATGAAAACTCCCTTCTCAGAGCAAAGCAATAATTTAAGCCTAAATTTACATTGTAATTAGCCTTTCAAAAATGCAAAGAACTTCAATATAGATGTCCATTAATAATCTCACTGCTGTTGGGTAGCCTGTTCCACCCACACACGCAACTTAATTAAACTCAGAGTTCCTCATTCATTCAAACAGACGGTTATGAAGAACAGGTGGCTCCTAATTTAAAGATAATGGATAAGCAGATCTCAGTATTTCTTCAGAGCCTCAGATTATCTCATTTAATGTTTTTCTTGTATCTTTGAGGATTTTATTTCAAGCTTAATTTTCTTTTTCACTTACAGTCATGACGCAGCCTATCTATAACAGAACACAGCGTGTTTGTCTTTTAATAAAATGGCATAGATCACTGTCCACAAAGAGCCTTGAAAGCTGCTTTATATGTGCTCACCAGTTAACCTGTAATATGCTGTGTTTTTGAGGTGACTACAGGGCTAATGCTCACACACACAGACATATCTCGAGTAAGAGCTTGGGCATTCAGAAAGTGTTAAACCTTTCCTCTCCCTCTCTGGGATTGAGAAACTCGAATTTCCAAAGATAGCATTGTAAAATTGCCTTCTCACACAGCAATGAGTCTAAGAAACGTCTTTGAGGTAGATCTAAAGGAAAGATGAGAAGCTGGAGGATGGTTTCCTACTCTTTTGTGGCCTGTATAACCTCTTACCCCACAGACTGGCCATTTGCAAGACAAGCTGCAGCTCTGTCAACAGCCTCTGTGCTGCAGATGAGAAGTATAGCAATGGGAAGGCTGATGTGCAGCGAGGTCTCTAAGGCTTCCAGTAGCTGGAAAGTCTCCTGCTGGTCTGCAGGATATTGAGCTCATCCTCAAAAGACTCAGTGAAACTGAGAAGCTGGGAGAGCTTTGTACTGTCAGAGCAGCAGAAGAGGGAAATAGAGACCGGTCATGGAAAAATCAGAAGTGGCCACCAACTCAGAAATCTCCAGGTTTTGTGCCAGGCATCCTGCCCTGCATGGAGACCCAAGAAAACAAGCCCATGTAACACACTCAGGATCACTCGTGGTCATGGTACTTTGATAGCTCTTTGCCTGCTGTCAATGCAGGCTGCAGGCTCAGGCCTTGGGCTGCAGTAGTACTGCTGTACCAAGCTCCATCTGAGCTGGCTCTGGATAGAATCACTAAGGATGCCCCTTAATTAATTGGGATTCACCCTAATTAATTAACCACATGCCAGGTTGTCTGTGTGTTGATAAAGCACATGGGCTGCAGAACATTTATAGACAGTTCTTTGCCTAGTAGTTTACATCTAGAGCTAATGCTAGAACTTCCTTAGGGGAAGGAGAATTTCACTCCAACATCCACATTTTAAAGCACTTTGTGTGGGGTTTCATCACCCTTAGCTGGCTGCTCGTGAAATGCAGGAAGGCAGGAAACAGCCTTGCATGGGACTCAGGTCTCCCAACACCTTATTTGCTTGACAAAAATTATTTTCCTAGAACTGAAGGCTTTTTCTTGTGGAGAATCATTTTAGAAGTTCTGGTGCTCTAGAAATTCAAATTGCATCTCTGTACAAGGGATGACAGTAGTACCTTTCAAGCTCTTTGTAAAGCCATCTGGATGTTCTCTGGAGTGCCCAAGAGTGAAGGCTGAGGCACTGCTTCCAGGCCTCACCCAGAAATGCACCACACTTGGCATTTCAGCTGTGCAAACTGCAGTGACTAATTCAAAACAGTGGAGCATTTAAAGACAGAGACTATCTGTAGTAGAAACAAATGGGACTTTTATGTCCAATTCTAACAGCCATTTAAAGAGAAAATATAATCACAGTATAATCAATGGAGTGAGTAATATTTACTGGTTTAGTGATGAATGGCTCTCTCTGGAAGAAAAGATATTTTAATGTATGAATTCTGACAGCCAAGGTAGCTGTAAGATACGGTCTGAAATAAATAGGTGTTTTATTTTAAGCAAGCTAGATGATTCAAACAACGCAGGCAAAGATGCAGTAACTCATACCTTCACTAATAGTTTATTCACAATCCTACAGTTACTTTTGTTTAAGTCTGTGCTACCTCCCACTGTTATTGAGGCAACTTCTATTTTTCAGAAAAAGTTTATTTCAAGATCATTCTTAAGTAGAAAGGACAAAGAAGTTAAACAACTGTGTTACACGTTGCCACCTACCAGGCCTCTGTATACAGGATGGTAGGTTGGAACTGAAGCAGATGTACATTGGGGTGCAAGGCTTTGCATCACTTAGGCAAGTTTATGCTCCTTCAGCATGGGCAGGGTTAGGAGTGCACAGCCAGCAATCCCTGCAGTGCAGCAACAACAGGAGAAGATGCCACTACCCATCCGGGAGTCAAAACCAACTTTACTGATTTTCATGTGATGACACTATCCCCTAATTACATTTATTCAGTAGTATATTCAAATGAAATAATCTGCCATACTGAATATTCAACCATGTAGCCATACCTTGAGAAAGTGGAGAACAGATATGCCATAGGAATCACATACATATGTATGGGCAATCTATTTTGAATGGGCAGAAACTGGGAGAAAGATGTTTTCTCTCACTGTGCTCCAACTCAGTCAGATGAAAGGCTGATAGAAGTTTAAATGCTAAGGTCTTTTTGTTTGTTTGTTTGTTTTTAGTTTAGTTTTGGTTTTGTTTTTCTAGAGAGTAAAGGCTGTACTCAGAGGTATTTCTCCTGCATCTTTATGCTACAAAGCCCTTGAAGCACACATGGTCATTTACATGCCAAGAATACTGAGGCCTTTATTGAGAATCCTGTGCCTAGTCCACACCCTACACTCTACTTCTAGATCATCCATCTATCTAAAAATCAGATAAGTCTTATATTACACAGCAGTCACAAGACAGACAAAAACGTAACAGCTAATGCTAGTAAGGCAAATGTGCATTCAAACTCCACTGTCAAAGTGTAAACTTATGGCAGTGGAGGAAAGCGCAGATTGCCTCTTTTATCTTAAATTACTGTATGTCCAACAGGTGATCTCTGTTCTCATCTCCTTTTTTCCCACCCCCACTGCTGTCTTTCCCTAATATTTTTCTCAAAGTTTTGTTCCTCCTGTTTGTGTTTCCATACAATACAATAAAGCTGGCTGGAAAGCTCCAATTCATTTTAGCAGAAATGTGCAAAACCAAATGCAATATTTTGGGTTTGCAAGCTCTCTTAAAACAGTTGTATTCTTGTCTGTAGGTGAAGATATCCGCTGCTATCACCCTCCTTTTTTAAGCATGGTTAGGACAACCATCCGGACTGCAAAAGCTTCATGTTCAAGTCTGTACTCTAAAACTTGGTGTAAGCAATAACCCCTTTATGTAAGGAAGTAAGGAGTTCAAAATCGTAACAATGGAAAAGATATTTGTTAAATTCTTTTTTTTTCCTTTCTGGGCAGGTCTCCAAAAAGTGCCACTGAAGCCTTAGAGAAAAGAAGTTCATTTGCCCCTTCCTCATCTGTTTATATAGTTTGTAAGTAGAGGAGATCACCTCTCCCTGCATGTCCTCACTGAGATAGCTGTTTTTTTTCTCCATCTCTGGTCTGAAAATCACTAATCTCCTCTTTCTCCATGTCATTACTTGGCTGTCTTTGGCCCTGTTGAACACAAGCTGTGACGCCTCCTTTCTCTCCTCTACTTACAACCCTATTGATCCTTCTATCCCATCCCATCTTCATATACATGTCTCCCTAAGGTCTATGTGCACAAATCCAGCAAATGTCTGGCTTCATGCTTACATACTACCCTAAACAGAATCTCTTTCTTGAATAAGGGCCTCATTTTGGAACAGCCTCAACTTCCAGTCCAACAGGCTCTTTTTCTCATTCAGAGCCCTCCTTCATATAAGTGCTCATTTCATAAAGCTTTCTGCAATCAATTTCCTCCTCAATGTCATCTCCACTTCCCCCTTTATTTAAACTATTGCCCTGTTCTTTGCTTCTGTCAAATTTAGAGTCTAAGCACTGTGACCAACTCTGCATGCCTTGATGGCTCTAATAATGTATCATTATATATAATGATGTAATCAGAGAAAGTTCAAGAGGTAGTTCAAGCATGGGAGGCGGGAACCAGCCCATCTTCAGATGTGTAGAGCCTGTAATACAATTTGAGATAAAAGGGAAATATGTAAATAAACAGTTAAACTATGCTGGGAAAAGGCCAGGGGAAAGCCAGTCACGGTGCTAACTTCATGTTAACATTATACATATCTTGGGAATCAAGAAGAAAAAGTAGATCTGAAGTTTCCAGTTTCTCCTCATAGTGTTATATCACTGAACATTCTGCATGGGACTATTGCATAATAGGAAAAGCTTGTGCTTGCAAGGCACATTCCAGCAGCAGCCAGCAAGAAAGGCACTTTGTGTAGCTTTCACTTTCCCTTGCCAGATTCTCTGTTATTATTTTAGGAAGGCACAATTACAGGCTCACAATTTTCATAGATTTTTGAAAAATGCCCCATTGATTAGATTTTACAAACTGCCCAGAAAAAGAGCTCCAAAATTAATGGCAGGCTGACACAGTCTATATTAGTTTGCACACAAAACCTCTTTGTAACTGTCAGCTTGTAGACCCCATGGCTGTAGAATACACTGGCAGTTTCTTAGAAAGATGGAAGACTATCACCAATTCATTCTTCTCTGTCAAACATTTCATTTATTATTGAGTCGTTATGCAGGTTAACGTCTCTTTTCAGTGCCAGCACTACTACATTTTTGTAGTTCATATTTTTTTGTAATTTTTGTATTTCACTTGTTAGCTAAGTTTCCACTATCCTTGCTCTTGCACGAAGGAGACATTCCTGGAAGTATGTACTTAATTAATGAGCATAATTAGCTTCAAGATGTCTCAGAGGGCTGGGGAGATGGCAGCACTGTGAATTGTTACATAAAGCATAAAGCTAAATGACTCCCACACCTGGAGCTGGTGATAAATAAGCCCCACACAAGAGTTTTGCAGGTCTCTTAACCTGCCCATTGGAGGTCACTGTACTATGGACTGAAATTTGGAGAAACCCTAAGACAGTGTACATCCTGCATCTATGGGGTCTGACACCACTGCCTGGGGGCAGAGCTCTCTCAGCTATGCAGAAGCCTGCAAGGATGTCATTGACCACCAAGTCTCAGATAATAAGGTTATCCCTTTATCTATAGCAGATTCGGGAGAGTGTAGAAGACACCAGGTCTGCACCAGTTCCAGCTTACAGTCTGCTATCTGAGAATAAATCTCATTTTGCAGCTGATTCTAGGCAGGAGGTTGCATGGAAAGGTGTCAGCTCTGGGATTGCCTCACATTGTAAATGTGCTACACAGGCAGTGACCCCAGGGTGGGACAGGCAGCTGGAGAACAGCCACCTTGTCCTCTGCAGCCAGATGTACCAGAGTGAAACTGGAAGTGTAAAAAGAAAGAAAATAACTAGGAACAAGAAAAGTACATCTCCACTAGTGTAAATCATGCTAGTAAAGGGAAGGCAACATTTTCCGCACTTCGGCACAGTTCCAGGCTGCTGCACTGTGCCATGCTGCTGCCCATGCCATGACTGTGCCTGCAGTACACAAGGCAGCTCTGTGTTGGTGGGTGAAATCAAGCAACAGGAGATTGCTCTGGGTGAACACAGTCCAAATGGAAAGCAGGGCAGGTATGTAGGAACACGAGAACTGGCAAAGCAGGCACAGGTATCACTTCATTCTGGTTAAAGACAAAGGGGAGTGGAGCTGAAACCAAAGCCTGGACACCCCTTTTTGTGAGCATTTTGATGAAGATACATGTTTTGCGGGATAGGGTGCATTACCACCTGGCTCGTTCAGCAGATCTTTGTGTACCTTTGATGCTTCCCAGCCCAGTTATCCTGGCTGCAAAGACCCCGTGAGTGGTCACACCAGGATGCCCTCAGAGGCACAGTGTAGGTGAACTTGTGGGCACATGGCCATGTGCTGGTACACCCCCAGCTACTCTGTGAGGGAGAGAGCTGGGTTATACTCTGAGTGTTGCATAGTCAATCACAACCATATTCTGGGCCTTTGTTACGGGTGATGTTGTAATAAGCATAAAGAATGCAGCTTGCAGTTTGAGATCCCAGGATGAATTTATGGTGCTGACAGCCAGAGAAATCATCTCTTGATTTATAATCAGAGGAAATTTGCTACAGGAGTCTCTGCGAGAGGATAAATGTGTCATTTTTAGAGTCACTTTGACTATAACCCCACTTTAATTGCAGAAAATACAAAATAAGTGCCAAATGGAAGTATGAGAAGCAATTCTTTCCTGACACAAAATAAGCCATGAGCTTATCCTTTCTGTCTGTAAATTCAAAACACCCTCTACATTCTAAGCCTGGTTTTCCTGAGTAAGAAGTGAAACATATCTGCATATTGTTATGGTTATAAAGCTCTAGAAAATAAAATCTTTCTTTTCTCTAAGTAAGACTGATAGGCATTTTCCACTAAAACTTAATTTCAAATGAGAATATAAATTATAATTTTATATGTCTGCCGTGCAGTAGGAGCTTGAAGGTTCTTAATCACCAGAGACATATTTAAGATTGTTCAGGAGACAAAAAGGAAGGCCGCAGTATTTAACAATATTCTTGATAAATCACAATCCTTTCAACTGTATTTTGGCAAGCAGTTGTACCTTGCAGAAATCAAGTAACCATGGTGTCTAGTCATCTTTACATCCTTTGGGATCAAATGCAGTTTAAATAACCAGAGTTAAAAACAGCTGTCTTTGGAAAAATAGCACAATTCAGCAAACATACCTTTCTGGTAAGTGTTGTGTTTTTCTTTTAAAAAACAAATAGCTGCTGTGTCTTACCTCTGCAAGGGAATTTAAAACATGGGAACTGGATCTTCAGTAATAAAATGTAAGATACTATCTTGGCTACTCAAGTTTTAGATTTGTTTGGATTTAGAAAATTGGAAGCATATGGATCAGTTAAGAATGAATTAATATGACATTCCTGCATGAAAAAAAGATGCTCAGAAACCAACTGCAAAATCATCAGTTAAAAATGTCACAGAAGTTGAAAATGGCTCATAAAAGATCCACTGGTAAAACCTGAACTCAAATAAAGCTTAAAATTGGCTTCAGTTGGGGCCAGGTTTTCAACCTCAAATATTTTGACTTCATAACACGCTTGCCCTAACTGTAGCAGCAGATCTCCAGGGAAAGCAAAATCCTTCAGCTACCAGTGCTTCAGCATGGCGTTAGAGTGTATAGCCTATCTTTGAAGAGGAACATTTAAAGGAGATCAGAAACAAGTGGATATGAGACAGGAGATCTCTATTCATCTCCAGTTCACTCTGGCTGAGAAACCGGAGTCCTGCCTCCCACCCTCTGGCCTGTTTCTGTCCCTTTTCTTGAGATAGGTTCATCAGCAGTCATAGGACTGTTGCCTTCATATGTTGTTTTCAGACCACTTCAACCTACACTATGTATATGCCTGTAGCAGGGGGTCTGGAACTAGTTGGTCTTAAAGGTCTCTTCCAATCCAAGTAATTCTGTAATTCTATGGTAACATTCTATGTTTATCCTCCAACATCTCCTGGCCATTCCTTTCCTCCATGTTGTCTTTCACAAGCCAGTTTTCAAGGAAGCTCTGTCCCGGCAAACATGTACACACTTTTGCACTTGAAGATTTGCAGACAGTCTGTGTAAGGCCACAGCCATCAGTTAACCATACAGGCATTTCTTTCCTCTCAGCCCACCTCTACTCCACTTTCCCTCCTGACACCCTAACTGGGGGCTTGAAGACATTAACCCTTCAGGTTACAAATTATATCTCCTTGTGTGTTTGTGCATTGCCAAGTAGAAGAACAGCAACTGCTTGCAATTGCTGGCGATCTCCTGACATCTTTTGTAAGAGTGGAAGCTCCAGAGGTTTAATTCAATTTTAGTGTGGATGATCACATTCTACTTTTCCAAATTCCTTCTGCTTATCTAAATTCTTCCCAGATTTACAACCCGACGCCATATTTCTCTTCACTCCCCACTCCAATGCTGTGCAGTGGGACTGTGTGCTTTTACACAGCTGCTGCTGTCCTTTCCCAGAGCTCCACTTCATTAGTGACAACGCATCTTCTGCCTATATTGTTTGTGATGTGAAACACACATCTCTCTGGATTTGTATGGATGTATAGAAGAGAGACAGAGTAGTTTATTAGTATGGATTTCTTTAAAACGTGGAATGAGACTCTAATTCTTATACTACACTCCATGGAGCACTTGTGGATGGCCCATTAAGAGCTGGTATGTCACATGGTGCTGATTTGCTCCTTGTTTCCAGCTGCTAAATTGCACAGTGACACTGCTAAATATATGTTAAATACTTTCCTAATGTTACTTAAGCAAGTAAATTGTTTCCATTGCCTAAAGGAAGTTCTGCAATTGCAAGCATGGGGGGAAAGGAAGGGAAAAGGCAATCATCAAGAATCTCTTTAGTTAATATGATCCATGCCATAGCAAATTCCTGTTCTCACTAACAAAACTGTCCTGTTTTAGCAACTGTTTAGGAGCTTTTGGCACTGTTTAGGACCCTGTCCCTCTAGCTGAGCTGTATTTTGGATGTTCATTCTTTGCTCTGCTTCTCATCAGATACCCAAATCTTGTTGAGGTGCATGGCACTCCACCATAACTGAGCCACTCCAAGGGAGGGGATGAAGGTGGTTAGCCGCAGGCTGAGGTGTATAAAGTGACAGAAGGCAGAAAATAAGGAACTTGTTGTTAACATTTGGCCTATCTTTTTTGTTCCCAGCTGTCTCTCATTGTCTACAGGGAGTCTCTACCATTATAAAAACAGCCTGTGCAAACATCATGTTTGTTGTTCAACTGTATGAACACACACTCACATGTACAGCTCTGCCTGGACATGTCATGGTAGCCAGACCAACTGTGTGCTTATGTGCTGCATGTGCTTGATGTGCTGCATGCGCTTGGACACAGTAGGTTTAGTTGCCCAAACCATCTACATTTTCCCACTTCTGGCAGGTTTATGCCCCTCTGCTTGCACTAACATCAGAACACACACTTGGGCTGTATGGAGTAGCTGTAGGAGTTATTATCTTTAGGTGTCTAAGTGAGCAGTTGGGGTTTGTGTCCCATTACAGAACAAGGACCAGAGATCAGTAAAACGAATATTTGAAGCTTGTACACTTCCACTCTCATTATGGTGTTTGTCACAAAGATGAATTAATGTTGTGCCATTTTCAGTTCTCATTACAATCTTTGTCATGAGATGAAATATTAGACCCTTAAAGTCTCTATGAATCATAGCAGCATGCTCTATTATGTTGACCTTTTCAATATTCTGTGCTTGGACTGGCTGGCATTTCCTCTCCTCTTCCTCTGCAATAGCCACACTAGGCTCATGGGCAGGCTGCACTGGGCTTACCAATGAAAATGCAGAATACTGATGAAGTCACCATTGCACAGGAATGTCTATATTTGGGAAATTCATTGCACAATATGAAATGCAGTCATAGCGCAAACAGAGGGACTGAAAAAATGGGCCCATGGGAAGTCCTGCTTGCTGCATACACACATACACATGCTCAATGAAAAGAAAGTAACTTCAGAATAGTTGTAATAAAAAAGAAAGCAAGTCCCTGATTACCAACTCTTGTTTGAAAAAATAAAAGAACAGGTCACTAATCTGTTGTTAAGTGTCCAGAAAATTGTCATCCAACTTCTTTATTTTCCAGTGCCAAATGTGGAATTTTCTGCTTTCCTTACACTAGCTAATGTAATGGTATCACACAAATAATGGCTCAACTGCAACACTGCAGAGTGGTTCTCCAATGTTCTCTCAAAGCTCCTGGTTGAAATCTGTCTCGTAAAAACACTTCTAGCAGCTTGCCACTGCTAAAAGAACTAAAAGAGGTTTTCTTTGAAGAAATGAAAACATTACAAGCAAGCCAAGAAAAAAATGCATTGCCTCTTCATGTTATGATGAAAATACCTTCTGCAACAGTATCATCATCCTCTTCATGCATGCGTGTATAGAGGAAGGGAGGAGAACAAATATGTTGTGATGCGGTGATCCTAGGGCTCTGAGTTTGAGGGAGCCTGTAGCTGCTCTACAAACACAGTTATTGGGGGGGGAGATGGGCAGCACGGAGGGGTTATCATTAGTGGTATCAGTGGCCTTGGAAATGAAAGGTACTTATGGCTCATACAGGTACTCCATAAAGGAGAAGGCCATCTCCCCTTAGGCAGGTCACTTCAAAGGTAGTCCTCACCACAGTCTCTATCCATCTGGGACTCCCTCCTGCTCTCAAGGCTCTAGATGCCCATTGCTCCAGGGGATCCTCAGACTCTGAGCGAAGCATTCTGTTCTTGAGAGGACACAAGTGGAGATGCACAGCCACACTACTTGCTTGCCTTTGCGGACCAAGAGGACCATGCTGTCTGCCTTTAGCAGCCATTATCTGTCCCAAGATTATGCTCTCACACACTAATCATGTGTGTAATGGTTTTGGCTGGGATGGAGTTAACTTTCTTCTCAGAAGCTTGTATGATGTTGTATTTTGGATTTTTGATGAAAAAAGGTGTGATAGCACACTGAAGTTTTAGTTGTTACTGAGCAGAGCTTACACAGCACCAAGAACTTCACTGCTTCTCATGCTGTCCTGACATCAAGGAAATAGCAGTGCACAAAAAGCTAGGAGAGGACAGAACCAGAACAGCTGACCTACACTAGCCAAAGGGATATCCCATACCAATTTGGCATCGTGCTCAGCAATAAAAGCTGAGATAAAAGAGGAGAGGAAGAGAGGGACATTTGAAGTGACAGCGTTTGCCTTCCCAAGAAGTCACTACACATGATGAGCTCCATGACTGAACATCTGCCAACCCATGAGAAGCAGCAGATGAATTCCTTCCTTTGCTTGTACACACAGCTTTGGCTTTTACCAAGCAAACTGTCTTTACTTCAACCCATGAATTCTTGAACTTCTGTATTTCTGACTGTGACCCCCATTCTAGCTGGGGAGAGTGAGAAAGAAGACGTGTGGACATGAACTGCTTGCCAAGTTTAAAACACATCAAATGAAGCCTATCTTTCCATAAAGATTCGCACACTCTGCTGGTATAACCACAACTGTTTGTGTGATATCCTGGACCTTTCAGGAAAACAATGGAAATTATTCTTTCCCTTAGTTGTCACAGAGGAGGGCAAAGATTTCAGATGACATTCAATCATAATAGCTCAAACACACAGCTAAAAAGTCCATTTGTACTCTCCTCTTCGTTGTAAATGTATGTTTCATCCTTGCTGTCAAGTGAGGAGAAAAGTATGTGACTAAGGACTCTGGACAGTTCAACATCCCTCATAACTGTGCATGTTAACCCATGTGCACTGCTGAAGGCCTGTGGACCAGTGTACTGTCTGAAGGAATCCAACCAGGTGTGCAGGAATGTGTCCTGGGACAGGTCACGCATACCCTGACCCACAGGCTGTGATACACAGGCAGAAGCCCTCCCACAGAGGCTGAAGAGCTCTGGCCATGAAGAAGACTGGGGCTGCATTTCCTCTGGTGCAGGTCTCAACAACGTCCTTGGGCTCAATCTCATGAGAGAGGCAGGGGAAACCTGGTCCATGGATGGGAGGGAAAAACAAGGCTTGGCTCAACATAGCAAATTTTGAGATTTTAACTATCTTAATATATGCCTACATATATAGAGTACTACTCCTGCTGTTAAATATCATGTATGTCTATGGTTTCTGGTCCATTTGTCATGTTTACAGATATCAAAAGCCTTTAAAAATAGGAAGATTTATTTATTGAACATAAAAACTGCAAGCTTGCCAAAACCCCACTATTTTAAAATGTTCTGTGAAGTACAAAGTTAAATGGGTTGGAAAATGTATCATTTTAGTCCTTGTGAAAAATCAGAACAGCAAGAGGGAAAGGGCCACCTTGCATCTGTGAGATAGCACAGAGATGGCACAGGCTGTCAGAAGCTCAGTGCTGGCAGCCCACTGCTGGAGCACACCTCACAGACACCTTTGCAAGAGGCCTTCTCCACCGTAGGGTCAGTCAGAACCTATTTTTTCCAGAGAGAAAATAAACTATGCACAACTTCCAGTAATAGGGGTTTCTCTTTCTATGTGAGCAGCCTGAATCAAACCAAAAAGAACACACTCTTTTTAGATTAACTGAAGTTGAAGTTCAGCATCTTCTCAGAATTACCACAGATCTAATACAGAGACTGAGATGTCACTGAGTAGCTAAGCTGATGGCCAATATATTTTCAAAACAAAAACATTAGCTAAATATTTTTGTTCAATGCAACAGCTTTCATATAAAATCTGAGACCATGGATTGCCAGTGAGATCACAGCTTAGGGCAGGTAAGCAGGCGATGCTCTGGATCACACTCTGCATCCTCAGAGTGAAACTCCCTCCTTAACTTCTTCCTCTCCCAACTAGCACACAAGGTACAGAAGAGTGTTTTTAGAGTATCCAGCTTCAGTATGTAATAGCCAGGCTGTGTCCCATGCCCTGTCCCACACTTGAAAGCATCTATTGGAAGACATGCATAAACCCACTCCTCACTTGAGGAGGGTCCATTCCTGTAAGTTACAGATCCTTTTATGAGGTTAACAAATATTATGTGGAGAATGGCTGTTTGCAATAGCATCCATGATCCTACACTCTTCCTGCCCTGGCTGGGAGCAGAAACTGAGAGATTGCTCCTTCCTGAAGGCTCTCGCCCTCTCTCTGGGGTACAGCCAGCAAATACAACCTCACCCTTGGACTCAGTGCTTATGGTATTGTATGGAAATTTTAAACTTATTTTCCTAGGGTCAGCCCCTCCTTCAGAAGAGATTCAGGGATCCGATGAGAACCTCGGTAACAACCAGAAGGTTCCACTGATCTCTGCCTCCACTATTTCACGTCTTGGTCCAGAGATGTCACGCATAGTGACCTTGACCATCTGACAGCATATTTTCTTCT
This sequence comes from Meleagris gallopavo, assembly GCF_905368555.1. Taxonomy (NCBI): domain Eukaryota; kingdom Metazoa; phylum Chordata; class Aves; order Galliformes; family Phasianidae; genus Meleagris; species Meleagris gallopavo. The sequence continues at coordinate 12,566,252 of NC_139410.1, forward strand.
GCCAACTCTGCTGTGTACTGCTGCGGTGTGACAGCAAATAACTGTGTAGTGATACCCTCTCAAACCAGCCTAGCTGAGAAAAGTGAATCAGAGCATTTACCTCCTCCAGCTGAGATCTGCAGCCTAGTAGCAGAATGCAGAAATTGAATTAAACTTCAAAGGAGCAGTAAAAACACTGTAGGTACAGGCCTATCCAGTCCGAGAACTTTCACTTTGGTTGCTCTTCTTGAAATAACTGTGCCAATACACCATCTCCTGTGGATGAATTCAAGCAATTCAGAGGTACCTTTGATGGGCAGCATATTATCCTTAAGAAAGTGTTCCTGCAGGATAGGTACATCAATATACTCAGCAGAATTCTTATCCTACTTTTCAAATTCACATGCATGGGACAGGTTTTGAGAAACACAAACATTTCTTGTGCTAGTCTCTGTGAATGCTTCTACATCCCAGGAAGGCTGCTGGCTGGACTCTGTATCAGTCATTGCTATCCACAGTGCTGAGCTGAGAAGCTGCAGTACACTGGTTTGTTCATAAGATGATTCATTGACACACATGAGGAAATCAAATGCTTAAACACTACGTCAAAGCTACGCATAGGAAAGCTGTACCTGCCTCCAGCTGTCAAACCAGAACCAAAGGCTGCTTCTTGGTAGCCTATGGGAGCTCTTTATCATAGGAAAGGAGACTGACTTCCTTACACACACACACACACAGATATAGCAAAAGTTGAAATCCTGCACAAGCCTGTAGGACTGGCAGTGCTAATGAGGGGCTCACATGAAACCCCTCTAGCTCCACAACAATGTTTTTTATTCTAAATCCAAACACATAGCTCAGTGCAGTGCTAGCTGTGAAGTAATTCTTCCCCCTTAAGCAAGCTCTGTCAGTGTTTTCCCTGTTTTGCAGTAACAGACCTGAACATATAAACAAGCTCATGGCACGCTCTGGGTTAGTCAGTGTCAGTGAGTGAGAGCCCCCCTCCAAGAAGACACTGCAGAAAGGAACACTTCTAATTTAAAATCCTTGTAAATGCTAGAGACATTTAAAGCATTAATCAGCAATTAATACAAATAAGGAATTCAGTCTCTCACATCATTAATACTAATTATACTTTATAGTTGCATTTTCTGAGTAAGATGACAGGCAACATGCATATGGAGGAGGATGCTTGACAGAGGTGCAGAAATGGGAGGCAGCTAAACAGGAAGGAGAAAGCAGAGTGTCAGGCATATTAAAAGGCCCTTGGTTTATAAATGCTTTGGGAACGCATTTCTAAGCGAGTTGGAATCGGGCCCACAGGATGTTCAGGATGTTCAGGAGCTCAAGGCAAAGGGGAATTCAGTGTGGATGTCTCAGGCAGTCACTGCTGAGAGAGCAGCTGCAGCTGTGGGGCTTGGGTACCCATGGAACAGAGGCCCAGGACATCTCCACTTGGTTACCAAGGATCAGAGTAATTTTGGAAATGCTGCCTTCAGCTTTTGCCTCAAATAATGTGACACTGAGGGCTCTGAGGATATCAGTGATGACACTAAGGCCAAAAGAACAGAAGCAAATCCAGTATTTTCGTACTCTGCTTCTTTAGCAATGGATTTCCTGTCCTGCGTGGTGAACTTCACCAAATACCACCAAATCCCTGTAGAAAGAGCTGCAGCTTTTTGCTGGGAAGTTGGGAGCTTTTACTCTCAGCGTGTTTGCTCTTGAAATGGTGAGCAGGACGAGGACTGTTGGAGAAATTGATTCTGCATTATTGTGCCAATTTACAAGTTCCTACTGGCCTGTAGCAGGAGACTTGGAAGGGAATTTCTATCTAAAGCAAAGCAAACACAAATTCAAGATTGTATATATCCCACTTCTCCAGTTAGGACTGCTCCTCAGCAGTCAACAATGCCCTCTCCTAATCTTGTACTTTCCATGCAGTCATTACTTGCTTCCTCCCTGCTCTGGTGCACCAGGTCATGTGAAACTTGTAAGCAAGAATGAGAAGGGAGTTTAAATCAGTTATGTTAAGCATAAAATCTCAGCTTACTAGTTAGACGCAATCTGAACCATACATGTGATAAATGATTTCTATCTGAATTCCCTGTTGCTCCCTTTGGTCTGGCTCCAGCTGCCTGTTCTGACAGGAGCAGACTTCATTCAGAAAAGCTAGCAAAAGCTGGAGAAGTCATTAGGCTGCTTGTCTCTGCCCCGCCCAATGTTGTGCTAAATTATACCTATGAGGCTGCAGAGGCATTTGGGTTTATTTATTTTACCCCACCAGGGAAGACAATTCTGATCTGGATTAGCAGTGGCATAAATATAACCTCTTGAAAGATGGTCCTAAAGACACATATTTCAAGTTCACATGCAGTCTATGGCCTCCCTAGGCAAAGGAAAGATATTTTTTGCATCATGAATAAGTACTAAAGAACAACACAGTAAGAAAGACATTTTGTCAATCAATAAAAAACTGCTAGTTCAGTTAAGGAGAAAGAAGAAAGGGAGCTCATTATGTTCCATGGTTAGCAAACACTGGATCTAGTAGTGGTTACTCGAACCCTTCAGAGAACATTGTATGTGCACAGAGACTCTGTCTGTTCCAGGACTGTGCTTATTCTCTAGTGTGACAGTAGGGCTGTCAGATTAGTGATGAGACAAGGATAGGGCAGCTGGACAAACACACACTGTGTGCCCTGTGCTCACACCACATGAAGGCATTGCAGTGCTCCTTTGCAAGTGGTAACATCCGCCACTCCACAGCACAGCAGTACTCCGCTGCTGGCAGTGGCCCTGCAGAAGACTGAAAGCATTTCAGCCTGAGAGTAATTCTGTACGCTGACTTTAGGCAATAGATATCATGCTGGCAAGAAGTAGCAAGGCTTCTTATTCTTGGCTCTGTCACTGACCCGCTGTGTGACCTCAGGCAAATCACTTCACTTCTGTGTGCCTCATCTACTTCTCTCTTTCATCCCTCTTGTCTGTTTGACTGCAAGCTTTGGGAGGGGGATTGTCTCTCACGATGCAATGAGTATGCAGCACCAACCACAGGAGAGCTTTAATCTCTGTTGGGACTCTGAAGCACTGTGCAAAACCTACAGCTATTCTGTAGTCCAGACATTATCATTTTGCACAGAAGTGTTGCAGAGTGGTCAAAATGCGCCACTGCTCCAAGGTTTGCCAAGTCAGCACTTCTTAGATCACCCAGCAAGTACCCAGACACTGCCTACCACACGGCTAAGGCATGCCTCCCTGCACCTTTTATATTTTCATGTAGACTGTTGATTGTACATGAAAAGTTAGATTTTGAACTGGCTGCTTTGCCTTGACAGTATGCTTTGAATGTGCTTTCTTGGTGCAACTGAACAGATATCCTGTAAGAGGGCTTTTCCTACATACAATCATGCCAAATATAAAAGAAAACAAACAGTTATTTCTACATTTCTTAAAAGTAACAATTTTGAAAAGGGCAAGGAACACTTCCATTACTGTTAATGTGATGCAAACGCCACACATATACAAGGTGCTCTACAGATACATAGACCAAGAAAAGACCTGACAGGTCGATGTCCTAATGAGATAGGATTTTATGAGCTATAGAGGATGCTCAGATTATAAACACAAGTGAATGGATGTCCACATGTTTGTGTGTGCCTGCACAGAGAGAGAAGAAACAAGAATGAGAACAAGACCGAAGGCAATGCATGGAATAAAATTCAGAAAGATGGGTCCCACAGGGAGAAATCTCCAGTTGCTACCTAAGCCAGTTGCTTTCCAGATTTTTTAAACATGTCATTTCTCCAGATTTCCCTGTGGAGTCATTGTTTAAATCCCATATTCTTTAAGCATTCATCTGTGCTTTGCTTTCCTTCCAGTTTTCTAGAACGATGAATGTGATATGTCTCCTGAAATTACTCCTTCATGATCCAGAGCTGACTGAAAGTTCAAGCTGCCCTCAAGCAGCTTGGATCATCCCTATAACTACTGCAGCACTCCCCTTGAAGAAACTCCCAGGAAAGCATAACTTTCTCTTCTGTTACAGAATGCTTTGTGGTCTTTCTATACAAAATACACTTGTTCAAACTGCAAAGCAGCTTTGGGCTTTGCTAGAACCTGTAAAGAACAGCTGTCAGCAAAGAGAGCAGCTTGTGTTATCACACAGCACAATACTCTGCACCATTATCATTTTGCAAGATGCACTTCCCTTTGTCCCATTTGTGAAGGTGTTTTCTGGCTTTCTCTTTCTCTGTTGTGGCAGCTTTTGTCTTTGCACCACTGGTGCAAAACTAAAAAGATCTCTGAATGAGGGAGCAGTTTTGCTCTCCTGCAACATAGAGATACGCTAACCTTTTCAGATGAAAAATAAAATATAGACGTGTTTTTGAATTCCCTTTTGTTTTTTCTAAGTTTTACAACCTTACTTATCTGTAAATAAAATCGTTATATATATATATATTTTTTTTTTTCATTGCACGCTGCATAAATACAACTTCATGCATCTGGGAAGCTGACAGCTGTCCTGTGAGATAGACTGTGACAGTTTAAAATCAAGGAATCAATCACCGAGATATAGCGTCTGAATGCCATTTCCACCAGGATGTATTGCAGGATCCAGGAGCTCGCTATTTGAGATATGCCATCATAACTCTGATAGATTAAAGCACCACATCCAGGAAACAATTGTGCAAGAAAAAATGGTGTCATAGATCTGCCAGGTTACAGCACAGACTCCAGGAGCCAACCAGTGGAAGGCAGAGCCGTATCTCCGCTCCCAGAAGCTGCCAGAGCAGTCTGATGACAGTTCTGTTCTCAAACAGCCCCATTATGACCTAATTAGCATACATGAATTGCAGATTTAAAGCATTAAAGTGATGTACAAATCATTAATTTTTTGTCAAATCCATGTCAGCCTTGTGTATGCCTCCCTATTTTAATGTTGCATGACAGTGAAAAGAAGTCTAATCCTCTGTATATAAAGAGGAGAGATTTGGTGTAGCTGATATAATGAGATCTATTTAAACAGTGGATGTTTTGCAGCTTTGAGTGTATCAGCTCAGAGCAGAGAAAATGCCATATTTGTCCCATTAGGGTTAATTGTGAAAGGATGTAAATATATTCAAAACCCCAAGGGCAATTCTACATGTTGTCTGTATTAAAGCAGAGATATAAAGCTTGTTTTCCATCAAAACTTCTTTTTAGCTTTGCAACAAATAAAAAGAACCACATGTTTACACAAGATGGACTTGATTTTCAAAAGAGACGAGTGGCCACAACTTTGCTTGAAGTCACCAAGAGCTCTGAGCACTCAAAAAAATCAAGCCCTCACTTTGACAATCAAGTCTGAGTCATAGTCTCAGGAACGGTATACAGAAATGTCAAGAAATCAAACATACCAAAATCAAGCCCACATTGACTCCGGTGTATGCAGAAAATCACAGCAAAAAGTGTGAAGGATTACTTTAAAGTGGTTCTTTCTAAACTGTTTGTGTTTCATGGTGTCCCTGGGAAGCTGAGACATTGCATGCAGGCAGTCTGCGGTTAGCTGCTCCCCGAGCCACAAGTTAGCTCCTGTTTTGGGATAGGTCTCCATCTGCTCCAGTTTCCGGGGTTTACTATGCTATGTCATACCCTCCCCCTTGCCTTCCCCATTCGGTTTTAAAAGAGGTCTTGCATATTAAGCTCAGAATAGATGCTAAAGCCTGTGTTCTGAGATCAGATCACCATTCAACACCAATTTAAAGCATCATCCAAGACTCCTTTCACTGAATCAATTATTCCTCCACAAGTGGCATTTCACAGCACGACCAAACAGCACTGTTCCACCAAACAGGTATTCCTATCAGACTGCCTGCAATGCAGATGCAGGAGCAGAGGTTTTTGTTGATGGTCTACTCCATCTCTCACACATCCTGGCCTGGGAACTGATCGTATTCTAGGGACTTGCATGTGAGGTAGGTAAGAGGAATAGTTTTGGCCATTATATTAAAGTATTCCATGCATTAAAACTGAAGTATATTGGTGCATAACTCCAACAAAGCACAGAAATCGACTTGTTGGCTGGGATTTTCATAAAAGATAATATAGTTAAGCACCCAGTTCCAAATTATTTTCTGTGGGTACAGGAACCCTCACCCTTAGGACTCTTTGAAATTGCCTACAATCTAAAATCATCAGGTTTGGTCAAGGTGTGTTGGGATCTTTGTTTTAGATCTGTATTTTTTGCAGTTGATAGTAATCCTGGGCAGATGATTTCTCTTACAATTCACTAGAATGACTTTCCCAGCAGCAAATAATCAGCAGTATAGCTCATCTTTTCTGACAGGAGTTGAGCACAGAGATGGGTCTCCTCAGGCTAACAAAAAAGGATATAGAGGAATGAAAGTGCCATTGAGAAATGTGTTGAACAAAGAGGCAGCCTGTGTCGGCTCCATACCTGGAGAGATGCTCAGCGTTACCTCTGAGTGTCACTTCAGTAGCTCAGATGTCTGCCTGCTGACAAGCTGTCCCTGAATGACCTGCGTAGACTGCCTCAGGCCGGTTTCATGGTGCTTGTCTTCTGGAAAAATAAAGAAACAAATCCATAAACTAAATACACCATGATCTTTCTGCAATAGGCAGATGTCAAAATGTTGGACATTTACTAAAAGATGAAGAATGGCTTCCAAGGGCACATCCTCATATTCAATATCTACATAGTAATAGCACAAGTTGTCTGACTTCAGAGCCAGACTTTATTTTCCACCCATGGTAGTAGCCAAAGGAGATGTATGAAAACAGAGGAAGATGATGTAAGTTAGAGATAACTGTGGGATTAACACACTGGACTGGTCTGAAGAAACTGAGACAGCAGACAATTTCTTTCTTTTTTTTTTTTTTTGTTAACATCCTAGGAGTGCTACAGAGAATGGGTTCTATGTGGACTTGGGAGGAACCTTGATGTGTTCATGAGGAATCTATCATCAGCACACAGGGAACTTGACCATTCATCTCCACACTTTATTTAAAGTTTCCTGAAGTCTTAACTCATGCGTTGTCTGTGAAGCAGAGATACCTGAGCACAAGAATATTGGCAGCCTTGGGTAAGGAGAAGGGAGCTGGTGAAAGGCTCCATTGCTAACAAGGAATGTGAGGAAACATTTGAATTTCATTTTCCTTTTGCATTTTGCTGGAACGTTGGGCTTCTGAATATCGTGCAACTCTCCAACTTCTTTCCAAGGTTGTTAATGCAAGAAGAGTTATTTGAGAAGTGAGAGGCAAGATAGAGAGCATTTTGGTAAGGAACGTTTTACAGAACAGTGTTTAGGAGTCATTTGAAGTGAAAGACTTCATTTTGTGTAGGATCTTTCTGCCTGTGACATCGATGTGTTCCGGTTCATTTGCAGTCTGCACACTGGTGCTGTGCTTTAAAGTGAAAGAGGGAAATGGAAATTGCACAAATTCAAAGACTGGGGAGAGCAGAGGCCATCTCTGAGCAGAGCCAGTTCTTGGTAGTATGCAGGACTCCAAGAAATGAAACTAAAGAAGTCCCACAATACTTGTGAAATTAATTCCTGTGCAAAGGTCTAAGGCAGCCAGGCAAATGCTTTTGTTACAGCCTTCCTATAGTCCTTGAGGGATGCTGTGAGCACACAGAGCTTGCTGGGACTGTCTTCCTCAACCTGGAGCTCAGAGGAATGCAGCTGCATGGATTGTCTCCCTGAAGAGACACTGGTTTCAGAGTGTATTGGCAGAATGCAGAAGAACATCTGAGCCTCACAGAGCCAGCTTTGGCCTAACTCCTGCTGGTATGGATAAGCTGCTTGGCCTCCTCACAGCAGTGGTCTCATTGCTGCTCACTGCATTCCCTGCCCTGCTCATCATTTGCTTCTCTGCACTTGCACACGTAGAGCACTATACGGGACTTCACCACGTAACCAGAGGGAGCAGTTGCAATCCCTTTCAGCTGCCTGGATTTTAGGTTTCACCTGCACCTTTTCCAAATTCCCTGCTCTAAAATGCTTCTTTGGCTAGTAACTTCCTAGCTCAGGATCTCAGGAGCAAGATCAGAACAAAAGATCCACTAACGAAGCAGCAAATTCAGGAGTTATGTTGGCTGACTCCAGGGGGTTGTTTAATTTCATTAACTTGATAGTAGATGCACTAATTGGTATGTTGATCTTGTCCCTGAGCTACGGAATGAAAGAGGGGAGCATAAGATCTCCATTTCATCCCAGAGCTCTGATGAACTAGCCCTATGCTGTACTCTGTTAGCGATCTTCAAAAGGCATTATTTATAAAAGTCGCTTTCTGGGACGCTGTTCAATCCATGCCCATTATCCATGCAAATTCCTCAAGCTGTATCGGGTTAGATAGCTGCTGGTATCATAGCTGGAAAACCAACCAACCTGCAGAAATCTTTGCTTAGTTCTTTACTGAGTACAATAAGGTCAGGATTAGTCAGTCAAGGCATTGGATTAGCAGTGCTGGTAGCCATGGCAATTTCCATTTGTGTGACAATCCATGCCACCTTTCCCATTAAAATTCAACTTAAAATACTTATGAGAATCCCACAATCCTCTCTGAATCCCAGGAATATCACATTGCATCATTCAAGCTAGCACATCTGAAGCTTTATTCAAATAAAGGAAAACCACAGTAAGTTCAGTTAAAGAAGAAAAGCATTAAAGCCTGAGAAATGAGCTGTGTGCATAGTAATTCTGTTCTTGGTCCACCAAATGTCTTGTCGTGATTCCTTACATTTACCTAAGTCCTACCACTGCTGAAAATAAAAAGTAGGTTGTTCTCTCTGGTTCCTGTTCCCACAGAGGTTATGCCTAGAAGGCCAAGCTTCTGCCTGAACAGAGGTGAATATGTCTGGCAAGTGATTTGGCAAGTGATTCAGTTAGCTGACAAAGATGCTGCTTGTGGCTATTGAGGAACTGAAGACCAAAGCACCTACCCTGGCACTCTAGCCTGCCTATAACCCATGCTGCATTGCACGCTCTGTTTTTCAGATATACGGTGCTCCTCACCTCACGCCTATCAACTTTTTGCTCATTTTGCAGTCACCAACCAATTATTATAACCATGTTGCCAAAATTACTCATGTGAGGTTGGAATTTAGACAAACTGTGTTTGCTGCCTACTAAGGTCTTAAGCATGGAAATAGAACAGGAGATGATGTATTTCTGCACAGCCTCCAGTCCTCTGCTTCCTCCTGCTGACCTCCAGCTGAGGCAGGAACAAGCAGCTGAAGCCTCCTTGCATCTTGAACAGCTGCAGCTGTTTGTGGCTGGGCCTGGATGGCTGCTGGTCTTTTTGCAGCCAGCACCAGGTAGAGAAGAAAAACACAAATTGTTGCTTCAATGCTTCCCATGGGAATGACTGCTTTAATTCGGTATGAAAGGCTCCTGCTTCTGAGCCCTGCCCAACAAAAAAGTCTCTGTTTTGAAATGCATCAAGTGTCTCCTACTAAAACTCTGCATGCAGTAGCTTCATTAAAGGATTGGAAGCACACTAATAGGATTGGCTTCATCAGTTTGTAATAAGCAAACACAGCACAGACATTTTTATACACTATTTGTGTGCTGTAATATTGCAGTTACCACACTGGTCTTCTTTTAAGGAAGTGAGAGTTGAGCATTATGAGTTTGTGTGGAAATGTCTCCGTTAAAATCAGCACCAAGGTCATATATTCGTTATCTACCTCTGAGTTACATTATAGTTCACTGGAAGGGAAGGCCTGAAGAATGAACTTTCCACATCATTCTCTCTCTCTTCTGATATGCTGTTGCCTAGAAGCTGTTCAGTATATAGTGCTTAGAGATGCAGTACATCCATATGTACCAAAAAGAAAAGACACAGAAAGATGCTGTGAACGTGCAGACTGAACTGATTACACACCTGAGCTGAGTACTTCTTTTCCAGTTGCAAGGAATCAGACATTGCAGCCATTCTACCCTGCACAGGTTCCTGAAGCCAACCATGCCTCCGCTTCGCAACCTGAAGCAAGCCAAGGTGGCCCACCTTGGGGAAGGTGCAGCTGCCTGTGCCATTCCTAGAAACTATGGCAGAATTACTTCTGGAAGCAGAATTAATCGTGTTTTCAGATATGTCCATTTCAGTATTTCTCAGGCACAGGCCTTTATCCGCACAGTGCAATTTGTTCTTGGTTTACACCTTGAACTTCACTTCCCTTACTCTGCGTCAAGAGGCAACCTTTAGTTCTATGATCCACTGTCCCATGCTGTGCAACTACACATAAGAACCTCCTCCTCCAGATTTTTCTTGAGATTATTTTTGTAGTCCCATTCCTAGAAGAGTCACCCTCAACTAGATAAATCAAACAATTTTCTTGCCATCAAATATCTAAATCCACTGTTCTTGCACAGACTGAGAAGGATGAAGCAAAACATGGATGAGAAAAAAAACAGAAGGACTAAAAATCTTTATCCTATATATACTTTCATCAATAACTTAAAATTGTGCAGCTGTCCTCACATAGATCAGGCTCACAAACAGTGCAGCTCTCAAATGCAGAGAGAGAACCTGATGAAAATAAATTGATTCGAAAATATAATTGCTTTTTATAGTCCCAGATATTTCCTGAAGCCCAGGACTGTTTGGACCACTATGAGAGGCTGCAAAGCTGTGAACTGTTTTTCTTAAGTGGCAAGTGAGGTAGAGGGGAAGTTGGTATGTTATGTACTCAAATGAAAGGCTTTTTTGAAACTGAGCTCAAGTGAACTGCAAATTCGAATCAGCAGGGTGCCAGTGCCCTCTGCACTTGCTGCCTGCGTCCTTAAGAATGCAGAGTCAAAGACTTCCAGCAAAGATGTGTGATCTTCATCTTCTCACTGCCTCCAGCACTAGCAAGGATGATGTGCAGTTGCAAAAGCTGTGTGTGACTTGCAGGACACTGAGTCCTCTCCAGGCTGCTTACCTCCCTCGTTCAGCACAGCTGCAGCTGGTGCCCACGGCTCAGGCTCATTGCATGGCCAGCCACTCCGGCAGGCAGAGGATTCTCTACTTCTGCCACTATGTGCTGCTTGTGTGGAGCTCAGGGGGACACCCAGCAAGTGGAAAGGCCAAAAGAGCACAGACGCAATGAGCTGGATCGCCTAAACCCATGATCTGGGTCAAGGCCAGCAGGCAGCCATTCCTGGGCCAGCAAAGAGTCGAGAAGTAAGTGATAGAGCGATGGCTTGCCTCCTTCCCTTGAACCCATTCAGGTCATATCCCTCCTCCTTAAGGGCAGACATAGGTCTAGGACTCTTGACCAAAAGGATATGTCAACAGGTGACTTGGAGGATTAGTTCACCTCTGTCACCAGGTGCTTCAACCATGTTCTAAAGGCTGTGAGCACAGTGGAGGATGTGTCTCAAATTCACGTGAATGAGGCCTACCCGTGTGCCCACTCAGAAGTCACTGGGTCACATTGTCTCCTGTTCGCAAGCTGCCATTGACAACCACGATGTCTGAGTGGTTTTTTTTTCTCACCAGTCTGCCAGCCAAGGGACAAAAAGACTAAGCACCAAATATTGAAAGTCTTCTAAAAAACTGCAATGGCTGAGAATGGTATGAGGGAATAGCGATACCACTCACAGAGATGGAGCTGAGAAGATGAAAGGAAACTCATAGTTTGCCATTCAGTGTTTTGTCAGACAAATTAATGTTGGGTGTACACAACTGCACACTGCTCTGAGTTCAGCTGTATGATTTTGTAACTATTTCTATTGATGCTACATGCACAGTCTGAAAAAGAAAGGACTGGCAAAGCTACAGGAAGAACAGTGTTTATTTTTTGGAGCGGAGGGAGCATGCCTTGAAATTTTTATTGGAGCTGGGTAAATTATGCTATTGTACACTGACAATGGATAGAATGTTATGTGCTTGGTCTTAAGTTGAAGCGTCTGTTGAGGTTTTGTATTTACAGAGGGCTTTAGTTACTTCTGCAAGGAAGAATTAGTCTGCTTAAAAGGATGTAGCAAAATCTGGCTGATCACCATGCACATACTGTACCTGCCCAGAGCCAGACTCACTGGCAGATATATCTGGGCTATTTCACCCCTTCTTTGGTGACACAAAACAGATGCTAGAGTTTACAGCTGCTTTGCATCACTGGAGCAGTACACAGACCATGCACAGGGCAGTGTGCAGAACAGTGAATCTGGCATTTGGTGAAAACAAAATATTTCAGGATAAAATAATTCTACAAATGATAAACTATGCAAAACTCTCTTCTTCTTGGCACTATTAATATCTGTGTAGTTACCAGACTGCAAATAAATTTGAATCAAATGCAGCAGCACTTTATGAAAATAGAGTGTATATATCAATGTACATTGTGTATAATTGGTGCCATTTGAAATGATGAAGTGCTACTAACTGATCTTCATAAAATAATACTTTGCATTTATATAGTGCCTTCCATCTGAGCTCTGCGCAAACATTACCAAGTTAACTCTCTCTGAGCCCTCTAAGCTAGCTGCTGCTCCCCTCAGTCTGCAGCTGTGTGGAGTGAGGCAGGAGAGATGCAGTCTATATGAAGCTGTAGGGCTCTGAGGGCAGACACTTCCTTATGGGTAAAACAACACACAACTTTTCTGTTTTGAACAGAAGCTGTAAGCTTTCAGCACCTCTGAAAATCAAGCTACTTTAGCTGCTCTTTTGGAGACAAATGCCCAATTTAGCTTAAATTATTCCTTCAAAGTCCTCCAGGAAATGTGTAGGAGAACTGACAAAAAGGATCCAGAAAGCTTGGCTCAGGGCCCTGTGCTTTGGCTGTTGCTGTTCCTTGCATACTGCCTGACCACAGTGTGCAGCCAGTGAGATCTTGTGCATTTTTGTGCCTCCCTCTATGAAACCTCCCCAAAATTTGAAGAAGAAAATAGCCACAGCTTGCTAGGGGACAGCTGGAGGCACTTCAAGGCTAAAGGGCCTGCTGAAAGCAGGCAGGTGGGATGGTCCCAAGCGCACCATATTTTTGAGGAGCTTCTTCAATCGGATCTAGTCAAATTAATCTATCTGGTTAAAAATTCTCTCTGAAGAACCAGTCACAGTGACCTGGGATGGTCTGAGAGAAGGACAGGACACCTACTTGTTGGTATGATGTTGGATACAGGACCAGCAGCTGGAGGAGAGCTGGAGAGGCACCAGGTTGCTCCTCTTGGTGAAGCAGAGCCAGAGCATACATTTCTTTCAAAAAAGAAATTGGGACTTTGCCTGTGATATACATTTGGACAGACATCAATGTCATGTCTTGATGCCTTCTACTTTCCAGCACTAAATGTCTTCCTCAGATCACTGGAGGCGTTTGAGAGGAGCCTCACGTATTAAACTAGGTCAGGGACACGAAGTGAAGCTCAGACACCTGAGGATAGGCATGAAGCCCTGTGGAGGTTCATGGCTGGGTTGTTCTCTCTTTCCTGGCCCCAGTATTGCTATGACTTTAGAGCTCGTTCCCCCAGGTCCTACAAGAGAAGAGCTCTATGCTGGCAGGTTGCTCTCTGTCCCAACTTCAGGCAGAGGCCAGCAGTAGAAAGACACCCTTTATACCTCAAAAGGCAAGTGCCAGATGCATCACAGTTGCTGCAATTCACAGTGCTGCACCGTAGTGAGGAATGATCCCTCCTTACCAGGGAAAGATAAATGACTGTGCTCCAGAGAGAGCGTGTGCACTCACATGGGGAACCAAGGAATAAAAGCCAATAAAAGAAAGTGAACTATTAAAAATAGCAGAGTAATATGTCTTGACATGTTCCTCTCTGCCGTGTAGTAAGCATGGAGCCTGTCACTCCATTTTTTCATGGGACTTAATGCATTGATCTGATTAGCGGTGTTGGCCTGGGTTTTCCATCTCCCTATCTCCCTTCTACCCTTTTTTTTTTTTTTTTTTTAAGACAATGCATTAATTCCCATGTTTCTCAATATACTGTTTGAAAGAAATATTTACTAAGCAAATGTGGAATGCATCAGAATGCTTTGCAGAGCTGCCAAGGGGTCAAAGGTCTGGAATAAAAATGATGCTGAAACAATAATTAATTAGCTGACATTCTCTTAGCAAATTTGCTTTGGGAAAAGCTATGGTAAATCAAGACAACAGGACAAAGTGACAGAAAAATGAGTAATGAGGGAAAGAGGGATAGGAATGAAGAAAATCCGTATGGATAGATTTATTCACTTTGGAAAATGATCTGATCTCTCCCAGCCATTGTTCTGGCCCCTAAACAAAATTCTTCTCCAATAAATAATTTCAAGCTGTTTTCAGTGACTAAACCACGAAATGTTCCATCCTGAATAAATTGTATTTACTGCATGCAAAACCGATTAACATACTTCCAATGCATTTATAGGACTTCTGGTCTGCAGAGGCCATCTGTTTGGGGGAATTTCTGGAATAAAATCATCTCTACAGTAGGACTAGTAAGAGCTCTGAGATCTCCACCATGCTCTAGGCAGCTGCATAGATTATTCAGGAGCTGATTGGGCAAAAAAGAGTTTGTGTGACTCACTGGGCAAACATGTCATGTCTGCCTGGGTGGGGAACCTTCCTTCACTTCTGCATAAGCAAGGAAAAAACAGTGTTGAGATGTGGAGAGTGCCCTGGCTTTGCAAGCAGGGTGAATAATCCCTCATAAAAGGGGCTGTGTAAAATGCCATCACTGCTTTTTTTTTTTTTTTTTTTTTAAGGGCCATCTTGTTACAGCAAAGGCGGAGCTGTTTATACAAAAAAGTATCTTGTGACAGAGAGCTCTGTCCCCCTATGTCTCTTCCTATGGGAAGCCTATGGCTCATTGCCCTACCCAGCTGCTAGAAAAGCAGCTTTGGGTAGAAGAAATAGGCTTCCAGGAAAAGCCTGGCTTAAGCAACTGCAGGGCATTCACAAAGGTTGGTTTCACTCTGGCAGAGATTATCTCATCAGGGAGAGGCTCAGACCTGCAGGGTGGCTCAGTGAGGCTCTGCTCGTCTCACTGCCTCACTCAGCCCTCCTCCGAAGGAGTCCAATCTCTCACTGTTGAGTTCACAGGAACCCAGTCTCAGCACACTAGTATTGATTCGTTCTCCCTTCCACTGGCCAGTTTTACCTTCCATGTTAAAACTACTGTCAAAAACAGGAATGTTTTGTCCTGAATCACCTATCAGTTTCTAACAGGCTATCAAACCTTGTCTGGAAACAGTGTGTGCTGAAGATCTGTAGGAATGTATCTGCCATCCATGTTCTTTTCCTTGGAAACTTGCCTCACCTGTCTTCATACCCTGTGTGCCCCTACTAGGACAGGCTGGATGATACCAGACGGAAAAAAGAGAAAGAAAACTGTATTAATCCCCTAACTAGTCACAGAACTGAATTGGCTGTGAAATTCCTACAGCTAGGCCATGGACGCAGAGGCTGTACTCAGAGCAGAAAATCTACTCAGGTTCCTGCCTTAGAGATCTGTCCGATCTGTGTAGCTTATATTGAAATCAACCAGGAGTGAGGAGCACCAAAGCGAAAGGAAGCAAAGGATAGGATCATCAGTCCAAGTGCTGATCCCAGGGAATTTTGAGTCTCTAAGTGTATATCCTCTGCAATAACACACTGTTTGCACAGTCTGGAACTGGGAGAGGAATGGTAGAAGAGTACAGCAGGGGAGTACAGCAACCTTCTCATGGCAGTATTCTCTTGCCGCTGCTGCCACACGGCTGAACTACCAAGCACTAAACCAACAGCCTGGCAGGAGCCAGCAGCAAAGGACAGATCTCCAAGTAATGGTGGCTGCATATTTCCATGTGTCAAGGAAACTACTCAAGGTTGTGCTTTCCCCTTGTCAGCAAAAGCAGAGGAATTACACAAATGCCTTGGCTCCAGCCACTTCAAATCCCAGCTTTCCTTGGAAGTGGAAAGCTCAGCAGCTGCTTAAGACACCTTGAGGATGCCTGACCAATATACTGCAGGCTCGTTTATAAACTTCCTCTTATGCTTTGTGGCAGCACATATGTGTAATAAATACCATTCAGCAAAAGGAAAGCAAGGAGTATATAAACTTGAAAAGCACTCTGCACGATAAACAAAAAAACTGATGCAATTTGGAAGCTCAGGTGTGCCCTAACATACTGCAATCATTAAGCCCCAGCTATTAGGAAAATCACATCTGTCTGTGATGCACACCTTTCAAAGACAGTGTTTAGAGCTAATACAAAGTACACAGGGGAGAAAGAAATCCAGGTTTTGTATGTCGAAAAGATGAGACTTACAAAGCTGCCTTGGGACTTTCTGACATCCTGTTCCTATTCAGGATGAATGCATGGATTAGAAAATGCAGCAAAGGCTTGAACTTCTTTAGATTAGGGGGATGATCCTCCATCTTAGCTCAAAGAAAGTTCCTGCAGAAGACAAGGGAAGTTCTGTATGGATGGATTAGGGGTGCAGAGCTGGGCTGACAGATTAGTTGCGCACATATTTTGAGGTTTCGCAATCCTCATCATGACAATTGCAGATTTGTCTTTCTCCCCAAATGCAGCCTATTTTCATGAGAGTAAATATTCTGCTCCTGTCTTCGTTTTCACATGTGAGCATTCCATTTTGTGCTAGAAGAATGCCACAGTAGCAGTACTCTGGGGATGCTGCTGTAATAGATTCACAAGGTTGACTTGTTTAAGTGGGATTTCATTGTATTACACAGAGGATTTTTTCCTAAGGATGTGATTATTCCAGAACTGATCCTACTGCTGTGATATGACCACTTTTGGCACTGTGCATGCATGGCATAGGATTAGTCTTCTGGCACTGTATAAAATGACTTAGGCATGTTGTCTTACTTATTAGCATGTGATATTGCAGATCATTTTACAAAGGCAACAGCTGCAACCACTACTCCTACAGTTATGTCATAATTTGGTATGTCAAACACCTCTATACAGTGCAGGCAAGAGGAACATTTATTCATCCCGCTTGTCAATACATTTATTTCCCTCTTCTTGTGCTTTTCCTTTTTGCAGCAGTAAAACAATCCATGCTCTCTATACAGCTGGTTTTCCTGGGAGCTGATAAGTGGTTGCAAAAGGAAAGGTACACAAGAATCATAGAGATTAGCACCTTGCAAGATCTGGTACAGAGGAATTCACAGGAATGAACATTATGAGCTCTATTGCTATCACCAAGAGGACAAATCAGTCAGCTCTTCTGTGTGCAGCCACAATCACGTATCAGAGCCACATTTACCACATTTGCCAGTGATTTGAGCTTTCGGGAGCCAGGTCAGAGTACCCAGCTTTGTGCAGAAATGACACACTTAGACAAAAAGGAGGTACACTCAACCACAGGGTTTCCTTTGAGTATCCAAGCACCTTGAGTGAGTGTTGGAATGCAAGCTAGTTGTATCTGGCACTATCTCCCTGTCTTCAGCTGTCCTCACAGCATCTTCCTCCTCACAACACAAACTAGACAGGACGCAGGCTTGCAGAGTGAAGGACAATAAGCCGGAGAAAGAAGCCTGAGATGATACTTTTTTCATTTGCTCTTCAAGAAATACAATTGCTTGTACACTTTTCTGGGCATTTTCATGCTGCCTTGGCCTCTGCAGCAGGTTGCCAGCCTATTTGGGCCTAGATGGGCAAGGACCATTCAAAGAAGACATCCAGCAGTGGACCGAAGGAGTTGGGAACTGTTGCCAGAGCAGTGGCAAGGAGCAGCCGGTGGCTGCCAATAGAGTAGTAAGTGACCTTGGGAGGAAGCTGCCCCAGGTTACAATTGGTGAACCACCACAACAGGCAAACACGCTGTGATTTTGGAGCTTTTGTTGAAAGTGGGAATCAGCCCTGACACCCTCACAGATGGCTCATCAGAAATCAGCCAGGCTGGCATTTTGCAGCAGTCCTGACCCTTCATTCCCCCCAGCCCCCTGCTTATTTGTTTGCTTTGAAAAGGAGAATGAGAAGAGATGGGGGTGGTAGAACGGGATCCAGACCACAACCTATAGCAGCTGACATTTTTATTGTCTTTTAATTAAATAAGCCCCAGACACATGAACACATGCAAATTCTCCTGTGTGTCCTCCTCCTACTTTTCCTCTTAAAATCTCATTAGGGAAGAGGACCACAATTAAACCAGGAATGCAGGATTGTCTCTCCTACTCTCAGGCTGTTGCCTGCACATCTTTGCCTGGACAAAAGGTCACTGCAGAACAACACAAGATGTCCACGGCTGCCTTTCATTCTGTTCTCAGAAGACAGTGACAGAAGGGTTTCTAGGTGTTTAGAGGCTACCAAGTAAATGGGATTCCTAAAACACACCTCTTCAAAAAGAGGAAAGCTCCATCTGCACATACCCTGCAGTTGATACCCCCCAACAGCTGACAGTAGCCAGGAAAAGGCGCAAGCAAACAATAGTGTGCAAACTCAGGATGTATCAGTATTTTCTAGTCAGCATTTTGTCCCCCTTAGAAGTAAGGAGGAACAGTTCTTAGGTTAAAATCAGGCCTGGAATCATAGCAATACAAGTGTAAGCCTTTAGCTAACTTTGTGGAGAGTGCACACAGATACACGTAGTGCTTATCTGTGGTGTCCTTTTTGCATCTTGACTACTGTCACTCATTTGGCTTATAACCTCATGCATTCTTTTGTCTCACGGAGGTTCTTGTGGGGCTGGGTTGCAAGCCCAACTCCATGCAGTTCCCTCTGCAGGCAGCTCAGACCAAGGCTGCCCTCTTTCAGCAGGTATTACCTTAGCATGCAGGAAGCCCCTCTCCAGGAGATGGGCACAGCTAGGTAGAAGAGAAGGATGTTAGGACCAACCTCTGGGGGCTGGCACAGTGGAGAGAGAGAAAACCCTTGAAACGATCTGTCAGCATTTTTTTTCCCCACGAGGGATCTCTAGGGAGGAGGTACGGGGTCACTGCCTCAGCTCTGAGACACTCAGCTGCCGGCCCTGCGGAAGACCTGGCAGTGAATTTATTTGCTATTGCACTGTTTTTCCTTGCAGATCTGACAGCTTGTAATACCTCTGGTGCCTGACAGCCCCACTCTTCTCCAATTGATAAATAATCTCTTTCTGATTTGAGCAACCAAAGAACATCTTGAGCCTGTCACACTGGAGAAGATCCATCAGTCTCTCGTGCCACAAGTGAGGTGTTTGAAAAATGCTGTTTGTGCAGCCATTCCGGGTATTAATTCCTGGCATCCCACTTGTATTTTGATTGTTTCTTACAGAACAACAACATATTTTAATTCTTTGCAACAGAAGTAGTCTTCTGTTGTTATAGTAACTCAGGTTCTAAAAATAATATAAAGGAAAGACCACCTTTAATTGGTATCACGACAAGTTGTTATGGTAACTGGAATTTTAAAAGTAACTAGGTTAAACTCCATTTCTTTTTATCCAGAGCTCCGCATAAACAAATTCTGATTAAAATATCAGGTTTAATTTAATCAGTTAATTAATGTCACTAAATGTCACTTATCTTGCAAGTCTCATTTATATTCATTGCAAAATTACCTAACTTGCTGAGTTCTAACTATTTTGCCATCGATCTTGTATTTTGGAACTGGATGACTGTACAGTTTATTTTCAGGCATGAAGCAGTTAAAAATGAACACAGTGCTTTTACACCATGTGAGAGAACTATTTTTTTCCTCACAGCACTGGTTCAACACCAACAGGTAATCCTGGCAGGGCAGCCAGGCGTGCTCTGCCAGATGAAGGCATGGGCTCTGCAGAGTGCTCCAGGGCCCAGCTCCAAGCCTTCACCCCAGCCCTCTCACTTCTCCTCTCCTTGCTCACACTTTCTGGCTCTGTGCTCCCCCCAGGCCATCTCACCTCACCTTTCTTCCCAAATTACTCTCTCCTCCCTTCCCTGTCAGAACTGGCAAATCAGCTCCCCTCCTAGTCCCCTAAATCGGCAGCGATGCTGCCTTCACTATGGGTGCATTTCTCCCTTTCAAGAACTGGCTGTCTCTCTATTGCATGGTCCCTGCCAGTTGTATCATCCTATGTGCCCCGATTTGCCACAACCAAACCCAGCTCTCTGCCACTGCACAGGCAAGCTCCTCCATAGCATCTTTTAACCAAGTTCACCAAATTTCATCTCCTTGGCCTTCCTTTTCATAATCTGAACAGCACAGCTCTGTGTTCATTTTTCACAGATTAGTAGAGCATAAGGCCAGAGAAGGTTCATGATGGCCATTTAGCCTAACAGGCCATAGAATTTCAGCCAGGAATTTCTATGTCAAACTTGTAACTTCTGTTTGAGTGATGAGTGTGTCTTTCACAAAGATGCCTTGTCTTGATTAAAAGACTGCAGCTAATGGATAATCCACTACATCCCCAGATAGCTTGACCTAAAGATTTAACCCTCCCCGTTAAAAATAAATGCATCGTATCTTTCATCCAAATGTGCCTAGACTCAGCTGACAGCCCTTGGAACTCTCCATGGACTTTAACATTTGAACAGTTCTCCTCAAGGGAAAAAATTACTGCAGGTCATCTTCCCTATGGTAATCATCCCTATTCACACTCTTACCTGCAGCTAGCTACAATAATGGTGAGGTGATTTATTAGGGAAGCCTGCCTTCCAAGGAAAGAGGGATAAACACACACTTGCAGAGAGGGGACAAACAGCTCCTGCAGAATAGCTGGTATAGGGTAATTTATTTTTCATGGTACCTTGTCTGTACTTTTTTCCTTCCTAGATGGAAGATTAGCATCAGAAATTTTCTCCCAAATAATGCTTGTTTATCTTAAAGTCTCAATCAAATTACTTCTTAACCTTCTTCTGATAAGCTGGAAAAGATCTGAAAGAGCTTTTTAACTCTCATCATGAGGCAGAATTTGAGAGGCTATGAATCACTTTTTTCAGTTGCTTTTGCACTGTTTTACCATTTTTCTGCATCCTTTCCAGATGTTTGAGCATGAGCATGGACACAGAATTCAGCAGATCTCTCAGAAATCCTATATCAAGAAGTGATGTCATTCCCTCCAGAGCCCTACTAATCCCTTTACTTACTCGCCCAAGGATTGCATCATCTCTCACAGCCCAGTTTCACACTGAGTTTACATTCGTTTGTTCATCCAAAACAGCCCCTAGATTCTTTCCAAAATTTCTGCTTTCTAATAATCAGTCTCAGACTGAAAACATAACCTGCAATCTTGGATTGTGTGTATGTGACCTTCCCAGCAGCTGTATCCATACAACACTTTTCTAAAAGAATCCAGCTTATGAAGCAACTCACATCTTGCCGTAGGAATGCTCTGTCCTTATTAGCATCACTTATCATGCCAGAGATGTTTATTTAATCTGCACAGTTCACCAGTTGTGCCACCTTCTTCCACCTCAGTTGAGACTCCTTTTGCATTTGCCTCCAAGCCTTCAACCTTGCCTTTTGTTCTATTCTACAGTTTCCAGCCTTCTAGCCCCCCTCCCCCAATGAAATAAAAACTTCCAGAAAGCAGCCTGCCTCCAGAGCAGCACAAGCAAATCATATCATTGTAGAATCCCCATTAAAAAAGAACTCCCAGAAATTACAGCTAAGGGGAAACACATGGCCAGCTGCCCTGGTCAGCCCAGCACATCACAGTGTACCACATCCTCTCTTTAGACAGTGCCTGGTCATTTTGTAAGCTGTTTGGGCTGGGTCCCTGTCTTGCAAAGCTTCTTGAATACAGTTAATACTATCAGTGTTTTACTGTGAGTTATACTAACAGCAAATGCACATGCAGTAAGTGACTTGTAAGCACATGCAAGCAGCTAAGAATCAATCTACTTGCCTTTTTTTTTTTTTTTTTTTTGATGTACTGTAATCAGTCCATAAACCAATTGTGGAAAGGATTGTGTTTTGTTCTTATGAGATGGAAATTTTTTCAAGTGCAAGTGGTTGCATATCAAATGCTTCTCCAAAAATTAAGCTTTTAATTTAATCAACATGAGGGGTTCAGAAAAATCTTTCTCCATCACAGCTGCCAGCTAAAGAGAATCAGATTTACTTAGACAAACAAACAAACAAACAAGCAAAAAAAATCCACACCAGAAAAGGCTACCTTGTCTTCCTTTAAAATGCTTGATTAATGATACAGTTTACTTGAAGTGTCCTGCTTTGCTTCCTTACAAAAATGGACATTTCTAAATTTCTGACAATATTTTTGCTCCCAGATGATGTTGGTTCCGATATTTTGTTTTCCTTGTATGTATGATCTTTAGCTGATATGAATGGAGTTACCCATTGTACTGAAAGCAGTGTTATAATGGATGAGATTCATTGAAAAGCTGAGAGAAGGATATTAACTGGAGTCCTACAAATTTACACACCAAGCCATTATTTGTCATGAATATGTACTTTACGGAGAAGCCACAACTCTTGTGCCATTCCTAAAAAATTAACCTAAAATCTATAGCCACTGCAATTGTGGGAAGGCTGTTCCTTGTGGGAGATGATAGGAAAAGAGTCACCGAATATTACTACACAAGGCTAACACCAGTGAGCAAGATGCTTTGGAAAAGTGTGGATCACCAGGCATACTCAGAGCTCCAGGCCCAGTCCCACATCTTCTATCACACATCAAGAATGCCTTTTCTTTGAGGATTCATTGAGCATTTTATAAAATGCTGATTTTACAAAATTTTGTTTAAAATTTTAAATTTTAATGTTTTGTGTTCAAAGTGTATATAGCAAAATTTTAAATTTTAATATTTTGTATTCAAGGTGTATAAAGCAAAGCACCTGATCAGTACTTGCAATCCATTTTCCAAACTGTAATTAAGTTACCAGAACATATTCATTTAGTATAATCATTAGAAAGAACTGGAATTAAACTTTTTCCTGTAGAAGTTTTTAACAACCTTGCCCCTTATCTTCTTCTGAGGAGCTTCAAATTCTTGGCAAAAAATCAACCTCGAGTACATGCGTTCTCAAATACCTCAATAGCATTTGTAGCTTAAATACATTCTGCTCCCCTTCTTTGGCACCTTTGCTGTTTCTCAAGTCTCTTGGTGCTCTGCTGCTCTCACTTCCTGGCTGATCCTGCTGTGTGGACATGACTGCTGCACTTTGGAGCAAGATGGCTGCCTGGACCAAAATAGAGAACGGCAGATGTGGTGCGGGGCACCACGTTGAGAACCAAGACATTTGGGATTTGTTCATACACTTATTTTTGACCAACAACAGAAAACAGATAACTTTTAGCATTGTTTGAATGTAATTTTCTTTCATAAAGGCAATTTCAGGACAGATTGGCAGAGGAGTTCCAGTAGTCATCACATAAAAATGTGATTAATGCTGTTAGAGCGTTAGGTCTGCCCTTCCAGGGAACCCTAGCAATAGAAGTTTATGACGATGCTTAGACAAAGCTGACACACAGGACTTCAGTTAACACAGAAACAGTTTCTGACCCAGAACCTTGACTGAAACCTTTTACTTATAGGTATGAAGTTTTCCTATTCATAGCAGTGAGGAGAAATAGCTGCTATACATTTTTCCCAGTCCATGTTAGGAGGGGTTTCAAGTCCCGACCTGGGCAGAGATTGTTAAACTAGAAAAATATTTGGAAGCATTGATCCAGATGAGTGAAACCACAACCAGGCTGAGCTTGTGTGCAGCCACTGAAGTTACAAGGGGCACAGCAGCTGGAGACAGGCAGGGGAAGCCAGAAATTGCTCAGCTGAAGCCTCTCCAGACCATGTTTGACATGTTATTTATCTTCTTTTACAGGTCTCTCTTGCCAAGGAAGTGGAGGAGAGAAGTACAGTTCAGAGAGCTGTTTACTTTACTGTTGAATGAACAATTTTGAATAAGCAAAAATAGTCTACAGGAATGAAAATGCAATCCTGTCTCACTTAAAAAATAAATAAATAGATAAATAAATAAAAAGAGAGAAGAAATTAGGTTAGCTCTTCAGTAGTTTTCCCACCTCCAAGGGAAACAATGTAGCTCAATCTCAGCTGGGACTCCCTCTCATCTCCCACCTCCTGTCAGCCCTCAGGCCAGGATCTTCCATGTCTGATGGGCAGTATCTTGTGAAGTGCCCTGCATGGACATCTGTGTGGCTGTGGTGCCCGCAGGCAGCCCCCAGCTCCTGGGCACTTCTCTGATCAGTTGGATGATGGTACAAAATCCCCTCTGCCCTGTGCCACTCTCTGCTTTGCAGTAATGACATGTGGCATACTGCCAGCTGCTGGCCTCCTGGCATGGAACACTTTCCTTTGCCCCTTGAGGGTGCATGGAGAAAAGCCAGTGAGAGCACTGGTTGACCAACACTGGGGCACTTACAGGTATCTCGCAAGTGCATACTCTACTAAATATTCTAGCACATAACAATAATCCATGCAAATATTTTGCAACCTGTTGTTCCAGATTAGTCTTTTCCCCAATATTAAGGTAAAAAAGACTCCATTCTGTTCTAACTGGGCTTCCAGACTCCCAGGGAAACAGCCCTACCTCCCAGAACATCACAGCTCTGCCCAGAACAGCTGTTCTGCCCAGTAACAGATTTTGACTTCAGTTTTATTCTGCTGAGAAAATCTTCACAAAGTTCATTGCATGTTGCAGACAGTGTGAAGTTCCTGGGCAAGCACTAGGAGCTTATGTGCTGGCTTCCCTATCTCCAGCGCAGTCCTAGAGCAGACTTCCCACTAATACAGACTCAAGATTCATTCCAGATTTGGGTTAAACTAATCTGTATCTTCCTTTGCTACACTGGCAGCTTCCAAGCAGCACCCAACCTAACTGCTTACAATGTTTGAATTAAAAAAAAATGATAATAACCACATTTACAGGGAGTATGGCAAGCAACAGAAGCGTGAAGTTATATAAAGGATTTTCAGTCCTTGGAAATGAATAATGAGCATGATGAGTGGCCTAACAGAAAGAATTGCCCTTGATTCAGTGGATTCATTTGCTCAAGAGCATGAAATAAGACAATTTAAGGGAAATTAAAATTAATATAAAACATTTGTCTTCAGATGTGCTTAAGCAATAACATGGAAGAGTGTGCCAGTCAATAGGGTGTACAGAGAGGTTTAGACTGTAATACTGCAGCCCTCTTAAAAAATTCCAACTATTATTTACATATTTTTCCTCGTTACACACAGTTGCTATTTTGCTAATGGGTAACTACACAACCTTGTTATAGAAAGGCAGATTGGCAAACAGACTTGCTTCTGCTTCTGCTTCACCTAGCCTACCAGAAGCATTTGCTTTAGAGTAGCACCCAGAAGACAGGTCAAGCTGGCTAACTATTTTGCAGTAGTGTTTGTGCTACAAAAACAGACTACAAAGATGGTCCTTGTTTACAGTCTCTTCTTGCTCTGCCATGAAGTGCTAGACCGGAGAGGGAATGTCCACTGAAAGTTTTCATTTTTTCTCAGTGTGTTTCTTCAAAAATCATGCTGCTGCTTTTCCCATTGTTGTATTGAAGGAAAAAATCTCTGTGAGTCACAGATCTCCTTTCCGAGTTGTTTTTCTCTGTGCTTTGTACCTGCTCTATCACTTGGCCAGAGGTTGAATTTCTCAGTGGCTGGCATATGCAGTATGGTGGAAATAAAACTTTGGGGTCTCCAGTGATGTGCAAATTCACATTCCCATACATGAGTAGGTGATCTGAACCCAAAACCAGCTCTGGCAGCAATAGGTGACAGATTGCATTGAGCAGAGTTTTACCATGGTATGCAGTGCTACTGACACTGCAAGCTGCTATTCAGCCACAGCAGGCATGACAGAATTGCCAGCATGGTCTCCTCCTGTGGAGATTATGTCAGGATATAAATCACCATGGGTGGGCTTTAATACACTGACTACATCTTTAAAGTCCTGTTGCCTAGCAAGTGGTTGTCCTTAGGCATAGCACCAGCAGTGTTTATGTATGAATGGACAAGTTCCCTATAAATATTATTGTTCACAGTAGTGGGTAAATGTTAGAAATAATAATAAAGAAATATATATGAAAAGGTGACTCAACCTAGTCACATTCCTGATGTCTGGGACTTAGCACCTAAAATGATGGTTCACAAAGTGAGGAGGAACAAGAAGGAAAATATACTATCTTTCCCTCAGCCATAGCCCATGTGCCCAGCAATGCGCCCAATACTTCAGCAGCAGGCAAGCTCCCAGCTATGCACCCCACTACAAGCCAGGTTCAAGAAGGGCTTACACCTTGCCTGGAGGAGCTAACCTAAGCAGGCAAGATGCCTGTGGTAGTAAATGGACAAGGCCTTGAAAGGGGAGAGATATTTCTGGCTCTTGTGGTGAACACCACTTGTGTACCTAGCTACAGAGACATCTTTGTGGGGGGCCCTGCAGCCCATGTCCCCTGTGCTACCTACGGTGGCCCAGGAGAAGTGGCTTAAAGAGGGAGAGCTGAAGATGTGGCACATCTGCTCCCCAAGTACTCCAGCACTGCTGCAGCACTACATGCTGCACAGCCCTATGTATTGGAAGAAGAGCTTCCAATGGAGCCATCCTGCTCAGAAGCAGCCATTTCCAGTAGCCTGGGCGCATCTTCACATGGTAGGGACTTCTCACTCACCTGGCCCTGTGCATGCCAAGCCTCAAGCACCCTGGGCCTTGTATCTCAGCTCTGCTCTTCAAAAAGGGGCCAAGCCACTTCTTGTGAGTCTTAGACAGGAGGAGATAGGCATACACCTCTCCTTACACTCCTAAATGAAACCATTTCCCAACTCCATCCTTGTAAGACAGGGAGGCAGTGGTGGGACGTGACCCAACTCAGAGAGAGTTAAGAATATGTGACCGACAGCTGCTACTGGCTCTGCTTTACTCTCACAGCCAAGGGAACGTAGTCAGCAAAGAGATTTTTAAACTTCATTTTCTCTGTCTACAGGTGCCTGTCTTCCAGTATTAGTCCAGGGAACTGCACACCAATTACCTCATATATTCACTGAAAGTGCAGTACAATACAACTTATTGTTATATAGTGTCCTTGATAGAAAGCCCCATGAAATGCTTGACAGTACTATTGGGTCCATAAAAGTGTGCATGGTCATGAATACATGTGAGGGTTCAGTCCTTGCTCTTGATTCCTGTTCTCTGCTGGAAACCACTGTTACAATTCTCTCAATTTCAACACTAAGAGGAGGTGGAAGAAGAGAATATCGCAGCTCTGTGTCACTGTCTGCAAATGTACAAGGACAAAGAAGGGTCATCCTGCTAGACGTGAGACAAATGGACCTAAGGGACATGCAGAGACATGCAAAGAGAGGCACAAACACTGACCACTGGTGGCCAGCCTGACCCTCATCACCATTAGGGCTTCTTAAGTGAGGCAGTGTGTTCCTTCAGCTGAGGCAGAAGGAACAGGATTTTCCATGGCAGTGCTTTGGCTCAATCCCACACACTGCACAAGCAGCATTATCTACCTTTTCATCATTTGGCAAAAGAAGGTCATAATATCAGGTCATGAATCATCTGTTTTCTCCAGCACTGGGCCCCTAGAAAAAAAGGAATTTCACTTTCAAAAGTTCAAATTATTTGTAACCTTGTAACCATCTGATCAATTCAATCCTATTTCTAAAAAATATAGTGTAATGCCAGTGTTGTGGTTCTATCATGAAGCAGCTGGGGCAGGATTCACACAGCCAACTGTGAGGATGAAGACAAACTTAGATGCCTAATACAGCATCTATGCTCAAAAATCTGTGCATGATTCAGTCTGCCAGGTACCCCAGGGCTGCTGTTTTGGGGATCTGTGCATAGTTGATGGAAAGGTATCAGAACTAAGAGGCCATTCAAGGATCCTGAGGTGCTTGAGAACTGCTCCCAAGCACAGACAGCAATGTCTGTGGACTCATCTGCACTGGGGACACTCGAGGTGAGGAGGAGAAGCCAGACAAGACAGGAAGCCATGCTGTCTTCTCAGTCAGTGACCAGCTCCCCTACCTCATCCCAGCCATAAAGTTCAAAAGGATCTAGCAACTGATATTTTGCAGCTTTTGTGGGGCAGACTCCACCCTGGATCTCTCAGAAACCATTCAAGGCCCACGGACATGCTGCCAGCTCAGATGCAAGGATTTTTCATATACTTGTAAGAACATTTTACAGAAATGAAACAGGTGACTATTTTTGAAAAAGTACCTGAGACTTTGATTTCTTCTTATTAAGCTGGTCTCCCTTATGACCCTCGAATTTTCTTTGCAATAACTAAGGCACAGATAAAAAAAATCCCTTACTTAATTAGGCCTGAGTTACATTGCAGTCCTATAGAAATAAAAAAAAAGATAAGAAACTAGACCTTCAATAATTTGCTCATAACTAAACTTTACATATATTCATCCAGACAAACAGTCATCTCCTAAATGCTTTAACAAGCAGATACTAATGAACTATAACTGATAAATCTAAAGAAGAATAATCCTATGCCATTTAAAAGGACACTACAGTTCTATTTGCAATGTGATGCCCTGCGTAGCACTGGGAGCCCCTGGTGATAGATGGGGGATCTTACAAAACACAAATACTGCAAAGTGTAAGCAGTGACCAGCAGGTGGGGAAGGGAAGGGTTCCCTGAAACTACAGTTAAACTTTGGTAAATTAGCAATTCCAGGTAAAAAAGAAAAAAAGTTTCTGTTGCTGCTGAGACGGATTCAGCAGTCCTCAGCTGCCCCTCCTCAACCTCCACATGAAGAAAGCAAGGTTAGGCTCTAAAATCTATAATGTAATGTCCTTTAATTTTCCTGGACTGGTGCTGATAACTGGAAAATGAATATTACAGAGGCAGTAGGAATGGCTGCAGTGGATTGGGTATAATCAGCATCCCTGTGCATGTCCAAGTTAGTCTTGTTTTATTTTAATTTTGGTATTATTTCCATTTTCAGCCAGCTCATTACAGACATCTATTCAAAGGGCTGCAGACTACATCTAAATAGAAAGTAGGAAGAAGGTAACAAGCTAGCACACTGTGCTGGCTTTTCACCTT
The DNA here is from genome assembly GCF_905368555.1 of Meleagris gallopavo. Classification (NCBI taxonomy): domain Eukaryota; kingdom Metazoa; phylum Chordata; class Aves; order Galliformes; family Phasianidae; genus Meleagris; species Meleagris gallopavo. The sequence goes on from NC_139410.1 coordinate 12,595,104, forward strand.
CCTCTGCTTCTTTCCCTACCAAATTAACAGTCAAGACCTTTTAAAGCACCTCACGTAGACATCCTCGTTATCAAAACAGTCCTGCTGGTGCGAATCAGGCCCTGAGCACAGTTGCACAGAGGTGACTCCCACCACTGGATCGATTGCTGGCAGGGCTCCTCAGCACATCAGTGCTGCAGCCCACTGCCCTCGCCATCCTCATCCTCTGCTGCATGCAGCCATGGGAATCCCTGGGAGAGGGAAAGATGGGGTGCAGCACAGGGGTTCCCTCTTTCCCCCTGCTTCAAACCCTCTCGCTTGGGGAGCCAGAAAGAAAAGGAAAAGAAAAGAGAGAGTTATTGCCTGCCTGTCTCTATTTTATTATCTATTTATGTGGGAATGGGGGTAGGCGAGGGAGAACCTGGGGCATCACTTTGTATCTGGTTTGAAATATTTTCTTTTCCATAAACAGAAAGGCTTCTGGAGGAGAATGCTAAGCAGAACAGAGAAGTGACACACAATTTATCAGGGTTTTGTTAAGTAATGAGCTAGATTCCTCAGCGATCAATCTCTCCCCTTCAATTAACAGCAATAAATTCCTCATAAAATATTCGAAATAATGCTGGACATTCTTCTGGCTTTACATTAGTTATGCAGCATGTTTGTCATTCTGGTCCTTAAAGCAACTTTATATATGATGTCTTGTTTCTTAGCCAGAAAAACAACTCGCCACTGCAGAATGATCTCAGCAGCGTGTTTTCTCTGCCCGGTTTTCCCTGCCCTGTACTGCACACGCACACTGCCCCTTAGAGGTGACATCCAGTCATGGCCACCGGGAGAAACCGCAGCTACTGAGATCTGTTTTGATTGCAATGTGTTTGTGCAGTACAAAGCAGTTGGCCAGCTAACCAGAAAGAGAATCTGATATTTTTTATTTAGAACAAATGTCCATATTTTGATCGCAGTTAAGCAATGCAAATCTGGGATAATTCCCTTTATTTCAATAGGTTTTTTGTTTGGTTGGTTGGCTGGTTGTTTTTTGTTTTTTTTTCAAAGGACAAATCTGACAAATCAGGCTCCTGAGCCCAACTCCTATTTCTTAAAATTGCCATGTGAAAACAAAGAATTGCAAGCACAGCCATGGCACCTTCCTGAGTGCTGCTGGATTTGGCTATATCAGAATACAAGAAAGCCCACAGCGATGGGAGGCGTGCTGCCATCCCTCTTAACGAGCGAGTATGGAAATGATGAGAAAGGAAGCAGCAGGCTAAGCCTATTACTCCATCAACTGCTACAGCAACCACCAACCCTGCTGCTGCTCCCCATTTCTCTGCTCACGGGGATGCAAGTGCGAGACAATGAGCATCCTCATGGAAAGCAAGATGGTGACAGCCCAGCCAGGCCACGGCCAGCTTCTTTGTATCAAGAGCTTCTCCGCCTCCTAACCTGAAGGAATAAATAAAGGAAGCCTGTCTCATTCTTTCAGCAGCAGCTGCCCCCACCCTCTCAGTCCAAACAGGGTAGCACACAGACAGACAGGAGAAAGAGCAGTAAAAGCTTTCTTGTGTCCATCTGTCTGATCTGACAGCAATAGCTGTAGCTGAGATATTACATGAAATAAACTGATATGTATGTATCCCCTCTGCAGGGCTGGAGGTGGGGAATGAGCTGCGTCGAACACAAAGCCATTGAGTAAGCATGCTGGCAAAAGAGACATTTAATTAAAAATGAGCAGAGCTATGGAGCCTTGAGGAACTCTTGGGCTGGCAAGGATTGCGAGCTACTCTCCCAGCAAAAACTAGCACATGATCAAGTCAAGGGACTGATTACGCCTTGAAATTTCACCCTGCCCTTTCGCTTCCCACAAACAAGAAAGCAGGCAGGCAGCTGAGGGCTGGGGCCACCACTCTATTACAAATGTGGCTGGGCCCTTTCCATCATTCACTCTCTTTGTTTAATGTGCTCTTAATTGCACTAAATGCTGTGGCAAGCGTCAGTGCTTGTGCTGCTTATGACTTTTACCTGAGCAAATAGGTTGGGCTCTGAGGCAGCAGTTTGTCCTTCTTCACTTGTGAGATGACCACCAGATGACCAGAGAGTGATCACCAAAATGTCATGATCCTAGAGTGGGAGCAAAAACATCAGTTTGGCCTCATGGTGACTGGAGGGAGAATGACTCTGCTGAGGGATAGGAGAGACAAGGAGGCAGACAAGTGCATAGGGGACCTAGCAGGGGCAGCTGGGCTGGGGTGCAGAAAATGGAGAGGCTTGTCCTATATGCTGGGCCTTGGGGCCACTCTGAAAAGGAAGGGGCAAAGCACAAATCCAATAGGATGGGTTATTGGCAATGCAAGTCGGCATCCTTGCTCTAGAAATTTAAACGATGACCCTTTTGCAAACCATTACGGGAATTGCTCTGCCTAGCTTCAGTGGGAGGAAGCTGGCCTCATTAACTCCAATTTCACATCCCCTTTTATCTGTTGACCAGGGTCAACTTGCAAGGGGAACACCCAGCAAGACATTAACAAAACAGGAGATATATGCATGTGTTTGTATGGGAAAAGAGTTATAAAAATGCTATTTTCTCTTGGGAGAAACTTACTACATGAGATTTTAATGAGTAATTAGATTCTGACTGTCACTCATGATAAAATTAACCCCAGCAATGGCAGAGATAGAGGTCACTGAGTAAGGCTCTCCACAAGGGCTTCCCTTCCCAAGTGGGGTGGTCATGTCTATCATGCCTGCATCTGGAACAGTCTGGCAGAGCATGTCCAGGGCCTGGCTGACAGCAGACCAGCCAAGCCCTCAGCCACATATTCCATCATTCTATTACATTCTTCGATTTTCCTGTTCTCCTCCACTAAAAATAAAATGAAAATCCGGTTTTCCTGCAGAGGTTTACTCTGGGATAAGCTTCGTCTGCACATACACACACTCACTGCAGTTTCTGATGGTGATATGCAAGCTGTTGCCCTCCACAACACTCAAGGCTTCTACGCTGACCTCGAGCAGAGGCAAGAATGCTTCTTAGGCTGCTTTTCCTGTAGTGCCAAGGATACATCATTTACAGAAGACTGCAGAAAAGAGAGAGGCCACCCTTTCCAGTGGGCTGCACCTGCACATCCTCTCTAGAAGAAACAGCTTTCCAGTATACATTGTAAGGGTGCAGAATATACCAACATGTAAGTCAGCATCCAAACTCATCACAATACAAGAGCACCTTGCAAAATTTTCACTGTGGTTTGCAAAGAAATGACTGGATGCAAACAACCCTCAAAGCTCCCTGTGAAGCTGTGCTGGCCACACCCTGCTCCCTGGCCTTCCTCCTCCTTGTCCTCCTGGGGAGAACAATGGGGTTTTGTCAGCACCAGGAGGAGTGAGCACTAGCAAAGCACAATAGCCTTTTTTATCCCAGCTTCAAGGCATTTGTGGTTGGAAAAAGAAATGCATTCATCTTGTAAGAGTGAGGAATATCTGTTAGAATTGGGCTTTGCCCAGATTTCTGTATTTGACCTCCTGGGAATAGATCTGAACATGGATCACAGTCAAAACATTTTATTTTAATCCTTTCTCATAGCTTCAGCTAATTCTGATAGCCCGTGCTTGGGGCTTTTACCTACATTTTAATTGCTCTGATGATCTAAAATCTTCAGTCTTTAACGTCCTCTGTAGCTTGGGGAACTTATTTGTGTCATCAGAAGGACAGGTGGAAGTATAGGCTTGCTTACTTCTTGTGAACTAATTCATCTTTAATCTTGAGGTCCAATTAGCCAGGAAAGAGTTAACACTCTCACCTCTCGGTGAACAAATTGTTCCATCCAGGAAAAAAAATATCCCAGAAAATTGGATGTCAGTAGATTATCCTTTTCCAGATCCATGGATTAGTGTGCTTGGAGAGGGCATCCAAGTGGAAAAGTATGTAATATCACTATACGTGCAGGGAGATTGTATACCTCCACTCCAGCTCAATTACACATCTCTTTTATTGCAGCCATCATCTGATGTCTATCCTTACGCCTTTCTTCACTTAAGCCTATTACTGCATTTCTATTAAATATGGGGAAACCTGTTAAAACTGTGAAGTTTATTGCCACAACAGATCACATGCTGGTTAAATCGTTTTGTTTCCTCTGTTCTCCCTACTCTTCACTTCCACATCACTTCATTATCTGAATATTTTCGCACTAAATGAAGGACATTGCAACATCCTTCCTCCCCTCATTTTTTCCACAGTGCACACACATACATGTTTCCACTTACAGCTTAAAACCAAACTCCTCTTTCAGATTCTCTTATGCCAGCCTAGATCAAATGCCACAGGCTGAAATACCAAAGGAGTCAAAGGAATGGCTCTGGAGTCTCTGTAGACTAAGAAAAAGCTTGGAGTGCAGAAAGCAGCCAGGAACCAGCAGAGCTGATGCCAGCTGTGCCTTGAATGCTTCCCCACAGAAGACATGGTGCAATCAAAGACAGGGTGGCTGAGCAACAGTGTCTGAACTGCTGTCTTTTTAGGCAGTAACAAGTAATGTGGCAGTGTGACATTTCTTCTTACAGCCTCGGGATGCAATGACTTGTCTGACATTCTCTGCTTGAGCTTTCTGCTCTGTTTTTTTTTCTTTCTTTTTTTCTTGCTTGCTTATTTTCCCCCTATTTATCATTCACAGATATATATAACAAAGCTTCAAAACAAGAACTGAACAGACTTGGTTTGAAAATCAGAGAGTAAGAGCATCTTCATCAGGTCAAGAGAAGTAATCCTACCTCTCAGCCGCAGCAGAAGCGTTGTGCCCAGATGTGGGCTCCCAAGTACAAGACTGCTGTACTCATACTGGGGCAAGTCTGGCAAAGGAACACGGAGGCATTAAAGCGAATTGAGTATCTGCCACATGAGGAGAGCCTCAGAGAGCTGGGATTATTTGGCCTGGGGAAGAGAAGGCTGTCCTCCTCTTTTCAGAGTGTGTAAGTTCCTGAGGGTGGTAGTGAGCAAAGAAGACAGAGCTAGATTCTTTTTAGTGGTGCCCAGTGACTGGACAAGAGGTAATGTATAGGAACTGAAATTTGGGGAATTTCATTTAAACATAAGAAAAAACTTTATTTACCGCATGACTGAGCACTGGCACAGGGTGCCCTGGGAGGCTTAGCATTTCCATCCCTGGAGATACTCAGAGGCCAGCTGGGTACAGCCCTGAGCTGCCTGCTTCTGCCTTCCCTGTTGTAAGCCAGGACTGGGGCTGAGAGATCTCCAGAGGTGCCTGCTGGCCATAGCTGCTCAGTGATGCTGGGTCTCTTTAATTACTTTAAAAGGCGTCTAAAATTCTTGTAGAGGTATTGACTCATTCTTTTTCAGGACCTAGATCAACAATATTATGTTATGTTTTTCTTGAACTCCAATCCTCCCACTTAAGTCAGCCCAGGCTCTAAAACCAGGCCACAAACAGCACAGCATGTTAGTCAATCACCCACGATGTCTTCTCATGACACATGAGCATGATGTGAGCATCACTTTAAACAAGCAAAGATGTAGCTGAAGCTGCAACACTGCAATATGAAATGCATGGATAATTTCCAGTGTGTAGCTTATATATTTGCTTATTTAAACAGCCACACATGAAAATGAACCAAGAAGTAGAAGAGTGAAGCTATTAGAGTTCTAAATGTGAATTTGTTCCAAGTTTGTCTCAGATGTGTTGGAGGATTTTCACTGTGCTATTTGAGTTTTAAAGGTTTTACATTTTATTATCTTTTGAAAGTCTGATAAGAGTAATCAATGACTGCATTTATTCTCCTTACTTTCACCTGTTTGCTGCCAACAGAGATAAAAAACAACAACAACAACAATACAACATTTCCTTGGTATTAAACAAGAATTAAAAAGCAGTAATGAGCCCAATAGAAGTATTATAAAAATGTTTAATGAAACTGACTACCTCCCTTCACAGATAGGAACTCTTGAAGAGAGAAATTCGTAGCAAGGATTTTCACATGTTCAGGTTCTAATCCAAAGAGCTGAACATTCAAGAAACATGATGAAATTGTGCAATTTATGAATAATTACGGAATTTCATCCTCTACTGGACATTTTATTCAAAAGAGAGGGAATACTTTTCATTACATGAATATATAAACCTACAAAATCATGCTGATTTGGGATATCTCTATTTTCTGTGTACTTATTCTGTAAAAGTGTCTGGTTTGGTGATGAGGACTAGTCCTCTGAAAATCTCTCTCTGAGTGATGCAAACCAAATGTAAGAATCAGATTAATGTATCCGGTGGAGAATACTCTCTGCAATACAATAAGAATTTGCTGGGGGATTGTCCCTTAAATCCTTTATCCATTGAATAACTGTAGAGAATATTTCTCCCTCTGGACATATGCTGAATTATAATTTGCTCACAGCTTTGAATCTATGTTTGGAAAAAATATTCTAAAAAAATAAGAATTGAAAATATTTAGATTCTTAGAAGTTCATTGCTGAGTGGACAGCTGTGATTATTATTCTACTCCTAGCAGTTAACTATTGCTATACACTAGAGCTGATTAAGAATAATGTAAGGGCTCAAGGAATAAAAAGAAAAACATATTTTCTTTTATTTCATCTACTTTTTTTTTTTTTTTTGTAATGTCAGACTTTTTTTTTTTCTTTCTGTTTATACTTGATCTCTAATTTGAGTACTATGATCTATCTAATTTGTCCTAAGGACATGCTGTAGTCTTGCTACTAACACTGTAGTTTTCCACTGTGGCACTGATAATAGTATCATGAAGTGCAAATGATGCTATAATGGAAAACCAAACAGACTGTCAAGAAAGCAGCTCAGGTAGGGATGTCCTCCTCAGATCCTTGTAGTAGCTTTCCACTGAAGTCACAAGCTCCTTGGAAAAGAGGGCCAGTTCTCAACATCTGTAACATATAGACTATGCTGATGGTGTTCAGTAAACAAATAATTAGAATAACGAATAGAATTGTTTCTAAATATAATGTTCCACAAAGCTTTCCAAGAGATGCCATCTGGTCTATAAGGTAGAAAGCTGGAGCCTATAAAAACTTCTGTGTGTGCCTAATTTTACACCTCCAAGCAGCCCTAGGAACTGTTCAAGTGCATAAAATTGAGCAGATATGTAAACATTCGCAGAGCTATTTCTCTATAAGTGATAATTTTATAGCAACAATGCTTTTTAAGGATCTGGAAAGAAGTCTATTGCAAAAGATGCCTTGAAGGTCAACAGAAATAAGCTGTAGACAGCTTATCTCCCCTCCTATTCTAGTCTTTGGCTTAATTCATCTGTCTCCTAAACCCACTCAGTTTGCAGTGGAAGGATGGCACATTCCCAGCACTTTGGCATCTGAGAGACAGCAGAACATATCTCACTCCTTCTCTGAAAGTGAAAATAGAGTGCGAGGAATCAAAAAAGGAGTTGTTGAATGCATGGCAGATGCTGTTACATTTGGCCTAGCGGTACTCCATGTGGCAGTCACACGACTGTTGGTCTTAGCCAGAGAGGTTAATAAGGATGGGCACTCTCAGGTGAGAGTTTTCTTTCAAATGAGAGTTAAATAAACGTTACAAGTGAAAACAATAACAGTGAGTGAGATCAAAAAACTCCATATTAAAATGAGGCAAAAGGAAGCTCAGAGCTAATAAGACGTCAGTTGGGAACATAGCTTATCAGCATTCAAAAAGAGACACAAAATGAAGACCATCTTTTCCTGAGAAAGTAAGCTGAAAGAGACATCTCCTTGCATACCTCCATCACATTTCCCTTAGCTTTGACTGACACCGAAGTGTCCTACAGACAAATGTGGAATGAAGAAGAGAAGTGATACATGCTGGTATGAATCACGGATTGCTAGGCCATCATTTACAACAGAAGCAATCCCTGAGCAGAGGTGCATTACTCACATATTGAAGATGATTTATGTAGTTTTTACGTAGCTGTTGGGCTTTAATTATTCACTTGATTATCAATAAAAAATAAGCAGTGAGCAGCACAGAATGTTAACATGCCTGAACTGGGCATGCAGCTACCTGTGTAAAATAAATGTGGACTTAGAGGGAGGCATTCTTGTTCTGTCAGTGCCAGGTGTGGGGAATAATTCGCTGGCAGAATCAGTACATTTCTTTTCTTTTTCTCCTTCCCATCCTTTTCACAAACAAAACCTGCCAACCTGTTCATCAGTTCTGTGATGGCAGACAAATGTTTCAGCAAAACATGTGCCAAATATCCATTGATATTGGCTGAAATTCAATATGATGAAATGAATTGATGCAGGCATCCCATTTGGTGCAATGCAATATCTGATCAATAGCAGGTAATTGGACATCACTTTGTGCGGGAGAGAAAGCCGGGGCTGTTACATCACTCTGAGCTATGGATCATATTAATCACTGACTAACTGCTTCATCAGTGTAATTTCTTTTCATCAACATGCTGTGGCATTTAGAATGTTGGACATAAAACCTCTATACTGTATTAACTTGAAATGAAAAGTTGTGCAGTCCAATGAAGTGAGACATCACTACCATGGGTGTGAACAGTGTTCTTACATCATAGCTCAAAATTATGCAATTGGCATCTTCAACAAGCAGAGAGAAGTGACAGAAAAAAAAATCAAAAACAAGAACTCATCTGGACTGGGAGAGAATATGCACTCATACAAGTCATGCCTCCAGTTCCTTCTTCTTAATTGAAATAAAAGTAGGACTAGTAGGAAGAGAAATTCAAGTTTCTTTTCAGCATTCACTAGTTCATAGGTGTTGGTAATTTCTTAAACTACTGAGGATGCATTAAAAGGGCAGCTCTAGCAAAGGAAAGGGTACTGTGGTACCATCTCTTCATCCCATTTCCTGGCACGGAAATATGTACCCCTCTGTCAGTGATCACTGGGAGTCCTGCTGCTTCTTCTGTGCTCTTTCCATTTTGGTTTTTGGATCCATTTTGGATTGTGTGGAAGAAATGGACTGGGAGTGTTGGACAACACTCGGCTAAATGTGAGCCAGCAGTGTGCCCATGTAGTCAAGGATGCCAGAGGCATCTTGGCTTGTATCAGAAATAATGTTGCCAGCAGGATCAGGGAGGTGATCATCCCTCTGTACCCAGCTCTGGTGAAGCCACACCTAGAGAATTATGTTCAGTTTGGATGCTCACTGCAAGAAATACAAGTTCAGAGAATGGCAATGAAACTGGTGAGGAGTCTGGAGCACAAACCTTAGGAGTGGCTGAGGGAACTGAAATTGTTTAGACTGGAGAAGAGGAGGGTCAGGGGAGACCTTGTAGCTGTCTACAACTCCCTGAAGGGAGGCTGTGGTGAGAAGGGGGTCACCCTCTTCTCTCACATAGCTAGCAATAGAACTAGAGGGAATAGGCTCAAGTTGGATATTAGGAAAAATTTCTTCCCCAAAAGGGTGGTCAGGCACTGGAACGAGCTGACCAAGGGAGGTAGTGGAATCATCGTTCCTGGAGACGTTCAAGAAACATTTAGATATTGTACTAGAAGACATGATATAGTGGGGAAATATTGGTATTAAGTTGGACTAGACGATCTTGGAGGTCTTTTTCAACCTTGGTGATTCTATGTTTCTATAAATGACCCAATATTGCTCCCAAGGAAGATTTCTGCTTTCAATTCTAATCCCAGTGGCATTCCCAGAATCACACAGAATCACAGAATTACAAGGGTTGGAAGAGACCTCTAGAGATCATTAAGTCCAGCGCCTTTGCTAAAGCAGGTTCCCTACAACAGGTTGCACAGGAAGGCATTCAGACAGGTCTTGAAGATCTCCAAAGAAGGAGACTCCATATCCTCTCTGGGCAGCCTATTCCAGTGTTCCATCACTCTCACTATAAGTTCTTCCACATATTCATGCAGAAACTTCCTATGTTCCAGTTTTTGGACATTGCTTCTTGTCCTATCACAACACACCACTGAAAAGAGCCTGGCCACATCCAATTGCTTCCTGCACTTTAGATATTTGTAGACATTGATCAGATGCCCACATTCTTTATGACTGTTTTTGAAGGAGGGAAGAGGGTGTATAGAGGGTGTACCTGTTCCTGTTTCACTGGGTCATGTAGGCTTTGGCTTTGAGGTCAGAAAAAGCAACCTCATGGCATTTAGTACAAAACGTTTTTGTGGGGTCCACTTTAGACACGAACTGTTCACTAGCTGAAGAGTCTGGCACTCTATTACAAAACTGAGCCTCATACCACACACTGTTGCTTTCAGTAAGATCACAGAACAAAACTAAAATGAATCCTTCATTCCTCATTACAGATACTCAGCCAGGCAAGTTCCAGTCCTCTGGTGAGGTAAGGCGTTGGCGTGCACATCCTCTCATACCTTCATTTCCATGGTAAACATGATGGGAAAAGTAGGCAAAAAGGTGTTTAAGTCAGATCCCTGCCATTCAGATCATAACTATAGAGTGTGCAGCTTATGTCTCATCCAAGAGGTAGAATAACCCTGCCCAAGCCTGTGGGTAAAGCTGGCAGAGAGCATCCTCAAGTCCCCCCTGTTCTCACTGCAGAGGAAAGCAATAGGACCACATCCTGCCTGAACAGGGAACAAGGTAAGTCAACAGCAGAAAAGAACTGATGACAGGATCTTATTCTTAGAGCACCTGCATTTCCCACTGATATCAGAGCTGCGGGTGCCTGGCATTTAAAATGTAACCAGCTCATTCATCCTGTCCTAGGTGAGAGCATTTTCTCTGCTCTCTGTTTAGTGTGAAGCCTGTTGGGAAAGACAGGATGAGCAGATAATAATAACAGTGTTTCAACATCTCCAGCTCATGGTTTCTTGCCATATTTGGTAATTGTTTTTTTAAGCTCCAAACCCTGTGTCTGTGGGAATCTTAGCTTTCTGTTAAAAAAAAAATGTTGTCTGTTCCTTTTGATGGGGTTGAAAAAGCTGAAAATCTGTCATTCAACAGAATTGAAAAATTATAAACCTAAAGAAAAGAACTTTAATTATGCATTAATCTTAAACATCTGTATTTTTAACAGCACCCACTAGGTTTTTGGGAAGATCTTGCGATCAGATTTTGAGTGTGGAGTATGACTGACTCTCACTAAGGTATGCAGTTTGGTTAGAGATAAAGTTGTACATTTGTAAGTGTCAGAAAATAGAAGTTGGATTATGGTAAAATGCCTTTTATGGATTTTTTTATTTTTTATTTATTTTTTTTTTTTTTGTACTTTGTACTTCCAACTGGAATTAGAAACAGAAAAGAAGCAAACTGAGGTTCAATGGTGAAAGAGAGAGGGGGACAAAAAAAATTCTTGTATTTCCACTGCACTAAGGAAAATACTTTCACACATAACTTAAGTATGTGCCAAGATTCTATTAGAATATAACTTAATAGTCCAAATTTCTGAATAGTAATGTTTTATTTATTTAGACCCAAAGAAAATGGTGCATACCCTTCTGCTTTCAGAGCTAAATGATATTTGATGGTCTGAGAAAACTCTGGAAGGAAACACGTGAGGCCAGCTCCATTTTGTTTTTAGCTAAAAAAGACAAAACTTCATGTTAATGCAAGCTGAGGCATTAATTTCCTCTGCACTCAACAGCAGACCTATACAGCATTGTATAAAACAGGAACTAATCTCCCATTGAGGCTGCACCAGCAATGTCGTCACAGTGTCTCCGCATGAGACATTTCAAAATTATTTCAAGATCAGACAGTGCTTGTGCAGACAAGAGCACAGGGCTGTTGGGGAAAACAGCACAGGAGCTTTTTATCACTGTGGTTGCTTGGAAGGTTTCAGCAACGACAAAAACCTTCAGTCTCTCTCCATTTTTGCTGCTGATGTTTGATGCCTGTGCTTTTAATGGTACAAGATAAATATGCAAATGTGTGGTTGTGTTTTCTTTCTTTCTTTTTTTTCTTTTTAAACTTTTTTATGCCATTAAGGCTTAATGTAGTCCTGCAGCCACTCTTCAGGGAGTGCTCCTTCTGAGCTAAGTCCATTGCAGTCACTGTCACAGAGCAAATCATCTGTGCACATATATGCACTTACGCACGCTGCACTCTCCTCTTTTTCCCACTTCCCACTGCTACTGGTAGCACCAGTAACTCTCTACTGATTTCTGCTGGTCTACTGTAACAAGTAGCTAATTGTAACATAGACGTAGTGGGAAGGCCTATCTTCACCTCCACAGAAAGTCAACTGGGATTGCTACACAGATCTCCCTACCTGGATTAAACTCTCCTTCACCCTCTGTCTCTGCCTCCTTATTAGCAACATGAGAGCACTTCAGAGTGCAAGATATTTGCTCTTTGTCTATGAAAACAGCCCCCCGTAACCCCGTTGCCTGCTCATGTCACTCAGATTATCAGCCATGTCTTCGCTTTGGTGACAGCTCTGTAAAATGCACCCAATTTATAGTAGCTCTGTTGTTTCACTCTTGCATTTTTAAGAAGGACTTATTTTAGCAACTAATTATTCTAACAGCCATACAGAGGTAGGGCCAAAAAATGTAAAACAGCTTACAGAAGGGAAATGAAGACACTGGATTATCTAAAAAGCAGAAAGTTCACTTCTAAATTCATTGATGCTAGCCTGCTAGAGTTACCTGCCAGAAAAGGTCAAGATGTAATTACGACAGGTTTGCCGAGTGTACTGTATTTCAAATGCATGAGAAGCTGTTAGGTCTAAGTGGTAAGTAAATTGTGGAGCTCCATCTATGGGATGATACTCAGATATTCTGCAGGGGGAGCACACTCCAGAGCTCAGGAGCAAGAATCTGATGCCTTGAGATCTCTTCCTCATTTCACAGTGGATTTACTGAGGAGCTGGTGGGCAGCTTGGTTCCTCATCTATAGATACAGAGATGATTTCATCCAGACAAAATCCTCAGCTTCTAAGAATAGATGTCAGTATGTCAAAGAGCACTGTGCTGTTTGTGCCTTACTCTCATTTTCAGTACACAAGCTGAGGTTTACAGACTGTATAAATGGTCTATACAGGATTTATATAGCACTCATCAGCAGAGTATTCAAGCTTCCTCCAGAAATAGACATTAAAAATCATTTTTTTCCCCTTTACAACTGACTAAATCATTTTTTCCAGGCATTTAGAGAACTCACCCACTCCTGTAATTATTAGCACATTGCCTCTGTCATTCTCTTGGTCATGTTCAGGAGCACAATTCACTTCCCCTGGTATTAATGAATAATAAATAATTCATACAAAAAATAAGGAAAGTACCTAACAAAAGAAACATTGGCACACTTCATGTGGTGACTGTATTATGTAGTCTGTGATGTCATTTTCTGTGGTAAAGCCCTGTAGAATTTGAGAGAAAATGATAACCTTTCTTTACATTTTGAACATCCTATAGAATAGAGTACAATTAACAGCTGTGTCAAAGAACATAATCCAGTAGCATAGCTCAAAAGGGCTGCAGAAGACAGCAGTCTCCATTTCAATTCCAGAATAAAGCACTATTAGACTTCTATAGACTCTTATTGGTTTCATTCCTCTTAACTTTTGTAGAACTTGCCCAGGAGGGTTTGCACATAAGACAAGAAGAATGTCGGGAGAAAAATTACTGTAGGGAGACAAAAAGATGTCTGGCCTAAATTTACTGCCAAAAACTGTCCTGGGAGGCTTAGACACAGTGGTACCATGCAGCTCTATGATAGATGGGTCAGGTGTGATCAGAAGAGGGTTAATGGAGAAAAAAACAGGAACGACAGGAACATGCTCCACAAATCCCCATTTAAACTTTTGTCAGCTTAACACAATAGGTGGAGTACCAAGTCCCCAGCTACTGCAGCAGTCCCCAGCTACTGCAGCAGCCCCCAGCTGCAGAAGAGGCAGCAAACACCAGATACCTCGCCTGCAGAGCTGCTAGGTGAGTGCTCCTCAAAGCCCAGGAAAAGCACCTTTACCCAGGGGTCCATCTAGTCCCTTATATGGCTGATGATGTGAATTATTCTGAGTACAGAAGGGATTGGACATCTTTGTTCAGTCAGCACTTATCCATCCAATGTATAGTGAATCAGGCTCTATATGGGAGAATTGCTGGGTAGCCAGCTGTGAACACTCTCCATGCTCACACAAGCCAAGTCCTTCTCACTCAGCTGCCTACTTACACTGTCTTGTTATGAGTGTATCCCCATATAAAAGGGAATTAAAACCTTACTATGAGTTTGTGGCTGTTCATCTCTATCACTGTTTTTCAGAAGAGTGGGAGAAAGAAAGTGAAAATACTTATTTATATTATATAAATATTATATTTATATTATTTATATTACTTTTTCCTTTCTAAAGGAGATAATCATGATTTAAGCTCTAAGAGGGATCTTGCACTGGTGAGATGAGGGAGCTTCAATGCAGTTTAGCAACAGAGAGGGAAGCAAACAGTTAAGTGGTGAATACGAATATTGTCTGTTAGACAAATACAGAAGTTAAAAGCAATCACTTGAAAACAGTGCACTCAGAGATCAGAGATGTTAGAACTGTGCAACCTTAATTAACCTTCTTGTGTGCATGCACTATCTAATTGCATGAGTATGTATTATTTCTCCTGCAACTCAGTGCAAGGGACAGACAGTAACCACCATGTGAGAAGTTGCTCAGTGTTTTCCCTTCTCCTCTGTTTGTGTGGTCCCAGTCTTATTTACTGAACTCTTTTCGCTTCCTGTTGAAGGTAGGATTACTCATCTTAGTGTGGACATTCCTGTCACATTCCTGACTTCAGCAGTTGTGGACCTCACATAAATTAATACACTTGTTTTCATCTGCGTAAAAGGAGGGCTTGGCATTATCCCCATTTAGCAAAGAAGATTATTGCTGAGCAATTTCAATGAGAATTTCCATTACTCTCTCTGAAATGGCTAAGAAAACAAATGAAATATGGTTCTGCTGTGAGAAGAGTTGTTCAGTTTTAATAAGTGGTGCTACTGATCCTGCATAAATTTTGAATTTTCAACCTAACCAGTGTAAGTGCAGATATCAACATTATTCATAAAAATGATCAATAATTTTCAGAATCTTACCAACGCCTTTGATTAAGTGGCCCACTGAGAGATGAACCCAACAACAGCCCTGCCTCACTATGGCAGAAAATTACGGAGAGTTCAGTAAATAAGACTGGGACCACACAAACAGAGGAGAACTGAACTCTGAGAGTTCAGCTGACCTAGAATTATGTTCCTTGAACCACTAAGACTAGCTTTCTTAAATTCTAGTATATATGTCTCACTGCTCCTGATCAGAAAGGCTGACTCCTTTTTTTCTGTTTATGCATCTTCCATATCCTGCTACCACACTCGTTTGCTACCCAGTTCCTTGCTGCACTAGCTAGTCTCATTTGTTTTCTTTAGTCTCTCCCAACATAATTTTCATGCCTTGCTTCAGGCTCTTCTATTTCAAAAATATCTTCCAGAAGGGGAAAGAATACTTTTTTTTCCCTTTAATTTTAAAACCCAGCAGTTTTTAGAAACACCTGTCACTGCTTCCATCTCTCCAATCAGTGAGCAGTGCGGGTGTCTCTCTCAGTAGGAGCTGAAAATTTGATGATACTTCATCAGTGTGGGACTCCTGCTGAGAAGTAGATTGAGACAAAGGAAATGCCTCTCACCATTGGAACAAATAAAGAATCATATTTTCTAAGTTATTGTTAGGTACATTTCATTCCTTTCACTTTTTTTAAGTAAGTCTGCATTTGTATGTACAGGCATTAGCATTGACTAGCCCCTCCCGTTTCACAACCACAGAAGTATTAATCCCACCAGCAAAATGACAGTCCTCAGAAAATAACACCAGGCTGGGATTCAAGAGCCACGCTAAAATGCTGATCTCACCAGAGACTTCCTGCAAACCTCGGGTAAGGTGTGCTTAGGGCCTAAATTCACTCAAGAACACAAGCCTAGAGCAATTCTTCTTTAAAGTCATCAGGTTTATCCTGTTCCTGGTGATATGTGCATTCTGATTTGTATTTTCAAGACTGTCTGTGTTATCAGGAAGGACAGATATGCTTAAAAAAATTAAAGAAGGAAGGCCTTAAATTTCACAGGAAGTGTGTTAGTATTGGAAAATGGGATGTTTTGGGATGCAGGGCAAAAGAGATGGGAAGGGACTAAAATGCTGGCTCCTGTGAAATCAGCTGGAGATTCACTTTACAAATCAAGAGTAACGTTCCCACTCGTTATTTGGGAGGGGATCCACTCTTGCTTCTTAGATTGCTCGTAGTGAAGTGTGCCACAGCCTCTCTGCAGGTCATCAGAATATTCAATGGCCAAACTCAGATCATTATTAAGAACAACCAGTTGATGGAAATTGTTGTTGGAAATCCTCTGATGATAGAGTTTCCTTCTCTTGCTTTATGGAAAATCAGGACCCTGTGAAGTTGTGTAGCAGAAAGATTCAAGCAGCCATCACGTGAACAGTAAGGAATAAGTAAGTTGAGTGGTAGGAGTTACACCTGTGCATAGTGCTGCAGGGTTACAAAGTGTATTATGAGTGCTCTTAGCACAACACAAGTACTCTTTGTACTCATACACTGAAGGAATGAAATGAATCCAATTGCTCTTTCCTACTGAAACAGTTCCTCTCCATGTGGTCAGGCATTAAGCAGCCCTCAATAAACTCAGTAACTAAGCTAGCATACTGAAGGCAGGAAAAGATTAATTTCTGGTAATTTAGGTGGTCAGTGGAGCTGAAGAGAGCCCCAACTACATCAGTAATGGCACCTATCCACTTTTGTCCAAACTGTGGGCAACCTTTTTTGGGATCGTCAGTAACATGTTGCAGAGAGGATGCAAAAAGTCTCTTTGCTAAATGACACCTCACTCTTCCTTTTTTTCCTCTCCTTATCCATCTGAGGCCCAGGAGTTTTTTCCTCCACGTCTCCTTACTCGTTTCATCAAAGTCCAGTAAAGGTGGAATGGAGATGTTTATCTTTCAGACAGAAGCCAAGTGCATTCTCTGTTTTGTCCACAGACAGATGCTCTCTCAGCAAACAGTGGGATAACACTGTAGCACCATCAACACCAATGTTTCTACATGGAAGTAACCTGCCCTCCATCCCTACAGCGTTGTGCCTGGATCCTGCTGACTTACAGCTCACACATTTCCTGTATTTTTTATAGCTTTGCTGTATTCTCTCAGGATCTTCCTTGGATGCAAAGTACTGAACAGCCTGCAGTACAGGCCACAGCTCATGATGTCCAGCTGACTTTTACTGTCATAAGCAGGCTGATATTTGTTTAATTTAGTGAAATAAATGCCTTTCCTAGCTGTTTGGAAAGCAAATCCCTCCTCACCCTCCAGCTGGTGTTTGCTGTACTTGAGTGGAGCTGGTGAAATTCTTGTGCTATAATTTAATGCTGCTATATTTGTGCAGAACTAATAAGCCTTTCTTAATGCCTGTTAGGGCTCTTCAAGCCAAGGAACTGCTCTTTTCCTCGATGGAGCTCTCCAGTGCCTTAACAGAGCTGCACACAGCAGATCTTCAAATAAGGACAGCAAGCAAACAACACATTACCTGAAGCCACAGGCACTGCTGCTGAGCATAATAATATATTTATGCAGGACCTTACTGAGTTTTCTGAAGTTCCCCACAACAGAGCTACACAGCATCTCTTTTTGGTATTTACTAACAATAAACTAGCTGCCTGTCATCCTGCTAGCACAGCACTGTGGAATGACAAAGCCATGGCTTGTGCCTAGGCCCTCTTTTTTCTGTAGGTCTTTGCTATAACCCCTATCCTGATGTAAAAAAAAAAAAAAAAAAAAAAAAAGGAGTTTACTGCTAGCAGGCAGTAATGGTATCAATGCCATGTGACTCCAGAGAGACTATCTAAGTTTCAGTTCTTTTGAACACAATTATGATTTTCCCATGGGTTTCAGCAGGAGCAGATACAAGTCTTAGTATCAAGGAAAGCTGATGAGAAATGAGATCAAAAGGAGTAATATCTGAATGAGTGCAAACTGAGACCCAAATTCCCAGACTTTTTTTGTTTCTTCTCATCCAGCTCAATTAGGTGTAAGCACAGTTAAGAGAAATACACTTGCTTTGGAATGCAGGATGTATTTCCTCTTTTCAAAATTTATGTACGTCTGCTAATTTATTCTCTTCCATGATGCCAAGAGGAATCTGGGTGGGTGGCTGGCACTATACCGTATTGATTGCTTCCTTTGCAGGAAACGTCTATAATGCAAGCCCAAGTTCAGTCCTTCTCTTCTATTTGTCTTAATACTACATATATTCCCATGTGCTCTTCAGTCTCTTTTTACTCTTCTCTCTTCATTTCCCCTTCACTTCAGTGCCTCTTTTATCTTAGGAGCTGCCTAATCACACACCTAAGTCAAAGAGATTTCTTCCAAACATTTGCTTTCATTCACAGCTCTCAGTTCATGTTAGAACTGCAGATAGAGGAGTGAAAAATAAATTGAAAGAGAATAATTTGTAATTTCTTTCTTAAAATCAGTAAGGTAATAAGTTTTGTCATGTTGGACCATGAGCAGACAATTTAACACATGACTTCCAGTGTGCCAACTACCTGTGAGTATTTGGAGCCAGATGAAATAAATACACAAAGAATTCCGACTAGATGAGTGTCCAGCAACATATCAGGCAAAAAATCATCATTTACTCTTACCCCTGTACATAGACTTTTTTACACAACAAACCAAGGTATGGGAAGACCCAAAATATCGTATGGGCTTGCTTGACAGTGATGAAAGCACTCAGCCCTTTCATTTTAATGAATGTTAATTTACGATGTATAAATGAGCACACACACAAACCAGCATCAATATTTATGCAAAGAGATGTGTTGCTTACATGTAAAACATTATACACCTTAATTAAGATGACTTCTTCATGAAGTACACTTTCTAGAAATGACTGCGGTCTGCAGGGCGTCCCAGTCATTAAACAAAAAACATGCTGGAAGATCACCACAGCTTTAGCCAACAGTTCACTCTGCCTCCAGGGAATAACTCTGATGGATATTCTAGAGAGCCTACTGCTACCATATCTGAGAGTAAATCATGCTTCAATTATTCCATTTTACAGCCAATTGCAGCACAGCAAAGATGCTTTGCCAGCAGCTGTTATCAGCAAACTTGGAATTCTTGATCAAGATCATTGAAAACCCAATATGAGAACAAAAGGCTACAAATTATTTCCGTAGTATGTTAAAGTTGAGACAGTAGGTTATAAAATAAAGAGAAATCTTTCTATTAGATAGAGCTGTCTCAGAGTTCTTTCTTTCTTTAGAAATCATGATCTACACAGTTTCATAAATCGATGAAAGGATTTTGACCATTAAACTTAATTGATACTGAATTTAAAGACACGAACTTAAATCATTTTACCCATTTTACCACTTTTTTTGACAATTAGTTTCTGGCATTGCATTTCTCTCCATCACTCTATGAAGCAAAAAATCACAAGTACTGAGGAAGCAAGATTAACATGTACAAAAGATGAAGCACTGTGAGAAGTGACATCTGGGGCAATGCAAAAGATGTTTCAAGGAATGTAAACAGGCAGAAGTAAAAACAGAAAATAAAACCTGACTTTTAAGTAAAATCAGCAACAACTTGGATTTATATAGTGCTCCATATGTTCTAGATGAATAACACCCAAGGCATTTTAGTATGAAGTAAGGTAGGAAGCATGCCTGAGGCGAGAAAGTAAGAAAATAATTAAATTTCTTGAAAATGTTTTCATCTTTGAGTAGGTGCAATTCTTCCTTTTAGATGGCTGATGGTAATAGTGCTGAGGTGCTGTTGTTTTACATAAATGGCTTTGGACAGAAGCCATACTGCTGTGAAAGTTCAAGGATTGCTTGTAGTTTAAATGCTCATTCTGTTTATTTTATTTTATTTTATTTTATTTTATTTTATTTATTTATTTATTTTAGCAGAAGTCTGATTGCTTAGAAAAATCTATCTGGAAAGAATGAAAATATTTAGCTGTTTGGAAACATTGAGTCATTGAGTTTGTTAAGGGCAAAAGCAGGTCTTGGCTGAGAAAGAAAAGAAAGAACTGCACGACGTGGACAGTTTCCCTTAATTTTTCTCTTTTATCTCACTTCCAGTTTATGGAGGAGCGGACAAAGAAAAAGGTTTCTGAAGGTTGCATCTAGATGGATTTCTCCAGTTCTGGCCAGCCTAAAAATTAACATAATTGTAATATCTATAATAACAAAGGATTATCAGCAACAAAAATAAATTCAATGCAAAATAAACAGATACACAACGCTTTCAAGTATGAATCACAAATACAACACTGCAATTTTTTTCTCCATACATAATGAAGAATTGCACAAGTATAGCACAAAATGCAGTCCTTCTATTTCTACTATTCGTGAGGAAAAAATCACCACGTCAGCCGAGATTTGCTGAATCTAAATGTTCATGTCCTCTACTCCAGCTCTTCAGAAGGGAAATTCCTTGCATAGTTGAATCACTTACTCTCTTTCACCATGATTTTACACTTTGCACAGAATAGAAGCTCAGCAAACTAGTCATTTGCTTAGCTCATCACTGATAAGCTGCAGGTGGATGATTATTTTGGGTATGGATGTTTTTGCAGCCAAAAACTGTCATTATTGTCACTGCTATGAAACCTGTCTATGCCTTCTGACACCAAAACCACACTTAGATCCTGGGTACCAGTCTTGGAGGCCAGTATGGCTGCATCTTCAAACGTGAACCTTGGAATAAGATTTAGATTTGTCAGACTGTTGTGGGATACCCAGAATAGAGAAGCAGGGCTTCATGCCACCAGGAGGAGGTTTTCAACTTATTTAAGCAGCTATCATCTTTATTATCACTTGGGTTTATCAGGCCTCTGTCAGAAGAAGGGCCTCACTGGGCTACCATTTTTTATAGACAGCAAGAAGATACAGATTTGCCTCAAAGAGGTAAAAATTTATGCTTGAAAGAGTTTATCAAATGACTTCTGTCTTGGAAAACAGCATTAATAGCCAGTTGTCAATCTGTCCAGCTGGCTCAAGGGTCCTTTCTGATTTCAAGGAATAAAACTTGCCAGATTTTGAAATGAATATATTATTATTATTTGTATCTTGCTTTTTAATCGTTCACAATGTGCATAGCAGAATCCTCATCAAAAAGGAAACCAGAAGGGTGCACACATGCTGCCAAAAGTCTGCTAGAAGAGGATTCTTGGCTAAAATTTTCAAAGCTGCATGAAAGGATTTCCTGCAGACTTCAGTCCTGTAAGTCTACCCTTTGCTACATGAGGATAGTGGAGAAGTTACTCATCAACACTAGCATTTGGTTAGCTTTATGATCAATTTACATTTTCCATTTAATCTGAGGAACCTTAGGCTTATATCTTCCTTTTTAGGAGTGACACAGTATGAAGACTGTGCCTTTATATAAAAGTTGGAGAGAAGGTTAAAAGCCTTATCCTTAACCCACAGTATTACACAAAACTGAAGATTGCAGCAATCCTTAAATCTGATCTGATGGACTGAGCTGAGAACCAAAATCTAGCTCATACTGTCAAAGAAAAATTCACCATCATTAGCTATCAATTAAGTGGAGCTGGCAGCAAAAAGTGGTTGAACTGAGCTGTAATTTCTCACACATGGTGATCAACAGAGAAGAGTCATAATAATAATCTAGGTTAGGCCAGTGACACAGTGATTCTGTGGGGTTTATGTTTGTCCAGAAAGTGAAACAGACAGAAGGCCACTCAGAGATCAGTGTTCAGCATGAAGTGGCAGATTGTAACTGTTTCTTTTACTTCTGCAAGAAGTTTATATGCTAAATATTTCCATGAACATTTATTGAAATTACTGCTGAGTTATTAGTTCTGATCAGGATGTAAATGATTTGAAAAGATTGTTCCTTGGGGATGTGAAGAGTTAAAGGGAAATGCAGTCTTGAAAGGATCACAACAGATGAATGAAACACATGAGAAAATGGGCAATGAATGAGACTACTAAATCTCTTATGATGCCATTCTGAAAATAGAGTGATATTTCTTTAATAACAAAGAACAAAAAGAAAGAGCATGTTAGTTGAGCAGTAGCCATGACACTTAATGACACAACCAGAATTGCCACTTCACTTCCTATATGCCATAGACTTCAAATCGAAGGCCACAGCATGTTCCCAGAAAAAAACTGGCTAAGATGCTGGTGCCTCAAGCTACCTGAAAGAAAATAAGCAGCATGGTGCTGTCTCAGGAGTCTGTAACTGACAAGAAGATGACTTCTCTAATGTATTATGGCCATAATATAGAAGTCCTATAGAATGGAAACTTGATTGTATCCTTCTGTTTTAAGGGTAGTTAGCATTTTAAGTATCCCTACTACTCAAATATCTCTTCTCTGGTCAATATAGTGCATGTTTCTTTAAATTCTGATTCTGTCTTTGTTAAAGCACGCTGCCTCAGTAACCACAGCCAGCTTTCTTTCTTTTTTTTTTTTTCCTTCCCCCTAACGGTAAACAAGGATAAATCATATTCTTCCTTTACTCAGTATAACTTTTTTTTTCTGACTCATTCCTTGCATTTCCATTTATGACAGATAAGCCAAAACAACAGAAATCTCATTCTCCAAGGCCCTTACCACCTCCATCAGCTTCTACCATCAGACTTACCTGAGCTGTTGTAGTAGTCATAGAGAAATGGAAATTACTTCTGCTCTTTGGCTTCCTCTGTTCCAGCCAGTGACACAGTGCCAGTAATCTTTTCATCCTGTGGAGATAAAGAGAGATAATTAAGACAAACTAGGCCTGCTGTTGTGCTCCTTGCTGGGAGGTATTAGAAAGGAAGACATACTGGTTTATTTCAAAAGACTTGCGAAGTACTAATCAGTTTTACATTTTGGAGACACAACAGAACCTTTTGATGTGTTTACTTAGAACAATGCAGCAAAACTATGGTACTTCTAAAAATCTTTTGTACAAGGTCTAATAACTATGTTTAGTATTTTACTTATAATTTGATACTCATATGCTTAAGCTGGGGGTCAGGCAATTTTTTTTTAATACACAGGGAAGGAACAAAACATATTTTATGTTAATGCATTAGGAAAGTTTAGGTAGTGTAGTAGTTCCTTCCATTTGCTAACTGGCTGCTTGGGGGATGTAATAATGCAGTTTTAAAATACTTAACAATTTGCATTTATAAAAAATAAAAGGGGAACAAATACAAAGGAAAACAAAAGCAAGTTTGGAATGTCTACTGCCAGCAACATCTTGGCATTTGCCAGTACTTAAAGGTTATGTCTGTCATGTTTAGATGTGGCATAAAGTCTTTCATGCTTTCTCAAGTAATTGGACATCATACTGATAGGTAAAATTGAATGTGTTATGAACTGCTCTTCTATAGAGTTACGGGGCTTATTGACAGACAGTGCTTGGAGAGAAGGCCTAATTTTATGCATGAACATGTCATGCTGGAATAATTATGCAACTGCTTGCTTTTCTTCTTCAGTACATTGTGAAAACCCACAAAAGTTCATAGGAATTCGTATCATCTCCTAGTTTTGCATAAACATATTTGCACTGTCCCTTGTTAACAGGACGATGTATTCAATATATTATTAAGATGAACGCAGCATATAACCAAGAGCAAAGAGCTGAATAACTGTATATATCAAATTGTCTTGCTTTCTAACTGTATAAAGCAATCCAGCTTATGTATAGGCTTTAACATTATCATCTTCGTAAACAGTATACATGAAAAACTGCTCTCATTAGGTGATCTGTGGTCGTTGGTTTCCTTCTGCTACTCTGTTGGCTGATTGACAGATGTGTGCAAAAACTGAGGTAGCATTTTGCCTCTGGTAATCTTTGCTTATGGTTTTCGTTTGTTTGTTTGTTTCTAGTTCATAGCAAGTTTGACCAGTGTGAAGTATCCCATCTGAATCACTGCTGAAAATCACTGACAACTGACTACTGTTTAGCTCTCATCAGAATAGGCTGACTGAACATTTATGGTTAAGGAAAGGAGAATGCTGAGGTAGCAAGGACACATCTCTTGAGCTGAAAATAACTGGCTGCTGAGATGAAGGAATATCCTTATGTTTTCTGTTTTTCTTCTCTCCAGGCATCTGCTCACTGCCATGGCAGTGGTATTTTTTTTATTTTTATTTTTTTTAAACTAGTACATAATGTTCATGTCTATATTTCACATTTGGAAATGCATATTTCAAGAAGAAATGCAAAAAGTAAGGAAGAATGCATAATCTCTGAAAAAACTGTCAGCATTCCTGCTATGGTTCTATTCTGAAAACAAAATTGACTACAATAATGTTGCTTCTGTTTGTAGAGTAAGAAAATTTCAATTTTTTGTGTGAATGACATGAATGAAAATCTGCCTGTTTTGATTTTGTTGGTTAGGACTCATAAGCTTGCAAATCTCCTACAGAAATATGGAGGTAGTTCATGGCTGGCTTATGACATCCAGTTTAAGACAGAACTAAAGGAGTCCCTGGGATATTTACATTGGAACAGAAGCACTTCAGTCACTGTGTGTGTGAACCGAATCAGGTCCTAACTCATTCTGCTTCCATGTCTGTCCTGGCTGCCTCATCATTGGCCACCTCTGTCTGAAGAGGAGGAAGTCTCTATTGCTCATCTTCAGCTATTACATGATATGAACTGCTTGTTCATAGAATATATATTAGAATGAGCCCCAGGGGAGAAGAACAAATCCTTTTGCTCTTGCCAATGGGCTGTTATTATACCTTCGTGATAAAGCATGGATCACAGACTGATTCCAGTGGTGTCTTCTGCTCCAGGCACAACGCATAAAGTGGGACTTTTCTCCTGCTGTCAGTCTGATTTAGATTGCCTTCATTACTTCCCCTTCTCTGGTACACTCCTTCAGATCCTCTCCCACATGGCTGGCACCAGCAGTGGTACAAGGATTGTTTTGGGTAATGGAATGAAACTACCGCCAGTTCCCACTCACACAGCAAATGCACATTGCTGCTGACAGATGCAGCAGGGAAAGTAGTGAATGCTCATGGTGTGTATCTTACACACCATGCTTACACTCACACTTACACTCACATGCTTACTGCTAAGATGCTCACGAAGCACTGAGATTACTGGGATCTCCCTTAACCTCACGTTTCCTGGTTCTGATCACATTTCCCTTACCCACAGTTCCTACTTCCTTGTTTCCAGAAGTTTGTATTTAGTCATCTTGATCTCAGGGGCCAGGAGGCACTGTGGAGCTATGTTAATCTGGTCATGGTGGTGTCCACAGTGGGGTGCTTTGCAGGACAACTTTGGTGGGTCCTATAAAGGAGCTCCAACAGATACACCAGTCTGAACCTAGAGCTTTACTTCTCTATCGTGGCCCAATGTTCAAAGCCATCTAATTTCCAGACCAGTCACATTCAAGAAATGCTGAACAATGGAGGAATGAGACCAGTTTCTCACGATTTTCAACAAAGATGAAGCAGATAATGCTTTCAACTGAGCCTTTAATAGAAGGGGTTTGCTTACTCAGGGTAGTAACCTGTCCTCTTATTCATATTCTGCTATGTGAGGGATTTCTAGTAGGGCCAGCAACAAGGATAATGCTTGTTCCTTTCGTTTTTCATTAATTTTGAAGCATCACTACAACTTTTCATGCATTCTTTTTTTCCTATCTGCATTTTCTCAGCAGCAACCAGAGCATATCTATTTACAAAGTAAGCTTAAATAAATGCTTCTAGTTGATGACTATCAATCCCACACAAGTGTTTGCATAAGAAGGTAAGTTTTCTCAAAGCTTAGGGGTAGATGGCTGTTCTAGCAGGGTGGTAACTGAACAGTGATTTGTCTATAGTAATCATTTGCCCCTTATGGTTGATGATGTTATACGGGTAAGTTTGATCTCTGCCATCACCTGGATCCCTCTTTGCAATTAGCAATTATTTCTCAGTATCTGCCACCATTCTGCTGCTTACCCCCTCCTCATCAACCACTTCTAAACAAAAGGTTGAGAATATCAAATCTTACTTATCCTAAAAGCAACAAAAAGGAATAATGTTGATCAATATCTGCTTCTAGATTTAAAGGGAGAGACAGATTACTCAAACAGAACACAAGAAAACTTTCCTTACATCAACAAATAATTCATGATGTGTATATGGGTATCCAACAACTCTGTTATTGCAGTAGTGTGACAAATGCCATGAAAGGGGCAGCAAATGGGACATATCATTCTACTGCCTTGACAAAGATTATAGCAGGAATGGGAAACAGGACAAATGTAACTCATTGTGGAGACAGTCCCAGAGCTGTAATCTCATTTGTTCTTCAGTATGAATTATACAGCTGTATGGAGGATGAGAATGTGATTTTTACCACGTTGTATATTTTAATCACTTTTCTTTGCTACTAAACATATAACTCATTGTGAAATTCTGATAGATGGGGGATATTAGTTTTTGAACTATGAACAAAATGAAGAGAGGGAAGCTGTAATGTAAGTCTTCTGTCAGTTACATTAATATTTGATATAGGTCAAATTCATCTCAAGTTTAGGCAAACAGATTTCCTGCATATTTCTGAGAATTATCTGCCATGTGCCAGAGAGGAGCTGGACACATGCCCTCATCTTCCTTAGCTTGGAATGGAGCCTCTTGGAGATCATTCCAGAGCTGGAAGCCACAAAAAAATGAGTCGCTGATTAATGGAAAATCTTGATCTGGAAACTATGGTGGAAAAAACTGTATTTACAAAGTCCCTTTGGGCCTAGTTCTTCTGGCAGAAAGAGAGGGCTGCTTGACTGTTGTTTGTGCAAACAGATCATTTGGAGATTGTCTAGTGTGGAAAGACTACTGAAACTTCCCAAGAAGCTTAATATGAGGTTAAAATCCTGAGATAATCCATTTTGTAGACATCTAGGAAGTTCCCTAAAGTAAGTGTGATCCTCCAGGACTCATCTCCTGGTTTTGTGGGACTTTCTGAAAGAATTAAGGAGAGGGAGAACTAAAAATCGCTGTGATATGTTTCTGTGATAAGCCATTTTTAGAGTTGCTCACTGTCTCTCTAAAACCTGTATGAGTCTAATGAACATATGAAACTCCTTAGGTTTCTTCTGCATACTCAACCTGCAGTTCTGAGCCAGACTGAAGGAAGCATTCCCCCTCTTCCACTGTATGTTTGCTACTCATAACACTGAGATGCCCTGTGCAGGTGAAGGGCTGACACTACCACTTTTGAATTAGGCTGCTATGACAACAGTGAGAGCAGAGAGACAATCTGGGCCCTGAATTTATGTAAATGGAATTTCCATGTTCCAGGTGGCTAGAGGGCTTGAAGTGACAAATGATCCTTCTTGAAGGTAGATGAGAATATCAAGAATCCCCTGGTGCACAAGCAATTACGGTATGTGTGTGGGAATGTGGGAGACAAAGTTCTGACTTTGAATCTCAGGTGTGCTTTGATGACAATGCAAGCACGGAATGGCTCACGTGAATCAAAAAATCAGTGCATATGAGCAACAGAGGAACAGGCTGACTTCTATAGGTCAGTGTGGGTTTAGAGTAGAGAACTGCCTTTGAAAACTGTAGGAAATAAAACTCAGTTACACCTGTCCTTCAGGGTTTGAGACAAAATACACAAAGTCCTAGCTTTACCTCTGGTTAAGCCCCTATCTTAAATTTAGGAACAGCTTTTCCATATCTGTTGAACATAATGAGACATGGACCAACGTCTCTGCACAAACCCAGTTTACGCTGCAAACTATTGCAAACTGCAAATTTAGTTTCTCCTACCCTGGTTCTTGACATCACTGTTGTTTTGACGATATACTGGACATGCTTGAGTTTTGCTTGAGACCCCAAGTTACACTTTGATTTCATCAGTTTTCTGAGAGACCTGCTAAGACGAGGGCAGCAAAGGAAGGATGAGAAGGATTTTTTCTGAAAACCCTGGGAATACAACAGAATATATTAAGATTGTTTATCTTCTCCAGAGTACAAGAGCCTCTTCTTTTTTTCTTTTTTTTTTTCCCCCATTTCAAATGAATAGAGTATCAGGAATGCTTTCGTAAAGGCAAATTTTCCATCAAACTGGCTTTTCAGAAAAAGTGGGCATGATTCAGTGTCTGAAACACCATAGTGAGCTTAGAGTAATGTGAATGAAGTAAGAGAGGTTATTGAAGATTTATGATTACTCCAGGTCAGACCAAAATTTATTAGTCTAGGACTGCAATTCCCTGGAATCCTGGCAGGTCTCCAGGCTGCAGTGATCTCAGTTTCTCACAGGACAGATCTGAAAGTAACATGTATTGAATAGTGAGATACTAAACTTGCCTTATTTCAAGACAAAATCAATCAATCAATCAATCAATCCCACATTTGCACTGTTGCCACAAGATATGCCTCTCCATGATGTGCATAAAAGCTATAGCTGCTGGAAGCCAACAAACCTATATGGCCAGGAGTTACCTTCTGAGGGAGGAAATGCAATTTCCTTCTAGCAAAAGGCACAAAATCTATTCACTTTCCCATGGGAATCAGCCATTCAGCAATGCCTGTGAGCAGGGTACAGCGCAGAGGAAACATTCAAGACCATCCTGATGCTCTGGTGTAAGAAGTAAGAAAGATGAGTTGCCTGAAGCCATCTCTTGGAAGGAATGAGCTCCTGGCCAGGCAATGGACAATGGGTGCCATATCAGCTTTTCCATTGGCCCATCTATTTCAAGTAAAAGCATTATGTCCCTCCCAAACTTTTCTTCGCTAGAAATGTGCCAAAGCTGATACTGCTTCCATTATAGCCAAAACATGTGAAAAACTTAAATGAGTTTGTTCACTCCAAATTTCATCTGATTTTCTAGCCATTTAGGTACTGGAAGATGTGTGTTTCTTTACATTCTATGCTGCCTGGTAAGTCAACTTGTTCTTATCAAAATAGTATTTGTGTATAGGGCCAGTTTACACTACAATGTGGAGTATAATTTTCTGAAACCATGTGCAGAATTTGGCTCTCAATTGTCTGAGACAATCACAAAGACTAGCCTGGAATGGAAGAGGTTGTCACATCCATCACAATAGCAATAGCTTTGCCTAAGCTGTCAGGCTTGGATAAACTGTTTGGTACAGCCAAAAATTAGCCCTGGTTAACATAACAGAAAATTAGTTTTCTCTTAAAAAAAAAAAAATGCTGGGGAGAATATATTGTTTTTGAATAATGAAGCTGCCAGTGATCTCTTGCGGTGTCCACATTCCCTAAGGAGACAATGATGAAATGTGATGATGTAACAGAAACCTTTTTCTGTATTTGGGTTTATTCTTGCCTTGGCTCCAAGTCCTCTGAATTCACAACCTGGCTAAACACTGGACTCCAGGGAACAACTGCGTGGCATAATGTTGGCAGTGCTTTCATCTTTCTTGTTTAGTCCAAAATGGTTTCTCAGTGGGCTCTTATGAAGGATTCAGAGGCTCTTCACGTCCTTGCTAAGCAGCCTATGCAGATGCTAACTGCTTCTCCTCTGTCCCCAGGTCAAGGGAGAAAGTGCAAATCACAGAAGTCAGACATCAAGAAAGGTGTAAAGGCTCAAATCAGGTTTATGCTCAGGAGTAGAGAGAGAGGGAGATTTTTGTTTTGGGAAGTGTTAATTTCAATCTATAAAGGCTTTGTGTTTGATATTAAACAGATTTGGAGTCTGATTAGCTTTAACAGTCCTTTCTGCCTTCATCACTTTCTGCTCCAACTTGCTTTTGGTCACTTTCATTCATCTGTCCATGGCTGGATGCCTGGATTAATTTTTTTATTGAATGCATTTCCTTGTGTTAACAACATATGTGATAAATAAGTAATGTAATTCATCAAAAGGCACGGAAATGCAATGTTCCAGCTACTGAAGGACATTCAGCAATTCAGCAAGTTGCCACCTTTCTGTCACTCCCGAATACTGTATAATATAAATAGATCTAAAAGGAGATGCTGGAGTGCAAACTTGTCCAGAACTCTGCCTGTTTTAATTCCCAGTTTAAATATGTAAATTGAAATGAAATCTACTGACAGAGTTTTGGCACTATCAATCTACATTACCTCTGAAGCCCAGTGAACATTGCCTTGAGATCTTATATATGGGGTTAATATGGGGTTAAAAATATTTCTATCTTTCGACACATACTTTTAAAAAGTGTCAAATACTTCAGCCATGGTTTGTGCAAATATAGTTTTCTCCCTCTTTTTATATGAAATCTTTCTGAAAAGAGTATTCAGGGAGATTATGCGGAGACCTTGTAAAGTATATTTTTAGCATACATTACCTATGTAACCTAAATTGTAGGTCTTTAGATAGGTTAAAGCTAAAAGAAAATGCCAATTGAGCAGCACTGATACTTCACTCTTCCTTGCCTTACACACCATAACTTCTGGTTATGTGCAACAAACAGTTTGCTAAAGATTCAGTTCATAATCTTCAAGATTTGAATGTACCCATCATCACTCCAGCATGGAGCCTGATGGACAAGAAGGTCACCAAGGAATGCAAAGGTTCTCTGCAGCATGACTAGGGTAATCTTAGTAATACTTGGACTGGGAAAGGGACCCTAGAAAATGTGTGGAACAGTCTAAGCATGAGAATAATCTCATCAGATATGGGGGAAGAAATTCCAGGTCCCTCACTAATAGAGAGGGTGGTAATGGGCAACAGCTTGACAAAAACAGAACAGGTGGCACAGCTTGAGAAAAGGTGTCAGCAGTGGCAGGGGTCTGTATGCTTTGGATGCAGATGATAACTTCAATGGACAGTTTGACTAAAGCCTGAGTTACTTGCTGAGACAGCAGCATGCCAACTGATTTGACCACAGCATTTCATCAAGAAGCAACTGGGGGCTGATGCACTCAGACCCAACACGGGGAATTTCTTCTTTACCCTCACAAGCCCATAAGAAGTGGAGTGAGCCTTTCCCTGCCTTACCATCAAATTCCTAACAATCTGACCCTGAATATTTTTCCTCACTCCAAATTTCACTGGAAAGCTGGCAGGTATAAATTCCCCTAGAAAACAAAACCAAAACAAAAAATAAACAAACAAAGAAACAAACAAAAACAAAACAGAAGAAATTCTTGAGTAGTATTCCCTGCTAAAAAATGCGCCCAAGCAAGAAAAATAACAGGTGTACTAATGCTTATTCAATTTTCTGCTGGGGATCTGTCCATGACTGGGTTCTTGAGAGAACTTGAAAGAGAGTTTCTACTTAGAAGTGGGCTGCAGAAAGGGCTTTGGGGTGTGCTGAGCTCAGCTGTCATATTCTGTGACAGATTTCCTAACTGTAGTTGGGCAAGCTGGAGACAGACTGTCATTCCATCATTTTTGGACAGGGATCCCCCTTTAACACTTAACTATTATCCACATACTGGTATTCTGGCAAGTCTATGCTCATGCTAATCTGTTAGGATGGTCCTGTTCCCACTCATAATGTGGCACAGTATGCCAGCTCCAACCAGGCAAGGATGCCAACCTCAGTTGGATTATGAATAGCCTGCAGAAGAGCCTCCTGCTGGTGGAAGAAGTGCCAAATAAGGCCACATGCTCTCTCATTGGGATTCATTGTGTCCAAAGCTGCTTTGGTATCAGTTATGGAGAGAGTAAAACACTCTTTCAGAAAAGAATGTGTTAACCCTTCAATTTTACATGTGCTCTGTCTCTCCCATTCAATTTTCATGCGTTACTTCTGGTATTTGCCTGTATAATATGAAGATATTCTTCTTCCATAAAATCTAAAAAGAAGGTCAGATATGTCTGTTCAGCCTGCAAGTCCCAACCATGCTTGTTGTTGACTCCAGAGTTGTGTTTTTCTATTAACCTTTTCCCATTAAGACAACAGCTCCATGTGCTACAGAGACACTGACTCCAAACACAGAAAGACGGACTTTGATGCCAGCAGAACTGCTGTCTATCTGCTCAGTGTTTCTCTGTCCCATGCTCCTCTGTGGACCTTTGCTACCTCCAGAGAGCCACTGAGTAGGGAAAAGACATGGACTCTGCTGCATGTGCGTCTTTGAGCAGGACTTGTAGGAATTGCCAGGAAATGTAAGTTCATCATTATCTGGGATAGAAAAGCTTCTGGAACTGCCTTTCTCTAATCAGAATAATCTCTACAGTTTCAAGCAGGCAGCTGCATAAATAGAATATCATACCTATCAAAGTAAACACAGCCTGCCAGCCCCAGTGTAACACTGTTTTTAACAGTTCTGCAGTCGTGCTGAATTTTAACCTGTTTTCTACAGACTCACGGTTGCTTCTGTCTTTCCAGCTATGATGCTGTTTATCCTTTATGTAAGCACCATCCTTTTTTAAAAAAAAATGTGAATGGGGAACAATATACTGCCAGCTAAAGCAGTTGCCTTTCCATACTCACTCATGATAGGAACTCTTTAATCAGTAGTGTCAGCCAGAGACAGAAATCTCATACTTGAGAGATAACAGTTATTTGCAGGCAACTTCTTGTATGATAAGCCCAACAACTGGATGATTACACACTTTCTCAAATAACATAAGAAAATGATGCACCACATTTCTGAAAATACGTGTTGCAGCATCTGGAAAATTCGTATGAATTTTCTCTCCGTTTTTTTTTTTCTCCCCTGTTTTTTCTTTTTCTCTGCTCTGCAGTCTAAATGTAATTTTGACATTCTTGAGCTATCCATCAGCTTTTCTGCCACAAAAGGCTCGCTAAACGGTACAAAGACAAAGTGCAACTGATTAATGGGAGAGGGTTTCTGGCATAACTGGGCTGCTTAAGGTCACAGTTGAACATTTTTCATAGCTGCTTCATCCACTGAACTTCACTCACATAGTTGCACTGCTAGTTGAAAGGGAAATGAACTAGTGCATGCTGGCTGAGTAAATTATTGAAATACCTAAGTTGGAGCAAAGCTAATTCTGTGAAAACCCTACTAATGAACGGAGACAATGTTTTTTTGCAGGAGTGAAATCAGATTACATTACACAGGTGAGAGCAAATAGTATTTCTAAACACTGACAGGTTGTTTCTACAGTACAGAGAAGATGTCTGTGAAGCAATAAGGTTAGTTTGAATCCCTCTGATTACTGTTACTACCAAGCTGTCTGGACGATGCAGTCTTACAGTTAGGTCAAGGTTTTGGGGTTGGTTTAAATGTGCACCCATGTTTCCATGTGCTTACAGTCCAGAACCAACCCAGGGTATGTTTTCACACTTCACTTTTGCATATTTCAGTGTAATTCAGCTGCTGTGGAGACATAATAAGGAGCGTTTGACACAGTGGTGCATGCCCCTAGGTGTTGGGTGTTATTTTTTCAGACCCTTATGCTCGGCAGATACTGAGAGCATACATTTTTGGAAAAGGAGACCATCTGCCTTTTCTCCTCTTCCATAACTGCATGTATTGGATACAGCTGTCTAGAGTACCACAGGAGCTGTAAGGTCCCAGAGTGAGGAGAGGAGCCACACTCCTGTTTAGTGAACTGCAAAAGACAGGCAAAACGGTGGATGAAATGAGTGCTAGATAGGAATCAGAAATAGATCTGGCATTTCATCATGAGACCTGTAAGGCCTGTGGTTCAAGTCCACAGCAGTCTGATGTATTCTCAATATAGTCACAGTAGTTTTTGGTATTTGTGCTGTCCTGAATGGATAGGTCTTTTAAACTGAAATCTTGCTTGAGAAACTTTTGGATTATTTTTGGCAGTTATTTCCCATAAAATCAAAGGATTTAAAGCCTTTCTGTCTTTGTGTCCAAAGCTGAAGTTTTTTCCAACAGGGTTTTCCAACCCTCAGATTCTTACCTGCCATAGAGTGAATAGGAGTCAGGATTTGTGATTGTGGCCTTTAACTCTGTGCCAGAGCCAGTGAGACTTCCAGCACTGTGTTGTACTCAAGTGAGGGAAAAGCCATCTGGATTACTCTGCTTTCTCCTCTTCTCTCCTATAAGGTATTTGTTTTTCTTTTGCAATAGCAACAGCAGGTGTTGCTTTTATGCTTGCACTACAAGTGAGATAGAGACAGACATACTAGACTGCAGCCTAGGACTTTGCTATTCTGCTGTCATTGCTGTGCTTTCCATTGTGTTACACCAGGTTAGGCAAGTATTTTTTCTTCCTTTCCGTATATAGCTACTTAGTATATTATGTTACTTTATATGCTAGATGTTAATCTTCTCAATAGTGATTTTCAGATTTTTTTCCTTTAGACAGTTACTTGCCCATAGTAGTGTATTTTGTAGTGGGATATATGGTTAGAAAATGAGAAATTGAGTAAGAAAAAAATGTCCTTGGTACATATTGCAGTTTTCAATAATGATTTTCCTTAAAAAAAAACCAAAATCCTACAGTAACAGACAAACAACCACTGTTAAGCACCTTGTTTTTTAATAAGTAGAACTCAGAATGTTACTGAAATCTACGTCATTTCTCAATTTCTCATGGTACTTCTCTATCTGTTTCCCTTCTGTGACCTGAAGGATGGTATCTTTGCTTTGTTTGAACATTGTTCAAACTTTTGTAAGTTGGTTGGGGATTGCTAGGTGTTATACAACAACAATTAAAATGATTATCTTAGAATGTATGACTTGATTAATGTTTATGATTCTCAAAGGAAAAGACTTAATTCCTTCTTAAGAGCCTCCAAGTCGATTCTCGCTAATTCCACAGAAAACTGAACAGTTAACTCTGATACTCAAGCTGACATATGGGGGAGTCATAAGACTTTGAAAATGAGGTGGAAAGTAGTCTGGGAATACTATTCTATTTCTGTGCTGATCAATACATTTCCTCCTCCACCTAACATGGTGTAATTATGACTTATTCTAAGGGCTTCTCATGGGGAGAATGGATCTGTCATTAGTGGAAGCATTATGTTGACAAATGGTTTGTAGTTGGACAGCAGCGCTTCCCTTTACCAGAGAAACCACTCTGTAGTAACAAGAAGAGTTGTATTTCATTTGGCATGTTATTTTTCTGTCTTCAGTGGACAGCCTCCAAAGCAGTATGATGTAGCAGGAAAGGCTGTGTTATTGACATGTCCCATCTTTCTGGAGTGATAAACAACTTCTCAAACACAAGAGAGATCTTGCTTTGCATTGTCTTTATGTGTCACCAGTGTTTCTGAGACTCTACATTAAATACACACTAATAATGCATGAAGGTTATGGCTATGATATTGTTGCTGTCTCTAAAACTGCAGAACCATGCTGCTTCTGTGATGATGGTGGAGCCACGTGAACTAGAAAGCAAACTACTGGCTTTTTTCTTACCTGTCTCTGTAGTTTGCTCCTGAATGTCTTACTCTACAATGCTATGACTAGCAGATGGCAGGGCTGTCCCAACAGCTGTGAGCTAAGAAGAACCATGATCTT
The DNA here is from genome assembly GCF_905368555.1 of Meleagris gallopavo. Taxonomy (NCBI): domain Eukaryota; kingdom Metazoa; phylum Chordata; class Aves; order Galliformes; family Phasianidae; genus Meleagris; species Meleagris gallopavo. The sequence continues at coordinate 12,630,390 of NC_139410.1, forward strand.
GTTCTGCTACAAGACTTGTGATGTTCTGTGGGGTAGTTAGCAGATAAACAATGCCTTTTGCTCCAACAATCTTTGTAATAAAAAGCAGTACATAAGGAATAGCACACTGTGATCTCATATACCAAGGAATCTGGGATTGACATGCCTTCAGTCACAGTGATGTAGACAGTGGGCTAATCTAGCTAGAGGTGGAGACAACTCACTCCAGGAGTGATAACCAACATAGCCTGTGGCATGTGTTCCTCCTTCTTCCTACTGATGTTCCCTTTTCCTTCAGCAGGATAGAGTATTCCCCTTCTTGTTTCAAGTGGAGGAGTAATTACCTTTGTCTATGATGTTGCCTTACTTGATAATTGCCCCTCAAATGTGCTAGAAGAGCAGCACATGGAATCCTCTGTACTTGTACTTCACTGCACATGACTTACCCTGTGACTGGAAGAGCTGCTTTTTCAATATGACAGCCTTGTTTTGTTGCCATTGCTTCTTTGATGGCATGTGTAGACAGAAGAGCTAGCCATCTTCTTTCAATAGCCTTTTGTGGTTCTCCCACCCTTTTCTGTTGTGAAAAAAATCCCTAAATCCATTTCACTTCATCTGCTTGCAAGAAAGCATCTTGCTTTAACCCTCTGCTGGGTTTTTATCAATGTGCGGTCTCAATACTGAGTGGTTTCTGTTCATGGAAGTGGCAGCTGTGTCCCTCCTTGTAAGTCAGTTGCTGCCCCACTCTGTGCCTTTATATGAAATGCTTTCAGAATCCCACTTTCCTGGCACTGATGGCTCAATTTGTGCAGAGTGGAATTACACCAAAGCCTGTGAGTGAGAGATGCAACAGCAGAAGGGAAAGCTGGGAGTGGGAGCAGGTGTCTGGCACCTCATAGAGTTGGAGCTAGTTCCCTGACATTTAGAAGGGATAATGGCTGCGCTGTTCCATGCCAAGAATTGGGAGCATGGGATTTATCCAGCCCATGCCCACCTACTTTCCGCATGTGGACATTTGTTCTCCCACCCACCTAATTAGGAAAATAGAGGGTAGAAAATGAAGGGGCGGATTTGTTATTTTGTTGTGGCTGTTTGAAAGCAAAGTTTGCTTTGCTGCCTCATATTACAGTCCGTGGAGGGACATCATTGTCTCCAAATCTGGCATTAATGTTGGCTTTCCTCAGGAAGTCTAATGGGAAGCAAAGCTATGCCACAGATTGTCACTGCAGCACGGAAAAGAATCAGAATCACTGGAACAAACCTCCATCCCAGGAGTCAATGCCTGGGAGAAATCTGCCATTGGAGATAGGCACAAATAACCTCTAGATAAACAGGAAAAATGGGCAGTTTGATTGCCTAATGTTTCAATAATGGAAAATAATTCTCAAAGCTACAGAGTTTCTAATAAATCCTGCCTCAGCTGACTTAACATTTGAAATTCAGCTTCCCTGAGAAAGTAACTTTATGTTCCTTCAGCCATTTCCCTTCACCCAGAATTTCCTTTATTTGCTTATGCTATGGCTCCAGATAATTTGCTGAATAATGGCAAGGCATTCAGCATGGTTAGAGAGTGTCCAGGGAAAACCATTTCCGTAACTTATCCAGCCAGTTATTATCCAGTTGCAATCATCCTGAGGTAACTTGTTATGCTACATAGGGAAGTAGTAAATAGTGGTTTTGTTTCTCCCAAGAGATATTTATCAATCTAGGTCGTAGGATCACAGGAAGAAGGAGCTGGAATTAGGGCAGAATTTGTTGTAGCTACACCATTTCTGGTAGATGCTGTTCTTATTTACAACATAACTTCTTCAGAAAAGGATGAGAAAGGACAGGAAATGGTAATACCCTCTGGTATGTCACAGAATCTAGAGCAGTTACTTTTTTGCCTGATTTGCCCCTTCCTTGAATGTCTCCTCATATGGAAATATAGTTTGGCTGACAGGCAATGGGATGTTCAGAGGTAGGACTGTGTAGGTTTGTAAGTTCAAATAGACTACATCTTCCTAACTTATCATACAAAACACTCAGAAGAGAGTCAGATTTTTCTCCTTGGCCCCATTAGTAATTACTTTTTGAGGGATGATGACCTAAATATGAGTTAAGCTCATTAAGCATTGCTGATGGACCATCAGACTCGAAGTAGCTTCTCTACTACTCCTGTGAATCTAACCTTTCATTTTTGTTCTTCCTCCAAGTCCTTGAAAACAAAATATCACATTCTGGCATGGACAGGGCACTTATTCAAGACAAAGAAAGATGATAGTTTTAAATGAAGGCTTTTGTTCAGTACATACAATTTTGTTCAATAAATAAAATATTTATGAATTTCTTCTAGTTCAGCTGCTGAGCTGATGAAAACACTACCCGAAAGTTCTTGAAAACCACTGTCTGTCCCACTGAATCTGTGTCAGGTGATTGCTCCAATTCCTCTTCCTACTGGTGGTCTTAGAGCCAGTCTTGTCGTAGCAAAAGCATCTCTTCTCTTTTTTTAACTCTGCAAAGTTACCAGACACTGAAGTGAGACTGACAGGCCTGTAATTACTGTGGTCTTTTTTCTTGCCCTTCTTGAAAACTGGAACAGTGTTTGCCAGTTTCCAGTCGAGTAGTCTCCAGATAGTTGAAAAATAATTGAGGGGGGAGGTCTTGCAAGGACTTTAGTCAGTTCTCTGAGTACCCTGGGATGGATCCATTGGGTCACATAGACTTATATGCATCTAGGTGAAACAGCAAGTTCAGTGTTGGCTGAGAGTTTATTGTTACTGCAGTCACAGTCCTCCAACTTTAGGCTCTGGGACCCCAGATGCCCCGCATTGAGATTGAACCATTTTTTGTCCCTTCACTTCAGAGGGCTGTGAACAGATAGGTGAAGGGTACTGACAGGGTCTTTATCAACTAGTTGCAACAAGCACAGTTACATTAAGCACGGGTAATCTAGCTGGCATCATCTCTTCCTCAGGATCTGTCTTCCAAACGTGAGCATCAGGCATAGAGGTTACCAGCGTATGAATTAAATAATTATTCCTGAAGAACTTAATAGTATAAAATCATGTCAAACACAACAATTCTAAGGATATGAAGCCACAAAAACATAAATATTTAGACCTTATAATAACAAACTGGTCTGAGGTACCTAGATTCTCTCTGCAGTAACCAGGTAAGAACAGATGTTTCAGAGTGTGAGTCACAAAAACAAGAAAGATGAAGATAGATGTATATTGAAAGTTGTGCTCCCTTCTATAACTGAAGTACTACATTCAGCTTTGTCAGATTAGACATTTGCTCACTTAGGCTTCATCAACAGTGGCTCTTCCCTGATAGTTAGGGCATAAAAATTTCCTTTCCTGAATACCCTAACTCCAAAACATGTATCATCTATAATGATGATATTTCCCACTGACAGCCTTGCCTAGTAAGGAGATTTGAATCCATGCCTCAACTTCAGTGTGAGTTCTAAAAGTCAAGGCATTTGCTATCAAGAGTTCTCAGTTCCCTGCAGGAACATCCAGACAATGTGCTGAGAGCAGGGGATTCACCTGGTACCTCACCAGGGCTGTATTTTTTTTCCCCAACAACTCCTTAACACAAAGTCTTAATTTAAAGACTGTGGTGTAAAAAGTAGAACCCATATCTACTATCTCTCTAGGGAATTCCCTAGCCCTTGATCACATTCCTCACCCCTCACAAAAATCCTCTAGTTCAGCAAAGGTATTCCTGGAGCCAGACTAGCGGTTGGATGTATTCCACTGGAAATCTAGGAATCTGAAGGGTGACAATGTAGAAACCTCAACCTCTACCCTTCTCTGAGATTAAATTTAGCTTGCATGACACTTGTGGCCAGCAGTTTCCTGCTAAGCATTATTGGCCATATTGGGGAATATGTAGCAATGTAGTGCTTTGGAAAGCAATGACATAAAATTGTTCTTCCACAAAAGAGGCCAATGGATTGGCTGAAGCAGAATAGCATGATTTTTAATGAATGAGACCCTGGTTACACTTTTTTCTTGGCATTAGCCTGCCAAAGAATGTGACTTGTCTTAACATCTTTTTGAAGTGTTTCAGTGAAATTTCTAGCTTTTATATTCAGAGAGACACTAAATCAGGTTAAAAGCTAGAGTGAATGTAACCAACTCGTACTGAAAATGTGCTAAATAAAGCAGATGTGATGCCGAGATAATTGGCAAACAGTCCACCTGTTGATTTTCTTGTTGTGCTGTTGCTATGGGGCATGACTCTGCTCCAGAAGAAAATAGGGTTCTTTTAATAGAAAATGATCCATGCACCATAATTTCACTTTGACTTGCCCACTGCTTTTTAAAGAAGATAGAAAAATACTTTGGATAGGCCTTTATTTGCTACAGGCAGGAGGAGGGAGGCAGATAATCCAAGGGAGTTTTATAGGGTGTATATGAGAGAGCTAAAATATAGGTGTATTATAACCTATGCATTTTTATTTCCCTGAAGTTTTTGCAAAACAACAGCTGTAATCAGAAACACCCAATTCCAGCTGATCAGGTCCTTAGTTATATGCAGTCAGATATTTTTCTACAAATATGCACTCCATGACCTAGATAACAATACAAATCAGGAGCTCCTATTTACAGAAATATTTGATCTTTACATAAATATAACATCCTTCACTAAATTTGCGATAGAATGTAGAATTGAACATATTTGCAGATAGCTTTCTGGAGAGAACAGTAACACTGTACATAGATTTCTTAACTTCTCACCTCTGATATACACAAATCAGCTGCTTCAGCCACTGCCCCAGTATAGCTATTCTGGAGTGGAGTGAAGTGGCTACTTGGCCATGCTAGCAGTTTGATTCTAGGAAAGAGTGGAGAATGCAACTGAGTACATCATTAAAAATGCAGGCCATAATGAGATAAGAAATCAGGACGCAGTGACCAGCACTTCTGTCTTGCAGCATGGAACACTGCCAGCTTGAATTCAATGATACCTCAATCAATGAAAGAGTGAGAACCCTGAATATCAAATCCACATGAACTGCGAATATATTTGTTATGATGTTCTCAAGCAGTAGAGGAAACAGGTCTGAATGTGAAAACAGAATTACTTGTAGTATCTATACTGAATATGCTTCAAATTCCACTTAGTATCTAGTCTAGACAAAGACAAGCATGTTTAAAATAGTCTTATCTGCCTGTGGTTAACCACAGATGTTAATTGCGGGTTTTCCCAGTGCACATCCATTTGCTGCTTTGCTGGAAGTTGCCTTTGTAAAGGGAGTGCAGTTTGAGGAAGGAAAACTTGTCAAAAGAAATAATGATTGACAGTCACTCATATCTCTAAATATCCAGTCTCCACATCAGAAGGGGTTAGGATTCTTTGTTGCTCTCCTATTCTTGTCTAACAGGTTAGATCAGGCTGGGATGGTCCTTCAAGGAAGAAGTACCGAGAGGAAGAAAATGGTTTCTTTGAAGACTGACATTCCTTTTAAACTATGACTTCCTGGGAAGAGGAAGTATGTGAAATGGAGAGAAATGAGAAAGAGTAAAGCAGTGAAGTGGAAGCCCACAGAAGAACAGACACACAGGCAAAAGTAAGTCAGGATGCTGGCAAACTGCAGGCATCTGAATTCCTCTATAAAGAGAGAATTACAAAACACAAAACAAAACAAAAAAAGCCTCAACAAATCAGATCTTTCCTTCTGCTGCCCCTTGTAATTTTTCAGAAATCTTCTATAATTTTCCCTGGAGTCTTCTGCTGACAGCTGGCAGATGCTGAAGGAGACAGGGTCCCCAGAATGCATGATGGCAAGGTCACAGCTGGAATGCCTATGAAGATACTGATGTAGTGAATCAAAAGGAACTTCTGCTGCCACACAGTGGCAGAAGGAAAAGATACCATATGACAGATGCTGCTATGTAGCCCTTGCATAAAAATGATGTCTTTGTGTTTTGTTAGTGTTGCTCTCCAGTAACAAGTGCAATGATACTTGGAGATGGAAATCATGGTGGAAGGGGAGGACTTCAACCAGTACAGTTCCTGGAAGCCTTAGAGTGCAAGTTAGTCCATTTAAATCACATGGTGTTCTTATATGATGTAAGTTTATGAACAATTTTTATTAAGAAGCTGCTTAAAAGCTTGTATTTCAGCGTGTTTAAACAGTGTTTCTCATTGTTGTGGTTGCTATAGTAAACCCTTGTTCTTAATTGAATACTACAGTACATAATTCTTTAAAAGTGGAGAGGAAAATTAAAAAGAACTCCATCAGGAGTTCCTTGAGCCACTTGAAATTACTGTTCCTTCTTTGTTTTCTAAGTACGCAATGCATTGTGCAGTGGGTTAGAATAGAAACACCTGCGTAATTGTGATGCTCTGATGCTCTCTGCATAATTTTTTGTTCCTCAAAACTTTGCAAAATATGGTATGCTTTAGAGCACCTCTCTCAGTAAGGAAAACAGCAATTAGTTGGATTAAAATATATACCAAGGTTTGGAGGAGGATAGGATGAAAGAAGTTGACATGATCCTTGAAATGATCCAAACTATAATTGCTGCCAATAGAGCTATAGTAGAGATAAATATTTCAATCTTTTCCCCTCCATGTAATCTGTGGTAATCTATAAGCATTGTAACTTGGGAGTTTCTTCATGCTGACAGCAACCTTACACTGCTGCAGAGAGAATGCTGTCCTGGACAGAAAATACAGGATGTGCAGAAGAACTATTTGGTTTGGGTTGTAATAAGACAGAAGCTGCTGAGCAGTTGAGCACTGCAGCAGCTCCTTCTTACCCCAGGGCAGAGAGGAGGGGGTTCCTCAATGGCTGGGTGAACTCCTTAAGAACTAAGAGAAACATCTCATATGTCATGATAAACCACTATTAGGTAGAAGACTTGCAGGCCCCTGGGGGGAAACAGAAGGAACTGTGAGGTTAATGGAAGTAGGAGATAATGCTATCGTAGGGCAGTAAAAAGTGAAAGAAATTAAATGATTAAACATTCTGTTCAGAGTTGCTAGCATGAGGCAAACAATAGATATGAATTTAAAGCACAGGAGTGAGTATAAACTGACTTGGGCTTATTTCATACTTCTATGAGTATTTCTGTGTGTCTTTTGGTCCTTGCCTCATCTTCCCACCTGTGTAATGAGGCTAGTGCTTTCATCTTTTGCAAGGCCTTTCACTGAAGCAAACATGCTGTAGTTCAGGAGTGGCTGAGATGCTGTCGCAAGGAAGGGTCATAGACATATGTCATCTTTTGTAGACTGCTACTCTCTCAAGAAGTGGAAGGCATGCTTATTCCTTAGCAGCTAAGGTGCTTCTCATGGATCTTCATCCTCATTAGCAGGCAACATCTGTTTCTCCTTGTAATTAGCTCACAGTTCAGTAGGTAGCTCCAGTCTCTTTTACATCTGGACTACAATCAGCATGGAAATCACAGAAGCACGTGTCCCCCTTCTCCCCCCATCCCCCGTTTTTTTAAACCAGTCTGACTTACACACACTGTTAAACACCTAATAGACAACAAGCTCTGTTAGAGTGCTCCAGCATATGTGTAAAAATATATATATATATTTTTCCCTTTCTTCATGGGCTTCAGTTCCAGAGTGCTTTGGCTTCTCTGGTTTCTGTGTTTGCCTCAACCCACCAGCCATGGATCAGGCTGTAAAGAACTGTTTCCAGCCACCTGCACAAAGGCAAGGGGAAGTGAAGCGAGGGCTTCTGGAGGGGGGGAGCGTGCACCAGCTGGCCCTGCTCCTGAGGCATTATAACTGGATTCTTTGGGGTAGAAGGGTGTGAGGTCTCAGGTCATTTCCTGCCAGGTTTGTTCTGAAAGGGAGGGGGATATGTAATTGCGCTGTCTCCCCGTACCATTAGTGTCAAGACTCATTAGGAACCCAATCCACTCAGTGGTGGTAGGCATACAAAAGAAAGAACTAGCCAAAGTCTGCAGACTGCAGAGCAGGAGTTGGTGGAGGAAGCAATTGTAAAATTCCCGTCTGGGTAATTAGAGTCAGCAGGGAATCAGATTGGCTACGGCAGGGCTTTCATTTTTCCTCTTGCTGTTTTAACAGGATTGGCAGGTGCTGCTTTATTCCAGGGGTGAAGTGATGTGCCTGTGTCATAATTCACAATGAGAAATGATCATCAATTTGCTGCCATGCTCCTGGGGTGAGCTGAGCAGACAAACTGTGATTACTATTGTTATTAGTACCTTGTTAGCATGGAGCAGGAAAATTGTTGTGGCAGTTTTCTCTGAAAGAGGTAGGATCTGCACACATAAAAGCATGTTCTTGGAAGCTTTGTTAGACTTGGAAAGTTTGGGATCACTGGCTCTTTCAAACTCCCTACAATGGGATCTATTTCTTAGCAGTCAGAAAGATGCGTCTTGGAAAATTGATCTAATGTTTAAAAATTAGCTGCATATTGGAACCCTTTATCACCAAGGCTATTTAACTGAGCTGTAATACAGTAACAAAAATGGACCTCCTTACTCTGAGTATTCTGCTTACTACTTAGCTGTTTGCTTAGTGAGAAATAGAGAAGACATTGGTAATCTCTTCTGTCTGCACATAAAGGTGTAATTCAAGACCTGGATCAAAATGTGAAATGAACAGAGGTTCTCACTGACTTCTGGATTCTGGCACAGATCAGCAGCTTGCACACTCTAATAGTCAACACAAGTTAAAAGGTGCAGCAATAAGGGATGTACTGAGACATCATGGCTATGGGAAAAAGTTTTGTTAACACACAGTTATTCTGCTGCAGATGAGGATTTTCATCACATATTGGACACATTTACTAACAAAAATTGTTCTCCCTCTTCCACCCATCAACAGCAAGTTAAAGATTAAGGACAAATTTGTTGATGATGCATAAGTCAGCAGTGATATAGTCCTGGTGCAAAGCTTTTGACTTTTCTTTAAAGATTGCAAGATTTATGTCTCATCTCTGGCCAAAAGGAGTCCTGTTGTGAACAGTAGACTACTTTTCAGAGGAAAAAATACAGGATTGTGTCCAAAAGGAAGAAATAAATGCTATGCTGTTTTCTAGGCACTCCAGTAAAGTGTTGAAAGGAAAATAATATTTTTGTATGGGAAAATGTACCAACATTGCAAAAAATATTTTCTTGCTCTCCTTGAAGCAAAGCTGAAACCTGTCAAGCTTTATTTTATGAAAAATATGGAAGAGAAATGAAACAAGTCCAGCAGAGGGCCACACAGATGGTAAAGGGCCTGGAGTATCTCCTGCATGAGGGAAGGCTGAGTAGCCTGGGTCTGATCAGCCTGAGGAAAAGAAGACTGAGGGGCGAATCTGAATCTGATAAATGTTTATAAATATCTAAAGGGAGGTGGGAGATAAAGGGATGAGACCAGGTTCTTCTCTGTGACATGCAGTGATAGGACAAGAAGTGTCCTACATGGCCTAAAACTGGAATATAGGAAGTTCCATACTAACTTGCAGAAGAACTTCTTTACAGTAAGGGTGATGGAGTGCTGGGACAGGCTGCCCAAAGATGTTGTGGAGTCTCCTTCTATAACAATATTTAAGACCTGTCTGGAAGCCTACTTATGTGATCTATTGCAGTGTACCTTCTTTAGCAGGGGGTTGGACTGGGTGATATCTTGAGGTCCCTTCAATCCCTGTGAAATTCTGTGAAATTATTATCCCAAAGTGCTAGTTACCCACACCTTGTTTTAGGTGTGGGTAACCCTGTTGTGACCATGGTCTTCTCTGTTCTGCTGTCCGGATTGCTCTGAGGTTCTTCCTTGGGCTCTGGCCAGAAATTCCGAGAATAAGATAGAGCTGTGTCTTTCAGAAGGCTTAATGAAGCCAACATGTACACATGAAAATTTTTAGCTTTAGTAGTTAAATATTTTTCTACCAAAAGAGCAATTTGACCTGAAGGGGAAAAAAAAAAAAAGGGAGAATTCTTGCCAAGCTCTATCCTTCAGATTGCAACTACATTTGAAGAAACCTACTTGGAACACAAAAAATTAGATGTGTGTTTTCCTCAAAGTCTTTCCTTTGAGACTTCTTCTTTTTGGCATGTTGGGTCTTTGGCAGAATAAGAAACTAACACACGAAGACCAGCCCTTCCCTCATCTCTGGGTTCCTGTCTGGAATGAATCAATCTCAGGTCTATAAGCTGCTTAGATGTTTAAAGCATTCTAGATTAAATGATGGCAAATGAAGCTTTGCTAGTTGCTGAATTTAATAGCTAACTTCCTCTTTCTCAAGACAGAATTTGAAAGTCCATACAGAAGTATATGTTATTTCAGACTACTTCTCAAAACCACCTGGATTTTGATTGGTCATAAATGGGAGTTTGAGCCTATCCTATCAAGGAAAAATTCCATATTTCTCCCTTATACTCTCTTTATTGAGATCTACTTCTGTCAAAACAAGGGTGACCCCCTCTCTTTCTACCCCTCACCCATCCTTGGCATGTTCTCTGTCTAGATGGCTATAAATCAGATTTGAGATTTGAGACTTCTTTGGATTAACTCATTAGTGCGGCTCCGTTCTGGCAAGCTTGCTAATCTGTGGCAGTGGTGCATAGCACTGTGACAATATTACACTGAAAATGAGAAATCTAATGAGATTAGCATTTTATGCATTCAGACAAGGCCTGGGTGTTTGCATGGTCTGCAGACCTTTGATATGAATCACAGGGGGGAGACAAATGACTGGTCAGTAACACAGCACTCAAACAAAGTGATTAGATTCCAGTGATGCACAGAAGTTGCAATAGCTTGGTTGTGGTGAGTAGAAACACCTCTGTTCCATCAAATGACTTTGTCTTAAAGGCATTCCCACATATGACCACAGATTCATTGTGTTTCCTAAGGCTGGAAGAGGGCTGACCTGTGTCCTGGAGACCACCTTGCAAGTTAGTCCTGTACCACCCTACCGGTGGTGATGGGAGGTGTTGGTTGCTTTCATGGAGAAGAAGGCTGCTGACATCTAAGTTGTTCTTACTTCACACTGGCTTGCAGTGCAAGATATGCTTGTTAACGTGTGTGACTACCAGACTGCTCTGTTCTAAAATTAAACTCACAAGATTAGTTGCCTGGACAAATTCCAGTCACACTTTTCCCTCTCAAAGGCGTTGTTGTTTTTACTCTAGGTTTAAACAGAGAAAAGAGTAAGCCAATAACTGCAGCCTTCGTTGATTGCATAAAGAGTGAGAAACGTGCCTGGTTTCTTAGCTACATCTAGCAGAGAAAAGCAGCCCCCATGTTGGGTGCATGGTCTTCTCCTGCCCTGCCACTCAGCTACAGCTTGTGTGGCCTTTTGTATGTGGTGAGGAGACAACTGAGAAGTTGTGAAGTGATACATCAGGGCTGGGAGTAACTGCCAAGTGCTATCCTAGCCTGCCACCCAGTGCTGGTTTCTGGCATTCAGAGCAACTAGCGTTCTCCACCATTGCAGCTGGTACTTGGTGTTCTGGGCTGGTTCTTCCAGGACCCTGTTGGAATAGTCCTTCTTGAGTTATGGGATGAGATATTCAGGCCTTGTTAGAAATTAACCATGGTTTAAAATGGGCTCACTTTGGAGAAGTACATATCAGCTTCCTCTTTGTGGAGTACCATGGGCTTGACAAGTAGGAAATGGCTCTTGGATATTTTGCACTCAGCAGGTGATAGTCTATCCTAGCTAGTAGGTTTAATGAGGTGAAAGCAAGAAGAAAAAGCTATCACTTCTGGTCTTGAACAGCTTAAGTATGATCAGAGCTACGTGGTCTCAGTAATGGTGAGACTACAAAGATGCTGAAGTTGGCTATAGTTATCAAAAAGGGATTAAAGTTTCATCTTTATAAAACAGCTAACAGAGCTAGACAGAGGTGATGAATCCCAAACACACCATTAAAACTGCTTAAGCTCCAGAAGGAAGGAGTGATTTCTTGGGAAAGCAGGGATATTGAATAATGCTGTGGAGCTAGACTGTTCTAGGGAAAATGAATGTGGTACAGATGACAATTTTCATTCATAGGACTCAGCATTCCTTAATTCAAAAACAAAACAAACAAACAAAAAAAAAAAATCAACCATCCTCCTATAACGAAGCTATAAGTGCTGATGAGGATGAAGATGTTTCTTTGTAAAATTACTTCACAGAAAATCTTAAGTGGACAATTTAGGGAATAGTTTTTGCTTTTAGATTTTGTTTGTTGGTTTTAATTTAAAAAGTTTATTTTTAAAAGTTTAAAAAACCATCAAATAAGAAGTAGTAATAGACTAGTAACTCTGATAAAGAAAAAAGGATTGTGTGACCAATAGCTTTAATCAGGTAAACTAGGAAAATCTGGTGTAGTCTTTGAAATTGCTGTTTGACTTAATAAGAAATAGTCCATCCTCATCTTTAAAGGCATGGACTAAAGCTACCACAGCTGATAAAGTGTTTTATCAGCTGAAGAATTTAATAGAGCAGCAGCCTCTGTGACTGTGGCCTGACACTCAACCTTTACAGTGCTGCCCAGATTTATCTAGGTGACCAGATATATTGAGCTTTGGCTCTACACTGTGCATGGGGGTGGTGAGTGGACATTTCTCTTTAAGCGAGATAAATTTTGTTGCCGCTGGAAAAGGAGAGAGAGAAGAAAGAATGTGATGAGATGGCCTTATTTGAAAGCGTGTGAGGTGCAGGGAACAGATATAATACAGGAAAGGGTGAATATAAAAAGATGAAGAAAAACAAAGGCATATTTACCTTAAAAAGTGCTTAAATGTCATTAATATGTATTGAAAACCTTTAAATGCTCTATTATTCAGGTATTGTGTAAAGTGGAAGGAAAAAAGTGATACCACTGATTTGCATTTTGTTATTAATTCAGAGTGAAAAAGGGGAAAAATTATCAGCAAGATGCCTTAACAAATTTTGCATAATAGTAACAACTTAGATATGGGAAGAAAATACTTTAAAAATAAATAAAATGAATAGAAAGGTAATTCAGAGCAGCATTAGCCCTTCATCTTCATATAATGATATAGACAAAGCCCAGATTCTAACACTCTGTGGTGAATTATGGGACATAGTAGAGCTTGCAGGACTGGAGAAATAAAACACAATCAGTTACAGTGTCCCATTAGGAGAAGGTGAAGTAATGAATTCCTCTTTCTTGGCCTAGCAACAACACATTTCACTCACTGGGTTATTTACCCTCTGGATAAAAATCATAATCTCTTTCATAATATGAAAACATCTCCTTAGATACATTTGCAGGGGAATCTCATTAAAAGGCATTGCTGAGTTTCGTTTTATTTATTTATTTATTTATTTATTGTCAAGATATGTAAAGGCAATGAGCCTCATGAATAGGAATGCTAGACTGAAAGCCAGAATACCTGGGCTATATTCCTGACTCTGCAATGACCTTCTGAGATGCTGGGTGGGCACTCTCAGCTGCTGAGACTCTTCTTGATGTATCCCCTCTGATTCTATCTGTTAAAGGTAAGTTGGCATAGTAAAGACATGCTTATTTAAGCTGCATATGCCAATACAGATCATTCAGGGTGAAACAACTCTGAGCTATTTAGCCTCTCTGACAGGAAGGCAATCTTCAGTAGGAAATGTGATGCATGGCTGCGGAGAGGCTTAAGTAGTACCAGCTACTGTTAGGAGAGAACAGATGTCCAGACACTGAAGATATTGGCTTCTTGAGGAAGACGTTTTATACAGGGGAAGGAAGGCATATGATCCACACTTGTGTTAGCACTTGTGGATATTCCAGGAACACAATCAATAGTGTTACCTTCTTTTGGTGTAGGTTGAGATATTGTAAAGAGGATTGGCCTGCTTGGGCCAACTTTGGAGCTACTATGTGTGAAATAAGTACTCTTTAGTGGCTTGGCTGACTCTCAAATTTTTCTGGTCTACAGAAGAATATAAGTTTGGTTTGTTTTTGTTTTTTTGTTTTAAAAAAAAAAAGCAGTCAGGTGGAGAGAACTGCTTTTAAAGGAAAGCTATTTCGATGTTTTAATCCTACAAAAAAAAAAAAAAAAAAAAAAAAAAAAAAAGCAGCTTAAATTCCTAAAAAGCTCATTTGAAAACACATTGGCTTGCTGTGTTTTTTTTTTTTTTTTGGTTTTTGTTTGGTTTTTGTTTGGTTTTGTTTGTTTTTCAAACAACATACCGATTATCCTAGAACAGGCCTTGCAATTTATTGGCAATCTGTCATCTGTAAAAGGTATCTGCTAGCACATCTCCATAGGCCTCTAAATATTCAAGCTTTAGCGTTAATGAAAAATACAGTCTCTATGCAAAGAAAAGGTAGCAGTTTATATGTAAATGTTATGGTGCTGTTGCTTTAGTTATCTTAGGTTTTTTTTGTTTGTTTGTTTTTGTTTTTTTAAAACAAACCATGGCCTTCAGCCCTACTTAAACATAATAAAATAAAAAAATCAGTTTCTCTCAAGAGATCCAAAAAGCTGAATATACTTTCCCAGCTGATTGATGCTTTTCCATTTATTTTTGAATGTAATTTTCCTTGGGTAAGGAATTGTTCTCTTGAATGTCAAGGAGGAAATATTTTCTGAATCACAGGCTAGGATTGGCTGGCTCAAGTCTAATGAGAAAGCTCTGGTGAGAGAGGGTATTCTGGGGAAGTAGAGAACTGAGTGATTTGTCATGCTGGTTTTCCAGCCATTGCTAAAAAGCTGCTTTGTAATGCCAGCCTACCAAATCTCCTGGCCACAATCAAATTACTCCCTCCACATGCACACACATCCACACCCTCGCCCTTTAGATCTATCACCGACAGACTAGTTATTAAACAAAAACTCAGCCCAGGGAATTATTAATCGCCAGGCTTCATTTCTTTATCAAATGTTGTGGCCCGGAGGGAGAGCTTTTTAAGCTTTCAGAAAGACCACTGCACATTAATCACTTGAGAGAAGAGGGATGTAGGCTTGGCATTTGTAATACTTGTCAGATCAGAAATAGGAAAAGCGGAGATCAAAAGAGATGTTCATGACTTGGAGGCTACAGGGTTTCACTTTCCTTCTTCTTTGTCGCCTCCTTTTCTAGCTGCTTGTTTTGGGGTTTTGATTTTTTTCTTTTGGTCTTGTCCCATAACTTACTGTCTGTAACTCTGGTCCAGCACACAGAGAAAGAGAAAAGGTGTGAGTTACGGATGCTGCTTTCTGTGTACTCTATAACAAAACAGTGGTCACTGCTTTTGAATGCCAATCTGTTGTAGCACTGCACTTATCCAGGAGCTGAGTGGGCCCCAGACTCCAACATAGTTACCCAGCACTGGAGAATGGTCTCAAAAACATGCCTGATTTATTGAAAGTTTAATACTGGGTTCACTGTTACATGTAACAAACATATGTACACACATATACTCCTTTAAAACAATTGAAATCACAGCAGCTCCAGTCCTTATACATGGCAGATTAAGACAATATTGTAGTCTGCCTGTTGCTGGAAGCATTTGCCCTGTGATTAGTTAGAGCATTAATTAACATTGACCTCATTCACTCTAATCCTGAGACCTTTAGCTCCTGTAGTATGTGATGAGGTTGTTATTCCTGACAGCATACACTGTGAGGAGTGTAATGTAGTTTGCTGTTCACTTGGCATGTCTTTTCTTACAAAGGAATGGTTTCATAGATGAAGCAAGTAGCCTTTACTTGTAACACTGTAACACTTCAACACTGCGCTTCGCAATCCAGATTCTTGCTTGAAGAGATTCTTCAAACTACTGATGCTGAGAGGTGGCTTTGCTAATACCTATCATCCCCACTTGCATACATAATCTTTTCTGCAACAGAAAAATAACTGACTTCTTACTAATACTTTATCTTAAAATAAGCAATCATTTTTAATATATGTTGTGAACTTGCTGTCCACTTCCAACATGACTTGGAGCTAATTATCAAAACAACTCACTTCTTCAGAATAATACATAAGTATATATTAAAATATAACATGGGATGTGGGTGAATTAAATCTATGGAATATGAGTGGGAAAACTCAACTTAGACATTTTGTAAATAAGTACCAGTTTCTCCTTATGTAGTACCTCACCTTGAGCTTTTTGTACTCATTTCCTAGAGCTGCAGGTACCTAGGGCCTCCCTCTCTCATGTGAATACTTGAAGGGAAAAAAAGACTTTAATTCTGTGGTGTATATGTGAGGTTGCAACGAGGATCCCAAGCTCATTGCAGAGTGGGCTGTGTGTTAACATGTATTTACACTGTGGCTGGCACACAGCCTAGTTTTGTACAGCCTTGCTGTTAGCTGGAGCCTCTAGGCTCTACTGTAATATAAATATTCAGGAAGAAGAATAGGGCTATTTGTGGCTCTTGGGGGCAGCTAATGTGGCTGGCATGCAGCACGTTTTTCAAACCTTCACCTCTTATTTTTCAAAGCATCCAGTAAGAGAGAAGAAACAAACTTATGTTTTCTGCACAAAGACAGAAGGAATGAGAAGAGGAATGGATCACATCAAATGAATTCTGAGAATGCCACAAAACACTTGTTGCATGTTGTCCCGACACTGCAATATGATATTTGCTTTGTGATGTATCAATATGTGAGACGATCTGTCTTCTTGAGAGTCTCGTGTCTGACAAGGCAGTTCCCAACTCAGTCTCACTTCTTTTAAAGCAATTTTGTCTGTACACGTGTAAACAGCAGCCAACTCTGGGATCTCCAGAGCAATCTGTGTAAGCTTAAGCACTGAAAAACCTGAATGACCTACAATCCCACAGGCAAACAATTCAAATTATTAGTTGTACTCCCAAGTATATCATCATATACCAGAGAGTGTATCAGTACATCACTATGAATAACTATCAGGCAGTCTTCCTGATGAACAGCATGACAGAAGAATGTATGGGCTAAAAATAATAGTTTGTCTGGTTCGCCTGTCAAGAAAATCCTGAAAGATCCATATTTTTGGGTAGGATTTGCACAGCAAGAACTGTGTGTGCTTCTTGTTAATCGAACCTAGTAGTAAAGGAATTGTTTCTGTTTCGTTAAACGGGTTATCCC
This sequence comes from Meleagris gallopavo, assembly GCF_905368555.1. NCBI lineage: Eukaryota > Metazoa > Chordata > Aves > Galliformes > Phasianidae > Meleagris > Meleagris gallopavo. The sequence continues at coordinate 12,647,338 of NC_139410.1, forward strand.
CCAGGTGATTCCTTTCTTTTGGTTATTTTTAAAGGAGAGGAGAGCAGGTAGAAAAGAAAATGTGCTGTATTATCATTTTTTCCCCAATTTGTAATCTTGTGAGAAAAAAGGTGGAGATGTTATAACCCCCTAACTCCCCAATTACACTCATATAAACTGGTTTTGCTGTGATTGTCAGCAATACTGCATCTAGAGAATCTCAAGTTAGTGGGATTTGATTTAGGATTCTGCAGTAAGTCATGAATTACTAGATAAGAAATTCTGCATGGTGATTAACACGTTTTCACTTGCTCGGTGCTTTGCATTATCTCAGGTCAGCTGCTCCACCACAACTGTTCTCAGGCAACATCTTGTTCCCTTGTGGTTCAGCTCAGGTAATTTAGTCTTTTGTTCAGAGTAGAATACATCACCTCAAACGACACTACAATTACTAGATGGTAAGATCTTGTAGATGGGCTGATACTCCGAAATAGCTGAAGCACAGTAACATGCAAAATGTGGCTCTAGCACAAGCTCAGCTGTGCTCATCACTACAATGACATCTGTGGTTTCTAAGTGTGGATGTGGTCTGCTGCCTGTAAGGCGGGAACAGTGGATATGTGGCTGGCAATGTAGAATTAGGGAAGCCTTGAGGCTGCACAACAGACAATTTGCTTCTAAAGCATTTCTTAGATTTCACTTATGGACACTGAAGTGAGAATTTATCACGTCCTGTGCCACATGCTTAAAGTTGGGGCTGAGATATCGTGATACAGGCTTAGCTGCAGATTTGGAAGAACTTTCCTAGTATCTACAAATAGCTATCTGCCTTATATTAGTCATTTCCTGGTAGACTCAGCCTTAAATTATTGTTAAAAGCAGGACTGTATCAGGATTTTTCTGTTTCCAGGGCTTTGGTTTCAGTGTACATGACTGCCAACCAGACAAAATCATTAATCTCATTGATTGCTATTGTTGTCATTGTCAGTCACTTTACTGACTACACTTCTCCCCTCAGAGTGCTATATAACTTATACATATATATAAAATATGTGCATTCGTATTTTTACATATAATTTTTATATATGGTATGTAAGTATATACATTTATTCTAAAGCATGAGTTGCTTCACAGTGGAGAAGGTACTTAAATACACTTCTATACTACTAGATGCTACTGTGAAACAGAAGCTATGTTAATTTGTCAGAAATAGTAATTGTTTTTGATGCTAGTGCCTTCCATCCCTGCCTGTTAATTGCATTATGGTAACTCTTAGCAGCCTGAATTAAGACAGAGTCCTTGTTACAGTTAGTGCTGCAGAAACATTCAGCTCTCACCCTGCAATGTAAACAGACTGACAGAAGACAGAGAAAGAAAGGTGAACAAGAGTCACAAACAACCCTTCCTGGGAGAGCATATGCTCTACTGGAGCCATAGATTAGTGATGGCACTGTGATACACATAGCTTTTTGTACTCATTTGTTGGGGCACCCCAGAGCAACATCAGGTTTTTTTTTTTTCCCACTTGTTTCATTATCACTTGCTGCAGTTGTTACCACTGATTTATTGTCAGCAACAGTAGGGCTCTGTGTAAAGGCTAGACTCTATATTACATCAGTTGTGAACAAGGTAAAATAATGCTATGCACATGCCATTGGGCTATCTTTCACAGAATCACAGAAAACAGCTCTCAAACACTCATGATCAGAATGGGGTCTGCTCAGCTAACCTCCTCTGTCTGCCTTGCTTGTAACTGAGGAATGATGGAGATTTCTAGATTCCTGCATTCAAGCCATCTGACTGCTCCACCATTCCTACTGTTAGAAAGTGATATTCATGTGTTTAACTTCTCCTTGCTTCAAGTTGAGCCTTTACTGCTTGTCCCACCTACCTTTTTTTTTTTTTTCCTATTAACTGTTTTTATCTATTATCTTGACTCCTGTCAGTTTAGTTTTCTGTATACCAAACAACTTCATTTTTCCCCTAAGCCCATGTTTTCTAGCTCTCTGCTTCTTCTTACCATCCTACTCTGGAACTCTTCCAATTGGACCATAATCTTCTTGACCTCTTAATAATACAGCCTGGTTGTAAGCTGAGACTGAGGGGGGGGACTGGGAATCCTATGTTAGAGAAATTTTGCTAAATGTGGAGGAAAAAGTAAGGAATAAAAAAGTTGGAGAAAGCTATCAGAGATTTCTTGAATGTCCCAAGTTTTAGGGTAAGTTGCTGATATGAAGCCATTGAAATTCGCACTGAGAAGTGCAAAAACATACGTTTTGTAAAGAACTACTTAAATTACACCCATTGTGTACATACATGCAGGAATTTACTCAGTTGCAACATCTTAAAAAAAAAAATTCAACGAAGACATTACCACAGTGTGCAAAGGTGGTAAAATCAGACTGTACGAAAGAGAATAATAATAATATGGAATGTATTAAAGCAGGATTACATTGATTGGTGTTGTAGCTCCAACTAAGCTACTGCATTCAGTATTGGTTGCTTCATTTCTAAATGGCCATTGCAAAAAGCAAGCCAGACAAGAGCCTAGGAAAATTGTTAGACACAGCATGAAGGAATGAGTCAGTGCCAGATGAAGTTTAAAAAAGAATATGATGACTTAATTTGAAAAGTGCAAAGTAATAGAGAAGAAAGAAGAGATAATGAACTCCATTCCATCCCATAGCCTAAATGCAAGTCAGCTCTTGATAAAATAAAATGGCACAAATTTAATATGGATCAAAAGAAATTTTGTTCTGAGTGCAACATAAGGGCCAGATATCTTGGCCTGACTTTTGCACGCCTGGCAGAATCCAATGCAAGACAGAAGTACAGCAGCAGTTTTGAGATACTTCTGCTCCTCTCTGATAAGAGGAACATTGCTATACATCCAGTGCCAAGTCTGCTACTGTGGGACAGCAAGGTGCAGGCAAAAGGGTCACCTACTGGGTGGCCATTATTCCTGCACATCTTTGGACTGAGCTCTTGTGGACCACTCTAGTACTGCTACTGCAAAAATACTTCATTTATCAACAACTCAGCTGCAGATAATCCTGCTTTGTGGCATCACTCCTTGTCAGATTCACAGTATACTTCCCTAGCCTTAGGTTTCCAGCACTTTCAAACGTGTCTGAGCTAGGAATTGCCAATCTTAGATGAGTAAACAGATCTTTCAAGGAAAGCACTTTCTCATGCTGTGTTTTGTATAGAGAGAAAAACAGCATTTTCACCTTCTGTTATTATTTGAACAAAGTAAGACCAAGTATTGCTGAGGATCACAATGCCTGACGTATCTTGGTAATACATTATCCATCAAGAGTAAAACAGAGGAAGAAGGGAGAAAAAATTCTTAATACTTATATCTTACTTATTTCGTGACTTAGAAGAACTGCCTCTCTATGAGACGATCTCTGTGGCTCTGAGGTACCATAATCTCTTGTTAACCTGATTGAACTAAGATGGCTGGTATCCAAAATGTGTTAGCTGCTTTGAGATAAACTGAGGTCAGGGAAACGAAGTTTGGGATTATAGCACATCAAAGGAAAATAAAATTAAGAATTTGGTGAACCTCCTTGAAGCGTCTCCATTTGCGTTTATACTACCATAATCATTTGGTGGTTGTTTGAAGCTCCTTTTCTAACAAGCATTTCTTTCTGTCAGCTTAGGAGCATCTCTCTAAAGCTACCTGATTCGTCTTTGGCTCTTAGGTTTTAACTGAACCCAGAAAATGATTCTCGTAATTAGCTCTCCTGTTTGAAAGAGATCTAGGAGCATTCCATGACCGTTGAAGGAGAGCAGTATTGGCATGGAATTAACTCCCTGAGTTCTGGTTTTCCTGTGATACCCTGCGAAAACTCAGCGTTAACTGATTGACAAACAGAAGGGATAGGACAGCACACTCTCTTGCAGTGGAGGCAGGCATAGGTCTCTCTGCAGAAAGGAATGAAGCCTTTATTATCATTACATAGCTGATCCTGTCACCATGACCTTATCTATACAGTAAGGTAATCAGGCAGCAATCAAGAGTAGGAATTTGAGCTACGTTGGCAAAGCTGCATCAGTGCATGCAATGAGAAGAGGGCTGCTACCACACACAAAAGCATTAAGTAGAGGAGTCAGTGAAAAATAGGTTTTAAGTACCAAATTTACAGTCATGTAGGTAATATCTCCATATGGAGCCCTGTCTCTGTTGATGGGTGGGAAACTGCAGCTGGGAGAATTTGTGCAAGGAAACTAACATGTCACTTGGGAGACCTGGCTAGGAGTCTGGATAGCTTTGTAGGTGTGGCAGGGTACCCATGGAAGTGTGGAGGTGTAAAGGGAAAAGATACTTTAGTTAACTGTAGATTTTCTACTCAGCATATAAGGCTATGATATTCAGCCCAAGGAAAGCTACTGAGATGCAGAACAAGGAATGCATTTCTTTTTCAAGAGAGATGGATACTGTTGACAAATCTGTATACCTTGGTGCACAGGATAACAGGTATAGCAGACTTTCTGCCTATAAAACTCAAATATGAAGTGATTTTGAAATCACTTTAAGTGAAGTTATTGAGTTTTCAAAGAATTTCCAAATAAAGTACGTGCTGTTTTTAAAGTAGTTCAGGCAGTCCATCTCCAAAAAAATCTCTATGCTTTGTAACACAGCCCCCATAACTATTTACAACTAAATGAGATGATTTCTCAGGATTCACAAATCAAACTGCTGTTGCAGAACTGGGACCATGACAGAGGAATTAGGACTCTCAGCACTCCTTATTTTTGCCATTACATCAAACTCCTGCTTCCACACTTCACCACTGTACAGCCTTCATTAGGAAACACCATTTTAAACAAACAGATTAAGTGCACATAATATTTTTACTCCTCAAAATCTGGAATACTATATGCCATTAACACTGAGTCATTGAAATTGCTCCAAAATGAAATATTACAGTGTATTGTGCCAATGCCTTGAAAGTCTTTGTATTAAGGTTTCAACAAGAGAAACCAAAACAAAACTCCAGACCTGAAATTTCCAGTCTAGGCATCACATTTCAGTCCTAATGCATGGGAAATATCAAAGCATTATGAGCCATCATGTCCACATAGAGAGGCAGATAAAAGCCTAAAGTCAAAAAGATCAGTCTGCAAATAAGATACACATTTAACTGAAGATAATTAACCACTGGAACAGATGGCATAGGGATGTGGCAAATTAATCGCCTAGAGTCTTTAAATCAAGATTCTATGTCCTTCTTTCTGAAAGAGATGGCATGTTCAGCTATAAATTATTGGGCTTGATGGGGGTATCACTGGGTGATATGCTCTGGACTGTGTCATATGCAGGAGGTCAGAGTTGATGAGCATAATGATCCATCCATCTAGATCTTGCTATCCACAAATCCATTATGTTAGCTTGAAAAGTTTTATAGTTTAACAAAGCAGTCACAGACTGTTAGTTTCACAGTGTGTAGCTTTAGAAGTTTCTAAATACTCTTTCATTCTATGTTGCAAAGGGTCTGAATTAATCTTGTTAATACTGTTTAAAAGCATGCAAGTGTAAAATGTGAACATGCTTTTTCTAAAACAAATTTTTTGCCATACTGCTGTAAAACAAAATATGATCTTCAGACAGACATGGCTTGCATATTCCCTCACTTGCTCATTGCCCCAACTCTTGGCTGGGTAGATAGTAGAAAATTTTTTTCTTCATCTCTTTCCAGAGGCAATTTCCTAATGTTGAGCTGGGAAAAGTTGATGTGACCAAGAAAGGATGTGTAACATAGCTTTACTAGAAGGTTAAGGAATGACAGATGGGAAAGAACGGGCTACCTAGAGAACATTGTGTTGTGAAGCAGTATCCTTAAAGGAACAATTTGGAAATATAAATAAGTTGATTTGGGGAAGGATGTAATGAGGATGCAATCTGGAATATTACTTTATGCCAACCAAACTTCACCCCCATCATTTTATTTGTTTACAATAGCCTTTACTTCTTGTCCTGAATTTCTGTTGTAGCACTGGACATATCTGCATGATTGCAGAATGTCAAAATGCACCCGTCTGTGGAGATTCTTCCTGACAGATATGCTGTTCTGTAAAATGTTTTGGAAACATTCTTTAATACATCTTCAGTGTTTAAGATCCCAAAGCTGTCTTTGAGAGTTAAATATAGAAAGGGCTGGGTTCTCCTCTCTTATTACACAATAAGGCTATCAAGATGCAATCAATGATGTTGGGCATCTGTTTTTCAACATTCAACTAAGAGACACTTGAAGAGTTACTCAAAGAGAGACTTCTGAGCCTATATGAGTCTTGAACTGAGCATTCCCCAGTAGAAATGCCCCCAAATTATCATGCTCCTTAGAAATGTTTGTCCTAGTGAATTTTCATTACCATTCCATGCACATGCTAACGTCTTTTGTGATTATGAACAGCCTTGCATGTCTAAAAGGCAGTTTTTTGTCAAGCACCAGGGAAATAACATTTTGAATATCTAGCCCCTAAATACTGCTTAAATTAAATCAGTTTCTCTTCTTTCTCTTTTCTTAATTCTGATTAACCATATCTACTCATTTGACTTACATTCTTTTTTTTTTTTCATTTATGCTCCAATTTTATAGTCCCTTGGTTAGACAACCATAAACGTTCAGCTCATCTCCCATATAACCAAGATTAAAGCAGTTCATATAGATCTGGCAGCAAAATGGTATTTTTACCCACTCTTGGACTGTATCTGTATTTCTTCAGTAATGTCTGAACAATAATTCATCATTTTTGATTCCCATGTAAATATGTAAGCCAAAACCACAACAGCTATTTTTGCTAGCAACTGGCTAGCAGCTGTACTTAAACATCTGAGAAACCTGTCTTTCCCTGTGAAAAAATGTAGTTGCCGATCCCTTCCATGTACAGTTCTGTTTAATTTGCACTGCAATTAGAAGCTGTGCAATAGAGCACTAAAAAAGAAATGCCATTGAGTCACCTTCCCTCCATAGCATACAGTATAATATCTGCAGCATCTTACTTGGGTATATAGTAAACTAACTTGCCCTGTCCTACATCAAGCTTGCTGTTTTCTGAATCCCACACACATTCCTACACATACAGCTGTGTTCAGCTTTGTAGTGGATCCCATAGCAGTACCCAGGCCAAAATGTAGATACAAGGAATTACTTACGGCAGGTGATGCATGGATGTGCTGTAAAGGATGCTTACTGGTATGTTCAAGCTCCCTGTATAACAACTGAAAACAACTTTGCTAATTGAAGATAAAGCCATCTCATCTGCCCAAAATCCATCGCCAACATATTTTGAAGGTCATTTTTGTCTGCAGTATTCACTGCTACTCCAGATCCTGTGGGAAGGGGTGAAACCAAAGCTGCTTGCTCTCACACAATGCTTGCTATGGGCTCTGTTTTGTTGATACCAATAGATTCACTGGGAGAGGGGAACTGTGCCTACCACCCTGTAGGGCTTCAGGGATGAAGCTCTCCAAATCTGCTGGTAATCTTTTAAGTACTAGAAAAACTGTGGTGTATAAGTAAACGGGTCTGTGGCACGCATCCAGGACTCACATACACTGATAACCAATGGCCTCATTTCTAGGCCATCCTCTTTTGAAAGTCGGCACCAGCAGCCCTCTGCATGTCAGTCAGCTTTCTCTGACTACAGATTTTCCGTTCACTTTCCCTTTTTAGTCCTTCCAGACTGTACTTGCCCTCACTAAAATTCAGTAAGCTCAATTGTCTTCTCATCTACTTCAAACGCTAACAAGATGCTTTTCACCCATAAAAACAAGACACTTTGTCACTTGTCCCACTTTAAAGTGCTTCATGTAGCACTTCCATTCCATACTGCACGTTAACTGCATTTTACATTCACTGCTGCACCTGCGTCTCTCTCTCTCTGTCCCCAGCACCCAGCCAGATGGGAAGATGTATGTGTTGTTCTCACACATGTGCAAAAACATGAACAAACTTGCATGCATGGGTCTGATAGTCCAACCACAAAGCTTTTCTCTTTAGTTAGATCACATGTCCAGGGGAGCTGGCAGCCTCAGGTTCTCCATTTGTGCTCACTCAACCTCCTTTTTAAAATTCAATACTCAAAATGGAAAAGAAAAAAAAAAAAACAACTGACTGCCAGTTGCAGCTAATCTCTATTTTATCTAATCTGGGGGTACAGACTTGTGGTCTGCTGAATAAGCTTAGATGGCTATCTCCTAGAAAGATCTCGTTCCGAACCTGAGCTTTCCTATAAAGAAATAATTTATAACTCCCTGGCTGCTAAAAAGAGGGAAAGAGATGTTATAAATATACTATATTTGAAAGCCTGGATCTATAGGGAGAGGTAATATTTTGTACTTAATCAAATAGTGTAAATATCCAAAAAAGAAAAGAGAAAATAATAGGCAGAAAGGCATTTTCTGAATGGGCAGGCAATCTGCCCTGTGTTTGAGCTGAAATTCCCTCTGCATTCTGTATTTTAAGGTGTTAATTCTCTAGCTCTACAAGGCTGTATTAGACTCATCAGGAGATGGTTAATTTCAGTGGCTGAAAGTTGTTACGAAGAGAGAAATGCGTATCAGAGGGAAAAACCCTCTTAAAGCAAAAGAAAAAAATAGTAGACAAAAGATAGGGCAGTAGTTGGGGCAGTAATTGGGCCAAACCTCAGTAGTTCGGTAGGGGGAAAGCATTTTCCTTGTGAGTCAAGACACTACCGAGATTGTCAAATAACCATTATTGAATCATCAGAGAAAAGTCAATTTTTTGTCTCGCCAACCTCTTGCGAACATAGGAGGAGGTCTATGAGATGTACAGAAGCCCTTGGTTTATTCACACAGGAAATGTGATTAGAATTAAATTCAGTTTAAGGAATTTGACTCGTTTCCTCCCCCATCACTGAACTGTTTCTCAGAACCATTTCCTGACTACTCTTCCCACTGTTCACAGTAGCTGGATGTTTCTCAGATGACCATTAATACTGGCAAGCAGCAGGTTCCCTCTAGCAAAGTAGGTCAGGTCTGTCCCTCATGCAAAGCTTCAGCGCTGTAGAGGCTCCAGAGCAATCCATAGCACAGTGCTCAGTATGTGCAGTTCAGTTCAGAAGGAAGAATTGCCTTTTTTGTGTGTAAAAGGATGATAATGGACAATGGGAGGCCACTTCTTGAAAATGAGCCTCAGACACCACCAAGGAAGACAATATCATGTGGTCTACTCAAGATTCTATTCAACTTCACCACAATTGGTAACTGCCAGATAGGAATTGCAACAGAGTGGTTCAATGAATACTGAGCTTTGCTGTATATTAAATTTCATTCCTGGCTTTGTCATGAATAATTGCTGTGAAATTATCATAGTTCTTTTCCACATTCTGTTTTTCTTCTCACTATAGATCTCAAAAATATCTCTTATTAGGTGTCTGGAATAAACATAGAATGGGAGGTGGGAAGCTTTCTGAAGATTTCTACTTGCTATTGTCACATAAGCAAACATTGCTAATCAGCACTGCAGCTGTTTGAGCTGGATTTGAGAATAGGAATAATGGGAATAGCATGCTTACATTTCGCTGTTAACCGGCTAGGGAAAAAGAACATGTATGAAATATATGAACTTAAAGGCTTATGTGAAAGTAGGCCTAGTGACTTGGGACTCGGGATAGCTACAACTGATTAGGTATACTAACAGATTTTTATGTGACTTTAGGTGAGTTGGTTATTAGGCTTTTAAATGAGGACATTAGCATTTACATACTTTACTGTTGCTGTTATGAGTATAGTTCACAAAAAGCTTAAGGTGCCCAGAAGGTGTGGAAGGGCATGTGTCAGGTCAGTGTCTACAGCACATATATTCATAGTGGTCTCCGTTAACGTAGCTTTGTGTTCATTCTTCTGGGAGTTCAGAATAAATCTGTAAAAGGAGGCAAGGACAGGGTTCAGTACTGTGGTATTCATGGGTATGTAAAACTCACCAAAGAGAATTTTACATCATTCCATTTCAGAGCCACTGTCTTTACAGGGAGGCAGAAAGCAAGGACATCCAGCTGCCATATGAAATATAGATCTAGATTTTGCCTTAATTTTGAATTACTGCACTGAAGTGGTACTCTTGCAGGAGAGCAGTATGAAACAAGCATTTTTCTCTCTGTCCTCAGATTGCTCAGGACAGCACCAAGTATTGCATATAGAATAAAGAATATATTATTTTTCTACTTCTGGGTGGAAGTACTTGTGTATGACTGGAAGTGTGACCTTACGAGCTAGGGAAGCAACAAATCCAAATGTGTCTTTGTAGCTTTCTTTTTTGACTTATGAATAATTGGGACCCTTGTATATTTCCCCCTTTTTGTAATACCTCAAAATGCAACTCCCTTTGGGAGAGCCCTAATCTGTGTATCAGTGGCGATCCTATAATCCCACATAATTGTATTAGTCTCAATAGCAGATTAGCTCCAAGTGCCCCTACAGACAAGAAGCTGTCAGCTTTGCTATTGTTTCCCTCTTAATGTGATTCTAGGCAGCAAGGAAGAGCAGCTGAGAGCCCTCTGTCTCACATTACAGCCCACAGTTTCTAAACCAATTAAGAAAAAGGGATTTACAGTCAACTGGATTAGGGGCTCTGTTTATATTATCCCATATTTCTTTTTATAATACCTTCCATTTTCTATCTAGCTTTGTAATCAACTACTCTTTTCTCTGCCTTTCGAAACACCCATCCATATCTTTACCTATCCATTTACCAATCCATCTCACATGTAGGATTTCAGCCATCTGTCTGGTTAGCTTCACTAGCCTGCTTTATTGCATATTTGTTTAGAGGACACATGATGTATGAAGCATACTGAGTAATGCAGAGATTAAAACTGATGCCTGATCTCAGATCAGTTTCAGAATGATCTCACTAATACAAATGTATTTTTGAAACAGCATTTGGGCAAATCTCCCTGTTCTACTAGCTAAACTGCCATCCTTATCGAAACCAAAACATTTTGGTGTGTGAAAAGCAAGATGGTCATCATTTTTAGGCAGGGAAATGGTACCCATAAAGCCCTTCAACATTCACAGAGAAAGAGGTAAAATGAGACTCTTGTAGCACTGTATTAACAAGACAAAAGAAATTCTTGTCAATTTGTTCTTTGGTACATCACCTAATTAGTAGATCAAAGAGTCTGACACTTTCCTCTCAAGGTGTCCCTTTTGCTGTTGCAAGAAGTAATGATTGCTGGAGGTTCTGAGCTAAAATAGCACTTCACTTGAGGACAGATATCAGTAACTATGAGACTGAATGAGTCACAGCTATGGCTTGTGCTTTTAAAAATACATACAAAAGAAGGCATGCATCAGTTACCAGTAGTAATTGTTTTCCTTCGTCAGATTCAAATAAATCAATAAAATAAAGTTAACACAATTCACACTGCACAGAATATCTCTGTTATCATCCTTCAGGGTAAATTACCTTGCATTTCCTTGAATTCCTAATTCAGCATAAATTCCCACTATGGGATATTAACAGATTCAGGTGACAGGGATTTTACGTACTTCTCCAGATGGAAGTAGCCCAGCAAATGCTTTTCTTTAAGGTTGGGTCTTATGACAAAATTAGTCTGGGGCTCTCTTTTCTCTGAATGGAAATTCTTTACATCTTGAATTTCATTTCTCAATTTTTTTTCCCCAATCAGTTCAATTTTTAAACAGGTTTAAATTTTAAATCTCCCTGTACAAATCCATTTACTTAAATTTTTAAATTACAGTAATACTTCAGCAGGTTTCATTTTTAAGGAATGCAATATGTATAATTCATTCCATGAATCTTAGATAAGGTTGATATTCTGATACAGTACAATTTGCTGCCTTGCAATGAAACTTTACAGCTAAGGTGAGCTCTTCCTCTTCAGACTGTAGCTCCATTACAAATAGCTTTAAAAGAAATAAGAATGAAAAATGAGAAATGAAGTGTTCCAGTAGCTGGAGAGCTCTACAGTGAATGGCTCTTTTAGTACTTGTGCTTGTTCCCAGAGTGCTTATAGCAACGTACTGCTCCACACCACAGTTTCCTTTGGGCAAGGAGAGTCGCTGAATGAGTCACCTTCATTATAACTTTGAGCCACAGATGTACAGGAGAAAGCTCAGAGAGAAGGATGAATGACTGACACTGTAAAAGGATTAGATGATGGCCAGAATATTAAAGAAAATAGGTTAAAATTTTCAAAAGCAATTATTACTTTTCAGTACTTGAACATTTGGGACCCGAATGTAATGCATATAAAGGAGGCCTTTTTTTTGGTTTAGTATTTCTTGCTCCATGTACCATCATCTAAAACCAGTAAGAAAAGCACAAAGATGTTTGAGTTCCAAAAAAGCATGTGAATTAACTTTATGCTGACATCTGAGGTGTAGCTACTGTAATCTTACCTGCTCCAGCTTTCCTAATTGTCATTGCTACTATTCCAGTGAGTATCATTAAAGACTTTGCTAAAGTTTCCCAGTATGTTATGCTTGTAAACATTTTTGATAAGCAATCAGCAAGGAAAATTACTCAAACTGAGCACCTAAAAATGGAGATATACCAAATAACAAATTAAACCTGACCCTGGACCAGCTGGGTGCTGCTTGTGTGACAGCAGTTGATTCAAGAGCCAGATGGCAAATGAACCTTTAACTGTTATATGATGATGGAAAATCATTCAGAATCCAGATGGAGCTGAATTGCCAGTTTGACAGTCTTAATGCAGGCTACTTAACGCCTATTTTCTATCAGTAGTATCTCCAATGCTCTGAACATTTTATGTGGCCCTACTGGTGTATACTCTATGTTGGCCTAACAATATAAGAAGGTGTAGTATTAAGGTGGAGAGGTGCCAGCACTGAAGCATTTCTCAGATTGTCAAGCCTTGGATCTGACCTGCCCAAGCAGAGCAGTTAGAACTAGCAATGGTGCTAGCTACATTTTTGCTGGTAAACATTCACAAGATTTATGAGTATAGACACAATTTGTGAGCGTAGCTTCTAAAGCTTTCAGGCAGCAGCAATCTGGAAAAATTGACGTTTACCCAAAAGTTCTCTACCGTTCATAATTTGAAGATGCTGCTGCCATGGTGTATTTCTGTCAGCTTGCCCAGAATCAAATTTCTTAGTGATAACCATGGATGGATAGGAATGTCCAACTCATAACATGGAGATGGAATGGATCGAATACAGAAATACTTGGTTAGCAAAGAAAGGGTTGATACTGGAGGGATATTGAAGAGATCTTCTATTTTCACCTTCAGAGATATTACTGGAATCACTGCTCCTTTTCTATACCATGTTCCTTTCTTTAAATGATGACCACTTGAAAATTTCCAAAATCTATTTTCTGTTTGTAAGATTTCTTATCTTTGTTTATCTTGAAAGGTTTGCGTAGCAAAAAAGAAGTGTGGTTATGTTGACATTTAAACAAGTGTAATCAACAAATCTAAACAACAGTGAATGGAACAGTGAATGGAGACTTGCAAAAGACTTAGGCATGATTTTTAAAAACTAAGTTTCTGCTTTGCTGGTGGTCGTGGTTTTTGTTTTTTGTTTTTTGTTTTTTGTTTGTTTGTTTGTTTTTTGTATAATGAGGATCTAAAAACCTGTAATGGGGAACACCTGTGTTAGCAGCTCTAGTCTCCTTCAGTTTTGTTGAAAGCCTTGCAGTATGTTAATTGTTGTACCTGTACTTAAGCGCAAACATCAGCATTTTATCTATTAAAAAAAAAAAAAAAAAAAGGCAAACAGTTCCAACCAGATTGAAGACAAACCTCAGCATCTATTCACTACTCAATTTTCAGTCTTGTGAGTTTTACGCTGTGATAACTTCAATGACTTCAGTAGTCTTACTGTCAAAAATTTAACATATCAAAAAAACCTGTTATTACTGGAGGTAGGGATACTCCTTAAAGATAGCAAATATTTTTTTCAGACCTTTTTCCTGTCTTGTAGATAGAAACACAAACTATATTACTATGAATTTTGTCCAACTCCAATAACCTAGCAACACCCAGAACAAACCCCTCTCTCCACACTAGTTATCCATCTCCTCTCATACAAAAGCAGGAAGATTGATACTGCTGATATTGCAAACAATATAAAACAAACAATTATTTGAAAAATTTTTTAAATATTATATTAATACATAAAATGTAGGAGGTCTTCCTCTTTAGTGTTCTTTCACAGCATCTCTGGTTTCAACTCCTTTCCTAAGAAATACACTAGCCTGCAGAACCAGTTTGCAAAGCAGTAGTTTTAATGTTTCAGAAGGATGTTCAGACAAGGCAGAGTTCTTTGCTGAAAATAATCTGCTGTACTGGTAAGATATGCATAATGAAATAAATAAATGAACCTGAGCTGCAAAAGCTAAACTCTATGTTTAACTAGTTATTTCTAGTTCCTACAGTATGAAAAAGTCAGTCCTAAGAAATATACTCTCAACTCATCTTTCGTATTGAGCAATGTCACCAATACACTAATGCCTACTTTGTAATGTTCCTCCTTGCATTTTCATTGTGTTTTTCCAGACAGCATTTAAACTTTTTGAACACACATAAATTAAGTTTTATACCTTGGATCTAGCAGTTACTATAAAATCTGGAGGTAATAAAAAAAACAGGCACCCATAATTTTTTTTTTTTTTTTTTACCATGGCTGTGATGAAGTTATAGCTTGCTTTTATGATTAATTTTGTATAGGTTGTAAAGCATGCAGATTATATGGCATGTGAACCTACAACAGACAGCACACAGCAACAATCTAACACATATAATCAGAAACCATTTGGAAGTCAATTATTTCCTGTTAACTAGTAAATGCTACAAATGCCCACCTTGTCTGTAACTCGTGCTAGGTATTGCAAGGCACACTGTGAAATAATTTGGATATATGGATTGGATTTGGGAAATGAAAAATGCAAAAGACAAAGAGTGACAGGGAATACAAATCTGGAGAAGCACAGGAGATGTTGATGTATGCTTTTAGTTATGTTTTCCATTTAAATGATCCTAAAAATAATGAATTTGAATTTGCATCATCCTCTGCTAGTGCAAAAGCCTAAGCAAGTTTAACAGGCTGTAAAAAGGTGGATCTCTGTTGTCTATATTTAAAAAAAGGCATCAGTGCTGGTTGTTTACACTGTGCTAGCTTTTAGCTGGCTGTTCTGGTATGCCTGTGATAGAAGAGATTTTAAACAATAAATGGAAACACATTATGTCTCAGTACACTAGTGTAAATAAGAGTAGTAGAAAAAAATAAGCTTACTGAATAGAAATGAATCAAGATTTCTCTCATTACCACAGTTTCCATTTCCTTAATTTCTTTTTCAAATTAGATAAATTACAGATGTGTTTAGTACAGTGTTCTAATAAGCAGGCATGTATATTTGTTGATTTACCCAGACTGATTAGTTGAATAATCATAAATACAATTTAAGTTTTAAGATTTAAAAATCTAGCCCACCAAGATACCTGAGCACGGGCCTGAACTAGCAGAACTGCAAATTTTCAGGTTTGCAACAGCTCTTCTTCCAGTCTCTATCTGCACCTGAGAACCCAGTGAGGTAACAAGGAGCAGATGGTCTGAACCTGTGAACTCTTATTCACTGTGATGTTTACTGCTATGAGAAACAATTACTCATACTCTGAAATAAGTCAGCAAGTATTAAACAGTGTTTTTCTCAAGTCTGTCCATTCAAAGGACTCTCCCAAAATTATTAGCAATGCTGCATGTAAGATGCATTTCTGTCATTTCTTATACTTCAGAGATACCACTAGTGGTCTAGGAAGGATGCAAGGCAGTAACAGACTTACCTAGCTTGCAGGCTTCTGGTCACCCTTAGTGTTATCCCCATCTATTCCTCTGGGGATTGCTCACATAGAGGTTTGTGTCAGTCACAGTGCTTTCAAGAAAACACCGTGTCCCAGCTGGCTGGTCGAAGCACAAAGATGTAGAGGACGAAGCCACACTTGGATACAAAGTTGCAGGCCTCCCACCATGCTGCAGGACTTCCACATGAGTGGCATCTGTTTGTGCGGCAGCTTGCAGGAGATGGCAAGAATTCAGGCAAGGCGGAGGGTAATGTCTCCGGTTGGACAAAGGCCTGTTGTGGCAGTCTCTTTCTCACACTCCGGCACAGCACAGATATCACGGCTGCCAAATTTTTTGCTGGTCAGCGCCATCGTTGTCATGTAGAGAGCAGTGATGGGATTGTACTCAGCATTCCCCTGAACTCACATCAGCCTGCAGCCGTGCACCTCAGGACCCTCAACCAATAACCAGGGGGGTTGCTGGGAGGTGATTGGCGCCAAAACCAGCGTCTGCACCTCAGGGGGCTGCTGGGGCCCTGCTGGGGAGATGGACACTCAGCATTTTGCTGAGGAGGCAGCCACCCATGTCTGCTGAGGAGATGGGTGCCAGGGCCCTGCTCAGAGGAGAGCTACCTTGCTTGGGAAATGGATGTTAATGCCCTTTTGAAGAAATGGCTGCCAGTGCCCTCTGAAAGAGATAGGTGCCAGGACCTTCTGAGGAGACTGGCACTGCCTTGCTGAGGAAATGGCCGCTAACACCCCTCTGAGGAGATGACCACCAAACACTGCTGAGGAAATGGTCACCAGTGCTGGGCATTTTGGCAGTATGACTGGAAATGTCCAGGTAATTTCAGGATAGTGCATGGCAGCCTCACAGGGTTACTAGGTGGTCCAAGGAGACCTTTCATGAGTAAAGATGATATATACAAGCCCTTTTTCTTCATTATATTGACAAACCAGGGAGCAACATTCTGTTCGTTGCTTTGCTGAGGGCTTAAATTCTCTTTTTTAATAATGTTATAAAACCAGCACAAAGCAACAAAAGGCAAGAAAAGCACTGGATCCATCACAGCCTACAAGACGAGAAGGTGTCATTAATCAGTAAAGAAAAAGCCATGCTGTACAGAAATACCTTCCAAGCCAAGGCAGCTTCTTTCAGATTCTGATTTACAGGAAATGGTTGAACTATTTAAAATAATTACCTTATTTAATGAATTGAGCTTCATGCTCACTTTTCAAAGTTGTCACTGAATATGCCCATAGTTTTGCAAAAATACTTGCAATTATTTCAGAAGTGGCTTATAGGAGTTATCACCCAATGCATTTCTTGCTAATTTTTCACTGTTCTACTTTGAAATCAGGCTGTTGTACCTGTGTGTTTTATTGCCCAATTTTTGTGGTATGCTTCCTGCTCCTTTTTTCAACTCGTTGCTTGAACACAAAATTCACAGAGAGCCATGTGAATACGGTATATTCACATACACATAGAGAAATCAGCCATATTTGAACATTTTGAAAATTTCACTCTTTTTAGCTATAAACCAGCAAATGTGAGCCTTTGCAGAATAATGGAGGAGGATCTGTTTGGAAATTGAACTACCATTAAAAATAAGTCATTTTCTTCAAACAAGTATTCTTCCCTTTTCTCCTCCAGCTTTCATTCAAGAAATACTTCCAGGGTAGTAGTTACAGGGCTGATACTGACCATGTTCAAACAAAATAATAACATTTATTGTGTTAAATAGATGTAACTCTGCCATTTGACTACGTGAACCAAAAGTTTTAGATCAGTGTAATAACAAAGGCTGCATAAAAACTTGTGGATAGTCTTTGTGCCAGGACCACAGTTCAGTGGGAATGAAGGAGCATGCTATAGATCCCATTGCTTCTCCTCCACAGGAAGAGGCTGATGGTGTCAGTCTGTGCGTGACAAGCCATGCTGTAAGTTTATAGGGGCTGCTTTTCTCATTGCATTATGAAAAACTCCCAGAGTCTAGAGTCCTCCATCAACTCTTTGTGTATTTATATATATAAATAAGAAACAGATAATTCCTTCCTATTAACTGTAGCTCCCAGAATGCAGATATATTTTTCATACCTACTTCCTTTCCCAAACACTTTTTCTTTCAGAAATCAAAAGCACATGAATTCAAAAGTATCTCAGAGAAGCAGCCAAAAATCAGGTCATAGGCTCGCTCAGATGGTGGAGTCTCTATTACCATTGTTGTTTGAATTGAGGAGATAAAAATCTCACTGAGTGGCTTTGCATTTTCGAACTTCAAACAATGCTGTTAAAATGTAGCACAATTCTTAGGATTCCTGAGCAAAGTAAGGCTGTGTCTCCTTCCTCTGCTTTAACTCTTCTCTTCAAAGTCCTGGAGCCTTTGGGGTGTGGTATCTTATTTTTCTGGTTCTTTATAATAAGGATAAAGGGGTTATGTTGTTGGAGTTAAATATCACTTAAGAACTTCAAAGTTGATCCTATGAGAGGAGGGTCTCTGACATTACATCTGGGTGGAGGACACACATGGAAAGGGTTACCATGAGAAACAGCCTTTCCCAGCTGCTGCCTGTCTTAAATTACTGTAGCGGGAGCAGCCACAGTCACTTACTTCTGCCAAACATTGTTTTTTGGCATATTTCAGCCTGCTCAGTTCCTTGCAGGAATTCTCACAAGGGTGGAAGGGATTTCCAGCTTGTTGAAGCCTCTCGAACAATCTGAGATGGCTCTGGCTGTTCCTGTAGTTTAAGTCAAGACTGGAAAAAGGACAAAAGTCAACAGCCAGATTTAGTATGATAAGCGGTTTGCCTGAGCTTGTGTAAACAGTTGTCTCTCCATTTTGAGTAAATCTCTTCCATTTTTTACATGAGAGATCCCTGTCTTTTGCATCAGATGTCTGTGTTGCTTAAGTCAAAGTATGGTCACAGTGCTTTTTGTCTTTTATGTGGTGGTGTTATTGCTATTCTGCCAGCTAATCATTTCAGATTTTTCTTAACTTCAGCCTTGCATTTTCACAAACACATTAGACTGGTAAGACAAAAAGAAAAGCCTGAGCCCAGCCCCTCCTCAGTCTAACAGCTTAGCAATGAAAATGCGTTTTAATTATATTCATCTCCTGCACAAAGGGCTTAGTCACTCAAAGTTAATAAGGCGTAATGGCTTCCCGCCCCACAGAGCTCACAACCTGCCATGTAGCTCTGCTCTAAGGCAGCCATGTGATGGACGGAGTGGAGAAAGGCAGCAGATAGAGCTGCTCTGAGGATAATTGTTAGCAGATCCGAGCGCCTTAGATTTCAATTGCTCGTTTGAAAGCAACCAAGGCCCCTTTAACAGCAGTCAGGCAAATTTCTCAGAAGAGTGGACTCCTGCTCCAAACAATTACTAGCACCGTGTCTTCATTATGTTCGTTGTAATGACAGTTATAGCTGCCTTTGATCTGTCGGTGCACGGCCTGGCCTGTTGGTGTTCTGCAGAGGCTGGCACTAGCATGCAGCTGGATGATGAGGCAGGTAAATGCCTGCTCCATGATTCCCGCAGACTTGCTAGACTAGTCTGGATGGAAACCTGAACACAAGGAGGCAGGTTCCCTCCAGTTGTTCATGCCCCTGCTGTAGAGGGATGATAGCTCTCCCTGCTCACTGCAAGCCTGGCACAGCTCAGAAGAGGCCAGGTCAAGGAAGAGGCACAGCCAGCAGTTGCCTATAGCAACTATAATTCTACAGTTTTGCTAGTTTTCAGTCCCCTGTGAAGCAATGGCTCTCACTGCTGTTGTCTCCTGCTTCTGCAGAGAGAAATTTGGGGGATGGGGATGTCTTTTATTATCAGATGGAGATAAATGAGTTGATGGGATGGGCTCTTTTAGCACCAGTACTTGCTGGCCCAGCTCCTGGGTGCACAGCAGCAATGGGAAAAACAAACAGAGCTCCCCAAGGTTTCCATTTCTGGCTTTATTGTCCTCCTAAGTGCATCCTGCGTCTGTTCACCAGTTATTAGGGAGGGAGGGTTCAGTTTTATCTTGTGCTATAGGGAAGCCTTGAACTGGCTCTCAGTTTAGTCTCTTCATGAGCTGGGTATTTTTCCACTCCAGGCACTAGACTTAAATTGAAATATCTGACTAGTCTCTCACTTTTAATCCTGAAAGGAAATTTGTGGAAGTTACTCTTGGGGAGTACAAGTCAGGGATTGCCATAGGAAGTTATTTTGACTGAATTGTGGGAAGCCAAAATAGGTACTCAAGGTAGGCCCATTAGAAATCTGTGAATCATGATGGAGATGCTGGAAATGGATTAAAGTTAAATGCTGGGTAGATCTATTTTTTATTTTTGCTAAGTAAACTCTGTCTTGATTA
The DNA here is from genome assembly GCF_905368555.1 of Meleagris gallopavo. NCBI lineage: Eukaryota > Metazoa > Chordata > Aves > Galliformes > Phasianidae > Meleagris > Meleagris gallopavo. The sequence continues at coordinate 12,667,467 of NC_139410.1, forward strand.
TAGTAAATGCCTTTTTAGGAGATCAAAAGAATTATTTAAGGGACCCTGCTTACTCACAAAATTCATTATGGTAATGCTCCATCATACTTTGCCAAGCTGCTCTCTCTTTGATCTGCTGCTGCGGCCTTTTGCCTGTTTCTGCAGTTAATCTACATTTTGTTGGTGTCAGGTTTTTTCAGGTTTTACAACTCTGTTTTTTACTGTGGCAGTCCTATGGCATTACAGAGTCCACTTTTGAAGTTGATTTCAGCTCCAGATTTTAAAAACTCACCATTATGAAAAAATATTTTCTTGATTAATTATTGATAAACACCTTTAAATTTCTTAATCCCATGGTGCTACCTAGTAATTATTGTTTTCTGTAACACAGTGTGCTATTTGCTTACTTGAACTGTGATTATTTGTTTATTTTAATGACTTTTACTTACTTTGATAGGGAGTGTTGTGGTAATTTGTTCTTGTCAAACAGTCTGGGTTGTGTTATAAGACACATTCCATATAAATCAAAATTGACAAAAGCCTTTTCCTTTAATATCTTTAAATTACAGCCTTTCATTGTCAGATCACTTTTGTTCTAATTTACTTTTGGTGGATGTTAGTACTTATGAATGGCAGCGAGATTGACAGTGCTAGGCACTCCTGCTTACTATGAGAAGAGAACCCTGATAGAACAGACATTACTCGACAGGCAGTTTGAAATATGATGCAATGACAAAAATCAATAAGATACTGTTATTTCTGACTATGAACTATACCCAAAGGAAAGCTTAGGTCACAAAGGTGTGAGAAGAGCTTTAAGGAAAGAAACGACTGTGTATAGTGATGAGATTAAATTTTAGTGACTGCATGTGACAATCTATGTGGATAGAAATCTCCCATGGTGTGATTAGGGATGTGCTAACAGGTTTGTGTGAACAGATTTTTACTCAGTAAACAGATACTGCGTACATACAGCTCAGAGAGACTGCTGAGAAATAAGTCAATGAAGCAGTACTATCAGGGTAATTGCAACCACACACAAACAGTTTGGGTATGAAAAAAGGACAGGATTTTAGAGCTGCTACAGTTATTCTTCGAAGGTCATCCAAGAAGAGGAGTGATCCAAATCAACGTGAATTTGTTCTAATAGGACTTTATTTAAGAAGGAGGATATAAGCCATGAAATAAAAATCCCACAATAGATTAGAGTTCAATATTTTTAGGGATACCAGCAATTAATACAACGGTGTTTCTTCTTAAATAGAAGACTCAAGAAATAGGTGATGCCCTGCAGGAAAAGACTCTCTGAATACAGAAATTTCTGACTGAAGAATCAAACTGACATAGACGAACAAAACATGATAGCAGATAAAGGTATGTTGGCAAACACAAAGCAGAACAAGTATGATTTTGCTTTCCCCTTTCACTGCAGTTTTTCTTCAGAATGGGTCACCAGAAATAAGCAGGGAATTCTAAAATGAATTAATTTATAGAGTGGCACTCAGTTTTTTCTTTTCTGTTTCTCTTCCATCAATAATGTTCCTTTTTCTCAATCTCCCTCTCTCCTTTTTTTTTTTTTTTAAACGACCAGATGTTTTCCACTGAGATTCTTAGAGATACCTAGGCCTTTTTTTCCCCCAGAGTAGTTACAGCTAATTTAGAGCCCAGCTGTCCTCCCAAATCTGCCAAGGCCCTAATGTAACAGAACCAAAATGTGTGTGAGGTTCAAATTCTTTTTTCCAATTTGCAGCTAATTTAAAAACAGCATCACTCTTGGCTGATTAGAGTACAGGACTAGACTGGTTTAACTTTCCCATGTAAGACCTTGTAAGGGGGGTTTCTCCAACCTAAACACATTCTTAAGATATACATGTTCTTTGACACCAGAAGGAGAGCTAGACGTTCTGGAAAAATTACAACTAGAGTAACGTGGGAGTTGAGGAGGCTTTCTAGTAACTCTGCATCCTGCCCAATGTGCTCATAGTTTGGAATTACTTCAGTGCTCTGGTAGACCAGACTTATTTATAGTTAGACTGCATTTTGTGGCTTTTGGAGACATACATATTCTTATGTCTATATACAATTTCAGCTGCAAAGGGCTTGAAGCAGTGTTTGGATCTTTGTAACAAGCCACATGAATGTCATAAAGCATCTCACTTCTTTTAGTTCATTTTTTCTTGTAAGAACTTTCAGTTAAGTTTTGTGCCTGAGAGGCTCAAGTCAGGGTTACACAACAGACTTTCACCACAGTTATGTTGATTGGATATCATTAGTCTGTAACATTTTTCAGCCAAAAGTATGCAAATCACTGTGGCTTGTTTGCAAATATGATCTATAACAGGATCATTTCTGATTACCAGACATTGGATTACTTGTATGTTATAAAGATATAACTTTATAAGAAGGAATAGGCCAGGCTCATTCAAACCTGGTGATATAATGGATTTTTATAAGGATCTGTAATGGTAAGGGGAGGAAAAACTACTTGTTTTTAAGTTTAGCCTGCTCTTTGGCATACCAGTAATATCCAGAATGACTTCCTTGAGAAACAACTACAGATACTTACATCTGGTATTCACATTGTCGAGACTTCTGCTGTGAAGTACACTGAGAGTGCTACATACACTATATTGTTTCATTAGACAAACTGTGAAATCTCTTTTCTCGTTTTCAGCAGGCCTGTGTGCAGATGGTGAATAAGGATGCTGGGGTAAGAAAAACAACGTGCAAATCTTTTCACAGCATTAAAAGTGATTTTGGAGAGTTGTGGAGAGGGAGGCATGAAAACCATAGGGATAATGCAGTGAAAGTGCTACTGTGGAGAGCATGATCTACCTGAGACAGCATTAGTGGTAAATATGTATTTTAGGCCTAGTCTCCAAAAGTCACAAATGTATTCTGTTCCTGCTCTTTATCTTTGGTTGGTTCTAGGTTGGCAGAGTTGCTTAGGCACCACATTCACTGATTTAGCAAAACTTAGCTCTTTGGAGCTTGGCCTTCCCACCTGTATTAACTACATTTTCTGTCTTTTTGCTGGTGCCCTGGCTACTTCTTGCAAGATCCTTTCCCACAGAATCTGCTAGCAAAGCTGCTCTTGTGAGTGCTGCCTGGTTAGTGAAGGCCTACCATTTTAGCTGTGTTAACTCACCTGGCTAGTTGTGACTTAGACTGATTAGGGCATGCTTGTGAACAAATCAGTTGATCAACGTAACCTAGGGAAGGCAGTAGTGCTTAAGGGATTATGGTGGGGACATGCAATTGAGGAAGTTAAATCCTGGCTGCCTTTACTACCATCCCAAAAGGAGTTTTTTGACTGACATTTATCCCTCCCAGACACCCAAAAATTCTGGGGTATGGCAAGAAGGGCTTAAATGAGGTGGTATTTTTGCACGCAGACCTTGTATCTGCATGGTGGAGTCTCAGGGCTTTTTCGCTCTGTTTCACATCTGTGGCAGGTGCTCTAAACCTGAGTTTTTCTAAGCAAGGAGGTGTGCGTCTCTCCATTTTGCTCCCTGGCAAACTTCTGACAACAGTATGCTACAGGCAATTATATCACTACAGCTCTTCATCGTTTTATTGAAAGGGTAGTGGATAAAAAACCAGTAGTTTTAGCGTGCAGGCAACTGTCTCCAGAATTAGTACTGACCCCCTTCATTGTTACCAGTAAAATTAAATCAATGAAACAGTCATAAATGACAGATTTCCAACTGTCTCCCTTCTTTGGGTGGGCTGGAGGAATTGCCCTTATGGCAAAAGAGGGCTGGATACTTTCCAGGAGAGATGGAATATCCTCTTGTGACCACTGTGGGACTGCAGATTAAAATACCTTCTTCTGAAGGAAGAAACTTACAGTAAGCACAGCAAGCAGACTTAGAAGAAATAAATCATAAATTATAATGGAGGACATCCCCTTTCCTCTCCTCAGCAAATACAGTATTTCATCATCTTTGTTCAGAAATAAATGGCATTCATGCTTCTCCCATGCATACTAAGTAGGAAATATCTGATTTGTGCTTATTAGAGTTAGACATCTCATATATTTTTGCTCTTAGAATTCAAATTTCTTACCAAGGAATACAATGTAGTAGTGAATATTCAGAGAAGAATGTATCCAGGTGGAAAGGAGGGACTGAAGCATTTGATGTTGCCAGAGGTCACAGCATCTCTTGGGAAAAATATTGTGTCATCAGGACTTATCTGCAGTTGTGAGTAATGGAGTTTTCCCGTGTGATATGTTGTTTATTTAAACTACCAATAGGTTTTGGAAATCAGGCACCAAGTTGCTGGTTTTTATTTTTTCTTTTTTTCTTGCAAGCTATTGCACACACTCATTTGGAGAAAGGTAGCTTCTGTGAACTTGCCAGCGAGAATGTGTTCTCTCCAAAATATCCAGAAAAAGATGTCACAATGAAAAACCTGCCTGAAAAACAGAAATCTTGCTATCTTCTTTATTCTAGACTTCAGGGAGACTTCAAGCAGGTATACATCTGATTTGTTCTGTCTCTGATTCTTCCCTGAGTGCTGACCCCAAAGAGCTCTAACATCCATCATTAAAGGCTCTGAATATTTTGGCTTAGAAAGTGATAAGCTCTAGTACAGTGTTGAAGGGTGACTCAGGCACCCACTGCAGATGAAGCTTGTCTTGTCTGTTTTTACAGCACTTGGCTGTTAAGGAGTTTTATTCTTCAATTTGAACCTCAGTGCACCACAGCCTCTTGCTGGGACAGCATGATTTCCTGTTACTCTAAACCAAGCAGCAATTAGAAACTTGCATCCCAGCATATCTTTACTTTCCAAAAGAAAAGGCCAGAAATTCTGAACTATTGGGTGAAGGAAACAAACCAAAATCAAAATAAATATTGTGCTTTTGTTTGTCCCGATTCTGCTTAATTCCAGCTCAAGCACTGTGGACAAAGAGTAGTAAACTGAACAGAGTTGTAATTAGACAGTAAGATATGCATTTGTAGCTTCTTCCCCAGCTCTCTTCTGGGGCAACAAACATTCTTTCAGGAGTAAAGTGCTCTATTTCAACATCAGCACTTGTCACAAAAGCTGATCTCTAGTTAAACTTGGCCTTGATCTCTCATTCAGTACTTCCTAAAAAACATAATGGAAGCTCTTAAGGACCCCTTTTTAAATAATGCTGAGTGGTGATTTAAGAAGGAAAGGCAAGATAGGGAGGAGAAAAGGCATTTTCTTCCAGCGTTAAGTGATGATTCTGTGTTCTAATGGCTTTGCAAGACAGGCAGTCACTGTTGCTTGGTCCCAGCTGGACACTAATTCCTACTGGGAATGTGGCAGCTTTCAGAGTGCTCTGAAGCTGAATCTGTAATTGTGACTTAGAGTAGGTCAATTCCCTTTCCTTTCTGCAGTGAAAATTTGGGTTCCATTACAGAAGTGAACATCCCCCAGTGTACTAGCAGCATTAAAACAGCAGAGCCTGTCAGGAACCAGAAACCAGAACTACACAATATGGTAGCCAGGGTTTAGGTAGAAATGTTAAACTAAAGGAAGGTGCAAAGAAAAAAGTTCAGAATAGCTGAAAGCCTTTTTTTCATTTGATGGATCTTAAATCCATGGCCACAAGGGATTTCTTGTCCATGGGGATAGTAAGCCAAGATTGAGAGCAACTTTGAAATATTTCTCCATTCTATTAAAATGTGGCCTTCTGCATTTTCTTCTCACTACCATTCCTCTACTGCTTTTTGTTTCTTAGACACAAAGCCCCAGTTCACTCAGCAGTTTAGACTGCACTATTACTGCTCTCTTTGCAATATCTATGCTTAAAAGCTTGCTTAAAAATGGAAATTGAGAGCCTAGTGTAAAACTGAGATGTCTGGCAGTATTTTCCTGTTCCTTTTGGGAAATGAGAATTTGTGTTTTATCACAGTCGTGACCATTCTCTGGTCTACTCAGGCTAAGAAGTGCTTTCATATTGATTTCAAAGGAGTCATGATTTAGGCTTCTTTTGTACTGAAATGGATGATGTCTGCTTCCACTTTAAACTGATGACATCTGTGAATTCAGGAGCTTATATTCAATATTAAGGATTTTATTATCTGGTCAGTGCTGCATTAAAGTAACTGAGAGAGCTAAATTGTGCAGCAGAATTCTTCCCAGGCAGATTCAGCATATATTTCTCTTTCCAGTGCACAGAGCACGGTCCACTAAGCTTTTGAATATCAAACCATGAGGCACTAGTGCCTGCCATTTAAAAGCAGCTGTTCCCATAGGAGAGCTAGAGTGGTGGACACTAGTGTTGGGATCAGATGTGCTGTCATGCTAATGGCTTGAATTTGCAGCATGGTGCTTCTGAACAGCCTGCAGAGATGCTCTAACTCACAGTCCCTGAAGAGTATCTGGAGAAGTCGGAGGGGGGGGAGCAGATTTTAAACAAACTCCATTGGAATAGGTATAAAAGCCAAACAAAGTGGACCAATCCTTATAGTTAAACACTATGTAAACTGTACACTGAATAATGCAAGACATAGCACTATCCTTAGTCTGTCACTGAGAATATCTGTTGTACTACAGTCATCTCCCAGAAAAGTCTTCTCTCATCAATTTCAATAGCAGCTTTACAAGGCAAGCTCATCTGTCAGTGGATTTCTAACTCTGAATAACCTTGCAAAAATAACAATTTTAAAAAGGCCACATTTCCTTTCCACTACCACTCCCAGTCTTCAGTAGCCTTTGCCTTTAGGATGATAATGAAATTGTGTTTTACTCTAGGCAGCAAATCCTTTGAAAATGTATATCCTCCTTTGAATCATTCCATTTTTCCCAAATGTGCTAGAGACATTGTCTCATGATCCGCAGTAATTATCTTGACAGGCCAATTATTAAAAAAGAAATTAAAAAAATAATTTTAAAATATGATACAGGAGTTTGGCTGCTGTTTCTTCTTTTACTGCTGTTTCTCTGCAGTTTCTCTTGGCACCAATTGACATAGGAACTGCACTGCACCAGAGAGGGAAATTATCTCCCCCTATCTTGACACCAGAGGAAAGATAACCTCTAGATAAATTCCCCTTTGGATTTGTGGGCAGTCTGAGCAGGAACAGTACCTACCAGGACATGGGTGATTACAGTACCAGGGCTAGCTGCAATAATCCAAGCAGTCCAATCACTTACTGGCCTGCCTGAAGGAGCTACGCATTTCAGAAAGGAACTTGGCATGGAAGAGTAAGAGAAAGGAGGGAGATAACTGTTCTTGTTTTAATGAAAGGACTTGAAGGAAGATATACGTGAATCTCCACCTGTTAGATATTGATCAGTTTAATAACATCCACACATCAAATCTTATGAGGATTTTTTAAAGAAACCCTTTGAGCTTGTAGGTTAGTAATATATAAATGCAAAAAGTAGTATCTACCTGCAAGATTCATGCTAACAAGTAAACTCTTTGGGGAAAGTAGTTCATCTGTGAGTTCATTTTTCTTACAAAATTGACATTAACATGCATTATTGCCAGATAAATACTTCAGCACATCATATAAGTAGCTATTGAAAAAGGTACCAACTGGAGTCTTCAAGCTTCTCTATCAGTTGAGGAATGCAACATAAGGAAGAAATTGGGTCCTCAAGGTGCCTTTCAAGGCTGATTGAGAAACTAACTTGACAAAGAATCTCCTGAAATCTTGTTTTCTGCTCTGCTCTGCTCCTCTCCTGGGTCCTGGAATAATATGTAATTCAAGCTTGGAAAAAATCCTGTGCCATTTCCTTCAGACTTATTCCTTCCACATGTGAAATCTAGTAATTTAAACACCTCATCTCCTTTCATAACTGTGGCAGGAAAAAATAGCCAATGATCACTGATTGAATCCATATTTCCACAAAGTTCCAGCTACTTTGTTTGATGCTTAAAAATGAAGGTAGCTTAAGTAATAAGTTCACTTAAAAAATATATATAGATGGTTGTGGCAAATGAATGTGGACTAATCTGGACTTGCAAAGAAATCCCTAAAAACCTACTGGCCACATTCCTGGAGTGTGATATAAAGCAATGAATTTGAAACCAGAGACAGGTTTAGTAGTAAGTGCTGGTTCAGCTTCATAGGATGGGAAGCAGCTCAGAATGAGCGATGATGTATTTTGGCTTAAAGCTTTAACAAGTGCACAGGATAAAGATTGAAATTAAGCTCCATTACCTAATTACTTGGGGGCAGAGAGGGAATTGAGAATGATCAGTATCTTGGAGCAGTATTTTTCAAGCATTTAAGAGCTGAGCTTTTCCTCACAAAAGCCAATATTGCATCTTCTTCAGTGCTGCTTTGTGTGGTTAAGGTCCTAACAGAATTTCAGATCTTTGCAGCATTATACTCCTTCACCATTCTTACAAACTGAGAACTCCGATGAAGTGAACAATAAGGAAGTTAAAGGTGCCACAGTTCAAATCTGAATTGGCTCACTTTGAAATGAGAAGAGTAGATCATGCATCTCAGAGCAGATATTTCAGGCTCTCTGCAGACCCCATCAGGAAATGAATTGATTATATTTGAGTTATGATTTCACAGTCTTTCTCTCTCTCCCTTTTTTTTTTTTTTAATTCTTTTTCCACCACAATCAAAAGAACTACAGAAAAAAAGAATGCTGAGACTATGAAATATTAGGAAGGCCTCAGCATTCTTTACACCTTCCTTGAGAAATGGCGGTTACACGACAAAATGATTGCAAACTCCAAAAACTTAATTTTAAACTTCTTACACTTTATACACAGACTCTATCATCAGAAGCTCACACCCCATTCTGAGGATGACTTTGCTTTGTGAGTGCTGTCACTAAAGTGCAAAGATCTGAAAAAAGGAGTAGAGAGTTTTTTCCATGAAGTTAGTTTGTGCTTCCTAGCCTATCTAGGCTTTTAAAGCAATATGTTTGTTGACCAGTGCCTTTTCGAAAGAAGAGGGAACTCTGGCTTATTCTGTTCTGATCATTGAAACAATGAAAATGTCGTAATTGCAGCCACATTGTGAAAGACAAATGGGTAAAACCAAGGAGTTGAATTCTAGTCCTTTTCCTCTGCATGGCATGTTTCCTGCAGCAATCCCCAATGGAGCTATCAGAGGAAGAACAAGATGCTTTTTCCTGCATCAGCAAACCCATTTTACTTTTGCAAACTCCCAGGCTTAAACAATCAGTTTTTCAGCTGTTAGCACAGCTGAAGAGATAGAAGGCACATATTCCACCTGGCTCTGGCTTTTCTCTTTTTTTTCCACACTTGTAGATGGATTTTCTCTTGTTCTACCAGGGAGTACAATAGCAGTAGTTCTAAGTACAGTTCAATTCAGTAAATCATTTCTAAATTATTTCCGCCTAAACCCAAACCAACTTCCAAAACCCATCTCCCTAGGCACGTTTAGTCAGCGTGCAACAGATCAGTGTGGAATTAGCCTGGGTTGTATGGTAAAGCTCAGTGCGTGCCAGGGATGAGGGACTGGGTGCTCATGTATAGTGAAAGGAGCAGCTACGCAGGACAGCCATCCACTGCTCATTTCTGTTGCAGCACTCTCCAACAGAAACAGCTGAGAGAAATGCTGTGTTGTTAGAAAGCATTTTCTGAAGTCCCCAAGCAGCCCATAGGGATGTCCTTAATACTGACGCCCTGAATGATACTAAGGATAAGCTGCGTTCTTTCCTGATCGGTGCAAAATTAAGTAAATTTAGTACAAGTTCTGCAGAGGTACAAGAGTACATTTCAGCTGTGGAGTTGCAGTGGGCAACACTACAAGTGGTTTTATAATCCTGGGAGAATTCAGCATTCATGGGTATTCTCAGATCTTCCCTAAAACGAATAAGGTCCTTTGATAATCACTAACAAAACCATGCTGTGTATTTTGCGTTCTACTTGGCTACGCCTCTACCTGACTGTCAGGCAGAATGCTACTAGGTCACCTGGGGAGCCAAGGTCCCTCAGCAGATCCTATTCTTAGCTCCTCTCTGCTTAAGCATCACCTCTATATAATGGAATATTTCTGTTTCTACCAGGCCTGCAGGGAGGGTAAATTTCTTCTGCCTGCATGAGGTGATGAGCCTGCTAGGAAGTTTGTGGAGTCAGGAGACAAGGCTCTTTCAGAAGTTGTCTGGATAAGGGTTTCCTCATTCTCCATCCACATAGAGAAGTGAACCTAATAGTACTGCTTCCCAGCAACAGAAGAGAAGACAAAATTTATTCCACTAAACTAAGCTGAGGGAATTAAATTAATGAGCGGGAATGTGAGTGCAGCTGGCTCATTATTCACTCTTTTAAAAACTTACTATCTGCTGTAGCCTCCCCTGGAAATTACTATACTTTCAAATGGGTGAAAACTCTCACTGTAAAATCAGAGATCTCAGCTGCACTCAGACAATCTTTCTAATGAGATGTTTAACCAATACAAAGTTCAGCCTACCTGATGTAATGTCAGATGTAAAGTCTATTTAACTTTGCATATATTAGACAGTCTAGGTTGAGAAGGTATCAACTCTTAATTCAGTGCAATGAAGCTTCAACTATACTACAGATGCAGCAGCTGTATGTGCCTTCTCTTTTACCAGACAAAAGAAGAAAACACATTGTAATAATAAAGAAATAAAAACATCCCTTTTATGAAAGCCTGACCACTCTGACCTTTATGCAATGCATTATTGACAATTCTGTTAGCATTTATTTAAACTTAATTTCCCAGAGCAGGACATGACAGAAAGCAAGAAACATTCATTTCAATTGTAAAACCTTTCACTTTAATGCATCTCTGAATTAATTGGGCACAGTCTTCATATCAAGTGAAATAAATGGGCTGATAATTGATTAGGACCTCAGGGAACAGTGAGATCGGATTGGCTAAGAAAAGTGAAGTGACCTATAAAAGGTCAGAATTATTTCAAATCGCTTTTTTAATAAAGCATGTTGATGAAGAAATTATCTGCAAGGCTTAGATGAAATCTCTGCATTTGATGTATAACTTCTGTCAAAGGAAAAATTGTATGTAATGTAACTTAATTCTTGGAAAATTTGAGATCCCCTTTAGAAGGGATGAGTCCTGCTCTGAGCTCCTAATCTAGGCATTGCTATGCTCTGCAGCTCAGAATGGCTTTTTTTTGTCTTTCTTTTGCCAAGAGAGGTCTTCCAGGTCTCTTCCTCTGGTAACGAAAGGCACCTGGAAAGCATCTGTGTTTGTTTTCTGCTTTACCGATTTTAAACATGACTGTTTTCTTCTTAACTCTCCTAATCTTTCCAGCTCAGCCTTCAGTTGGGATGAACAGAGAGGATGCTGCTGCTTGTGGTGAGGCTCATGTTCCCGCATCCAGTTATGTCCAGCATATCCATGTTCGGAGGAAGCCCTTCTCCTTTTAGCTGGATGGTTCAGTCCATCCTTAGCTCTTGCCCGCTCCCCAGCTGCACAAGCTGTTGTGTCCGCATCTCTGCACACTTGTGCCGACACAGAAGAGAATCTAAGTACAGCAATTCTTGTGCAGGTGGCAGTATTACAGGTTTTGAGCTCAGTGAAAACTTTTCAAGGTTCTGTCTGCTAATGAGACCTTGCCTCACTTGCCCATGCTGGGGTTTGACCACTTTCACTATGCCATCAGAAGATAGTTCTTTTTCTTGTACTCAAGGCTCAAGCATCTGCCGAAGGTGGACTTGGCCTTCATTCGAGCCTCTGGCTTTCTATGAACATAACCAAAAAGTACCTGCCAGGCTTCATGCTGTGCTGGTTAGATCAATTAGAACACACCATTCCAAGCCATCTCTTCCTCAGGCTGGATACCAAACAATCAGTACAGCAATAACAAAAAGCTGAGTGTTACATAATGGGCAATATATCTCTCATCTATGAAGGCGTTAGGCTGCTCAAAACCCTTTCAGGAAAGCCTTCCAATGCTGATGACCACATATCCACAGCAAATGTTTATTGATATCTTGTTTCTCTTGTAATGGTGTGCACTGCATGCTTGTTGTAATGTTTTATCAGTACCCAGGAAGTTAAATTTCTCAAAGCAAGGTACAACTACACTTCCAGTGCATGAGCAGACATTCAGCCTGATCTAGTCTGGTTCCTGGTAACATCTAGTTTTTATATGAGACTTAAATATGTTGTTAATGTTGTCATTCTAATCCCAGTGCAAGATAACCTCATTACAGAGCTGGCCTCTTCGAACAGTTTCTCACTGTTGAGAAATAGTTAGGTACATTCATTTTTCTCCGCTGTCAGGCACCGAGAGATTTAAAAAAAACACTACACTGTCTGTGTAAGCATCATAAAGATTGACTGATTGCATTTAATTACAGATCCAATTTGGAATCCCAAATTCAAACCCAATTGTATTGGAAATTGTAGTCCATCCTAAATATAAGGTGAATGCCTTATAGTGGTGAAGGTCTGCATTCACAGAACTAACTGCTGCACCACTTAAAGATGTTAGCTCCTCTGAGCCCCACAGGACAATGCAAGATATGTCCGTGTCCATTCGTGACAGCTCCTGGGTGCCAAACCTTCTAACATTTGTTTATCAAGCTGACAGAGCAATGTGTGAACTGGAATGAGACATGGGCATATGGCATGGAGATGAGAGCACTGTGACACCACTACAGGATGCAAAAACCAGAAATAAGATGTGTCAGAGTTCACCTGGCATAGTCCTCATGTTCTGGCTGTACTTCGCCTGGTTTTGTTCAGCATGAATCACTTTTTCCCCAACACCCTCACCCCCTCTACTCCCAATCTTCAGAATTCCCTGCCTTCATACATTTTGGGCGATGATTTCTCTTGTTTCAGTGATCTCTAGACAAAGGGACATTAGCTGTTTCTCTGTCTCAACTGAATGGAACGTGGCTCCAGTCCCAAGCAGTAGTAGGGCCTGGGGGAACTCTGCACAGTACGTTCTCGTTTTGAAACTTCTACACAGGAAAATCAAAGCTCTTTTTCCTATTGTTTAGCTTTCAAAATTCATGCTTGGATGAATGTTTTCTAAGCAAAACTGGGTTATGAAAGTAAAAATTACCTCTGTATATCTAGAAATGGAAAGATGCCCTAGCTGATGAAGTGTAGGGCATATGTTGAGGTACCCTATGTAGTTCTGGGGGGATGCCCATCACTGCAGCAGTATGCTGCCTTTCAGAAGTAGATTCAGCTGTAGGCTGGTGCATCCCTCATGCATAGCTAGTGTGCAGGAAGGCAGGGGACGGCACAGGCTGTGTTTGTCACCTCTGGGTAGTTGTAGATGAAGGCAGTTTGGGAGAAGGAAGGGACCCTGTTCTACTATGGCTACTTGATAAAATCTAGGCATTCCCTGTGAGTAAATATTGTTAAACTGATAATCTTTTTCCCTTCCCCATAGACAACTGAGAAACAGACACAGAATATTGATGTCTGAATTTGTGTAAGACTCTTTCTCCCCCAGTTCATCACCTCTGTAATTGGCTGGAGAAAAAAATAGTGTCAATGTCAGAAGGCATAATAGGCTTTACAGTGTATGAAGTGCAGTCAGACCAGGTGTCTGTACAAATGGAGATCTGACAGATATGCTTATATGAAAATGTCAAAAGAGATGCAGTGCGAAAACCTTCCATGTTTTTTGGTGGAGAGTATTCTAAAATCCTTTGGAAACTCCAGCAAGTCTGTAGAATGGCAGTGCTGTGTGTATTTCCTACACCTGCTTGTCATCCAGCTCTGAAGCCAACCTTCAGAAGCCAGGAACTGCTGTGGAAATAGCATCAATTTCAAGCTCCAAGTAGCATGCTGACCCCAGCTGGAAGTTATCATGGGAAATGAAGTTCGCACCCTAGGCAAGATAGTTTGAACTGCTGAGGTGGAAGCAGAAACATTCAGTAGCAAAGTTTTTGGGGGTGGAAACTTTATTTATGGCTGTAACTTCTAAGATGGACTCTTCCCTCATCTGCTCTGGGTCTAGCCTTTTTTCTTAGACATTCCCACTCATGCTGAAGGGCTAGTTTGCCTGTTTGCAAAGTGGCTTGAGAACTGCTGTAAATTTAGCTCAAACAGTTAAGGAAAACTCCAGTCACTGCCAGGAGTTAGTTCACAACCATGTCAGTGGTTCCTGCAGTCAGAGCAGGAGTCTCCGGGAGAGGGTGAAGGCCTGGGAACTTCTTGACAGCTCTGCCAGAGTAAGTCATCTCCAGAGCCTCCTTTGCCTATGAGATGATGAGGGCAAGGAATTGAAGAATTAGAGGAAAGAAATTGAGAACGGAAAGGAAAGAAAAAGAAGAGGAATTGAGGAAGGAAAGGAAAGAAATTGAGGAAGGAAAGAAATAGGGAAAAGAAAGCAGATCAGAATAGAAATGAATATTTAGGTTGTTGGTTGTGGAAAATTTCAACATTTCATGACTTTTTTATTTCTGCTTAGGACAAAATGCTGACATTCTAATGATTGTTTTTCACAGAAAATGAAAATTCTAGAGGAAAAAATATGATTTGAAAATGTTGGAATATTTTATTATGTTTTTCCAAATGAAAAATATTGACTCTTACTTTTGGCTTAATCAGAGCCAGTGCTTTCTTGTACTATAATTTTTTAGAAACTTTTTATTTTTTTTCTTCATTTTTCTTTTTTCTGCCTTTTCTTTTTTTCATTTTTAATTCTTTTCCTTCTCTCTCTCTTCTCTCTCCCTTCCTGTCTTCCCTTTTCTCTCCCTGTTCTTTCTGTAGTTTTTTAACCACTGGGCTATGTTCTGTGTTCCATAGTGACCTCAAGCACTATGCTGAGAAACTGGTTCAAAGCATCACCAGACACTTCTCCAAGCCCTTAGATTTTCTTTTAAAGTCCCCTAGTCAAGTTTGAAGTGAGCTTAGTCCTAGCTATAAGATCTGAGAAGATCACATCTTGCACTGATATGATTCTAACCACGAAACAAGCATACTGATCTGTAAGTCACACTCAGCACTACTCTCTCTCATACATCACAGGTTAAGATTCTGTACTGTTCCTCTCAATAGCACCTCAGTACTGCTGCTACACCAGAGGAACATGATAAGATGCTGTGTTAGCAAGAGTAGGGGGAAGGGGTTGCAATTTGATAAATGGATATATGTATGCCCCTCTCTTAGGAAAAGCAAGAGCAAAAATGCTGTATCCAAAAGGCAGTCGGATTGTGCTTTTGTCATTCTAACCAAGAAAAAAGTCTGACCTTCCTGTCTTGCTGTTTAATGCAACACTGACTGTAAGTACAAGAGATTGTTCTCTGCTTCCCAGGAAAGTCACTTAACACCTGTGCAAATAGGATGAAAGTTCCTAATGTACTACAATGGTGTTTTGCCTTCATTTTGCACGCCACAGGTAGAAGAGTGCCTGTGAAAAGAGTCCTGTGCAAGAACCAACATCTCCCTGACTAATTTGCAGATTAGGAAGGAACTCTTGTGCTTTTGAACTTTGGAATAAAGCTGATTCAAATTGCCTCTCTTTTTAGTAAAAGGGTTTGGACAGTGCAATTCCTATTTGAATTAGAGGGTAAAAATTCTTCTAAGTTTTATATTATTAAATAAGGACTGCATGGCAACTCATTGCCTGTGGCAGTTTTTGCTTTGGCTAACTGGCAGTAGTACTGGCCATTTTATTTGTCTTGCTTTTCAAGATGCACTGACCCGTTACTTCAGGTTATATACCAAATTTTGTCTTAGTCTCCTGGCATTCTTGGGGTTATGCCAGTTGGATTTTAGTCGTGCAGAAAGAAAAATCAAATCAAATTATTACCCTCTTATTTTTGATAAGAGAATTGCATCCCTCTCCCTCTATAGGAGAGGACCTGTTCTGGTGAGCTGTCCTCAGAGACAGACAAAACTAAGCACATTCAAGATGCATTTCAAAAGCTAATGCATCACTTAATCAATGAGGTATTTTGTGAATAGTTTTGTGAAAGTACACGTACCAGCATCAGAAGGCAGGTACATAGACATCTTTGTAGATTTTGGAATACAGTATGACTGTTGAAACAGTGGAAAAGATAGCAAAAGAAATTGAATGGGAGCATGATTATATCCAAGGAAATGGCCTCATTCTCCCTGGAGTGTTTTGCAATCTGTGTCTTCTGCAGTTCTTACTGATATGTGTTTATTGCTGAGAGGAACTCATGTCATCCAGATCTAACAGAAAGACTGATCTATGTCCTGTAAACAGTGAGTTTTGCTGTCCAGAAGTAATTTTTCTATAACGAACTCCAGGTGATCCAACCCAATAGGGAATTTGGACACATCAACAGTATTTATTTCATGGCCCTGAATAATTGAGCAAAAGATATCTGTACTTTTGATCTATCTGGATGTCATGTAAGCTACATGATACCTACACAGTGGATCTACACTAGTCCTGTATGACTTTGGATTACTTAGCAACCACCTACACATTCCTGTTCAGCTATTCGGTAATTACCATTCCTCCCTTACCATGAGGAGTAGGTCTAGAAGGATCACAAAGCTCAAGTAGTCCAGTTCCCTGCCCTGTGGCATTTTTACCTAAACCTACATTGTTCTTTGAAGATGTTTTGTCTAACACTCTTAAAAAACTCCAGTGATTGTGATTTGACAGTTGCCAGTGAAATCTATTCTGATGAAACACTCCCACTATAGTTTTTAATAATTAAACAAATGTTTATGACAATTTTACTTTATTACAACCATGCCCAATATCAATGGGAGACAAAACTCTTCTTTTTTTCTTTGAAGCTGTTCTTTTTGCATTTCAAGGCTTAGCTCATCTCCCCTGCATGTTGCTTTCACTACAGTAAGCAACACTAGTTATGGCAATCTTTCTGTTGTATTTTCTTGTCCATCTCCATTAGGTACATGATTTAGTGGTGAGTTGTTAAAGTTAGGGTAATATGGTTAGGTTGCTGTTGGACTTGATGATCCTGAAGGTTTTTTCCAACCTGAGCAATTCTATGATTCTATGATTCCTCTGGCATCTCCAAGTGGTCTGCATCTCTCTTAAACAAGTCTTTCCAGTAAAACAACAACAACAAAAAGCAAGACAAAAAAAAGGGTATTCCAGTGGAGGCCCTAACCAATGATATACATATGATATGCAGATTACTCTCTTATTTGTACAGGATTGCATATGCCCATCTTCTCTTTCCCCCACTTTTTTTTTCTTACAGAGTTGTTATGATGCTTTCATCTCATGTTGAACTTGTGATACTTCCTTACTAGACTGCTACCCAATCTCATTTTGTACTAGTACAGTTAATTGTTGCTGCCTGAGCTCATATTACTAGTAGATATGGTAGATGCCCCCACTAATTCATCACCTGGACCCCATAAAATCACTCCAGTGGAACCTCACTAGGTCCATCTTTTCATTTTGACAGTGAATGATTTTCCAATGAAATCTGTACAGCCTAACACTTAGAGTATTTTTCTTTAGCCCACATTTCCTTACCTTCTTCTTTGAAGTATCACGTCACCATCAAAAATCTCACTGAAGTAAAAATATATGACATTTTCTCTTTTTCCCCTAAAACTATTTCCCTGCCATAGAAAGAAGTTGATTAGTTTTGATGTGATGTCTTTGAGGCAAATACATGTTGGCAATTACTCATCTTCTGTTATCTTCTAATCATTTGAGTAATATTTTGGTAGTTTCAACATTTTTCCAGGAACTGGATTTGAGCTCTCTTCTTTCTTGACGCTTCCTCTCTCCCACTTTTTGAAGATATAGGCATTCTTTTTGTCCATTTGCAGATTTATAGAGCTGATATGAAAATATGTGAGTTATCCTACTACTCTGTACTGTAGCCTCAGCATGTATTCGGGACTTTGTCACGCTAAGAGCTGGATACAAGAAATAAAGATAGTTCTTTTGCAGAAGATCTGATTAGTTATACCTACAGATAAGTGAATCTAAGCAGAAGCTGCTGGCCAGACAGAAGGCAGGTTAAACAATGAAACATTCTTAATTAGCTTAAAAG
The DNA here is from genome assembly GCF_905368555.1 of Meleagris gallopavo. NCBI lineage: Eukaryota > Metazoa > Chordata > Aves > Galliformes > Phasianidae > Meleagris > Meleagris gallopavo. The sequence goes on from NC_139410.1 coordinate 12,685,342, forward strand.
ATAAAAGTGTCAGCTTGTGCATGGTCTGGCCATTATCAAACGATTTGCAGGCATTCCAGCAGGGGGAATTTGAAAGCAAGAGTATAAAGAGGACTGTGTTTTAGCTGCTCTGCCTTTTAACACAGATCTCGAAAGAAATAGAAGAGGGCGGGTATAAAGACAAGAAATAGGAATGGGTGCTAGGAGCAAACGATGAAGAAGAGATCACTGGGACTGCTAGGCTGGCCATTGTGGGCAGAGTTGGAAGCACAGGTTGTGATCTCAATAAAGGTTGTTACAGCAGCTGTCAGGACAGGCCTCCTGCCATGTACTGGCAACTGAGGTCTACTGGTGTGTTTCGGTGGTATGTGTGACTGGCAGGTTCTTTCATCCGGCATCACCTGGAACCCATCCAGATGTCCTTTCATTAATGTCCCATAGCCCAGGGGAGGTGGTGTGAGTACAGCTTAGCCACACATTGAGTGAAATTTTATTTTCTCTCATTTGGCATAGAGTTAAGCTGGACACACTTGAATTACTAGGGTTCAGTCTGCACCAGGCACATTTGCACTCTGATCAGTGCTCATCAGCAACTACTGCCAGCCTGTTTGCCCAAGATCCTGACAGCAAGACTGCAGACTTATGCCTTGAGTGCCTGGCACTGTAGTGGCTGGGGCAGAGATACATGGTGCAAATCCTTGCAGGAAGGAGGACTGGAGCAGAGAAGGAAGAGGAGGCTGTGAGAGGTTGTTGGCACTTTTCCCTCAGAGCATCTGGGGAGCTCTGGGCCCTGGGCAGTAGCTAGAGCACCTAATGGTTCAGGGATCCTGTTGCAGGCTGCTAGAACAGTTCAACTCAAATTGGCCCAAAGTGGCTAACCATACGAGCCCTCTTCTCCCTGCACACTGGATACTGTATTTGGAAATTACTATTTTAATGCTTGATTAACCAGTTGTGAGCCACAGGGGGTAATTATTCTGCTAATCACCAGGCTCAGCCATCTCACCAGCCACTCAGATTGCTCTCAATGGCAGCCCCTTCACCTCCATAATTCCAGACTGTCACTAAGTATGCACTAAGCATTGAGTGTGGCTGAGCAGAACTGGAGCACTGCAGTGTTAGCAGTGATGGCAAACGGCAATGAGTTGTACGTGTTCTCCTTCACACTGTGGGGATCTTTGCTATGGAGATATTTCAGCACTGAGCAGCTTCATTAATTCAGTGATTGCACACCGGTGTGTAATGAGAGAGAGGAATGCACTAGTTGATAGTTTCATCCTACTGCCCAGAAGGTTTAAATAAATAAAATAAAAGTAAGGAATAAAGCCCTCTAGCCCATGTGCTGTGCAGGGCCCCAGATGAGCCTGCTGGCCGTTGCTGAGCTGGGTTGCAGGTGTTCTCTGTCATGGAGACACATGTTTGAACCAGACGCCCTGTGAAATCTGAAAAAGTGCATTTCCTCTGCTTTGTCAGCACGGCTCCCCTTTGCCTGCAAGGTTTTTCAAAAGCATGAGGGAAATGACTCACCAGCAGAATGTGGGAATTATCCTGTTTAGCCGCTCTGCTTTATCCTGTCAGAAACGCACGATGAAAAACTCTAGTCACAAGAGACCAAAAGGGCTACCACGTAACTGACAGACACCAACTGTTTGAGAGCATTCAGATCCTGTTATCGAGAGGAGCCTGACCCCTGTGCTACACATCCATTTATCATCATTTTAATCCAATTGGAAGTCTTTTGAAAGTCTTCATGTTCTTTCATCCCTTTTCCACTTTCTCTCACCCCAAATGTCCTCCTCTTTTCTCCTTTTTGTTTACTTTTAGAACCCTTGCCCTCGCAAATATTTTTTTCTTTTAAGTTGGAAAAGGATAAACTTTTAGAGATGATCCCAGACCAAAACCTATCTTTTAAGACAGTATAAAGAGAAGATTACTTCACCAAAATCAATGGAGTTAGTCCAAATTTAGCTGTCTGCCTGGGCAGACTTCAGCTGGCTAAGTGACTTTTTTTTCCTTTTTAATCTTCAAAGTGATCCTGAAGGTGCCAGCCAGCAACTGAAAAGAGTTTACTCATACAAGATAAGGCCCAAATTTTTCCATCTCCTGTTTGTCATTATAGTTGTAAGTGTTACTGTGCCAGGTATTTTATACTCAATGTGAGATCGTTCTTACCACATAAACTTTCCTTCATGAAGGTATTTAAATACAGCAGCACTTTCTAGGTGGCCAAGGAGATTACTTGTGTAATTTCCTATATCCATCTAAATGTCTTCTGAATCAGCATCCAAAAGAGTCAGGGAAAAATACTTACTATCATTTCTAATTTTCATTAAGGAAGTAAACAAGATGGAAATCCTCAGAAATAATAAAAAAAGGAAGAAAATTTAAGATCTTTTAAATTCAATTACAAGATGGTATACTTTAAATCGGACATCTTATGGACTAGCCACCCAATGCAAAGGGCTTTAGAAACATCATGGTTTTCATGGTGTTAAACACTAATCATACTTTCTTCTTGTGCTTGATATTAATGGGATCCACTAGTGTTTGTTCAGCGTTACTGGAAATCTTATGACAATACAGTTATGCCTTCTGAAAACAAAACAAAGATTACATAGTTTACCATATCTTCTTGCCATCTAAATTGCCAGTATATTTTATGCACATTATCTGAATAATAACTGTAGTTATCAGTGAAGAAAAAAAAAAAAAAGAAAATAGTAGTTGGAAAAACTATTTAGGAAGGGCTGAAATCTAATTCTGGCTGTGCCATGAACTTCATTATCCTGAAGGAGAAGTGACACTGACATTTCTGTCACTGGCTAGCTCTGGGTTGTCATGAGGATTCCCAACCTCTCTTGTACCTCTCGGTGTCAGGGAGTGGAAGACGCATTACGATTTGTGATACCTCAATTATTTGTACTTGCTGGCAGCATCTTTTGTCCTGTGGGTGCACAGTGTTGGTTTGAGTGTCAAAGTACAGGGCCCCTATCTGCACGTGAAAGTGCAGGAGATCCGCAGGGAATGCAGAGCTCTTAAGGCTCACCATACTCTCCTGTATGGAGAGGTCTTCTAGGATCTGCTTTGTCATGTTTGAAGCATAATTATTTTGAGGATTAATTTGGTAAAGGTGTAAATTGTGGCGAATTAAAGCCCCATATTTTTATAATAATTGAAGAATTAATGTGTTTCATAGCTTAACCAAGCCATCCTTGAACCACTTGGATCTTGAGATTTTAAAAAATGTTTCCCTTTTCCCTTCCCTTCCCTTCCCTTCTCTTCAGGCTCTTTTCGCATCTTCTTCAATTACAGGATAGCACTGAGAAAACTCTAAGAACAATATTTGAACTCTCAGATTGACTTTAAAATCTTGGTGAAAGCCTGGAAAGGATAGTTTAAAGAACTCTGTCTGGAATGTGATTCTCGTGAAGTAAATTCAGCAACATCTTGAAGTTTCAGTGGCCTCTAGTTCTGGATTTTTAGTCACTTATCAGTCCTGCAAACAGGGCTGCAAACAGATGCACAAAATTATTCTGACTCTGTAAAGTTGGGTGGAAAACTTTACACCATTCTGTCAGTTCAGTGTTTATGATGGGACTCACACAGAAAAAAAGTTGAAATACCAAAGCCCAACACAAAATACAAAAGGATGTGAGGCAATAGTTAAATGGAAGCTGAAGAGAGGAAAGGAGGGTTTACAACCACTCCCAGTCATGACAATGGGAAGACTGAACTTTCCCCTCTGGTTTCCCTTCTTATATTTTCCTTGTTGCACCAAAACTAATCTAAGTTAATTTTTGGTGTTCAAAATGTTAAAAAATAAAAAATATAGATCTGATGATCTACTATGTATGAAATGATACTGCAGGTTTTCCAAAGCAGACAGCAAAGGGAAGTAAATCTGCTAAACTCGAGCATCCCTATGGTCCTTATGCCTGTGGTAGCTTGTGTCCAGAGCAGGACCTACTCCTTCCCTGTCTACTTAATTCTTTATTTCACAATTTACCCCATACAGACACACTTAGATTCCATCAGCAATCAATACATAACACAAGTGAAAAAATTAGATTTAAAATCTGTAACAAGCATCGTGTCTGCACAGCCCATTTTTTCAGATTAAGAAAAAACACAGAGTGCATAAATAGATTTCACACTGTCTTAAAAGCATTGCAAACATAGTTACAGATTTGCATGGTAAAAATTTCTCTTTACAGAGACATGACAATTGTCACTTACATTAAGATGTTCTTAGAATGTAACAAAAAAAAAAAAAAAACAAAAACAAAAAAAAAAACCACAAAAGTTTGAATTATTTATTCTAGCAAAATTTAAATGATTCCTGTGCAAACTCTTCTGAATGGAGAAGATTGAGAATATACTGTCCTTTAAAACAATGTTAATAGAAATGAATCTTTGAGAAGTCCTAGAAACACAAGATTCATGAAAAGAGTCAAGTATCGCATGAAACTTAATATTGATCTGACTGAGAAATAGTTGGGTAAAGCTAAGTCTTGCTTAAGAGATCAGTTCATTGTTTGCATTTGCTGCTTTCCCTGACAGGAATACATTGTATTGCATGATATTCCCATTAGCACTGCGCATCACAGCAGCTGGGGGAGAGGATTACCTCCCTTTCCTTCCTTTGCATGACAAGCAGAATGTTCTTGCTAGTTCATAGTCATTTCAGCCCCTGTGCAAATCTACTTCATAACCTGAAAGCAGTTCAGTTTCTTGCACATTGCTGAGGCAGTTACTGGGTCTGCAGAGCTTTTCTTGCTTGCTTGGATGCTAAACAGAATTGAAGGAATTCAGCATGACTCCCTGATCCCAAGCTCATTTTGCAGTGCTGGTGGTTGTGAGGAAAACCATATAATAACTGCTTTACCCAGAAACCAAGCAAGTATCTTAACCAAGAATAAGCCTGGAGCCCATGTTGCAATTTTAACAAACACTTCTACAGCTTCCCATGCTGAGCACATTATAGTTAGAAGGCTTTTTGAGAGACAGAAGGGAATAATTATCAATAAATAACAATTCTAACAATTCTCTTTTTTTCCTATTCACAAACAGTTGTGAAATTCTCACATTGATTCATTATTTGAAATTATTTTCCAGTGAGTTCATGGAAAAGTAGTAAGGTTTCAGACTGTGTCAGTTTGAAATGTAAGAATTAACTGCTCCTGTTCCTTCACACTGTGAAGTATATAGCTGACTGATGTAAGTTACACTGAATAAATTGAGCTATAAAAGTAATAATGGTTTAATAAAGTGCAAATGTTGAGGCACAGTACATTTTATTTGGGTAGTGTATGTTAGTTTTGTGAGTCACCTAATCAAAGCTGGGAAGTATAATCAAATGCCTTCGGTGGCTAACAAGTTGTGATTTGGATTTTAGCTGGGATGTAAGAGTTTTGTAATACCAACACATACTGAAAGCATGGCTTTATCTGCCAAATATGTGCTTGCAATAACAGCTCAGGACGCTTCTGAGAATTCCTGTGGGCCTTTTTTTGTTTGTTTGTTTCGTTTTTAATGTAAAGCTTTGAGATAAAGATTTGAGATTGTACTGGTAATATTTTAAGGGAGAACATATTCTTAACATCTCTATCTTATCTGATTTTTTCATGAGGGAATTCATTATAATTTATGTACGCTGGTAGTCGTAAAAAGGTTTTATTTTTATTTTTTTTTTTCCTCCAGATCATAACACAGAAGCATTGTAGAATGTATTTGCCAGTCTATTTAGTAAGGGCAGTGCCCAGAGAGTTCATAACTTTCATAAAGTCTCTTAAGTTTCTCTCAGGGAATTTATATACGATTTGGTTTTGTTTCTTTTTCAGCATGAACACAGAAGTACCTGCATATTTATTGAAGTTATGAGTCACCTGGATAGACTGCAGACTTTATGGTAATAAACTATATTTTTCAGTTCAGATAGCCATCTTATAGCTGCTGACCAGTGGTTACAGTCTTCTGAGTTAAGCTGTTGTGTTCCTGATTTCCTCACTAGCTATCAGACAAATGTTCAAGTTTAAATCTTTGCCATGGTTGATGTAGACTGTAGTAGTCCATAACTGAGGCTGCCAGAGATGTTGCCAAGTGCACAGTGTCAGTTTCAGTGAAACTGGCACCTGCTTATTCCAGATTTGCACATCACTCCAGAAATGAGACTGTGGAAGTGAGACTAAGTTTCCAGATGCAGAGCTGTGGTATGCTGCTGTTTTTGGCTTCTGGGAAGAACGTATGTGTAGGTTCCAATGAACTGAGCAAAGCGTGAACCAGACATCCCAGCTGCTTTGTGATGGTCCTGATAATTCATGTTAGGGTGACTTACTTGAAACCCAGTCATTGGCTGTAACATGTTGTTTCTACAAATTTGCCTACAGGCTGGGGTAGTAACAATACAGTGCCAGGGACAGGGACTCATTGCAGGGCATTCCTGGCGCTTTCAGACCAACCAACTGCTTCTGTTCTGTTGTTGTCTGGATCACTGCTGCTAAATTATCAGTGTACTTCTTAAATCAGAAGCAGATGTGCTCAGACTGCAACAGTATTGCTAGCCCATTTACCATTCTTTGGGTATGTCTATATATTTGCATTGCAATACCATTGGCTGGAAGACTTCGGCACACGTCTATTCTTATCGCATATTCCTGTAGGAGTTATTTCAGTCTATAATATAATGCTGTTGTTACAAACTCTGTTGAATACTTTAAAGTTATCTCACAAGCCTCTGTACCCATACAGCACAGGTTTGTCTAGCAGGTACTATGCCCTGTGGTGGCCTGCATTACTTAGCTGATTTCACTGTTCCAGCTGCTAGGTTCATACCTGACTGGTATTCACTCAGAGCTATTCAGTGCAAAATCCCCCTTTTATATTTACTACTGCTTGCTTCTTTTCAAGGGGACTGTACTTTGCCCACCCTGTTTATTTGTGCATCAGGGACAAGACAGAGTTTCCTTCTTAGAGGACCCTTTTAATACCAAGCCTACTAACTGGTAACTCTTTGGTCTAGAGCTAGCTTTTTTGCAACCCACATAGGAGCAGTCTAAGACCTAAACAACTAAAGAGTTGGCTTCTTTCCACTCTCTCTCCTACTGGTCTGTCTGAAGGAGCTACTGTTAGCCAGCTGAGATGATCTATCCTGTGGAATTTGCTTATTCTGAAGAGGAAGGAAGTGAGTCAGGGTAGCAGTGCTGTATTAGTACACTGCATTTTACAGTGCTTTCCTTGTATGAGGGCTGCTCTGAAAGTAATGTCTTCTATTTTATGTTGGCCCACGACATCAGAGGTAGATGGTGGTATGGTAGAAGTAACCTTCCTACCTATATTCTGTTAGATTTTGTTGCTGTGCAACAGATGACAGAGGGGCAGTTTGACAAAATGACATCTGATATGGAATGGTGGAAAAAGGGCACCCACTGACATTTATCAGTGCTTGCTGAATACTTACAGAGACCAAACAGTGGATGTGAGCACAGTGAGGTGGTGGGTGGTGCATTTCAGCAGTGACGACAGCGATGTGAGAGACAAGCCAAGTTTTGAATGGCCGTACACAACTCTCACACCAAAAACGAAGGGTGTCTTGATCAGCTCATTCACATGAATCCACAAGTTACAATCAGGGAATTGTGTATAAAGCTGAACGTTGGCTTTAATGCATTGGAAACAATGGTGGAAAAGTCGAAATATCACAAAGTTTGTGCAAGGTGGGTCCTGTGAATGCTCACACAGGAACAGAAAGAATACTGTATGCAAGACTGTCAGGACCTGTTGAACCAATACAATGCTGAAGGCAGCAGTTTCCTGGATCACTTCATTACCAGTGACAAGACATGATGACATCACTACAAACTGGAGTCAAGATAACAGTCCATGGAAAGGCAACATGTGAATTCTCTATTGAAGAAGAAGTTCCAGACACAACCCTCAGCAGGTGAAGTGACGTGCACTGTCTTTTGGGATGGGAAAGGAGTGATCCTTCTGGACTTCCTGGAACCTGAACAAGCCATCAACTCTGACTGATACATCACAGTGCTAATGTAGACTGGAACTTCCAGGGTCAGGCCAGAAAAAAAAAGCAACCTTGCTCTTCCAATAGGATGACGTCATGCTCCATACCAGTTTGAAGACCATGGAGCACATTGCCCATCTAGGCTGGACTGTCCTGCACACCCACTGTGTAGTTCAGATTTGATGCTTCTGACTTCCATCTGTTTGGGCCAATGAAAGACTGCATGCACAACATTTTCCTAATAGCAACACTGTCACAGCAGCTGTGAAACAGCATATTAACTCCCCTTGTGCAGATTTTTAGGTTTTGGTTACCTTATTTGTGATGACTGAAAGCTCATTGTTCAACTTCTTTGCTATCCACAAAGAGTATTTTTCCTTCAGGCTTCACTCCATTGAACAAAAACCATTCCTATACCCCTACAGCAAAATGAGACCTTGAGTTTCAGAAAGAAGGTCTCTGAGGACAGCATTTTGTCTGCAAGTAAGACAAGCTCACAGTGCATGTCACCTGACTGATAAGGTGCCAACCACACAGCTGCAGCAAAGGGTGGAAGCCCTGTTTCCCTGCTGGTCTGCTTTGAGGAGGTGTTGGTGATGTCTTTTCTGTCAAGAGAGGCACTGCTTTGCTTTTTGGCTCCAGAGCTGCTCAATGTGCCACAGCCTCTTAGGGCTGTTCTGCATTGCTCTGTGTACGGCAATGTCATATTACAAGATGTGTACTTTGCATCTGCTGATGTCAGCATGAAAAAAGGAGAAGGAAATCATCTTTTCACTTAAAGTGTTGTAAATCAGCCCAGTAAACCAGACTATACATTATGCTTTTGTTACTGAGAGTTAAATTACAAGGAAATGAATGGTGCATAATAATTCCCCATGTCACTGAATTCTCCACTTCTCAGCAAAACAATCTCTCACACAAGCAGGTTTACCGTGCGTCCCATCGCTGTGAAAGAGGCGCTCTCTAGTGGCTTTGTGTCTGAAAAATTGCTGATAGATGATGGCAGAACGGCTCAGAAGAGATTCGTCTACACATCAGGAAGGGTGATTAAGACAGGATGCTGTGTTTACATAAGTCATGTTAGCCCAGTCCAAAATCTATTTTGGTGAAATAATATATTCCCAAGAAGACAAAGCGGTTATTCTGTATTTGCTGAAGGCATTATTAGTTAAACTGTGAGCTTTGTTTATCGTATTTGCAACCCGTCTGCAAGGACAAAATGATAACCAGTAATTTTATTTTGAAGAGTAATATTCATTTCCTCTCCCGCTTGCATTTGGTGATCTGCCCTCAAATGCTTTCTTCAGATGGGTTTGATGGCTGAAGGTTGCAGAGTGAATGTGTACTGATAGAGATTTAACAACTGAGTTTGAATTGATCACTACAACAAAGCTTGGAAACAAACAAAACCAGGAAACACAATCCACATTTACAAAATCACTGCACACAATTTCCGTGTGCAGCATGTGTACAAGACTGTGTACAGGCAGGTATAACTAAATCTCACTCTCATGCCGACTTTACATGTATCTATAGTACTATTTCCAAGAGGAATCTTAAAAAAAAAAAAAAGAAAAAAAAAAAAAAAAAAAGAAAGCAGAAATCTAATCATCTGTGACTGTCCTCACAGTATGGGAGCTCAGAAAGAGATTCTGTCAGATAGAAAGGACACCCAGAAAAAGGGTTGTGTTTGCAGTTTTACCTCCCATGCCCACAATACTGCACCCCGGCAAAGCCAGGATCTGTGCAGCTCAAGAAGGGCTCTGTCAGCAGGGGAAGCTGGACCAGAGGCAGGAAGGCATGTGTGTTGCACCTCTTCAGTCTCCAAAGCTTGAAGATTGAAGGTGTCTGCACTTACAGGAAACCTTCTTCTGATATTAGTCCTGTGGGAGAGATTGACAAATGGAGAGTCCAAGGAAAGATTTATCTGGAAACAAAGGCTGATATAGAAGTATGGGGCTTTGAAGGAATGTTTTTTGTCCCTGCTAGTTTTAGCTAGTAAGCTTTACAGCCCACTTTGGCAGGAGTTATTTCAGGGTGGGTTGACACGTTTTGGGCAATATTATCTGCTAGAGGATGATGATGTGAAGGAGATGATCTAGTTCGTGGTATCCTGAGGTATACTGCTAACACAAGGTAGCAGTGCAATACTTGCAGGCTGAGAAAAATGTACTAGAGATATGTAATTTGCAGGCTGAGTCAACAAGAGCACTACCCTTCTTCCTTTTGCTGGCTCTCTTTGGATTCTAGTGGGATGCTAAAAAATGGTGCTGCTTTAGAATATGGTGGCTGAATTGTAATTTTGACTCTTGGATCTGTAAACTGAAGAAACTAACCTGAAAAGAGTGCACTGTTATTACATGCTTAGAAAACTCAGTGCCTGTGCCATCTACATACAGGCATTTGATTCTAGCTGTATAATCAACATGACGATATCTACAGAGGCTGCCAGTCCAGCTCAAAAACTAATACACCATCATCTTGGAAATACCTTGACTCACAAACACAAGCCTGTTGCAGTTCCCAGTCCCAAATGGTTCTCAGCTCCACTCTTGAATGCTTCTGCTGTCTTTGGTATACCACTAAACTGCACATGAAACAACTCCTGCTTTGCTCACTTTCGCAGCTTGATGATAATAACAAGATGTACACTACAGCAGTTTGGATACAGGTTCATTTCTACAGTCCAGCTGTCCCTGCCGAGAGGAGGGGAGGAAGCCTCCAGGGGATATGCAAGGCTGCCCCAGAGGGCTACTTGTCTTCAGTTTTAATATAGTTCTTCTGTTAAGTCAACACACTTCACTGTGTGCTATCTGTCTTTAGCAGCACACAGCCTTAAGAGTACAGGAGTATGTAATCAGGGACTTTGTTGTCTTAGCACCTATTGTTTACATTTTACAAAAATGTACATATTGATAATATGAGGAAACGAGAGATTAAAGGATGGCGATGTATGAAGAATTGATTGTGTGAACTTCTAAGGAGAATGAGAGATGGCTCATCATTTGAAAGCCTTCCTCCCTCTAATAAACATCATAAGACGTAATTCTGTATTAAGAACTAATGTATGAGGGTCTCTATCTAAGGTTAAGAAAAGAAAGAAAGAAAATGCTTTGTTTCTCAGAGGCACCATATGTACCACATGCTGCAGTTGCTATGGTAATTATTCGCATTTTATTGAATAGCACTGCAAGGGGTTATACAGAAATGAATCTGACTGGCCAAAGTGCTTGTTAGAATGAATATGTCCAGTTATTTATAAAAGCTTCCATGAAGCACTTGAAGAAAATAAGTGTGTGAGGGAGAGGAAGGGAAGAAGAGGAGCAGGGAGAACTTTTTATAAAGCAGAGACCAACATGGCAGTATAACACCTTTTCCCCTTGATAAGAGATGGCATTTCATAAGTTTTCTTCCAGAAGAGAAACAGCACACTATCTTGCATTTATTTAAGTTATTAAGTTAAGTGGTTAGCAGACAAAATGTTAGGTAATTTCTACACAAAGAATAGTAGGGGGAGTCATGCTAGGGTCTGCAGTAATACTTAGAGAGTCAGCTTTGATTTGACAGATTTGAACACTTTTATGGCTTTTTTGTCCCTAGTGGATCAAACAAAGAAGCATCTCTTCTTCGTGTGTGCTTAAAGACTGGCTTTCCAAGGGGAGGTATCATCTCCCAAGCAGACTGAAATACTGGAAGAGAGAATCACCTATGAAGTAACAGCTTCCAGGGTTTCAGAGCTAGCCAAATCCAGCACGGCTTGAGGCTGCAGCCTAGACATGATCTATAACCCAACAACTCTACAATGGTGTTTCTCTGAAACATAACTTACTAGTTAACAGAGTTATCAGTGCAAGAAATACTCCTAAGCAATGCAAGTAAATTAACAGGAATTAATTTAGCTATTTAATTTGATTGCTGTAAATTAATAAAATTTTACCAAATGCATAAATTATACCTGCATATTAAATTATATCTGCTTATTATCTGTAAGGAGATGATTAGTGTGCCTCAGTGTCAGAAGCATAAATAAAGCTTAAAACCTTATTATTCTACAACCTAGAGAAATGTGCTCTTCCAGTGACACAAGTGAAATGATGTCCATGGACTGTTTGCAGCTAAAGAGATGTTTGTGTAGATTGACATTTGCACTGACTGAATTTTGTGGACTTGGGAAGAATTTAATTGGGAAGGCCACTTACAGGTCTGTCAATGCTAAGCTTCTCATCAACTTTGGTAGCATAGTTTTAGGGCAGTTGTCAAAACCCAGAACTCTGCCCCAGTTTCCCAGATTTATGGAGTGTAACTGGTGCCATGGGAGTTCACGCCAAAGGAGCACTTTGTAGCATCGGGGCTCTGAGTCAGAGCGCTGCAGAGTAGCTGAAAGTTTGTCAGAGTTTTAAACTATTAAAGCATGGCTACAACTGACTTGCAAACTATGGTGTTTTTGGGTCAGCTTTTGTTGCTGTTCTTGGATTGCACCTATTATAGCGGGGCTGTTTTATGTGAGTGGGATTCTGTAGGGGATGAAGACTGTACAAAGCAAACTCCTCAGTAACTACGTGCTTGCTGTAAGAATGTCTGCTAGCTAAACTTGCTGGTAGTATTAGGCATGCAGAGCCTGTTGGCATGTTGCTCAGCTGAGAATTCAAAATAGTATTTGAAACAAACAAGCAAACAAAAAATAACAGAAATTCTGTGAGGACAAGGTACAGGTTTCTACATCAGTTTAGGAGTAATATGTTGCAATAGGGGATGAATAGGAGCAAATAAATAAATAGCAACTTTGCAGAGCCATGATTCAAAGTATGAAGGTAGTGTATCAATAGCAGAAGTCCAGACACACATATACATAATTATCAGTAAAACATTGTCAATGCTTCTTTTACTGTAAATGGTACTTGAACTAAGTGTCCAGTTTGGGGTACAATAATTCCCAGGTTGGGAAGCAGAGGACTGATGGCAACAATGAGAAATTCAGAAAACATGGTTGGTGAAGGAATGAAGGTAGTTTGGTCCACCAGAGGATACTTAAGGGACATATGATGAGCAGATAAGGACCTGGAGATCCCAGTGGACAGTAGGTTGGCCATGAGCCAGAAGACTGCCCTTGTGGCCAAGAAGGCCAATGGTATCCTGGGGTACATTAAAAAGGGTGTGGTCAGCAGGTTGAGGGAGGTGATTTTCCTCATCTACTCTGCCCTGGTAAGGCCACATTCAGATTACTTTCTCCAGTTCTGGGCTCTCCAGTTCAAAAAACACAGGGATCTCTTAGAAGGAGTCCAGCAGAGGGATACAAAGATAATTAAGAGTCTGGAGCATCTTCTACATGAGGAAAGGCTGAGTAACCTGGGTCTGTTCAGTCTGGGGAAAAGAAGACTGAGAGGGGACCTGATAAATGTTTATAAATATCTAAAGGGAGGTGGGATGCAAATGGATGAGGCCATATTCTTCTCAGTGGTTTGTAAAGATAGGACAAGGAGAAATGGCCTAAAACTGGAATATAGGAAGTTCCATAGTAACAGCGTAAGAACTTCTTTATGGTAAGGGTGATGGAGCACTGGAACAGGATGCCCAGAGAGGTTATGGAGTCTCCTTCTATGGAGATATTCAAGACCCATCTGGACACCTACCTGTGTGACCCCTTGTAAGAGTACCTGCTTTAGCCAGGAGGTTGGTACTTGATGGCTTCTTGAGGTCCCTTTCAACCCCTGAGATTCAGTGATTCTATGATATATGTACAAGCAGGAAAGAGTTTGCTTTAATGAAAAAGGTATAATCTGTTTTCCTTGTACGTAACAAAGATGAAGAGAAGCAATGTGCTTCAATGGAGCAAGAGGTATGTAAGTTATGATTAGAAGAATCTTGCACTGTGAGGCTAATGGAAGTCAGGGTAAGGTAGGAGGCTCCAGTCTCTGGGCTGAAGAACAAGTGAAGATTCTCCTCTTCTAGGTGAAGGAGGCAAACAAGGTCATCTTCAGAGATCCTTTTCAGTTCCATTTCCCATAATTATAAATAAATCTTCCCAAATCCATAACAGATATAGTGACTCACAATTATTTTTAATTTAAATTTCAGATGTGCATCAGAACTGGGCTTTTGATTATGGTCTTTTTTCACAGCTTGTATTTGCTTGAAAGGGTCTCTGAAGGAAATAAAAAAAAAATCCCAGACTAAGTGAAGTGGAGCATGGGGAGAAGAAGAGAATTCTTTAAGAAACAGTGGATGCCAAATGGAAAGAGTCCTGCTAGGTTGACTTAATGTAGAGTGAATTGTGGAGACATCTTTCAGCAAGAAGGATTTTTTTCTGCTTTCTTCATACATACATATGTATGGCATTGAGTTCTACTACCTTGTAAGCATCTCAGCTGAGCTTTGAGAACGTGGCTCTGCACAGGCCATGAGAGACATAGCTGGGTATGGACCCATGTCTCAGAGGCCATTGTGTTAGATGAGAAGGAGGAATGTCTGCAAACAGATCTGGTGCAAAAGAACAGGCCTCTCAGGCTTGCTCTGCACTTTGCAGCCTGCCCTGAGCAAGGACACGCTTGGCTTCTGCAGGCAAAGTAATGCGGTGGCTTGGGAAGAAGCCTCTCTCCCTTCCAACTGCAGTGTTTCCTCATGAGTGCAGGCCACGGTTTGCCCCAGCCTTAGCTCAGCCCACGTGGAGCAGCTGGCCTAGCCTGGGATTTGGCTCAGTTGTGTGTCAGTATCCAGATGCGCACTCAGCTGAGGGGTGATGGAGGTGGAGGCCCACCATAAAGTCTCCCAGGGAGCAGATGGCATCTTGTGCCACTCAGTGGGCTCTTCTGGTAATAGGAAAAAATTGCTTTCACAAGTTGTGCTCAGAGAGGGACCCACACCAAGGACCCTCCTGGCTCAAGTATTTGTGCTTGGCTGAGATTAGATTTCACAGTTGTTTCTCTCTCTTCAGAGCTTCCTCTTTGTGCTACAGAAGAGATGTTTTGTCTGAGCATGGGATTTGGTCTGCCACCTTTGGAGAGCCATCTTCCAAGCAGATGGAAGTGAGATTCAGCAAGCAACCCCTGCAGCCAAAGACAGAGATGCTTTTTAGCTAGCAAGTGGGGAGCTTCTTGTGCCTGCAAAGCTGTGTCCAGCGTCTCACCAACTCCCCCTAATTATGTCAGCTTGTCTTTCACCCAACTTCCAGCCGCTCCTTTTCAATGCCCACATCTGTGACTACCAATTAACACAACAGCAACCCACACAGCACTACCGGGCAGCCCCCTGTAGCCATAATGGCATTCAAGTACTGTTTTGACCTGAATGAATTCTCTTTGTTGGACAATTAGAGCCTTATGGAGGCTATAATCACAACGTTAGCCTTAGTTCTGCAGATATCATTTAGCAGTGATTTTCTGAGAACAAATGGCAGTCTGTATGGCTGAATATTCACTACTTAGGTCATTTAAAAATGTTTAAGAAATCATTACAGCTGAAAAGTACAGTGTGTGATTACATGCACTGCTTTCAGCAAAGCTTGTCACTTGCAATGGGAAGCAGGCAGTACGAGAGCAGAATATATTTTTAAGCAGCATGTGACATAAATAGCATCTTCAAGGGGTTCACCATTAAAAACATCACCAGAGACTCAGCTGAAATCTGAAGGAACTGGTAAAGCAATATTTTGAGAAGAGATTGTACTTCAGCACATAAAATATTTAGATAAGGTACTGAAGATGTGCTCAGCTCCCCATAAACACACAGGGCACCTGACAATGCATTATTAACGGCTTAGGAGTTCAGTGTCAGGAGGGTAGGAGAGCAGAATCGGGAGGGGTGGAAAGCTTGAGCTGTGTAAAGAGATTTTGTAGCTACCACCCATATAGGAGAGGATGCCTAGCCATTACTCTAGCAATAAGGAGTGCCAGGGAGGCATATTCAAGTTGCTGAGGGCAGAAATGTCAGAGAAAAGGATGCCTGAAAGGAGCTGAGAGTCTCAAGGAACTGAGAAATGCAATGGGAACTGGGAATGGATCGAGAACTTTTCACCCAGTGTTTTGTTGTCCTGAGAAGGCGAACTTGAAAGCGTAAAGAAGGCTTAATTTGTTAGTGAAAGTTTGTCTCCCAAATTTTGTCTGTAGTAAGCTTGCTCTTCTTCGAGCAGGGCTGAGGATGGGCCTCCGATCTCACTATGTACTTGCTACTTTGTTCCCAAGCTACAAAAGCTCTCAAACGCCTTTGAGTTAAGAAGGAGTACCCCCTCCAGCAGTAGCATAAAATAGCCAGTTAAGTACCTCAGTAAATGGGCACTAGAGCCCTGTGTGAAAAGAATCGCTAATGCTGAATCACTTTTATCCTCAATAGCAAAACCACAGGTTGGCAGGACTGAGCCAGGATCCATGTGCTGCTGCTTTTCAGAATGTGCCCGTGGTGTGGATGGGGGACTGCAACCTTGAGGGCTGCCGACTAGCAGCCTTCCTGCACACTAGATATACTATATAAACTAAGTCTCTGTCCTAATTTTCCAAGTCTATCTGAAATAAAGGCTTTCTCAGGAAAGACTTCATGAGGTTTTTATGGAACTGGTTTCATTTGAAAGCTAGTGACCTGGAGACATGCAATATATTTTTGAATGAGTTAATGGGAGATCAGCTGACCTCTACAATCAGAATGGGAAGGAGATTAAAACAGACCTTTCATGCTTTTAAAAGGAAATGAAAATGTTTAAAGCTTCTTGTACATGAAAACTTAGCACAAGTGCAAGTCAGTTACTATTCTTTGAAAAAGTGCATGGAAAACCTGTGTCTTAACTGCTGCTTAAACACAGAAACATTAGAGATAGGATCAAAAAGAAAGGAGTAAAACATTTCAGCTCTGTATTCTAGCTTTTCAAAGTTTTGTTTGTTTGTTTGTTTTCTAGCACCTGAAATAACTAAAGGAAGAACAAGTCAGGTCAATGTCATATGTACATTTTCTGAGTGTAAGTTCAAATCTCTCACCCAGCTCACTAATGAAATAAAAGATGACCCTGGATAGATCAGTGCTAGATCCTGCTTCAAGTACATCTCCAGCTGGAGGAAGAATCACTAACAGCATGTATTCTTTGTGTGTGATTTTAACCAGTCTGGCACTCATCTTACAACAATTTCTTCAGTGCTGCATTTCTGCAGTCATTTGGAACAACATCAGAGGACCTCACAGTACGTTCTTCCTCTGGGTCCTGTCAAAGATGGATTTTTTGCTACATTATTCTTAATGGGTGTTGACATATCAAGATGCCACAAAAGTTGGGGCAAAGGATAGAGATGAAAAATCAGGAGCATCAGCATGTGACCTTGACTGAATAGGAGACATTCAGAAATGCTCTGCTGACAGCTATGCATAAAGCCTGTGTGTAGCCTCAGTTGAATTACAAGGGCAAGATCCCAGTCAGAGATACCACTGGGTCTATGGGCAGGAAGGGGGCAATATTCAGGGAGATTGAACAAGAAGTGAGGCTGTCTTGAGATGCAGCAAGATGCAAACTCTAATTGCAACAAGAGTTGAAATGACAATACATTCTGACAGAGAGTAAAGGAAAATCCAAATGAACTTAGAAAGAATAGATAGCAAATAGAAAGGAAATTAAAAAAAAATGTCCAAGCATTGAATTTAAAATAGTAAATCTTTCTAAATATTTTGTTTCTTCCTTTCTCATTTCTCTTTTGCTATTGCTAAAACAAGTTTATCGGAGAGTTCCACACAATCTCACACTTTGAAGCCAACTGGAATACTTTTTCTTTGGAAAAATTAATTTCTATCAAAATTAACTTCCTTCACCTTCAGCTCCCTACTTCAAATGGTGACTCCCATGAGCTTAAAGATGCACTGGAAGTGGAGCTGGAAAACAGCAGGGAGGCTGAAATGGAAGATAACATACTGGGGGGATAACAAAAGCATTAAAAAGGATTTAGTGGCATGAATGTTTAAGAGGGGGAGCATGAGGTCACATGGAATGAGTATATATGAGAGGATCTGATCAGCAGAAAAGATACCTTTCTCTGTGTGAAGAAAGCTACAGGAATTCAGAGTAAGGGAGAAGGTAAGGGTATGGAGAGCATTTGTAGATGCAGGTCCTTTCCTCCCATCTCTTTTTCTAAAATCCTTTCTGGTGCTCCCACACTCCAGGAATTAGTGAGGTTTCTTTCCATTCCCTCTTCAGGAATAGTTCATTTTGCTTCTTGCAGCAAAGCTTGTTCCAAATGTAATTATTTCCTGCTGTCTCTGTGCATTTATCTATGCCTCCCAGCAGGGCCCCATGTTTGGTGAAGATAGACTCTCCTACTTTCCTCCTTCCCCATACAATGTAGGCCCCCATAAAAAAATTTCCCCATAGATTTTTAAACTTCCTTGCAGGGCAAGTTTCTTCTTTTGGGCCTCAAGGTTTCATAATACACTCACCTTTGCTTTCAGAACAGTTTACACTGGCTCTGCTCTTTTCTCTTCTTTTTGGATTTTCTTTTATTCAAACAACTCTTGCAATATGTATCATTTCAATTACCCTGGAGGTTTACACAGTGCTTACAATGAACTGAGCTGTGCTTCCAACTTCTGCCCATTATATTCTGACAAAGAAGCTCAGAGGCAAGGCTGTGTGACTGGTGAACAGTGTGTGAGGCAAGGTTCAAAGAGAAGGAGCTCATAAAATAGTTACTCATAACTCTTCCTATTCCACAGCAAGATCTGTCTTGTAATATTGAAATTCAAGATGCAATCAGGGGTTGGGAGACTTGATTTTAGAGGAGGTTTTGCTGAAGGTAACAGGGGAAATGTAAATTGGCTGTTTGTTTATGCTCCTGGACAGTAAGACCATAGGCAATTGTTATTTCAAGCATTCACTGAATACATTGAAATTTTCTTTTTATGGAAGACTTGTTTAACCAAAGATTATCCAAATGTGCAAAAACTTTGTGGAACTTCTACATCTGTAGGTCTTCTGATCTGTTTCCAGATCTTCAACCCTTGTCTTTTCCCCATCAAAGTCCATTGTTTAAAACCAAGGGAATAAACATGAGTTTGCTGCAGAGAAATTGGTAGTGTCCACTGTACCTGGCAATGGCTCTATAACTGTTTTAGTGTCCTTAAAACAAACACACTGCTAACAGGCAGAACAGCTTTTGCCTTTAGACATGAGGATTCTTCAGATGGGTACCTTTGAATGTAATTTAGTGGTGTCCTACTCCTTGCCTTCATCAGTGTGTGCAATCTGGTAACGTCTTGCAGGCACACTTGTCTGGGAGAGTGTTATAAATGCCAAACAAAAGGATCTCCCTTTCTTTTCCCTCCTTTTTCTATTCTTACTAAGCTAATTACTTCATTTTTAAAAAGTGAAAAGCTTTTTTTTCTTTCATCTCTTGCATGCCTCCCATCTTCCTTGCTTCATCTTTGAATGCTGTGTTCTTTGATTGTGAAATGACAGGGTAAAAAACTTACATTCACTTTCCAGTCGGAATTTTAAGGCATGTTTTTTTTCAAATCCAGCTTTCAGCTGTTAGTGGAGGGTCAAGCCTTTGCAGACAAAAGCTTTCAAACTTCAGAAGTCATAATTCAGCAAGATTGGCTGAGGTGCTGATGGAAGGAAGGTCTGACAGTGTCTTCCAACGGCTCAAGATGACAGTGCAGATAAGAACTCACATTGTTAATGAATGCTGCCTTTCACCTTATGACATCTGACTTGGTCACAACTAATTTTTTTTCACCCTGAATGATCATTCCCCAAATATCAGGGATTTTGGCAGTGGGTCCTGCTTTCTGATTACAGCTGAGCTATCAAAAGGAAATTAAGAAATGCAGACTCTAACATGGCTATTTTTACCTTGAAAGAATAATGCTGATTTTTTTAGTGTCTGAATCCCTTTCTTTTCCCATGTACTACCACCTAACTTACTGATAACTCCACCAGGGGTGGGAGAGAGCACCAGATTGTTAAAAAACAAATAAACAAAAAACCTCTGCCTCTTCAAAATGATATTTTGGGAAATAACAGCAGCAGTCAGCTCAGCAGTAGCAGGCATACCAATGCTATTCTGTAAAAGCACTGCTTCTCCACTAATACTTGCTTACATTCCATCTCATGCACAGCTTGAATGGACAGGGGAGAATTAATACTTTTTATTTCAGTAGGAAGTCTTGAAATAGTGAACAAATTCAGTGAGCAGCTTTTCTTTAACTTCAGAATGAGTTTTTATTATTATTGGTGATATTTTGTGAGGATTCAAAGCTCAGCTGAATTCAGGATCAATTTGGAGTTATGAGCAAAAGAAAGGATTTCATGGCTCATATATTTCCTTAGGACAGAATATCCCCAACATCCTGACCTTTGGTGAATTTATTTTCCAATTCAGATCTTCATTTGGCTGACTGTGTTTAGGAGCAGACTGCCCACATCATTTTAGGCCATCACAGTTCTGTGGTAGAATATGTCTGTCTATAATACTGACACATGTTTAGATGGTATTGCATGTGCACAAACATTATTTGACATTGCTTTTTGCACCAATTACTTGTCAACCTTTTACCCATTGAAAACCCAACGCTACAATCAACCCCCATCATTTTTCTGATCTTTTCTTGGACTGGAAGAATTGAATGTACACAAATCTGCAAATACTGGCAGCTGAAATGACAATCCTCTGGCTCTAGAACCTTAACTAGCAGTAGAATTTTCTGATGTAGACACTCCTAATGAGTAAACACCTACTCAGCATTGATAGGAAAATGTATTTCCTTAGTTCTGTTATACAGGCAAACATATATTTCTTGTTCTTTCTTGGCATGCTGTTCATAATGTTGATCTCTTCTTGCTGAATTTGTCCTACCCTAGACAGCATTTCCCCCTTTCACTATACATGCTTCATCAACACAACTGGATATCACTGTAACTATGATACCCTTTGCTGCTGCCTCTCTGCCCTTTTTTCCTCAGACCACATAAAACCCATCTGTCAGAAACTCTAAAATTACTTGTTCTGTGAAGTGAAATCTTCAAAGCCTTTCAAATATCAGCATATGAAAACTCTTTTCTTTATCTCATTTAGGATTACAGCCAAAAAATGAAAATAAAAAAAGACACTTCTTTCTTTGCAAAGAATATAGTTATTAACCTTCAGAGTAAATGCAGATACAGTCCCAGTGACGGACTTTTTATCCAGAGGAAGTGCTGAGGACATCGACAAGAAGCTTGCAGAAGACCAACAGCTTCCACAAAGGTTCATTACACTCATGGAGGAGTGTAAAATATTTCTTCTAATATTTGCCTACTTTGGATCTGACAGAACTCCTAGTTTACCTCAGTGATTTGCAAATGATCAAGTCAAGTAAAACTGTATATGAACCTTTGCAGCTTATTAGTTGCTTCTGACTTTGATGATTTTCACCACGGCATGATCTTAGATAAAATGACTTTCTCTATGCCTTCTCAGGGAGGCAAAGACAAACATCCAATACTGCTGACAGCTCTTGCCCTACTGCCATCTCAGCTGCACACTGAGAAGCACAACAGCAGCAAGTACACTCCCTTCCCAGCAGAGGAGAAGGGGTTAAATCTTAGAACCTGAAAGGAAATTAAAACAAATGTTTCAAACATCTCTAGTTGCTGCCATTATCATGTTACTGATGACAATATAATGCCACTCTTTGCAGTGCAGCAGAATTCACACTTTCAAGAGACTCATTTATTAATATTAGTCTGGACAAGCATTTTTCTCTCAGTCACTACTGGGTCACACAGATTTAATTACATATTTATCAGCTTTTGTTATTCTGTTTGTGGATTTAATCACGTTTCTATTTTCCTTGTGCACGTCCTAAGCTCTCAGACTCCCAAGTCCTCCCCATGTAATAAGGTGGGCAGGAGAGCTTCTAAAATGTTCCTGCAGGAACTATTGGTCCAGGAGTTGTGATCTCACTTAATCTATGCTATTGCTGGATGGCTTCACCTAAGTTTTCCTGTCAGCTCAGGTGGAATGAAAAACAGTCATCAGGAGTTCATCTCCCTAAGCACAGTTTCCATCAGCTCAACAAATGACAAATTATTTTCTCCTTCCCAGTGATGAAGATATCACAAAAAGAAACTACTGCTGCACTTCTTTCCTGTTTTTCAAGATGAAGTTGAGAATAGGAAAAGAGTAGGGGGAGTTCACCTTTATGGTAAAGAGCACAAACTACTGGCTGGTTTGCATGATGCATCTGCTTTTTAAGGTCCACAAGTGCTTGCTGAAAAAAAAAAAAAAAAAGTACTTACTTATGGAGGAGCAGTCTCAAAGGCAGCTCCTGGCTGTTGCCTGGGCTTCTAGAGTATGTACCCAGCTCAGGAGTGCCCTACGGGTACAGACAGCACATGTATCCAACCCTTTTTCATGTGCCCCTGCTGCTGCAGCAGCGCACTCACAGAATTACTCTCCAGAATTGCTCTAAATATGGCATTTCCTAATTTCGGAAAGAACTTGAAAGAACTGTATTGCAGTCTAGCTATCAAGAGAGACTCCTCATCCTAGGCCATTAAACTAACTGGAACATGACCCCATTTTCTTACACTGAGACAGGGAGGGAAGAAGGCCAAAATTTTTGATTTGGTGATTTTAGTATTCTAAAATGGGAAAGACTGATGCAATACTGTTTATTTTAACTAAAGGTATTTCCATGGCCTTTATCACTGCAGCATCTCAGCCAAGGCCAGAACTGCACTTTCCTGTCAGGTCTGCAGAGCTGGAAGCAAACTGCTGAGGGAAAAGTGTCTGATGAGTGGATGCAGCTGGAGTATGTTAACCTGGGAGGCCCAGTGAAGCATGCAAAAGGAGGAAAAGGAAAGGAGTGGACAGTAGTGGGCAAAGGGTTGTGTGTAGTTCAGGAAGAAGTTTGATGCTGTCCTTGGATCCTAGTGTAAATGGCAATTTTTATTTGAGAGTTTGTCCTGCCTCTCAGAGACAAGAAAGACACTTAACTCTGGCCCTTTTCTCTCTGTTTAGAGGACAAACTATTTCCTACTATTCAGAATTATTCTCAGTTATGTTGCATCCATCTAGAATAACCCAGAATCCTGTTAGAGTTTTTCTGTATCATGGGAGAAAGCTAGCATTTCAAATTGGGTTTTTGTGGTCTGCAAGGTAACTTAGCTTCACCAAGCGAAGCCTTATGAATAATATGTTCCTTAGTCTGTCCCCGGGTTTGTCTGGAAGGAAGGATTTTAACCTATAAAATCTGTATAAGTCTAGTTCAGCAGTGATGTTTTTGTTGATTTCTCCCCAGAAGAACAAATATCCTTACTACTTGGCAACCCACTCAAGAGCTTTCTTCCATCTGTCCCTCAGAGTTAGTGCAAAGATCTCAGCCCTCAAGAACTAAAGCCTTTTCAGGATGACCCTGGGCAATGTGGCTTCTATCTTCTTTTCTGGGAATCCTTCAGCCCTTTCCCCTTGAGATGTTCCTCTCAGTGTCAATTCTTGAATGAAAGGAAAGCATGCTGCCAAAGACTATTTTTTTCAGTGGAAAATATATCTATATATATTTAAATGTAGTTATTTTTGTGAAATTATTCCACAGAAATGACTAACCCAGACCCTGACTTTTACACAGCTCTATTCTGTGAAGTGCTGTTTCTAAAAATCTTGCATAGTCTTCCTTTTATAAGATTTTCCTCCTCTACCTTGTAATGCTAAATAGCTGGCTTGGCTTGATTTAGATGGTGAAGTCCTGCTTGGTAGATGTGTTTTTCCTAATATGCAGTGTCTATCACTGAAACTTTCTGGAAGGAAAAGAAGTTGCCATGCATACTAGTAGTAGATGAGTTGAAATCACTTCTGCATTTAAAAAGTGATTGAGTGGGCTTTAAATGCAGAAAAAGAGAGATTCTATGATGTGGTTAATAGAGATTTGGTGAGTGTGATGGGAGAAAAACAAGATACATTTCAGTTCCTGTGCCAGCAAGTCATGACACCTTTGTGGGCCTTGGTTTCCCTTTGTAGACTGTCAGTGCTTTGTATGACAAACTGCCTGTGTTTTTGTATAGGCACAGAAAAGCTCCTTATTCTGGATCTTAGTAGATTACGAGAGTAATAATCTGAGATGCTGTCACTGGAGAGAAAAAGACAATTCACTGTGACATTTGTGGCTTTTCTGACTGTGCTTGCCTATAGTCCACTGACAAGGAAGCTCTGGTCTTACCCAGACTGTCTAAGTTTCATTTCTATAGCCAACCAGTGCACATCTTGAAAATGCTTTAGATATTGATGGTCAATTCATCAAAGAGAAAAAAACAGTGCTTTGTGAATCCAGTGATCCCATGAAAGAGATGAGTTTGCAGCAGGCAACTGAGGCAGGCAAATGGGTTGGGTATGAAACAGTTCAATTAATATTATAGGACACAGAAAATATATTCTATATATACTAGATTGGAAGGAAGATTAAACCCATCAAAATCATTACACAGTGCAAACAATTCGTGCAAAGCCAAAAAGTTTTAAATTTCATATATGTAAGAATCTTCACAGTGTTAGGTTTTATCTCAAGTATAGGATTAACTGTCCACCATCAGCTTTTGTAGTGTGGGTCAAGAGTTAGGCTGAAAACTAGAAGACTGGGCCAGGTACTGCTAAGGCTCAGAACCTATGATTGTTTGGGGCATATCTACTGGTATTTCAGCGTTCTTCATAATGCCCCTTTCATAGCAGGCAGCTTCAGAACTTGCCCTTTTCCAAGAGGAGTGATAGAAAGATACTTGGCTAAAGTAGTAGTAATGACCATGTGAGAAATTCGGATGGAGAAGTACTTCTCCTCTGGCCTAACCAGACCTACCTCTCCCTCGTAACTCTCCAGAGCTCCTTCCATCACTGTGTGTTTGTTTAAATGTCTCGATCCATGTAAAATACAAAGCAATGTCCATAATCACAGTACTACATACGTAAATTAAAAGTGCCTGTCATAAGCTACATCTGTACTTGTCCTAATCCTGAGACATCATTCATCCTTCTAGTCACAAAAACTACAGTTCATCAAAACTGATCAGCTCCATGGTCTTAACTCTGAGGGCCAGAAAAGAGGAAGAGAAATCTGAAATAAGCAGAGTGGCCTCTCCCCTGGTACCTCTGTGCCATATCTATAAGCAGTGGCTGAAGGACAGGGTGCATCAGGGTCTATAGCTGAGCTCCTCCTTCAGGACCCTGATTTTGCACCACGACCATCTGGTTAGCTTCTTTAATTAACAAGGAATGGTTTGGCATTTTACTACCTACCCTGAATAGTTAAACCTTTGTATTTTCTCGAAATCTTGATTTAGGTCTAATGACATTTTCAAATCCCAGCTATGTATTATGTTGGACTGTTATTCCAGAATAACAGCAATTTAAAGAACATTTCAAAATTGAAAGAGTAGCAGTTCCTACTCTGATAGCTGAAGCTTGCTCTTTTATCCCAAGTTATTTTATCTCTTTCTGAAATAAATCACATATTTATTTATTTATGTATTTCTGCCTCTCAGACGCTGTTTTGGCCTGTCTTTCCATTCTGATCAGTTAGTTGTATTTATTTCTAATTAGACTGGAGACAGTAATTTTTCTTTGTTTTTTTTTTTTTTTTTTTTTTTTTTTTTTTTGTCTCATCTATAGATACTCACTCCTACATGCACCAGCCTCAGCTTGGGGTGTAGAATTTGCAGCTTACTTCTATCAAGAGAAGCCACCCTAGAAAATCACAGCAGTTAAGGCAAAGATTTTGAACAACCTTGGAAAACGTGCTCAGTATGGCTTTCAGTGTGAAAAGTGGCTGACTGCTTGCTTCTCCATAGACACCTCCCTGTGTCTGCTTATTTTTCTTTTTCCTGGACACTTGTGCTCAACATTGTCAGATATTCCAGAGACTGGTCTTTGAACAGCTGCCAGCCACTCCCCTGGGTACTGCCTTGGCTTTTCTTGCGCTATCTGAAAAACAAATATGAAACAATTAGGAGGAAGATAAAAATCACTCAATGCTTTTGGAATCCTGAGAGGAGTCTGGCACTCAGGCATATCCCCAAGGCTGATTGGCCCTTTCGTTTTTCCCTTTTTTTTTTTCTTTTCCTTTTTCTTCCCAATTTCTGACTCTCTGCAGAAGATTGTTTTTCTTTTTCTACAAAATAAACCAACGTCAACCATTGTGCAAGCTGATCAACTTAAAACTTTTGAAGGTAGGAGTTTTCCACTTCACATCTGCAGCTTGCATTTTTGCCATCCCTGTTCAGTGTTCCTGTCGTTGTCCATGAACATTCATGATCTGGGGGTAGTACATGCTACTATGTACCTCTGTGCTGGTGGCCTACTTTATGATGATGATGAAATCACTTCTCCTGTCTGTGCCTTAGTTTCCAAATCAGTAAATACTATTTATCTTTTCTGGAATCTAGTGATAAGAAGAATTCTAAGAAGTCACTGCTATTAGTTCTGTCAAGTGAGTGGCATTCCAGTTATTGTACAGCTGCTGAAGATTGCTTTACATGATGCTTATTAAGATTAAAGGTGATTTCTTTCTTCCAACTAGTCAGTAGGTCAGTAGGACACTAATTTCTTATGACAAAAAAATACATCCAGCTTCCAGTAGAAAACTGTATTCTAAGAAAACTGTTTTGTAGCCTGCTTTTCCTGTTTTTTTTTTGTTTCTGTCTTTGTTTTTTTCTTTCCAGTTTTCCTGTGGGATTCAGTTATGTAGTGGAAGAATGCTTTTTTTTTTTTTTCTTTTTTTTTTTCCCCCAGCAAAAATATCATTACCTTTAACAACAAATTCTCATTATCAACTATTTTTTCTCCTTGTCATTTTTATCAAAACTTTCATGAGGGAAAAAAAAAACATATTCTTCAATGAACTCCAGTGTTCTATTTTGAGAATTTCTCTAAATCTGAACTCTGATCATATGAAACACAAATATTTCTCCCGCTTTCAAGCTCAGTCCTATCTGGTTTTCTTGACTAGTGCATGGTAGATTTATCCTGTGAATCACTCAATGCTGCATTTCAGCGCTCCTTTTAATTCTCCAGCAAAGCTCAGTTTAAATAACAAAAGACGGGATGGTTTTATTTTAAAAGGGATATGACTAGGGATCTCATTTACGCTGAGACAGTCTGCCTAATTAGAGCTGGCTGGAGCAGTGGGGGGGGTAGGCATGAATGGGCTCCTACTATCAGAAGACATCAAAGGAGCCTGGGGACTAAGGAACATAAGAGAAAAGGGAGTTGTGGCATCAGGTCCAACCTCCCTCCTAACACAGAACACTCAGCACTTCAGCAGCCTGGTATCTTCTGATGGAGTGTTTTAGGAAGATACCCACTTTTGGTTTGGCACTTTTCATTGACCAAAAAATCTATTGTTTCTTTTGCTGGAACTTCTAAATGTGATGCATTTAGAGACCATTTTTATGTCAGCCAGTTCCTGCCCTGGTGAATTTTTTGTCCTCTGGTTGTGTTGTTTTTGTGCAGCACCCTTTCTTTTCATTACACTGGTGGAATAGAACAGGAAGGATGGGATCGTAGGGAACACTGCTGTTGTCAGTAGTCATGGCAGTTCCCTTGCAGGAATAAAGACCCTGAGATGGACTTAGCACTAACTGCAGCAAATCTGAGGTATTTTTCTAGTGAATTCGATGTGCTGTCACAATTTGAGCTATCTAGATTTGCCTGCAAATGAGGAGAATCTTATCTGGGTAAGCAAGAGAGGAAGGGATTGCACTGGGTTTTTACAGGAACTGGAGGCAAAGTGATTTTTGTCACAGCTATCCATTTTGTTCTGGGTGCAACACAGCTATGTAGTTACCTACAGGAGCTGCAGAAAGCATGTGCATATCTGTGTGAGTGAGGACAGCTGGGCCTAGACTTCTTGCACAAGGAAATCACCCTGACAAAAGGCAGTGGCACTGGGCTGCTGCAGAGCTGGCAATGAAGGACATACACTGAAGTTCAGGGCTGGAGAAATACGGGTGCTGGAGAAACCCTGGGACCCTAGGACCTGCAGCCTAGGTGAGTGACCAAAGGGTCCCACTAAGTGTGTTTTTCATGTAGGAGCAAACTCCAAACTTTGCTTCAGTTTCTCTTTCTCTGGCTATTAGCCCTAGGAAGACCTCCGAGGCCTCAAACATCCCTTTGCTGAAGGAGGTAGGTGGATGTACATGTACTCTGATGGTTCTCGGACACTTCTGGCTTGACTGAGAATTCTCACAGATGGCTGTTAAGATGAGATGGAAGATAACAGCTGTGTGAAGTGGTGATTGTGTTGTCCACAACACTTTCAGGCTCCTTTGTTTAAGAGGAAGGACCTAAGTTATGTCACACACTGATGCCAAGTTTGTTAGCTGTCGTTTCACTCCCTCACGCTGTGCTGTGAGTGGTAATTTGTGCTTGGCTGGCTGTTTCAGAGGTAAAGCCTGCTGAGTTTCTTCCTGAAACATCCTGACATGGTAAACAAGGGAAAGCAGAGGCAAAGCTTTTCCTGTGCAGCCGGTTGGGGTGCCTGTGCTTTCTCACTTCTTCGTGCATTCTTACCCTTGACCCCAGTGTGATGTTCAGTTCCCTCTGTGTAAGGTTCTCCTGAAAGCTGTGATTTCCTCTTCTGACAACCAACAGGAAGATGAGAAAACTGTTGGGCAACCTTTGCTCTGAAAGTACTGGAGGGTTATTAACAAAGCATGCCTGACTGGCAGGGCTTAGGAAATACTGATAACATCAGGAAGGAGAAGGAAAGTAAACAGTTCTGTAGCATAGGGTGTATTTGCCAGTTTAAATTTGGCCCAGGCCAACAGCTTTATAAGCTGCTGCTCTTTCCCTTGCAGAGTCACTGTCACAGACTTGGTACTACAGACGTCACAGCACTTCCACCAGCTGAAATGAATTTGGTAGCATCAGCTGGGTCTCTAGTCCAAACCAGTGTAAAGTTTGGAAATGTTTTAGCTTAGTTTCAGCACCACATGGTCCTCAGATGCAAGGGTGTGGCAAAATAGAATTGTCTTTATTTCCACTGCCTCATAGGTGAGAAGCCATTTATTTTACAAGGGAATTGAGGCCATGAGTATAACTTGTGTCTCTGACTTCGACTAGCTAAGCCTTGTAAAAGTCAGTGAGGACATGTAAATGAGAACTATGAAATCCTATTCCTTGGCAGCTTTCAGCTAAGATTTTGATACCTGCCTTTTCTAATTATCACTGACAGGCAGATTGAGGGTAAGATTATGCATTTGGGTTCTTGTTTTTTCTCTTCCCTCTCCTTCTTCATATCATGCGTCAGCTCGAATTTCCAAATACATTTCCGTGTCAAAGCACTAAACTTCATCCATCATAAGAGCATCTGTGCAAGTCCTAATAAAATAACCCTGCTGCCATGTCTCTCTGGGAAGGTGGAGACTCCAGTCATAATGTAACATGACAATGGAAGCATCATAAGGCTGAGTAGTGAGATATTGTATCTATTCCATTTGTGCATCAACTGTTGTTTAGTGTGGCTTGTCAGTCTGTCAGATAAAGGCACACAGCCATCTATGAGGAATTATTAATGAAGATTCAGACTTTTTTTCTGCTGGAAATGGATCACTTCACTCTTCATCTCACTGACTTTTTACATTAGAAAACTAAAAATAGCCCTGAGTTTATAAGGAAAGACCTCTAGTATTTGGCAGGTTTTGCCCTTCCTTTCCTGTAGTCTATTCCCCAGAGACAGGCTAAATACACAAACCCTTTTCCTATTGGTTTGGGCTGAACATTTCAGAGTCATAAACATGAATACAAGGTGTGCATCCCCATCTGTTAAGTACATTCAGTCCACTCAAATCCTATGTCATCCAACGGAAAGTAAAGACCAAAAAATCCCTTCAGCCTCTGACAATTCACACTTTTGTGGAAAAGGCACGTTAAGAAAAAGAAGCGCTAATCACACCAGCTTGAATAAACTTGGTGCTGCCAAATGCTGTGCAGCTTTCCCACTCTTCCCCACAGTACAGCCAAACTCGTCCTGAGGCAGCCAGGCAGTCGCAGTGCTGGGCTCTGCTGTCTTGTACCGAGATGTGCCCAGAGGTGCGAGGGACAGAGGTGGGCAAGAAGAAGAACATTACACTGGCAGCTATCTGCTACTGACCTACGCTGTTGTTTTATGACTGAGAAAATTCATTTCTACAGACCTCCTTCATGGGGCTTTCTTCCTGGCTTTTCAAAATAGGTGGCTGACACTCCGAAATACTACTGTCTGTTATGACTTTTTTTTTCTTTCCCCCTTTCCCTTACTTTGTGGGTCCAGGACATATTTAGATCCTCAAAATGTCTTGGTACAGATGCCAAAGGAGAAAGTCTGTCCAGTTGTTTACAGCCTTTTCCCATTGTCTCTCAGTCTGTTAGTGGTATCCTCAGCTACTGTGGGTGGGGTGCTGCCATGTGCCTTTGCCAAAAGCACCAGAAAGGCATGTAACACAATGCCGTCTTCCTAAATGGGCAGAAAAGCTCCTTGTGTGTGTGTGTGTATATACATACACACATCTAATTCACAGACCACATTTGAATGGGTGATTCATTTTTCCCCTTACTTTCTTGAGGACAGGATACAGTTTGTGTCCAAATGTACAATTCTCAAATACGCGCATTATGGGTGCAAAGCTTTCAGTACAGCAATAGCCAACACTCCAAAGTCCCAAGAAAGGGAAAGCAGATCAGACTTTCCTCCCTGTGCAGGAAGCTGAACATGGTTCCACACAATTTAACATAGCTAGCTGATTCTGTGAGATATACTGGGGCTGTGTTCTACACTTCGCGTTTTCCAAAACCAAACTGAGTCAAAGTGTGCTGCAGTGTTAAGCAAAACTAAAACGCACAAAGTTCAAGTGTTGTCAGCAGACAAAAATTTGCTAAGAACCAGCAGAAATGAGGAGTTAATGGGTCCCATATGCAGCAGCTAAGCTGGACTTTATAAGATTTTCCATGAGATTTCTGAAAAGATTTCTGTAGCAGCAAATGAGATCCCTTTTCTTGTTAAACTGGACAGCTAGCATTTGGGCCATATTTTCTTCCATGGCTCAGTCAGCAAATACAGGCTAACAAATTTGGGTAGGATTGTCTTTCTGTGGAAATAAACCAGATGACATTCTGTAGTATTCCCTAGCAGTAAAGCACTAAAAGCTTTTATCAGCTTCTCAGCAAGACAAAATCAGAAATAGTTCAGAAGATATTTACCTTTTAAAAAATCTGGTGAAGATGTATTTACAGTCTTTAAGATATTTTTGAATTCATCTTTTGCAGTTAGACCAAGTGTCTCTTCTTCTTAGAGACAGTACAGCATATATATATAGTTCATGTTAGTTTTGTGAACTTGGTGATGCCTTCACCAGATGTTTCAGTGTTGCCACAGTACTGGCATTTGTTTAATCCTAGCTGGGATGGATATGCAATATTCAACATGTATTAGACCATACAAAGCCTGAGGAGGCTGGGTTGTTTTTGTGGGTTTTTTTTCCCTCTTCATTTTAAGTGTGTTCTGAACAGCAGGGATAAGAAATCTTATTGTTTTCGTGCACTGACATCAATTCTGCCTGAAAGGTCAAACCACTGGAATTCTGTTTACCACTGCACAGGAGAAGGATCAGTAGGCGAAGTCTGAAAACTAAAAGCAACAATGTTTTTCCCAGTGATTGCCTGGGGTGCAGATATGCTGGGGGATTTTGCTTCTGTGATTTTAAGGGTTTAGACCAACAGAAGTACCATTTCGGGAATTTTGAGCTAGAGCTCATGACAAAGAATGTCTCCATGGCAAACAAACAACAAATAACACTATGAGCTAAACCAATATCTCTGTCTCTTGGTATCCATACAGTTTCTATACTGGCATTTAGAGAATTGTCATTTCCTTGGTCATTTCCATGTTTTAAACACAGCCTCAAGTACACATAGAAAAGATCTTTCTCATGCCCCTCAGAAGAGCTCACCAGTGTGAAAACCAGAGCAGGATGGAGACTTGCTGTTCCCTTGAGACCACTAGAGTCTGCTTTGAGAGGGACCTTTAATCTATAGATTAGAAGTTTTAAAACTATCAGTTGCTACTTGTGCGTTCTCCATTTCTTCTATATCTGTGAGATTCTGAGTAGCTTAATTCATTTGTATTTGCAAATTTCTGCGTGTTCTTTAGGATGGAAACTGCTCAAGAAATGCGAAGTGTCACCACTAAAGAAAACCAGGACAAGGAAAAAGATGAAGCATGAAGCAAACTGTGAGGGTAAACTGTAGGTGTTGATGTGCAAATGCAGCCAGGGAGCAGGCCCCAAATCGAGCACAGCAGGTGCGTTCCCACAGCACTGCAAACTGCAAACAGTGCAGGAGCAGCCGAACGAAACCTCCCACTGGGATGCGTGGGCAGGGGTTGCTGGTATTGCCAGTGCTGACACGATGGGGATATAGGATGAGCAATGCAAGCTTGAGCTTGGTGTAACCACTGAAGCCTTGAAAAAACTTCTCCTGGTAGATATGCTTGTATGCTTTTTTGGATTCCTTAGTTGAGGATAGACTTCAGTATTCTCCCAAATATGCTGCCTCAGAGTAGATGGATTCTCAATTGTGCCTGAAACACTTCCCTTGGGAACACTGAATCTGTCTGAATTTCTCTCCCTGAGCTGGCTAATGAGAAAATGTCCTTTCCTTAATAAACTCCTTGGCCAGTTTACCTTTCGCCAACCATTGCAATTAATTCATGCCTCTCTGATTGATCTGTTCCTTAATTAGTCGGTGACCCTAGCAAACTCATTTCTATAGAGAACAGCTGTGGGAAGTTGTTCTTTGTTTGTTTGTTTGTTGTTTGTTTGTTTTGTTTGAATTTTCCCATGGAAGGTATCCAGATCTTTGTCCAAGACTGTGTGTGTGTAGGGCAGCATTAAGCCTAAATAATCCCCATTGTTAGCCTTCTGTCACTACCCCTTGGCAAATCGGCCCAACTTGGAAACAGAGAGGCAGCAGAGAAAACAGATGTTGAAAATAAAGTTTGCTGTGTGACAAGGATACAGGAAGATCATTGTAAAATAAATAAATAAATAAATAAATAAATATTTCCTGGATGATCACAATCAGAGGAGAGAGAAATCAATGCATCATAAATGGAAGATGACATTCAGCCTTCAACATTTTTCTGTTCAGCCCTCACCACATTTATGCTCCCGCCAAATCCTGCTACCTCTTTATCTGCAGTGGTTCTGGAAACTATTCTTTCCTTCTAAACCTGACTGCAAAATCTCTGAGAGTGTGTTAAGAGTTGGACACAATGTCTTGCAATATTTTTTATTGCATTTTTATTCATATTTGTGTATCAGCTTTTTTTTTTTTGGATGAGTTTTTTTCGCAGGTAAAATCTTTTCCTGCTGATTCTAACCATGCCCCTTGCTTTCTCAAGAGCCTTGATCAGTTCCTTCTGTGGCCACATTCAATGTATTTGTCCCCCCTAGTGGCTTCCCCACAGCTCTCCCCAGTGTAGCCTCAGTCCAGCAATCATGGTGCATCATCTGAGCAAGCAGAGGGCTGTACTGCATCTTCTGCTCTTCCAACATAATCTCGTATCTAGAATGTCATGAGTAGGGGGAAAATAGAGCTGGGGTAGCAGTAAGCTGAGCACTGCTGCAGGCCATAGAAACAGCTCTCTTAGAATGGGTGTGGGAGAAAAATCAGTATTTTGAAGGAAAAATTCAAATGTTTTCAGAGGTCTGGAGAGGAGAGAGGAAAGGAGGCTGAGTTACACATGGTCATGTATTGTCAGCGCTTGTGTGCTACGCTCTTCTGTTCAGTGATGGATATAGATACGAAAAATGCTGGAGAACAGGCTGTATTTCTGCAGATGCCACGTGCTCTTGCACTGGTGAACTGACAGTGAAGTGTGGTATTGATAACAGGCGAGCTTCAGATCCAGAACAGCCCAAGGGCAACAGGGGAGGAGGTTGAAATGTAGGGTATGTAAAGAGTTGGTGTGATCTACCAAGATAATGCAGAAATTTCATCTGACAACAGAAATTACGTAGCCAGGAAAAGATAAGGCTCTCCCTAGGAGGAGAGACAATAATTGTTTTTTAGCGTAACAGATCAGAGATTAGGCACACTGGTCTGTAATCTGTCATGGTAGAAACAGTAGCTTCCTGTGCTGATGCTAAATATTTAAATTGAAGGTTACAACTGTCCACAACCTCCTACTCTATTTATCTCTGGAGAGAAAGGATTAAATTTGCAACCAGCTTAAGTTAATTTTGAACTTGGAAACACTGCTGCTTCTCTCCCCTTTCTCTGATCATTTCCTTAGAGATGAATTGAGGAAGCTGGGTAAAACAAACCAGAAGGAGCAGCAGAGCCTCTGCCAACTGGGAGCATCCTGAAGGACACGGATACAGGAGGGCTCATGGTGATGATACCATGGGGGAGCTCATGGTGATGTCTGCAGCCTCCAGCTCCTTGATGTAGATGAGGGAAAGAGAACTGAAGACAGTGATAACAGGTCTCTTTTTCTTCTCACACATATTCCAGTTTTGTTTTCCCTGCAAGAGCTATTACTGTGCAGGGTTCTATGTAACACCCAGCTTCCTATATAAACTAAGAGAGCCAGGGAGCTTTAAATGAGAAGTAGTTACCCTGCTTTTTTGTTTTCTTTCCCCTCGAGTAAGCAAGCAGAGCTCTGGTCTGCTTTTGTATCTATTTTGTGAGTGCACTGCACAGACCCCATGCCCAGAGACATGTTGCAACCCCACCTCCTTCTAACACACCAGCTCTTATACCAGCATAAATGCATAGGCAAAGAATTGGCATATTTTTCCTCTGTGAGGTAGATTTATTTCCTCCCCCACTGTTCCCCACAAGCCTCCTGACCCTTTCCCCCCCCCTTTGGCAGGCCCCTTACACTTGTACTCTGTAAAAACAGTAGTAGCTAACATTTGTGCCTTTGGCAATAAAACCACAGGCCTTGCAAACCCCAAATGGCAAAAAGACATTTCCATTCCAATCCCAGTTTTAAATTAAACTGTAATGAAAAATCAGCAGTGGCAGCTGGGACCAGAGACAGTAATTGTCTCGAGGAACAAAAAAGGGGAAGGAGGAGAAGAGAGGGAGAGAGTGCAAGGAAAGCTCAGCCTGGTAATAAAGCAGCTGGTAAACCTTCAAGTAAAAAGAAATTAGAAAAACAAATCTAGCAGAGAGGGAAGCAGAGACGACTGACCTTGTGCATGAGAAGGGCCACAGTGAGCTGTGTCCCAGAGTGGGAGCTGTGCTATCCTGTGCTGACATCTGGAGGGTACATGTGGCAGCTGGAGACTGAGCCCATGGCTCTCTCTTATATGGTTTGGAAGTTGATAAATGCATGCCCAGTTTTACTCTGCCAGGCCTGAACAGACCTGATGTGAGTTGCAAGTTTTAGCTACATTACTCATAGACCTTTCTAAGTACTGATTCAAAACAAATTTGTAGTTTTGTCAATCTTCAATTTTCAACAGTATCAGGAAGAGAAGTGAGCTGCTAGTTAAGTGTTCTCTTTAGACTGTCTGCAAGATACATGGTCAAACCTGAAATTAA
Source organism: Meleagris gallopavo (assembly GCF_905368555.1). Taxonomy (NCBI): domain Eukaryota; kingdom Metazoa; phylum Chordata; class Aves; order Galliformes; family Phasianidae; genus Meleagris; species Meleagris gallopavo. The sequence goes on from NC_139410.1 coordinate 12,720,856, forward strand.
GATACTAGTATAACTCCTCAGAAATAGGCTCTTATATCATTGGAAGTCCCAGAACAGTAAGCACATAAATATTTAGACTGTTTAGGCCAAACACAAAGTAAGCTGTTGGCCTAAATTTCAAGGATGCTGGATACTGCAAGCTTTTTCACTGAAATGACAGGGGAAAAAAAGAGATGTATTTAAAAACTAGGCCAGTGCATCTTAATGAGAACCTAGAGCCTACGCTTAATTCAGAAGAACTGTGCATCTATTTAGAAAAGTCTCAGCCTATCTGTGACTCAGAAGTAATAGACAGTGGTACCTTCTATGTGTGTGTCTGTAGAGCATGCTTCAGTACACGTGGCAAATAATGTATTTTTATGATTCTTTGCAAAAATTTATTCAGACTATTTGTTATCAGGAATAGGATAAGGAAGTTTGATATACAGCTTATGCTGAACTGATTTGGTTTCATTCCACAGCAGACTTTTAGAGGAGGAACAGAGAAAAAATACAGATGAAATTTCATAAATCAGGAGCCCACTCCTATATCTTACTCTCTGATCTCCATCACAAGACACACACAGGCAAACCTCAGTTCTCCTATTCCACTCTGGCTCTGCTGGACTTGTGTGCATGCAGGGTTATGGTACAAGTGAAGTGAGTTCTGCTACATTCTGGTACACAGTGTCTTTGCCACCAAGCTTACTTCTACTTGGCTGAAATGCTTGTAATGCTGATGTTTCACTCAGCTCTGGGAGAGCTTCTGGCAATGCTGTTCACTTGGAAGCACTCACAAAAATTTAAATGCTTGTGAGCACTTGATCTAGAGGATCCCAGCACCTCGGGCCTTTCAAGACAGAGGACACGTTTTCCTCAGAAACTATGTTTCTCATAGCATTTCTAGTCATGTCATAAACATAAACAAACCTCACTTCTGCTTGTTTATTTAGCAAAATTTCTTGTTCTGCCATTGGTACTGTTGCTCTGGTTATAGCTATGGAGAGTGGAAGAAGGAGACATTCTATCAGGACCACAGTTATATTTCACAGCTGGGATTTTCTCTGTTGTTTGTTTTCTATTTATACAAGCCATGTTGTGATATTTGCAGGATAACGCACTTTTTAAGATGCTGTTGGATGGAACTAGGTCTTTCTAGTTTGCACAGTGGTTTGAGCCCTTCACAGTTGTGTGTTGGCCAGTGGCCAAAATTCTGCTGTCTGTTCTGTGCCAGAAACTTCCACTGGCTTCCAGACAGTGCAGAAGCCCTCAGAACAGCCTATGGCTGTGTGCATCTGTGGATAGAGCTTAAAACTCAATCAGCAGCTTGCTAATTCTATACAAAGCTATAAGCAAAATAGTCTCAGAAATCAAAATAAACTCCTGTGAAGACTTGAGACAATCTATGTTGTTGCTACTTGAGTGAACTTCTGTTTTTCAAACACAGCAACTTGGTTACTGAGACCAACTCTGAGGGACCACGACTGGTTTCTTACAATTATTTTCTGTTGTGTAACCTTTAAGAAAAAGAATTAGTATGAGGCCTCTTTTTAAAGGTTTCTGAGTGTTTTAAGACCTGAACCATATCAAAGAGTTTTCTGATTTGAATTCCTGTGTTATTTAAATTATAGGAGGTCACATTTGAGTCTGTGTCACTTAGAAGATCTACTGGGCAAAGCTTTTTATGCCATGGAAACAAATGTTACATATATATATAAACAAATGTCTTTTGATCTCTGCACAGGACACAGAAAGCAGTACGGTACTGCTGTGAACTTTAAGGGCATGGAATAACAATAAACTAGAATCTGTTTGTATTTCTGACGTCTCAGTGGCAAATATCCCATCAATCTCACAGGGATCAGGCACAGATCCCATAAGCAGAATGGATAGTGCTTTATGCAGTGGTATGGGAACATGTTATACCCCAGAAAGTAAAGTGTGGAAACGTGTTTCACAGAAGGGCACCATTGGAAATAGGCTTGAGAACTGTAAGTTCTACTGGCTTTCTCGTCCATGCCCAAATCAGAAACTACCTCCAAATATATTTCCACGTTGGAGAATCACAGATTTATAGCATGCGTTATGTATTCAAGTAGTAGTAATGGTGAGAATCTATCCTGACCCACTAGTCCTGGTTTTATAGATCTCTGATCTGGTTTTGTGTGAATCAGCACATGGCTAAATAGCATGGAAAACCCCCTTTAATCTTTGCTCCTGACAATGCAGGACATTGATGGTAAGTATATTGGTTATATAAAAACCTAAGTTGTGCTTGGAGTGCACCTAATCTGTTATCTGGTGTAACTGAGAGCAGCTGCAAACCCCAGGTTTCTGTTTCTGGTGTTGACACTTAGAACACTTTCAGAAAACTGCAGAATCACAAAATGCTTGAAATTAACAGGGACTTTCAGATATGACCTTATCATCACCTTATGTGACTCCATGCCCAAGCAGGGTTACCAAGAGCTGATTCCTCAGGACCATGTCCAGACAGCTTGTGAACATCTGCAAGGATGGAGACACCATAATATCTCTGGGCAATCTGTTCTGGTGTTCCATCATACTCACAATAAAAATTGTTTCATGATGTTCTGATCCTGTTTCAATTGCCTCTCATCCTGATATTGGGCACCACTGAAAGGAGTTTGGCTCTGTCTTCTTTGTATCTGCCCTCTCCAAGTACTTGTATACCTTGATGAAACACCTTCTGAGAGCCTTCTGTAGGGTAAATAGCCCCAGAACTCTCGTTCTTTCATCATATAAAAGATGCTACTGTACCATTGTCACTTTTGTGATTCTTCATTTGACTGTCTCCGTAAATCCATGTCTGCCTTGTAGTGGCAAGCCCAGAACCAGCACTGCAGTTGTGGCCTCATCACTGCTTGGTAGAGGGGAAGGATCATCTCCCTCCATCTTCTTTCAGCAAGGGCACATTGCTGGCTCATAATCTTCTTGGTGTCCACCAGAACCCCGAAATGCTTTTCTGCAAAGCTACTTGCCAGGTGGGTGACCCCTGGCATGCCTGCTCCCTGCATAGGAAAATTTTGCTTTGTTGATGTATTGTTTGAAGGTGAAAACCTAATTTTCCTCTACTTCCAAATATGTGGAGACTGTTTTGTTGTGATTTTTTTTTTCCTGAAAACTAACAAAGAAATTCAGCTGAAATTTTCTGCAGACATTTGTCTCTTGATCAACAAGAGAAATTAGTTATTTTTGGAGCTCAGGAATTAGTTCATGTTCTTGCAAATCCAGCAGATAACAGCTTGCTCAGTGCCATTCGGACAGCTGTAAGGGAGAATATTAAAAAAAAAAAGCAAACAAAAAACAACTTTCAAATTCTATTTATTAAAATTGCTAGGAAACGTGTCAGAGGAAAAAAAATCTATCAAACTCTCTTCAGCAGTTCAATTTCTTCAATTCATGTGAGATGCCAGAGCAGCAGAAGGGAAGTATTAGAGTACTGGAGCAGGACCTAGGAGTCCTGTGCTGTATTTCATTCTGGCAATGCCTCAGCTGAACTCTTTCTGAGCAGCTCCTACCTGAGCAGAACCAAAGACACTGCTGCCTGGCTCATTCAAGTAATGAAGACAACTGAAGGCCCAGTCTGACCTTAGATTATCTGACAGTGAAGCATGATAACAACAGTTAGCTGTCTTTCATATGCCAATTGATTTGGGATAGTTATATTCTTTTGAGATCTGTGCAAAAAGAACTTGGTAATTATTAAGAGATCGTACTCTAGCTAGCCTACACCAGCAAGTTCTTTGTAAAATATAGTTTTAATTGCTTTTCATAAAAGTCATCTCCCCTTCACCTTGAAAATCTCTATCACATTCTTCCTTATTCTTCAAGAAAATAGAGCTTAATTTTGAAGTTGATTTAAATGAACAACAAAAAATATTCTTGCCCAGTTTTCTTACCCAACTCTGTAGAAACCTAAAATATAATGTCTCAGTCTTTAAGGCTCTTGATCTTCTATTTCACAAATCAAGTCAATGTTAAAAGTTAACCCACTGGCAGACTATCTTCTTTTTTCTTTTTTTCTTCTTCCCCCTCCCCCCTTCCCCAAGCTATATTTAAAATGCATCTTTTTCATTTGCCTTGGACTGACGGTCATCATTTCTCTGTTTTCATTATCAGAGGAGAAGGGGAGGAGTAAGTTGACAGAAGTAGTAATCTGCTTGAGAAAGCCAAAGGCTATTTTATATTAATACAGAGAGTGATTAATCAAATAAAGATTACTCCTCCAGTAATAAGCAAAGGATGAAGTCATGGTCAGTGGAGACTAGTCAGCACTGTAAGGTATGTGCTGGGGTCAAGAGTGAATAAGGAAACTACTGGATTTTTCAGTCCTTTTGATGACTGTAATGGCTAAGCTGTGATAGTTCAAAGATTCTTCCTGCTCTGTAGCCTGTTTCTGACTCTGGCCAGTAGCAAATGTTTGGGAATGAAGTAAAGGAAAGGGAAAAGTGCAGTGTATTCCTTCCCTACTGCACCTTTTCAGCAGTTAATAGGCTAGGGACTTCATAAGCATATACATTATCGTGTTTGAAAGCCACTGGTGGGTCTATCTGCCATGAAAGCTTCCAATCATTTTTCAGCCCGTGCCTACTTTTGCTCTCCACTAATAATGAGTAATAATGAACTGGGCAGTACAGCTGGGCATGGTGTGAAAAGGAAAACATGAAATAATTCCAGCAGTGATGCTGATATCCAGGCTTGAGAAACACCAAAGGAGGGAATCATTCATTTCTCTAGTTCATTTCTTCAGTGTCTATTAAGGGCTGAGTATACCTGACCCTGTTCAAACCTGCCACTACCAGCTCAGTGATAACCTGTGTGCTCCAATAGGCAGTGAAGTGCTGCAGGTCTTGTTTTCTTCATACTACTCCTTCCACGTCAGCATCTAAGAAGAAAGGGATTGACACAGGGATGCAGGAGGTGGACACACAACTATAGGAATAATGGTGAGAGGGAGAGAGGGGTGGGAAGTGACAGAAATTGAAGAACTGGATGATGAAGAGGGTGAACCAAAAGCTGAAACCAATTTTGAATGAGCTTCTGTTTTCATCCTTGGCACAAGCAGCATCTGAAAGCAGTCTTGCTCTCTGAGCTAGAACAAGTAGAATGATGTTGTGTGGTCTGTGTGCTGTAAGTCCAGCTCTCCATGGCTCTGGAGTATTTGTAGGACCCAGTCCAGTTGCTCTGTGGATCGTTCCTCCTCTCCACAGTGGTTTTCACCACTTGTGTGTTGTGGATTGGAGAGCAGATTGGCTCCTTGTCCTTTGAGGGCTCCTGGACAGGGGAAGAAGCCCTTAATCCAAAGGTAAATGATGGTCTTTGGATACTTTTCCTATCTGGACTGCAACAAGATGCTGAAAGGATTTTAACCCTGCAGCTGGATCTATCTGGCAGTGAAATCAGAGAGATTTTATGCACATGCAGGAACAGAATCAGGAACATCCAGCAGAATCAGGAACTCTCCTGGTTCAAGGCAGAGTTCAAATAAATGTGTCTTCACAGGCCCAGGGCTCATGTCCTAGCTGTGTTGCACTTGCCAAGGGAGAGCTGAATACATCCACAACTCCCAGGAGTCACCCTCCCTTTCCCTGTGTGTATTAAATGCAATGCAGATTTCATCTGTGATAAATAATTCCTAAAACTCAAAACAAGCAGTGCATTTGTTCAATCTATTTTTAGCTTTGTCACTTGCTTAAATCTTGGGTGCCTGACACTGCTTAGATCTGTGATAAAGGCAGACAGCAAGAACCTTAACGTGCTTTGATAAGACTGTTTTTTGTCAGCACACACTCTCCTTTGTCATCAGTCTTAAAAGGCAAAAAGCTGGAAACCATTCATGGGGAAATAACTGAAACTCATTCTGCCAAAGAAAGAAAAGAAAGAAACACAAAAGGCAGCAAAAAATGAAAAAGATCCTTGAAGCTGGTGGGGGCAGTGCCCTCCCGATGATAGGAACTGAGACCTGTAGTGACTCAGCCTTCTGCAGGACCAGGCCAAAGAACAGCTTGTTTCCTTTGCATAAGGGAACAAATACCTGCCTAAATCCTGCCAGAAAAGCACAAAACCTGGAGCTGGTTGTCTACATTGCTATCCTCTGTCTCAGACATACACAATTAGATTCTACCAGATGGGCAGAGAGATACCAGCATCTTCTATGGACCTGAATCACTTCACCAGTTCCCTTTCTCTTCACCTCTGTGACACTTTGTGTGGAAGCCATCTTCCTCCTGCTAGCTTTTGCAAGAGTCCCTCACTCTCAGCTCCTGCCTTCTTGTAGTGAGCAATGTGCATTCTCTCTCTAACCTTTCCTCTGTAATTCCCAGCAGAATGAGAGGGAAAGACATCCATCCTAGTCCTGACAGATATATTTTCTTCTGCTACATGGTAAGATAAGGGCAAGCCTTGGATCAGGATCACTCTGCTGTTTGCCAAACATCCAACAGCCCTTTTTCCCTTGGCTAAGGCTTCATGATCTCCCAAACATTTCAGCAACTTGCTTATTTTCTAGTCTTTCTGACTTCTCTTGCCTTCTTCCTGCAGCGTGTTGTAGTTTCAGAACTTCTGTTGTACTCAAGGAGGTTTAATTATTGTCAGTATTTTCAAGTGGCTTGACTTAACAAGTAAGGGAAACCTGCCCTTAGTTTATATCTTATTGAAGCAGAAGGTGGTTTTACAAATTCAGCCCTAAATAGTTAATGAATTCTGGGTTTTAGGTATAGGGTGCTTTCCACACGGTGGTGGCTCTATTTCCACATGTAAGTGCCTGGTAAACATGACAGAGGGAAGAGCTTCAGCTTTTAACAGTGATTTGGAGCCTGTTGAGGTTTTTGACATTCTAGAAGAAAAATTATTTGGAGGCATTTCCTTTGCAATGGAGAAAGGATTTGCTTGCTCTTTCATCTCTTTTCTCTAAACAGCACTGATGTGACATGGAAGTTTGGATTCCCAGGTCTTCATCTCAACCAACCTTTGAAAGCAATCAATCATACAGCTTCATGGTTGAATAGGGCTTAAAAAAAGAAGAGAAAAAAAAGGTGGAGCTCAGACCTCTTTAAAAAAAAATAAACAAAACCCACTGTTATTGTCAGCTTGGTGAGTCTTCATACCAAAAAGGGAAAAAAAGAAGGAGATTAAGTACATTCGTCCCCTTGAAGAAAGATTACAAAGCTCAATTTCTTAATATTTGATGATTATCTTTAGGTGGCAAAGAGAAAAATGCATTAAGATACATACAGTATTATGACTTGCACTGACTACAAGTAGTATTTGCCAAGAAAATGATGTACTGAAAATGACTGTTACTGTTATAATGCCATCAGCCAGGGTAGCTGTGAAGGATTTGTTTTTATGTCTCTGCCTTTAATTTCATCATGATTTTTAAAAATTCCCAGAGAGTGTGGCAGCTGCTTCAGCATTAACAGCCTTGAAATAGAAATGTGTTACTTAGCAAGATACAGCTGCAGAGGAGGAAAAAAATTCCCCAAACAACAACCCCAACATTTGGATTGATTAATCTACCAAGATGGTTATTCGTATTTTAAATTCATGTTGTTTAAATCCAAATCTGTTTGCCTCCCAGCCATTTTATTTAGTTATGTTTTTCCTGAAATGATAACAATTTCCAAGATCTGCATAAAAAATGAACACTGTCCAAACAGCTCAGCATCTCCTGCAGCTTGTTGGCCCCTACTTCTTCCAGTATCACAGAATGAGCCACTGCAATTGGTCCCACGAGGCTCTTTATCCACAATGATGTAAACTATTCCCACTTTCTTTGCCCTTTCTGTAGAGGCTTCCACCATCTTTGATAGTATCATTATAAAATTGGCCTTTTTAGGTACAAGGGATTTTACAACAGGGTTATTAGAGGTTGGAAGAACACGCAGTGTATTTGCACATGTCAAGGTATATAAGACCTAGGGGAACAATAGGAGAAGTTCAGCGGTTCCCAGATCGATTATCCCCCGCTCCCGCACTGCTGTTAGAGAGCATGTTTCTGCTCTCTTTCCTTCTAGTGCCATAAAGCCACTGCTGTGTCATGAATTTAGTCAGGTCCTTTGCTGGATGGCCTTTGCATTACCAGATCCTCTCTCTACCTCTAACTTTCTTCCTGCACTGTGTTTTTAGCCCTAAGCTAAGCACAAGGGAACCAGAATAAAGCTTCTCAGAGAAAGATGGTTAATGGGAGTTGCTAGGTCACAGCCTGAACCAGTGATTGAGCACCAGGTGGGAAAGCATAACTAGCCTAGGTAGCACAGGTGCAAGCAATGCACCTGAGCAACTGGAAGGGGTGGGCCCAGGGATGGAACCTCAGCCTCATTTAAGGGTTAGCAGCCAAGAGATCAACATCTCTCTTTGGAGACTGAGATCTTCTTGAGACTTTGCCAGCCTTTGGAAAGGATAAGCTGCTTTTCTTGTATCATTTTTGAAGCTAAATTTTGGCTAATATCTCCTATCCTGGTAGAAGGCACTGTTGTGTCTTCTGTTGTTACATGGATGGATAACTTTCTTTTTCTCAAGAACTGCTGTTGATGTAGCTGAGAGCCAAGTGAGACCTAATATGAATGGTGAGGAGAGCTTGTTTGAGTACTGGGCAGGACAAGGCAGTGGGCAGGTTCATAACTGCCTTAGCTGGCATTTATGCTCAAACTAAAGCAGCCCCTGTGAGCCCCGCATTGCCCTCAGCCAGCACTGATGTCTGTATGTTACAGAAGTCTTCCTTGCTTGCCTAACAGATAGTGGGTCCAACAAGAGTGATGTTGAGCAGACTTAGGGGTGCCAGACTCAGATGCTGTAGGGTTCTTTTCCTACTCACTATCCCATGGCAGTGTTGAGCTTGTGGCAAGTATTTTGCCCAGAGAAACTCAGTTTAACATCATCTGTGATTGTAACAGGCTTTCACATATGGTACTGATGAGATGTTATTGAGCAAGGAAACAAAAGAACAGGAGAAAGCATCTCTGGAAACATCAGCCTTTATTGAGCCGGGAAGGCATTTCTTTGCTTCTGGTATGTCCTATGAGAACTCACCTTACGCTGTGCCCCCATATGCAGGAAAATGAGTGGAATGTGACTCAGAAAAACCTGTGTTGCCACAGGGATGTGCCTGGAAGCACAGCGTGAGAGCAGGCAGCCCCAAAAGTGATGTTTCAGACCTCCTGACATGCTCTGATATCCAGGGGATTTCCTCCTGTAATCTTTAATACTCATCAATTTTGGAGAACTGTTATCCCTTCTAGTCCTGTGGGACCATCTAATTTATAGGGAACTCAGAAAACAGGAAATCTGTGGCACTTCCCAGCCCCCTCAGATTTTTTGTGCTGGTGGTATAATCCTATTCTCATGATCTAGAGAGAGATGCATCTTTTGATCCATTGATCATTGTATAGTATTTCGTGCTGCTTGCGTTGTGACTCCTGCAATTATGCTTGTAGCCAAGCATGGTTTTCCTCCAGTACACTGCTTATTGGAACCCAGCTGGATTAATATTTTATTCCTTACTTGAAGAGTACTGCCCAAGGTTATCTTATCCTGTCAGACCGTAATTTTTTTCCTCTCTAAATAATTCCCTCACATTGTTTCAACATTTTATTTAGCAGCTTTCTATTTCTCTCCCAGATAATTCATTCCTTCATTGCGCTTCATTGGTAGTTTAACTTGTCTGTTCCTTTGCTGATGACATTCATGCGCCCTGGCTCAAGCAGACTACAGCAGTTTTTTCTTCCTTTCTCAGAAGTTGCCTGCACTACTTTACTAAGTCCAATAATCTCATTTTTCAGCAAGGAATGCAGATCCAGTTTATCTAACCTTTAAAATCTGTGTGCCTGAATCATCTCTATTGCCCCCTGGTACTTTTCCATAAAATTCTTCTTTTATAAGGTGAATAGAATGGCGGTCAGCATCTCAAATGTGACCTCATGTGTCCTTAGTTAATACCGCAATGATTTCCTGTGACTTAAAATTAATGCCACAGTATAAATGTTTCCCAGGATTTTGCAGAGAGGTTACTATTGCTTTTCCACGAGGATCCCTCAATATGCACTCTTCCAAGACAGCTCTTTCTCATCATGGCCCACAGTCCTCTGTGGCTAATCCTCTACTTCTGCTATCTCCTCATACAAGTCCAAACAAGGTATTGAGAATTGGGCTTCGCTAATGTAACTGAATGGACTGCTAAGTATCTGTCCTAGATGAGTACAGCTGTCACCCTCTATACACACAGCTTCATGTTGATGTGTTAATGTTATGAGGGTCTTCGCATTCAGCCCCATTCCCCACGAGTCTGAATGCTTCCAGACTCCAGAGCTGCCTCTGTTCTGATATTAGTTATTTACTGTTCTTGACCGTCTCTCTGTACAGATGATTTTAGTCTCTTTCTTGTGAATCAAGTGCTGGATCAGACAGAGTTCTGTGCACAGTTGTTCTAACAGTATGGAAGGGAATGAGTCTGGGAAAAGAATGACAAATTACCAAGTTTCAGTAGTTGCAGAAGTTCATGCAAAGCAAACTTGTGCTTGATGCCTTCTCTAAAGTGCAAGGAATTCCTGACTCACCTTCTGGCAAATTGCACACTTCAATAATTAAAATCTGGTTCTTTGTGTTAGGAAATACTTTTTTTTTTTTTTTTTTTTCAAGTGACTCTTGGCTTTTTTTCAAGTTTGAGAGAATGATTCTATGAGGATAAAGAGAGAACTTGTCCTGTTACCATTCACTCCCACAGGTATTAAGCTGAATATCTCGTTTCAGCATTCTTGAAGGCAAATTTCACCAGGGATAAAGAAAATCTCCTTCAGTGTTACAAAATAATTGTACGCATTTGTCTAGACTCCTGGAACTATAGACTCCAAGTGCTGTTAACCTGCACTAGGCATCCACTTGTGTGTATACATAACGTGCTTTTCTGTTTTTTTCTACTTGAACAGTGAGTGCACAGCTATGTACCCATAAACACAGCCTGTGTATATCCATATAATTACATCTTTTATGTAGTCCTTGAAGCAGGTATTTTGCTTCTTTTATAAAGAGCAGCCTGTCTGCCTTAAGAGATACTTACTGGCATTTTGTTCTTACATGCTGTGTGTGACAGTGCTGCAACCAGGTCACAGGTCTGCAGCACATACAAAGGTGAAAATGTGATTTGTGTGGGGTGTGATTGCAGCTCCAGTCTGTAATCACTTCATCCTGAAGTGTACTTGTTATATAATTATCAGGAGGCCTGAGGTGGCAGGGCAAAAGAGGACACTGGAAAAAGTGGAGAAAAAGTGGCCTGGATCTATTCAGACAAAGGAGTGCTTGCTACTTAATTTCTTTGGAACTCAGTATCTCTTTTAGATGTCAATTCCAAACCACCAAAACCTATCAGTAGCTAAGGAGGATTTCAAGAAGTGGTGTTTTACAGAATCACAGAATGGCTGGGGTCAGCAGTCATCTCTGGAGATGGCCCAGTCTCACGCTCTGCTCGCAGCAGGATCAGCTGGAGCAGTGTGCCCACCACCTTTTGAGTATCTCCAAGGATGGAGATTCTACAGACTCTCTAGACAGCCTGTTCCAGTGTTCAGTTGCAGTGAAGGTTTTTCTTTGTTTTCCTGCATTTCAGTTTGTGCCCACTGTCTCCTGTCCTGCCTTTGGACAACACTGAGAACAGTCCAGCTCTGCCTTCACTTCCCCCATAAGACATATAAAGACACTGATAAGACCCTCCCTCTCCCCTTAGTCTTCTTCAGGCTCATCTCTCTTTATCTGACAGATGTTCTGATCCCTTTACCATACTTGAATCCCTTTGCCATACCCACCTCAATGTGCCCACATCTGTCTTCTACTGGAGTGCCTATAGCTGGGCACAACACTTCATTTGTGGTCTTGCCAGTGCTGAGTGGAGAGCAAGTATCACCTTCCTTGGCCTGCTGGCAGTGCTCTTCCTTATGCATCCCAGGATGCTCTTGCATTCATTGCTGTAAGGCAGTGAAAGGTTGTGATCAATTTGTTATCACTTTTGTGAAGTTGCTTTTCAGATAGTTGGCTGCCATGGTGATCTATGAAGTTATTCTCAATAGATTTGTCTTCCAGTATGACCAAATGCGTAAAAACTGCTGCAATGAGAAAGGATCACAGTGCTCCTGGAAGGAGTCACAGCAAGTCACATCTCTAGGTCAGATGAGTTGTTCTGGTGGCAGCACTCACCTGCTTTGCTGGAGCCTCCTCAGAGTAGCTTGAAGAGTGAACGTTTGCTGCTCACACATGGGAAAGCTACACAAGATCTCCTTAGACTCCATCAGAAGGCAGGAGCATAGTGTAGTGCTTGTGAATTCCTTAACTAATTTTTGGATTTGCATAACTACTTTGATTTCCTGAGCCTTTGGAAATTCATCCATGCTTTTTATTCAGAGGTGAATCAAGTTAAAAATAGGATGTTTCTTCTAGCTGTGCTTCTGGGTGTTGAAGACTACCCCTCAAAACCTTGACTGCCCCAGATGAATTTGATTTCTGTAGGCTGCCCTTGACTGATGTGGATGGGCATAGCTACCCTGATGTCAGCATGTGCTCAGGGAGCTGGGAAATACCAATTTTCTCCCTAACCTTCTCTCACTTTACTCCCTGCTTCTTGCTCCCAAGCACTGTGTTAGATGCTCTCTGACTACGCATCATACCATTCCCCATTCTCTCCACTGTAAGATTTTTCACCAGATCCTTAGCTGTGGTAATAGTTCATAGCACCCTTGAATTCAGTTCAATTTTACTTATTGCACAATCTGTTTTAAGAGAAGCTGTGCCAATTCATAACAACTGATGATTTAGCCCCATTTTTTTTACCTTTTATTACAGCATCCCCCTAGTTAATGTGGCTGGATACCCAAATTCTGTGGTGTGTACTGAAAGAAAAGTATTCTCCTTTCTTCCAGCAATGTATTGGTGAACAATAGAGGAAAAAAAATTACCCAGTGGTAAAGAAGATATCTTACAGGAGTTGTCTGGCTGGTCAATGCACAGTTTCCCAGTTCCCCTTCAACAGGCTCATGAGACTGTGTTTTGTACAGTTGTTTCCATTGTCTCTGTAACTACTACCTGTTCCTGACTCCTTAAAATTAGATTTTTTCTCATTAATTAAGTTTTGTGGCCTTTATGAGAAAATTAAAGGAATATTATTGTTTAAGACTAAGTTGGTATTTTAAAAGTCTAATAAGTGTATGGTTTTAAAATTAACCACAATACTTCATCTTTGTATACTGTGCTCGTTAAATATTTAATTAAATTCCAGGCAGAAATGGATTCATGGTAGGGAGGAAGGGGATGTGATTTGCCCTCCCACCTACAAAAAATCTCTTTTATTTTGAGTTCTAAAGGTTTTGTTAGTGGAGAATCTTCAAAGCCTAACTATATGACACCATTGCTGTTAAAGAAGCAGTGCATCATAACACCTGATTCAGCTAAACCTTGTATCCACCTCATTCATTCCTGGATCTGAACAGAGGAGGTAGGGGTGGGGTTGACAGCACACACTGCTGTATGTGCAGAAGAGTTCTGATCTATAGGGATCTCTAGGCTGGGTAGACCCAATACACAACTCAGCTTCTCTCTCCTAGATCACAAAGCTTTCTCTCACAGAGCAAGGTTTTTATTTTCTAAGCCTAGTGGAGCCAGAACATAGTGAATTCAGATGAATTTTTTTGGTCATCTTTTCTCATTCCTTTATTCTAGAACTCTATCTGTTTGATGGTGTCAGGCTGGTCCATTTGAGGCTTTTTATTTTTAACCTCTTCCTCTTGTGATTCCAGGCAAATGGAGCCTCGATGCAGCGCAGCCTGTACAATAGCTTCTTGCTACCTGCAGACTTGGGAGCATGTACTACACATTAGAGAGTTTTTAGTCTTAGGCGTGCCAGTTTAGTATGAAGCAGGTCTTGTTGAAACTGTGTTATGGTCAGTGCTTCTTCCATTATTTGCAGATCTTACATTTATTCGTGTCCAAAGTATCTGAATATGAGCTAAGGACCATAATGAGCTCACTTGCTAACCACTGCATACACAGTTACACAATCAGATAAAACCCTACTTGAAACTAAACAGAAATCCACTTATTCTGGAAGAATGATTTCCAATCAAAGTCTATTCCTGTTTGATTTAGACACTTACTCCTTGTGCCAGCTTTTCCTTCAATGTAAACAGTTCTCTATGAGGATAAGCCTGTTACAATGCCTTGATACACAGCAGTTGGCCCAGCCCTCTTCTTCAGACCTGATCCAGTCTAAGGTTCTGCCTTGCATAGCTTTGGTCTCCGAATGAAAACTCAAGCCTTGTCCAGTGATATTAATGCTTCCTTATTTCTCTTGGAAACATTTCATCTTGCATTTCTGAAGATTCTTCTTGCTTTTTTAATGGACATATTACACTCATAGTCATCCAATGATCAAATAATAATAGGCTTTGTTTTTCTTCTTAATAATTTCCAAGTAATAAGCCAGTGCTTGCAGTAGGAGTTCTGTTACTAGTCTCTAAGTGCGTGACTTCACAATACTTAGCTTCATTCCATTTCTGTTTTCTAGTTCTTCCCACTTGCTGTATTGACAGTTGTCTCACTTTACTGACAGTCTTTCAATTTCACACATCTGTAAATCACTTTTGCGTACTCACCAGCTCTTCATGATGAGGTCATTACATTACAGAAGATACAGAATAAGATTGGTTTCAGTATTAGTATTGAGGGCTGACACTAAGCAACTTTCTTCCAGAAATCTCTTTCAGAGAGGCAATTGCCTCTTTCCTGTTAAATTCTCACAATTCATCTCACACTTTCAAAGTTCTCGGATTTCCCTAGCTGAACCCCTATCTTTCTATGTACTTTCTATGTAGTGTCACAGTGACACTACGTAGTGTCAGTAAACGCATTACTGAAGATCAGTTAGTTAAACACAGATCACTGCCTTAAAGAGTACAACTCCATGTTGCATTTTCTAACTTCTTGTCCTCAATAGCTCTTCATCTCTTAAATATACTCTTTAACCCCACATACCATAAAGGTCAGACTTGCACATTTCTCTACTTAAAAAATAAAGGGTATCTTGAGTACGGAGTTAGTTAGCTATGCATTCATACTATAGGTTGTTTATTATCTAGACACAATGTCAACACCTAGCAAGTAAGAATGAATTCTGTGTGCTGGAGTTATGATTGTCATCTAGAGAAAGTAACAGAAAAGGACGGAATAAGATGGTCTTAAATCCTAAATCATGTGGCAGCTCATGAACTCACCTTTCACCTCTGGGAAGCTGGATTTAATAGAAATTCATTGGATACTAGGTCAGCTCAGCCCCTGTGCAGGTCTGCACACCCCAGGCAGTGAATGTGAGTGGGGGGGCCTGCCGAAGGCAGGCGGTAAGCTCCTGCAGGTGTTGCTCCCTGGGAGGCCTCTGCTATCACGACCTGTCTGACCTCAGGGGGTTTAACAACAGCGTTTAGAGGTGGATGCTGTACCTTTTCAGCCCAGGCTATGAGAAGGGGTGAAGCAGGAATTTTCAGCTGTACAAGAGAGTCTGTTCTTGAGCAGGGAACATACTGGCTCATTTTATCCATGTATAGCCTGATACAGGCATGGTGGACTTCCCCTAGGGAAGTGTCCAGGCCTTGCATTTAGCTGGCTGGTAGGACAACCTGAGCAGCAGGGGCTGGGGAGGCAGGGTCAGGCTACCTTCCCATGTTGTCACCCATACTGCAGAGGGCTGGGGATCCTCAGGTCATTTATTCCTATGCAGTATCTGTGAACTGCAGTGGAGAGGGAAGAGCAAGCCACCAGGGTTGAGCATAGTCTTTTGGTTTTGAGAGCCATCCAACCTTTCTCAGTCTCCTTCATTTGTCTTGCATACACGCTGAGAAAATGAACACCTACATCAGCATATTTGGGTACATCAGATCTTGCTTCCCGGGCTACCTCCTGCCACCATTCTCTGGGCAGGGGTTCTGCACCAGTTGGATCCCAAGAAACAGCCAATTTGCTCTACCTCTGTGCAGCCACTTCTGCCTGCCCTGGTCTCCCCCACTGCCTGTGAGCTGCTGCGTGCTCATTGCTAGTTTGGCCTGTCAGTTCTCCTAACAGCCAATTACCTTACCACAGCCTTTTTGTGTTCTTTATTTTTTGGATTACATTGTTCTCCTGAGTATGTTGCCTGACTGCATGAAGTGCTTTCTCCCTTTCTGCCTTAGTTATTCCAAGTATCAATCATTCCACAACCACCTCTACTGCTATTAACCTTCTTCCTGTCTTCCAAATCAAAATCCATTTCTCACTTTCATATGTCAACACCAGCAACAAGCATCGATTAAATGTCTTTCATTTTTAAAGCACACAGCCTTGCTACCCTTACCCATCTTAATGCATCCCATATGCTTCTCATCAGAGTTTAAATTCCTCTGTTTGCTTCCTCTGAGAAGTCATTCTTCATTATAATAAGTTGCCCCAAGTAAATTTATTCATCATCTTTTTCTATGACAACCACGTTCTTTCACTACGGGAAATTAAACACTGTACCATATGGCCAGAGCAGCAAACTTTAGTACTCACTTGCTCAATTGTTTTAACACTTTGCCGCCTTCATACAACAGTCTGTTTGCCACTAGTGTGTCAGGCTTCCGCCTGACATATGCATTAGACATGTTAATGGGAAGGAGGAAATTAAGTGTAGTTGACAATGTGAGGAAAGAACAGTATGATCCCATTAAGTTCCAAAAATTCACTATTTCTACTATTTTTCACTGGGTTGGGGGGAAAAAGAAGCCTCTTAAACTAATTCTTCTGAACATACTACATCATTAGCCTGCTGTGCCACCATATGATACCTTTCAAAATCAGAACAATGTGAGAATTCAGAAGTCTGGGGATGGCATGTACATGGCTTTGCTGTGCATTCTTTTTGTGAGTCTAGTGCTGTCATTAGCTTCACTTTCCATGCTGTAGTTGTTCTTCAAGCCTAGGTCCTGTCTAATTAATGATGCACCATCAGCTACTGCTAGAAGCTTAATTTTCTCCATATTTATCTTAAGAATTTGGATTTCCTGACAGAGGCTTTTTGATGCATGTAGCAAATTGCTTTTAATAGTACAGGAGGAGTATAAACTTTCTCTCCTGGATTCTCCTCTGATGTTGACTTCTTGAATATCCTTCTTACATGTGTATAGATCTCTTCTCATGAGATAAAAGAAAAATATAAAAGATGATTGAAGACAGCAATATGCTTCAACAGACATATTTCACTTCATTGCAGCAGCTTGTAACTCTTTTTTTTTTTTGGTTGTTTATCTTTGGGCCATATTTTCAAGCTGAAGAAAGCACCTTCACAGTGAGTAGAGTTATACTGGAGGGTGGTCAGACTGAATTTGTCTCTTCTCTCCAGTTTTCCTCATGCTCACTTACTGAATTTCAACTTTGGTCAGGCAGCTAGAAGAAAACTAGCTCCTTCTGTTATGCCATCTTTTTATTCCAGTTTCTATCCGACAGCTGGGAGTGATATAAGAGCCAAGCAACCCCTACGTGACAAGTGCTATGCTCCTTGGATGTGTTTCTTTGCCCCTTGTGCCAGCTGCAAGTTGAATCACCCACTGCAGACACTGGGATTGTCTGTAGGTGTGTCTCCTGTGAATGTGTTTCAATGGAACACAAGCTCCTGAATGGAGGGCTCTGAGTGAGTCTGTGTTATGCTTTTAGATTTCTTTGTGCCTGTAGCTGCCACAGCTTCAGCTCGGATCTCTTTGGTTTTGCCTCATGGAGAGAATGAACTTTTCCTCTGCCATCCACCCCCAAGCCCATGGCCATAGCCTGAGGATATTCTCAGCCAAGCAGCTGTACCACTAGGCACAGAGAATGTTCTTCAGAGAGAAGAGGAAAAATGATGAAGTTAATATAGCATGTGGCGTGCCATCACTGTCTGTGCTGTCAAATATCTATTCTTAAAAAGTGCTGTTCTGAAAATGTGAAGTTTTGAAATGATCTAACCTTTACAAAATTTTATTGATTTTTTAACTCAGCTGAACATTAAAAATAATAGCTTTTACCAGCATTATTCATGCATCAGATAATACACAGTTTTATGTTTTATGAATTCAGTATTATCCTGCAAGGGCTGAACTTGACTACACTATTATTCCTGCTGCTGTTGCAAGTAAAGCATTGACAGTGTTCTCAGCGGTTTATTTAAGAGAAGAAAGATGTAATAAAACATTAAAAACGGTATTTTGCATCCAGCATGGGGCTGCAGGAGGAAGTGTGAACAACCTGCAATCTTAAGGAAAAATCAATGACAGTCTCTCAAAGTTCAAGATTGGTTTTCAAGGCTGTTGCTAGGTGGAAGGACTGGAAATGTCTGCTCATGCTTCTGAACTTCCAGGCAGATGTGGGCAGCTGCTCAAATGGCAGAAGTCCACAGAGTCCATTTGGGCTCTACTTGTATAAATGCACCTGCTTCTGCCAAGCTTGCTGCTTTGCTCATCTAATATACAGTACTGATATCAAATTGGTGTCTTTTTCTGGATCCAGTATTCAACCCTGTGTGTAACAAGCAATGAAATGAATACCTGAAATAAAATGAATAATAAGCAATAAAATAAAGCCCTTTAAAAGTACTTCCTATACTTGAAGTAGTGAAGGTTTCATTCAGTGCAGGATTTCCTTTGTGTTGGTTTCTCTATTATCTCTATTGCTCACTGTGCAGAGTTCCTGCATTATACATGAAGATAGATTTGGGAACACAAAGAATCACAGGATTGGGAAGGAGGTCATCTATTGCCCCAAGGAAGGATTGGTTATACTTAAGCCATTTTTGACTCCCAGTAATGGACAATCTCCCCAGTCAATTTTTCAGGTTCTTTATATCCTTAGAGAGCTCTTCTCCATACCTTACCAAGGTCTGTTATGAGGCAGTTTAAATCCATTATTTCTCATTATATCCACCATGAGAAATATGTCACACCTTTCATTTACGAGGCAGTCTTTTAAGTACTGGGTGACTTATCACATTTTCTCCAAGTGTCTTTTGGCTTGAGCTGTCCCAAATAATTTCATCTTTCCCTGTAAATCACATTCTCCTAGACACGTGATCATTCTTGATTCTCTCCTTTGAACTCTCTGCAGCTGGTCCATGTCTTTCTGTAAGCCCACTCCTTTAATTTCTTAAACAGGTGTAGATTAGATGGAAGAGCTGATGAAACCTTCACTTGAAGCAGTCAGGGAATAATATTTACCTTTGAGTGCTTTCCATGTATAAGTGAAAATGCTGCTAAATGGGCTCTTACAGCTGTTCTCAGATTTGAAGTGTACCCCTCTGTTGAATAGCACTGATTCAGCATAAAAATACATTGATGTGTATTCCTTCACCTACATTGGGTGTGTATTCACTCACCTGCAAAATGAGCTTGGATTCCAAACAATATTTAATCTTAAAGACATTATTGATTGAGGCAACATGAATACATGTCCATATGAAACTAAATTCATTGCATGTGTGCCAATATATTGACAAACTGTAGAGACAAGTTGAATCAGGAGATAATGCACTCACTGCTGATAGAGCAGCTCTGAACAGTCATTATCTTGCAGAGCATAAAATAGAAGGGCAAGCAGTGGTCAGAGATGTCACGTTTCACAAACAAGAGAACCAAAATTTGGGGAAGGAACCGATTACCTCAGGCTTGCTGTGGCAAAGGAGAAATGAAAACTCAGTTTGAGCTCCCTTATTGCCATGGCCACAGGGCATTATGCCTTGCCATGAATGATTCTCTGGCCGGTCCTTGGAGTTTGCAGGGTGCTGTCTTTATAATTTACATGATCTTGAAGAAATCCAAAATAAAGCTTCTTCCAAATAATCTGATGGTGTATAATGAGTACACAGGAGTCAGATTTGCAGTGAAGTACAGCTTTTTGATGAGTTTTTTATCACTGGGAAAGTCTGTTCACCCCTTTTTTCCCCTCTCCTTTTCCATTCATTAAATCAATAGCTAAAGGATCCATTGCAGATGCTAATAGTCCCCCACTCCTTACGGTCTCAAATTTATTTATGGCAATCCATCTGAAAACATCCCTGCCCTGGAAAGGTGGAAATGCTGCACAGCCACAAAAGCAGCAGGTGGGCTCCCCTATCTGCTCCAAATGCTTGTAGCCTCTAGCCCGGGCAGCCTGAGGCCTGTGGGAGCATCCACCTGGCCCAGTATTTATTCTTGAGAGGGAAAAGGCATCAGTTCACCACATAACACACTCGAGATTCCTCATGTTTGTTCTCCTGCCCTGAGGTTTTCAGGGATGATATCCTTTTCGTCTTATCAAAATGCTGTCCTCCTTTTTCAAGCCATTCTTATTTGAAATTAAAACCTCAAAATATTCCACTGTTTGATTGTGGTTTTGCTAGCTCCTTGAAGTCTTCTCAAGAAATCTGTCAGGAGCATTCCTAGGGGGTA